>NC_141685.1:255555143-256773120 GCF_964263255.1 Lissotriton vulgaris
CGCATGCCTTTACAACGCGGTTTTTACAACGCATGCCTTTACAACGCATAGTGCTTTGGGGCGCTGGATAGTGAATAGTTTAATTTACTATTCCAACTCCAGTCCCCGTGGATAGTAGGGAAGGTGTTGGATAATAAATTAAACCTATTCCCTATCCTAGAGCGCCCCCAGCGCAATGCGTTGTAATGGTTTGCATTGTAAAAGTTGTGCCGTAAAGGCACTGCGTGGTAAAAGTTGCGTTGTAAAGGATGTTTCCCACACAGGTTGGGCCCGATTCACAGAATGAGCTTAAGACTCAATCCTAAACTTACTACTATTTTGGTATTCACTGAATGCACTTACTACTTTTGGCATTCATAGAATGAACTTACTACTTTTGGTATTCACAGAAGTTAGGATTTTGTCTTAAGTTTGTCTTAAGACAAACTATAGACAGACTTAAGACAGACTTTAGACAGACTTAAGACAAAATCCTAACTTAAGTCTGTCAAGGTCTGTCTTAAGTTTGTCTTAAGTCTGTCTTAAGTTTGTCTTAAGACAAACTTAAGACAAACTTAAGACAAAATCCTAAATTCTGTGAATACCAAAAGTAGTAAGTTCATTCTGTGAATGCCAAAAGTAGTAAGTGCATTCTGTGAATACCAAAATAGTAGTAAGTTTAGGATTGAGTCTTAAGTTCATTCTGTGAATCCGGCCCGTTATCTTTATTGCCCATTTCGTGTGCATCTCGCTGGGCAATGGACAAACCAGTGGTGTGTGCACTGTACTGGCACGAAAATCACTAGAGCGTGAGGCGCCTGTTATGTTAGTGAATCTCTTTTTATAAATCATATGTAGGGATAACTATAACTGCCTACTCATAATCCCGCCTTGCAGCTTTATAAGGCCATCATAGGATTTTGGTGACGTGACAACCACGCGCCCAATGCTGGAGGGGTTTATCAATGCCATTCAAACCCCAAAATCAATAATATTGGCTAATGGACAACTTGATCTGGGTTTCTGTAGAGAATTATGTACTTAGGTGCGGGTGTCAGAAGACTTTGCCGTTTGTTCTGTAATGATGGGAGCAATTCAATGGCAGGACAGGAGGCTCCGATTATGCTTTCTCTATTTCTTTACTGACAAACAGCAGCCAATAAGAATACAGTAAAGAAAAAAGCAACTACAATGCCCATGAGCACCTGGGCAATCATAGAGACTACATCACTATAGAAGGAACCATAGAGGGTAGTACTTCGTCTTTCTTTGCTGCTGCCGCAGCCAGTTAAGTCATTTCTTTGTTATTCTGTGCATTATTGCGCTATTGTACCTATTGTGCTTGGTTTTCACTTGCCTACATTTCCTTGAGGTCGTGCTTCTGACGCGCTTTGTTTTTTTTCGTTCTCTTTCCTTTTCAGGCACTGCTGCTGTTGTTTCGCCGGCTGCTCCGGCTGCCGTTTTCCTCCCTATAGGGAGCGTGGGTCGCCTCTCTTTGTTCTCTGCGCCCGCATTCCTGGTGGAGTGGGAACCGGAGACTCGGGGGGACGCGCGCTGTTGTCACGCGTCGCTCCATTTCCTGTTTCTGTAGGCGGGGTCTTGCGCATGCGCAGAAGCCCTCAATACACGCTCCGTGTTCCTCACGGACTGCTACACGCGAAAGGCGGCGTTTCAGTAAGCCTGTGCCCACAGCCTACAAGGAAGTCCCCAATTGACGCCCTTTTCCATTATTACTGGTTTGGGGCTTTATAATTGTTAGAGGCTTTTGCCTAGGGTGACATATGTTTCGCAAGCGTGTTCCCTCCACATTCAATTTCGTTGAGATAGGGTGTACCTCTGTCTGACTGGCTTGCTGTGGGGCGGTCACTCCCCCTGATTTGGTCTTTGAGTTGTTTCTCTGACCTTTGTGCTCTTCCTCTGTGGGCTTCTATATATTTCTATATATTTCATTTGCATTTTTTATAGCACTGCGTAGAATGGCTGGCTATTGTGAGGAGGAGGAAGGGCATTACTATGAGGAAGAGCCTGCCGAATCTTTTGAACAACATTTGGTTGACGCACTTGACCAAGGGGTCCAGCTCTCCGTCCATAAGGCGCTGGCTCGCGCCATAACGCCATTAAAACGTCATTTGTCAGAATATGCGTCACAACAAGGTTGGGTTCCATCCTCCTCCTCCAAACGATCTTCTAAGTCCCCAAAAAATCCTCATACATCTGATTTTGCAAGATTAGCTTCAACACTGTCATCTTCTGGAGCTTGAAAGAAAGAGCCTAAGGTTGTTCATTCTCCCACGGAGACTGATGATTCTTCCTCTTCGTCGTCCTCTTCAGGTCCGTCTGTCCCTCCTGCAAAGAAGTCTAGAAAGGAGCATTTTGTGGCCGCTCCTTCTCAGCCTCAGGTGTTAACTTTTGAACCTTCTGATATAGTCCACCCTAATTCCAAATCCTGGCTCCCTTCACCTGAGGTGGCGGAGTATGTTCAGGCCCACATTCGAGAGCCTTTTGATCAGGAGGTGCGTACACGGTTATGCTTGGAGTGTCCTCGTCCTGATTTGGCGGACAAGCTGTCGGATACCCCGGAGGTGGATCCAACTATCCTCACTTATCTTTAAAAATTCACAAAAGATCCCAAGAAGGGCATTGATAGGTCTTGGCGCCTGTGCCAAGACAAGGTGTTGGACCTCCTTGGACGCCGTACAAAAATTCTGGATTTGGGATACTGTGCCAAAGAGTCGGTTTCTGTTATTGATCCGGATGATTTAATTGGATGGGCCCAGCATGCTATCTGCCAGTAGGGGAACGCAAATTGTGCCCTTTCTACTGAGAGGCGGCATTCCATCCTTTTGAAGATGGATCCCAAGTTGACGGAATTAGCTTCATCTGAGTCGGGTCCTCTTGCTCAGGGTCTGCGTTTTGGTCAACCCTTTCTTAAGGAGTTGACCAAATTTGTCACAACATTCAGTGGCCTGGATAAGGCTCAATCATCCCTCCATAGGGCGTTTCGCCCAGTTTTTGGCAGGGCCGGACGTTCCAGGGGATGTTCGTTCGGCCGTGGATCTGGCCAACAGCGTGGCAGTCAGTCCCAGCAGTGAGGAGGTCAGAATTTGTCCTATTCCGGCTCCAAATCAAACTTCTATCCCTCCCGCAAAGGTCGTGGTCAAGCCAATAAAGGACGCTATAGAGGAAACAAGGGAGGACGTCAAGACTTTTCAAACTCAGGTGAGCTTGATTTCTTACAAGGATGTTGTCCTAGGGGGCAGGGTTCAGTTTTTTCTCCAGAATTGGCGTATAATCTCCAATGATGCATGAGTGCTACAGACTGTTCAAGGTTACAGGATAGAGTTTTACAGTTCTCCACGTCCGGGTCATATTCCTTCTCCCCTTGTTTTTTTCCAACTAGATAAAGAGGTAATATCCGAGGAAATAGAGTCGCTTCTGGTTAAAGGGGCCTTATTCCAGACTTCCCTCCATCCACAGGGGTTCATCAGCAATGTCTTCCTGGTCCAGAAGAGAGGGGGCGGCTCACGTTTAGTTCTAAACCTCAAGGAATTCAACAACAGGGTGGTTTATCACCATTTCAAGATGGAGGGCATCCATCTGCTCAGGGATCTTCTTCGCGAAGGCGACTGAATGGTGCGCCTGGACTTGAAGGACGCTTACTTGTCAGTCCCCATCTTCGGACCTCATCGCCGTTTCCTTCAGTTTCAGTGGATGGGGCGGTACTTCGAGTACACTGTTCTCCCGTTCGGTCTCTCGTCAGCACCGTGGTGCTTCACGAAGCTTCTGAGACTGGTAATGGAGTCCTTGAGGGCGCGCGGAGTTCGTCTGATTGTGTATCTCGACGACATTCTCCTTATGGCCCAATGTCCAATCAAGCTGCAGACCCATTTAAATTGGACAATAGAGCTATTACAGTCTCTCGGATTTCTAGTGAATCCTCTGAAGTCTGTTTTGCGCCCCTCTCAGTCTCTGGAGTTCCTGGGGTTTCTAGTGGACTCGGTCTCCTGCCAACTTCTCTTGCCTTCTCAGAAGATCAGATCTATCAAGAGAGAGTTGAGGTTACTTTTGTCCAGACAAAGTGTATCGTTCAGATCAATAGCTCGGATTGCCGGACAGTTGGCGTCTTCCATTCAAGCGATCTTTCTTGGTCCCTTGCATTATCGGGCGCTTCAGCATCTGAAAATCAGACATCTTCAAAAGGGCCTTCGCTATTCCGATCTAGTTCCGCTGTCGGAGGATGCAAAGTCAGAAATGTTATGGTGGCTAGATCATATGGAGTCATGGAACGGCAAAGCCCTGTTCGGTTCACCCCGGATGTGGTGTTGGAATCGGATGCCACTCTTTGGGGTTGGGGAGCCCGTTGCGACTCCGTGACGACGGGTGGCCGTTGGTCATTGGCGGAGTTGAATCTCCACATCAATTGCTTGGAGCTCCTTGCGGGCTCATTCGCGATCCGTTGCCTTGCACCCCAGGCAACCAACAGTTGCATACTTCTCCGCATGGACAATATATCTGCGGTTCGGTTTGTGAACAAACTCAGGGGGACGGGGTCCAAACTATTGGCAGAAATAGCGAAGGATTTTTGGCATTTCTGTCTTCAACGGAAGATCACTCTTATTGCAGAGTATCTCCCGGGTCGCGAGAATCAGGTCGCCGACTGGCACTCTCGGCATCTGGTGGACTTCAGCGACTGGAGGCTCCACCCCAGAGTGTTTCGGAACCTCTCTCGGATTTGGGGTCAATGTCGGATAGATCTGTTCGTTTCTCGCCTCAACCCTCAACTGCCCCAATTTTACAGTTCGCGTCTGGATCTGGAAGCTCTGGCCACGGATGCGTTTCTTCAGGTGTGGCCTCAACATCTCTGTTATGCTTTTCCCCCGTTCGCAATGATTCCCAGGATCTTAGCTCGGACAAAGCACTTTCAGTCGGAAATCATTCTGATAGCTCCTCTTTGGAGGGCTCAGGCTTGGTTTCCGGATCTTCTGGAGATGAGTTGTTCGACCCTGCTCCTTCTTCTCCAGAAGGGGAACTTGTTGCTGGATCCCCTGCTCAATCCGCACCCCTTGATTCATTCGGGTCAGCTTCGATTGGTGGCTTGGCGGATTTCGGGGAACGTTGGAAAATCCCGGGCTTATCTGGAGACACTGCACGATTTATCAGTGAAGCTTGGGCCCCCAACACACACAAACGTTATGCTTCGGCTTGGCGACGATGGTGTAGTTGGTGTTCGGAACGGGAACTGGATCCCACTTCAGCGGATGTTGCTTTAGTGGTTAATTTCCTAGAATCCTTGGCTTCTTCTGGTTCTGCATATCGGACAGTCAATTCCTTCCGTTCTGCCATCTCTGCGGATCATGACTCTGTCGATGGAAAACCTGTTGGGGGACATCCCTTGGTTTCTAAACTGCTTCGAGACCTTCGGCTGGTAAATCCGCCTTGCCCAAAATATGTTGCTCTATGGGATGTTTCCATTGTTTTGCGTTTTCTGGAGTCTTGGCCTCTCAATTCCTCATTATCCCGTAAGCAACTTTCGGCGAAATTGACGATGTTGTTGTGTTTGGTGTCTTGCAAGCGCGTTTCTGATGTGCGGGCCTTAGATTTGGCTGGTCGGACATTCTCTCCGGATGGAGTCACTTTCTCCATTTCTAGACGCACCAAATGTAATACGTCCTCTGTGACATATCCTGCTTTTCCTCAACACCCGCAATTGTGCATTGTCCAATGCATCAAGGATTATGAGGTAAGTACAGCTCCTTTTAGACAAGACTTATCTGGACAATTGTTGATTTCTTTACAGAAGCCTTTTAAGCCTGTGACACCTGCCACATTGGCGCGCTGGGAGCGTTGGCTCATGTCTGAAGCAGGCACTGATGTTTCCATTTTTGGAGCGCATTATGCTAGGGCTGCCATGGCATCTAAAGCCTTTTACTGTTGGTGTGAGTTTGCATGACATCATGAAGGCCGCTGATTGGTCATCCGACTCAGTGTTCAAACAGTTTTATTTCAAACCTATTGTTGATATTGCTTCTGTTGTGGTGGCTCAGCTTTGAACAAGCATAATCGGAGCCTCCTGTCTTGCCATAGAAATAAAAATTTGCAAACATTCGTGACAAGAATTTTCAGTTCTATTAAGGACACGGATGCGAGGATTATCCCACCCAAATACTTCATTTAACTGCATTTCTAATGTGCGATTTTATATCTTGTTATTGCAATCTCTCTAAGGTTGTTTATGTCATTGTTACCCTCCCTTGTTGCCTTTGGATTTTTTCCTTGGTATTGGAATGGTATATTACGACTGTATTTTTCTTTTCAGGCTCTGATCAGAAATGAGTTTTTTCTGCTGTTCGATCCTTCATCGATCATCTATTCTTCGGATCCTTGCAAAGTTGGCTCCTGCTTCTCCAGTCTCCTGGTCTTTGGTTCCTGATGGTGTTTTTTCTGTGGCTCATGCTTCTTTCCAGCCTTCGGATGTTGGCTCTGCCGTGCTGTTCCTCATGGACCCTTGTATTTTTAGTTCATACTTTCATTTCTTGTTGACTGTATATGGAGAAAGAAAGAGGAAGTACTACCCTCTATGGTTTCTTTTATAGTGATGTAGTCTCTCTGGTTACCCAGGTGCTCATGGGCATTGTAGTTGCTTTTTTCTTTACTGTATTCTTATTGGCTGCTATTTGTCAGTAAACAAATAGAGAAAGCATAATCCTCACCTCCGTGTCCTTAATAGAATTGAAAATTCTTGTCACAAATGTTTGCAAATTTTTAATTCTTTTTATTATGTACTAGCAGCCCGTCCCGACGCTGTCCGGGTATGAATTGCTGCTGGGCAGTAGTATCAGGTAGATTCATGAAAGAAAAATCGGCTCGCAAAGGGCCAGATTCTGCGAATCTGGCCCTTTGCCAGATTCGCAAACCCCGTGGTAAATAGCGAAAACTTAGAAAAATGCATTTAAATGCATTTTTCTAAGTTGCATGTTACACACACACATGTCCTTTGGACATGTGTGTGCGCAACACCAATGTAGATTACAATTCAGGGGTGCTACAGGGTGTCCTTGAAATGGCATCCTAATTTGCGATTAGCAAATTGCTAATCGCAAATAAGGATGTAGGAATCTCAATTTATTTAGCGATTCCTACATGAATACCGATTTGCAAGTCCTTAATAGCGATTCCTTAATAATCGCTATTAAGGACTCGCAAAACGGGACTATGATGAATCTAGCTGTATATTGTTTTGTAGGATTTCATTTTGATAGCATTTCTTATCTGTGACAGGCCTGTGAAACGCTCTGATTCACAGTGCACTGCTGATGCACTTAAGAGTGCGCATTCGGTAGTGTGTGAACCCGAGTTTCCCTACTTTATTTTTCCTTGCAATATTATATAGCGCGAACTCGACAACATGGCATGAGCACAATTTACATTACAGAAGAACACATTCATTTGTGGTAGGCACGGGGAGACAAAGCAATTTGCCTGGAATCACAGGATGTTGACCTGATGCTGAGATTTGAACGTAGCTCCCCAGCTCTAAAGTTCGCAATTCTAGAACTTGTGGCGGGAGGTGTGTCTAAAAGTGTATGTCGGTGCTGGCCATCAATGAGAGAGACCTGTGCATTTTTCAAATAGGTGATGAAAAAATATGAGTATGTTGCTGGAGATGTGGGCTGCTGTGCCACCAATGTACTTACCGGGGGAGGGTCAACACCCATTATCCCGCAACTTTCTTTCCGCAGACCATCACTCCGCATACTTTCATTATGAAAGTACCATGACTCCGCAATGCCATTATAACGCATGGCATTACATTTTATATGCTTTTACCATGCATACATTTACAACGAAATTCGTTGTAAATGCATGAATGGTAAAAGCATGTTTTTTTAATGTTTGGATAAGGTAAGTATGGGTATAGGGGTATATGTTTTGGGGTACTGAGGTATATGTTTTGGGGTGTTTGGGTATTTTAAGGATTCAGATATAGTTTTGGGTTATGGGTAGAGGGGTAGTTTTAGCATTTAGGGATAGGTATGGGTTTTGGGGTACAGGCCTATTTTTAGGGTTCATGGCTAGGTTTGGGTTTTGGGGTATAGGGGTATTTTTAGGGTTCAGGGGTAGTTTTGGGTTTTGGGTTACAGGGGTATTTTAAGAGTTCAGGGCTAGGTTTGGGTTTTGGGGTACAGGGGTACTTTTAGGTTTCAGGGCTAGGTTTGGGTTTTGGGGTGCAGGGGTAATTTTAGGGTTCAGGGGTAGGTTTGGGTTTTGGGGTACCGGGGTATTTTAAGGGTTATGGGCTAGGTTTGGGTTTTGGGGTACAGCTGTATTTTAGGGTTCAGGGGTAGGTTTGGTTTTTGGGGTACAGATGTATTTTTAGGATTTAGGTATAGGTTTGGGTTTTGGGGTACAGGGTATATTTATAGGGTTAAGATGGGTTAGTGTTTAAGGGTGTTGGGGTATTTTAAGGAGTAAGGGTGGGTTTTGATTATGGGGTGCAGGGGTATTTAAAGGGAGCAGGGTGGTCACGATATGAGACATGGCATGGAGGGCAGAATGTAAAAACAACAGTTGATGGACAGAATGCAGAACAATGTCATACATTCACCCCAATACAGAGATCTGAGCCTAATTCCATCATTTTTTTTGCACTCCACACCACCCCAGTTCAGACATGGCCATATGCAAATCAGCCTTGACCCTGTGCCTCATGGGAACAGTCCAGCCCAAAGGGCGGAACGTACTACACACCCCAGCATTTGTCACGCCCCCCCCTGCACAAGCCCAAAGCACAACGCAGACACGCCCACAAGGGTCTACTTTGCTGGCACAGTTCTTTTACTTTTTAAATGTATATGGTGGTCGTCTGCATAGCCTATGTCCTTCTGCTGACACTGCCCTTTCCAACGCTGTATTGGGTGTTGTGATTGGTGCTGTGGTTCCTGAGATTACCCGACTCAAAGGTTTGGGCTCTCTCTTTATTATATTAGTATGGATTTCTTACGCCTTGTCTTTATTTGGTTCTGATATATTTAGGTGGAATTTCTTTTGAGTGATTGATCAGGGTTTCTTAGGAATTTGCACTTCCATCGAGGCACACCGGGTTATTAAACAATTAAACAATTTTCACTTTATCTGAGTTGCTGCCCTTCCTTTCCCACCATGCTCTGTTGAATTTGACCTCTTTACTGTTGCTGTACCCAGCCACCCACCTCTGCCCTTTAAACAGTTCCACATGAAGCGCGCTGATTGGCGTGCAGGACTCATGACGTCCTGTTCATAAGGTGTAGGCAAGGAGCGTCGACCCATAGCCCGCGGCAGCAGGTGAGAAATACAATTATAATAACACAACATTATTATAATGGTATTTATTATTTATGCTGCCTGTCTGAACCTCACAATAAGTATAGGGCATGGCGGGCATGTCGAGAGGAGGAGGAGTGCGCACTTATAAGTATGCGGGTGTGTAGGGATGGCTGTCCTAGGCCGGCCAAAAACTCATGAGCACCTATATTTCTTAAATCCAGCTGTGTGACACAGCCGGGTTGGAGAAAAGACACAGGCTCCTATTAACTGTTTGAGCAGCAAACAAGGCCGCTCAAACCAATCCTGGCGCTGCTCTCATCTTATAGGAGCATCGCCTGGATGGGGGTGGAGCCATCCCCTTCCGGGCCAATGAGAGGAGCAGCAAGGCTGCCGTCAGCGGGAGTGGAGTGGAGCAGCAGATAAGTCTTTTATTTTATATTATTTCTTTCCCCCAAACCCCTATCCATTCCCACACCCAGCCTACCACTTTTAGAAGGCGGCCGCAGCCACTCCTGGCAGCATGGCGTGGGGGCATTGACCAATTTCATAGAGTTGTGATTGATGTATGGAGAGGGGCTTGAATAACAGAGGCCACTATGTTTTTTAGAGGTACATGAGATAAAATGCGGTCAACAATAAGCCAAAGTGCATGAGGCCATCAAACGAGAGGAGAAATAACATTTCATAGTGGTGTTAAAAAGACGTACATTTTTGAGTAAGGCAGTGCTTAATTTGTAAAAAACAATAAGCGCCAAGGCTCTCGTCAGGGGGCAACTGCAGCTTGCCCCACACACTGCCCCTGCTCATTAGTGTGAGATCCTTTAGATTGCCCCTGTGTCGCTGAACCCTCTACGGGACTGTTAGTCACCCAAAAAGCTCGGACACCACACCAATCACTTTAAATGCTCAGTGGTTGTGGGGTTAGAATAACCTGGACTCCCCTGTTAAGTCAGACGGGGCTCTGAACTCAGTCCCTGATCCCATGTGTAATAGAGTCAACCTTTGTAGACCTGAGCCAGAGTCCTAGGTCACGCGACACTAGCAGCCAGTGATAGACATCTTAGAACCATCTGTCCAAAGACTTCATTTATCCACAGACTTTCCATAATCGCCTGGATTAATGTGGGGCTCCTCCAATATTTTTCCCAGGTTCCATCTTCTGTCCCTGCATATGTCACTCTTATGGTGACCTGAGTCCTCCAATTCAATTCTTTTCCTCCCATCACTTTTTTTTGTTATTTCAAACGTTTTTCATTGAGAAATCTATACTACTATTAGAAAGAGAGAACTTGCACCTTTTGGCCAGGTAAACTCAGGAACCACAGCACCAATCACAACACCCAATACAGCGTTGGAAAGGGCAGTTGCAGCAGAAGGACATAGGCTATGCAGAAGCCCACCATATACATTTAAAATGTAAAAGAACCGTGCCAGCAAAGTAGTCCATTGTGGGCGTGTCTGCATTGTGCTGTGGGTGTGTGCTGGGGGCTCGACAATCACTGGGGGCATTCCGTCACGAGCGTTGTTTTTTTCTTCCCAGGTTCTATACAATCCTGCTCCCTTTAAATAGTAATTCAGTGGAGGTCCCATTCTCTTAGAACCACCCCAAGCACAGTTATGACCAAAAATACAACTAAAAGGCCCTGCAAAGCATTATGGGATAAGCTTAGCATAATTTTTAGCATTCATGAAAGGGTTTCAATGTTTTTGAATTTTACTCATCAGGGACATCTTGGGACAACGAGGTGAACTGCAGCTTGATGTATACTATTTTAAATGCTATTGCATTTGCCTCATCAGGGACATCTAGGGACGGTGATGTGAACTGCAGCTTGATAAATAATATTTTAAATGCTATTGCATTTGCATCATCAGGGACATGTAGGAACATGAGGTAAACTGCAGCTTGATGTGTAATATTTTAAATGCTATTGCATTTGCCTCATCAGGGACATCTAGGGACCATGAGGTGAACTGCAGCTTGATGTATAATATTTTAAATGCTATTGCATTTGCCTCTTGGGGACAACTGGGGAGAACGAGGTGAACTGCAGCTCTTTGTAGAATTATTTGGCTACAATAATATTCACTTCCCACTGCTAATCTCGTCCCATAATGGCTTGCAGGGACTTGATCTCAAAATCATCACCTCTTTCACTGCTTGCTGGAAGCTAATTTCAGTTTTGTGAAATAACTATATGCATTTTAGCATGTAGAAATACTTGTTATTTTACCTTGAATATATGAGGTTTCTGTTTTAATAATTGGAAATCTGACGGAACGAAATATTGCGGATTTATTGTACCAAGTTCGCGCCAATTCCGCCTACCCCTACTTTAAATACCCCTGCACCCCATAATCATAACCCACCCTTACTCTATAAAATACCCCAACACCCTTAAACACTAACCCATCTTAACCCTATAAATCTACCCTGTATCCCAAAACCCAAACCTATCCCTAAACCCTAAAAATACCCCTGTACCCCAAAACCCAAACCTAGCCCTGAACCATTTAAATACCCCTGTACCTCAAAACCCAAACATACCCCTGAACTCTAAAAATACCCCTGTACCCCAAAACCCAAACCTACCCCTGAACCCTAAAATACCCCTGTACCCCAAAACTCAAACCTAGCCCATAACCCTTAAAATACCCCTGTACCCCAAAACCCAAACCTACCCCTGAACCCTAAAAATTATTTCACTGTACACCAAAACCCAAACCTAGCCCAGAACCCTAAAATACCCCTGTATCCCAAAACCCAAACCTATCCCTGAACCCTAAAAATACCCCTGTACCCCAAAACCCAAACCTAGCCCTGAACCCTTAAAATACCCCTGTACCCCAAAACCCAAACCTACCCCTGAACCCTAAAAATACCCCTATACCCCAAAACCCAAACCTAGCCCTGAACCCTAAAAATACCCCTGTACCCCATAACTCAAAACTATATCTGAACCATTAAAATACCCAAACACCCCAAAACATATACCTCAGTACCCCAAAACATATACCCCTATACCCATACTTGCCTTATCCAAACATTTCTAAAAAAACATGCTTTTACCATTCATGCATTTACAACAAATTTCGTTGTGAAAGTATGCGTGGTAAAAGCATATAAAATGTAATGCCATGCCTTATAATGGCATTGCGGAGTCATGGTACTTTCATAATGAAAGTATGCAGAGTGATGGTATGCGGAAAGAAATTTGCGGAATAATGGGTGTTTACCCTCCCCGTAAGTACATTGGTTGCACGGCGGCCCACATCTCCAGCAACATACTCATATTTTTTAACCACCAATTGGAAAAATGCACAGGACTCTCTCATTGATGCCCAGCACCGACATACACTTTTAGACACACCTCCCACCACAAGTTCTAGAATTGCGAACTTCAGAGATGGGGAGCTACGTTAGAATCTCGGCATCAGCTCAACATCCTGTGATTCCAGGCAAATTGCTTTGTCTCCCCGTGCCTACCACAAATGAATGTGTTCTTCTGTAATGTAAATTGTGCTCATGCCATGTTGTCGAGTTCGCGCTATATAATATTGCAAGGAAAATAAAGTAGGGAAACTCGAGTTCACACACTACTGAACGCGCACTCTTAAGTGCATCAGCAGTGCACTGTGAATCGGAGCGTTTCACAGGCCTGTCACAGATAAGAAATGCTATCAAAATGAAATCCTACGAACCAATATAGTACTGGCCGGCAGCAATTCATGCACGGACAACGTCGGGACGGTCTGCTAGTTTTATAATACAGTACAGTGGTAATGCAAGGGGCGACACAGTTAATAGGGTTGGTGCCTTTGTGGTTACATTAGGCATGCCGCAGGGTAGGCTGGTCCTGGTAGTGCGGAGGTCCTGTAGGGCCCCCACGTGCGAAAGAAGAAAGGGTGAAGACAAAGAAGGAGGGGGGAAATGTGCATATGTTGGTTGTAAACCTCTTGCCAGTGTGGCGTTCGTGCGGGAGTCCGCGTTCTGTGCCTCTACGGAGGTTTGTGTAACTCCAGGTGCGCGTCTAGAGCGGCCCACATTTCGCTCCTCGCTGTGTGGTCGGGCACATTTTTAGCCGTGATATTGTCCGCTCCCCTGAGAAAAGTGACCCAGTTGACCCATCCCTTAAATGTCGCTCTAGCCGTGTTCTTCCAGTTCGCTAGAATAGTTTTGACTGCTGCTGTGAGTAGGATGTCAACCAAATCCCTGTCTCCTTTGCTTCCTAAGTCTGGGGCCATGAATGCGGTTGCTAGTCCTCCGAACCCAGGCTGTATGCTTCGCCCCACTACTGTGCTAATGAGGTCGCACACTTTCCTCCAGAATGTTTTAACTTTTGAGCAGTCGAAGATGAGGTGTGGTAAGTCCCCTTTTGCTTTCTGGCAGTTCCAGCACGTGTCGTTCTCTCTGATGCCCACCTCTGCTAGGCGCGCTGGTGTCCAGAATGCCCTGTGCAGAAGCCAGTATTTTGTTTGAGCTAATTGCGGGGAGACCTTGTTCCTCGAGGCTGAGACACAGAGGCGGGTCTTTTCCTCCTCGCTGAAGTGTCTGTTGTGCAGTGTTTCCTAGAAGCCAATTATTTTGGTGTTTAGATTGGACGTGTTGGGACGTAGGAGTTTGTATAGGTGGGCTGTCTGGTGTCCGCTCTTGTTGAGATTGTGCATGTATTGTATGATGGAAGGTGTCTCTTTGCTTAGATTTGCTTTGGTTATAGCTGTTCTTACTTTAAGGAAGTTGTAGAATACTATATTGGGTAGGTTGTGTGTCAGTTTTTAGGGTGTCGAAAGTTAACGGGGTACTTCCTTTTTCTAGTTGTATGGGTGTCGTGATCCCTCTCTTATACCAGATCTTGTTGTCTAATATTCGCCCTTTGTATTGTATCTTTGTGTTGAACCATATTGATTCCCAACGTGTCCTTCCTATGCTTTTCTTCATTCTCTTGTCTACCTTCAGTAGGGCTGTTTTGGTGTGTTTGATGACTACGTTGTTACCTACAGGGTGTTTGTTGGCTGTAAGCATGGCAAAAGGGTCTAGACCTCCCAGGGTGTCTCTTTCTAGTTCTAGCCATACTGGAGTGTATTTCTGCGATGGGATGAGCCAAAATATCCCCTGTTTTGCCAGTTATGCCGTTTGGAAGACTTTAAAGTTTGTGACATTTAGCCCTCCTAAACTTTTGTGTAGTCTCAGTTTCTGCAAACTTATCCAAGGTTTCTTTTCCTTCCATATGAACCTGTTTATCATGTTGTCTAGCTTCTTGTGGAAGTCATCCGTCATTGTTAGTGGCAGCATGCATAATATGTAATTAATCATTGGTGTCACCATCATCTTTATCGTCTCCACCCTGCCCCACCAGCTGATGTATTTAGGGGACCAGGAGTCTAATTTGCCCTTAACTTTCTTTAAGATGGCTTCCTCGTTGTGCGCCAAAGTCGTCCTCAAGTCTCTACCGAAGAGGAGGCCCAGGTACTTGAAGAGTTTTGTTTGCCAAGCCAGTCCTGAGGTACCCAGTACTGCTTTCGTTGTGTGAACGTTCATGGGTTTACACTCTGATTTCTCCCTATTTAACTTATAACCTGAGACCAGCCCACAATCCTCTATGGTGTTCATTAATGCCGAAACAGAGGTAGTCGGTTCCTTTGTTATGATCAGTACGTCATCCGAGTACGCTGCCAGTTTCACTGTGTTCTCTCTAATTTGGAGGCCTTTGATATCTGGATTGTTCCTTACCATGGCTAGCAGTGGTTCTAGTGCTAGCAGGAATAGGGCGGGAGAGAGCGGGCACCCCTGTCTTGTCCCTCTTTCTAGGGTGATTGGCTCTGACGAGCCACCATTCACTACGACTCGGGCCTTGGGTTTGTTGTACAGCGCCATGACCATATTCCTGTATTTGGTTCCTAGGCCGAACTTCCCCATGCATAGGTCCAGAAAGGGCCAGCAGACCCTGTCGAAGGCCTTTTCTGCATCGAGCGCGATCATAACTGCCTGATCTGTGCTGTTTGCTGTGTCGTTGATGAGGTGGCAGAGGAGTCTAGTGTTGTCCTGAGACAGCCTATTCTTGAGGTATCCTACTTGCAAGTTGTGGATTAGGAGTAGCAAGAGAGCGTTAAGCCTTGCCGCCAGAATTTAGGCGTATATCTTACAGTCCACGTTTATCAGCAAGATTGGGCGGTAGTTCTGAGGGTATTGAGGGTCCTTACCCTCCTTTGGTATAACTATGATGTTTGCCTCTGCCATAGAGTCTGTCATCTGCCCCTCGCAGACGCAGTGAGTGAAGACTGCAACCAAGGTGGGTTTGAGTAGCTGCAGGAATTGTTTGTAGAAGGCTGCTGTGTAACCGTCAGGCCCCGGCGCTTTGTTTGCTTTGAGTGCTATTATAGCCGTCTCTATTTCTGCTCCTGTTATGTCTGCATCGAGCGATGTCCTCTGTTCTGCTGTGAGCGATGGTAGGTCAAGTTTGTCCAGTAAACCCGCACCCCCGTCCGCTGTTAGCCCCCCGTCCGCCCTGTACAGCTCTTCATAGAATTCTTTGAACACTTTCAAGATACCCTTGTTAGTTGTTTGTGTTCTTTTAGTCTTGTCCGTTATTGCAGCAATCACGTGTTGTCTTTGTTTTGCTTTCAGGTAGGATGCTAACGCCCTCCCTGCCTTGTTGGCCGAGCATAGGTTTATGGATTTATATTTATTGATCCATGTGCCTGCTCTTTCACTCAGTATCTTGTTAAGCTCGTACTTCCTTTTCGTCAGATCAGTCAGGGTGTTTTTGTCTGTGATGTTAGCGCAGTGGCCTTTTTCGAGATCTTTGATCTGCTCCTCAAGTTCGACTATTTTCTTGTTCCTGCCCTTGTTCATTCTGGCTTTGATGTTTAGTAGTTTGCCTCGTATCATGGCTTTTAGGGCTTCCCAAAGGGTGCTTTTGTCTACCTCTGTATTGTCATTGAATGATAGGTATTCCGTAATGGCTACCTCAATTTCTGCTATGTTCTCGGGGATTTGTAGGATGTCGCTGTTAAATCTCCATCTACAGCTCAGCGTTTCATTGTGTCTGCCACTAACTGCCAGGGTGATATGTGCATGGTCTGAGATTGTGATTGGGGCTATTTCCGTTTGTTCTATCAGGTGTGTGTGAGAGTCAGACATCAGGATATAGTCGATTCTGCTGTATGAGTTGTGTGGGCGTGAGTAGAAGGTGTATTCCCTTGCGTCTGGGTGCTGTAGCCTCCAAGGGTCTCTGAGACGAAGTTTGGCGCATAGGTTCTTTAGGATGTTGGGGTCTTGTGACTTATGGCTTGGTCTGCACGGGTGCCTGTCTGTGGCCTGGTCTAGTACCTCGTTTAGGTCACCTGCCAGCAACAATAGGTCGCCCTGGGGGAGGTCGCCTAGTCTGGACTCTACACTATCCCAAAATTCCTTGTCACCTGAGTTGGGCCCGTATATGTTGGCAACGTGTATCGTCTCCTCTCCTCTCTTAAGGCTTGTCACCAGAATTCTGCCGTCATTGTCTGAGTAGCTCTCGTGTAGGGTTCTATTAGCTTTCTTGCTTATTATTGCGATGACCCCTCTTTTCTTATGTATGGCTGGTGAGCAAAAGATCTCCCCTATCCATTTTGCCTTAAGGCGTTGTGCGTCCTCCCCAGAGATTTTGGTCTCCTGGAGGATGTACACGTCCCCTTTGAGTTTCGCCAAGTAGTCTAGTGTCTGCCTACGTTTGATTGGGTGGTTGAGGCCCTTTACATTAAGGGACACCACCTTAAAATCTGAGCTCAGTTGGCTTTTTGTTGGTGTTGTCATGGCTGTGTTCTCTCCTCGCTACCTAGTTTGGTGTGTACCGAAGGTTCCTTCCCTATCGTCTTCGCTTGACTGGTCTTAATGTGTGACCACGCTTTGCTATGTCGGCTTGGATGTTTCATCTTGAATGCTGAGGCTGTGGTTCTGTCCCCTTGGTGTGTACTAGGTGTGGGTAGGAAAGTAAGTATAGACTAGACATAGAAAGAAAAAAACGCATATGACTGTACTGGAAACTCCCCCCTCCCTTCCCCCCCTCCACCTCTCCCTCGCCCCACCCCCCATGACTGGTACTGTAGGAGTGTGACAGCAAGGGCCATCCCGCCCCCGAGTTCAGTTCAGATTTAACCCTGTATCTGTCAGACCTGGGCTGCCACTCAGTTATCTTGCTGCATGTGCTCATATTGGATTGGCAGCCCATTTCTATTTCTATTTAGGGGGTTTTATAGAGCGCTTGGTGACGCACAGCGGCGTGTCCCCGCGCTAAGGAGCTAATATCTGCTGGAACTTACAAGTGCGGAAAGAACTACTGTGTAAATAAAGCAGTCTTCAGCTTGGCTCTGAAGATTGATTCTGAAGGTTCTAATCGCAGAGCCATAGGTAGTTTGTTCCATCTTGATGCTGCGAGGAACCTAAAAGATCTTCCACCCATCCGGGCTCTGGACACCTTAGGAATTGCCAGGAGTCCTGAGCCGGAAGATCTCAAGGATCGAGATGGCTCATAGAAGACCTAAAAGGATATGGGTGCTTCTTCTTTGGCAAGGGTCGATTGAGGTAGTGTGTTGCACACGTGATATAGTTCCCATGATCTTGTTTAAGTATGCGGTGTGCGGTTGCATGAGGTAGGTAGGTTGGTTCTGTTAAAGTTATTGTTTTTGCATCATTCTGCTCGCTAGGATCGTTCAGTTGATTCTAGGTTGTTAGCATCCTTCCGCTCCTCCTTCAGCATTGTCCGGTGGAGCTCTTCTCTTGATGGCCCCCTGGCCTTGTGCCTCCATGTCTTCTGGGTCCGGGCCATGTAGGTACTTCCTTAGTTCGTTGGAGTCTTCGAAGAAAAAAGTTCCGCGTCTGTCCGTAATCCTCATTCTTGCAGGTCCTGCAAAGCTAAAGGTGATATTATCTTTCCGGAGTTTGTCTCTCAGGGCTAGGAATCCCTTTCTGGTTTCCACTGTTAGTCTCGAGAAGTCTTGTGTTATGACGATCTTCTGTCCGCTCCATCTCAGGTTTTGTCCTTTCCTAGCAAAGGTGAAGATTGCTTCCGTGTGGTTAGCGCGGAGTGGCTTACATATGATTGGCCTTGGGCCTCTTCCCTGTTGTAGTTTGGATGCTGGCACCCTGTAGGCCTTATACATTTCGAATGGCCTGTCTACTTCAGACCAGTCATCTTCGGCAGGAGGTCTTCTAGTAGGTCTGCGCATGAGCCTTGAGCATCCTCTTCCCCTTCAGGTACGCCCAGGAGCCTTATGTTCCCCTTCCTGCTCCCATCGTCCTGCTCCGCCAGCAGCTTCTGCAGATTATTCGTTGTCCTGGCCACGTATCCCATGTCTTTGTGCGCTTTAGTGGTGGTGTCTTCTAGGTCGCTTATTCTCTTTTCCACTGCATCTATTCTGCAGTTTGTTTTGCTTTGGTCTGCTCTAGTTGTATGTTATCTATTGTCTTTTTTGTAGCTTTGGCTAGCTCATTTCCTTCCTTTATCTTCTTTAGGAGTGTGTCCAGTGTTGTTTCTTTTTTGTGGTCGTTTTTCAGCTTTGTTGACGAGTCCAGTAGATCTTTCCTGACCTTTTTGTTGTCATTGGTGTTTTTGCTGTCGCGTCCCGCCATGGTATCAAAACCTCTTCTGGCCTGGTATGTGCACAGCCTGTCGTCTTTCTGCTGCTTCGCCGGGTCGCTTTTTGTGCCTTTTGCGGTTGTTTCCCTGAGTGTGGGTGCAATATCCGAGCGGAATCTGCTTGGCCACCGGACCGTTCTTGTCCTTGTCTTGGCCCCCACCAGCTCAAGCACGCCTGTTACTGTCCCTCGCCTTGCTGGCTTAGGGTGCACTGTCCAAGGAAAACTCAAGTTCGTGGCCGGAAGCTCTCTTGAGCTGGCTCCAGTTGGCTCCGCTTAAGAGCTTGGTGTTTGTGTTCCCCCCTTTGTCTGTTTGTGCAAGCGCTCTCCTTCTGGTTGCCCTTTCTGGCCCCCTACTGGCTCCGTGGCAATCTGCACACTTTGGGATGACTGCCCACTTGATCTGATTCCGTTTGCTTTGGTGCAGCTCCCTCTGGGTGTCTTCCTTCATGTCAGTCCTGCCGCCTGCTATTGCCTTCTCTAGCGCCTGTATGGGTCTGTGTAGGTCTGTTGGTCTATTAGTTGGTTAGCACCCACACCCACATGCCGCCTGCTCTCACTATCTGCTGCATTCCTTGCTCCTTTCGCCGTTTTTGCCGTATGCTCATAAGCACTCTTACTGGCGCTTTTATGGCCTCGCGGTAGTTAGGCCCTTCCTCTCTTACCGGGTGACGGCTGCCGGCTTGTTTAGTTTTCGGTGAGTCGGATGCCTCTCTGCCTTCCTCTCTCTACTCAGTGATTACAGGAGCTCCGGCAGTCCCCCACGTCGGCTTCCGTGTGCCGCAATGTTGTCTCTGCAACTCCCTTAAGATGGCCGCGCCCAGTGATCCTTTTGGTTTCGTTTTGTTTCATATAAGTCGTTTCTCCTTTTTTCTCCGAGATTCTTCCACCTCTCTGTGCCCTGTTGATCCGACACCTTCCCCCTACAGGATGACTGCTTCCAGGTTTGCCTACGGCTCCACTTCTCTTTTTGATTCAATAGCTTGTTGCTTCCACGTGTTGGTCTCGCCTCTTGTGGCTATCTTCTCTGACGACTGTGGCGTGTTAGCAGACTCTCTCCATTCACGCCCCCTGTGCTCAACTTCTGCTGTACAGCTAGTTCTTCTTTGTTCTTGCCTTTGGTGCTTCGCTGGTTACGCTGTCTCACACGTCAGCCTCTGTGCGCCGCCCTGTTGTCCCTGGTGCTGCTCTAAAATGGCCGCCCCAGTAATGCTTTTGGTTTCGTTCGTGCACTTTGTGTAGTCGATGCTTGCTAAGTACTCTGCTTGTGGGTTTGTAGCGCTGCTTGGCTAAAGCACTGCTTATGGCTTTGTGGCCGCTCGGTACTCAGGCTGGACCGTTCTGGCTTACCAGGTGCAAGCTGCAGGCTTGTTTGATCTCCGGAGTCTTATGTTCGCGGTATCGATGGCTGCTCGGTATATTGTGCCAAGTCTGTGCGGAGTTGCCCGTGATCCTCTTGGTTAGTGTCCGCCCACCTGCTATAGTCTCCTTCTTGCGTGCGGGGTTCTGCAGCTCCGCGTCTCGCACGTCAGCTTCTGGGTATAGCTCTAATATAGCTTTCGGTTTTGTTTGCGCATTCTCATGCTGCCTCGGAGTACGCCGTTCCCCGCGGTGTTGCGTCGGCTTACCGGCTCGTCCGCTGTGCCTCAGATCAGCTTGGCTCAGGTACGGTCTCACTTCGCTGCCCTTCTGCTGCCTGGCTGCTTCTGGCCGGCTCAGTGTCCCGCCATCTTGTGCTCGTCCCTTCAGCTCCTCGCCTGCACCTTTCCGCTTCTTTCTTGCTCGTTTCTCCTTTTCTATTCGGAATTGTTCCTTCTCTTTGTGCCCCGTTGCTTCAGACACCCTTCCTTCTTCCTTGCTGTCGAAATGGGGTTAATCCGCCGTTGTATTTGCCGTTCGTTTCCTCGAGGTGGCGGAGGCTCCGGACTTAGGCGTATATCCTCCTCGCCATCCAAGCCACGCCCCTCCTCCCATCACTTTTGATCTCCCATTCACGCCTGATCCCCTTCTCCTCAGTCTCGCACACTTGTAAAATGTGCTTTTCCACATCAGCATCCGTATCTTCTGTTTGATGCCCATGCTCACTCTTCCAGGTCTGTAGCATAGTCCCTCACTTTCCACACTTCTTAGAAAATGGGTTCCTTGTAAAAGAAGGAGCCCAGGTCAAAGTTTGTCCCACATTTCCTCAGCGGATATATTTATGTTTACTTTCTTTGGCACTTACACTCCTTACTAACTCTTGTGCTTCTCTTTGCTTCTGCCTCTTCCATAACCAACCCTCTGTTCACCTTTTGCTACCATCTCCTTGATTTCATGTACATTTTTTTCACCACATCTCTTCACTTCCTTTATCCAGCTTGGGTTGTATTTCATGTCCTCTGCTATGAGCATTGTTCCCTTCACGTTGGAACTATTTGCCAATACTTTTCCTTGGAATTTTAGATAATTTATACACCATTTCCTCATTCATCAGTGATTCTGTTAAATCCCAGAATTCACGCGTATGGGCCACATCCCTTAGCCATGTCACGTAATTTCCCCCTCTCTCTATTTTCCCCTGAACACTCACTGTCACCAGGGACCTTAAAACATTTTTATTGACATTTCCAACACACCCATACCAGCCCAATTCGCCACCGGAGGATCGCTTTTTTTGACTTAACATGGCTTAACGCCGCCTGGTAAATATACCCCTTTCCGCCCCACTCCTCTGCAGCAACAGGGCTTGCAATGGGTGTTGCAATTGGCTTTCCACTGCAACACCCATTACTTTTTGATGCCTCCCCAGATTTAAGGCCGTGGTAGCACCCCCCAAAAAAACATCAGGGAATACCTGGTCTTACTATGGCGATACGAGGATAAATTATTAATTTCACCTAATTTTTTGCTCTTTCTATGTGTGCTACATCCTGCAGCTTACATAAAAAGAGCAAATCACCATTATCGATTGCTTATGAGCAGTAAGGTGTCCCTTCTTGCTCATAAACAATCAACCCTGCAGCTCAAGCACCCGTTCAACATGGCGGCAGGGTGCCTGCGCTGGCACTAGGCAGCTTTTTTTGTGCCATCGCTAGAGAAAACACAGGAGTGCACCATCTTTATGTGAATACAGGGCATCCCTGTGTTTAAAAAAAGTTGGAGCACAACGTAACCAAATTTGGCATAGCACAGCGCTACGACATTCTTTTGTAAATATGCCCTCCTATGCTTTTCCAGTTCTAAAAGGCCGAACGTTTAGGCAAAATCTATTAATATCAGCAATAGTCCCCTTTTCTATGGTTGAAGCACACAGATGACCAAAAATAAAAACATAACTCTGTCATAGAGCCCAGCCCTAAATCAATTAAATTCCTCACAAAAACGTTGCCGTGTATATTTTGTGCTCCAATTTTCCCATTTTTACTGATATTTTTTTCCATTTCACTGCCTCTTTTTTTTTTTTATATATGGAAAAATACAGAAATAGGTTTTGAGTGTCAAATATGAATACTAATCCATTACCTGTGTAGACTGACACACAGATTAGTTAGAAAAAAGGGACATGCTTCCTCACAAAGCTTTAAATTGTTGCGTATTGCCCCCATACGCATAGCGCATGGGTGGAATATGGCTTCTTATAGCTACTGCCTCATTTGAGCCATAGCTTGCTGATGGGACCTATTGGTATTCATTTTTATGAACCGGCACTTATGTTTCCTCAACAGACTTTGATCCAGAGCAATAGAGAGAACGACATGAAATAGGAAAAGAAGAAGGAAGAGAAAGACGTTAACGTCTTACGCCAATGATACGCTAACAGTTGTGTCCTTCTCCGATACTCTCTATAACACCTGTCAGAATTTTTACAACTGTATGCTAGCTATAAGTGACTGGATGGACCTTAACTGCCTTAAAGTCCATTCTAGAAAGACAGGGGCCCTTCTTTCTGGACGGATGCTTCTTTCTGGACTCCATCTTGTTGGCCTTCGGTGCTAGCCTACCTATCATTCTCCAGCAGGCAAAGTAAAGACATTGGGAATTATTATGGCCAATAAACTGACATTTGGAGACCAAGTGAATGCAATCATATCTACATCCTTTTACACACTCAAGATAATGATTTTTTTAAATCGTACATCCCCCATCTTACAAACGACTGAGTCCATGGCCCCAGTTTTAGCAAAATTTGAGTACCGCAACAGTCTATATCTTAACTGGAGAATGCAGTATGCCATTAAGCACCAGACCCTCCAAAATGCAGTGGCCAGGCTGCTTCTGAAAATCTTGAAATGGCAATGGCTTCCAGTAAAACAAAGAGTGAGTTTGAAGGTTCTGTGTTATCACATTTAGAGCCTTACATGACCCCGGCCTCAAATTTTCCAAAGACAGGTTCAGATGATACCAACCTGTGAGAGCACTATGCTGGAGTACTGCCAGTAATATCATGGGGTCCGATTCACAGAACTAACTTAAGACTCAATCCTAAACTTTCTACTATTTTGGTATTCACAGAATGCACTTACTACTTTTGGCATTCACAGAATGAACTTACTACTTTAACAGAAGTTAGGATTTTGTTTTAAGTTTGTCTTAAGACAAACTTAAGACAGACTTAAGTTATGATTTTGTCCTAATTCTGTCTTAAGTCTGTCTTAAGTTTGTCTTAAGTCTGTCTTAAGTCTGTCTTAATTTTGTCTTAAGTCTGTCTTAAGTCTGTCTGTCTGTCTTAAGTCTGTCTTAAGTTTGTCTTAAGACAAACTTGAGACAAAATCCTAACTTCTGTGAATACCAAAGGTAGTAAGTTCATTCTGTGAATGCCAAAAGTAGTAAGTGCATCTGTGAATACCAAAATAGTAGTAAGTTTAGGATTGAGTCTTAAGTTCATTCTGTGAATCAGGCCCATGGTTCCTAAGTTCAGACTCTATTCCTGGGGTGGGAAAAGTTTCAAGTTTAAGCCTCTAAACTCCGTAACTCCCTTCCCCCGGTATATCAAATCACTGCTGCAACTTTTATCCTTCCGAAAGGCTCAGAAAGCCTGGATTTTTAAAATTCTAATAGAGTATGCATCCCTCTGTATCACTGCAGCGCCTAGATGCCTCCGAGTAGTCATCACACTTTATTTAACATAGCATAACTCACAATCTGTCCCGTGGCTCCCTTCACTTCACTCAAAGTTCAGTTGAATTGTGGAGTACCCCCGGGATCCTCCCTGTACCTCTTTTTAACTTGTATATCCACCCACTCGCGCACGCACCTTGAAAAAAATGAATGTCAGAAACGATAACTACTTTGATGACAAGCAACTACTCTTCACCACTGACAACTCCCCAGAATTAAAGGAAGCTTTTCAAAGCACTCTACTGTAGATCCGAGACTGGATGAACAGCAATTAATTTCTGACAAAACAGAAACCATTATTACAAAACAAGTACGATTTGTGGAATCCTTTGATCCAGCTCTGGGCAACGCTCTTACCACTGGTTAGCCAATGGGTCTTTCTTTGCAACTTTGGGCCTCATTCTGATGTGGTTCAGAAAGCATTCCCACTAGGGCCCAATTACGATGCGGTTAGGAACATAGACTCCAATTGAAGTCAATAGGAGTCTAACCAAATTGTATATAGGAGCATCCGGATGCATCGTACTGGGTCAGCTCGACTCTCCTGATTCGAATCAGTTGGAAACCATTTCCAAACCCATTCGGTCGGGAAGCTTTCCATACCACATCAGAATTGGGCCCTAAGGGCCTGATTATGATGCGGTTAGTAAACCTTCCCGACTGAATCGGTTTGGAAATGGTTTCCGACCAACTCCGATCCGGAGAGTCTGATTGACTGCCTACGATGCATCTGGATATTTCCCGATATGATTTGATTGGACTCCCATTGACTTCAATGGGAATCTATGTTCCTATCTACATCCTAATCAGGCTATCAGTCGGGAAGACACGTTCCCGATCCAATTTGGAAGGGGCAAATGCCATTATGAGGCCTTCCTAATTGTATCATAATCAGGCTCTAAGTGGGAATGCTTTCCTAACCGCATTGTAATCTGGGCCTAAGAGGTGAAAGGACTTACCATTTGGTCAAATACATCTAACTAAAAGTGTAACCCATTTGTCTATGCATTAAGGACAAGTAATCTATACTACTATTATAAAGAGAGAACTGTGGGGCATATTATCAAGAAAGGGCGTTACATTATCGCCGCTTTTATCGGCAGGAAACTGCTGATAAAGCGGCGATAATGGGCTTGATAATATGCTCTATGAATTCCAATCGAAGCCCATGTTAGATGTGAAGACATTTAACATGGGCTTCGATTGGAATTCAATAGAGCATATTATCAAGCCCATTATCGCAGCTTTATCGGCAGTTTCCTGCCGATAAAAGCGGCGATAATGTAACGCCCTTTCTTGATAATATGCCCCTGTGTCCTTTGAGCCAGGTAAACTCGAAAAGTACACCACCAATCGCAACACCCAATACAGCGTTGGAAAGGGCAGTTGCAGCAGAAGGACATAGACTAGGCAGACGCCCACCATATACATTTAAAAAGTAAAAGAACCGTGCCAACAAGTTAGTCCCTTGTGGGCGTGTCTGTGTTGTGCTGTGGGCTTGTGCTGGGGGGGCGTGACAAATGCTGGGGGTGTGTGGTTCGTTCCCCCCTTCGGGCTGGACTGTTCCCATGAGGCACAGGGTCAAGGCTGATTTGCATATGGCCATGTCTGAACTTGGGTGGTGTGGAGTGCAAAAAAACGATGGATTTAGGCCCAGATCTCTGTACTGGGGTGAATGTATGACATTGTTCTGCATTCTGTCCATCAACTGTTGTTTTTCATTTGGCACCCCGAGTGGATTGGGTATGCTGAGACGTGAGTCCCATGCTCTCCACACTACTGGAGTCAAGCTATCCTGGCTGAAGATGGCTGATAGCCAGAAATTGGTGATAGAAATAGCTTGGCAGTTTCACCTGGAATGTTTCCACGAGGCACAGGGTCAAGGCAGACTACCTCATCGCTGTGTCTGAACTGGGGCGGTGTGGAGTGCAAAAAAAATGATGGATTAGGCAAAGATCTCTGTATTGGGGTGAATATATGGCATTGTTTGGCATTATGTCCATCAAATTTTGTTTTTACAATCTGCCATTCATGCCATGTCTCATGTTGTGCGCTGGGGGTGTGGGCGTGTGCGGGGCGCGCGTTGTGTCATATATTTCATTGTTTTTTCTTCCCAGGTTCTGTACATTCCAGCTCCGCGTGTCCACCCTGCTCCCCTTAAAAACCCCTGCACCCCATAATCAAAACCCACCCTTACTCCTTAAAATACCCCAACACCCTTAAACACTAACCCATCTTAACCTTATAAATATACCCTGTACCCCAAAACCCAAACCTATACCTAAATCCGAAAAATACCCCAAAAACCAAACCTATCCCTGAACCCTAAAATACCCCTGTACCCCATAACCCAAACCTAGCCCTGAACCATAAAAATAACCCTGTACCCCAAAACCCAAAACTACCTCTGAACCCTAAAATACCCCTGTACCCCAAAACCCAAACCTAGCCCTGAACCCTAAATATACCCCTGTACCCCAAAACCCAAACCTAGCCCTGAACCCCTAAAATACCCCTGTACCCCAAAACCCAAAACTACCCCTGAACCCTAAAAATACCCCTTTACCCCAAAATCCAAACCTAGCCCTGAACCCTAAAAATACGCCTGTACCCCAAAACCCATACCTATCCCTAAACGCTAAAACTACCCTGTACCCCATAACCCAAAACTATATCTGAACCCTTAAAATACCCAAACACCCCAAAACATATACCTCAATACCCCAAAAACATACACCCCTATACCCAGACTTACCTTATCCAAACATTAAAAATAAAATATGCTTTTACCATTCATGCATTTACAACGAATTTCGTGGTTAAAGCATATAAAATGTAATGCCATGCGTTATAATGGCATTGCGGAGTCATGGTACTTTCATAATGAAAGTATGCAGAGTGATGGTCTGCGGAAAGAAAGTTGCGGAATAATGGGTGTTTACCCTCCTCCGGTAAGTACATTGGTGGCACGGCGGCCCAAATCTCCAGCAACATACTCATATTTTTTCACCACCGATTTGAAAAATGCACAGTTTCTCTCATTGATGGCCAGCACCGACATACACTTTTAGACACACCTTCCGCCACAATTTCTAGAATTGCGAACTTTAGAGCTGGGGAGCTACGTTCGAATCTCGGCATCAGGTCAACATCCTGTGATTCCAGGCAAATTGCTTTGTCTCCCCGTGCCTACCACAAATTAATGTGTTCTTCTGTAATGTAAATTGTGCTCATGCGATGATGTCGAGTTCGCGCTATAGAATATTGCAAGGAAAAATAAAGTAGGGAAACTCGAGTTCACACACTACTGAATGCGCACTCTTAAGTGCATCAGCAGTGCACTGTGAATCGAAGTGTTTCACAGGCCTGTCACAGAAAAGAAATGCTATCAAAACGAAATCCTACAAAACAATATACACCTGGCCGTCAGCATTTTTATACCCGGACAACGTCGGGACGGGCTGCTAGTCAGTAAATAAAGTCAAAAGGTTTTATTACAAGTTAGCAGTTATGTTGATGTAAATAAATCTCAATACCATGCTGTAAATATAAAGAATAACAACTGTGTTGTGACCACAACATGAGACAGGGTGTAGGTTTGAACAGCAAGCTTTATTAGAATAAACAGCAGAACATCAGCGCGCCCGCCGCCTGCAGTCAGCCAGTGACAACTGACAGCTGGCGTCCGTCGCTCGGCATGGAACACTCGGCATACCAACATTCCACGGCAGCGCTTGGAGAGGAATGACATCACAACATACCCCCCTTTCCTCTACACGCAGGTAGGGAATAAAATGAAAACAAAGGGAAGTGAAAGCATGTAAATGTCAGAAGCATAGAACGTAACAACAAATCATCCGACAATGAAGCCCTGTAAATGCTGAGGGGGTCTCCTAGCCCGCAAGGGTCTCTGATAGGGTTGAGCTCTATGAAGATCGGGTGTGCCATCATTTGTGTAAATTGGCCTTTGACCATTGCTCAGGTTATCCCCACCCGGGCCTGGTGCCCTCACTCCTACACTTGTGCGAGCACTGTCGAGCAATTGGCGGTCATGAGCCAACATGTACCCAGAACATGAATTCTTGGTAACCCCTTTACTAACCAGGGTTTTAGGAACGTGGTCTCGTGAGCAGTACTTTGCCACCCTACGTAGGTTCCACTTTTCACCATTTTCTGACACAACATAGAATGGGTGTGCTTCCTTTACCTGAAAGGGTCCTCGAAATTTGCATAAACCTCTTACCCAACATCCGGAACGGACTTTGACCCAGTCATCAGCATTTATGCTGGACACAATTTTCGCCTTGTCGTGCACTCTATAGGAAGCATGCTCAGGAATGCTCACATCACATCCACCCTCTTTCTTTCCTTCAAACATTTCTCTGATCCACGGAGGCACCAGTTTGGAAGCTGGTCTCCTATCTCGCATGGCGACAAAGGGAATAACTCCTGTGGTTTCATTTTCCGTCGTGCGATAGGCCCATACTAACTCCCTCAGAGTCTCCTCAATGTCAAGATTATTGGTTATTGCCAAACTTATCGCGCCCTTGATCATACGATTGGCTCTCTCAACAATCCCATTGGATTGCGGGTTGTACAAAGTTGTGAACGTATGTTTAATACCACACTCACTCAGAAATTCTCTCATCTCACCAGAAGTCAGTTGAGTCCCGTTATCCATAATAAGGACAGTGGGATGACCCTCCTCTTTGAAAATCATACGCAAAACCTTAATGGTAGCTTGAGTAGTTATTTCGCGGCGTAGGTAGACAATGAGCCACCGAGTATGAACATCCATTACCACTAACCCAAACCTTTTGCTGGGATGGACGCCCGGCATTGGCCCGATAAAATTTAGGCATATGCTGTGCCACACTACACCTGGGTCATGGATGGAATTAGGGACGGATTGGGGTCCCACCTTGAGTCGCTTCTCACTTTCGCAGCACTCACTGCACCTCTCCACCCAATCGACCACCTCATCATCCATACCAGGCCACCAAAATTTGTTTCTCAAATGTTTCCTTGTAATGGTTTGCCCCAGATGCCCTTCATGCGCCAAGTCAAAGAGTCTTTTGCGGATGTCAAATGGGGGCATTATTTTGCCTCCACGCATGATAACCTGATCAGCAACAATAGACAATTTGTCAATTACTGCATTAAAAGGTCTAATGCTGATGGGCAAGGTGCTTTCCCTACGTCTACCCTTGGAAAGGAGATTCATAACATTCTTAAGAATTTCGTCCTTAGACATAGCTTCCACCCACTCTTTTTCACTAACTGTGCCACTACTCCACTGGATTACATCCTCAACATTAGAGATGGCCCCTTCACTTTCTTTCTTTGATACACCTGTCCTGTCTACATCCTCCCAATTCAAGGACAGTCGTGACATGCAGTCGGCCTGTACATTGCGCCAACCCGAAATAAACTCTACATCAAAATGTTACTCCTGTAGTCTAGAGGCCAATCTTGCTAGTCTGGCTGACCCCTTTCCTGTCCCACCTGGCGAAAGTATCTTCAACAATGGCTTATGGTCAGTGCGGAGTTTGAATCTACGCCCCCACACATACATCCTGAACTACTCCACACCCCAAGGTGCTGCTAGAGTTTCCTTTTCTATCACTGAGTAACAGCGCTCAGTGGTAGTTAGAGTGCGAGATGCGAACCTCACTGTTTTCTCATTGGTGCCGTCATGCTGCGACAACACAGCTCCAACACCGGTATCGCTTGCATCCACAGTAATAATAGTTTTCCCATCTACATCAAATGGAACCAAAATGCCTGTGTTGCACATTTCTTCCTTAATATCACCAAAGCACTTCTCCTGATCATCCCCCCATCAAAACTTGATCACTTTTCTCATGAGCACTTTCAGGTGTTCTGTCTTACTTGCAAAGTTCTTCACGAACTTAGAATTTTACTCGATTAGCCCAATAAATGAGCGTAGCTGGTCTCTGTTGGTGGGGACTGGAGCCATTTTTATGGAAGCTAGTAAGTCTCTCTTTGGTTTAACGCCATCTGACGAGATGGAATGCCCCAGATAATCCACCTCGTTTACCAAAAATGTAAATTTTTCCCTGCGCGGTGCGAGGCCAGATTTAAGGATTTTTGCAAGGGCATCTTTCAATGCAGAGTTGTGGTCACTCACACTCTCACCAAACACCAAAATGTCATCCTGTAAGTAAATTACATTTTTTACACCTTTGAAAATCTCTGTGACCATTCTCTGGAACACGCTCGCAGCCGAACATAACCCAAAGCGCATCCTCGTGAATTGAAATATCCCCTCATTGATGATGAAAGCTGTGAGGTGTTTTGATGACTCGTGCAAGCATATCTGATGGTAAGCATGACGAAGGTCAAGTTTAGAAAAGTATTTTGCGCTGTTAAGCATCACCATCAGTTCATTTATGTTGGGCAAAGGAAAGGTGTCAGGGATTACATTCTGGTTCAAACTTCTGAGGTCAACACAAAAACGTAATTTACCATCAGCTCGTGAAATAACAACCGGGGAAATCCATGATGAGCACTCAATAGGTTCTATCACCCCATTGGCTAGCATCTCATTCAACATTTTCTTCACCTCCCCCTTACCATGATAGGAACCTTTCTCAGTTTGTGTTGCACTGGGACCGCATTACTTTTCATCTTTATCTTGTGTACATATCCCTCCAGATTGCCCAGCTGATCTCTAAAAACACCCTGACCTCCTTCCAGGATATCTGCCACTGAGATATCATCTACCACCATGACCTGTTCAACAGCATGTGGGTCAATTTTGAAACGGAGGTCAAACTGGTGATACCACCCTAAGATTGGGGGTCCTGATGCTGCTACATATACCTTACCCCTCACAGATCTTCCTTTAAAAACAATCACAGTTGCCATGTAACCAAGTATTTCTATCTGTTCTCCCTGATACCCCCCAGGATTTATATCTTTGGGCATCAGCTTTTTATTAGGCCACTCTTGTTTGAAGATCCTTTTAGGTATGATAGTATATAGTGACCCCGAGTCAACCATCAAGTCAATTTTTTTATCACCAATGACAAACTCTGCCTTAGGCCTATTTTTCCTCCTATCATCTAAGCTATGAGGTTCAGTGAGAAGAACTTCTCCATCCTCCCCATCGTTGCATGACGAAGGTTCAACACACAAAATCCTATCAGGCTTGTAAAAGCATTCATATGTAGTAGACTCATCTGTTAACATTGCCACCTTTCCCTTGTTGGTATCCTTGCACATTCTTTCAAAGTGACCCCTGCGGCCACACCTTCTGCATTCTTTCCCAATTGCCCAACAATGCTTAGTGTCGGATGTGTGGTAAGCACTGCCACACTTTCCACAAACCTTGTTCCCGACTCTACATGGATATGCTCTACCCCTGTAAGAATTCTTCACACTTTTAAACTTGGTAGAGGCAGCTACTTCCCCTTCACAACCCTGTACAACAGATGTTTCACCTTCACAAGACATGTTAACCTTGTTGTCCCTACGATCCATTTCTTTCATGCAAGAGTCTGACTCCTCTATTATTTTTGCAATGTCAATTGCATCCTTAAGCGAGAGGTCCTTTGCGGCCCACAAGCGTTCTTGGGTCTTCCTGCTTCTACACTGAACGATAAGTTGGTCTCTGATCATTTCTTCAGTAATAGGGCCGAATTTGCACTTCAGAGAAAGTTCGCAAAGTCTTGTGACAAAGTCATCAATGCACTCTCCATCTCTCTGTGGCTGAGTATAAAATGTGTACCTTCTTAGCGCTATGTTTGTTTCCTTGGAAAATCTCAGTTCTAATCTTTTCCGTGCCTCCTCAAAGACATCCTGAATGGGTTGACCACGTTCAATATTATCAACAGGCAAATATTTAAATATATGTTGTCCTTCTTTCCCTAAGTTGGTAAGCAGGATTGCCTTTTTCCGGTTGCTAGTGTAGTCCTGTGCATCCAAGGCTTCCAAATAGTTGTCGAACACCTCTATCCACTCATCCCACTCTATGCTTGGATTCCCTGGCTTATTGAGAAAGTGAGGAGGCGCAGACACAGCAGACACATCAAGAGCATTTATATCCATATTAACTCAATTGTATACTACCAGCCAATTCAATTGTCCTAATACTAAGCACTGTGATATACAAGGTTCTTTCTTTAGGTAAATGTAAATGTAAATGTAAATGTAAGGTGTTTTATAGCGCGCTCAATTACTACCGGAGTATCCTGGCGCGATGGACCGCTGGGGAACCCGTCCTGGCTTTCCCTGTGAGATGGTCCCATGCTGGGTATCTCCAAGGTGAAGCCAGGCATCCCTGGCGTCTGTGGGGGGCCGTTGTAGAGATGAGGCAAGCTTAATGCCCAGAGTTACCGAGTGTGATCACTGCCCAAAGTGGGCACCGAGGAGAGAATTATCAGTCCGCTGACCCTGGTCCTCAACCCTGCCGCGTCGGGAATCGAACCCTGGTCCCGGGCCGTTCTCAGCCTCCGGGTCTGCCGCCTCTAACCAGTGAGCCACACCTCTCTACTCTACACAAAATCGTGTGACCAGTATATACCACCATGCACCATGAGGTGGCGACGTTTCCTAATACATACTGTACTACTCAGTTGAAGTGTGCCAACCACACGTGAATGTAAACTCCAGACAGAGCGTAACTTTTCCACCTCACAATTTCTCTCTTCTTTGTGTCCAATATTTAGAATTTGTGGCTCGCCCCCATACCGCTCATATTCTACTAGCGTATTGCTTCCTCGCTCTGTCTTGACACAAATCACGAATTTCTCCTCACATAACAGCTCAGGCCGTTCACGTGTCTGAACAGGCTCAATAAACATTTAATTCCAAGCGTGTGATAGAAGCCTCCTTTATACTTCACAGGACAAGCTATTTCTGTTTATTTGTAATCATTTATGTGCGCGATGACAACAGGCTTTGAGCATGGCAATCCACAACAGCCTCCTGCTCGCCTCACCAGTCGAGCTCTTTGTAATTAATTTACTCAATGCGCGGCAAGTTCACACACGCTTGGTTACTCTGTTTATTTTTAATAATCACCAGCGCGAAGCAATGCCACCTCATAAAGAAATGAGGGGCATATTACCAAGCAATAGCAATAATTATCGCTATTGCTTGGTTAGAGACAAAAATTTACCGCTGAGCTGCGGTGATTTTTACCGCAAATAAACCTTGGTATTAGCGACAGCTAGGTAATAGGGAGATAATTTTATCTCCGCTTTCTTGGCTTTAACACATTCGGCATACCAACATTCCAGGGCAGCGCGTGGAGAGGAATGACGTCACAACAAACTGAATAGCCAAACCTCCTGAAGAAGTTCCGGTGCGTCAGTATGGGACAAACTAGAAGTTCAGTCACAGCAATACAAAGTATTAACCGCATAATCTGATGCTCAGTGAAGAGTCTTCTATCTTTTTTCCTGAACATGAGTAATATCTAAAGTCCTCTAGAATGAATATAGAACTATTAAAGGTAATTCCATCTAAAGAAGTCTCAAACATAGGGGGCAATGCAAAAAAGGGAACTTACAGCCTGATTCATGTACGGGCCGTTTTGCGTGTCCCTAATAGCGAATAATAGCGACTCGCTATTGAGAAAACGCAAAACGGCATTCATGTATTTTTCAGGGAAAAAATAGCGACTCGCACGCGGGCGCAAAAGCCGTTAGCGACCTACCAAAAACGCAGAAAAATCGCAATTTCCGCCCACCAGCGATCAGGATTGCGACACGCAATCCCGATCGCACGGGATAGCGACTCGCAATCCCGTGCGATCGGGATTGCGTGTCGCATTATCGCGGGATCCGGAAATACGGGATTACGCATTCCGAGCACCGTGATGACATCACAACCAGGAAGCTGCCAAATCCCACCTGCAAACACCACAGTGACGCAAACATCCGACTCGACACGACGGAAAGCAGCCGCCAAACCGCCGATACCGATAGCGACTCCCGACCCGGCAGTAATTGCGCCCGCCATGGCTGAAGAACCACTGCCCGGCCCCAGCAACAGCGCTAGCCGAAAGCGCAAGCTGAAATTCTCCGAGTCGGAGTTGGAGAATCTAATTGAAGGGGTGGTGGCCCACCACGCCCAGCTGTTCGGTGCAAACTCTAGGAGGGTCCCCGAACAAGAGAAGAGGAGGATCTGGGTTGGAATTGCCTCCAGCGTGAACGCAGTTGGCGTTGCGGCAAGGTCGGTGGAAGAGATAAAGAAGCGCTGGTACGACCTCCGAGGGCGTGCCAAGGAGAAGGTGGCGGCGCGTCTCGGAGAGTCATCAGGCACCGGCGGTGGTGGACCGACTGTCCCACCCAACACCCCCCTGGAGGACAGGATTGAGGACACCCTTGAGACGGAGGCCTGTGTTGGTGTGACCACCCTGGACTCCTCCCGCCCAACCCACAACACCCAAGGTAAGTGGCATGCGACTGCGACCCTGTCCCTTATGACCGTCCCTGCCCAAATAGGCTCACTCATTGGCCCTTAATCATGCCTATGTTGTGCATTGTGGGAGACGTAGGGGCAGATTTATGTTAACTGGCGCATCCCGAGGGATGCGCCAGTTAACATGCGCCACAGTGCGCCACAGCTACGCCACCCATGATGCGCCGCATTTATGATGCGGCGCACCATGGGGCCAAAACGGCACAGATGCGTGACGCATCTGTGCCGGAAATGTGGCGCATTGCTGGAGTTGCGTCGCAAGCGCGACGCAGCTCCAGCAATGCTCGGGGGGGCCTATTCTTTCAATGCTGCCTCAAGCCTTACGCCTGCTTCAAGCAGGCGCAGGGTTTTGACGCAGCATTGCCCTGAAAGTGACTGAGTGACATCTTACAGATTTCACTCAGCCACTTTCAGGAGACGTTCCTGCGCAGGAACGCCCCCCCTGCGCAGGAACGCCTCCTCATGGCGCAGTGCTGTACAACGTGACGCATCTCCTAGATGCGTCACGTTGTAAATAGGGCGCAGGGATGCGCCACGTTTCCGTGCCGTTGCGTCACGCAACGGCGGCGTACACGTGGCGCAAGCCCTTCATAAATCTGCCCCGTAGTATGTCCACAATTTAGTTGTACCACTATGCGGCCTGAAAGGTTCCTAAGCGCACATATCCACAGCCATCCAGGGAATGTCACCCAGCATGCATGTAACATCTGCACGTCTGACAGTCACATGCACCTAATGAGTATCCACTTACCCTCACAGGTGCAGACGATAGCAGTGATAGTGAGAGGCTGGTGATCGTCGAGGAGGCCCAGGAGGAGGCATCCCTACCCGCCACCCTGCCACCATCCCCTGCCGCTGCGGCAACACCAGCAGCCAGGCCCACCACCTTACCAGCAGCAAAATCTGCAGGACCACCGCCAGCCAAGGTCAGGGCCCCCACCAATGTGCCTCCAGTGCCTGCCGCACTTGCGACGCCAGCTGCCACAACACCTGCAGCTCGTCCTCCAAGATCTGGCCCGGCCACATCCGCAGCACAGCGGCAAAAGAGCAGGAGGGGCAAAGGGCATCTCCATGCCTGTATGTCCGTGGAGAGGCGAATGCTCCGTCTCCACCAGAGGCAGTCGCAGCAGCAAGGAGCCATCCAGCTCCAGCTGCAGAAGATCGGCCGCAATGTGGCAGGAGTGGGCCAGCGGGTTGACCGCATGACGGCGGCCATTGAGCGCATGGCGGTGGCTATGGAGGCAAACACTGCTGCGCTGGGGAAGCAGCGCAGTGCTGCACGCAGGCGCCACCACCATCTGGTGAGCCAGATGGCAACCTATAGTCGTTCCAATTATGTGGCAGCCAATGCCACCACACAGCTCTCCCGACGCTCAATGACCCAGCAGCACCAGCTGGTCCAGTGCTGCGAAGAGATCACCAGAGTGCTGGAGCACCTGACCACCGCCGTGGTCCCACTGCTCCAACCTGTGGTACCGGCTGTTGTTGGGGGAGACGATGGGAGTGAGGCAGCCTCCAGCGTGAGTAGCAACTCTGCCACGCAGGCCCCCCCACCTAGGCGCAGCACCAGGGCTACGCCTGGTCCATCTGCCCAGGAGGAGGATGAGGAGCCACAAAGGCGGCTGGGAAATGTGCGCAGGAAGCAGCATTGACATTGTGTCAGGGACACAGGCTGAGGATAAGCCTGCCAAGCAAAATAACATGCAGTATGCTGGAATACTGTACTTTTTTTTGTAAATAGTTATTTCCATGTCCCTTTTCTGTTGTGAATCAAAGAAATACATTTATTTTGAAGCATACATTTGCCTTGTGTTATCATTATATTTAGCATGCAATTGTGATATGTGGGGTGGGGGAAGGGGGTGGGCTAGAAATAGTTATCTGTGATGTGGTTGCGACGTCTGTGGCCTTCAGCTGGGTTCTCCCCGCGTGCATGGGGCGCATTTACTGGTGGCCGGTCGTCCCCCTCAGATTCACTGCCTGAGATGTCAACTGGTATCCGCCGCTTGGTAGCAATGTTATGAAACATTGCACAGACAGCCACAATGCGGCAGCACGCTGCAGGACTGTAATACATGGCCCCACCTGTCTTGTGCAGTATACGGAACCTGCTCTTGAGCAGGCCAAATGTCCTTTCAATACAGTTCCTTGTCCGGATGTGCGCAACATTGTAGCGCCGTTGCTGAGGTTTGGCAGGGTTGAGGTAAGGGGTCAGGAGGTATTCCCGTAGGGCGTAGCCACTGTCACCTGAATGAGAGGAGCAGATGTTGATTGCCTGTGCAGCGCAGTTACTTCATAGCAATGTGACATTGTCGGCAAAGTGTACTTACCAAGTAGGTGTCCTTCCCCAAACTCTCCCCTGATCAGTCGTGTGTGGAGTCCGCTGTGCCTGAAGATGAAGGAGTCATGGGTACTCCCTGGGTACTGGGCCACAATGTCAGTGATGATGCTCTTGGCATTGCAGACCATCTGTATGTTGAGGGAGTGGTAGCACTTTCTGTTGCGGTACATATACTCCGTGCCAGCTGGTGGGCAGATGGCGACGTGGGTACAGTCTATGCAGCCGAGGACATGGGGTAAATGGGCAACATTATAAAATTGTAGTTTAGTGAGGTCCAATTCCTGTTGGCTCGTGGGAAATGTGATGTACCGGTGGAGCTGGCTGAGCATGGCGTCAACAAAAGTGTGGAGGCAGCGTGACATGGTGGGCTGGGATATCCCCCCAGCAGCGGCTACTATGCCCTGGAAACTGCCGGAGGCCAGGAGGTGCAGGCTGCACAATACCTGCACATGTGTGGGCACAGAATTGTTTCGCCTTGTTGGGTGCTGCATGATGGGGTCGAGTTCTTGTATCAGCCAGGTGATCATTTCCCCATTCAGCCTGTATTTAGCATAAATCTGTTCTCTGGTTTGGCCCAGCAAGGTGACCCGCAGCCGGTAAATCCTTGCCTGCCTCATGCGTCTCCTCCGTGCTGCTCGCTGTAGCCTTCGCCGCCTCACCACCATGTACATCCCTGGCATTGTGGAAAGCCTAATGCTGCTGTTGAATGTCCTTATGTGTGATTGGTCAGGCCTGGCCCTGTTGGTGATAGGTCAACGGTTATTTGAAAATTTTTTTCAATGCCTTTCATGGTTACCACCTGCTTTGAGTTGTCCTTATTTTGCGCCGTGCAAATAGCGATTTTTGGGGTTTTCGCAAATTGCGATTGTTCTTGAATGCCGATAGCGATTTTCTATTGCGAATTCGCTATTATTTTCGCAGATTCCGTGGTGTGTCGCAATTTCCGATTCGCTAATGCTCAGGAGCAGGGATTCTGCGATTATATTAGCGACTTCGCAAATATGTGTTAGCGAATTCGCTATTTTGTTGTTGAATGCCGATTACGGAAATTGCGCCCGCATTTGCGTTTTCGCAGCGATTGCGGGCGCAATTTCACTTCATGAATCAGGCTGATTGTGAGGAGTATGTGGAAAGGTGTCGGATTTCAGAAACGTGGGCAACAGTCTTCTTGGGATAAAGTGTTAGCCTAAGCCTCGCCCAGCAAAGAATCAAAGGCGTAAGCATTGAGGTCTGTCCCTCTAAAAGTCCAGAGGAATAGTGACCAACAATGACCTGTGGGGACACCAGTTATTGCCACACAAATGTATTGGGTGACACCCCTTGCTCACACCATCAGTGGCTACATTGTCCTTTCCATTCTCACGTTGTGAGCAGGTGCGGCTGGCAAGTAGTGAGGCAGGGAACAGGTTGGGAACAGGGACAGGGGAGACAAAAAAACCACTTACCTGCTCGCTGCATTGAGCTCCTCGCTTCTGCAGGCACAGGCTCCCAGAGTACACTGCAGCAATCCTAACACTGCCTCATGCTGCTGAAAGCACCATCAGGATTGGCCTGAGCCAATGATTTGCGCTCCCACTGGGAACCTGTGCCTGCTCTCTCCAACCCACCAATGCAGCTGAGCTGGAGAGAGTTTCACTGCGCATGTGGTTTTGGCTGGCCAACCAAACCCACATGTGTAGTGAAGGCAGTTCCCACCACTCCCTGACCAGCCTGTCACCAACCTGGCCCCGCCCCCAAGCCTCAGCACCAAGGGAAAAATAAAATGATACTAAACAAGAGTTTATTATAGTTTTATTTTCATTTTTGTTTGGCTGCTGGCAGGTGGAGGAACGCTCCTCCACCATAGCGGAGGAGTCACTGCTGGTTGTGAGTTGCAACATTGGTGGATTCTCTCATACCAAACCTGAGAGCGATATCATCTTTAGGTATCTGTAACATTACTGAACAGAGCCTGCCCGTTGACACTCTAGCTCTCCATGTTCTTTGTCATGGTCCTCTTCTCAGACTCTCTGTCGCTAATACAGTGTTACAGCTATTCTCAAACTAACAAACCATGTCGATGAACCTGCATGGAAAAGATATGCAAGCCAAAATCGAAAAGCGTTTCTTATGAAAAAGAAATACAGGCCAATTCAAGTCAATGTAACCGTGCCATTTGTGCTCACATAGCTACAAATAAATGAAAATGTCAGCACATAAATTCAGCATTAGGTTCACGCTACACCTTAAGTAAATGTAAAGTAACTTTGAATGCATGGATACAAGTGTAACTGAGAACTGTATTATGAATACCAAAGCGAAAGCATTAGTACACATGCTATATAAATCTCACTCGTTTCTAAAGTAAGTACTTTGTAAAAGTGTAAAGATGGTTTATCAAATCTCTAAAGACTACATTTCATTTAATAAAATTAAGGCTCCCAGTGTATATATGAATCTCTAATTCTACATTGAATGCACTTCACTACTAAATTCAAGTGCAACAATTCACATTAATAATGTTAGGATACTCAGAATATGTAGTGATAAATGCATGTATATATTGTGTATTTGTGACTTGTAAGGGGGAGCCAAAATTACACTGCTCAATTACCCCCTCTGATGGCCTATCAAGCCATCATATCATGATAAAGATCTCTTATCAGAGGGACCATTCTAAACCTCATGGGCTTCCTAAATGCTCATCTGGATTCCTCCAGATGCTTCTATGTCTGCTCTTCTCCTCTTTACTGCACTCCTCGCTTGTGCACGTTTGTATTCATTATAAATTGCAAACAGGAATAATCTGCAAAGAGCAATTATCTATAGGAGCTTAAAGATACTTCCAACAATCCACTCCCTAAGTTTCCAACCATCTGCCTACTGCAGAAAATCAATTTCCAATTGTTCCTCAAGCACATGTTGCCCTAACACCTTCAAATCTCCCTTCAGTCAATGATTTGATAAATTTCTTCAAGTCCTTACTTTTTTTGCTCCGGGACACTCTCGCAGTAGCCGTGCACTTTATAAACCCTACCATTCATTAACTCTTTCAGGGATGTAACTAAACAGTGTTGAACTTTTGACATCCATGTATCAACATACAGGGGTGTGCCCTAAGGACACCCCTATACCTGGGCCTGAAATAAGTTAAACATAAATATGATATATTGTGGGTAAAGAACATACATATGTTAGATCCTCAATTAATACTTCAATTAGTCACTGGTATATGATTTTTCTCATTGGTAGCGTAATATTCTTCACTCTTGGTACTGGTACCTGGAGTGCGCATTACATTTTTTATTAAACATCAAAGAAAACACAGAAAAAAAGGAGCCATCCAATCTTGAATACACTAAATTGCCTTTTGGACTCATACCTAAGGACAGGATTATCCTCCATGTGAAAGCATTTAAAGGAGGACTTCCTATGTGGACTGCACAGTAAATAAAGAGTGCAGCCACATTGTTCAAATCATCTGGATGACTGAAGCTGGCAAATGTCCCGTGCACGCCCATTGTCGTTTTCCCTATGTTAGCATGAGCACACTGCAGTCTTCACTTTGCTTGGCACACACTGCACATGTATTGTGCTTTGTGCCATGCTGTACTTTCACACAGAACCTAATGTTGTTTTTGCATTCTGTACTTTCCTGAGATTTAGTCTGAACACAATAGACAAGGTCAAACAGCAGTGCCCCTTGTTATTCTGTTTTGGACAGGCTTTTGTACATTGACAAAACACACAAATACAGCTGTTGTTTGGGAACATGTACTCTTTGTCAAATGAGTATGCACAGACATGCAAACACACAAACAAGTTCGTGACGACACCTGAGATACAGAGCCTTTATCTGTGCATGCTAAGATATGGGGTCTGCTGCAAACACCCAGAGATCTTTTGATATATAATTACTTTGCTTCTGTAGAAGGGGAGGGAGTTAGCTTACCCTATCTTATACATTGACCGCTCCCTTTATGATTAATGGATTACTTACTATGCTGACCATATTTGTGTTAGGCATCTTCTTACTTATTGTGGCATGTATACTGCATACTAGAGCGCAATAGTTAAAATAAATATTTTAAACTTTTCTCATGTCTCTGTCTCTTATTGTGGACAAGTACGAGTGCGAGAGCAAAGGGGAGTGTTCTGTCACCGCAATACCTGAGAATATTAGGAGTGCTATTATTAGGATCTCTCAGCCGCTTTTGACACGGTGGATCATTCCATCCTGCTCTCCCGTGTCAGGGCGGCGGGGATCGGGGGTACGGCTCTGGTCTGGTTGTCCTCCTTCCTGAGGGACCGCACCGAGGCTGTCCGCCTGGGTGACTTCACTGCGGACTTCCGTAATGTTCAGTGCGGGGTTCCCCAAGGCTCCTCCCTTTCCCCCCTCCTATTCAACCTATACATTTCCCCTCTTATTTTTTCACTGCAACAAATGGAGGTCGCCGTATTTAATTATGCGGACGACCTCCAGCTTGTCTTTAACCTCTCTTCTTCCCCTGACTCTACTCTCAACTTTCAAACCATCATGATCCACATCCGGGACTGGATGAACCACAATCATCTCAAACTCAACCCAGACAAAACAGAGCTGGTGTTGACGGGTGGTTCATCCAGCCCCTGGTCCCCCTTCTTTTGGCCCCCTTCCCTTGGTCCCCCGCCTGTCCCCTCGACCTCAGTAAAAACTCTTGGCATCAAGCTTAACTCCCAACTCACCCTTCACTCCCAGGTCAGCTCTGTGGTTTCCTCTTCCTTTCTGGCACTGCGTACCATACGCAAGGTGTCCCGTTTTTTTTCATTTGATGCACTTAAACTGATTACCCTTGCCATGGTCGTGTCCCGCCTGGATTACGGCAACGCCCTATATGCAGGTATTCCTGCATATAGTCTTCGGCGGTTGCAGCAGATCCAAAACCAGGCGGCGCGCCTGGTGTTTAAACTCTCTAAATCCCAACATGTCACTCCCCTTCTGAAATCCCTACACTGGCTCCCGGTCTGTGCCCGTGTCCAGTTCAAGCTTGCCTCTATCACTTTTCAGGCTCAACTGGGCACGGCCCCGGCTTTCATTTCATCTGAAATTATTCCCTATGTTCCCACTAGGGAACTGCGGTCCTCTACTCTATCACTTCTCACGGTCCCACGGTTCCGGAGGAAGAAATGGGGAGGCTCTAAGTTCGCGCCCCTCGCCCCGATCTTCTGGAACTCACTGCCTTTGGAGCTCAGAGCCTCTACCTCGTACCTACTGTTCCGGAAACAGCTCAAGGCACATCTTTTTGCAAAATTTCTTAACTAACTCCCCCAGCTTCTCCCCCCATGTTTAGCTCTCTGTCAGTCTAGCGCCATGAAACCGCTGGTGTACGTGCGCTATATAAATATTTTTAAATAGAAATAGAAATTAAGCTCTGGGGTGGTAATCACTTGTTCGCCTGTGAGTGAGTAGGAGGGCAAGTGAGACACTATAGCTAGTCGGCCCAAGGCTCATGTCTACTAAGGTGGTAGGAAATCTCAGTCCCTGCCTACTAAGGTCCTATGGTCCCAAGCCATAGTTCTGTGATTTCACAGAATCCTTACAACATGGTGCCCAAAGTTTGCTCTAGTACTTATTTGGGGAACCCCTGAATAGCACTTGAGCACGTGGTGTGGAGACTTTACCTCCTCAGTTTGTAGGTTTTTCCCATTTCTTTAGGTTTTTCAAGCTTGGATTGTAAAAGATTAAAACCCACTTTTGTGCTGCGGTTGGAATCTCTTCCATTTCCATATGGCTTAACCGGATGTGATTTTGCCTCATTGCAGTGCAGCAGTTACTCAATACTTGTTACAGCATGGAGTCCCCAATGCGGGGCTTTCCGTTGTTTTTGTGGTCAAAGCGGATCCTGTATACCGCTTCCAGGTTTTTTACTCCTGGGATACATTCCCCGCCCTTAATGCAAATTAGATCACTTTTCATTCTTATAGAGTAGCTAATGTTCCTGCAGCTTATCGCCCTTATGCAATCATTGAGCTTCCTCTTACACACTGGGAGCACCAAATGTGGTTTAATGGTACCCTTACCCATCCTCTTGATTATGTTTACATGGTCCACTTAAGAATTGACTGGGCCTCGCGCCTATCTTGGCAGACTTTACTCTGTCTATGCTCAAGTGGTCCATTTATATAGCCATTTTATTCAGTTTCTTGCCTGTGCCTCTGTGGCAGCTGCACCTGGGGCTGTACCTCCTGTGCTTGGTATCAACTCTGTTATTATAAACTCAGTTATAGTGAAGAGTTTCTGTAATGGATTGCTCAAAGATTTTTACATGTTTAAATACACAAAACCAATTCACAAAAGTAAACTTTTTCAAAGGCAAGATTAGGCTATGAGAGAACTGATGATTTTGGGGTCCCCCCTAACCTAGGGGGAGGATTCTGCAGATGCCTTGAACACAAAGAGCATATACACAAAGCACATTTTGTTAAACTTTAGTGCTGGTCCCATTCTCTTCGGACCACCCCAAGCACAGTTATTGGCAAAAAAACAATCCCAACCAAAGGCCCTGCAAAGCATTATGGGACGAGATTAGCAGTGGACAGTGAATATTATAATGCCAATTATCAAAATAATTCTACAAAGAGCTGCAGTTCACCTAGTCGTTACTAGATGTCCCTCACAAGTCAAATGCAAAGCATTGAAACTAATCTTACATCAAGCTGCAGTTCCACTAGTCGTTACTGAATGTCCCTCACGAGTCAAATGCAAAACCATTGAAACCCGTTCATCAAGCATTTGCATGCTAAAAATTTAATCGATCTATGCGGGTAAAAAGCAGCGCGGTACTATAAGACCAGCCTGTCAATGCGCCCGCAGGCCAGCGGGAATTAAACCATGCCCGAGGGGGGTCATCCGCGGTAATTACATGCACTGCCTCCAGCGTGATCGCCCCCTAGATCCCGCCGCTCCCAGGGGGTGCCCTTCAACACGCCCACAGATTGATAACGATAGCGACAGCAAGCGCTAAAGTGGGTAAACGTATGGCAACAAGCGCAACCTGAAAGGAATACATAATTGCGCACAGACTGAACACAATTATTCAACCTAGCGCGATATAAGCGCAAACATAATTGCAATATTGTCCAAGGCAATTTAACAGTCAAATGAGACATACATCACAATATAATGTTCTGAGCACTTAACTTACTGCATGAGCAGCAAAGAAAGAGGAGCAGAAATAGGATGCAGTGGCTCTTATAGGGCTGTACATGATGTGATGAATTACGAGCATCATGGGAAATGTAGTTTTATTTGCATTCAAAACGATTTTCATTGGCTGCTGTGAGTAGCAAAGAAAAGAAAGAGAAGCATAATCCGAAGCCTCCGGTCCTGTAATAGATTCTTCTGCGACAACCTGCTTGTAAGTAAGTCTTTGATGGTTAAAGTGCGTCTCTGACAACCTGATTGTAAGAAAATCTTTGATGGTATAAGACATTTTAACAGATGCAACGTAACCTACACTAGGGTGACCAACTGACATAGGGACAACTTTAGAACCGTGAGTGTACAAATTCAGGACAAAATTCAGGAGAGTAGGTAAAAGTTCAGGACAAAAGTTCAGGAAAAAGGTAGGTTTTACAGCCACATCAGAGGAGGTCGCACAATAGTACATAAGTAAGTAAATAGACAAACAACGCAAGTTGACGTCAAAACAAGTTTATATTAGGTTGAGACAACTGTGACTTCCCTTTCTGTCCCTGCTTTTGGCTACTTTGGCACCCTCTAGCCCCCTTCCCACAGCTGCATCATGGTGATTATTCTGCTGGGTTTATTTGTTATTCTGTCTTATGCTGAGCTGAGAGCCACAGATCAAAGTCAGAAAGTTCTTGGGGGCATATCAACAAGCGGCAGCGATAATTACCGCTGGCTGCTCTTAGCATGAGGATTTTCATCGCCGGCTATCGCAGATAATTATCGGCATGCTAGCACTGTCTTAACAACGCATAGCGCAATGGCAATAATTATTCCAGTGATAGCAATGTTTTCCATGGAATACCGCTGGTTTTCCAGCGACGTTCCATGGAAAATGGCGATATCCTTGGTGATAGGGCCTGTGGTCTTAGCCACACAATCCACCCCCCATGTTAGGTTTGCCTTAGTCAGGAATTTAACAGACGTGAAATTCCTGCGATAAGGCATATTTAATGTGATTTTAAATATCGCTAACCCTTCTTAATATGCCGAAGCTGGGTTAGTGATACTTGCCCAACGGAGTGTTGTCAGGCACACCTCCTTTGCATCTCGTTAGCGATGCGATGGGAGGCGTGCTGACAAGGGGCGCTACTGCAAGGATGCACGCTCTAGCGTGTCCTTGTTGATAATGCGATAATATTATCGCCGCTTTTCGCCCGAAAACAGACTTTTATCTGACCCTGTGACACCCCCACTTAAGCAGATATAGCAGGTGCTTCACTCCGCCTTTGGCCCATTGTCCTTCTTTATGTGATTATCATCCACAGTCAGAATGACAATGGCTCTTTGCATAGACCGACCGAGGTGGGGGAGGGGCTGCTGCAGCCTCGTGTGTTCAAAAGAGAAGAGCACAGCTTGCTGTCATCCCCAAAATTAGGAACAAAAGGCGTCCTTGAAAGAAATCCTCAAGGATAAAAGACAAAAGGCCCAAATAACCGCAGTCTATGAAATTAACGAACGATTGGCGATCGCCATCGAGCTTAGCACATTCTTTCATCGCCATTTATCGCCCTTAGACAATCAAAATATCGCCGCTTTAGCGACTGAAAGTGCCGCTAAGGCAGCACAGTTGAATATATCAATCTAGTAAGGCCCTTGAACTCATGGAACAACTCGCCCAGCCTAAGCTTTTTAATAAGACTCAATCTTTCTGTGTACCCCTAGATAAGATCCTCGCATTGGCAAAGATCTTTCAAAAATTCAAATCATTGACTTCAGTCACCACACGAAGTGCGTCTAAATTCAAAGCAGTGGATGTAAAATTCTTGCATATAGTACATTTATATTCTTGACTCTGCTATAATTTAGACATCTATGAATATTAGGGCGGGAAACTGTTTGGGGTTGACACTATATGTTGGAGGGAAAAGCATGTGTATGATGAGCATCAAACTAACAGAATAAACTCTAATTAACAAGAAAGGCATTCTGTTTTAGGTCACATATAGATTTGCAATGCATTGTGGGTAGCCAGATGTTCATTCAGATTCTTTCACCCTGATTGCTGGTAAACCCTGTCTGAAGAGCGTCGCTTAAGACACATCAATAATTAAACCAGGCAGGCCCATTTTACTCATCTTTATCTTGCTGCCGTCACACGCTGTCCACATACAGCGTGGAGTCTGACTGGACCAGGACCTGGAGCAGCCTCGACCCTTAAATGTCTTGATTAGGGATCAACACAATGGATGTTACTAAACAAGAGAAAATTCTGCAACTTTTTCTAGTTGAGGTAAGATGTGTCTAGAGCTAGAGTCAGTGGGATTGAGATAGAGATAATGGAATTCCTCCTTTTGAAATTGGTACCCTCACACACCCTTACGGGTGCCATGCTTCATCATCGGGCGTTGTTCCTCGTGGGGGTGGCGCTGCAGTCCCCCACGGGCCCCGCGAGAGGGCTCTTTGTCGGAGATTTTTTATAGGAGGTGCCGTAGGTGTGCCTGTGGGTGTGTGGGCCTCGTGAAAAAGTGTGTGAGTGAAAATAAAATTACCTCGCCGGAACCCTGACCCAATTTTATTCAAGGGTCCGGAAAATAAATTAACATCAAAGAGTACTGGAGCCTATCCCAGAAACAAATATGTAGGAGGGATAGGTATGCTCCCAGTTTGGTAAAGTGATGTGAAGGTGCAATAGGGTCAACATGTTTCGCGCATCTAGTGGGTCCCAAGTAGATCCGCAGTGTGCTTCGCCAGGACCTTGAAAGTGAATATAAAACTGTGGGAGTCAGGGAAACACGCCTTGTACTCCCACCATACCCAAATGTAATGTCAATTCATCTACCTAAGATCCATAAGGGGACGACACCGCCACTGAGATGCCCGGTTGTGTCCAACATTGATTCTTTGCTGGAACCACTCAGCAAGTTCTGTGATTTTTATCTGCGCGCCCTAATGACTAAAACACCTACATATCTCAGGGACACCACAGAGCTTTTGAACCTGATTGAAAATTTTGCAGAACCAGCATTAATTAACTATCTAGTGACTCTGGACATAGAGTTGCTTCATACAAATACTAGCAGCTTGTCCAGACGTTGTCCGGGTATGAATTGATGCCGGTATATTGTTTTGTAGGATTTCGTTTTGATAGCATTTCTTATCTGTGACAGGCCTGTGAAACGCTCCGATTCACAGTGCACTGCTGATGCACATAAGAGTGTGCGTTCAGTAGTGTGTGAACTAGAGTTTCCCTACTTTATTTTTCCTTGCAATATTGTATAGCGCGAACTCGACAACATGGCATGAGCACAATTTACATTACAGAAGAACACATTCATTTGTGGTAAGCACGGGGAGACAAAGCAATTTGCCTGGAATCACAGGATGTTGAGCTGATGCCGAGATTCGAACGTAGCTCCCCAGCTCTAAAGTTCGCAATTCTAGAAATTGTGGCGGGAGGTGTGTCTAAAAGTGTATGTGGGTGCTGGCCATCAATGAGAGAGACCTGTGCATTTTTCAAATCGGTGGTGAAAAAATATGACTATGTTGCTGGAGATGTTGGCCGCCGTGCCACCAATGTACTTACCGGGGAGGGTAAACACCCATTATTCTGCAACTTTCTTTCCGCATACCATCACTTCGCATACTATCATTACGAAAGTACCAAGACTCCGCAATGCCATTATAACGCATGGCATTACATTTTATATGCTTTTACCACGCATACATTTACAAAGAAATTCGTTGTAAATGCATGAATGGTAAAAGCATGTTTTTTAAAAATGTTTGGATAAGGCAAGTATAGGTATAGGGGTATATGTTTTGGGGTACTGAGGTATATGTTTTGGGGTGTTTGGGTATTTTAATGGTTCAGATATAGTTTTGGAATATGGGGTACAGGGGTATTTTTAGGGTTCAGGGGTAGGTTTGGGTTTTGGGGTACAGGGGTATTTTCGGGTTCAGGGGTAGGTTTGGGCTTTGGGGTACAGTGGTATTTTTAGGGTTCAGGGCAAGGTTTGGGTTTTGGGGTAAAGGGGTATTTTTAGGGTTCAGGGGTAGGTTTGGGTTTGAGGTACAGGGGTATTTATAGGGTTCAGGGCTAGGTTTGGGTTTTGGGGTACAGCGGTATTTTTAGGGTTTAGGGATAGGTTTGGGTTTTGGGGTACAGGGTATATTTATAGGGTTAAGATGGGTTAGTGTTTAAGGGTGTTGGGGTATTTTAAGGAGTAAGGGTGGGTTATGATTATGGGGTGCAGGGGTATTTAAAGGGATCAGGGTGGACACCCGGAGCTAGAATGTACAGAACTTAGGAAGAAAAAACAATGAAATATTTGGCACAACGCTCGCTATTTTTTCCCCTTAATCCCGCGCCCGCCCACAGCACACGATATGAGACATGGCATGAAGGGCGGAACGTAAAAACAACAGTTGATGGACAGAATGCAGAACAATGTCATACAATCCCCCCAGTACAAAGATCTGAGCCTAAATTCATCATTTCTTTTGCACTCCACACCACCCCAGTTCAGACATGGCCATATGCAAATCAGCCATGACCCTGTGCCTGATTGGAACAGTCCAGTCCTAACTGCCAAGCCATGTCTTTCCTAGACAGGAATCACGCATTTTAGAACTAGTATCTGGCTATCAGCCATCTTCAGCAAGGTTGCTTGACTCCAGTGGTGTGGAGAGCATGGGACTCATGTCTGAGCATACCCATCCCACTCGGGGTGACAAATGCAAAAACAACAGTTGATGGACAGAATGCAGAACAATGTCATACATTCACCCCTGTACAGCGATCTGGGCATAAATCCATCGTTTTTTTGCACTCGTCACCAGCCCAGTTCAGACATGGCAATATGCAAATCAGCCTTGACCATGTGCCTCACGGGAACAGTCCAGCCCGAAGGGTGGAACTACCACACGCCCCCTGCGTTTGTCACACCCCCAGCATACGCCCACAGCACAATGCAGACACGCCCACAAGGGACTACTTTGCTGGTACGGTTCTTTTACCTTTTAAATGTATATGGTGGGCGTCTGCATAGCGTATGTCCTTCTGCAGCAACTGCCCTTTCCAACGCTGTATTTGGTGTTGTGATTGGTGCTGTGATTCCAGAGATTACCCGCCTCAAACGTTTGGGCTCTCTCTTTATTATACTAGTACTAGCAGCCCGTCCTGACGTTGTCCGGGTATGAATTGCTGCCGGCCAGTAGTATATTGTTTTGTAGGATTTCGTTTTGATAGCATTTCTTATCTGTGACAGGCCTGTTGAACACTACAATTTACAGTGCACTGCTGATGCACTTAAGAGTGCGCATTCAGTAGTGTGCGAACTCGAGTTTCCCTACTTTATTTTTCCTTGCAATATTATATAGCGAAAATTCGACAACATGGCATGAGCACAATTTACATTACAGAAGAACACATTAATTTGTGGTAGGCACGAGGAGACAAAGCAATTTGCCTGGAATCACAGGATGTTGACCTGATGCCGAGATTCGAACGTAGCTCCCCGGCCAGCTCTAAAGTTCGCAATTCTAGAACTTGTGGCAGAAGGTGTGTCTAAATGTGTATGTCGGTGTTTGCCATCAATGAGAGAGACCTGTGCATTTTTCAAATCGGTGGTGAAAAAATATGAGTATGTTGCTGGAGATGTGGGCCGCCATGCCACCAATGTACTTACCAGGGGAGAGTAAACACCCATTATTCCGCAACTTTCTTTCCGCAGACCATCACTCCGCATACTTTCATTATGAAAGTACCATAGGCCTTATTTATGAAGGTCTTGCGCCGCTGGTGCGTCACTTTTAACATGGGAAAAAATGACGCATCGGTGGAGCAAGGCTTTCATTAAATGAGGCCCCATGACTCCGCAATGCCATTATAACGCATGGCATTACATTTTATATGCTTTTACCACGCATAGATTTACAACGAAATTCGTTGTAAATGCTTGAATGGTAAAAGCATGTTTTTTTTAATGTTTGGATAAGGTAAGTATGGGTATAGGGGCGCCTCTTTGCAGGGGCAGCTGTCGCGCTTACACAAACTGTTAACATAACATAACATATGTTTTAGGGTACTGAGGTATATGTTTTGGGGTGTTTGGGTATTTTAAGGGTTCAGATATACTTTTGGGTTATGGGGGACAGGGGTAGTTTTAGCGTTTAGGGATAGGTATGGGTTTTGGGGTACACGCGTATTTTTAGGGTTCAGGGCTAGGTTTAGGTTTTGGGGTATAGGGGTATTTTTAGGGTTCAGGGGTAGTTTTGTGTTTTGGGGTACAGGGGTATTTTAAGGGTTCAGGGCTAGGTTTGGGTTTTGGGGTACAGGGGTATTTTTAGGGTACAGGGCTAGGTTTGGGTTTTGGGGTACAGGGGTATTTTAGGGTTCAGGGGCAGGTTTGGGTTTTGGGGTACAGGGTTATTTTTATGATTCAGGGCTAGGTATGGGTTTTGGGGTGCAGGGGTATTTTTAGGGTTATGGGGTAGGTTTGGGTTTTGGGTTACAGGGGTATTTTAGGGTTCAGGGGTAGGTTTGGTTTTTGGGGTACAGGGGTATTTTTAGGATTTAGGTATAGGTTTGGGTTTTGGGGTACAGGGTATATTTATAGGGTTAAGATGGGTTAGTGTTTAAGGGTGTTGGGGTATTTTAAGGACTACGGGTGGGTTTTGATTATGGGGTGCAGGGGTATTTAAAGGGAGCAGGGTGGACACCCGGAGCTGGAATGTACAGAACCTGGGAAGAAATAAACAATGAAATATTTGACACAACACACGCCCACATCCCCAGCACACGATATGAGACATGGCATGAAAGGCGGAATGTAAATGGACAGAATGCAGATCAATGTCATACATTCACCCCACTACAGAGATCTGGGCATAAAGCCATCATTTTTTATTTTTATTTTTGTAAAATGTTTATTTTGTAGTATGCCAGGTGAAACAGAAAAGGGGGAAGGGAATAGAACAAGGGGATCAAGAAAGAGAAGAAAGAGAGAACAGGCGACAAGCCGCCACAAACCCCTCACAGGGGGAGCAATGAATAGGGAGGGAAAGCGGTCGCGAAGGAAGGGGCAATAAAGCTCCAGAATCCATAGCAAAATGGCAATAGCTAGGCAAAGCAACGGAGGAGCGGGCAGAAGGGTCCGCCCTGCACAGCGTCCAGTGTATGCCCGGCAGTTCAATAGTGGATGTATCGTTCTAGTCCAGGAAGAGCAGCCCAGGCTCCATCCAATACCTAATGTCCATCCCACAGGCAAAGCAGGTCGAAATAGGGGAAGAAAACAAGAAAAAAAACGTCCCCAACTACCCCCCCTACCTCATCCCTCCCCAACATCTCCCACCCCCCAGTGGTGACGACCAGCAAGCATTCAACCATCACAATCGCTCCCATGATCAGATTTGGAAAAGATGAAGGGCCCGCAGAGCGGACGGACACACTGCAGAGGGCAGTCCTCGGGACAGGAATCTCACGAGTGGGCCCCAATTGCACATAAAGTTCTTAAAATTCCCCAGGAAGATGTCCGATAGACGTTCCATGCTCAACAAACGCCACAACCGGGCATGCCACAAGGAGATAGCAGGGGCAGATGGGGACTTCCAAGCGGCTGCCAGAGTCATCTTAGCCGCACCCAGACACAGCCACATAACACGCTTATCCGCCCTAGTCTGATGTTCGAGCAATGGGTCCCTAAGACCTAACAGAACAAAGGCCACAGAGTCAGGGATTGGGTAACCCAAAATATATTTTATGTGGGAGAGAATCTCAGCCCAAAAAGGCTTGATGGTGGGGCAATCCCACCATATATGGCTAAAGTCCCCCAACATCCCACAGCCTCTCCAACACCTATCTGAAGCATTTGGAAATATGCGATGTAATTTGGTTGGATACAAGTACCAATCAAAGATGAGATTCATATGGGCCTCCCTGAGATCTACAGAGTGGTTATGTGCCGCCACCTCTCTCCACAAGCTCTGCCATTCTGTATTAGAAACGTCCCTCCCTAGCGCGGATTCCCAGTGATCCTGATATCGCGGCCGTGGAGACATAGTAGTATCTAATAGCAACTTATATAGAAAGGAGATCGCTCCTTTCATAGTAGATGTGCGAAGGAGGAAGGATTCGAATTTCGTCAATGGTCTGGTAGCGGCATCCAGTACAGCAGGGGACGTCGCCCAGTGCAGGAGCTGAAGATGTCTGTATCGCTCCGTTGGCAGAATGTATTGTAAATGTAAATTTACACCATAGTCCCTCATACAGTTGTGGAAAGTGAGGGGTTCAGTGCCATGGAACAAGTGGGTGAGGGCCCTGCAACCACCCTCCCTCCAAGCCTCAAAGGGGCCCTCTACCAAAGCCGGGGGGAAGGCCGGCTTGAAATGAATCGGGGTGAACGGGGAGGGGAACGTGGTCCATCGGTCATCGCCACTCAGCGTGTCCCAGACTTTCAACACCGTGCTTGTGGGGGTGCTGATGTACACGTTTCTGGGCCGGTCTATTTTAGGCTTCCAGGCTAAATCCCAGACGGAGCGGCCTGCAACACTTCGATCCATATGAAGCCAATGCTTCTCCGAAAGCTGTTGAGACCACTCCACAAGGACTCGCAATTGGGCAGCCTTGTAGTATAAATGCATGTCTGGAAAGCCCACCCCCCCTTCCGATCGCGGACGTCGAAGAACCGCAAATGGGAGTCGTGCCCGGCCCCCTCGCCAGACATATTTCAGCATCGCGGTTTTCAAGCGGCGAAAGTAGTCCAACCCTATCGGGATAGGCAAAGCCTGAAAAAGATACAAAGCTTGGGGAGGAGGACCATCTTGAGGGCGTGAATCCTGCCGAGCCACGAGATGAATTTGGGCTTCCAGCGTTCCAGATCAGCCTTGATTGACGTCAACATCGGGGGGAAGTTGGCTTGGAACAGGGCACCTTCGGTGGGAGTCAGCCGTACCCCCAGATAGAGCAAAGACGACGACGCCCATGCCAGTGGAGTAAGTAGCCGGGTCAAGTGAACCTCCCCTGGCGACAGGGTCAGATTTAATATGTAGGACTTGCCGAAGTTGACCTTAAAGCCCGCCACCTTCTCATAGGAGGAAAGCACTGAGTGCACGTGGGGCAGCGACCGCGCTGGATCACGAATGGACAACAGGACGTCGTCAGCAAAGAGCGAGATCTTATGCTGTTTGCCCGTAAAGGGAAGCCCGAGAATACGCTCCTCCTCACGCACCGCCATCGCCAGTGGTTCTATGCCGAGGGCGAAGAGGAGGGGCGAGAGGGGACAGCCTTGGCGTGTCCCCCGGGAATGGCAAAAGCTCCCGGACCTATGGCCATTGACCAAAACTCTGGATGTAGGGCTACTGTAATTGGCCTCAATCATCCGGATGAAGTGGGGCGAGAATCCGAAGGCCACCAGCGTCTGGTGTAGAAACCCCCAGTCGACGCGGTCGAAGGCCTTCTCCGCGTTAAGCCCTACCAGCACCACAGGTATGCGAAACCGTTCCGCTTTTTCGATGAGATGGACAACGCGGCGTAGATTATCATGAGTCTGCCTACCCTTAATGAACCCAGATTGGTCCGGGTGGATCAAGGCAGGCATCAGGTCCTGCAGTCTGCGCGCCAAAATGGAGGAGTACAGTTTAGCGTCCAAATTGAGGAGCGCTATCGGGCGGTAAGATGTGCAAGAAGTGGGGTCCTTCCCCGGTTTGGGGATAATGGTAATCAACGCTTCGGTCATGGAGTCCGTGGTCTTACCATCAACCGCCATTGCATTGAAGAGAGAGACTAAGTAATCGCAAATGTCGGAGGCGAACGTCTTGTAGAAGAGGGCCGTGTAGCTGTCAGGCCCAGGGGCCTTATGAAGCTTCAAGGTCTTGATGGCATCTAGGACTTCCTCCCGAGTGAAGGGGGAGGACAGCAGGGCATTCCATTCTTTAGAGACCTTCGGGAGAGGCAGACCCTCCAGAAACGCAGACTGAGCCTCCGGGTCGAGAGCGTCGCTCGAGTAAAGTGCAGCATAGAAGCGACCAAATATGGCCGCCTTGTCCTCATCCTTGTGCTGAACGGAGCCCGCATGGTCCCGCACCCCCCCTATATAGTCTTTTTCCCGCTTGTCCCGAAGTTGCCGGGCAAGATGGCGCCCAATCTTGTTGCCCTGAGAGTAGGAGGTACGCCGAAGGCGCAGAAGTGTAAACTCCGCCCTGTTGTTGTAATGGGCCCTCAGCTTCCCTCGTACCGCCGTCAGGGGGCGCAGAGTCACCCTGGAGGGGTTCGCTTTGTGGGCCTGTTCCAACATGGCAAGTTCCGACTCAAGAGCTTCCCTCTCCTCGCGCCTCAATTTGTTCAGGTTCGCGTTGAGAGCGAGGCATGTGCCCCGTATAGAGGCCTTGCACGCGTCCCACGTGGTATACACCGACGTGTCCGCAGGAGGGTTAAGAAGAAAGAAGTCACCAAGAGCCCTACGTAAAGCCTTACAAGACACCTCATCCCTCACCAAGGCAGCCGGAAAGTACCACTTGCGCCAACCATCCCCCCCGGCGGTCCAGTGTAGTCCAAGGACCACCAAGCTATGATCTGATAATGAAAGTGGGAAGATATCAGCCAGATGTATATCCCCCCGGAGCGCCTGGCTAACCAAGACATAGTCAATGCGGGAGTACGAGCGGTGAACACTGGAGAAGAAAGTGTAGTCCCTAGCTTGTGTATGAACAAAGCGCCAACTGTCTATGAGCCCCATATCACTTAACTGACGCTTAGTTTCCTCTGAGAAGACACCAGTGTCCGCCCTGCGCGCTCCAGAACTATCCAGACCTCTGTCCCAAACCATATTGAAGTCTCCCAGCAGGATTAAGTGCCCCTCCACAAAGTCCCCCATCCTATCCAGCAAACCCTGCAGAAAGCCATTCTGACCCGTATTCGGAGCATACATCACAGCAAAAGTACACAGGCGGCCATGCAACATCCCTTTCACCAGGAGCCAACGGCCCTCTTTATCGGCACTCACTCCCAGGGGCTGAAAATGTAGGGAAGCCCAGAAGAGCAGGGCCACTCCTCTATGTTTTGTGGGCGCGGACGCCCTGTAGATAAGAGGGAACTGCTTATGACGGAGCCTCAGCTCATCCCTCCTAGCCAAGTGGGTTTCCTGCAGAGCGACCAAATCCAAGTGATGATCTACAACGTATTTCCAGAGTTTCTGCCTCTTTTGCGGGGAGTTGAGGCCCTTTACATTCCAGGTTCCTATGCTAATAGGCATAATAGGGAATTGAAACTCCACGCAATGCACATCTCCAGACAGGCACTCCCCCCGTACAGATCCCCGACCCACACCGGAGCCCAGGCCCATCGAAGGAGGTTAGTCAAGGGGACCCAAGGAAAAGACCCCAGCCACAGCCATACCAAAGGGGCCACGTGCTCTCTCCCCAAGCCACTCAGGACGGCCTCCCTACCAGAAAGCGCGGAGGCCAAGGGGGCCGCACCATAGATTGAAGTACAAAATGCAGGAGAGAACATCTTAAGAGACACCATCATCACACAGCCAACACACACGGTCGTCACCACAAACCTCTCACACCCCAGTCCCAACCCTGATCGCTCAACCATATACAGAGCACCAACCGAACGACCCCCCTGCAACAACCCCAAAACCAAAAAAACAGAGCACAAGGCTCGCAACCTGTTCTGTACAGTCGAAAGGTCCAATGGGCCACAGGTCACACGGTCCACATCAGATTGGTATCGGGGTGGGGGCACCAAATCAGGAGCCCCCAGGGCCAAGGCCCGGGGTGTCTTCTCCAAAAGTACCATAGTACCCCAGGGCCGCAGGGGCGGAGGCGCCCCGGCGCCCGACCATCAAAGAAAACAGGGATCATGCCGCTCCAGAGGACTGCTGCGAATCCGCAAGGGTGGCCGAGGCCACTGACGCTACCGCTGCTCCTCTTTCCTGCAGGCTGATGGAGTGGTCCGGTCGCAGTCGGTCCGGGGAAGCTCAAACCCGGTGCCAAGATGAAGAACGATGCCGTCGTCGTGAGGGCGACGACCGTGCCGCTTGCGATGATGGGTCCTCCTCCAGTCCCTATAGCTCCCTCGCATCCTTAAGGGAGCGGATTTGCATCAACCTGTTCTGCCATCGAAATATAATCCGGAAGGGGTGACCCCAAGAGTAGGAGATGCCCTGCTCCCTCAGATAGGTGGTCACCGGTCGGAATTCTCTGCGCTTCTGAAGCGTGGAGGCCGCTAAGTCCTGGAACAGCTGTGGTCGATGGTCTCGAAAGTTCAAAGTAGGGAGGATCCTGGCCTTCCGGAGGATGCGTTCCTTAATTTGAAAGTCATGGACACATGCTAGAATGTCTGGAGGGGGACCTCCTCGCCTGGGCAAGCCAACTCTGTGCACCCTGTCCAATTTGATCTCCCGAACGTCCTCCTCATCCAGCACCTGCAGGAAGAGGGCCTGCACATACCCCTTCAAGTCACCAGCCTCTCCGTCCCAGGGGACCACTCTAACACGGATGTTGTTTCTCCTGGAGCGGTTTTCCAAGTCACCTGCGTATGCTTGCAGGTTCAAGTTCTGGTCCGTAAGGCGAAGGACATCCTGCTGCAGCTGGTGCACGTCATTCGCCATACTCAGGTCATGATCCTCCAACACGGCCACTCGCTCCCCGACGCCGTCCACATCCCGACGCTAGTTGAGTTCGAAGCTCAGGGATGTCCTCCTTGATCGAGGCAAAGAGTTCCGACATAAAGGCCTTGGGGGCCTGCGCTTCTTCATCTGATTTTCTAGCTGAGCCACTCGCTCCAGGGGAGTTCAGTGGTTGCGATGTTTTAGAGGCTCCCTCCTTCAATGATCTCCCTTTGCGCGGCAATTGCGACATCGTGGCGAAGCCGTGGAGGTAGGGCCGTCCAAGTTGTAGGCCGTGCAGGAGGACCTGCGTCACAAATGGCAGCCGCCCGAAAAAATGGCGGCGTGGGACCACTCGTCGAAGACGCCGAGAAACGTCAGCAGAGTTAGGGACCCCGTCTCAAGCCCAGCCGTAGGCAACGCCGGGAGCAGGCCCCTCCAAGCAGTACTGCGGTCACAACGGTGGGGATGACCCTCCGGTTAGCATAGGCCGTCGAGGGCGCCGATGTGGCGGGCAGGGATAGCCACGTCCCGATCGCCCAGTCCCGCCAGAGCTCCACAGTTCAGGCTCACTTGGCCTGCCACCTGACGAGTCCTCCAGCCGTTCAAAGCAAGGGTTGTAGTGGAGGGAGTCCGGGGGCCGGGGAAGGCCAAGGGCGTCCGCCGCTCTGCGGAGCCACGCCCAGTCAATGCCGAGTCACTGCGCCTACGGCGGCCTCGAACCCACGCAAGGCCGGGGCTTAGCAGGCCCGACGTTGAAGAGCTCCCGGCTGCGCCACACAACCACTCCGGAAGACGCCAACGACACCGGACCACCCCGCTCGGTGCCGTAGTCTTCTGCGGCCGTTTCAGAGCGGACTGAAGCCCTGTAAATGATGCTGAACAATGCTTAGCAGGTCGGGCGCCGGAGCGTCTCAAAAGCACGTCTTACTCCGACGCCATCTTGGCCACGCCAAGCCATCATTTTTTTTGCACCCCACACCACCTAAGTCTTGACCCTGTGCCTCATTGGAACATTCCACACCAAACTGCCAAACCATGTCTTTCCTGGACCGGACCCAAGCCTCCTACGACCGATTTCTGGCTATCAGCTGTCTTGAGTCAAGAGAGCTTGACTCCAGTAGTTAGGCGAGCATGGGACTCACGTCTGAGTATACCCATCCCACTTGGGGTGGCATATGCAAAAACAATAGTTGATGGACAGAATGCAGAACAATTTCATACATTCACCCCAGTACAGAGATCTGGGCCTAAATCCATTGTTTATTTGCACTCCACACAACCCCAGTTCAGACATGGCCATATGCAAATCAGCCTTGACCCTGTGCCTCATGGGAACAGTCCAGCCCGAAGTGCGGAACGTACCACACGCCCCCAGCATTTGTCACGCCCCCCCAGCACAAGCCCACAGCACAACGCAGACACGCCCACAATGGACTAATTTGCTGGTACAGTTCTTTTACTTTTTAAATGTATATGGTGGGCGTCTGCATAGCCTATGTCCTTCTGCTGCAACTGCCCTTTCCAACGCTTTACTGGGTGTTGTGATTGGTGCTGTGATTCCTGAGATTACCTGCCTCAAAGATTTGGGCTCTCTCTTTATTATATTAGTATGGATTTATAACTATGTTTATTTTATTTATAAGTATTATTTAGTTTATTTTAGATTACTTTTTTTAAACGATAATTTTAATAACGATATTTTCTATATCAATATTTTTTCCTGATATTTTTGTACTTACCATGTTGTAGATATTCTTGACATCGATATTCTTGTTCCGATATTTTTGTAGGTCGATTTTTTGACCTTCAAAATTTTTGTCAGTGATCCGTCTTGCAGATTTTGGGGGTAATCCCACACACTTACCTGCTCTCTGCATTGCACTCCTTGCTTCTCCAGGCACAGACTCCCAGAGTACACTGCAGCAATCCTAACGCTGCCTCATGCTGCTGAAAGCAGCATCAAGATTGTCCTGAGCCAATGATTTGTGCTGTCAATGGGAGCCTGTGCCTGCTCTCTCCAACCCACCAATGCAGCTGGGGTGTGAGAGAGTTTCACTGCGCATGTGGTTTTGGCCGGCCAACCAAACCCACATGTGTAGTGAAGGCAGTTCCCACCACTCCCTACCCAGCCTGTCACCAACCTGGCCCCGCCCCCAAGCCTCAGCTCCAAGAGGAAAACAAAATGATACTAAACAAGAGTTTGTTGTAGTTTTATTTTCATTTTTGCTTGGCTGATGGCAGGTGGAGGAACGCTCCTCCACCATAGCGGAGGAGTCACTGGTTGTGAGTTGCAACATTGGTGGATTCTCTTGAGACCAAACCTGAGAGCAATATCATCTTTGGGTATCTGTAACATTACTGAACAGAGCCTGCCGGTTGACACTCTAGCTCTCCATGTTCATGGTCATGGTCCTCTTCTCAGACTCTTTGTCGCTAATACAGTGTTACAGCTATTCTCAAACTAACAAATCATGTCGATGAACTTGCATGGAAAAGATATGCAAGCCAAAATCAAAAAGCGTTTCTTATGAAAAAGAAATACAGGCCAATTCAAGTCAATTTAACCGTGCCATTTGTGCACACATAGCTACAAATAAATGAAAATGTCAGCACGTAAATTCAGCATTAGGTTTACGCTACACCTTAAGTAAATGTAAAGTATCTTTGAATGCATGGATACAAGTGTAACTGAGAACTGTATTATAAATACCAAAGCAAAAGCATTAGTACACATGCTATATCAATCTCCCTCGTTTCTAAAGTAAGTACATTGTAAAAGTGTAAAGATGGTTTATCAAATCTCTAAAGACTACATTTCATTTAATAAAATTAAGGCTCACAGTGTATATATGAATCTCTAATTCTACATTGAATGCACCTCACGACTAAATTCAAGTGCAACAATTCACATTAATAATGTTAGGATACTCAGAATATGTAGTGATAAATGCATGTATATATTGCGTATTTGTGACGTGTAAGGGGGGAGCCAAAATTACACTGCTCCATTACCCCCTCTGATGGCCCATCAAGCCATCCTATCATGATAAAGATCTCTTATCAGATGGACCATTCTAAACCTCATGGGCTTCCTAAATGCTCATCTGGATTCCTCCAGATGCTTCTCTGTCTGCTCTTCTCCTCTTTACTACACTCCTCGCTTCTGCACGTTTGTATTCATTATAAATTGCAAACAGGAATAATCTGCAAAGAGCAATTATCTATAGAAGCTCAAAGATACTTCCAACAATCCACTCCCTAAGTTTCCAAACGATCTGCCTACTGCAGAAAATCAATTTCCAATTGTTCCTCAAGCACATGTTGCCCTAACACCTTCAAATCGCCCTTCAGTCAATGATGTTTGTGATAAAGTTCTTCAAGTCCTTACTTTTTTTGTTCCCGGACACTCTCGCAGTAGCCGTGCACTTTATAAATCCCACCATTCATTCATTTTTACAGTGATGTAACTAAAACAGTGTTGAACTTTTGACATCCATGTATCAACATATAGGGGTGTGCCCTGAGGACACCACTATACCTGGGCCTGAAATAAGTTAAACATAAATATGGTATATTGTGGGTAAAGATCATACATATGTCAGATCCTCAATGAATACTTCAATTAGTCACTGGTATATAGGTGTGATTTTAAAGTACATGATTTTTTTCATTGGTAGCGTAATAATCTTCACTCTTGGCACTGGTACCTGGAGAGCGCATTACATTTTTTATTAAACATCAAAGAAAACACAGAAAAAAGGAGCCATCCAATCTTGAATACACTAAATTGCTTTTTGGACTCATACCTAAAGACAGGATTATCCTCCATGTGAAACCATTTAAAGGAGGACTTCCTATGTTGACTGCACAGTAAATAAAGAGTGCAGCCACATTGTTCTAATCATCTGGAAGACTGAAGCTGACAAATGTCCCGTGCAGGCCCATTGTCGTTTTCCCTATGTTAGCATGTGCACACTGCAGTCTTCACTTTGGTTGGCACACGCTGCACATGTATTGTGCTTTGTGCCATGCTGTACTTTCACGCAGAACCTAATGATGTTTTTGCATTCTGTACTTTCCTGAGATTTAGTCTGAACACAATAGACAAGGTCAAACAGCAATGCCCCTTGTTATTCTGTTTTGGACAGGCTTTCGCAAACTGACAAAACACACAAATACAGCTGTTGTTTGGGAACATGTACTCTTTGTCAAATGAGTATGCACAGACATGCAAACACACAGACAAGATCGTGACGACACCTGAGATACAGAGCCTTTATCTGTGCATGCTAAGATAGGGGGTCTGCTGCAAACACCCAGAGATCTTTTGATATATAATTACTTTGCTTCTGTAGAAGGGGAGGGAGTTAGCTTACCCTATCTTATACATTGACAGCTCCCTTTATGATTAATGGATCACTTACTATGCTGACCATATTTGTGTTAGGCATCTTCTTACTTATTGTGGCATGTATACTGCATACTAGAGTGCAATAGTTAAAATAAATATTTTAAACTTTTCTCATGTCTCTGTCTCTTATTGTGGACAAGTACGAGTGCAAGAGCAAAAGGGAGTGTTCTGTCACCGCAATACCTGAGAATATTAGGAGTGTTAAGCTCTGGGGTGGTAATCACTTGTTCCACTGTGAGTGAGTAGGATGGCAAGTGAGACACTATAGCGAGTCGGTCCAAGGCTCATGTCTACTAAGGTGGTAGGAAATCTCAGTCCCTGCCTACTAAGGTTCTATGGTCCCAAGGCATAGTTCTGTGATTTCACAGAATCCCTGCAACATGGTGCCCAAAGTTTGCTCTAGTACTTATTTGGGGAACCCCTGAATAGCACTTGAGCACGTGGTGTGGAGACTTTACCTCCTCAGTTTGTAGGTTTTTCCTATTGCTGTAGGTTTTTCAAGCTTGGATTGTAAAAGGTTAAAACCCTCTTTTGTGCTGACATCTAACATGGGCTTCGATTGGAATTCCACAGAGCATATTATCAAGCCCATTATCGCCGCTTTATCGGCCGTTTTCGGCCGATAAAGCGGCGATAATTTTAGCGCACAGGCTTGAAAATATGCCCCATAATATTTTAAGAATTTTCATTGAGAGATCTACTCCCACGAGGGACGGAGACGGGGTTCATCTGACCCCGTAAATAGGTATCGCAAATGCTAGTACACCCTTAGGGATAGGGATTGATAGTTTGTGCGTACACGGCCTCCTTTGTTTACCGACATTTACGGGATGGCCAGACTTTCTATTAGACGTAATGCTATCCACGAGAAATATCTGCGCTCTAGTTTACTTCATTCGGGTCTCCAGCGCACCGGTAACACTATATAAATGGGTCACGTGTCCACACCAGGAACAAGAATGCCCGCAAGTTGACCTGCAGGAAGTTTCATGATACGGACTCCCCATACCGTGTAAAACTATACCGCCCCGTCCAGCACTGGTAGTTAATCCCGCATCAGAGCAATACTAATAGCGCTCCACTCCACCCCCTCTTTTTGATTATAGGGCCATCGAACACACAAGAGTTTATCTACTCACTGAGCAAGTCGAGGATCAGCTTGCGAACTATTTGAGATTGCCATCTGACCTAACGGGTATTACTCTTTGACTAGGTCCATTTGTCTTGAATATACGACCTTAATTAGCGAGATTTTACGTAACTAGTGATTCTCAGAGATAGATTTCTCACGTATGACTGTTTCCCCCTGTCCTTGTGTTTTGTTCCCATCCAATAGTCGTTCAGAACCTTCGTTAGGGCTGAACAGGCTTCTTCGATATTCGCATCCTCACTGTACAGGACCACCAAGAACTCGCACCTGAGTTCCTGCTTTCTGGTGAGGTTTTTGCTCGCTCAGTTACTCACTTATGTTTCTCCCCATAGGTACACCCGTTTCGTATTTGTAACCCCTCGTACCCTCTGACCCACCTCTCCCCCACATTTCTCTTCCTTTTTTTTTGTGTCCATATGTAGAGACGTGTGTCCTTTATTGGGACCACCGAAACCATACCTGGTCTTGAGCCCGGCCGGGTAGGAAGTATCACCGGCTAAGCGGTGAGCGCATGCACTTTTGCTGATCTCACACCATACGGGCTTTGTTCAGTTCTGTTTCTTGTTTCTTTCTCCAGTATTTGACCCAGTTTACGTTTTCCTCCCTTTCTCTATTTTTTCATTCCAGACCTTACATTGTGCCTTTACAATCCGGAAGGTACTACGGTCATCCCTTTTGATGACATTAAGAACAGCACTATATATAGAGCACCAGCATGTTTTGAACCCTAATTTCATGTCATACACTGCTTTCATTGGCAACCACGGGGCTTTGAATACCGAACTGGGTATTTTCATTTTTGTACCCTTTCCCTTTTTTCTTTATTCTATTGAGTGTCATGCTTTGATAGCTTGCCGTGGTTTCGCAAGATTGCGTTCTCCCTTTATTTTTCCTCTCCCTCTCTATTAGCACTATTGCCACACCACCTTCCACTCTTTCTCATGAACATCTCCAGGTGCTTTTGTTGGTTTCCACCTCTCATGACCGTAGTTTTTTCTTTCACCTTATGTTGGGTTTGGTGTGCAGCACTTTTAAACGATGTCACACTACACAACCTGTGCTCACTGTTGAGAAAATGTTTCCTGTAGTGCACTCCATTTCCATTTTTGTATCTTTCCCAGCCCTGAGGAGTCGCGGAAATCACATTCCGTTGCGACGAAACACGTGTCGGCTGGCTACGAAGACAATTAAATGAAGATTTATTTTCTTATTTACTAAGACATTGTGGTTTTCGTTCCGGCAGCTTTAATTGGATTGTAAAGTTGTCTATCAGGACACACATTTTGCTAGACTATCTCGTTGTGTGCAGAGAGGATTTTGCTTTTGTATCTCGGTGTGTAGTTCACACTACACACACTTTTGAGGAGTTATAGGGCTTATCCCCTCGCCCTATTGCACCACCACCTAACAAGTTTCTCTTGACACCTTCGCGATAAATAATTGGCGGAGCGCCCAGCATTTCCCCTTAATTAAAAAACCCTGCCTTCAGCGATTTACATTCTAGGTGTCTACTGTCTATACAGTGTGGTGCCAGGCTGATGTGATTAGGAACCCCTAGAGACAACCAGTGGTACTGCACCCCTGATGCCTATTCAATGAGGTGCTTGGCTGTCTTGGTGAGAGACCCCTGGGGCCTCATTTATGAAGGCCTTGCGCCACTGGTGCGTCACTTTTTCCCATTTTAAAAGTGACGCACCGGCGGCGCAAGACCTTCATAAATAATGCCCCTGGTGTCCCTACAGTGTGGTGCCTGGCTGACTTGATTAGAGACGCCCAGTGATGAGCTGTGGTACTGCACCCTGGTATATTGTAATGATGCTATCACCCTACTTTCGCTGGACCTCTACTCATTAACTGAGGGACTGCACCAGAAGTATTGCAAGATCTGCCTGGTCTGTACTTTCTTCCTGAATGAATGGCATTTCCAACGTGCAGCAACAGGGCATATTCTCAAGGACTTATCGCCGCGTTATCTGCTCATTTTCGCAGCCAAAGTGGCAATAAAGTTATCGCCTCATTCACAAACCAGTGCTAAAAGCAGATTTCACCATTTTCTCTGCGATAGCAGCCGCAAAAAACATCGCCACAGATGACACCGGCAACTAACGCTAATGAGTAGGCGTTCCCGTGCAAAAAGCCACGACAACACCACTTCGCAACATTCTCAACAACCTGCCCGATTGGTGATAGGATCCCAAAACAGCAAGGGCCTCATTTATGAGGCCTTGCGTCAGTTTTGCGCTTCCGATGCATCATTTTTTGTGACGCATCGGTAGCATAAAACATGCCTCCTATTGCGCACTATTTACAAAGTGACGCATCTAAGCAGATTCGTCAATTTGCAAACCCCTGCGCTACATTATACCTGCGTCGGGTATAATGTATGCAGGGAGGAGTTCCCCCACAAAAAGCCTCGTAGAAGTGATGCAGTGAAATCTATGAGATTTCACTGCATCACTTCTAGGACGCCGTTGCGTCAAAATCTTGCTCCTGCCTCACAGCAGGCGTAAGACTGACGCAGGCCCTTTCACATGGGGCTTGCCCCATGTGAAAGGACGCATTGCTGGAGTTGCGTCACTTTTGTGAAACACTCCAGCAATGCGTCACTTTTGCGCTTACAGATACGTCAGAAATAATGACGTATCTGTAACTCCTTGTGCGCACTGAGAAGTGACACGTCGCTGCTTTCACGCAGCGATGCGTCATTTCTCATAAATTAGGCCCCAAGGATTTAACACCTGCTCTGACCTGGTGTAAAGTCGGACGACAACTTGCAACATGAAAAGGTGCCCAGCCCAGAGCCACACCAGAAGAACAACAGATGCCATGGAGCTACTGATCATGCAGCTCGAACACCCAAGAGGGTCACAACACCCACAGGACCACCCCCCTGGGGCCCTCCCATGGGCACAAGGACAAAAATATTTAGCATCAACCTTACAGAATCATGAACAAAAGAATTTGCATGCTGTCGCACAATGACAAAAATCAACATTCATGTGTGATCAGAACAAGGAGAACCATTCATTCAACTTTTAATTTTCAAACAAATCATTTTATTCAAATTCAACTAAAAAAAAATATCTGGAAGAGTCATGACGGGTCTTCTCTAGACAATCTGTAAGTCACAGCCTGCAAGGCAAAATACAAGATAAGAAGGTGTGTCATGCGTCCATCAAAGGACAGAGAGAGAGAGAAAGAGAGAGAGAGAGAGAAAAAAAGTAGGGTGACAGGGAGAAAGAAAGGGAGAGAGTGAGAGAGAGAAAGAGAGAAAGAGAGAAAGAGAAAAAGAAAGGGAGAGAGAGTGAGATAGTGAGAGAGAGAAAGAGAGAGAAAGAGAAAGAGAGAACGAAAGGGAGAGAGAGAGAGAGGGGCAAAGGAATAGAGGGGGAGGGAGAGAGAAAGAGAAAGACAGAGAAAGAGAAAGAAAGAAAAAGAAAGAAAGAAAGAAAGAAAGAAAGAAAGAAAGAAAGAAAGAAAGAAAGAAACAAACAAAGAAGAAGAGAGGGAGAAAGAAAGGGAGAGAGAGAGAGAGGGGCAAAGGAATAGAGGGGGAGGGAGAGAGAAAGAGAAAGACAGAGAAAGAGAAAGAAAGAAAAAGAAAGAAAGAAAGAAAGAAAGAAAGAAAGAAAGAAAGAAAGAAAGAAAGAAAGAAAGAAAGAAAGAAAGAAAGAAAGAAAGAAAGAAAGAAAGAAAGAAAGAAAGAAAGAAAGAAAGAAGGAGGAAGAGAGAGAGAAAGAAAGAGAGTGCCGACACTGCAGACCCAGGCCGCACTGCTCACCTGCTGCCACCGGTATGTCTCCAACCATGTGCCGGTATACACTGCAGTCCACCAGGCCCCTCACCTGAAGCAGAGTCCAGATATATGAATGGCAGAGTTCACATAATTGCACCTGCCATCATCGCTTGCCCGCCCCTGTGCACGCAAGCTGGTGCACCCCAGCTCCTCATGCCGCCCAGTGGTGATTGCCCACCCCTGCGCACACAGGCCTCACTGCTCACCTTTTGCCACTGGCGTGTCTCTAAGAGGGCCCACCACGTGCGGTGAAAGCACGAAGCCCGTGGCCCGTGACCTTGGCACCCTCCACATCATGCAGCACTGCGCCGTGGGCCACAAGGTCACACACGTGATTCTGGGACTTGTTTTCACAATGGCAGAGAACATATCAGCACAGGCGGCATCATCGCAGGCTGCACAGCCCCTCAGCCCTATAGGTGCCACTAACTCTGTGGCGGTCAGCATGCGCAGCCTGCTGGCTCAGGCCTACACTGCGGTCCAGCAGGGCACACACAAATCCTTATCAGTCCGGACCGTCAGGACGGCGCATCATCGCCGGCCACAAACCCGCTCTGCACTTAAGGTGCCCCTACCTCAATGCACCGAAAGTCACCGTCCCGTGGTGGTAGCCCGACCAGGCGCAGTGTATTCTGTGCCACCAAGTCTGTGCAATGCAAGTGGTGCAGAAGCCATAACATCACCTCCAGCTGTGGGGAATGTGATGTGGTAGAGCCCTAGGCCACCATGCATAAATAATAACAAGTATACACCCAGGTGCATGTGCTGGATGGGTGTGAACCAGCCGTGAGAGAGTGGCTGGGGCATGCTGACAACTAAAAGAGAGTGTAGCTGGCACAGAGCTGATTTTTGTGAAGTGGTTACATGTTTTGTAGCAAGTAAAGGTTAAATTGTCCTGTCAATGCAGGTCCACTGATCAGTGGGAACCAACCTGTTGGAATCTTCCATGAGAGAAGAACAACACGAGCCGTGGGCAGAGACATACTCAGAGTGATTAAAAATAAGGAAAGCAGGTGCGACAAACACAACCACTAAAATAAAATAGGAATTAAACTAACAAGCAACTGCAGGTATGAAGAGGTGATCGGTGAACAGCAGTCAGACACTTCAACAATTGGTGCAAGAATACAACTTCATATTAAAAAAACATGCTAAGCAGATGAACACACAAGAACACAAAAATATAACCACAGAAGATCTCAACACTTTCCAGGGCTTGTGTTTCTCCGCTGGATTCTTCTAATGTCTGTAACTAAACCAATAAACAAACCTTAAATCATGTTTGGATGAGCAATTCATTTCGATTGGAACTGCAAATTCTGATATTCCTATACCAATTCCTACTTTTCATATTATAGAGTGTGTTTAAAATCCATCCATACTAATATAATAAAGAGAGAGCCCAAACCTTTGAGGCGGGTAATCTCAGGAACCACAGCACCAATCACAACACCCAATACAGCGTTGGAAAGGGCAGTTGCAGCAGAAGGACATAGGCTATGCAGACGCCCACAATATACATTTAAAAAGTAAAATAACCGTGCCAGCAAAGTAGTCCCTTGTGGGCGTGTCTGTGTTGTGCTGTGGGCTTGTGCAGGGGGGGGGGGGCATGACAAATGCTGGGGGCGTGTGGTAAGTTCCGCCCTTTGGGCTGGACTGTTCCCATGAGGCACAGGGTCAAGGCTGATTTGCATATGGCCATGTCTGAACTGGGGTGGTGTGGAGTGCAAAAAAAATGTGGATTTAGGCTCAGATCTCTGTACTGGGGTGAATGTATGACATTGTTCTGCATTCTGTCCATCAACTGTTGTTTTTGCATTTGTCACCCCGAGTGGGATGGGTATGCTCAGACGTGAGTCCAATGCTCTCCACACCTCTGGAGTCAAGCTATCCTGGCTGAAAATGGTTGATAGACAAAAATCGGTCCTAGGATGTTTGAGTTATGTACAGGAAAGACATGGCTTGGCAGTTCTGCGTGAATTGTTCCCCTGGGGCACAGGGTCAAGGCTGAGGTGGTGTTGAGTGGAGTGCAAAACAAATGATGGATTTAAGCCCACATTTCTGTATTGAGGTGAATGTATGTGCCATGTCTCATATCATGTGCTGGGGGTGTGGGTGTGTGCGGGGCGCGCGTTGTGTCAAATATTTCATTGTTTTATTTCCGCAGGTTCTGTACATTCAAGCTCCGGGTGTCCACCCTGCTCCCTTTAAATACCCCTGCACCCCATAATCAAAACCCACCCTTACTCCTTAAATACCCCAACACCCTTAAACACTAACCCATCTTAACCCTATAAATATACCCTGTACCCCAAAACCCAAACCTATACCTAAATCCTAAAAATACCTCTGTACCCCAAAAACCAAACCTACCCCTGAACCCTAAAATACCCCTATACCCCAAAACCCAAACATAGCCCTGAACCCTTAAAATACCCCTGTACCCCAAACCCAAACCTACCCTAAACCCTAAAAATACCCCTGCACCCCAAAACCCAAACCTAGCCCTGAACCCTTAAAATACCCCTGTACCCCAAAACCCAAAAGTACCCCTGAACCCTAAAAATACCCCTATACCCCAAAACCCAATCCTAGCCCTGAACCCTTAAAATACCCCTGTACCCCAAAACCCAAAAGTACCCCTGAACCCTAAAAATACCCCTATACCCCAAAACCCAAACCTAGCCCAGAACCCTAAAAATTTGCCTGTACCCCAAAACCCATACCTATCCCTAAACGCTAAAACTACCCCTGTACCCCATAACCCAAAGCTATATCTGAACCCTTAAAATACTCAAACACCCCAAAGCCTATACCCTGATACCCATACTTACCTTATCCAAACATTAAAAAAAACATGCTTTTACCATTCATGCATTTACAACGAATTTTGTTGTAAATGTATGCGTGGTAAAAGCATATAAAATATAATGCCATGCGTTATAATGGCATTGGGGAGTCATGGTACTTTCATAATGAAAGTATGCGGAGTGATGGTCTGCGGAAAGAAAGTTGAGGAAATAATGGGTGTTTACCCTCCCCCGGTAAGTACATTGGTGGCACGGCGGCACACATCTCCAGCAACATACTCATATTTTTTCACCACCGATTTGAAAAATGCACAGGTCTCTCTCATTGATGGCCAGCACCGACATACACTTTTAGACACACCTCCCGCCACAAGTTCTAGAATTGCGAACTTTAGAGCTGGGGAGCTACGTTCGAATCTCGGCATCAGGTTAACATCCTGTGATTCCAGGCAAATTGCTTTGTCTCCCCATGCCTACCGCAAATTAATGTGTTCTTCTGTAATGTAAATTATGCTCATGCCATGTTGTCGAGTTTGCGCTATATAAAATTGCAAGGAAAAATAAAGTAGGGAAACTCGAGTTCACACACTACTGAACGCACACTCTTAAGTGCATCAGCAGTGCACTGTGAATCTGAGCGTTTCACAGGCCTGTCACAGATAAGAAATGCTATCAATACGAAATCCTACAAAACAATATACCGGCAGCAATTCGTACAACGTCGGGACAGGCTGCTAGTAATACATACAAGAGCACTTTTAAAACGTACATGAGATTTTAAAAAATAAAACATTGCTCTCCCCGTCGGGGAATTTAACCCGAGTCTCCCGCGTGACAGGCGGGGATACTGACCACTATACTAACGAGGATTAGCTGACTTACGTCGTAAAACCACTCTGTGTCCCAGGACACCCCCCACGCCGCAAGGCTCTTCAGCAGTATCCCATCTTGCCCCGCCTGGTGCCCCTCGCTGCTGCCCTTCTCTCCCCCCTGTTGCCCACGTGATTCCGCTGTTCTCTCGTGTCGCCCCTTGTATTCTTGTTTTGCTGCCTTGTGACTGTGTTTTGCTGCCTTGTAACTGTGGGGCATATTACCAAGCAATAGCGATAATTATCGCTATTGCTTGGTTAGAGACAAAAATTTACCGCAGCAATGCGGCGATTTTTAACGCAAATAAACCTTGGTATTACCAAGGTTTAACGCAAATGCGGTAAAAATCGACGCAAAGCATGAATATCGCTGAAAAGTCCGCGATATTCATGCATTAGCGAGCTAATGCTCCTAGCCATGTTATCCACCTCCCATTGGATAACATGGCTAAGAACTGCTCAGGGCAGGTGTTAGCTTTTGGAGATATTCCCGCTTAATGCAAATATCTCCAAAAGTTGGTAATAGGAGATAGCGATGTTAGCGACTGTTTTCAGTCGCTAACATCTTGGCACGCCCACTTTGCATCTCATTAGTGATAAATATCACTGACATGCAAAGTGGGGCCCAAGATGGTCGCTATCTCCTACTAGCTGTCGCTAACTGGTGTTTAGCGGCAGCTAGGTAATAGGGAGATAATTTTATCTCCACTTTCTTGGCTTTTAAAGCCAAAAAAGCGGAGATAAACCCCCTTGATAATATGCCCCTGTGTTTTTTGTTACTCTGCCATTTAGGTCCTAGTTGTGCCCGCTAGCTTGCCCCCCTGGTGCGACCCTTCCCACTTTCCGCCGCCGATCCCTCGCAGCCCCGCCCCCTTTTTGCCTCCGCTACCCCATTGGCCCCCCTCTCCCGCCTCCCAGCTGCTCCTCCCTCCCACTTCGCCTCATATTCCGACTACACCTTCACCGCCGCCGAGCACCTTCACTTCCAGATACACACCGACCCCAAAACCACCCTCAGAGGCACCCTCATCTACAGACCCCCGAGACCACACACCCAATTCAGCGAAGACATCGCAGACTTCATCAGCCAGCATGCCCTCCACTCTGCTGACTATTATTATTATTATTATTATTATATTTAAATTTATAGAGCGCACAGCTACCCGGAGGTTTCCCGGCACTAGGGACCTAATAGGTGAGTGTACCAGCCAAGAGACTCAAGAAGAGAGCAGATTATTTGTTAAATAGCCAAGTTTTAACATCCCTGCAAAACTTAAGATAGCAGAGTTCAGTTCGCAGGGCAAGAGGAAGGGAGTTCCATAAGGAAGGGGCCAAGCAGGAGAAGGAACGGCCACCCATTCTGGCTCTTTTTATCCGAGGGACCTGGAATCCATGCTGATTGGATGAACGAAGGGTGCGGGACGGGCAGTACTGGTGAACTAGTAATCTCAGATAGAGTGGAGCCCTGCCAGCATTGATTCTATGCATAAAACAGAGGGCCTTAAATTTGGAGTGGCTTTCTATACGGAGCCAATGCAGGCTTCGTAGAGAAGTGGAAGTGGGAAATTTGTTAGGAAGTTTGCAGAGCAGTCGGACCGCCATATTCTGGACTGTCTGTGGTTTACGGGTCACTTCCTTACATGCCCCCAGGAAGAGAACGTTGCCGTAGTCCAGTCTGGAAGTAATTAAGGCCTGGACTACGGTTTTCTGAGTCTCCTGAGGGATTATCCAGATAATCTTTCTAGGCCACTTGATGATAGTGATGCAAGTAGAAGAGGTTTTGATCACATGCTGCTTCATGGACAGTTGATCGTCAAAGATGATGCAGAGATTTTGTGCTGTTCTAGAAGGGACAGGTGGTGGGCCCATTTGCGCCGGCCAGTGGTGGGGACCCCATAAGGAAGTATTGTGGCCAAACAGAAGAAGCTCTGTTTTACCCCCGTTCTATTTTAATTTGTTTTCATGCATCCATGTGGCGATGTTGCTGAGTCCTACACAGAGGGATGATGGAGAGGAGTGATGACCCATAGAAAGAGAGTAGATGATCTGAGTGTCATCGGCATACGAGTAAATGGAGAGCCCAGCTTGCTCCGCGATGGTGGCCAGTGGTCTCACATATAGGTTAAAAAGTAAGGGGCTCAAAATAGCCTTGAGGGACGCCATGAGCAGATTTATGAATTTGAGAAGCCGATGAAGAAGAAGAAACTTGAAAAGTGCGGTCTGAAAGAAAGCTCGCAAGCCAGTTGAGGGCTGAGCCATTGATGCCAGATAACTTAAGAGCTTTCAAAAGGATGTGATGGGAAACCATGTCAAACGCGGCACTTAAGTCTGGCAATGTAAGTGCCACGGTTTCCCCTTTGTCCACTCGGCATCGAATGGTCTCAGAGACCCCCAACAAAGTTGATTCAGTCGAGAAGCCAGACCTAAAGCCGGACTGGGAGTAGTGAAGAAAGTTATTAGATTCCACATGATGAGTAAGCTGTGTGTTAATGTGTTTCTCCAAAATTTTTGAGAAAATCGGAAGGAGTGAAATGGGACGAAAGTTGAATGGATTATTAGGGTCAGCATTCGCCTTTTTTAATAGGGGCACTATCATCGCATGTTTCCATGCAGAGGGCACTATGGCTTCGCTGAGAGAGGTATTGAGGAATTCCAGGATGAGGTTAAAAGAGGAAGTGTCCAAGATTTGTAGAATTTGTGGGGGGAAAGGATCCAGTGGGGAGCCAGATTTGATATTACCAATAATGTCAAGAAGTGTAATGCTGGTAAGGGGGTCCCAGGTACATATCTGCTGTGAGGGGTGTGTGTCCTCTGATGACTCTGATACAGGGGAGATTGCAGGATCCGGCGACAAAAAGGAAGGGTGGAGGGGGATCGGGCCTCCAAAATCAGTATAAATGGTGTCAATTTTGGAAATGAAAAATTCTGCCAAGGAGTTGCGTTGTGATTTGTCAAGGCATGGGGGTTTGGGTTGACATGATGCGCCCGAATGTTCCTGTACAACCTTAAAAAGCGCTTTTGGGCTATTTTGTGCCTTGAGTATAGTTAAGTTAACATATTCGGCTTTGGCTGTATAGCAGAGTGAGTGATATTTGGCTAAGGCAGTTTTATAAATCTGCTTAGAATCTGCGTCACAATGTATACGCCACTTGCGCTCAAGGTTTTTGCAGGTGGTTTTCTCCTTTTTCAGCGAGTCTGTAAACCATGGGGCAGGTGGGTGGTGCAGATTATTCGCATGCTTACGCTGAGGTAGACACGCGTTAGCAGCAGAAGTTAACCAATCATGAATGACAGCCTCCTCCTTGATACTGGTAACATTTGTGAGGGGCCTAGTGTCCTCAAGACAGGAGTTAAATTTAGTAACATCCAATTTTTTCCAGTTTCTGGATATTTTTGCTTCAATGGGGATTACTGTGTTTTTAGAAAAACGATCAGTAGTACCGGAAAAATCTACCCTATAGTTTTCTGACCATGAGATGGGTAAGGACAGCCTACATGTTATGGTTTCTAAGTTGGAGAATATAGGGTCCAGTAGGTTCCCGGCCTTGTGAGTAGGGCCAGAGTTATGTAGAGTGATGTTCAGTGCTGCTAAGTCCTGCATAAGATTGGTGCTTAATGGAGCAGGATGTATCGTTCAAATGTATATTCAAATCCCCTACTATCAAGAAGTTGCTGGCATTCAGGAGTAAAGGTGCTATGTGCTCAGGGAAAGCAGTGGCCCAGGTACAGGCTGGGCCAGGTGGGCGGTAGATGAGAACACCAGAGAGGGTGAAGTTAGGAGATATCAAGAGTTTAAACAAGCCAGCTTCACTGTTTGGCATATCCAGATCCTCCCATTTACAAGAATATGTTCTGTTGAAGACTATAGCTATCCCACCACCCTCTTTTCCCACTCGATTTTTACCTATATAGGTATAGTTATCTGGGAGGGCAGATGCTATGTAGGGGCCGGAGCTGTCATTTAGCCAAGTCTCTGTGAGAAATAGAGCAGCTGGTTGGGAGGTAGTGAGTAGGTCAAAGATGTCTCTCTTATGTTTGGGTAATGACCTACAATTTAAGCTGACAAAAGGAAATTCTTGAAGGGGATCTAGATGTTTAAACATTAACTGACGCTGCGGAAAGTCACATGTGGCTATGTTGATTTGGGAAGGAAGAGATAAGAGGGAAAGGTTGCAGTCTGGGCAAGTGGTTGGAGCCTGATAACAACACAGGGGTGGGCTCCGTAGGCAATGTGGTGGCCTAAGGCTTAATAGAGCATCTCTAGAGTATGTAAGAGTTACCGTAAGATGTTTAACGGGCGAGGGATTGGCCCCTGTTCCCGGCCTGTCGCGGACGGGCGCAGACGGGCAGGACTCTGGCACGACTCCGGCGCGCCACTGTCGCGCCTGCTGCACGTCGCCCAACACACCGTTAAGTAGGGAGGCGGAAGTCTGGAAACTAGAGCGCTCCCCCCTTCCGCCGGAAGTGAGCAAAGAGAGCAAAGTGATAGAAATAACTCCCTCCACACAACGAGCTCGGCTTGGGGTGGAACGGGGAGTGGGAGGTACACAGGCGAATCCAGTGACTGATAGGTGAGTTGAATTTCGGGCAAGTGAGGTTTTTTATTAAATAAGCGCAGTGCGGGCACCTGAGATCGTGCTTACTGCTCTCTCACAGCAGCAGCGCTAGAGACAGGAACAGGTATTGCACAAGGGAACAGTTTAAAAGTTTAGCCGCAGTACGAGCACCTAGCTCGTGCCCCCTGCCAGTATCAAATAACCATTTTTAAAATACACGCAGCAGTGTGAGCACCTAACTCGTGCCCCTTGCAAAAGATAAACTGGAGCAATAATGGCTGTGGTCTCAATAGTGCAGCAGCACACGTACCCTCAATCAGTAGGACTGAAGCCTGCATTGGCTCCTGCGTTAAGTAGGGAGGCGGCAGTCTGGAAACTAGAGCGCTCCCCCGTTCCGGCGGAAGTGAGCAAAGAGAGCAAAGTGATAGAAAGAACTCTCTCCACATCCTCCTACATTCTCCTAGGGGACCTCAACTTCCACCTGGAGAAAAACAACGACACCAACACCACCACCCTGCTGAACAACCTCGCCAACCTCGGACTCAAGCAACTGGTGAACACCCCCACCCACTACGCCGGCCACAAGCTGGACCCCGTCTTCTCCTCCAGCAAGCACATCTCCTTCAGCCACTCCACCGGACTCCATTGGACGGATCACAGCTGCGTCCACTTCAGTTTCAGAAGAACCACGACCGACCACCACCCGCAACAGGTTCCTCGCAGGAGCTTGAGCATTTCACCGCCGACCAGCTCACCACCTCCCTCAGCCTGAACCCTCCCGCCAGCTCAACAGACCCCATCAAAGCAGCCCGCAACTTCACACAGTGGCTCACCAACTGCGCCGATGACCTCGCTCCACTGAAGAACCCTCCCAGCAGACCCGGCAGCAAGAAAGCCTCCTGGTTCACCGACGAGCTCAAGACATCCAAGAAAAACTGCCGCACCCTTGAAAAAGCCTGGCACCACGACCAGATCACAGAAAACATGACAGCCCTCAAGAACGCCACCCGCAAACACCACCAGCTGATCCGCACCACCAAAAGGACAACATTCAATGAACGACTGAACAACAACACCCGCAACAACAAGGAACTCTTCAGCATCGTCAAAGAGTTCTCCAACCCCAACGTCGGAAACAACGACATCACACCCTCGCAAGACCTCTGCGACTCACTCGCCACCTTCTGCCACCGCAAGATCGCCGACATACACAACAGCTTTGTCGCACAGACCACGCACCCAACCACCGAACCAACGGCCCCCAACACCACCCTCTGCAACTAGACCCCGGCCAGCACCGAAGATACCATCCACTCTGGATCACCAACCGACCCCTGCCCACACCACATCTTCAACAAGGCCAACTCCATCATCGCACCCCAACTCCGGGACATCATCAACATCTCCTTCAACACCACCACTTTCCCGGAGAGCTGGAAGTACGCCGAACTCAGCGCCCTCCTGAAGAAACCAACAGCGGACCCCACGACCTCAAGAACTTCCGCCCCATCTGGCTACTCCCTTTTCCTGCCAAAGTCATCAAGAAGATCATCAACAGACAGCTCGCCGCCTTCCTCGAGACAAACGGATCCCTCGACCCTTCGCTGTCCGGCTTCCGAGCCAACCACAGCACCGAGACCGCCCTCATCGCAGCCACCGACGACATCAGATCCCTGCTCGACAACGGGGAAACAGCGGCCCTCATCCTCCTGGACCTATCTGCGGCGTTCGACACTGTCTGCCACCGCACCCTAGTACAGCGCCTCAGCAACATCAGGATGCAAGGGAAGGCTCTGGAGTGGATCATCTCGTTCCTCGCCGGAAGAACCCAGAGAGTCCGCCTCCCCGCTTACAGGTCCGAGGCCACCGAGGTCATCTGCGGCGTACCACTAGGATCCTCACTCAGCCCCACCCTCTTCAACGTCTACATGCGAGCCCCCTCGCAGCTATCGCACGCCAACACAACCTCAACATCATCTTTTATGCCGATGACACCCAGCCGATCCTCTCCCTCACCACCGACCCCGCCACCGCCAGAGCCAGCCTTCACTAAGGGATGAAAGACGTCGCCGAGTGGACGAAGAACAGCCACCTGAAACTGAACTCAGACAAAACAGAAGTCCTCATCCTGGGATCATTGCCCTCCGCCTGGGACGACTCCTGGTGGCCCCCTGCCCTGGGCACCACCCCCAAGCCAACAGACCACGCACTAAACCTGGGCTTTATCTTGGAATCCTCCGTCTCGATGACCAGACAAGTCAACGCCGTATCATCATCGTGCTTCAATACCCTGCGCATGCTCCGTAAGATCTTCCGCTGGATCCCCACCAAAACCAGGAAGACAGTCACCCAGGCACTCGTCACCAGCCAACTGGACTACGGCAACACCCTCTACGCGGGAACCACGACCAAACTACAGAAAAGACTCCAGCGCATACAGAACGCCTCAGCACAACTCATCCTGGATATCCCTCGCCACAGCCACATCTCGACCCACCTGGGAGACCTGCACTGGCTCACTGTCAATAAGAGGATCACGTTCAGACTCCTCACCCACGCACACAAGGCTCTCAACGACATGGGCCCGAAATACCTCAACAGCCGCCTCACCTTCTACACCCCCACCTGCCAGCTACGATCGGCCAGCCTCGCCCTCGCCGCTTTACCACGCATTCGCAGAGCCACCGCTGGAGGAAGATCCTTCTACTACCTGGCGGCCAAGACATGGAACTCCCTCCCCACCCACCTACGGCTGACCCAGGACCACCTCTCCTTTAGGGAGCAACTCAAGACCTGGCTTTTCGAGCAATAACGGACCCCCACCCCCCAGCGCCTTTAGACCCTAATGGGTGAGTAGCGTGCTTTACAAATTGTCTGATTGATTGATTGTATAGCTGAAGCAGTTCAGTGTGTGCGTCATCTTGAGAGAGGAAGTCCGTTTTAACTGTAACTCCTCAGCCCTCCTCCTCAGCCCTCCAAGGGATGTTTTCAGAATCACAACTGAACTGTCACTGAAACTGCCTCGCGTAATTATTTTATATGGATAACTAACAGCCCGTCCCGATGTTGTCCGGGTATGAATTGCTGCCGGTCAGTAGTATATTGTTTTGTAGGATTTTGTTTTGATAGCATTTCTTATCTGTGACAGGCCTGTGAAATGCTCCGATTCACAGTGCACTGCTGATGCACTTAAGAGTGCGCATTCAGTAGTATGTGAACTCGAGTTTCCCTAATTTATTTTTCCTTGCAATATTATATAGCGCGAACTCGACAACATGGCATGAGCACAATTTACATTACAGAAGAACACATTCATTTGTGGTAGGCACGGGGAGACAAAGCGATTTGCCTGGAATCACAGGATGTTGAGCTGATGCCAAGATTCGAATGTAGCTCCCCAGCTCTAAAGTTCGCAATTCTAGAACTTGTGGCGGGAGGTGTGTCTAAAAGTGTATGTCGGTGGTGGCCTTCAATGAGAGAGACCTGTGCATTTTTCAAATGGGTGGTGAAAAAATATGAGTACGTTGCTGGAGATGTGGGCCGCCGTGCCACCAATGTACCTACTGGGGGAGGGTAAACACCCATTATTCCGCAACTTTCTTTCGGCATACCATCACTCCGCATACTTTAATTACGAAAGTACCATGACTCCGCAAAGCCATTATAATGTATAGCATTACATTTTATATGCTTTTACCATGCATACATTTACAACGAAACTCATTGTAAATGCATGAATGGTAAAAGCATGTTTTTTTTTATGTTTGGATAAGGTAAGTATAGGTATAGGGGTATATGTTTTGGGGTACTGAGGTATATGTTTTGGGGTGTTTGGGTATTTTAAGGGTTGAGATATAGTTTTGGGTTATGGGGTACAGGGGTAGTTTTAGGGTTTAGGGATAGGTATGGGTTTTGGGGTACAGGGGTATTTTTAGGGTTCAGGGCTAGGTTAGGGTGTTGGGGTATAGGGGTATTTTTAGGGTTACGGGGTAGGTTTGTGTTTTAGGGGGAAAGGGGTATTTTAAGGGTTCAGGGCTAGGTTTGGGTTTTGGGGTACAAGGGTATTTTTAGGGTTCAGGGCTAGGTTTGGGTTTTGGGGTACATGGGTATTTTAGGTTTCAGGGGTAGGTTTGGGTTTTGGGGTACTGGGGTATTTTTAGGGTTCAGGGTTAGGTTTGCGTTTTGGGGTACAGGGGTATTTTTAGGGTTCAGGGGTAGGTTTGCGTTTTGGGGTACAGGGGTATTTTTAGGGTTCAGGGCTAGGTTTGAGTTTTGGGGTACAGGGGTGTTTTTAGGGTTCAGGGGTAGGTTTGGGTTTTGAGGTACAGGGGTATTGATAGGGTTAAGATGGGTTAGTGTTTAAGGGTGTTGCGGTATTTTAACGAGTAAGGGTGGGTTATGAATATGTGGTGCAGGGGTATTTAAAGGGAGCAGGGTGGGATTAGCACACAATATGAGACATGGCATGAAGGGCGGAATGTACCACACGCCCCCAGCGTTTGTCACGCCCCCAGCACATGCCCACAGCACAACGCAGACACGCCCTCAAGGGACTACCTTGCTGGCACAGTTCTTTTACCTTTTAAATGTATATGGTGGGCCTCTGCATAGCCTATGTCCTTCTGCTGCAACTGCCCTCTCCAACGCTGTATGGGGTGTTGTGATTGGTGCTGTGGTTCCTGACATTACCTGCCTCAAAGGTTTGGGCTCTCTCTTTATTATATTAGTACTAGCAGCCCGCCCCGACGTTGTCCGGGTATGAATTGCTGCCGGTCAGTAGTATATTGTTTGGTAGGATTTCGTTTTGATAGCATTTCTTATCTGTGACAGGCCTGTGTAACGCTCCGATTCACAGTGCACTGCTGATGCACTTAAGAGTGCGCATTCAGTAGTGTGTGAACTCGAGTTTCCCTACTTTATTTTTCCTTGCAATATTATATAGCGCGAACTCGACAACATGGCATGAGCACAATTTACATCACAGAAGAACACATTCATTTGTGGTAGGCATGGGGAGACAAAGCGATTTTTCTGGAATCACAGGATGTTGAGCTGATGCCGAGATTCGAACGTAGCTCCCTATCTCTAAAGTTCGTAATTCTAGAACTTGTGGTGGGAGGTGTGTCTAAAAGTGTATGTCGGTGCTGGCCATCAATGAGAGAGACCTGTTCATTTTTCAAATCGGTGGTGAAAAAATATGAGTATATTGCTGGAGATGTGGGCCGCCGTGCCACCAATGTACTTACCGGGGGAGGCGAAACACCCATTATTCCGCAGACCATCACGCCGCATACTTTCATTATGAAAGTACCATGACTCTGCAATGCCATTATAACGCATGGCATTACATTTTATATGCTTTTACCATGCATACATTTACAACGAAATTCGTTGTAAATGCATGAATGGTAAAAGCATGTTTTTTTTAATGTTTGGATAAGGTAAGTATGGGTATAGGGGTATATGTTTTGGGGTACTGAGGTATATGTTTTGGGGTGTTTGGGTATTTTAAGGGTTCAGATATAGTTTTGGGTTATGGGGTGCAAGGGTAGTTTTAGCGTTTAGGGATAGGTATGGGTTTTGGGGTACAGGCATATTTTTAGGGTTCAGGGCTAGGTTTGGGTTTTGGGGTATAGGGGTATTTTTAGGGTTCAGGGGTAGTTTTGGGTTTTGGGGTACAGTGGTATTTTAAGGGTTCAGGGCTAGGTTTGGGTGTTGGGGTACAGGGGTATTTTTAGGGTTCAGGGCTAGGTTTGGGTTTTGGGGTACAGGGGTATTTTAGGGTTCAGAATTGCGAACTTTAGAGCTGGGGAGCTACGTTCGAATCTCGGCATCAGGTCAACATCCTGTGATTCCAGGCAAATTGCTTTGTCTCCCAGTGCCTACCACAAATTAATGTGTTCTTCTATAATGTAAATTGTGCTCATGCCACGTTGTCGAGTTTGCGCTATATAATATTGCAAGGAAAAATAAAGTAGGGAAACTCGAGTTCACACACTAATGAATGCGCACTCTTAAGTGCATCAGCAGTTCACTGTGAATCGGAGCGTTTCACAGGCCTGTCACAGATAAGAAATGCTATCAAAACGAAATTCTACAAAACAATGTACTACTGGCCGGCAGCAATTCTTACCCGGACAACGTCGGGACGGGCTGCTAGGAGTTAAAATAAATATTTTAAACTTTTCTCGTGTCTCTGTCTCTTATTGTGCACAAGTACGTGTGAGAGAGCAAAAGGGAGTGTGTAGGAGGGCAAGTGAGACACAATAGCTGGTCGGTCCAAGGCTCATGTCTACTAAGGTGGTAGGAAAACTCATTCCCTGCCTACTAAGGTTCTATGGTCCCAAGGTATAGTTCTGTGATCGATCTATGCGGGTAAAAAGCAGCGCGGTACTATAAGGCCAGCAGGGAGTGAAGCGAAGCCCGATCGCGCCGCCAGTGTTATAAATAAAATGCCCTGCTCCGGGTACGAGCGCACCACAGATTAGGCCGTCCGCAGGCCAGCGGGAATTAAACCATGCCCGAGGGGGGCCGCCCGCGGTAATTACATGCACTGCCTCCAGCGTGCTCGACCCCTAGATCCCGCCGCTCCCAGTGGGAGCCCTTCAAAACGCCCACAGATTGATAACGATAGCACCAGCAAGCACTAACGTGGGTAAACATATGGCAGCAAGCGCAACCTGTAAGGAATACATAATTGCGCACATACTGAACACAATTATTCAACCTAAGCACAAACATAATTTTAATATTGTCCAAAGCAATTTAACAGTCAAATGAGACATACATCACAATATAATGTTCTGAGCACTTAACTTAGTGCATGAGCAGCAAAGAAAGAGGAGCAGAAACAGGATCCAGTGGCTCTTATAGGGCTGTACATGATGTGATGTATTACGAGCATCATGGGAAATGTAGTTTATTTGCATACAAAACAATTTTCATTGGCTGCTGTGAGTAGCAAAGAAAAGAAAGAGAAGCATAATCCGAATTCTCCAGTCCTGTAATAGAATCTTCTGGGACAACCTGCTTGTATGAAAGTCTTTGACGTTTAAAGTGCGTCTCTGACAACCTGATTGTAAGAAAATCTTTGATGGTATAAGACATTTTAACAGATGCAACGTAACCTACACTAGGGTGACCAACTGACATATGGACAAATTTAGAACAGTGAGTGTACAAATTCAGGACAAAATTCAGGACAGTAGGTAAAAGTTCAGGACAAAAGTTCAGGAAAAAGGTACGTTTTACAGACACATCAGAGGTGGGCGCACAATAGTCCATAAGTAAGTAAATAGACAAACAACGCAAGTTGACGTCAAAATAAGTTTATATTAGGTTGAGACTACTGTGACTTCACTTCCTGTCCCTGCTTTTGGCTACTTTGGCACCCTCTAGCCCCCTTCCCACAGCTGCATCATGGTGATTTTTCTGCTGGGTTTATTTGTTATTCTGTCTTATGCTGAGCTGAGAGCCACAGATCAAAATCTGAAAGTTCTTGGGGACATAATATAGGTGAATGGGGACTCCCTGTGATACTTTAAGGTCTAGAGGAGGGAGTGACAGTCTATAACAAACAATGAGGGGAACCTCTATACTGACCTATATTTCTTTACATCTGAGCATTAAAGTCTCTACAAGGTTACAATTATGATGCTGCATAAGAACAAGAGATAATTCATTAAGACATGGAATGTATATTTGATTTCTTTCATTTATTTTATATCTTTTGCATAACAAATTCTTTTTTTCTTCATTTTCTAGTGATCATTTTATCAAAGTTACAAAACAGTGACATGGTAACATATGTATATATAATTAAAAAATGCATGGTTGGATCATGTCTAAACACAAACCCCTAAGCAATACACATAAAATAACTTTCACTCATACCTTCATTCATACAAATTCAAACTTTCATACCCATTATTCTAACACTACTGACAATAACACAAAACAGTGAAAAAAAGTGAACATGTATCGTGTCCTTCGATAGACTCCTCAGAATATGGCTAGACCCCGTTATCTTATTTCTTCCTTTTTGTTTTGAGGGTTAGCAGTTTTTAGTGCTCCTTTCCTTTCCTTCTCCAGATTTTGATTTCTGATTTAAACTGAGGGTGTCTGATGCGTACGGCCTACGTACGTTTCGGTGATGTGCTTAGTTTGCTTCACCTTCTTCAGGGCCAACATGTAAATGGACAACAGACAGGTGCATACATACAGTTAAAACCTGGGGGTTTTCATTATCTGCAATGAGAACATATATACCATGATTAAATTATGAGCATCCTGAATTCAGATAAATGTTTCAAAGGTTTAATAAAACTGTTTTGTGCTATGGTCCAACCTGTGACCAGATCAAAGTTAAAAATTAGTCGGATGTGGTAGGAATACTGAATAGTTTAGTACCTTGTTACCCAAGCTGAAAAGGAAAGTTGTGTGAGAAAGTAGTTTAGTAAAGCCTTATACCTCCCAAAAGAATAAGAAAGCAGATTAGGTGACACCTGGTGTGTGGACACATGCATGACAAGTACGTGTCATCTACAACTAGGTTGAGGAGTTACTTATATCACCTGTGTCTGCGTTGACACTAGTAGGACCCTTTTAGGAAAATAGATTTTATGGACAGTCGTGTCTCTGTGAGGGTAGCTTCCTGTAGATAGGGATACAAAAATGAAGCCTCTTAATTTTCTATGCTATTTTTTAGAGACGTTTCTTTATATAAGTTTGTTTGTGACTGCATATTACCGAAGAGTTTTGGATCCTCCAGATGTATCTGCGGTTAGGATTAAAGGCTATAATGTGAGTTCTCTGGGCCTATGTTATCGGTCATTATTTCTTTGGGACCTAAAACAAAGCAAAACAACGCGGGTCACAGATTTGTAATGGATACCAAGGTATGTTCATAGTTTGGAAGATGACAAGAATAAGATACGCCTCGGCATATGACCTATCGGGCATATATGTCTTATTTGTGGGGGTAGCACAGTGTTTTCTGTGTTCATAATTTTTGTGTTGCTGATCTTTCGGGCTCTGTGTGGTAGCTAAACTCTGTCTCTTTTTACTGTCCTGTACTAAGGTGCGTTCTGCTATTCATATTGACTATGAGGCGCAAGATATGAACAGTGAGATATTAACTTCTATCAGACTGATGTTATGTTAAATGATGACCCTCTGTGTGCAGTATTTAGTTGTGTTAATATTCTTAGCTGTGTACTGCCTGTCCTCGAATTTGCCATTAGTACTAGTTGCAGTGTGATTGCTACTGCTTGTGACAGAAATGATATCTGTTCACTTTTATATAGGAATGCTACACTGTAAACTTAATAATTAAAATTTCTGCGCCGAGATGAGATGGGGGCTCTCTCTGTCTGATTGAAAGTGCTTACTCGGGAGGGCTGCAGTCTGGTAGTTTTCTAATTTTTGGCTCGCTATGGTTGTATAAACAAATTCCAATGCATTAATTCCAGCCCTTAGACATAGCAGAGCAAGGGGAGTTCGAGCCTATAAGGAGAAAGTGCTGCACGGAAAACATTTTCCTAAGCACTGAGAAATCTTTCGCATCCTCGGGCGCTATTGTGTGCTGATACTGCGTGTTTATCCTAATGTGTGCATCTTGTGATATTACTGGGATAGAGGCTCTAACTGTCTGTAAGGACGTGCCAACTGCGGATAAGGAGTGTTAAATAATACACTAGTTGGCCTTCTGTTACGTTTGCAAGGTAAATAGCAAGTGCGCTGGCTGCAACTTTCAATTAAAACCGAGCGTCTGGGAATTGAAACTATTAGGGGAAACATGCAGTGAGGGAAGAGAGTTATGTAATATTCCTGGGATTAGTGCTTTCCCTGACTGCGAGGACGTACTTACTACGGACAAAGAATATTAGGTCATTCCCTAGCTGGCAGCCCACTACATTTATCAGATGAAGAGCTAATGCGCTGGCTGTAACTTTTACTATCGGCCCAACATTGAGGGATTTAAACCAATAAAGGGAACATGCCGTGAAGAGTGCTTACCTATATGCAGAGAAATCTACTCGCATCCAAGGGCGCCTCCGGCCGATGTCACTGCCACTGACATTCGGCCGTAGTGAGTGTGACGCTTATATAGCGCTCTCAATGGGGAATTGGTAACAGCTGCGGCATAACCCGCGATAACGTTAAACCTGTTCTTGAGATGATGATAGAAAGGGGACTCAGCCAGAGCAAACCGAAAATGCAGTGGTGAGCACAAAGAAAGGACTGAGATGTGACTATGTTGAGAGACTACAACATGGCGCTCGTTGCCAATAATGCCTCGGTCTGCTCTAGTTATACGTGCTGTTGTAGGTACTGTGTATAACTTTAATGGTGATGTAACCTTGTGTGTTTGTATAGTTTTAGTATCCACTTAGTGGTGTAATAGGGCTGAATTCCTGCAAAAGGCTCTGTAATTATTTTCCTATGGGAGAGTTCTGCTGCTCTTGCTCCCAAAGTGAGGAGGCACGGGTTGTTTAACACTGTATTGTGCCTTCTTGGTGGCATTTAATGCCTATTGTCATTTAGTTTTGCTATATGGCCACTAGTTATAAGGTTACCAGGGAGTGATCCCGTAATGTAAAGCCCACATCGCCAAGAAAAGATGTGTTGTCTTCCTATGTCAGTTTAGAGCAGTCCTAGAGACAGCGGGTTTATGATAAGGGTGTTCTGGTAATAGATGTCATTATATCTATGTATATAAATCAAAGGATAATTGGGATATCTGTGCACTGATGTGGGAATTTGATATGGGGCTGGTCCTGTGTGTGTTAACTATTCAGTAATAATCCAGCAGATTTCTTCATTGTGGCCATGGCGTACTGTATCTAGATGGTATATCCAGAAAGTTTCTCGTTTTTTCCGAAATTTTGTCATGTCCTTACCTGGAGTGTACTGTATATGTTCAAGAATAAGCCAGCGCATGTCATATTCTGAGTGGTCATATTGAATATAATGTGCTACCATGGGTGCATTAGTTTTTCTAGTTCTGACCGCTGACTTGTGTTCAGAGAATCTAACTCGGAATGCTCTAGCTGTTTCTCCAATGTAGCCTAAACCACATGGGCAAACAATGAGATAGATTACATTGGGGGTTTTACAATTTGTCATTTCTTTGAATTGACCAGTTCTGTTTCTGTAAGACCATGAGTTGCCAGGGATGACCTGATCACAGGCATGACAGGTTCCACATTTATGGTTCCCTTTTGGTAATGGCTTGCCATCTATGGTACTTTGACGTATTCTATCTTTTGGTTTGGCCCTGCGTGCAGTTTCTCTTTATCCTTAGAAATTCTCCAAAGGGGATGGAGTCTTTTTGACACGGAGGATGATAACTGCCGTGTTCTAAGATGGTATTTTTCGCTGTTGGTTTGCGATATAAGCTGACTGTAATTTCTCCTTCTTTATTTTGAATCCAAATGTCCAAAAATTAAACTTGTTTGGTTGAAGAATTACAGGTGAATTTCAGATGTGGGTCTGCTAGGTTGAGCCACTCCATAAATTCCTTTAGCATTTCCTCGGTTCCTGTCCATATAAAGAATATGTCGTCTATAAAACGATGCCACCTCGTGACATTTTCATAGAAGGGGGCTACTTCATTGAATATGTTTTTTAATTCAAATTCACCCATGTAGATGTTAGCAATGCTAGGGGCGCAAGAGGCCCCCATACTGACTCCCTTGATCTGTTGGTATAGATTCTCTCCAAACTCAAAAAAGTTGTTGTGGAGAACAATATCCAAGCATTCCATGATGAAGGTGTCTGGTCTCTGTCCCGGTGTCCTAGCAAGGAGCGCTGCCACCGCTTCCATTGCTAGGTCCTGGGGGATATTGGTATAGAGAGATTCTATATCACATGTAACTAAGAATTGTGTATTTTCATTGAATGGGACATGCTCTAGAATGGTGATAATATGACCTGTGTCTTTTATATAGGAGTCATATATGGTAGTAAGAGGGCATAGGAACGTGTCTAAGTATTTGGAGAGAGGCTCTGTATTGGAATTTATGGAGGCTACTATGGGTCTGAGTGGAGGGTCTAAGACATTTTTGTGTGTCTTGGGGACACCATAGATCGCTGGAGTAACTGCATTGGTTTTTATCAGAAAATCACTTTCTTTATGGCAAATGAAGCCATCTTCGAATGCTTTGTTGACTGTCTGTTCTATTTGTTTAGTCAACTCTGATATTGCTCGTCTGTTGATTTTCTTGTAATGTTCTTCAACATTGAGCATTTTTTGGATTTTATCAGTGTAATTTTCGGTATCCATAACTACTATGCCTCCTGCTTTATCACTCGGTTTAATAGTGATACCTGTGTTTGCTTGCAGGCGTTTAAGAGCTTCTCTTTCTGATATGCTCAGATTTTGTTGTGGTTTAGGGATGTATTTCAAGGTTCTTTCCAACTCTTTTAGCACATTTTTTTCGAAAATCCCTACTTCTGGGCCTAGCATGTCAAGTGTTGGCGTGAAAGTGGATGGCGGTTTGCATCCAGATGTGTTTGCCTCTTCTTCACTCACCATTATCCCGTCAAAGAATTTTTTAAGCCTCACCTTACGAAAGAAGGAAAATATATCTTGATTGATTTTGTACCTATTCGCAAACGCACTGGGGACGAAGGAGAGTCCTTTACTAAGGACTCGCACTTCTTCTGATGATAATTTGTGCTTGGACAAATTGAATATTGAATATTCTTTTGGGAGGTATAAGGCTTTACTAAACTACTTTCTCACACAACTTTCCTTTTCAGCTTGGGTAACAAGGTACTAAACTATTCAGTATTCCTACCACATCCGACTAATTTTTAACTTTGATCTGGTCACAGGTTGGACCATAGCACAAAACAGTTTTATTAAACCTTTGAAACATTTATCTGAATTCAGGATGCTCATAATTTAATCATGGTATATATGTTCTCATTGCAGATAATGAAAACCCCCTGGTTTTAACTGTATGTATGCACCTGTCTGTTGTCCATTTACATGTTGGCCCTGAAGAAGGTGAAGCAAACTAAGCACATCACCGAAACGTACGTAGGCCGTACGCATCAGACACCCTCAGTTTAAATCAGAAATCAAAATCTGGAGAAGGAAAGGAAAGGAGCACTAAAAACTGCTAACCCTCAAAACAAAAAGGAAGAAATAAGATAACGGGGTCTAGCCATATTCTGAGGAGTCTATCGAAGGACACGATACATGTTCACTTTTTTTCACTGTTTTGTGTTATTGTCAGTAGTGTTAGAATAATGGGTATGAAAGTTTGAATTTGTATGAATGAAGGTATGAGTGAAAGTTATTTTATGTGTATTGCTTAGGGGTTTGTGTTTAGACATGATCCAACCATGCATTTTTTAATTATATATACATATGTTACCATGTCACTGTTTTGTAACTTTGATAAAATGATCACTAGAAAATGAAGAAAAAAATAATTTGTTATGCAAAAGATATAAAATAAATGAAAGAAATCAAATATACATTCCATGTCTTAATGAATTATCTCTTGTTCTTATGCAGCATCATAATTGTAACCTTGTAGAGACTTTAATGCTCAGATGTAAAGAAATATAGGTCAGTATAGAGGTTCCCCTCATTGTTAGTTCTTGGGGACATAGCAATAAGGGGCAGCGATAATTACCGCTGGCCTCTCTTGGCGTGAGGATTTTCATCGCCGGCTATCGCAGATAATTATCGGCATGTTAGCACTGTCTTAACAACGCATAGCGCAATGGCAATAATTATTCCAGTGATAGCAATGTTTTCCATGGAATAACGCTGGTTTTCCAGTGATGTTCCATGGAAAATGGCGATATCCTTGGTGATAGGGTCTGCGGTTTTAGCCACACAATCCACCCCCCACCCCATGTTAGGTATGCCTTAGTCAGACGTTAAATTCCTGCGATAAGGCATATTTAATGTGATTTTAAATATCGCTAACCCTCGTTGTTAATATGCCGAAGCTGGGTTAGTGATATCTTCCCATGGGAGTGTTGTCAGGCACACCTCCTTTGCATCTCATTAGCGATGCGTTGGGAGGCGTGCTGACAAGGGGCGCTACTGCAAGGATACACGCTCTAGCGTGTCCTTGTTGATAATGCGATAATATTATCGCCGCTTTTCGCCCGAAAACAGACTTTTATCTGACCCTGTGACACCCCCACTTAAGCAGATATAGCAGGTGCTTCACTCCGCCTTTGGCCCATTGTCCTTCTTTATGTGATTATCATCTACAGTCAGAATGACAATGGGTCTTTGCACAGACTGAGCGAGGGGGGGAGGGGCTGCTGCAGCCACGTGTGTTCAAAAGAGAGGAGCACAGCTTGCTGCCAGCCCCAAAATTAGGGACAAAAGGCGTCCTTGAAAGAAATCCTCAAGGATAAAAGACAAAAGGCCCAAATAACGGCAGTCCGTGTACGAACGATTGGTTTCCCGAACCTGGGGGAATATTAGCAAGGACGTGCGATGAATATCGCAAATCGTGCTTAGCGCATTTTTTTCATCGCCGTCTATCGCACAAACCTATCACGGAGATAGCGCGTTATTATCATAAAATCCACCTTAAGCAATCGAAATATCGCCGCGAAAGCGCCGCTCAGACAGTCAAGTTTATTACATCAATCTATGAAGGCCTGTGCCCTCATGCAGTACTTGCATATCAGTCAGCCAATAGAACTTACTTTCAACTCCTAGTTAGATCCTTGCATTAGCAAACATCTTCCAAAAATTCATATCATTGACTTCAGTCACCACACGAAGTGCGACTAAACTCAAAGAAATGTTGAACTGAATTCCGCACTGTAGCATTAGTATTCTTGACTCCAGTATAATTAAGACATTTATGAATATTAGGGCGGGAAACTGTCCGGGTTTAACAATATATGTTGGAGGGAAAAGCATGTGTATAATGAGCAATAATCTAATAGAATAAACTCTAATTAACAAGAAATGCATTCTGTTTTAGGTCGGGTATATATATTTGCAATGCATTGTGGGTAGCCGGAAGTTCCTTCAGATTCTTTCACCCTGATTGCTGGTAAGCCCTGTCTGAAGAGGGTCGCTGAAGACAAAATAATAAAATAAAACAGGCAGGCCCATTTTACTAATCTTTATCTAGCTGCCGTCATACGCTGTCCACATACAGCGTGGAGTCTGACTGGACCAGGACCTGCAGCAGCCTCGACCCTGCAACCCCCGTCCATGCATGTTACAGTGTGGTGCCTGGCTGATGTGATAATGGACCTCTAGTGACGGTAAGTGGTACTGCACCCCAGGTGTCTATCGATGAGCCTGGATGATGTGATAATGGACGCCTAGTGACGACCCGTGGTACTGCACCCCTGGTGTCTATTCAATGAGGTGCCTGGCTGTATTGATTAGGGGGTCAACACAATGGATGTTCCTAAACAAGAGAAAATTCTGCAACTTTTTCTAGTTGAGGTAAGATGTGTCTAGGCTAGAATCAGTGGGATTGAAATAGAGATAGGGGAATTCTTCCTTTTGAAATTGGTACCCTCACACACCCTTACGGGTGCCATGCTTCATCATCGGGCGTTGCTCCTCATGGGGGTGCCGCTGCAGTCCCCCACGGGCCCGCGAGAGGGCTCTTTGTCGGAGATTTTTTATAGGAGGTGCCTCAGGTGTGCCTGCATGTGTGTGGGCCTCGTGAAAAAGTGTGTGAGTCAAAATAAAATTACCTCGCTGGAACCCTGACCCAATTTTATTCTAGGGTCCGGAAAATAAATTAAAATCAAAGAGTACTGGAATCTATCCTAGAAACAAATATGTAGGAGGCATAGGTATGTTCCCACTGCTCTCAGTTTGGTCAAGTGATGTGAAGGTGCAATAGGGTGAACATGTTTTCGCATCAAGTGGGTCCCTAGTAAGCATGAGCGAATTTTGCGGATCTCGCGTTCGCGAATTTTGCGGATTTGCGGATTCGCAATCCGCAAAATCCGCGAATTCCCGCGAATTTGCGGATTTTTTTTTTTTTTGTGTTCGCCCGTGTTTCTGCCAGTTCGCGAGGGTTTTTACAATTTCGCAATTTGCGAACTTACCTGTCGGGTCGCAAGTTTTGCGAACTTGTTGTTTCTACGTGTCCAGCCTGTTTGGGACACTCTTCTTCATCACTGCCACTCTCTGTCACCACTGCCACTCTCTGACTACTCATGCCACCCTCTGGCCCACCCATGCCACCCTCTGTTTCATCATCACACCCTCTGGTTGTCCAGTGTACATTATTTTCGGCAAAGCAAAGCACACCTTCCCTGCCTCAAGTGACCTGAATTAATTTGGGGCTGATTAATGTGTCACAGAATATTTTTTTAGCTGGCACCTGCTTCCTTAGTGCGCCCTGATTAGTGATCTTTTGCACTTGCTAAGTGCTTTCATTGTTGCAAAATTAGTTACAACACCTGCCCTGCCCCAACTGACAATAATGAATTAGGGGCTGATTAATGGATTTTAACTTCCAGCCTGGCTCCTGCTTGTCTCCCTTAGCTGTAATTCAGGACCTTTGTGGCATATGTGTAACTATTCTGAGGTTCAGAGCAGGGTCACATAATAGTTTCAACTGGCAACTGAACTCTGGAGGGGCCCCTCAGGAAGCACTACAGGAAATGGCTACTAATGATGTGCCTGAACTTTTGAACCTGGTAAGTAGTTACTTTCAGTTTTGCTAAAATCGTATTTCTGCAATTTTGCACTTATTCGCGGGGCGCGAACTCACGCGAACAGTGCGAGCAGTGCGAGCAAAATCCGCTGCTCGCGGATTTGCGGATTTTGCGGGAAATTCGCAAATCTCGCGGATTGCGGATTTCCCGAAAATCCGCAAAATCCGCGAGCGGAACGGATTTTCCGCCCACACCTAGTCCCTAGTGGATCCGCAGTGCGCTTCGCCAGGACCTTGAAAGTGAATATAAAACTGTGGGAGTCAGGGAAACACGCCTTGTACTCCCACCATACCCAAATGTAAGGTCAAATACGTCTATCTAAGATCCATAAGGGGACGACACCTCCACCGGGACGCCCGGTTGTGTCCGGCATTGATTCTATGCTGGAACCACTCAGCAAGTTCTGTGATTTTTATCTGCGCGCCCTAGTGACTAAAACACCTACATACCTCAGGGACACCACAGAGCTTTTGAACCTGATTAAACATTTTGTAGAACCAGCATTAATTAACTATCTAGTGACTCTGGACATAGAGTCGCTTTATACAAATACTAGCAGCCCGTCCCGACGTTGTCCGGGTATGAATTGTTGCCGGCCTGTAGTATATTGTTTTGTAGGATTTCGTTTTGATAGCATTTCTTATCTGTGACAGGCCTGTGAAACGCTCCGATTCACAGTGCACTGCTGATGCACTTAAGAGTGCGCATTCAGTAGTGTGTGAACTCGATTTTCCCTACTTTATTTTTCCTTGCAATATTATATAGCGCGAACTCGACAGCATTGCATGAGCACAATTTACATTACAGAAGAACACATTAATTTGTGGTAGGCACGGGGAGACAAAGCAATTTGCCTGGAATCATAGGATGTTGACCTGATGCCGAGATTCGAACGTAGCTCCCCAGCTCTAAAGTTCGCAATTCTATAACTTGTGGCGGGAGGTGTGTCTAAAAGTGAATGTCGGTGCTGGCCATCAATGAGAGAGACCTGTGCATTTTTCAAATCGGTGGTGAAAAAATATGAGTATGTTGCTGGAGATGTGGGCCGCCGTGCCACCAATGTACTTACCGGGGGAGGGTAAACACCCATTATTCCACAACTTTCTTTCCGCCTAACATCACTCCGCATACTTTCATTATGAAAGTACCATGACTCCGCAATGCCATTATAACGCATGGCATTACATTGTATATGCTTTTACCACGCATACATTTACATCGAAATTCGTTGTAAATGCATGAATGGTAAAAGCATGTTTTTTTTAATGTTTGGATAAGGTAAGTATGGGTATAGGGGTATATGTTTTGGGGTACTGAGGTATATGTTTTGGGGCGTTTGGGTATTTTAAGGGTTCAGATATAGTTTTGGGTTATGGGGTACAGGGGTAGTTTTAGCGTTTAGGGATAGGTATGGGTTTTGGGGTACAGGTGTATTTTAGGGTTCAGGGCTAGGTTTGGGTTTTGGGGTATAGGGGTATTTTAGGGTTCAGGGGTAGTTTTGGGTTTTGGGGTACAGGGGTATTTTAAGGGTTTAGGGCTAGGTTTGGGTTTTGGGGTACAGGGGTATTTTTAGGGTTCAGGGCTAGGTTTGGGTTTTGGGGTACATGGGTATTTTAGGGTTCAGGGGTAGTTTTGAGTTTTGGGGTACAGGGTTATTTTTATGGTTCAGGGCTAGGTTTGGGTTTTGGGGTGCAGGGGTATTTTTAGGGTTCAGGGGTAGGTTTGGGTTTTGGGGTACAGGGGTATTTTAAGGATTTAGGTATAGGTTTGGATTTTGGGGTATAGGGTATATTTATAGGGTTAAGATGGGTTAGTGTTTAAGGGTGTTGGGGTATTTTAAGGAGTAAGGGTGGGTTTTGATTATGGGGTGCAGGGGTATTTAAAGGGAGCAGGGTGGAAACCCCGAACTGGAATATACAGAAAATGGGAAGAAAAAACAATTAAATATTTGACACAGCGCGCGCCCCGCACACGCCCACACCCCAGCACACAATATGAGACATGTCATGAAGGGCTGAATGTAAAAACAACAGTTGATGGACAGAATGCAGAACAATGTCATACATTCACCTCAATACAGAGATCTGGGCCTAAATCTCTCATTTTTTTTGCACTCCACACCACTGCAGTTCAGACATAGCCATATGCAAATCAGCTTTGGCCCTGTGCCTCATGTGAACTTTCCAGGCTGAACTGCCAAGACATGCCTTTCCTGGACCGGACTCAAGCATTCTAGGTCAAATTTCTGGCTATCAGCCGTCTTCACTCAGAACAGCTTGACTCCAGTGGTGTGGAGAGCATGGGACTCACGTCTGAGCATACTCAATCTACTCGGGGTGACAAATGCAAAAACAACAGTTGATGGAAAGAATGCAGAACAATGTCATACATTCACCCCAGTACAGAGATCTGGGCATAAATACATCTTTTTTTGCACTCCAAACCACCCCAGTTCAGACATGGCCATATGCAAATCAGCCTTGAGCCTGTGCCTCATGGGAACAGTCCAGCCCGAAGGGCGGGAAGTACCACACGCCCCCAGCATTTGTCATGCCCCCCTAGCACAAACCCACAGCACAACGCAGACACGCCCACAAGGGACTACTTTTCTGGCAAGGATCTTTTACTTTTTAAATGTATATGGTGGGCGTCTGCATAGCCTATGTCCTTCTGCTGCAACTGCCCTTTCCAACGCTGTATTGGGTGTTGTGATTGGTGCTGTGGTTCCTGAGATTACCCGCCTCAAAGGTTTGGGCTCTCTTTATTATATTAGTATGGATTCCCTAGGACTCAACACTTGCAGTTCTAGAACATGCCTTGCAGAGTGTTGACCCATGGCCATATGAAACCCTCATCACATTTATTTGTGACTGTGCCTCTCTAGCTATCAAAGAGGTCTACCAATTTCAAAAGGAGGAATTCCCCTATCACTAACTCTAGCTCTAGACACATCTTATCTCAACTAGAAAAAGTTGCAGAATGTTCTCTTGTTTAGGAACAGCTACCATCCATTGGGCCCGATTCACAGAACTAACTTAAGACAAAATCCTAAACGTATTACTTTTGGTATTCACAGAAGTTAGGATTTTGTCTTAAGTTTGTCTTAAGACAGACTTAAGACAAACTTAAGACCGACTTAAGTTAGGATGTTGTCTTAAGTCTGTCTTAAGACAAACTTAGACAAAATCCTAACTTCTGTGAATACCAACAGTAGTAAGTTTAGGATTTTGTCTTAAGTTAGTTCTGTGAATCGGGCCCATTGTGTTGACATTTAATCTGGGGAGCACTGGTACTGGACCTTCTCTTTTTTCTATAATTGCTCCCTGTTCCTCCTTTTTTGTAATGTGTACGTCAGCCAGCCGTGGGACACTATTTTCTATTTTCTTCTTCTAGATTCACTTTTTCTCACCTGTTAGTGCCCATTAGACATTCCTTAGTGGGTTCCATTCAGGTACACTTACAACATGGACAATCCAGGCCTCAGCTTTGATAATGACATAGAGGCATAAGGGCTTCACCCCTTCTTTCAGGTGCTGGCAGTGTAGCATCAGGTAGCCGGAATGAGGACTGGAAATCCCTACAAACTCTGAGGAAACTACAGATTAGGACAGCTCTGCATGGGATAGTAATGACGGAATTTCTGAGGGCCAATATAGCCCCCAATGGTTTTTAGTCACACTGTCCCCCAGAATCTTCTTAGACGGTTTGACCTTTCATCATGAATGGGCTAAAATTGCATGGAAATGCACGCGCAGTTGGCTTGTGTTGATTATCAACACAGCCAAGCACTTATCAGATGAGCTTCTGATTCAGATTACCCTAGCGGAGAATGGGTTTAAAGCAGGCATCTCCATTTCTTCATTTAAATCACGACTCGCTGAAATAAATAAAGAAATGGATGATCATAAGGAGTATCTAACTATACAGAAAATTTCAAAACTCCAAAAAGATATTAAACACTTTGACCAAGGTAAAATGTACCCTTACATTAAAGAGGGCTATGTCTTTCAGAGTTATGACACCACATCTGATGAGGGCAGTGACAAGTCCATCAGATCAGGGTCCACTAGTAGTGATTCCAGTCATGAAAATAGGAATTATACACAGAGGAGGCCTTAGACAACACCCTTCACCTTTGTTTCAAGGAATCCCACCACACTCCTTTCAACCACCAATGTACCCTGGACAGTGGATGGGACCGCATCCAATGTGGAACAAACCACCTGGACATTGTCCCCAAATGCCTCAATGCCAACAATTCCCCCCCCCCCCTTTTTACAACAGAGGGAGGGGCAGAGGAAGAGGCAGAAGAAGAGGCGGACCCAAGAAGGTCCACTGGCAAGACCCAGAACAGATGGTTCTGAGGAGCAAGACAACGAAACCCCAGTGGTTAAATATTCGTCCCATCCCATGACCAAGGATGAATCAAAGCTCTTGGAGAAGGGCCTTGGTTTTGTCCCGACCCCCAAGGAGGACACCTTCAGACTTCATCAAGAACTCCATCAACTATTTCACAAAATAAGACTCAAGGCATTTTTTCAAAACAAACTTGAGACCCCTATTACCGGTACTGGTCTGAAAAAAAAAAGTTGAATTCACACCAACCGCTGTCATGACACCACATGAGGTATTTACTTTTGAACAGGCGATTTTGAAAAGACGTGACACTATCTACACACATCCCTTTGACAACATGTCCAGAGAAGAGAGGAACGTACACAAAACCATCACAGAGGATCAGACCATTATTTTGAAGCCTGCTGACAAAGGAGGGACTATTGTCATTATATGTACGTATATTGTACGATGCTGAATGTCACCGCCAACTATCAGATACAAAGTACAATCGGCCGATAGATAAAGATCCAACAGTCCGTCTGTCCACCATAATCAGAAGTCTCATATCTGAGGCTGAGATGGAAGGATGGATTTCTACCCAAGAGACGGCCTTTCTTACCAATGAGGACCCTCGTACCCCTTATTTCTACACTCTACTGCTAAGCTCCATAAGGGGTCGACACCGCCACTGGGACGCCTGATTGTGTCCGACATCAATTCCTTGCTGGAACCACTCAGAAAGTTCTGTGATTTTTATCTGTGCCCCCTAGTGATGAAAACATCTACATACCTCAGGGACACCATGGAGGTTTTGAACCTGATTGAAAATTTTGCAGCATCAATTAAGTATTTACAGCCTGATTCATGAAGTGAAATTGCGCCCGCAATCGCTGCGAAAACGCAAATGCGGGCGCAATTTCCGTAATCGGCATTCAACAACAAAATAGCGAATTCGCAAACACATATTTGCGAATTCGCTAATATAATCGCAGAATCCCTGCCGCTGAGCATTAGCGAATCGGAAATAGCGACACACCACGGAATCTGCGAAAATAATAGCGAATTCGCAATAGAAAATCACAATCGGCATTCAAGAAAAATCGCAATTTGCGAAAAACCCAAAAATCGCTATTTGCACGGCGCAAAATAAGGACAACTCAAAGCAGGTGGTACCCATGAAAGGCATTGAAATTTTTTTTCAAAAAACCGTTGTCCTATCACCAACAGGGCCAGGCCTGACCAATCACACATAAGGACATTCAGCAGCAGCATTAGGCTTTCCACAATGCCTGGGATGTACATGGTGGTGAGGCGGCGAAGGCTACAGCGAGCAGCACGGAGGAGACGCATGAGGCAGGCAAGGATTTACCGGCTGCGGGTCACCTTGCTGGGCCAAACCAGAGAACAGATTTATGCTAAATACAGGCTGAATGGGGAAATGATCACCTGGCTGATACAAGAACTCGACCCCATCATGCAGCACCCAACAAGGCGAAACAATTCTGTGCCCACACATGTGCAGGTATTGTGCAGCCTGCACCTCCTGGCCTCCGGCAGTTTCCAGGGCATAGTAGCCGCTGCTGGGGGGATATCCCAGCCCACCATGTCACGCTGCCTCCACACTTTTGTTGACGCCATGCTCAGCCAGCTCCACCGGCACATCACATTTCCCACGAGCCAACAGGAATTGGACCTCACTAAACTACAATTTTATAATGTTGCCCATTTTCCCCATGTCCTCGGCTGCATAGACTGTACCCACGTCGCCATCTGCCCACCAGCTGGCACGGAGTATATGTACCGCAACAGAAAGTCCTACCACTCCCTCAACATACAGATGCCAAGAGCATCATCACTGACATTGTGGCCCAGTACCCAGGGAGTACCCATGACTCCTTCATCTTCAGGCACAGCGGACTCCACACACGACTGATCAGGGGAGAGTTTGGGGAAGGACACCTACTTGGTAAGTACACTTTGTCGACAATGTCACATTGCTATGAAGTAACTGCGCTGCACAGGCAATCAACATCTGCTCCTCTCATTCAGGTGACAGTGGCTACGCCCTACGGGAATACCTCCTGACCCCTTACCTCAACCCTGCCACACCTCAGCAACGGCGCTACAATGTTGCGCACATCCGGACAAGGAACTGTATTGAAAGGACATTTGGCCTGCTCAAGAGCAGGTTCCGTATACTGCACAAGACAGGTGGGGCCATGTATTACAGTCCTGCAGCGTGCTGCCGCATTGTGGCTGTCTGTGCAATGCTTCATAACATTGCAACCAAGCGCCGGATACCAGTTGACATCTCAGGCAGTGAATCTGAGGGGGACGACCGGCCACCAGCACATGCGCACCATGCACGCGGGGAGAACCCAGCTGAAGGCCACAGACGTCGCAACCACATCACAGCTAACAATTTCTAGCCCACCCCCTTCCCCCACCCCACATATCACAATTGCATGCTAAATGTAATGATAACACAAGGCGAATGTATGCTTCAAAATAAATGTATTTGTTTGATTCACAACAGAAAAGGGTCATGGTAAGAACTATTTACAAAAAAATACAGTATTCCAGCATACTGCATGTAAATGTGCATGGCAGGCTTATCTTCAGCCTGCGCCTGTGTCCCTGACACAATGTCATTGGTGCTTCCTGCGCACATTTCCCAGGCGCCTTTGAGGCTCCTCATCCTCATCCTGGGCAGATGGACCAGGCGTAGCCCTGGTGCTGCGCCTAGGTGGGGGGGCCTGCGTGGCAGAGTTGCTGCTCACGCTGGAGGCAGCCTCACTCCCATCATCTCCCCCTACGACGGCCGGTAGCACAGGTTGGAGCAGTGGGACCACGGCGGTGGTCAAGTGCTCCAGCACTCGGGTAATCTCCTCGCAGCACTGGACCAGCTGGTGCTGCTGGGTCATAGAGCGCCGGGACAGCTGGGTGGTGGCATTTGCTGCCACATAATTGGAGCGACTATAGGTCGCCATCTGGCTCAGCAGCTGGTGGTGGCGCCTGCGTGCAACACTGCGCTGCTTCCCCAGCGCAGCAGTATTGGCCTCCATTGCCGCCGTCATGCGCTCAATGGCTGCCGTCATGCGGTCCACCCGCTGGCCGACTCCCGCCACATTGCGGCCGATCTTCTGCAGCTGGAGCTGGATGGCTCCTTGCTGCTGGGACTGCCTCTGGTGTAGACGGAGCATTCGCCGCTCCACGCTCATGCAGGCATGGAGATGCCCTTTGCCCCTCCTGCTGTTCTGCCGCTGTGTTGCGGATGTGGCTGGCCCAGATCGTGGAGGACGAGCTGCAGGTGTTGTAGCAGCTGGCGTCGCAGGTGCGGCAGGCACTGGAGGCACATTGGTGGGGGGCCTGGCCTTGGCAGGCGGTGGTCCTGCAGATTTTGCTGCAGGTAAGGTGGTGGGCCTGGCCTTGGCAGCCGGTGGGCCTGCAGATGGTGCAGCAGGTACGGTGGGGGGCCTGGCTGCTGGTGTTGGCGCAGCGGCAGGGGATGGTGGCTGGGTAGCGGGTAGGGATACCTCCTCCTGGGCCTCCTCGACGATCACCAGCCTCTCACTGTCACTGCTATCATCTGCACCTGTGAGGGTAAGTGGATACTCATTAGGTGCATGTGACTGTCAGACGTGCAGATGTTACATGCATGCTGGGTGACATTCCCTGGATGGCTGTGGATTTGTGCGCTTAGGAACCTTTCAGGCCGCATTGTGGTACTACTACATTGTGGACATACTACGTCTCCCACAATGCCTCAGGGCATTTCCTGATGCACAACATAGGCATGATTAAGGGCCAATGAGTGAGCCTATTTGGGCAGGGACGGTCATAGGGGACAGGGTCGCAGTCGCATGCCACTTACCTTGGGTGTTGTGGGTTGGGCGGGAGGAGTCCAGAGTGGTCACGCCAACACACGCTTCCCTCTCCAAGGTGTCCTCTACCTGGTCCTCCAGGGGGGTGTTGGGTGGGACAGTCGGTCCACCACCTCCGGTGCCTGATGACTCACCGAGACGCGCCGCCACCCTCTCCTTGGCACGCCCTCGGAGGTCGTACCAGCGCTTCTTGATCTCTTCCACCGACCTGTCCGCAACGCCAACAGAGTTCACGCTGGAGGCAATCCCCACCCAGATCCTCCTCTTCTCCTGTTCGGGGACCCTCCTTGAGTTGGCACCAAACAGCTGGGCGTGTTGGGCCACCACCCCTTCTATGAGGTTCTCCAACTCCGACTCGGAGAATTTCAGTTTGCGCTTGCGGCTAGCGCTGTTGCTGGGGCCGGGCAGTGGTTCTTCAGACATGGCGGGCGCTATTTCTGCCGGGTCGGGAGTCGCTATCGGCGGTTTGGCGGCAGCTTTCCGTCGTGTAGAGTCGGATGATTGCGTCACTGTGGTGTTTGGGGGTGGGATTTGGCTGCTTCCTGGTTGTGATGTCATCACGGTGCTCGGAATGCGTCTTCCCGTATTTCCGGATCCCGCGATAATGCGACTCGCAATCCCGATCGCACGGGATTGCGAGTCGCAATCCCGTGCGATCGGGATTGCGTGTCGCAATCCCGATAGCTGGTGGCCGGAAATTGCGATTTTTCTGCGTTTTTTGTAGGTCGCTAACGGCTTTTGCGCCCGCGTGCGAGTCGCTATTTTTTCCCCGAAAAATACATGAATGCCGTTTTGCGTTTTCTCAATAGCGAGTCGCTATTATTCGCTATTAGGGACACGCAAAACGGCATGTACATGAATCAGGCTGTTAGTGACTGTGGACGTAGAGGCGCTTTATACGAATATTCCTTAGGACTCGATAATTACAGTTCTAGAATATGCCTTACAGAATGTTGACCCAAGGCCATATGAAACCCCCATTGCATTTATTTGTGACTGTGACTCTCTATCTCTCAAAGAGAACTTTTTTGCCTTCCAGAGACAACTGTACCATCAAATCCAAGGCACCAGCATGGGAAGCACCTATGCCCCGAGCCTGGCGTGTTTGCATATGGCCGACTTCGAGGAAAAATGTATCTTGAGAGAGAACAATCCATACAGGACCAACATCCTGGTCTGGCGTCGTTACATTGACGATATCATCATGTTCTGGCAAGGTGATGAGGAACAATGTGTAACCTTTTTCAATTGGATCAATACCCATGATCCCTTTCTGAAATTCAACGGCATCAGTTCACAAGAGAACATTCATTTTCTAGACCTCCTGATCTCACTACAGAATGATATTCTCAAAACCACCAATTACAGAAAACCCACAGACAGAAATAGTTTGCTTGAGAGCCACCACCCTAAAGAATTGAGAAATAATCTACAGTCGGTCAGTTTTTGCGCCTTCGCAGGATCTGCAATACACTTAACGAATTTGAGTCTCAGTCCAAGATACTATCTGACAACTTATCATTACAACACTCTCCTTGGAAGGTCATACGAGATGCCCACAAAAGAGCAAGGAACAACCATAGGGAGGCCCTCCTAGAGGTCAGAACCAAACCAGCATTAGATGCCTTAACCTGTGTGACCACATTTACACCTAACTCCAATAAAATTCAGAAAATTATCAAAAGACATTGGAACATCCTCAAAACAGGCAGCTTCACTCCAGGCCCACCTCTATTGTTTGCATTCAAACGCACACAAAATCTGAGAGACATATTGGTCCATACTCGACCAAAAGCCACAATTCAGAGACAACTCACTCTCTGGTCCTTACCCCCAGTAAAGGACACTACCCGTGCAGGACCTGCGCTGTGTGCCTCCTGACTACGGCATCTAAACAGATTTACCTTGGTTTGCCCAGACCTTTGCTTTAAAAACTCCATTCTAACTGTATATACCTTGTGCCATGAGGTATGTGGGCTTGACGACCCGCCCTGTTAAAACCCGCATCGGGGAACACAAAAGCACTATCCACAGCAGGAAAACCAACACAAGGCTATAGAACCACTACCTAGAGAAAAATCACCCCCCTGACCGTCTTGAACCATAATTGAATCCAATCACAACTGGTCCACATGCATAATATTTAAACAAAAACAACTGTGGGTGTTCCGCTTAAAAAGCTATTTAGTTGGTCTGAATGACGACATACTGTGGGTAGAACTGGCATCTTTCTTAATGCTCCGGATCTAATAAGAAATTAATGGGGTCATCTGATCTGGGACTGTTTAGGGTGCATATGATTCCCTTTATATACCGTTTCCGGCCACCAAGGAATACCCACAGTGTTGGCTGCCATGAGCAATCATCCTTTGTGATTGCCAGGGTGACTTCAGGTCCTAGTGTTTATTTACGACCACCAGACAATTGGAACGAATAGTCATTCTTCTGGTGACCACAGATGACCTGTCTGCCGTTGGTATAACAAGGCTTACCCTCCCTGCCCAAACCACGACATAGAGTGCCTCAATACCAATAACATCTTCAGTCAATGTGGAAGCTCCACCATCACCGTGGGCTAATAGTAAGTTTCGTGTACTTCTACTCGCCGTGGAAAAACATGAACACGCTGCATCATTTAGTATTCTACTGTGCTTATACTACACCATCCAATGCTTTTCCCACAGCAAGTGCGGCAGTAAACTGTACACTTATCTAATATGTAAGCATCTGTACCACTTGGGGGAGGTCTTGTTATATATCTCTCTCTATATCCTTTCACTGATCCATTGAATCTAATTCAATTTGTCCATCATGGACGTCAGATTCCGGCGATCTATATTGATACGATTTACGTGACAGGACAGGCCCCCATTATCACTGCAAGTCTCCATAATTGCAAAACGGGAAGTATACTATACATCTTCCACATTTCCAACCGGCACCTCCTATAAAAGATCTCTGACAAAGAGCCCTCTCGCGGGGCCCGTGGGGGACTGCAGCGCCACCCCCACGAGGAGCAACGCCTGATGATGAAGCATGACACCCGTAAGGGTGTGTGAGGGCACCAATTACAAAAGGAGGAATTCTCCTATCTCTATCTCAATCCCACTAACTCTAGCTCTAGACATATCTTATCTCAACTAGAAAAGTTGCAGAATTTTCTCTTGTTTAGGAACAGCCACCATCCATTGTGTTGACATTTAATCTTGGGAGCACTGGTTATGGACCTTCTCTTTTTTCTATAATTGCTTCCTGTTCCTCCCTTTTGTAATGTGTTACTATTGTCTTGATTAGGGACCCTTAGTGACGACCCGTGGTACTTCACCCCTGGGGGCAGATTTACAATAACTGGTGCATCCCTGCATATTAGCAGGGATGAGCCAGTTATTGTGCGCCGCAGCTCCGCCACCTTGGATGCAACGCATTTACAGTGCGGCGCACCATGGGGCACAAATGGCGTGACGCATCTGTGCCGTAAAAGCGGCGCATGCTGGAGTTGCGTCGCAAGCACAACGCAGCTCCAGCAATGCTCTTGGGGCCCTATCTCCACAATGCTGCGTCAATCCTAACGCCTGCTTCAAGCAGGCGCAGGGTTTTGACGCAGCATGGGCCCAAAAGTGACTGAGTGAAATCTTGTAGATTTCACTCAGCCACTTTTGGGAGGCGTTCCTTCACAGGAATGCCCCCCCCCCCCTGCGATGGGACGCCTCCTTTCTGGTACAGGGCTTTACAACGTGACGCATCTGGGAGTTGCGTCACGTTGTAAATACCCCGCACCATGGCGCATCTTTTGCGCCACCGCTATGTCACAAAAGTGATGCAACGGCGGCGTAAAAGAGGTGCAGGGGGCTTGTAAATCTGCCCCCTGGTGTCTACTGTCTATACAGTGTGTTGCCTGGCTGATGTGATTAGGGATCCCTAGAGACGACCATAGGTACTGCACCCCTGATGCCTATTCAATGAGGTGCTTTGCAGTCTTGGTGAGGGAACCCTAGTGACGACCAGGGGTACTGCACCCCTGGTGTCCCTACAGTGTGGTGCCTGGCTGACGATTAGACGGCTGACGATTAGAGACGCCCAGTGACGAGCTGTGGTACTGCACCCTGGTATATTGTAATGATGCTATCACCCTACTTTCGCTGGACCTCTACTCATTAACTGAGGGACTGCACCAGAAGTATTGCAAGATCTGCCTGGTCTGTACTTTCTTCCTGAATGAATGGCATTTCCAATGATGCTGCAACGGGGCATATTCTCAAGGACTTATCGCCCAGTTATCTGCTCTTTATCGCAGCCAAAGTGGTAATAAAGTTATCACCTCATTCACAAACCGGTGCTAAAAGCCGATTTCACCATTTTCTCTGCGATAGCAGCCGCAAAAAACAGCGCCACAGATGACACCGGCAACTAACGCTAATGAGTAGGCGTTCCCGTGCAAAAAGCCACGACAACACCACTTCGCAACATTCTCAACAACCAGCCCGATTGGTGATAGGATCCCAAAACAGCAGGGATTTAACACCTGCTCTGACCTGGTGTAAAGTCGGACGACAACTTGCACCATGAAAGGGAGCCCAGCCCAGAGCCACACCAGAAGACCAACAGATGCCATGGAGCCATGGAGCTACTGATCATGCAGCTCGGACACCCAAGAGGGCCACAACACCCACAGGACAACCCGCCTGGGGCCCTACCATGGGCACAAGGACAAAAATCAACCTTACAGAATCATGAAGAAAAGAATTCACATGATATCGCACAATGACAAAAATCAACATTCATTTGTGATCAGAACAAGGAGAACCATTCATTCAACTTTTAATTTCCAAAGAAATCATTTTATTCAAATTCAACTCAAAACAAATATTTCGAAGAGTCATGACGGGTCTTCTCTGGACAATCTGTAAGTCACAGCCTGCAAGACAAAATACAAGATAAGAAGGTGTGACATGCGTCCATCAAAGGACAGAGAGAGAGAGAAAGAGAGAGAGAAAAAAAGTAGGGTAAAAGGGTGAAAGAAAGGGAAAGAGTGAGAGTGAAAGGAAGAGAGGGTGAGAGAGAAAGAAAGGGAGAGAGAAAGGGAGAAAGAAAGAAAGAAAGAAAGAAAGAAAGAGAGAGAAAGAAATAAAGAGAGATTGAGAGGAAGAGTGAGAGGGAGAAAGAAAGAGAGTGCCAACACTGTAGACCCATGCCGCACTGCTCACCTGCTGCCACTGGTATGTCTCCAACCTTGTACCGGTATACACTGTAGTCCACCAGGCCCCTCACTTGAAGCAGAGTCCAGATATATGAATGGCAGAGTTCACCCACCATCATCACTTGGCCGCCCCTGCGTACGCAAGCTGGTGCATCTCAGCTCCTCATGCCGCCCAGCGGTGATTGCCCACATCTGCGCACACAGGCCTCACTGCTCACCTTCCGCCACCGGCGTGTCTCCAAGAAGGCCCACCACGTGCGGTGAAAGCACCAAGCCCGGGCCCGCGACCTTGGCACCCTCCACATCAAGCAGCACTGCACCGTGGGCCACAAGGTCACACATATGATTCTGGGTCTTGATTTCGCAATGGCAGAGAACATATCAGTACAGGCGGCATCATCGCAGGCTGCACAGATGCTCAGCCCTATAGGTGTCACTAACTCTGTGGAGGTCAGCATGCGCAGCCTGCTGGCTAAGGCCTATGCTGCAGTCCAGCAGGGCACACACAAATCCTTACCAGTCCAGACCGTCAGGACGGCGCATCATTGCCGGCCTCAAACCCGCTGTGCACTTAAGGTGCCCCTACCTCAGGGCACCGAAAGTCACCGTCCCGTGGTGGTAGGCCCGTACCAGCCGCAGTGTATTCTGTGCCATCAAGTCTGTGCAATGTAAGTGGTGCAGAAGCCATAACATCACCTCCAGCTGTGGGGAATGTGATGTGGTAGTGCCCAGGCCACCATGCATAAATAATACCATGTGTACACGCAGGTGCATGTGCTGGATGGGTGTGAACCAGCCGTGAGAGAGTGGCTGGGGCATGCTGACAACTAAAAGAGAGTGTAGCTGGCACAGAGCTGATTTTTGTGAAGTGGTTACATGTTTTGTAGCAAGTAAAGGTTAATTTGTCTTGTCAATGAAATGTGGGTGCAGTAGATTATTCCAGAGTTTTTGCATGAGCTACGTTGTAGTGTATTAATAAAAGTTTTAAGCAGAAATTTCAAATACCTTTAGTAAAAGAAAGATTAATTATCTTTGCAGGTTTCTATACATATAGCCATCTCACAAAAATGAAAATATAGCAAGTAGTGCCTTTATTTAAGCAATAAATAATTCTATCTTTACATGGCAAAATGCAGATAGTCATCTCACAAAAGTGAAAATGAAAAATAGCAAGCAGTGAGAAACGTAATGATAGAGAGAGGACCAAGCAGATGCCTTGAACACAAAGAGCACATCATGCTGAAATGATTCGGTGGTGGTCCTATCCTGCTAGGACCACCCCAAGCACAGGTATGGGCAATAATACAATCCCCACCAAAACATTATGGGACTGATACACTAGAATGCAGTGAATATTATAGTATCCAATATCAAAACATTCCTTAAGGAGCAGGTGCTGGGGCTCAGCTGAGAGCTAATCCAACAATATTCACTAAACTCTAAAATCTCACCCCATAATGCTTTGCTGGGCATTTGGCTGGCATTGTATTCTTGCCCATAGCTTTGCTTGGGGTGGTCCTAGGAGGATGGGACCACTGCCCAATCATTCCGTTACGAGTGTTGTTTTTTCTTCCCAGGTTCTATACATTCCTGCTCCCTTTAAATAGTAATTCAGTGGAGGTCCCATTCTCTTAGAACCACCCCAAGCACAGTTATGGGCAAAAATACAACTAAAAGGCCCTGCAAAGCATTATGGGATAAGCTTAGCATAATTTTTAGCATTCATGAAAGGGTTTCAATGTTTTAGAACTTTACTCATCAGGGACATCTTGGGACGACGAGGTGAACTGCATCTTGATGTATAATATTTTAAATGCTATTGCATTTGCCTCATCAGGGACATCTAGGGACGGCGAGGTGAACTGCAGCTTGATATATAATATTTTAAATGCTATTGCATTTACATCATCAGGGACATCTAGGGACATGAGGTGAACTGCAGCTTGATGTGTAATATTTTAAATGGTATTGCATTTGCCTCATCAGCGACATCTAGTGACCGTTAGGTGAACTGCAGCTTGATGTATAATATTTTAAATGCTATTGCATTTGCCTCTTGGAGACAACTGGGGAGAACGAGGTGAACTGCAGCTCTTTGTAGAATTATTTGGGTACTATAATATTCACTTCCCACTGCTAATCTCGTCCCATAATGGTTTGCAGGGGCTTGATCTCAAAATGTTCACCTCTCTCACTGCTTGCTGGAAGCTAATTTCACTTTGTGAAATGACTATATGCATTTTAGCATGTAGAAATACTTGTTATTTTACCTTGAATATATGAGGTTTCTGTTTTAATAATTGGAAATCTGACGGAACGAAATATTGCGGATTTATTGTACCAAGCTCACGCCAATTACGCCCACCCCTACTTTAAATACCCCTGCACCCCATAATCATAACCCACCCTTACTCTATAAAATACCCCAACACCCTTAAACACTAACCCATCTTAACCCTATAAATCTACCCTGTACCTCAAAACCCAAACCTATCCCTAAACCCTAAAAATACCCCTATACCACAAAACCAAAACCTAGCCCTGAACCCTATAAATATCCCTGTACCTCAAAACCCAAACATACCCCTGAACCCTAAAAATACCCCTGTACCCCAAAACCCAAACCTACCCCTGAACCCTAAAATACCCCTGTACCCCAAAACCCAAACCTAGACCATAACCCTTAAAATACCCCTGTACCCCAAAATCCAAACCTACCCCTGAACCCTAAAAATACCCTTGTACCCCAAAACCCAAACCTAGTCCAGAACCCTAAAATACCCCTGTATCCTAAAACCCAAACCTAGCCCTGAACCCTAAAAACACCCCTGTACCCCAAAACCCAAACGTAGCCCTGAACCCTTAAAATACCCCTGTACCCCAAAACCCAAACCTACCCCTGAACCCTAAAAATACCCCTATACCCCAAAACCCAAACCTAGCCCTGAACCCTAAAAATACCCCTGTACCCCAAAACCCAAAACTATATCTGAACCATTGAAATACCCAAACACCCAAAAACATATATCTCAGTACCCCAAAACATATACCCCTATACCCATACTTGCCTTATCCAAACATTTAAAAAAAAAAGCTTTTACCATTCATGCGTTTACAACGACTTTCGTTGTAAATGTATGCGTGGTAAAAGCATGTAAAATGTAATGCCATGCGTTATAATGGCATTGCGGAGTCATGGTACTTTCGTAATGAAAGTATGCCGAGTGATGGTATGCGGAAAGAAATTTGCGGAATAAAGGGTGTTTACCCTCCCCCGTAAGTACATTGGTGGCACGGCGGCCAACATCTCCAGCAACATACTCATATTTGTTCACCACCAATTGGAAAAATGCACAGGTCTCTCTCATTGATGCCCAGCACCCACATACACTTTTAGACACACCTCCCACCACAAGTTCTAGAATTGCGAACTTTAGAGATGGGGAGCTACGTAAGAATCTCGGCATCAGCTCAACATCCTGTGATTCCAGGCAAATCGCTTTGTCTACCCGTGCCTACCACAAATCAATGTATTCTTCTGTAATGTAAATTGTGCTCATACCATGTTGTCGAGTTCGCGCTATATAATATTGCAAGGAAAATAAAGTAGGGAAACTCGAGTTCACACACTACTGAACGCGCACTCTTAAGTGCATCAGCAGTGCACTGTGAATCGGAGCGTTTCACAGGCCTGTCACAGATAAGAAATGCTATCAAAACGAAACCCTACAAAACAATATACTACTGGCCGGCAGCAATTCATTCCCGGACAACGTCGGAACGGGCTGCTAGTCTATACTACTATTATAAAGAGAGAACTGTGGGGCATATTATCAAGCCTGTGCGCTAAAATTATCGCCGCTTTATCGGCCGAAAACGGCCGATAAAGCGGCGATAATGGGCTTGATAATATGCTCTGTGGAATTCCAATTGAAGCCCATGTTAGATGTCTTCACATCTAACATGTGCTTCGATTGGAATTCCATAGAGCATATTATCAAGCCCATTATCGCCGCTTTATCGGCCGTTTTCGGCCGATAAAGCGGCGATACTTTTAGCGCACAGGCTTGATAATATGCCCCTGTGTCCTTTGAGCCAGATAAACTCAAAAAGTACACCACCAATCGCAACACCCAATACAGCGTTGGAAAGGGCAGTTGCAGAAGAAGGACATAGGCTAGGCAGACGCCCACCATATACATTTAAAAAGTAAAAGAACCGTGCCAGCAAAGTAGTCCCTTGTGGGCGTGTCTGTGTTGTGCTGTGGGCTTGTGCTGGGGGGCGTAACAAATGCTGGGGGCGTGTGGTACTTTCCGCCCTTCGGGCTGGACTGTTCCCATGAGGCACAGGGTCAAGGCTGATTTGCATATGGCCATGTCTGAACTGGAGTGGTGTGGAGTGCAAAAAAACGATGGATTTAGGCCCAGATCTCTGTACTGGGGTGAATGTATGACAATGTTCTGCATTCTGTCCATCAATGTTGTTTTTGCATTTGTCACCCCGAGCGGGATGGGTATGCTGAAACGTGAGTCCCATGCTTTGCACACCACTGCAGTCAAGCTATCCTGGCTGAAGACAGCTCTGATAGCCAGAAATTGGTGAAAGAAATGGCTTGGTAGTTCATCCTGGAATGTTTCTGTGAGACACAGGGTCAATGCAGACTTGCTCATGGCTGTGTCTGAACTGGGAGGGGCGTGGAGTGCAAAATAAATGATCGATTAACCCAAGATCTCTCTATTAGGGTGAATTTATGGCATTGTTCTGCATTCTGTCCATCAACTGTTGATTTTACATTCTGATCTTCATGCATTGTTTCATATTGTGTGCTGGGGGTGTGGGTGTGTGCGGGGCGCGCGTTGTGTCATATATTTCATTGTTTTTCTTCCCAGGTTCTGTACATTCAAGCTCCGCGTGTCCACCCTGCTCCCTTTAAATACCCCTGCACCCCGCAATCAAAACCCACCCTTACTCCTTAAAATACCCCAACACCCTTAAACACTAACCCATCTTAACCCTATAAATATACCCTGTACCCAAAAACGCAAACCTATACCTAAATCCTAAAAATACCCCAAAAACCAAACCTACCACTGAACCCTAAAATACCCCTGTACCCCATAACCCAAACCTAGCCCTGAACCCTTAAAATACCCCTGTACCACAAAACCCAAACCTACCCCATAACCCTAAAAATACCCCTGCACCCCAAAACCCAAACCTATCCCTGAACCATAAAAATAACCCTGTACCCCAAAACCCAAACCTACCCCTGAACCCTAAAATACCCCTGTACCCCAAAACCCAAACCTAGCCCTGAACCCTAAATATGCCCCTGTACCCCAAAACCCAAACGTAGCCCTGAACCCCTAAATACCCCTGTACCCCAAAACCCAAAACTACCCCTGAACCCTGAAAATACCCCTATGCCCCAAAACCCAAACCTAGCCCTGAACCCTAAAAATAAGCCTGTAGCCCAAAACCCATACCTATCCCTAAACACTAAAACTACCCCTGTACCCCATCATTCAAAACTACATCTGAACCCTTAAAATCCCAAACACCCCAAAACATATACCTCAGTACCTCAAAAACATACACCCCTATATCCATACTTACCTTATCCAAACAATAAAAATAAAACATGCTTTTACCATTCATGCATTTACAACAAATTTCGTTGTAAATGTATGCGTGGTTAAAGCATTTTAAAATGTAATGCCATGCGTTATAATGGCATTGCGGAGTCATGGTACTTTCATAATGATAAGTATGCAGAGTGATGGTCTGCGGAAAGAAAGTTGCAGAATAATGGGTGTTCACCCTCCTCCGGTAAGTACATTGGTGTCACAGCGGCCCACATCTCCAGCAACATACTCATATGTTTTTCACCACCGATTTGAAAAATGCATAGTTTCTCTCATTGATGGCCAGCACCGACATACACTTTTAGACACACCTTCCGCCACAAGTTCTAGAATTGCGAACTTTAGAGCTGGGGAGCTACGTTCGAATCTCGGCATCAGGTCAACATCCTGTGATTCCAGGCAAATTGCTTTGTCTCACCGTGCCTATCACAAATTAATGTGTTCTTCTGTAATGTAAATTGTGCTCATGCCATGTTGTCGAGTTCGCGCTATAGAATATTGCAAGGAAAAATAAAGTAGGGAAACTCGAGTCCACACACTACTGAATGCGCACTCTTAAGTGCATCAGCAGTGCACTGTGAATCGTAGCCTTTCACAGGCCTGTCACAGATAAGAAATGCTATCAAAACGAAATCCTACAACACAATATACACCTGGCCGGCTGCAATTCCTACCCGGACAACGTCGGGACGGGCTGCTAGTACTAATATAATAAAGAGAGAGCCCAAACCTTTGAGGCGGGTAATCTCAGGAACCACAGCACCAATCACAACACCATACAGCGTTGGAAAGGGCAGTTGCAGCAGAAGGACATAGGCTATGCAGACACCCACTATATACATTTAAAAAGTAAAAGAACCGTGCCAGCAAAGTAGTCCCTTGAGGGCATGTCTGGGTTGTGCTGTGGGCTTGTGCTGGTGGGGCGTGACAAATGCTGGGGGCGTGTGGTACGTTCTGCCCTTCGGGCTGGACTGTTCCCATGAGGCACAGGGTCAAGGCTGATTTTCATATGGCCATGTTTGAACTTGGCTGGTGTGGAGTGCAAAAAAACAATGGATTTAGGCCCAGAACTCTGTACTGGGGTGAATGTATGACATTGTTCTGCATTCTGTCCATCAACTGTTGTTTTTGCATTTGTCACCCCGAGTGGGATGGGTATGCTCAGTCGTGAGTCCCATGGTCTTCACACCGCTGGAGGCAAGCTATCCCGGCTGATAGCCAGAAATTGGTCCTAGGATGCTCCAGTCCAGTCCAGTCCAGTCCAGTCCAGTCCAGTCCAGTCCAGTCCAGTCCAGTCCAGTCCAGTCCAGTCCAGTCCAGTCCAGTCCAGTCCAGTCCAGTCCAGTCCAGTCCAGTCCAGTAAAGACATAGCTTGAAAGTTTGGCCTGGAATGTTCCTATGAGGCATAGTGGCAAGGCTGATGTGGTGTAGAGGGCAAAAACAATGATGGATTTAGACCAGATCTCTGTATTGGGGTGAATATATGACATTGTTCTGCATTCTGTCCATCAACTGTTGTTTTTACATTACCCCCTTCATGCCATGTCTCATATCGTGTGCTGGGGGTGTGGGCGTGTGCGGGGCGCGTGTTGTGTCAAATATTTAATTGTTTTTTCTTCCCATGTTCTGTACATTCCAGCTCCGGGTGTCCACCCTGCTCCCTTTAAATACCCCTGCACCCCATAATCAAAACCCACCCTTACTCCTTAAAATACCCCAACACCCTTAAACACTAACCCATCTTAACCCTATAAATATACCCTGTACTCCAAAACCCAAACCTATACCTAAATCCTAAAAATACCCCTGTATCCCAAAAACCAAACCTACCCCTGAACCCTAAAATACCCCTGTACCCCAAAACCAAACCTAGCCCTGAACACTTAAAATACCCCAAAACCCAAACCTACCCCTGAACGCTAAAAATACACCTGCACCCCAAAACCCAAACCTAGCCCTGAACCATAAAAATAACCCTGTACCCCAAAACCCAAACCTACCTCTGAACCCTAAAATACCCCTGTACCCCAAAACCCAAACCTAGCCCTGAACCCTAAAGATACCCCTGTACCCCAAAACCCAAACCTAGCCCTGAACCCTTAAAATACCCCTGTACCCCAAAACCCAAAACGACCCCTGTACCCTAAAAATACCCCTATACCCCAAAACCCAAACCTAGCCCTGAACCCTAAAAATACCCCTGTACCCCAAAACGCAAACTTAGGCCTGAACCCTTAAAATACCCCAGTACCCCAAAAACCAAATCTACCCCAAACCCTAAAAATACCCCTGTAGCCCAAAACCCAAACCTAGCCCTGAACCATAAAAATAACCCTTTACCCCAAAACCCAAACATACCCCTGAACCCTAAAATACCCCTTTACCCCAAAACCCGAACCTAGCCCTGAACGCTAAAAAGTACCCCTGTACCCCAAAACCCAAACCTAGCCCTGAACCCTTAAAATACCCCTGTACCCCAAAACTCAAACCTACCCCTGAACCCTAAAATACCCCTGTACCCTAAAACCCAAACCTAACCCTGAACCCTAAAAATACCCCTGTACCCCAAAACCCAAACCTACCCCTGAACCCTAAAATACCCCTGTACCCCAAAACCCATACCTATCCCTCAACCCTAAAACTACCCCTGTACCCCATAACCCAAAACTATATCTGAACACTTAAAATACCCAAACACCACAAAACATATACCTCAGTACCCCAAAATATATACCTGTATACCCATACTTACCTTATCCAAACATTAAAAAAAATATGCTTTTACCATTCATGCGTTTACAACGAATTTCGTTGTAAATGTATTTGTGGTAAAAGCATATAAAATGTAATGCCATGCGTTATAATCGCATTGCGGAGTCATGGTACTTTCGTAATGAAAGTATGCGGAGTGATAGTACGCGGAAAGAAAGTTGCAGAATAATGGGTGTTTACCCTCCCCGGTAAGTACATTGGTGGCACGGCGGCCCACATCTCCAGCAACACACTCATATTTTTTCACCACCGATTTGAAAAATGCACAGGTCTCTCTCATTGATGGGCAGCACCGACATACACTTTTAGAGACACATCCCGCCACAATTTCTAGAATTGCGAACTTTAGAGCTGGGGAGCTACGTTCGAATCTCGGCATCAGCTCAACATCCTGTGATTCCAGGCAAATCGCTTTGTCTCCCCGTGCTTACCACAAATGAATGTGTTCTTCTGTAATGTAAACTGTGTCCTTTGAGCCAGGTAAACTCGAAAAGTACACCACCAATCGCAACACCCAATACAGCGTTGGAAAGGGCAGTTGCAGCAGAAGGACATAGGCTAGGCAGACGCCCACCATATACATTGAAAAAGTAAAAGAACCGTGCCAACAAAGTAGTCCCTTGTGGGCGTGTCTGTGTTGTGCTGTGGGCTTGTGCTGAGGGGGGCGTGACAAATGCTGGGGGCGTGTGGTACGTTCCGCTCTTCAGGCTGGACTGTTCCCATGAGGCACAGGGTCAAGGCTGATGTGCATATGGCCATGTCTGAACTGGGGTGGTGTGGAGTGCAAAAAAACGATGGATTTAGGCCCAGATCTCTGTACTGGGGTGAATGTATGACATTGTTCTGCATTCTGTCCATCACCTGTTGTTTTTGCATTTGTCACCCCGAGTGGGATGGGTATGCTGAGACGTGAGTCCCATGCTCTCCACACTACTGTAGTCAAGCTATCCTGGCTGAAAACGTCTGATAGCCAGAAATTGGTGAAAGAAATGGTTTGGCAGTTTGACCTGGAATGTTTCCACGAGGCACAGGGTCAAGGCAGACTTGCTCATGGCTGTGTCTGAACTGGGGAGGTGTGGAGTGCAAAAAAATGATGGATTAGGCCAAGATCTCTCTATTGGGGTGAATATATGGCATTGTTCTGCATTATGTCCATCAACTGTTGTTTTTACAATCTGCCATTCATGCCTTGTCTCATATTGTGTACTGGGGGTGTGGGCGTGTGCGAGGCGCGTGTTGTGTCATATATTTCATTGTATTTTTCTTCCCAGGTTCTGTACATTCCAGCTCCGCGTGTCCACTCTACTCCCTTTAAATACCCCTGCACCCCATAATCAAAACCCACCCTTACTCCTTAAAATACCCCAACACCCTTAAACACTAACCCATCTTAACCCTGTACCCTAAAACCCAAACCTATACCTAAATCCTAAAAATACCCCAAAAACCAAACCTACCCCTGAACCCTAAAATACCCCTGTACCCCATAACCCAAACCTAGCCATGAACCCTTAAAATACCCCTGTACCACAAAACCCAAACCTACCCCTGAACCCTAAAAATACCCCTGCACCCCAAAACCCAAACCTAGCCCTGAACCATAAAAATAACCCTGTACGCCAAAACCCAAACCTACCTCTGAACCCTAAAATACCCCTGTACCCCAAAACCCAAACCTAGCCCTGAACCCTAAATATACCCCTGTACCCCAAAACCCAAACCTAGCCCTGAACCCCTAAAATACCCCTTTACCCCAAAACCCAAAACTACCCCTGAACCCTAAAAATACGCCTGTACCCCAAAACCCATACCTATCCCTAAACGCTAAAACTACCCTGTACCCCATAACCCAAAACTATATCTGAAGCCTTAAAATACCCAAACACCCCAAAACATATACCTCAGTACCCCAAAAACATCAACCCCTATACCCATACTTACCTGATCCAAACATTAAAAATAAAATATGCTTTTACCATTCATGCATTTACAACAAAGTTCGTGGTTAAAGCATATAAAATGTAATGCCCTGCGTTATAATGGCATTGCGGAGTCATGGTACCTTCATAATGAAAGTATGCAGAGTGATGGTCTGCGGAAAGAAAGTTGCGGAATAAAGGGTGTTTACCCTCCTCCGGTAAGTACATTGGTGGCACGGCGGCCCACATCTCCAGCAACATACTCATATTTTTTCACCACCGATTTGAAAAATGCACAGTTTCTCTCATTGATGGCCAGCACCGACATAAACTTTTAGACACACCTTCCGCCACAAGTTCTAGAATTGCGAACTTTAGAGCTGGGGAGCTACGTTCGAATCTCGGCATCAGGTCAACATCCTGTGATTCCAGGCAAATTGCTTTGTCTCCCCGTGCCTACCACAAATTAATGTGTTCTTCTGTAATGTAAATTGTTCTCATGCCATGTTGTCGAGTTCGCGCTATAGAACATTGCAAGGAAAAATAAAGTAGGGAAACTCGACTTCACACACTACTGAATGCGCACTCTTAAGTGCATCAGCAGTGCACTGTGAATCGGAACGTTTCCCAGGCCGGTCACAGATAAGAAATTATATCAAAACAAAATCCTACAAAACAATATACACCTGGCCGGCAGCAATTCATACCCGGACAACGTCGGGACGGGCTGCTAGTAATATAATAAAGAGAGAGCCCAAACCTTTGAGGCGGGTAATCTCAGGAACCACAGCACCAATCACAACACCCAATACAGAGTTGGAAAGGGCAGTTGCAGCAGAAGGACATAGGCTATGCAGACACCCACCATATACATTTAAAAAGTAAAAGAACCGTGCCAGCAAAGTAGTCCCTTGTGGGCGTGTCTGCGTTGTGCTGTGGGGGCCTGACAAATGCTTGGGGCGTGTGGTACGTTCCGCCCTTCGGGCTGGACTGTTCCCATGAGGCACAGGGTCAAGGCTGATCTGCATATGGCCATGTCTGAACTCGGGTGTTGTGGAGTGCAAAAAATCAATGGATTTAGGCCCAGATCTCTGTACTGGGGTGAGTGTATGACATTGTTCTGCATTCTGTCCATCAACTGTTGTTTTTGCATTTGTCACCCCGAGTGGTATGGGTATGCTCAGACGTGAGTCCCATGCTCTCCAGACCACTGGAGTCAAGTTATCCTGGCTGAAGACAGCTGATAGGCAGAAATCTGTCCTAGAATGCTTGAGTCTTGTCTAGGAAAGACATGGCTTGGCAGTTCAGTCTGGAATGTTTCCATGAGGCACAGGGTTAAGGCTGATTTTCATATGGTCATGTCTGATCTGGGGTGGTGTGGAGTGCAAAAAAAAATGGTGGATTTAGGCCCAGATCTATGTATTGTGGTGAACGTATGACATTGTTCTGCATTCCGTCAATCAACTGTTGTTTTTACATTTCGCCCTTCGTGCCATGTCTCATATCGTGTGATGGGGGTGTGGGCGTGTGCGGGGCGCGCGTTGTGTCAAATATTTCATTGTTTTTCTTCCCAAGTTCTGTACGTTCCAGCTCCGGGTGTCCACCCTGCTCCCTTTAAATACCCCTACAGCCCATAATCAAAAACCACACTTACTCCGTAAAATACCCCAACACCCTTTAACACTAACCCATCTTAACCTTATAAATATACCCTGTACCCCAAAACCCAAACCTATACCTAAATCCTAACAATTCCCATGTACCCCAAAAACCAAATCTACCCCTGAACTCTAAAATACCCCTGTACCCAAAAACCAAAATCTAGCCCTGAACCCTTAAAATACCCCTGTAGCCCAAAACCCAAACCTACCCCTGAACCCTAAAAATACGTCTGCACCCCAAAACCCAAACCTAGCCCTGAACCATAAAAATAACCCTGTACCCCAAAACCCAAACCTAGCCCTGAGCCCTAAAATACCCGTGTACCCCAAAACCCAAACCTAGCCCTGAACCCTAAAAATAGCCCTGTACCCCAAAACCTAAACATAGCCCTGAACACTTAAAATTCCCCTGTACCCCAAAACCCAAAACTACCCCTGAACCCTAAAAATACCCCTATACCCCAAAACCCAAACCTATCCCTAAACTGAGGAAACAGAAATTTTATGTGGTCGGTGTGTCCCCCCGCTCGCACCCTATTCCCGTACCTATGCCCCATGTATGTCCATGTTAGCATGTAATTCCCTTCCCGTGCCTGTCATAACAATGCCCCTGCATTTCTGTCTAATGTTAGCATGTCAGTTATTAGGCCTTCCATGAATGAAACGTTAATTCTGCACTGAGGCCTACGTTGCCAATGCATTTACATGGTACACGTTTAAATATCACGAAGCACACGTTTTTGTGGCCCCGCCGAGCCAGGCCCTGAATTCAGGCTCCGAGCCTCTTCTGTCTTTGAAAGTTGCAGTTTAGGTATGCATCCCTGACCTCTACCTTACTCCCTGCCCAGCCGAGTGGTGCCCGGCCTGGCCTGCCTGCCAAGATGGTATTTTGCCTACAGTTATCTGCTCAGCCTCCGCAAAAACACATTCCAGTCTAGTGAAATAGGTAAACATATTTCCGCCTGCAGAGCATAGGGCCTAGCCTTCCTGTCTCCATACAAGTGATTTACTGATTCCGTTGCCATAGTAGGCCCATGGCCCCACGCAATGCACGTAGAAATATATGCACACACTAGCATTTAGTGATGAACGGCCTCTGCTCGAGAGACCTTTACTTCAGACAATGCATCCTCCAAACACAAGATATCAGATATGCCAAAGGTGCAGGTCGTTCTGACATCCCAGACTCCAGACTCCTCTACTAGTGCTAAAGTCAACCCCCCAGCTCTCCCCAGTTACACGTCAAATCCACGTCATGATCAGTTACGCGCACATGCAGGGTAAAGGTTTCTGTTGACCCTGCAGACCTCCTCTATGCATCCTCCCACCTATGACACTCCTATGACTCATCAAGTGAACATCCACGTGTACGCCTCCTTACACGCCTTCTTTTACGCCCATATGTTCTTATCTCTCTCTTTTCGCTTGCTCCGCCTTGAGTGTTCCGCCTACTGTATTCATTGCAATTATGTGGTTTTACTATATATAATGTGTGATGTTAATAAAACGTTAGATATCCCTTCCTGAACCTTAGTGGTGATGGAACCCGATTCTCAATGACTTGAGTCATTCTAATTAAAGCCCTTTTGACTCAGATACCACGGACTCTGCCTCTCATTTTATGAGCTATCCTTATTGCTATTAATGTATTGAAAAATGTCCGGGTAATTTTATTTACCACATAATTCTGGCGCCCGAATAGGGACGAGTCCCCTTCCCCACGCGCCGGTGATGTAAGCTCAGCCCCCTGACCCCTTCTACAGCCGTGACGGACCCATTCTGTGCACATCCGCGGGTTTTCCTGCTAACTCCCTCAGGCCCACGGAGGAGACGGAGACTGCGACCAGGCATCCATACGAGGCGGTGAGGATTGCGGACTGTCCCGACCAGAGCCCAAGCCGAGAGAGCAAGGTCCGAGGTATCCGGAGGCCCACCTGTTCCGAGGCGCATGCGCAGCAAGAAGCCGTAGCAGTCCAGTCCAGTATCGAGTTTCCGAGGCCTTCAGTTTTGCTTCCCGGTGAGTACCGTTGTTGGGAACGCATATAGACGGGTTCATTTATTTGAGCCCGGTCAAGACGGGTCTGGGTACACAGATCCGGTAAAGACGTGTCTATTTAGGTGGATGCGGTATGACCTGTCTCTTTATGAGACCGGTATGACTGTACTGTTCTAGCAGTGCATCCAGTATGTCAGTGTTGTATTTCGAGATTTTTAGAATTGTGTTATCCTATGTACTAGGTAGTATCTGTTCTCAATATTTTAAAGTCGTGGTATGAATGATTGTTTGCAGTCCATTGTTGTGCTTATTGTGTTTTCGTTCAAGCTAGTTCAAACATGCCACTGTTTTCGAAATTACGTCAGATAGGAACCAGGAAAGGGATACTCGAAGAGGCAGTTCCCGTCCCGCCTAGGGACACTCCCGGACATTTTATGTATCACAAACACGGCTTAGATGCCATACTGTACTTAGATTTATGGGTAGATTACACAAAGGATCTGGAAGAGAAATATAGATGGCCTGTCTCAGGGACATGGGATGCTGATTGCATCATGAGAGTAGAGGAAGCACTGTGGAAAAAGAAAGCCAGACAATCCCAGAAAGATGCCATAGAATTGTGGCGTAAAGAAGCACATAGAAGAACAGAGAAAGAAATTAAGAAAGCAGAGAGAAGTAGAGAAGCATCAGAAAAAGCCCAAGAAAAAGAACTACTAGAAGAAGGTGAACGGGTTAGAGCAGAACAATTGGACAGACAAAGAAATGCCCTTATTAAAGGCATGTATCCCCTCCTCGCCGAGGGCCTACCTAAAGTGACCCCGGAAGTACCCAGTAATTTGCCGCCACCACTGATCCCGACTAAACTCCGTAATCATAAACAGACCGCAGCGGACATTTTTCTTTCCTCCTATTTAGATGACGCTGCTCCAGAGTATGTAAATGTAAATGTACCTCCTACTAATCCTCCTCCCAACCCTATCAATATTAATTCCCCCACTGTTCCTCCTGCCACCGTCCCTACCAATCCTTTTCGCCCAGCACCCGTAGTACAAGATCAACCCGCATTACCAGTGACAGCGCTGCCAGTAAAAGCTGATTTAAGCCAAGGCGATTCCAGTCTTGGAGCAGCGGGAGGGGGCCCCTCCACCCCACCACCGTTAAAACGATCATCACTACGAGATTTAGCACTACAACACACGCCAAAACCAGCTACATACCAATCCCTTAGACAGTACCTTACTGATTGTATATATGATCCAGTACCAGGGGAGGGTCCAATGCTTATATACTCAATACGATTAAGACGCGTTGCAGACTATTTGATTATTCTACCAGGCATGAAGGACTATTTAGACAAAATATACCACTTCATTAGAACGGGGGAGGGACCAGAAAGTATTCACGAGGCCATGGCACATAGAAAAGTGGAGCTTCAACGTATGCTCCTACAGTTTTTGGTTAATTGTTTGATAAGGGAACAAGATCAGCCAAATAAAGAAGTAGCTAAAGTCATGACCAACTGGAGTGACAACATAGCTGCTGGTAAACATGATAAACAGAGTTGTGTAGAAGCAATGTACAGGAAAATTCGTAAAGATAGATGGCCTGTCTCAGGCACATGGGATGCTGATTGCATCATGAGAGTAGAAAGAACAAGAAAGAACAGGCCGAGAAAGAAGCCGAGAAAGAGGATGACGAAGTCTCAGAGGCTGATGATTCAGTAACTGAGGACACAAGTAAAATACATTACGTAGGTTGGGCAAGACCGTTTGATAGACCCATACGCCTAGAATACAAGAAACATTCTCTTTCTCCCATACCAGAACAATATTCCCTTGAACACATATTCCAAGCCACTGACCAAGCATTGAAAAAACGAGTAGGGAGTAGCGAGCTTAGTACTATGCATGAACAGGAACTAGCCCGGTCAGCAGTTCAATGGGCTGGCAATTCTAACATATATAAGGATGACATAGTAGCGCAAACATTTTTGAGTCTTCCTCCGGAAGAACAGCGTTTAGCTGGTATTTACATGATTCAACATCTCATCACACTGTACGAGAGTCAGCATTCCGATCCAGGTCCCCTGTATAAATTATTGGACGATTTACTCCTAGCAAGATGGAGAGGCCTAGGTACCGAATTAATTAATGTCATTCTAGATCAACGACATAAATACATGACATTCCTGACCCCACACTTGATTTCTGTTCCACACCGAGAAAGAAAGACCTTTTACATAGACAGACAGAATCCCCTACGAGAAGTCCATCCCGTTAGAACTGACGCGGGTGTGCTTCAACGAGTATACGTTTACACACCGTTAACGAAAATGGAATTATTGGAAATGAAAAAATTACTGCCCTGTCATGATAAAGACCCAGCAGGGTTCCACCGTGAATTAAAAGACATGCTCCGCATGGGGGAGTATACATACGCTGATACGATTAAAATGTTGAAAGTCCTGTTACCAGCAGGCATTTACGAAAAACTGAAAGAAAAAGAATGGGAGGTGGGAGAGAAAAAGATTAACTGGGCAGAATTAGAAGAATTAGAAGACGAGGATAATACACGAACCCCTGGTACTGGTCTCGGGGATAAAGCTAAAGAATTACCCGAGCTATTGATTCAGGTTTTGCCGAGATTATTGACTACCAAAAAGGAAGATTGGGATGCTATTTCAGCCTGCAAACAGAAACAAGATGAAGACACTAGTGATTTATATTCTAGATTTGAAAAATGTTTTATTATTAATAGCGGCCTGAAGACAAGTAGTGAATCGTACCCACATCTTTTTGTGACCAAATTAGTAGAGAATTCCTTACCCCAGATTAAAAATAGAGTACTGAAGGTTGAAAGTACCTGGCAAGCTAATAGCCCTTCCCAAATGTTACAAATGTTACAGTACCACCAGAACCGAATTAGAGAAGAACAGGAACATGAAAAGAGACGTATGAAAGACACGAAAATGAAAGTATTAGTTGCTCAATCAGTTCCAGCCGCCGATGGCCAGAGAAAGGGCGCGGCACCTGTCAAAGGTAACTGCAACTACTGCAAACAGCCAGGTCACTATATAAATGAATGTGCTGTCTTGAAACACAATATAGCTACAGGCAAGACGAAAGAAAGACCGCGTCCTCCTAGACAGGAACACGTCCCGCAGAACACGCAACCTCCACAGAACGCGCAACAGACAGTAGCTGTACCCCAACCCATAGCTGCCACACAACATGTCACGCAACAAATGTACCAGTACGCACAGTCAGATTACCCAGATTATCAACAGTACTCATGAAACAGCCTAGAGAGGGAGGTTGGCTTGCCCCTTATCGAGGTTCCTGTAGATCAAGAGGGTCCCTATGTGCATAGTCATGTATTGGGGAAAGACAGAAAATTTCTGATTGACACAGGGGCGAGCAGAACTACCATCAGTCATGACGAGGTCCCAGGGGCACCCCTCTCAGCCTCACGGAATATTTCTCTGGGATTTTCAGGAAAGCCTATTGTTAACGAAGTGTCAAAGCCAGTTTCCCTAGAAGTTGGTCCATTGTCCCGCACTACAGACTTGTTGCTTACGAAATCATGGCCAGAGGACTTGCTTGGTATAAAAACGTTGAAAGAACTAGGAGCAGTGATTTGTTGTTCTCCGGAAGGAGTGAGATTGTTTTTACGTGATTTTAAAGGTCATTATGTGTTGAGAGATTTTGATCCCAGACTTCAGAATGTACCACAGCATTTATGGGCGCAAGGTCCGACTGATGTAGGTTACATGCACATTACACCATACCGTGTCACACTCAAGCAAGGAGTTATACTGCCACGAATCCGACAATACAAGTTACCACCTGAGGCTGTAGTAGCCTTACTGAAAATTGTTGACAAACTCATTGCACAAGGAGTGGTTGTAGAAACTGACTCTAATGTATGTAATTCTCCTATCATTCCGATCCTTAAACGAACTGACCCAAGTGCACCACCGGTTTAGAGATTAGTGATTGACCTCCGAGAACTGAACAAATGCATAATACCCCAGTACCCAGTGGTCCCAGACATTTCTTCCCTATTGACTGCAATTGATTCCGAAGCAGCGTTCTCTACTGTAATTGATCTCAAGAACGCCTTCTTTAGTGTCCCAATCCATCCGGAAAGCCAGTACCTTTTCGGATTCTGTTTAATGGACGAAGCTTCAAATTTGCGAGAGCTCCTCAAGGGTTCACAGAAAGCCCTAGTATTTACAGTCAAGCACTAAAACGACAACTAGACAGTATTCACATGCCTACTGACACTGCACTGCTCCAATACGTTGATGATCTATTGATCACAGCGCGGACAGAACAAGACTGCGAACGTGCATCACTGACAGTCTTATACTTCCTGGCAGAAAAGGGGCACAAAGTGTCCCCTTCAAAGCTACAGTTCTGTGTCCAGCAAGTTGTGTACCTTGGTCACTTGCTGTCCATGTGGGGTAGACAGTTGACACCTGACTGCATTCAGTTAATTGCACATCTTCCACAGCCCAAGACACAAAAGGAAGTACGGGCCTTCATTGGCCTCCCTTCTTACTGCAGACAATGGATTCCCCAGTATGCATATCTAGCCAAACCACTCATACAGTTGACAACACAGGAGGCGGCGACTTCGACTGTCCTCCCTTGGACTCAGGAACATACACTTGCTTTTGCAACAGCTCTAGCAATCAGACAAAGCGACTCCATAGTGTTAGGACACCCCCTGACAGTACAGGTTCCACACTCAGTGGAAGTTCTCTTAAACAGGACACAGACACAACACTTGACCATAGCAATACTGACAGGATATGAACTGACACTGTTCCAGCCACACATAGAGATCAGACGTTGCAACATTTTAAACCCTGCTACACTTTTACCCTCAATCACAGCAGACCCTACACCACATGACTGTGTGGAAGTCATTAACACAGTGACGAAGCCAAGACAAGACTTGACAGACATTGCATTGCCCGACCCAGACCTGACACTTTATGTCAATGGTTCATGTATGAGAACAAGCACAGGAGAGTTAGTGGCCGCGTATGCAGTGACCACCGATACTGAAGTCATAGAAACACGACGAATTGACACCTTGTCTGCCCAAGCAGCAGAGCTCATTGCTCTGACCCAAGCCTGTATACGAGCCAAGAACTTGAAAGTAAACATATACACAGATTCACAGTACGCATTCGGAGTCGTTCACGACTTCGGTGTCCTCTGGCAAGAGAGAGGTTTTCTGACCTCCCATGGAGCCAAAATACAGCATGGTCCCCTCATTCAAGCTCTGTTAGATGCAATACACTTGCCAACAGCAATAGCCATCATGAAGTGCAAAGCACATACAAAACTCACTGACACTATTTCCCAAGGTAACGACCTGGCAGATCGAACAGCCAAATTTACAGCACAGACTCAAACAGACATTCCAGCTGACACGACAAAGACTGAAATACCATCACTGACGAATTGCATGACAGTCAGGGATCCCTCACAAGATGTACTCGACATACAGACACATGCCACTCCAGACGAAATCAAGAAATGGACTGAACAAGGAGGGGTCCAGACAGCTCAGGGATGGATGACGAAAGGCAAAGCCACATGGTTTCTCCCCGACTCCATGGTTCAAGTTATCATAAATACAGCACATAGTCCAGCACACTTAGGAGAAAAAGCCATGTTAGACAGTATACAGAACATCTGGTTCAACAAGCATTTACGTGCAGCAGCGAAACAGAAAGTGCGTACCTGCATGATCTGTTGTCAATTCAATCCAGGCAAAGGCATTCCCGTGGAACAAGGTGGATTTCATCCTCCTGACCACCCTTTTGAAGTCCTCCAAATGGATTATATTCAGATGGACAGATGTCGAGGATTCAAGTATGTCCTCGTAGTTGTATGTGCCTTATCTAGATGGACAGAAGCGTACCCAGTCCCAGATTACACTGCTGTGACCACTGCCAAGCAGTTGGTCCGTGAATTCTTCCCGCGATACGGCTTGCCCCGTGTCGTGTACTCAGATAATGGACAGCCATTCTCTTCTGAATTGATGAAACAAGTATCTCTCCTGTTAGGGTACCAGTGGAGATTCCATTGCGTACGACACCCAGAGGCAGCAGGCCTCGTAGAAAGACACAATCAGAATCTAAAAACACGACTAGCGAAGGTCTATAAAGAAAAAGGCGTGGATTGGATGGTAGCCCTGCCGGTTGCCCTCTTTTACATGCGTATGGTAGCTCATTCCAGAACCGGATTATCTCCGTACGAGGTGGTTTTTGGTAGACCGCCGAATATGTGGGGTACGCCTATGCCACGCAGAATCACTGATGTTGACAGTAATATGCTGACAGATTACCTGGCTTCCTTGATGTCTGCACTACTTTCTTGTCGTTCACAGGTTGCAGCTGCCTTCCCGGACAACACCCAGGTGAAAAGCCACGAAATTGTTCCAGGAGACCTGGTTTGCATCCGCAACTTTGACCGCTCAAGCCCTCTGGAGCCCCGTTGGCGTGAGCCGAAGTTAGTGTTATTAACCACGAGGACCGCCGTCAAGGTCGAGGGCCGCAAGGGCTGGCTCCACGCCCATCACGTCAAGCGATTCCATGGACTTGGCCCGGTAAAGGATTCTAAGGACTGTTTCGCGAAGGTTTCTGAGAACTGTTCCGATATTGACCCTAAACTCCCTTTGCTAGAAAAGACTCCGCAACAGGAATATAGGCAGAAGTTACGGTCTAGTAAGTCAGACAGCGTTTAATTGCTTAAGTCCCCCTCGGGTGATGCGGTTAGACAGGTTCCTGACATGTATAAGATCGTAGACCCAAATAGTGAGAGAGATAGGCGGACAATAATGAAAGAAAAATACTGCAAAAATCTACGCAGCAGATGCATAGTAACTCTGATCGTTATGTTTTTTCTGAGTATCTCGATTATATGTATAAGCTTGACGCTACATGTTTTCTTTCCTCCTCTTGGTTCACATGTACATTCTTCTTCTTTCAATGACACTATAGAGCACACATTCAGTGACCTTCCACCTCACGAACTATCCTATCGACTAGCACTGCGCAACAACACTTTCATCCGTATGTTACACCATTCTCACCAGACCAGCAATGTAACGAATTGCTGGGTATGTGGCCGACTCCCACCTTACCAGAAAATGAAGGGAGCTCTGCCGCTCTTTCCTTATCAGTTTTCGCACAATGGTTCGTGCGGAGCATGGTTTGCTTTAATGTCATCACTAGACAGTATGTCCACAGTTTCCCAGGGCGATTGGATATGGGGAGACCTGAATACGGTTATGAATAAAGCATGTTTTCCAGACAAAGACGGTCTTCCCCAAAGGAAAGGGACCGATCTAGAAAATGAAGTGTACGAATTAGGAAATTTTTCCCTTAACCTCATGATTCTGAACGTCCAGTCTGAGACCAATACAGATTTACCGTTTATAACAGTCTTACCAGTAAAAGGTGAATTATGCGTTAGGAAAAATGACTCAGTGCACTTAGGGCACAGTGATTGTAATACTGTGGTCGAATTCAGTGATAAAGGAAAGTCTACTTTCAAAGCTTCCCGCCATTCCTAATTTATTTGTGGTCAGATAGCTTATGTACGTCTGCCCTTAGACTGGGATGGAACGTGTTATATTGCGTTCCTACTGCCACCAGTTTTTCTAGCCCCATCCGATTATCATCGAGATTCCCGACTCATCCATGTCAGACACAAGAGGGAGATCGAGTCCCCAATTGTTGATCAGACTGAGACAACGTTGGAGCAATATACAGATTTCAATAAAGGATTCTTTTTCTTCATAGGTCCCGTCCAAAATAGTAAATTAATACGCAGGTTAACAAGAACTCTTGAAGCAGTAGTGAACGAGACTACTTTTGCCTTAGGTAACTTAACCAAAGAGCAGTCTGCTATGAGACTTGTTGTTCTTCAGAACCGCCTTGTTCTTGACATCATCCTGGCCAATAGGGGCGGAGCTTGTAGAGTGATCGGCTCCAGTTGTTGTGTTTTCATACCTAATAACGCACCTTCAGTGTATGCAGCAATAACAAGGCTCCATAAGATAGCTCACCAGATACACCAGAATCCTGGCACCTGGACCTGGTCCGGTTGGCTCTGGAGTGTGATATCAGCCTGGGGTTGGAAAGTGTTGTCATTCCTAGGAATGATACTGCTCATACTATTCAGTTGCTGTCTCTGTCTGCAATGTGGCCCAGCGATTTGCGGCTTGTGTGCCACTGCTTGCATTCCCCGTCCACGTTCACGTTCCCGTGCTCGAATGAAAAAAGACGAGCAAATGATGCTATATGAACAAATAGATGGTCTCATGAAAATAGATATATCCTAAAGGGCGCAGTAGGGGACAAGGAGGGAATGAGGAAACAGAAATTTTATGTGGTCGGTGTGTCCCCCCACTCGCACCCTATTCCCGTACCTATGCCCCATGTATGTCCATGTTAGCATGTAATTCCCTTCCCGTGCCTCTCATAACAATGCCCCTGCATTTCCGTCTAATGTTAGCATGTCAGTTATTAGGCCTTCCATGAATGAAACGTTAATTCTGCACTGAGGCCTACGTTGCCAATGCATTTACATGGTACACGTTTAAATATCACGAAGCACACGTTTTTGTGGCCCCGCCGAGCCAGGCCCTGAATTCAGGCTCCAAGCCTCTTCTGTCTTTGAAAGTTGCAGTTTAGGTATGCATCCCTGACCTCTACCTTACTCCCTGCCCAGCCGAGAGGTGCCCGGCCTGGCCTGCCTGCCAAGACGGTATTTTGCCTACAGTTATCTGCTCAGCCTCCGCAAAAACACATTCCAGTCTAGTGAAATAGGTAAACATATTTCCGCCTGCAGAGCATAGGGCCTAGCCTTCCTGTCTCCATACAAGTGATTTACTGATTCTGTTGCCATAGTAGGCCCATGGCCCCACGCAATGCACGTAGAAATATATGCACACACTAGCATTTAGTGATGAACGGCCTCTGCTCGAGAGACCTTTACTTCAGACAATACATCCTCCAAACACAAGATATCAGATATGCCAAAGGTGCAGGTTGTTCTGACATCCCAGACTCCAGACTCCTCTACTAGTGCTAAAGTCAACCCCCCAGCTCTCCCCAGTTACACGTCATATCCACGTCATGATCAGTTACGCGCACATGCAGGGTAAAGGTTTCTGTTGACCCTGCAGACCTCCTCTATGCATCCACCCACCTATGACACTCCTATGACTCATCAAGTGAACATCCACGTGTACGCCTCCTTACACGCCTTCTTTTACGCCCATATGTTCTTATCTCTCTCTTTTCGCTTGCTCCGCCTGGAGTGTTCCGCCTACTGTATTCATTGCAATTATGTGGTTTTACTATATATAATGTGTGATGTTAATAAAACGTTAGATATCCCTTCCTGAACCTTAGTGGTGATGGAACCCGATTCTCAATGACTTGAGTCATTCTGGTGAAGTAGTGTGGCTCACTGGTTAGAGGCGGCAGACCCGAGAGCAGAGGATGGCCCGGGACCAGGGTTCGATTCCTGACGCGGCAGGTTTCTGGACCAGGGTCAGCGGACTCGATAATTCTCTCGCCTCGGTGCCCACTCTGATCAGCGATCACACTCGGCAACTCTGGGCACTAGCTTGCCTCATCTTCACTAAAGGCCCCACCAGACCGCCGGGGATGCCTGGTCTCACCCTGGAGATACCCATTAAGGGACCATCTCTCAGGGAAGCCAGGAAGGGTTTCGCAGCGGTCGAAGCGCGGAGGTACCCCTTCGGGAGTGATTCCAGCGCTATATAAGCACATAATTAATTATAATTAAAGCCCTTTTGACTCAGATACCACGGACTCTGCCTCTCATTTTATGAGCTATCCTTATTGCTATTAATGTATTGAAAAATGTCCGGGTAATTTTATTTACCACAAAACGCTAAAACTATCCCTGTACCCCATAACCCAAAACCATATTTGAACCCTTAAAATACCCAAACACCCCAAAAACATATATCCCAGTACCCCAAAACATATACCCCTATACCCGTACTTACCTTATCCAAACATTAAAAAAAAACATGTTTTTACCATTCATGCATTTACAACGAATTTCTTTGTAAATGTATGCGTGGTAAAAGCATATAAAATCTAATGCCATGCGTTAAAATGGCATTGCGGAGTCATGGTACTTTCATAATGAAAGTATGCGGAGTGATGGTCTGCGGAAAGAAAGTTGCGGAATAATGGGTGTTTACCCTCCCCCGGTAAGTACATTGGTGGCACGGCGGCCCACATCTCCAGCAACAACTCATATTTTTTCACCACCGATTTGAAAAATGCACAGGTCTCTCTCATTGATGGCCAGCGCCGACATACACTTTTAGACACACCTCCCGCCACAAGTTCTAGAAATCCGAACTTTAGAGCTGGGGAGCTACGTTGGAATCTCGGCATCAGGTCAACATCCTGTGATTCCAGGCAAATTTCTTTGTCTCCCCGTGCCTACCACAAATTAATGTGTTCTTCTGTAATGTAAATTGTGTTCATGCCATGTTGTCGAGTTCGCGCTATATAATATTGCAAGGAAAAATAAAGTAGGGAAACTCGAGTTCACACACTACTGAATGCGCACTCTTAAGTGCATCAGCAGTGCACTGTGAATCGGAGCGTTTCTCTGGCCTATCACAGATAAGAAATGCTATCAAAACGAAATCCTACAAAACAATATACTACTGGCCGGCAGCAATTCATACCCGGACAACGTCGGGACGGGCTGCTAGTACCAATATAATAAAGAGAGAGCCCAAACCTTTGAGGCGGGTAATCTCAGGAACCACAGCACCAATCACAACACCCAATAAAGCGTTGGAAAGGGCAGTTGCAGCAGAAGGACATAGGCTATGCAGACGCCCACCATATACATTTAAAAAGTAAAAGAACCGTGCCAGCAAAGTAGTCCCTTGTGGGCGTGTCTTTGTTGTACTGTGGGCTTGTGCTGGGGGGGCGTGACAAATGCTGGGGGCGTGTGGTACGTTCCGCCCTTCGGGCTGGACTGCTCCCAGGAGGCACAGGGTCAAGGCTGATTTGCATATGGCCATGTCTGAACTGGGGTGGTGTGGAGTGCAAAAAAACTATGGATTTAGGCCCAGATCTCTGTACTGGGGTGAATGTATGACATTGTTCTGCATTTTGTCTATCAACTGTTGTTTTTGCATTTGTCACCCCGAGTGGAATGGGTATGCTCAGACGTGAGTCCCATGCTCGCCACACCACTGGAGTGAAGCTATCCTGGCTGAAGATAGTTGATAGTCTGAAATTGGTCCTAGGATACTTGAGTCTGGTCCAGGAAAGACATGGCTTGGCAATTTGGTCTGGAATGTTCCTATGGGGCACAGGTTCAAGGCTGATGTGGTGTAGAGTGCAAAAATAATGATGGATTTAGGCCCAGATCTCTTTATTGGGGTGAATGTATGACATTGTTCTGCATTCTGTCCATCAACTGTTGTTTTTACATTACGCGCTTCATGCCATCTCTCATATCGTGTGCTGGAGGTGTGGGCGTGTGCGGGGCGCGCGTTTTGTCAAATATTTAATTGTTCCCTATTCCAAGGTTCTGTACATTCCAGCTCCGGGTGTCCACCCTGCCCCCTTTAAATACCCCTGCACCCCATAATCAAAACCCACCCTTACTCCTTAAGAATACCCCAACACCCTTAAACACTAAGCTATCTTAACCCTATAAATATACCCTGTACCCCAAAACCCAAACCTATACCTAAATCCTAATAATACCCCTGTACCCCAAAAACCAAACCTACCCCTGAACCCTAAAACACCCCTGTACCCCAAAACCCAAACCTAGCCCTCAACCCTTAAAATACACCTGTACCCCAAAACCCAAACCTACCCCTGAACCCTAAACAGACCCCTGAACCTCAAAACCCAAACCTAGCCCTGAACCATAAAAATAACACTGTACCCCAAAACCAAAACCTACCCCTGAACCCTAAAATACCCCTGTACCCCAAAACCCAAACTTAGCCCTGAACCCTAAAAATACCCCTGTAACCCAAAACCCAAATCTAGCCCTGAACCCTTAAAATACCCCTGTACCCCAAAACCCAAAACTACCCCTGTACCCTAAAAATACCCCTATACCCCAAAACCCAAACCTAGCCCTGAACACTAAAAATACGCCTGTACCCCAAAACCCATAGCTATCCCTAAACGCTAAAACTACCCCTGTACCCCATAACCCAAAACTATATCTGAACCCTTAAAATACCCAAACACCCCAAAACATATACCTCAGTACCCCAAAACATAAACCCCTATACCCATACTTACCTTATCCAAACATTTAAAAAAAACATGCTTTTACCATTCATGCATTTACAACGAATTTAATTGTAAATGTATGCATGGTAAAAGCATATAAAATGTAATGCCATGCGTTATAATGGCATTGCGGAGTCATGGTACTTTCATAATGAAAGTATGCGGAGTGATGGTCTGTGGAAAGAAAGTTGAGGAATAATGGGTGTTTACCCTCCCCCGGTAAGTACATTGGTGGCACGGTGACCCACATCTCCAGCAACATACTCATATTTTTTCACCACCAATTTGAAAAATGCACAGGTCTCTCCCATTGATGGCTAGCACCGACATACACTTTTAAACACACCTCCCGCCACAAGTTCTAGAATTGCGAACTGTAGAGCTGGGGAGCTACGTTCGAATCTCGGCATCAGCTCAACATCCTGTGATTCCAGGCAAATCGCTTTGTCTCCCCGTGCCTACCACAAATTAATGTGTTCTTCTGTAATGTAAATTGTGCTCATGCCATGTTGTCGAGTTCGCGCTATCGAATATTGCAAGGAAAAATAAAATAGGGCAACTCGAGTTCACACACTACTGAACGCGCACTCTTAAGTGCATCAGCAGTGCACTGTGAATCGGAGCGTTTCACAGGCCTGTCAAAGATAAGAAATGCTATCTAAACGAAATCCTACAAAACAATATACTACTGGCCGGCAGCGATTTATACCCGGACAACGTCGGGACGGGCTGCTAGTTTATATATAAATTTATAAATAAATAAATAAATGTATTAAATAAATCACCAAAATTATAGAGACATAACATGCTCAAAACCATTTCTTACTGTCTCTAGTCCCCCCTTTCTATCTTCAATCATCTCTCACTTTGCTTTGTTCTCGCTCCAAGTGTCCCCCTACCTCTCGCTTCTCTGTTTCTCCTTCTGTCTTTCTTACTCTTACCAATCCGGTTATAGTCCTCTTCCACCTAGTTGGTTCTCTGTTTCTCCTTCTGTCTTTCTTACTCCTACCAATCCGGTTATAGCCCTCTTCCACCTAGTTCTTTCTTTCTGCCTCCCTTCCCTCTGTGCTCTTTCACCTCATTCTCCGTGCCCCCTGGGTGCCGATTTTTTTTTGGCCCGTGTCACACAGGCTTTTTGCATCTTGATCGCGGAAGTAGATGCAGACACTGAGCACCCTCTAAACCGGAGCACCCGGAGGGGCATGGAGAATGATGTGCCAGGGGGAGCATGAATGCAGAGGGTGCAATCCGCAGCTTCTGGGCTTGGCTCTCTTTAGACTCGAGGCACCAAGGGGAGCTCAAGGGGGCGGGGGGGGCATCTGACTGGAACCATGCTCAAGCCGTCATTGGCTTGCTCACCACTGCCCCGAAAGAGGGGAAGGCCTTAGTTGAGTGTAGAATACACGCAGATCAGCATCGGATCAGCTAGCCAGGCATGGTAGTGGTTAAATCTGGGTGACAAATTCACAAAAGTGTTTTTGTTCATAAAGGTAGGATGAATCATTCAGAAAAGGATATGTATCTACTACTCTCTACTACTCTTTACCACTGACTCTCTCCTACTCTACTACTCACTCTCTACTACTACTCTCTCTACTACTCTCTACTACTCACTCTACCTCTCACTCTCTACTACTCTACTACTCCCTACTACTCTCTCTCTACTACTCTCTCTCTACTACTCTCTCTCTACTACTCTCTCTCTACTACCCACTCTACGCTTCACTCTCTACTACTCACTCTCCACTACTCACTCTCTACTACTCACTCGTTATTACTCATTCTTTACTACTCACTCTCTACTACTCGATCTCTACTACTCTCTACTACTCACTCTCTACTACTCATTCTCTACTATTCTCTACTACTCTCTACTACTCACACTACCTCTCACTCTCTACTACTCTACTACTCCCTACTACTCTCTCTCTACTACTCTCTCTCTACTACTCACTCTCTACTATTCTCTCTCTACTACTCTCTCTCTACTACTCACTCTCTACTACTCACTCTACACTTCACTCTCTACTACTCACTCTCTACTACTCACTCTCTACTATTCATGCGTTATTACTCATTCTCTACTACTCTCTACTACTCACTCTCCACTACTCACTCTCTACTACTCACTCTGTACTACTCTACAACTCTCTACTACTCTCTCTACTACTCACTCTCTACTACTCTCTACTCACTCTCTATGACTCACTCTCTACTACTCTACTACTCACTCTCTACTATTCTCTACTACTCTCTCTCTACTACTCATTCTCTACCACTCACTCTACTACTCTCTACTACTTACTCTCTACTACTCACTCTCTACTACTTGCTCTCTACTACTCACTCTCCACTACTCCCTCTCTACTACTCGCTCTCTACTACTCTACTACTCACTCTACTACTCACTTTCTACTACTCTCTACTACTCTCTCTACTACTCTCTCTTCTACTCACTCTCTACTACACACTCTCTACTACACACTCTCTACTACTTGCTCTCTACTTCCCTAGTACTCACTCTACTACTCACTCTCTACTACTCTCTACTACTCTCTTTACTACTCACTCTCTACTACACACTCTCTACTACATACTCTCTACTACTCGCTCTCTACTTCTCTCGTACTCACTCTACTACTCACTCTCTACTACTCTCTCTACTACTCACTCTCTACTACACACTCTCTACTACATACTCTCTACTACTTGCTCTCTACTACTCTCTACTACTTTCAACTACTCTCTACTACTCACTCCCTACTACTCTACTACTCCCTACTTCTCTATCTCTACTACTCACTCTCAACTACTTACTCTCTAATACTACTCTGCTAATCATTCCCTACTACTCTCTACTACTGACTCTTACTACTCTCTCTCTACTACTCCCTCTCTACTACTCTACTACTGACTCTGCTACTCACTTTTTACTACTCTACTACTCTACTACTCACTCTCCAATACTCTCTCTACTACTCACTCTCTACTACTCTCTACTACTCGCTCTCTACTACTATACTACTCTCTACTACTCACTCTCTCCTACTCCCTACCACTAACTATCTACTACTCACTCTCTACTACTCTCTACTACTCACTCTTGACTACTCTCTATCTCTACTACTCACTTTACTACTCACTCTCTACTTCTCACTCTCTACTACTCACTCTCTACTACTCTTTACTAGTCACTCTCTACTACTCTCTCTCTACTACTCACTCAACTGCTCACTCTCCACTACTCTCTCTCTGCTACTCACACTCTACTACTCACTCTCTACTACTCTCTACTACTCGCTCTCTACTACTCACTCTCTAGATCTCTACTACTCCCTACTACTCACTCTCTACTGCTCACTCTCTACTACTCTCTACTACTCACTCTCTACTACTCTCTACTACTCACTCTCTACTTCTCACTCTCTACTACTCTACTACTCCCTACTACTCTCTCTCTACTGCTCACTCTCTACTGCTCACTCTCTACTACTCCCTATTACCCACTCTCTACTACTCTCTACTGCTCACCCTCTACTACTCTCTCTCTGCTACTCACTCTACTACTTACTCTCTACTACTCTCTACTACTCACTCTCTACTACTCACTCTCTACTAGGATGTGGCTTAATACAGAAATTCCCCTAAGTCATACCATAATGAGGGACTGTTTGACTCTAGATAATGTACATAGGATTAGGTGGTTGATGTATATCAATGATAGGTTTTCCAGGTTGGGGAGGCCTGAACTTTACTCTGTCATTGACTCTATAACATCCAAAGACATTGTTTACACCAAGGTGGCTATGAAGGAGCTCCTATCCCTGGAGAGGGAAGAAACCGAGCTGAAGAAACCCTGTGTCAGGGCCAGTCTTTTGTTGGCTATACCTAATGGTCCTGACAGCTACCTCAATGTGGTGACCCATCCCTACCACAGGTTTATTTTAACTCGATTTCGATTTAATTTGATTCATTTTAACTTGGGTTTTTATCCTGTGTGGAGTACCCCTGAAAAGGCACTGCCCTGTTCTTGCGATCATTTTTCTGAGCAAAGTACAATGCACTTTATAATGTTCTGTAGTTATTACAACGAAGCTCGGAAGTTGTTTCTTGTACCTATACTCAAGGAAGCAGGATTTATTCTAGTCAGACCTGCTCTTATTTACTTGCAAATGTTACAAACTCCCAGGATTATGTTTCATGTGGCTAGTTTCCTGGTGAGAGCTATAAGAAGCAGGAACATCAGACTCAAAAATGTGCCTACCTCCTTATGTAGCCCAGACCTGCACACTAATTAGTCTGGTTGCTGGTGATTATCGGTCAAGAACCTTAGAATACATTGTAACAGGGCTAGTAGTCACCCTTTTCTAATACCCAGATGGGGACACACCTAGGAAATTTTTTAAACTTTTTAAACTTTTTCGCACTTTAGCACCTTGCACTTTAGCACTTTGCACCTTGTATTAATCTTTTGCTTATGAAATGTAACATGGTGTATAATGAGTTTTTACTAAAATGTTTTTTTAACTGTTTTTATTCATTGTATTTGTTGTTTGTGATTTTATGCCATTGTCTTTGTATGATATTAAGTTATCGCAATAAAGTATTTTGACTGACTGACTGACTGACACTCTCTACTACTCTCTCTCTCTACTACTCTCTACTACTCACTCTACTGCTCACTCTCTACTACTCTCTGCTACTCTCTGCTACTCGCTCTCTACTCCTCACTCTCTACTACTTTCTACTACTCACTCTCTACTCCTATCTACTACTCAATCTACTACTCACTCTCTACTACTCAATACACTTTGGTAAGGCTCTCCTTCAATGGGCGTTCTTCTAAACGTTCTGAAACTTGTACAGAATGAACATGGGGCAGGTCCTTTCATATGTTTTGGGATGAAGCGAGTGGGTAATTTTCCCATAGTCTCTGAAATTATTCTTTCTAATATTAAAGGTGAAGCAGCATCCTTGATTATACACTAGTGACTTTCCACAGTGGCAGCTGCCGACCATGTTCATGAGTTGCCTGTTATTTTTTCCAAAATTTAAAGCATTTTGGGCCGTAATAGTTTGGGGTCCAGACCATCTATGCAATCTCTTGGCAAACCGCCGCCTGAAAAAGGTACTCACCCGGTTTCTCCTAAGGAGTATTGGGATAAATCTAGGTAGCAGCAACAGAAGCCCGGGTCTCACGGTGACCCACTGCCACCAGGCTTCTGAGTGACAATATGATTTGAGTGATCGTGCTAAAATTAAGACTCCGGAGCGTTTTCAGGTTCTTGATTATCGTTCTCCTCGTTCCTTTCAGGAATCGTCTGATTAACAGTACCACAGAGACTAGCAACAGGATCACAGGCAAGGTGAGTCCATGCAGCCTAAATAGGACATGCAGAGCTCTTTTGACACTAAACCCAAGAGGACGGAGCCATCTCCATATAGAATCCCCTTCCAAAAGAAGAAGGTTAGTGCTTTAGCAGTGAAATATGACCCAGACAGGGAGAAGCCTTTTTTTGGACAGGAATTGAGTGGTGACCCTCCTTGACAGCTGGGCAGAAGTCACCGTAGTGCGGCGGGCACTCCACAGTTTTCCTGGAGGCAAAAGCAGCTGAAACATTTGTTACAGTAGGGATTGCGGATACCCATGTTGCACCTTCGGATGGACTTTATCATTTAGACTTTCAGATTGAAGGTGATATTAAACATACAGTTAATGCTATTTTTTGGGAAAATTTGACTTCTTGATATGGCATTTTATTGGTAGAGGTTGATTGGCCACCTGCCTTTGGTCTTGCTTCTCCTCGTAGGGAAGATATAACCCTCCCTTCTTTTTCACATCTCGTCCCTGAGGAGACGCAGCATGCTTATGCTTCATCTGGTCTTTACCACAACCATGTTGGTTGGGATGAGAACTCTCCGCATCATATTATTCCAACACGTTCCACCCCTCAACGGCAACCTCAATATCTGATTAAACGTGATGTGACAGTGCCCGTTTAAGACATCCTTAGTCAGCTGGAGTAGCAGTGTGTTCATTAGCCCTGTGTCTCTTCCATGAATAATCCTCTTTTTCTGATTTTGAAACCTGGTGGCTCTTATCACATCGTCTTAGATTGTAGACATTTGAATAGTCATATACGCAAATTTGCAGTGCATAACACACACAGTACGACCCTGATTAACAATATCACAGTAAAACGTTTAAAACCATGCTAGACATATCTAATGGGTCTTACTCACATATTGGCTCCTGAGAGCCGTGATTGGCCTACATTTACCACCCTCGGGTCCCAGAGATGATACACTCATTTACCCATGGGATATAAGAACATCCCTGGTGTTTGTGCTGCATGTATTGTGTCCCTTTTACATTCCATTGACCCTGACAGTCTGCCCTATATGGATGACATAAACTTATCGATGATGAATTGAATCTGCATTTGGTGAGAGTAGATTGCATTATTACCCGATTCACTGAACTTGACTACAAGTTCAGTTTTGCTAAGTCTCACATTTGGTTCCTTGCTGTTCTTTTTCTAGGTTATGAATTGACCCAGGAGGGGAGAGATGTGACTCCCCAAGTGTGCGCAATTGCAATCCCTTCTACCCTCAAGAAATTGCTGTCTCTGCTTGTTTATTTACATTTTGGCAGGACTTACCTTCCTGAGTACGCTCAGCGAATTAAACCTCTTTACGCTTTGATACACCTGACTTTTTCCGCTTCCACTTGGCTTCAGGAACATACTGCAGTCAACATGACTTACAGACCAGCCTTAACACCACTAATTTGGTCATCTGGACAATACCGGGTGCCATTGGTTTTTGTTACAAATGGGGGTCTCTAGTTGGTAGAGGTTTGTCCAAGTCCAAGTAGGGAGCCTTCTTCCTAGTCAGGATATGTGAGTTACACTCCTAAAATAACACCTGATCACACACTTGGTAGCTTCGCAGGAGCAGTCAGACTTATCTTAGGGGCAGTGTTTAAAGCATTTGCACATAACCAACAGTAATGCAGTGAGAATACTACAAACGGACACCACACTAGTTTTAGGAAAATATCCAATATTTTATATACTTAGACAAGGTCAAAATGATTAAAATCCACATTACTTTACTTAGAAATGTTCAGTAATCCAAATAGATTTGATATACAGTTCCTTGAAGTCAACAGCTACCTCTGGGGCTATCACGGGGTCGTGAACAACAAAATCAAAACAGTTCTGGCTGATCACAGTGTCGCGGGCCAGCTAGAGTGTCAGGAAGACCCACAAAACAGTACCTTTGAAACTGTAGGGCGTTGGCGACCTCTCATTGAGCTCTGATGAGCCGGCATTGTCAGGCGTCGATTCCAGAGGTCAGTCCAGGAGTCGTCGAGACCTTTAAGTCAAACGCGTTGCAGATTGAACTCCTCACGGTTGGAGGCAGGAGCACGGGAATCGGCAGGCGTTGGGTGCTGCGGTGAGAAGTGCAGCGGTTCAGTGGCGGTCGCCCAGTGGTAATCGGTGGGACCGGGGCTGCTGGGAAATGTGATGCAGTGCTCATCGCGGTGGTGGCAGGTCAATGGGCAAGCAGGGGCGTCATGGTTGTTGACGCGCTTTTGTCGGCTGACGAACTGGAGTCGATGGCGCTGGGGTCGGTAGGCCAAGGCTGCGGTGCGGGATGAGGATGGTGCTTTGTGTAACTTACGAGTGGTGCCCTCGAACCACGGTGCAAGCAGCGGTGTCAATGTCGGTGTGGAGTGGCATCGTCTGAGACACCAAGGTTTAGTCATGAAGCGATGTGGTGCCCACAGGTCGTGGTGCAAGCAATGGCTGAGTTGCAGCATCAAGTGATATCGTCAGTGAGACCATGGTTGCGTTGCAGCATGCGGCGGTGCCCTCTGAGGTGCTTTCAGGACACAGAGTTGGCATCAGCATCGTAGATGGCGTTGGGTTGCTTTTTCCTCTGTTTCAGCACAAAACACACAGTTCCCAGTGCTGATGGCAGAAGAACTTGAAGTCTTTGCTGTTCCTGAGCTTTTTGAACAGGGAGCAAGATCTACCTCAAGCCCTTGGAGAAACTCAAATAAAGAAGTTGTAGAAAGTTCAGTCCCCTCCTTTCACTGGCCAAGACAGAAGCAGTCCCTGCAGGCCAACACAGCGAAGCACTCAGCAAAGTGGAAGTTCCTCTTCATAAGTTCTCCAGTTCTTCTTGGCAGCCTTCTTGGTCCAAAAGAGTTCTAAAGTTCTGCGGTCTGGGCCCCAGTACTTATACCCTTGTTCTCTAGTGGCGGCAGAGAAGCCCTGTGCCCAGCCAGAACCAGTTCTGTACTCTCAGTGTAGCTTCCCAGCAGGAGGCAGAGGTAGCATTGTCTCTGGCAGACCAGGCTCATTAAGGTGTGAAAGAAATCTCCTCCCCCTACTCTAAATGCAGACCAGGCCTATTCAGGTGCTAGGTAAAACTCCTCCCACTACTCAGAATGCAGCCCAGGTCTACTCAGCCCAGCCCTGACTCATCAGACTCTCTGGAGCCACTGCGCATCCCCAGCTTCTATCATCCCCAAAGCCAGACAGGCAATCCACATCCTAGCAGAGACACACTGGATGGCAATAAAATACCTACTTTCTAAAAGTGGTAGTTTCAAACGCAGAATCTAAAAACCACCTTTACTAAAAGATTTATTTTAACATTCTGAGTACAGGCATACTAAACTTTATTTTCCTACCTGGTTCCCAGGGGTAGTTATGTTTATAAGATGTTATAAATAAACTCCCCGTTCTGTCCTATGGGAACCGGTAGCCTTGCTATAGTGAAACATGAAATTGGCAGTATTTCACTATCAGGACATGCCACACACACCAGGGCATGTCCTACCTTTTCACATACACTGCACCCTGCCCACAGGGGTACCTTGGGCCTACCTTAAGGGTGACTAACATGTAAGTAAAGGGAAGGTTAGGGCCTGGCAAGTGGGTGCACTTGTCAGGTCGACATGGTAGTTCCAAAACTGCGCACAGACTCTGTGGTGGCAGGTCTGAGTTACCGTTACAGGGCTACTTCTGTGGATAGCACAATCAGTGCTGCAAGCCGACTAGTAGCATTTGATTTACAAGCCCTGGTACCCTCAGTGCACTTTATTAGGGCTTACCAGTAAATCAAATAAGCCAATCATGGAAACACCAATCCATAACACAATTTCACAGAGAGCATGTGCACTTTAGCACTGAATAGCAGTGGTAAAGTGCCCACAGTCCTAAAACCAAAAGCAAAAGGTCATGGAAAAATAGGAGGAAGAAGCAAAAAGTTTGTGGAGAACCCTGCAAAAAGGGCAATTCCAAACACAACCCCCTTCCAGCCTAAAGCCAGGGTAGTCCAATCCATACCTTGATGGGCTTCACTGCTTGGGGCGATAGAACATGGAACCTGGCCAGCAATTACAGGGGTCTATTCTCGTTCTACACCTTCCTGAACTTAGTTGGATCCTTCTATCCATGGTCTCAGGGCCAACTAAGCTGACCCATGGGGAACCCTTTTCCTCACCTGTGGACCCCATCTGTGCAGCACCTAAACTTACTTCGCTCACAGATGTGTCCCAACAGGCAGACAGTACCCAACATAGTGGTGTGGCCTAGTCCACCCATGGGGTGTGATTCCTGCCCCCCCGGCCACTGTGTCCATCAGGTCAGCACTCCACTGTGGCTACTGACAGTAGTCAGTGATGAGACCCAGGCCTTATGCCTTCGAGGGCTCTCTAACCTCTGTGGCATCAGAGAGTGGGGGCGGTAGCCCCAGGTGCCTGGCACCCTTTGTCCACTCTTCCTCTTGTCAGGTCAGGGGTGACATCCTGACACTGACCCACCAGCCCAGCTTCTATACCCGGTGGCTGGACAGGAGATTGGGGTGGGCTTTCCCATGTTCCTCCTCCTGGAGGTTCTGTACCCTCCCATATGGAGCAGTCCCCCTCATTTACAGAATTGTCAGGGCACCTTTGGCAGGTGTTCTGCACAATTCTCCCACCAATTCAGGGGTGCTATCCTGCCATTGGTCCACCAGCCCAGGGTCTGTACGCTGAGGCTGGACACAGGACAGGGGTGGTCTCTCCCATCCCAGCTCCTCCTCTCTGTGGCTCTGTACCCTCCCTCCTGGAGTGCCCCCCCCCCAAAAAAAATAAACCGGTAGGGAAACTGTTAGCAGTTGCCCCTTTCTCCAGGTTAGGAGGGAAACCCTGAGCCTGGTCCTCCAACCCTGGGTCTGTACCCTTAGGCTTGATCTGTGCCTGGCAACCCAGGACTTCCAGGGGAGCTCACCAACCCCCCTCAAGGGAAACACACTCCTCATGAGCTGTGCGAGAGTCTGCCTGGCACAGGTCTCCAGCCTCCTGTCTACCTGACAGAGCATGAAGACCCCGCCAAGCAAGAAGTGGCCTCACTGGAGTCAGTCCTATAGTACTCTGAACTCAGAGCTGGCAACCCCTGACCCACTGGTCCTTCCAATGGGGACTGCGTCCCACCCTTGTCCCTCTCTCTGGACTCATGCAACATCTTACCTAGAGAGGTGCTGCCAGACCCCAGAACTGGTGGTATTCTGGTTACAGCTACACCCCCCCAGCTCACCTGACACATTGGGATCCCCCTCAGGGAATGGCCGCTGGTTACAGACTAGGCCCCTCTCCTGGTGTTCCCTCATGGAACCAACCAAGCTCTGGGATGGGGTCTTGGGCATCTGGGGACTCAGCCTGCCTCCACTCCCTCTCTTCAGAGTCAGGACATGGGACCCCTCACCCATCCCACTACACTGGGACCTTTCTGGGTCACTACCAACCTACTGTACTGCACCTGGTTGAGGGAAACCTGAGCCCCTTTCTTCAGGATCGCCCTCAGATGCTTCTCAAGACCCTCTGGAATCCACCAAAACGTCTGCATCCATTGTGAGCTCCCTGGGGGTCAAAGAACTCACACTCCACTGGGTGTTGGCATAGCTCTGGAAAACAGGGACTGAATATATGCACTCCAGCATACAAATTACACAGCCCTTCACATGTGTCAACCAAACTACCCTCCAACCAACCATCGAGTGCCTCAGAAAAGTACCCCACATCATTCTCACAAGACTGATGAGACAGTGTCTGACTGTTACTGTCCCTCAACCCATACTCTTCTGGCTGGTCTCCGTACTCACTTACCAGGGCTTTTACCACGGGGAAACCCCTCTCCATGTACCTCTCATCTAGCGTCAATAGAGTTTCCCTCCGACCACCAGGAATGTGATCCCCTGTGCCAGTCCTCACTGTAGCTTCCTAGCAGGAGGCAGAGATAGCATTGTCTCTGGCAGACCAGGTCCATTCAGGTGTGAAAGAAATCTCCTCCCCCTACTCTAAGTACAGACCAGGCCTATTCAGGTGCTAGTTAAAACTCCTCCCGCTACTCTGAATGCAGCCCAGGTCTACTCAGCCCAGCCCTGACTCATCAGACTCTCTGGAGCCACTGCGCATCTCCAGCTCATGTCATCCCCAAAGCCAGACAGGCAATCTACATCCTAGCAGAGACACACTGGATGGCAAAGCAAGAAAATACCTACTTTCTAAAAGTGGTAGTTTGAAACACAGAATGTAAAAACCACCTTTACTAAAATATGTATTTTAACATTCTGAGTACAGGCATACTAACCTTTATTTTCCTACCTGGTTCCCAGGGGTAGTTATGTTTATAAGATGTTATAAATAAACTCCCCATTCTGTCCTATGGGAACCAGTAGCCTCGCTATAGTGAAAAACGAAATTGGCAGTATTTCAGTATCAGGACGTGCCACACACACCAGGGCATGTCCTACCTTTCACATACACTGCACCCTGCCCACAGGGGTATCTTGGGCCTACCTTAAGGGTGACTAACATGTAAGTAAAGGGAAGGTTAGGGCCTGGGTGCACTTGCAGGTCGACATGGCAGTTACAAACTGTGCACAGACTCTGCGGTGGCAGATCTGAGTTACCGTTACAGGGCTACTTCTGTGGGTAGCACAATCGGTGCTGCAAGCCGACTAGTAACTTTTGATTTACCTGCCCTGGCACCCTCAGTGCACTTTATTAGGGCTTACCAGTAAAGCAAATATGCCAATCATGGAAACACCAACCCATAACACAATTTCACAGAGAGCATATGCACTTTAGCACTGAATAGCAGTGGTAAAGTTCCCAGAGTCCTAAAACCAACAACAACTTGTCAGGGAAAAATAGGAGGAAGAAGCAAAAGGTTTGGGGATAATCCTGCAAAAAGGGCCATTTCCAACAGTTTTACTTATGTCACACTCAATGAAGGTAACACTGTTCCCTTTGCTTATACATAAGCATGGGCGGAAAATCCGTTCCGCTCGCGGATTTTGCGGATTTTCGGGAAATCCGCAATCCGCGAGATTCGCGAATCTCCCGCAAAATCCGCAAATCCGCGAGCAGCGGATTTTGCTCGCACTGCTCGCGTGAGTTCGCGGCTTCCCAGTACAACTTCGCGCCCCGCGAATAAGTGCAAAATTGCAGAAATACGATTTTAGCAAAACTGAAACTACTTACCAGGTTCAAAAGTTCAGGCTCATCATTAGTAGCCATTTCCTGTAGTGCTTCCTGAGGGGCCCCTCCAGAGTTCAGTTGCCAGTTGCAACTATTATGTGACCCTGCTCTGAACCTCAGAATAGTTACACATATGCCACAAAGGTCCTGAATTACAGCTAAGGGAGACAAGCAGGAGCCAGGCTGGAGGTTCAAATCCATTAATCAGCCCCTAATTCATTATTGTCAGTTGGGGCAGGGCAGGTGTTGTAACTAATTTTGCAACAATGAAAGCACTTAGCAAGTTCAAAAGATCACTAATCAGGAAGCACTAAGGAAGCAGGTGCCAGCTAAAAAAATATTCTGTGACACATTAATCAGCCCCAAATTAATTCAGGTCACTTGAGGCAGGGAAGGTGTGCTTGTTGCCACAATAATGTACACTGACTGGACAACCAGAGGGTGCTGTGATGAAACAGAGGGTGGCATGGGTGGGCCAGAGGGTGGCATGAGTAGTCAGAGAGTGGCAGTGGTGACAGAGAGTGGCAGTGATGAAGAAGAGTGTCCCAAACAGGCTGGACACGTAAAAACAACAAGTTCGCGAAACTTGCGACCCGACAGGTAAGTTCGCAATTTGCGACATTGTACAAAACCCTCGCGAACTCGCAGAAACCCGCGCAAACACAAAAAAAAAAAAATCCGCAAATTCGCGAGAATTCGCGGATTTTGCGGATTGCGAGTTCGCAAATCCGCAAAATTCGCGAACGCGAGATCCGCAAAATTCGCCCATGCTTACTTATACATCGCATCTGTACACTCCTGCTGAGATCCGTTTTTCATCTACTGAATGTTTTTTTGACTGCGGTACAGATGGCCATTGTTAAAGAACGGCCTCTTGCGCAAGGTATACACATCTTTATTGTTTCATCTGTGCCTGCCTTAGAAGCAATCACAAAGGTTAGTGTTCCTAATTCTAAAGCCCTACATCCACATTGGATCAAATGGGCTACGTCTTTGACATCTGTTGATATTTTCTTTATCTTTGATCCATCTTTACAGACACAAGTGTTCCTTCAACATGATCATGTTCATCCTCTGTCTTCTATGCTTCTTCTCATTGATCAGTATGAATGTATCATTTATTCTGATGGTTTGGAATAACCGGCTATTGGTTCTAAGCAGAATTATTCTGCAACTTGCGCTATAGTTGTAGGCGCTATGATCGATGGAGTTTACCACTCCACTTTGATTCACACTCAGTCCTTGTGTGACTGTACGGCGCAACTGGCGGAATTGGAGTCTTTGGCCTAGATGTAGGTAATAGCAATTTACCGAATGGTAAATACCGAATTTTACAGATTCGGTCTTCACTATTCGGTAATTGCTATGTAGGTAAAATAATCGGTAAAAATACCGAATCTGTATGATTCGGTAATTACCGATTCTGTAATTACAGAATCGGTATTTGCCATTGATTCCTATGGGCCTTGAAGCCCATAGGAATCAATGGCAAATACCGATTCTGTAATTACAGAATCGGTAAAATTACCGATTTTGCAAGGGTGACAGGGTGTCACTTTGACACCCTGTTGCACCCCTGTTTCTGGCTTGTGTGCCATTTGACACACAGACATGTCCTTAGGGCATGTCTGTGTGCCACATGGCACAGGTGTACATGCACAGATGTGCATGTACACTGGAATTCGTTATTTACCATGGAATAGTATTCCATGGTAAATAACGATTCGGTAAGGGCCTGTGGCACTGATTACAGTGCCACCTACATCTTGATTTACAGAATCGGTAAATTTACCGATTCGGTATTTTACCGATTCTGTATATTTACCGAATCGGTAAATATACCGATTCTGTAAATAAAATGCCCCTTACATCTCAAAAGCCAAATACCGGTCGGAAACAGCCGAAATCGGCCTTTTCTGACCGGTATTAAGGCTCCTACATCTGGCCCTTTGCTTCTCGCTCGCGAGCATTCTGATCCTGAGTTGCTTATCCTTGTGGTGTGAGACTCTTTTTATTGTGTACAATCTTACAATGACAATTTACACTTTTGGAAACAAAATGATTTCTGAGATTCGAAAGGCAGCACAATAAAGCATAAAATGCTTTGGGTAAAGCTGGCTGATCTTAAAGATCGCCTACCACTTACACATGTTGTACGAACATTAGGCTATCAACATGCGGGAGCACACGCTGTTGGTAATTCGATGGCTGATGAAGCAGCCAAATCTGCAGTAGCCACGACTAGAGTAGCCCCGATTACACGATCTACGAATAAAATTGATGATGACATTTTGGTTGTGATAGCTGCATGTCGGCAGGGAACAGCTTTTCCTTTAGGATTTCCTTCTAAAAATACGTATCAGGTAACTACTGACAAGTTTCCCTTTTTAACGATTCCTGGAGTTGGTGATCACCTGATACCCAACCTCGACTGCAGACACTCTTTAATAATGCAGCTTTCATCTGTGCCATAATTTCTCTATCAATTTCCTATGCTTCAACTCCAAATCATTACTGCAATACTTTGCATATCTAACAATAGGACTGTCTTTAAAGCAGGCTGTAAAATACTTAAGCCCCTCTGCAGAAAAAGACCAGCCTTTTTATCAGCCAGAATTCAAAAATACACCCCCAATAGAATCCTAAGATCCACACATATGAATCTCCTGACAGTCCCCAATTTCAAAAAGAAGAAATTAGGTGGCTCCAGATTCTAAGTACTTGCCCCCCGCATATGGAACTCCCTTCCTCTTCACATCAGAACTACCTCCATCTACATAATATTCCGGCAACTTCTAAAAACATGTCTCTTTAAACAGGCTCATGACCAAAACCAAGTCCAGTGTGATGAGCTCCTGTTACCCAAGAAACAGGAAACCATCCCGCGTATGTGTGCTCAATAAATACTAGCAACATAACATAACAAGTTAGTTTCCCTGAAGTCTGGCTATTTGTACCTTTTGCTACAGGACTAAAGCTTATTATACTTACTTTATTTGCAGTGTAAATCCTTAACATAATGAAAAAAAGAAAGAATATATAAAATGGATTTGTCACTATTGATATTTTATGGAGTGATTGTCCCTTTTTAAGTCGAATCCCACCAGACAGAACAGCTGTCTGGTTGCGAAAATACTTCTTGTGGGCATTCTGAAAGCTACCCTGGGAATCCATTCCACCCATTGCTTACCATTGGCTTTGTGGTCTGTAACTCACATTTGCTTGTTTTCTATTTGCTGGCTTGTTTTGTTGTAGGCTGTCCAGAATGTCTTTGTTCCTGTCATGGAGAAAAGCTTGCTCACCATCATTCTTAGCATTCTTCTAATAGTCCTCAGTTTCTGTAAACAAGCCTTTAAATTTTGTTCTTATCTTGTCACATTTGTTGTGTGTTCAAAGACAAAGGTAAAATATCAGGCTCTGTCTTCCGAGGGAACCTGGTGTTTTCTTTTCTTTCCCTGACTTCAAATTGAGAGGATTTATGTGACAATCTTGCTGAGTACGAGGTAAAAAAAAAATGTTCTCGCATACAACAACATGTTAACGTTATGTTATATATGAATTGTATAGTGCACTGTCGGAAGGTAGGATCCTTCTGCATGGTTACCCCCACTTTTTGCCTGGTGCTAAGCTGTTTTTGACTAGTCTGACTGGGATCCCGCTAAATAGGACCTCAGTCTCTCTGCTTTCTCCCTTAAATTGTTATGACCAGTACTTAAGTACATCCCAGCTTCGATACTGGGATTCCCCCATAAGTCCCTAGTATGTGTTACTAAGGTACCAAGGGCATGGGTACACCGGAGGTCCCCCATGGGCTGAAGCATGCATTATGCCACCCCTGGGAGACCATTCAAAATTGAACTACAAGCCTGCCATTGCAGCCTGTGTAAGTTGGTGGTACCACCTCTTACTAAAGATATAGGTTTACTATATTTAAGGTCACTGCACAAAAAACCTATAAGTCACCCCAACAGCAGACCTTTGCAATCCTGAAGGCAGGGTGCTTGGTTCTAAATGTGAGGGTACCCCTGCATGAGCAGGACACCCTTAAAGCCTATGGAGTCCATTTTCCCAGGTTGCAAGCGAAGCAGCCATATACCATATAGAGGGGCACCGCGTAATTACGTGATGACCATCTTGAAACAGGCTGCTATGAATCCTGTCATGTTTGGTATTAAACATGATGTTGGAATTATACCACCACCCTGTAAACGGCGTAGAGGTATGATTCCAAGGCTCTCCATGTCCCTGGTACCAGTCTTCCAGAACCGGACAGCACAAAATGGTGGCTGCGGACCAGCGACACGATTCTGCCCTCCTGCTGCTGAGCCAAGCACGAGCAGGGGAAGGCAGAACAATAGGTATCCTGTCACATGGAGGAGTCACCACCTCCCAGAAAGGATTTAGCGTATTGGGGCAGGGTGGGTGTGCTTTCCAGCACCACTCAGTCTGCATGAGGGGCACATTTGGTGTCCCCTTTCATAGTCCAGTTCAAACCAGCTCTGGGAGCCCTTGGCTCCCACTCTGGCATGAAACTGGACAAAGGACATGGGAGTAACCTCCCCACTGTTCAAACCCTCCTCTTTCAGGGTCCCCTGAATCGTCCCAACCCTTTCCCTAGGGGACTTATGAGCTTATCGGTGGGTGGGTCCCTAGATTCAACAGGGAACAGGATTAAATTCAGACACCACTTCTTCTTCTACCATCTGTGCACTCTGGACTTCGCTGGACTTCGTTTGGGCCTGACTTTGTCTCCTGTCCAGTCTGCTGCATCCTCTGTGTTCCATACAGGAACCTTCCAAGGCTATTGGGCAGCAGAGACACCTGAAGGAATATCCCTTGAAGTGAAGGACACATTTCCCTGCATTTGCAGGCACAGCAACTAAGCAGACTGGTCTGCTGATTCTGAGCTCCTATGGACTCCAAAAGGTTTTGCAATACAGGTGGTGGTTCTCCACAGCTCGCATGGCCTGCCCTGCCCGTTCAACAAGTTTGAGGCCAATATATCTCGTGGGAGCCGCAGGAACTAAACTCCTGTGCACCACGTTCACTTGCAGTTGCAAAGGCTTGTTCCTTTAAAGAAAATCTTCGGGCTCAAGTAGCCACAACCTCTAGCATCTCCAGTGACCAGAATCTTTTGCCACACCGCATTGTGTGCATCAGGACCTGCAACTTTTGGTGAGCTGCTTTAGGTCCTCTCGTGACTCCAGTGCTTCCGACCTGTGGGTCCATTTAAGGGTCACCTTCACTTCTGTTGGGCACCTCTTATAGCTCAGGGCCTGCCCTGACTCTACTTGTAGGAGTCTCCTGGACCTTGCTGGTACCGACACTGTACCTTCTTTGACTACTGCATTGATTGCCTTTGCCAAGACTTGTTGGAGCTCCCACCGGACACCGACTCCTCAGCACTCAACATCTGGTGAGGGACAGCTTGTGCATGGCTTCTTGTCTTCCTCAGCATCACCTGTTCCTCACAGCTGCAAGGTCCTCGCCAACTCTCCTGCAACTCCCAACATTGGTGGGAATTCGTCTTCCAGATCTTCTGGTCGCTCCTGAGTGACATAGACTCTGTCCCCTCTGCTTGCAGGTATCTCTCAACTAGACTCCACCTTCAGATTCCACCGGACATTTTCTTCTCCTTCAGCAGTGGCACTTTCCTGAATTCCTCCATTGGGTTCGACAGCGGTTTCCAACACCACTTCACACCTATGCACCCGGCTTCCCTGGTGTAGGTAACGTGGGTGAAAGGGTATCCACTGGTGGGGTGGCTCTCCAACCTTCTGTCTTCCACAGAGTTTCTTCAGGGTCCACTTGGAAGGGTCCTTTATCTTTAAAAAACCAACATGACTTATACGTTGACTTGTACCGAGAACGCAGTCGTGTTCCCACACTTCACACAATCTCTGTGGAGTTCCTAGTTACTCACCTTGGGTGGTTCCTTGGCAGCCCGTCACTTCAACATCCTCTTGACATTGTCTTGACTCGAGTTGTGGTTCCTATACCACTTTCTTAGTATATGGTTTGGTCCACCCATGGTGTCCACTGTCTATGTCATGCTATTTACTTGATTTCTTTGCAAAGTATTGTGTGCATATCTCTGGGTAAGTGATATTTGTATGTGCTAGAGAGTATTATAAAATAAATACATATTTTTACAAATACCTTTTATGGTTCTTTTTCACTTAATCTATATATGTGTATAAGATTGTGTTCTGGTAAAACAAGCTACTTTACACTCCTTCTGGACTAAGCCTGAAGGCTGCTCTCTACAGCTACCACTTAGAGACCTTTCTATGTTTGTCTAAGACCTCCTAAATCACCATATGGGTTGTCTGGACTGGTGCAAGGTGTCCACTTACATAAGTGTACATCAAATACCAGGCCAGCTTCTCACAGGCACTAATCACCCAGGAGGTTATCCAGGCTCTTGGGGAGGTGTGTACGTTTATGATCACCAGGGTGCTTATGCGAAGAGCCAGGTCTTCAGCTTTTTGCGGAACTAAAGAGGTGAGGAGGAAGCGCTGAAGTGTTGAGGGAGGTCGTTCCATGTCTATGGTGCAATGTAGGAGAATGAGCGTACTCCAGTTTTGCTTTTGCAGGAAATGTGTCAGTGAAGCAGAACACAGGTGTCTGGTTGGTTGGTGAAATTGCATGTAGCTGTTTAGTTATTTTGGTTCTTAGTTGGTATGGGCTTTGAATGAGTGAATGAGAAGTTTGAATTGACTGAGCTTGGGAAAAAGGAGCCAGCAAAGCTTCCTGAAGTGTAGTGTGATGTGGGTGTGATGTGGTGTGGTGTGAGAAGTTGAGTATGAGTCGTATGGTGGTGTTCTGCATGGTTTGGAGCCTGTGTAGGAGTTGTTTGGAGATTCTGGCATTGAGAGTCTTTCTGTAGTCCAGCCTGCTGGTGATGAGTGCCTGCTTGACTGTCCGGCTCGTGTTCAAAGGCAACCATTTGAAGATGATTTTTTGCAACATGTATAGGATGTGGATGCAGGAGGTGCACAATTTGTTGACTTGAGCCGTCATGTTGAGCTTGTCTTCTAGGATAATCACTAGATTTCTTGCGTGGTCTGTGGGTGTGAGTCATAGTTCTGAAGGCCACCATGTGGAGTCTCATGTTGAGGTTTTGTTGACAAACACTGGTATTTCCGTTTTGTTGGAGCTGATTAGCAGGCAGTTGGTTCGCATCCATTCTGCTGCCATGGTCATGCAGTTGGTGAAGTTGGTTCTGGCAGTGGTTGTTTTGTCCGTCAGGGAGAGGATGATTTGTGTGTCATTGGCATAGGAGATAACAGTGATTTCTTGAGATTGGATTGTGTTGGCGAGAGGTGTCATGTATAGGTTGAAAAGAGTGGGGCTGATGGACTATCCCTGTGGGACTCCGCATATCAGTTTCTTGGTCTCTGATGTGAAGGGTGGCAGCCTGACCCTTTGAGTTCTTCCTGTGTGAAATGAACAGATCTGTTTGAGAGCGAATCATTGTATGCCAATCTCATGGAGTCTTCTGATGAGGATGTGATGGGAGACAGTGTCAAAGGTCCCAGAGAGGTCGATCAGGATGAGTTCTGCTGTTTCTCCCTGCTCCCGGAGGATTTGAATCTCATCAGTGGTCACGATGAGTGTTGTTTCGGTACACTGGTTCTTTCTGAATCCTGATTAGGTGTTGTCTACAAGATGGTGGGTTGGGATTTGCTTGTTAATGGTGTTCTCAATCACTTTGGCTGTTTAGGGAAGCAGGGAGATGTGGCATAACATGGGTGATGTTACCGTTCATGTAATTCTGTAGGTACACAGATTTGCTATGCCTATAATCTATGTGCGATTCAAAAAAGGGGGTGGTGATGAACAGTGTCTGAATTAAGCAGACCACTCTTACCCAGTCAAGAGATCAGGGCTTGATCCATCACCGTTATTTAGCTCACTGCATCACCCCAGTTCAGAACCTGGCTCTATGCAAATTAGTCTGACTCAGTGCCTCATGGGAACAGGGCAGACCAAACCACCAAGCCAATTCTTCACCGGAAAGGAGACAAGCTTCCGGGGACCGGTTTCGGGCATTTCAGCCGTCGTCGGCCCGGCTTGCTTGAATCCTGGTGGTGCAGTGAGCAAGGGACTCATGTCTGAGTATACTCTGCCACACTTGTGGTGGCAAAAAGGGGGTGGTGATGAACAGAGTGTCTGAATTAAGCAGACAACTCTTACCCAGTCAAGAGATCAGGGCTTGATCCATCACCGTTATTTAGCTCACTGCATCACCCCAGTTCAGAACCTGGCTCTATGCAAATTATTCTGACCCAGTGCCTCATGGGAACAGGGCAGACCAAACTACCAAGCCAATTCTTCACCGGAAAGGAGACAAGCATCCGGGGACCGGTTTCTGGCATTTCAACCGTCGTCAGCCCGGCTTGCTTGAATCCTGGTGGTGCAGTGAGCAAGGGACTCATGTCTGAGTATATCCTGCCACACTTGTGGTGGCAAAAAGGGGGTGGTGATGAACAGAGTGTCTGAATTAAGCAGACCACTCTTACCCAGTCAAGAGATCAGGGCTTGATCCATCACCATTATTTAGCTCACTGCATCACCCCAGTTCAGAACCTGGCTCTATGCGAATTAGTCTGACCCAGTGCCTCATGGGAACAGGGCAGACCAAACTACCAAGCCAATTCTTCACTGGAAAGGAGACAAGCTTCCGGGGACCGGTTTCTGGCATTTCAGCCGTCATCAGCCCGGCTTGCTTGAATCCTGGTGGTGCAGTGAGCAAGGGACTCATGTCTGAGTATACCCTTCCACACTTGTGGTGGCCAAAAACGATTCAAAAAAAGGGGGTGGTGATGAACAGAGTGTCTGAATTAAGCAGACCACTCTTACCCAGTCAAGAAATCAGGGCTTGATCCATCACCGTTATTTAGCTCACTGCATCACCCCAGTTCAGAACCTGGCTCTATGCAAATTAGTCCTACCCAGTGCCTCATGGGAACAGGGCAGACCAAACTACCAAGCCAATTCTTCACCGGAAAGGAGACACGCTTCCGCATGCGTCACTGCACATAGAATAACACAGGCACTTTTTATTTTTTCTCCAATCAGAGATGATAGACACTGTTGTATATTGTAGGTTTTCGTTACTGAGTATATTGTATTCCTTCTGTCTATATATTTGAGGCATCTGTCCTTATGGTATTATATTTCCCTTCTATGCCTTTTCCTTTCCTCCCTATTCCTTCTCCACTCTGTACGTTCTGTATCGGAATGTTGAAGCATAGAACGACTGTTGGTCACTTACTGCAGCTTGAGAGTATGTAAAGGTGTGTATTAAACAACTTTAAAAAAATTTTTCATTGTGCTCCGTTCTTTACATCACTGGTGACGACTTTCTATGAAACAGAGTCGCTGGGAAGGGGACAGCAGCACAACCTGTTTGTGTTCCAATCCTGTGAGGGTGTTTTTGAACTGTCGAGCACAGTGTACAGGAATCTGAGGCAAAGAGGTCGTGTTTTCAGGTTTTATGGAACCGTACTTCACTGACATCCGTACCAAAGTCACATCTCTCTGTGGTCAAGCAGGTACATCTGTTATATATGAGTGTGGGCATTTACGGAACTACTTGGCGCTTTTAGACAGCGCTGCTCCGCCAGATCGTCTCTTGGTAGTGATCAGGGTGACCAACCGTCTGTAAATTTGATGGATCGTCCATTATTTTAGTATGATGCCTGTTAGGCGTAAGTATTTTGGGGTCCCAAAATGATGGACGCCTTACAGATATCATGCTAAAATCAAATTGGGGGATTTCAGGAAGGTATGCTGTTTCCCAGCGAGAAGCCCTATGAGTTTAAATGTTTCCACTCGGGCCTCTCACACTTATCTTTGAATGTGTAGCCTGAAGCTGCCTGCAGCAGCCCCACCCGGACCTCGCAAAAACTGTAGACTGGCCCATTGTCACTCTGAGACTGCAGATGATTATCACAGATAGATTGTTAATGGGCCCTATTATAGGGACAGCGTGTGGTGTGCCTTCTCCAGCACAAATCTTGATTGCAGAAAGGGCCCGATGTTGCTTTGCAAAGCTGCGCGCATACTAAAAAACTGTGAAGTGCACGATTGTCTGAACCTTATATAAACTTATTTTGACTTGTACTTATTTTGGTTGTCTTTTTACTTATATTATATACTATTGTGTGACCTACTCTGATATGTTTGTAAAACAATTGTTGTGTACCAAATTTTTGTCCTGAATTTTGTCCTGAATTTTGATCCTTTGTCCTGAATTTTTACACTGACCATCCTGAATTTGCACCCATGCCAGTTGGTCACCCTAGTAGTGAGTAGCTGAGCAAGCCCTGTGCACATTTCCACCTACGCAGTTGCCGGCAGCCGCTTATTCTGTGTTACTGTTGCCCGCAGTGCCATGCATGTGGGAGAAAACTAAATCGTTGAAAGGGGATGGTGGCACTTCCAGACAGTACGGTCTTTGTCTTCTCGGCCAGTCGCTGCCTTGTTAGCTCCAGCTTTGGTGAAGTGCACCCTGGTGCTTCTGCAGTCAACTTCATTGAGGTTTGCCGTCCGATCCCAGAAGACTAGCACACATCCCCAGGAGGAGCTGAACTTGTTCTCAGTGTAAACCATGTACCCGAGTAGGAATTTATTAACCCCATTGTGCCTACATGACTGTATTGCTCTGCAAGTTCGAAACTATATCTCTGATCAGTAAGACGGTAATATTTTTTTTTCTAGCAGGATTTATTGTTCAGACTTGAAGTGGTATATCCTAGTTTTTTTACAGGTTGAGGAACTGTGTGGGAACAACCGACTATTTATTTTTATTACTATTATTTATTGTGTAAAAGTTTGGACACATCTCCATAGTGTCAATTGTGCGTTGCAGTAAGTATAAAGTGTTGTTAGCAACATGTCACAACCACCTCCTTTTTTGGATGAAGATGGGGAGCCAGCATTACCCTGGATAAAATGGGAAAAACTCTTTCAATCCTACCGGATTCCTATTGGTGGAGTGAAATATTCTCCTTTGAGGAAACAGCACATTCTACTCCACAACTTGGAGCCCCTCCATCTGAAAAATTAAGAGGACGAGGATGGTCTGGAGGATGTGTACTTATCTACTTTCTGGAAATTGAGAGAACATTTTGGAAGAAAATTGAATATCGTGCTGGAGAGGCACAAATTCTTTTACAGGGTTCAAGGGAAAGAAGAGAAGATTTCAAGCTATTTTGCTTGTTTGAGGGGGTTGGCAATTTTGTGAATTTGGGCCCCTGTGTGATTCTCTCATAACAGATCAGTTGATACGGTGTACCAAAAATCCTATGGTGCAAGAAAAGCTACTTGCACATGAACCTGATCTTAAAGAGGCCATACATAGTGCAAGGGGTATTGAGCACACTAGAGCGAATTAAGGAAATTAAACAGAGCGGTGTGTCTGAAACTATACATGCAGTTAAGAATCGCACTAACCGCAATGATGGTAATGATTTTAACAAAGATGTTACTCTGATCAGGTCAAGCTAAAGCGCACTAATTAAAAAAAAAACTCAAAGGGGACTAAAGAGAGGGAAAGCAGTAAGTGCTACCGTTGTGGCAGTTACAATCACTTAGTTAATAGCTCCTTTTGTCCAGCAAGGTCAGTTGTCTGGAGAAAGTGCAATAAGAGGGGTCATTACAGATTGCCTTGTAGATTTAAGGAGGCAGAAACTAAACAAGTTCATATTGTAGAGGGGCATGATACAGATACAAGCAAATTTGTGTTTCAACTTACATCCATTGCTGAAGGTGGTGAAAATGATTATCCCACTGTGGAAATTTTTGTGAATGGGATAGGAGTGACGGTTTACGCAGACTCATGTTCACCTTACACGATTCTTGGATGAAAAAACATTTGAAGGCAAGTTAATGAGTGAGAGTCACACCCTCATTGAGGCAGACATTCATGCAGGTGGCTACAATCACAATCCCATTCCATTGCTGGGTATGCTTGGTGTGTGCATTGCCTTTAAGGGTTGCACCACTCATGGGAAGATTTATATTGCAGAAAAAGGGTCTGACTTACTGGGGTGGAAACATCAAAAGGAGTTGAACATGAGCTTGAACTAAATAGCAGGAATCCTGTCCTGGCTGTTGAACAAATAGACTAGGGAATTAAGATGGCTAATGAATTTCCAGACGTTTTTACTGACAGATTGGGCCAATGGAAACATTTTCAACACAAAATTGTACCAAAAAAGAATGCTGCTCCTGTTGCGCACAAAGTCCGATCCATCCTCTTTCTTATGCAAGAACCTTTGAAAAAGGATTTGGATCAAGTGATTAGTCAAGAAGTTATTGAGCCTAATGAGAACTAATTGTGGCTGGCTTCAATTGTGGTGGCCCAGAAGTCTGGTGGCAGGGGCATCCGCCTATGCGTGGATCTTAGAGAACTTACCCAAAATATCTGGTTAGATAGATTTCCATTACCTAAGATAAACAACATGATCATCATGATTGGTAAAGCATGTGTTTTTAGTGTGATTGACCTGTCTTCAGCATATCACTAGATAGAACTCCACCCGGACTCAAAGTCTCTAACTTTTTTCATCAAGCCTCATGGTGCCTTCAGGTACTGCTATGTGCCTTTTGAATTAGCATCAGCGGCAGCTGTATTCCTGAGGGTGATGCACCAGTTACTGAAGGGTGTATGTAATGTGTTTTATATTCAGGATGACATTGATTTATGGGGAATCAATGTGCAAACACAATGACACACTTGTAAATATTAAACAACCTTTTAACTTTTACTCAGCGTGCTCTGTTCTTTACATCAGTCACCACTTCCATAGAAAAAATCAAAGAAGAAAGAAACTTTAATTGCGGTAAAGTAATTTTCTTGTGGTGGAGCATCCTGCATCAAAACAAAGTGCAATTTAAAAAGAAAATGTAAATGCCTGAGATGGGTCGGGGAACAACTGGGCAGTCGGGAAGGGGCTATTAAATGTAAATAAAGTCAGATGGGGAGGATAGGAAAAAGCAACTTTCAAGCAAGAGAGCAATATGGATCGCGGGCAGGACACTGCTCCTCTAGCCTGGTTTTGATGGGCAGAGTTCCCCAATCTGTCTCTATTTACCTGTTTGGCCAGTCTGGCCCTGGTGGCATCAGGTCTCACAAATGATGGATCTAATCTGTCGCTCTGGAGTCTGTATCCTCCAGGTGAGGTGTCCTATTCTGCTACCTATGTGTTGGTGAGAATGTAGGTTGATGATTTGGGGCGCCAGTCATAGTCACCCGTGAGAAGTATTTATAAGGTAATTTGTAACTGTGTCTGTTCTGGATGCTTTAAGGTGCGCTAAGAGATGTCTCAGCTTTTGGAAGAAGCATTGACAAATGCAGGTGACATGTTTCTTTTCCTTTATAGGCTTTGTTTAGAAAAGGAAAGTCTCCATTGTGGGGTTTGGCGCTTTATCAAATCCTTTAGTTGGTATATAGAAACAGAAAGCTGCCTAGATGTGCAGCCTCTGGTCCCACTTCTCATGCAATACAGTGCCTTGTCTAACATTGAAAGCTCAGTTGGTAGAGAGGAGGACTGTAGTAGAATGACTTACATCCGTAGGTCGCTGATTCAAATCCAGCTTGAAGGACTTTTGCAAACTTTTAACTTTTTTTCCTCCGCTTTACGATAGACTGCAGCTTTTTCTCAGCCACTCACATACCTTGGCTTTTCCTGCCTCCACTCCTCTCTTCACCTTTACAACCCAGCTCCCTCTTTCAGCTTTGGCTCAGGAGTGTCGCCCCACTGCTTTTAAGCTGTGAGAAACATAAAATGACAATAACTTAGAGTTATTGTCATTTTATGTTCATGTCGTGCTGCTTTGCGGTGGATGGGTGGACAGGGCTGCTTTTCTCTCCTAGCAGGGCAGGGGAGGAGTGGTTTCCCCACTTCTGACTGTGCAATGACTGTTTGGTTGGCCCTCATGGGCCGACCAAACCAGTCATTCTCACTTTCCCCTTCTTCATGCAGGCTACATTGCCGCCTGCATGGAGAACGTGGTCACCCCTCCAGCCCCGGGCTGAGTGCCATGACACGATGCTCAGACCAATCAGCATGCAGCATTGCAGCGCTGTGGTTGGTCAGGGGAAGGAACCTGGCTGCCTGCTTCCTGTTCCTGTCTGAGACAGGAGAGGAAGAGCAGAGAAGATGCGGGACCCGACTCGAGGTAAGTTTTTTTGATTATTTCTGAACACCCCCTCTGCGTGTTCCCCCTCCCAGCAACCCACTGCGCCTGTCCACCTGACCCGGCCGCAACTGCTCGGGTAGCAGGAGAGACTCTTTCTCCACTCCCTTTGTGCAGCTCCTGCTGCAACCCCCATCATCAGAGCTGAAGCAGTCCTGGGAGCTGGTTGTGGTGACTCTGGCATCAGGTGATGCTGCTGAGAGCGCTGCAGAGAGCGTCTGCTAGGAGGTGAGAGGGGTGTTTTGAGGTGTGTGGCAGGAGTGTGTCTGTGTGTGTATTGTAGGAGGGAGTGTGTGCGTTTGTTGAGCCTGTACCCCCTGTGTTGGTGTCAAGGAGCTGGAGAATGACAAAGATCAGTCACAGGCAGGACAGGGCGGGTTGAAGCCTCATCGAGGAGCTGCTCAGCGACACAGAGCACATCTGTTCCTCGTTAGTATAGTGGTCAGTATCCCCACCTGCCAGGCGGAACACTGGGGTCCACGATGGGGAGAACAGTGCAATTTTTGGTAACTCAACCTATATTTTGTAAGCATGACGATTGAACATCTTTTTTAAATGTCACCTATAATGTGACACTCCTGCAATTGAGTTCTGCCACTTTTCATTCATGACATCATCTCCTATAAGTAAAAGATTTACTAAAGCAATCTCATAAGTTCTCAGATCTCTACCCAGGCCATTTTTATTTCAGACACTTTTTGGGAAGCATTTCTGCCTGTTCATTTTAAGCGTCTTTATTGAAAAAGAAACATGCACAAAGGGTTATTATTGACATCAAATTCAAAGGACTATATGATCAACAAAATGCGTTTAAGCCCGTTTTCTTTTTTAAATAAACATAAATGAAATGGTGGCTCGGGCTCTGAATGAGGAATTGTTTTGTATGACAGTGACACTTTTTTAAAATCTTTGTTTAAGTCTAATCGTTTAGAACTGACAGGCACATTGTGAAAGTAAAAGTTCCACTGGTCTGTACGTGCACTCCCCACCATCCTCATCAGAGATTTTATATTCCCTAGATCAAGGCACACCTACCAAATGCAGGTCAGTTTTTTGCAGTGTATTCTGGGAGATGTAGTGCAGTTTCTAACATTCTAAACTGAGGGCGAGGGGACCCAGCATCCAAAGCAAACCCCTGGGGTTGGTGAAGTGCGGATCTGGGAAATTTTATAGCTTTGTCGAGGCCTTGGATGAGCTGCAGGGATCCCGAGAAGGGCTGCTGCCCTCTTACGAAGGTCCCTGAAAAGAGGCGCTGACCCCCGCTGGTGACCTGAGAAAAGGCACTGAACCCCCGCTGGTGCCCTGAGAAGAGGCACTGACCCACCGCTGGTGCCCTGAGAAGAGGTGCTGACCCCCCCTCCTGCTGGTGCCCTGAGAAGAGGCGCTGACCTCCCTCTTCTGCCCTGAGAAGAGGCACTACCCTCCCTCTGGTGCCCTGAGAAGAGGCGCTGCCCTCCCTCTGGTGCCCTGAGAAGATGCACTGGACCCCTGCTGGTGCCCTGAGAAGAGGCGCTGACCCCCTGCTGGTGCCCTGAGAAGATATGCTGACCTTCCGCTGGTGCCCTGAGAAGAGGCACTGCCCTCCCTCTGGGGCCCTGAGAAGAAGTGCTGACCACCCGCTGGTGCCCTGAGAAGAGGCGCTGACCTAGAATAGTCGCTGGTTTTTATCTGGATGGTTATAATTGGTTCTTGCTGTTTTTGCTCTCCAGTTCCTTGTGTGTTATGAAGGTTCATTGCATCTTCCACGTTTGGAAACTCTCCAGAGATTTCTGTCTATTTAAGGTTCAGTAAATCGCTTTGTTGGGGACGTGCCTGAAAGCAATGTGTTTTCTGTGTCTGTTGTTGTTTTCCAAAGTGTAGTAAAGATTAGCATGTGAGTGTTAGGTTGATGTGTGTTTTTTTCTACCTGCTCTTAGTTGCTAAGCAAACACTGTGACAAAAGCATATGCGGCCTCACCCTGGTACTGTGACTTGACGCACGTGCTCGGAGGGACTAGCGGGCGCTCTCTGGTGGGCTAGTGGTTAGGATTCTGCGCTCTCACCGCCGCGGCCCTGGTTCGATTCTCGGTCAGGAAAGGGGACTTTTTTTTCCCAGTGTAATTTCAGTTACTAAAGGATTCCTGTTTTTTAAAATCTTATCTAAACAAATTTTGGGGAATTTTCAAACTACAAGTATTTTATTACATGTATTACTTCTTTATTGACTTGCCACCTGGTAATAATAACGGGACCTTTAAGGCACAGAGGCAAAGCACTGATAGAAAAGTGAATGCTGGTTCACGAAGTTTATTCTTTACAAGTGATGTATTACCAGTTGAAACTGGCATTGGCAACTCCAGTGGGCCAGTTTCTTTTCTCTTGTGGGCTTTGCTTAGAGAAACGCCACATTGATGGGCACTCCACTGTAAATCAGGCAAACATGTAGATGTGTAACCAGAGGAAGACACACAGAGCAGCAGCCAGCGCGCAGAGGCTGAAAGTAAGTGTCCAAGCAGGCAGCCCTGGAACCATCCAGGGAGAAACATATTGCAAAGGTTAAGGGTTATTATTCCCTATTGTCATGTGTCTGAGAAATGCCTGAGCATGTGGATTGGTTAAAAAAGAGAAATGGATGATGAGCTTGTTTCTTTACAGCCATTGAGCTGTATGGAGGAGGTTTTGCTGTGGAAAGGAAATTCTCCATTTGTGGGCTCCTGTGTAGCTTTATCAAGCTTTTTAGGTGATGTTTACACACAAACAGCTGTTTAAATAGGCAACCTCCATGCCCATTTCTCATGCCAGATAGCCTCTGTTCAGTATCACTCAGCTGAGCCTTCGATAGCTCAGTTGCTAGAGCAGAGGACTTCAGTGGAGTGACTGACATCCTTAGGTCACTGGTTCAAAGCCAGCTTAAAGGACTTTTGCAAACTCTTCACTTTTTTTCCCTCTGCTTCACAATGGAAAGCGTCTCTTTCTCAGACCCTCACAAACCTTGGCTTTTCCTGCCTCCTCTCCTTTGAAGTCTGATGCCACGGCTCAGACAAATGGTGGTGTGTGAGCGGCTTCCTTTGAAGTCTGATGCCTAGGCAAACACAAGATCGATATGATTATGCGCAACCGCAGAGCGCTTTCCCTAGCTGTCATGCACAGTAGGATTACACAGTGGTCTCCCTGTAGGCATTAGATGAGAGACCTTTTAGGACCTCAGATGCCACCCCACGCCCGGGATAAAGGATCGTATCATGGCCGGCGCCGGTACCTCCGGTCATTATTCAATGACCGCCCTGGGGTACCGACGGAGAGGTAAGACCCATTTTTTATACAATCCGCGACTTTGATCCGTTCGGGCTTTCGAAACACTTGTCCTTATTTTTCATCTGCCGCAAGATACGTTTGTCTTTACAAGGGCGGAGACTTAGTTCACTGCTTTCTACTCCACGGGCCTTTAAAATGAATGCCCGTATAGTTTCTCTGCCTCATTAGACACCTGGTTTTCACTACGGCAAAGAAAGAATGATAATTAAAGATGTAGGCGACATTCCTTTAATTTAAGATTCACTCGTTATTTAATTCTACTGTACACATTGTTTACAACGATACTCAACAATAGTCTTAGAAACGATCAATCGATCTAGATGTTATTTCTGGCCTACTTTGCATGCCATGAATGAGTGCAACCATGGGTTCTATTGGATGGCATTCCACCACCTTCAATATGCGATTCAATACAGTTGCTTTCTGAATTAGTGGAGGATACCCCTGTTTGTTTCAAGAGTGCATTACATTTGTGTGGGAGTTTTAATAAATAAGAATCTTGTGATGGAAAGATATGCCATGATAAATTGCATCATGGACATCGCTTTCTGTTACAGAGCGGGCCCCCTTGCCTGAGTTGTGACCAGGTTGAGGTGAGGGCGACACCCAATTGATATGGGTAAGTGTATGTACTATATAGAGTCATAGTATGTACTATGTAGAGACCACTTTAGGGTTTCATTTTGGCTCCTTCATATTAAAATAGGCTAGCTTTTTGGTGAATGTGTGAGGTGGGGTAAACAATGCTTTAATATATGTATATTGTCTTTGCAGGTAACCAGTAATTTCTTCCACTCCTGCCTAGTTGGACATTACCGGTGGAGTATATGAAATGTTTCATTTGACATTCACCCTGTATAGTTTTTCACTTTTTGATAATTAGCAGCAGCTTTGTATTTTTTGCTTGTTTGGTCCTGCAGAATGCCCCGATAACAATAGATCTTTGTTAGGGCAGAAACATGTCGACCTAATTACACTGCTTAACAGTTGATAATCTCAAATGTTAGCATACTGCTTTTTAAATATGACAAGGGTACTCTGGTAATAAAATTGGTATGGAGCTCCTTTAGTCATTTTTAACACACTTTTTTGTATCATTCAGCACTGCACTTTTTTCATCTTTTGTTAGAAACCCTCTTCACATTGCATGAACATATGCCTATGGGTTCTATATTGTACTCTGTGGAGTCATCAGCCATCCTCTAGTCCTTCAATCAGCTAAGGGTACCCCAGTCAATTCCTGAGACTGAGTTCCCTAGCGAGAGGAGGCCAGACCTAAATGATGAAACCTCACAATCTGTGAATGATGGGTTCGGGCAAAAGAGTTTCTCCTCTCTAACAGAGGTGGCTGGTGTCTTAACCTTCTGACATATCTTTATTCCTGCCTTTTTTTTTTCACCTTCCTGTTTAGACCCGAGGTGTTGCGTGGTATTTAAACGTTTATAGGGGAAATACACCTTGCAGGTCTTTAAAATTTCCCTGAGACCTCCCTTAATGTTTTGTTTTCCATGGTTTGGGATGTGGCTGGCGATGATGTGCATGCGCCTGCCTCACACTCCTGCCTCACATGAACTGTATGCGATCCGCAGTTTGGTAGACTTTTTGAACCGCTTACTATAATCTCGCCTATTCCATCCCTAACGGGTTGTAATAGGCGAGACCAAAAAATGGAAGTGGGGGGACGCTGACGTCACAACAGCAAGTGACGTCACGAAAGGTGGCATGCACCATCAGACTCATTGCCTCCCTCGCTCAGCCCTTAGATGCAATTGTATCAGAAAAGCCAGCGCATGAGCAGCTTTCTGAATGGGCTCTGATCTCGCCCCAGAGAGGCCAAAGAGTGAATGTGTGGTCAATTTGCTCCAGTTATTGCGCTCCCTGTAAAATAAGTGGGGGGACGCTGTCCACCCGCGTGGTACCCCGACTCGAGCCCTGATTGTAACAGTAATTAATTATATAGATGCTGCTACTCCCAGTGAGGCGTTGAAGCGCTTTATGGGCAAGTGCAAGACTACTAATGGAGTGACCTATAAACCCCATGTACTCACGCTTTACATGGGCTCCAGATTACATTATACAAGGTCAGATTACAATCACTATAATAATGCTTCAGTTAACCATAGCATTCTGTTTACCACATCTATGTGCCTTTCTTGAGCGGTTCATTTTGTTTACCCTCCACCGTCAGTTCTTTGCTCCTTCGTCCTGCTTGTCACTCTCCACACCCTGTGCTGTTTTAAGATATATTGCACAGTAGAACGGGCTTCTGTGCATCTTGGCTTCAAGGAAAAAAATTGTTCTTTGCAGCGGGCAATGCTGGCCACATCATAGTGCTTTAAAAAAATATTTATTTTTTACTTTAACCATGTTGCACAGCCAGAAGCTGCTGTGCAACATGTAAAAAAACATTGACAAAGCCAGTAGATCTTGCATAAGCAAACCCTATTAACTTTGCCAATGCCTGTTTTACTTGCATTTCATAAATTGCAGTCCATAAATATCTGACAGTGAGCCATGAACCGGCATCTAGGACCTCCATGCAAACTGCAGGGCATGGGTTTAGAAGCATATTTATTCCTCAGTCTGTTGTTATGATAATGGCACTTAAAAGGGTTCCTGTGGGTAGTTTTAAAGTCGTATTTGTGTACGGACAACCCTAAGCACAGTGTTTCGTTTCAGATCCTCATCCTGACTTGTGTTTCCCGTCCATGCACCGAACCCGCACCGATCTCTTCCCCTGCGCGATCTGGTCTTGGACCAGGAGCGGTGCAGTCTCTCTGCAGACTTTGCTGCGCCCCGACGCCCCCGTCCCTCCTACCAAGGAAAGTCAGTAATGTCTTGTTGCTGTATCAGGTTTTACTAACGACACACAGGAAAGTCTTCAATTTTAAGATTCACTTTGAAAATAGTACTGAGGCACAAATTGCAGTTGCTGTGCAGCCCCCATTGCACCCCCCCCCATCATCATCAGACAGAGTCAGGGGCCCCTGGGCTGAAGAGCCAGGCCAGGACCCCGTCTGGAGCAGCCCTGTGAGCTGGTTGTGGTGACTCTGGCATCGGGGATGCTGCTGAGAGCGTGAGGTGTGAGGGAGGAGTGTGTTTGTGTGTGTATTGTGGGAGGGAGTGTGTGTGTTTGTTGAGCCTGCGGCCCCCTGTGTTGGTATGAAAGAGTTGGAAAACGACAGAAATCAGTCACAGGCAGGACACGGCGGTTTGAAGCGTTGACAAGGAACTTCTCAGCAGCGCAGAGCACATTGGTTCCCCGTTAGTATAGTGGTCAGTATCCCTGCCTGTCACGCGGGAGACAATTCTCCGACGGGTAGAGTCATTTATAGGTTTCGACCTGGCCGTAGCACCTGCGAAGCGCTCCGCCCAGGGCGAAATCTTATGATCCTACACTATTAGTCTCGCCTCTGTCTTCCATTGGCTAGCTCCATAAATGGAGGCTAGCCATTGGAAGAGATTGGCTGTCAATCACGCTTTCCCCGTGAAAACGCGATTCGGGGCGTTTCTGTGTCTTTTTTTAAGTATCGCCCTCTCCTCTTCCCATTGGCTGGAATTTTACCTTCCAGCCAATGGGAAGGGGAGAGCACGAAAAACACGCCACCGAATCCCTACACGCACTCCCATCCCATCTTGTTCCTTCTCCTTTTCATGTGTGTAGGCAATTAAATACAAAAGGAAGGTGGCGGCCGCCTTTACATCGTTACCGGCTATGCAGCTTTTACGTCGGTTATACCTTTAAACACGGCCACCGCCGCCTTGTTTGCTAATTTTTTTCGTGTGTACAATAGTCTTTTCACTATGTCCAGTGCGGATCCTTCCCATCGATTTATACTTTGAAGCTAGGCAACACCATCCAAGTCTCGCGGTGCTTCAAAAAACTTCCCACGCCTTGAGAATGCCCTCTCTCTCTCTCTCTTGCACTTTGTGCCCGCACGAGCAGGCGCGCATGCGTAGAAGCAAGTGTCTGCCTTTGGCCTGTCGTGTCTCTCTCCCGTCTGAGCGTCTGTCGCTTGGTTTCTCGGGGGAAGGGTAGCATCTCGCGAGACTTGGAGTTTCTGCGAGAGTTTGTTGAAGATGGCACCTGTTGTGAGTGTAAGTCTGGGATTCGGGCTTTAGAGAACGGGGTGGGTTTTGGTAGTGACCGATAGTTGAGACTTTGAATGAGTGGTTACAGCATTTGCATACCTTCCTCCATACACATCAACTTTATGCGCAGCTTCGGTTAACGTACAACTCTGGTTAGATTGAGGTGGCATCACGGCCCCCTCCCGTGTTCCTCGCCTCCGCCTCTTAAGCGGCCCCTGTTCAGACATCCTTGGAGGCGGCAGCTGCAGTGAAATGAGTTTTTAATTAAAGCCCGGGGCGTGCTGCCGTTCTCAGATCTGGAATGGGGCCGCTGAGAGCACTGATCGCGGGGGCGCCTTGAACCCGATGGTGTTCTGAGCTAGAGCTCTCGGAGTACCCCCAGCTGGGCACGCGCCGTCTGTTCGCACCTTTCCCGCGCTGCCCATTCTATTTGTTATTAGCGAGAGTAGATTGATCTCACTGAGATATTTTTATTGGCATCGATGAGTGTTTTCTGTGAGTGACGTGACTGCGAGAGCCGTGGGGGGCCGGGCTGAGTGCTTCAGATTGTGGTCAGGCCCGGATCTGTTGTCGGTATCGCAGCGAGACTGGATGGGGTTTGACTCTTGAGTTATCATTCTTGGAGGCATTTGACTTGGAGCTGCTGCTGTCCAGGTCGATGTTATCCCAGTGGATGAAGTGGGCGGGATCTAAGGGGCATGGCCTGCCCAACCTTATTTCATTATGTTCCTCGACCTCTACTTTTGTAGGTTTCGCCTGGCGTGTGTGCGTGAGCTCCTCACCCCCTCCCCCCTCCTTGCTAATGTGCGTGCGCTCCTCACCCCCCTCCCCCCTGGTTGCTTGTGTGTGTGAGCTCCTCACCCTCTCCCCCCACTGTATTTGGGTGCTAATCTGGTACAAATACGGAGTGTCTTTTGCAGACTCTGCTGTTTATGTGGTAAAATGGCAACATAATACTGGTGCAGTGTTCCGCTGAATGTCCTATCTTGCTGCATTATTTTGCCACATGTCACATAATTTTGTCCTCCATTCGTGGATGATACCTTTATTTATGCATACATTCTGTGACATGTAATGAAACAGGAGGAGCTTTACTGTATTGATTAGTTGCAGGACATAAGACCTTAGTTGCAGGACATAAGACCTTAGCCGGTCTATGGCTGAATAAAAAACAGGCACACTTTTAGCTATTGTGTGCCTCAGCTGTCCGACACTATCTCGTGTCCCTTCAGTGATATGATAGGACAAAAAAACTAATGTGTTTTACTTGTATACCAAACAATTTTTTTTACACGTCAAGTAGGTTTTTAAAGCATCTCGCCTCTTGGTCAAGTTGATATTTTATAACATTTGAGAGCCCTGGTTTATAAAATATGTTAACTCCTCACCAAATTAACATTTTGTTGCTTTTTGCTCAACAAATATTACAGACCTTATTTGGCACATTTTATATATATTTACGGGTTCCAACTGTACCGTTTTCATGAAAATATTATCTCCTTTTGAGGTAATACTAATGACATTTGACCTGTTTGTAAAAAATGCTTAAAATGTGATTTTCTTTTGTTTCTAAGGGCCCCTATTTCTGTAGAGACTAGATTGCCGACTAAGGTGGAAATTGTTATAAGTCAAGGATGACCCAGCTTAGTTGAGGGAAATCCGTGAGAATAAGCTACTGGTCTCCAGGTGGCAAAGCCGGAGATGTAGCCATTAGGGCATATATATCCTCCTTTGTCTAAAGCTTTTAGCAACATAATCAAGATGCATTATTTGTAATGTCTCCTGTTAGTGCAGAACCTAAACACTGCAGCCCTCTCTTCTGACATTTCTGCCCCCTCATTAATCGATCTAAATCAGTCAAGTCGCCAACTCAAGCAACGCCTTGCGAACTATGTATTGTCACAGTTATTATGGGTTTTGCATACAAACAAGTTACACTGCCTATTTATCTCTGCAAATATTCTTTTGCTGCGGTGCTCCATCTAAATTAGAAAGAAGGGACAGCGGAGCCAAAATCTTGGTACCTTTAACTCTGCTCATATCTTCCCCTGCTCCTTAAAACAAACTCCCAGGATAACAAGCAATACAATAGGTCTCGCATTAGGAAAGTTTGGGCTATTGGTATTGTAAATGGCACATTTTTTATTTATGTGTTGGTTTTGAAAATAGGGAAATTAATAGCTTTGTCATTTACAATGCCAATAGTTATAACTTTCGCAAATGAGACACCTACAGCCTTTGTAATGCAATATGTGTAGTATTTACGTGACTTAGATGTATTGATATTACAATTAACAATTGCTTTTGTTTTTTTAAAATAATTAATACTTAAATAAAAGTTATTGTAATTTATAATGGCAATAGCTTAAACTTTTGTAAATAACTTTTGTGAATATTATGTTCAATGTGTTTTATTGTGATGAAAATCCAAGAACAGAAGTGAAATAACATTTTTTTTTTGCCATTTGTAATAAAGCTTGAAACATTGAGAGAACATATTTGAACCAGTTGTTGAATGGTTGCACAGATTGATGCTGTGGTGGCTCTGAGTGATGCTGTGGTAACGCATAGTGAGCTTGGGGTGCCCCTGAGTGATGCTGTGGTGGTGCTGAGTGATGCTGTGGTGATGCGATAGACCCACAAATAAAAATGTTGTCATTTACAATGCCAATAGCTCTAACTTTGGCAAAGGCGAAACCGTTGCATTGTAAATGCTTGTTTTATTTACTATCCTTATTTTATATTTTATATAGAATGTCTCTAATATAATAATAGGCAGCATTTCGAACTTATTTCAGAATTGCTTTAATTTAATTTATTTTTATCCACACGATGTTGTAATAATATGGACCAATTCACTTTTTAGTTAGTGAAACCCCATTATGGCCCATATAACAATTAAGACATGTTTAGCATAAGTCCCTGCCAGACCTTTGGAAATCCAACGGTGACAAGTTTTGGAAATTATTCAAGTTTTGTGCTATATTTTTGTGCCATTTTATTGTAAGCCATGATGACTTTTCTTAAAAAGAAGAGTCATGGCCCAGTTGACATCCATCTTCTCAGTTGGATACTTTATATCTGCCAATAATAACTGTGTTTCTGTACACCACAGTAATTGTGTGATCTAATCTCTTTACCAGTATTTTGTTCTACTATTGATGGAATATTAGGAATACACAAGCACTCTTATTTTGACAAACGCACCTTACTGTGTGTTAATTAAATTGTACCGTCAAGGGTCAGTCAGTGTGGATTAAATAGTTCCGTTTACTAAGGCATTCATCGCTATGAATCCCCTATTGAATGCCAAAGTGTTCTTTTTTAAGTTTCGCTGCGTCTTCAACACCTTTTTTTAATCAATGGTGCTTATAGGCTGCCCATTGCTTACCATTTCTTGGCTGAATTGTCACTCACCTTTGCTTTCTTCTTACTGGTCAGCTGCTGTAGTCTTCCCTCCTTTTCGTGTACTTGTCCCTCTGGGCATGGACCTTGTGGTACACCGTTCATTTTTTTAGGCGCTACTTTTTCTTTTACATTTAAGTACTCTACCAGAGTGCATCTTTTTCAACTTGCCCCCTCTATTTTTCTCCCCTTCCTTTTTAGTTGTCCACACCCGTCATCCGGCATTCCCTCATATGTGTTGTTGCTTGACCCCACCGACACTGCCTCCCTCCCTCGTCTGTAGTGATGCTTGCCCCACCTGCCCTTCCTCCTACGTCCATGTTGTTGCTTGCCCCCAAGCACGTGACCTGCCCATGTTGTTGCTTGACTTCATGGGCCCTCCCTCTCTCTACCTTGTCTGTATTGTTACTTGCCCCACTTTCCCACCGTTGTCTGTGTTGTTGCTTACCCCCACTTTCCCTCCTTCGTCTGTATTTTTGTTTGCCCCATGCCACCCCCCCACCCTCCCTCATCTATTTTGTCGCTTGCTCGTACTGCAAGTGGTGGCTGAAACGAACAAAGTGTGGAGGGACAGCACCTGGGGCTGGGACACAGGTTAATAAAAACGAAAAAAACTTACCTGATGCTGACAGCCGCCTCCCAGGTCGTATCTCCCCTGCTGGCCTCTTCCTGGGTCCTAGACGCCCCTGGGACAGACTCCCAGCCAATCCCTGTGCTGCAGAGATCTGCTAGAGCGGGCATTAAAGAGGCTCTGCTCAAGCCAGGGAGTTTGCAGGGTTTCTCCAGCTCGGCTGCTTAATGAACCTGGGCTGGAAAAAAACTAAGTGCGCATGTGTGTTTTGGTTGGCCTGAGACAGACAGCCAAACACACATGAGCACTTAGGGAGTGCACATGCACTCCTCCTCCCCCTCCCATTCCCTGCCCCTCCATGCTAAAGCGGGTCAGAGCCTGCAAACGAGGAAGAAAACAATAGTAGAAGATCATTTTACTTTTTGTTTGCTGGCTCTGTGCCAGACAGTGGGGAAACGTTCCACCACCATTGAGGAAGAGCCGCCACTGCCTACCACCCTCGCTCGTCTGTGTTCTTGCTTGACCCCCACCAGCTATATTAAAAATACTTTATGATGTGGACACCACTCGCTGCACCATGGCACCTTTTTCCCCACACACCTTCTGTTTCCTGTGTTGCTTCCCCTGTCCTCTGTGTTTTCTCCCCTGTCCTCTGTGTTGCTTCCCCTGTCCTCTGTGTTCCCTTCCTCCCCCTTTCATGCTGCCTCCCACATGTCTCTCCTTCCTGCCAGCAATAAAAAAAAAACACGATGACTTGTCAAGCACTGACTGCGTCATAGTTTTTTTTTTTCAATTTCAGCCATGCTGCCTGGCAGCCGCACTGCTATCCAACATGGCTAAACATTGACACAGCCAAGAACTCAAGTTTTGTAGACAGGATCTATTGGCTTTGCCAATGCTTATTTTGAATGATGCCTGCTTGGCTTTTGAGGCTTTTGTGGCCCGTTTAAGCTAAACAGAATGCATTATGCATCGTGAATAACTGAAATTCTGAGCCGGCGCAGAACAAGGAATTATTTTATGCAATGATAAAACTTTTATTCTATGGGCTGCTTTAATTACCTTTTTAATGACCTTTTATCCTACTGCCTGGAGCCTGAGGCCTCAGAGGAGCAACTGCCCTCTGGCAGGGAGCCCAGAGAGGAGCCTCTGTCCTGTGGGAAGCAATGAGAAGTCCTGCTGTCTCCTGTGATGCCCTGAGAAGAGCTGCTGTCTCCTGTGATGCCCTGAGAAGTTCTTCTGTCTCCTGTGATGCCCTGAGAAGAGCTCCTGTCCTCATGCAGGGCTCCTTGAGAAGAGCAGGTCTCATCCTGAGGGGATCCCTGAGAAGAGAAGGTCTCATCCTGTGGAGATCCCTGAGAAGAGCTTCTATCCTCCTGCAGAAACCTCTGAGAAGATCTGATGTCTCCTGTGATGCCCAAAGAAGAGCTGCTGTCCTGCAGGGACCCTGAGAACAGCTTCGATCCTCATGTAGCAACCCCTGAGAAGATCTTCTGTCTCCTGAGATGCCCTGAGAAGAGCTCCTGTCCTCATGCAGGGCTACTTGAGAAGAACAGGTCTCATCCTGTGGGGATCCCTAAGAAGAGCAGGTCTCATCCTAAGGGGATCCCTAAGAAGAGCAGGTCTCATCCTGTGGGGATCCCTAAGAAGAGCAGGTCTCATCCTGTGGAGATCCCTGAGAAGAGCAGGTCTCATCCTGTGGAGATCCCTGAGAAGAGCTTCTATCCTCCTGCAGAAACCTCTGAGAAGATCTGATGTCTCTTGTGATGCCCAAAGAAGAGCTACTGTCCTGCAGGGACCCTGAGAACAGCTTCGATCCTCATGTAGCAACCCCTGAGAAGATCTTCTGTCTCCTGAGATGCCCTGAGAAGAGCTCCTGTCCTCATGCAGGGCTACTTGAGAAGAGCAGGTCTCATCCTGAGGGGATCCCTAAGAAGAGCAGGTCTCATCCTGTGGGGATCCCTAAGAAGAGAAGGTCTCATCCTGTGGGGATCCCTGAGAAGAGCAGGTCTCATCCTGAGGGGATCCCTAAGAAGAGCAGGTCTCATCCTGAGGGGATCCCTGAGAAGAGCAGGTCTCATCCTGAGGGGATCCCTAAGAAGAGCAGGTCTCATCCTGTGGGGATCCCTGAGAAGAGCAGGTCTCATCCTGAGGGGATCCCTAAGAAGAGCAGGTCTCATCCTGAGGGGATCCCTGAGAAGAGCAGGTCTCATCCTGAGGGGATCCCTGAGAAGAGCAGGTCTCATCCTGAGGGGATCCCTGAGAAGAGCAGGTCTCATCCTGAGGGGATCCCTAAGAAGAGCAGGTCTCATCCTGAGGGGATCCCTAAGAAGAGAAGGTCTCATCCTGAGAGGATCCCTAAGAAGAGAAGGTCTCATCCTAAGGGGATCCCTAAGAAGAGAAGGTCTCATCCTGAGGGGATCCCTAAGAATAGCAGGTCTCATCCTGTGGGGATCCCTAAGAAGAGAAGGTCTCATCCCGAGGGGATCCCTGAGAAGAGCAGGTCTCATCCTGAGGGGATCCCTAAGAAGAGCAGGTCTCATCCTAAGGGGATCCCTAAGAAGAGAAGGTCTCATCCTGTGGGGATCCCTAAGAAGAGAAGGTCTCATCCTGAGGGGATCCCTAAGAAGAGCAGGTCTCATCCTGAGGGGATCCCTGAGAAGAGCAGGTCTCATCCTGAGGGGATCCCTAAGAAGAGCAGGTCTCATCCTAAGGGGATCCCTAAGAAGAGAAGGTCTCATCCTAAGGGGATCCCTAAGAAGAGAAGGTCTCATCCTGAGGGGATCCCTAAGAAGAGAAGGTCTCATCCTGAGGGGATCCCTAAGAAGAGAAGGTCTCATCCTGAGGGGATCCCTAAGAAGAGCAGGTCTCATCCTGAGGGGATCCCTGAGAAGAGCAGGTCTCATCCTGAGGGGATCCCTAAGAAGAGCAGGTCTCATCCTAAGGGGATCCCTAAGAAGAGAAGGTCTCATCCTGAAGGGATCCCTAAGAAGAGCAGGTCTCATCCTAAGGGGATCCCTAAGAAGAGAAGGTCTCATCCTAAGGGGATCCCTAAGAAGAGAAGGTCTCATCCTGAGGGGATCCCTGAGAAGAGCAGGTCTCATCCTGTGGGGATCCCTGAGAAGAGCAGGTCTCATCCTGAGGGGATCCCTAAGAAGAGCAGGTCTCATCCTGAGGGGATCCCTGAGAAGAGCAGGTCTCATCCTGAGGGGATCCCTAAGAAGAGCATGTCTCATCCTGAGGGGATCCCTAAGAAGAGCAGGTCTCATCCTAAGGGGATCCCTAAGAAGAGAAGGTCTCATCCTGTGGGGATCCCTAAGAAGAGAAGGTCTCATCCTGAGGGGATCCCTAAGAAGAGCAGGTCTCATCCTGAGGGGATCCCTGAGAAGAGCAGGTCTCATCCTGAGGGGATCCCTAAGAAGAGCAGGTCTCATCCTAAGGGGATCCCTAAGAAGAGAAGGTCTCATCCTGTGGGGATCCCTGAGAAGAGCAGGTCTCATCCTGAGGGGATCCCTAAGAAGAGCAGGTCTCATCCTGAGGGGATCCCTAAGAAGAGCAGGTCTCATCCTAAGGGGATCCCTAAGAAGAGAAGGTCTCATCCTGTGGGGATCCCTAAGAAGAGAAGGTCTCATCCTGAGGGGATCCCTAAGAAGAGCAGGTCTCATCCTGAGGGGATCCCTGAGAAGAGCAGGTCTCATCCTGAGGGGATCCCTAAGAAGAGCAGGTCTCATCCTAAGGGGATCCCTAAGAAGAGAAGGTCTCATCCTAAGGGGATCCCTAAGAAGAGCAGGTCTCATCCTGAGGGGATCCCTAAGAAGAGAAGGTCTCATCCTGTGGGGATCCCTAAGAAGAGCAGGTCTCATCCTAAGGGGATCCCTAAGAAGAGAAGGTCTCATCCTGAGGGGATCCCTAAGAAAAGAAGGTCTCATCCTAAGGGGATCCCTAAGAAGAGAAGGTCTCATCCTGAGGGGATCCCTAAGAAGAGCAGGTCTCATCCTGTGGGGATCCCTAAGAAGAGCATGTCTCATCCTGTGGGGATCCCTAAGAAGAGAAGGTCTCATCCTGAGGGGATCCCTAAGAAGAGCAGGTCTCATCCTGTGGGGATCCCTAAGAAGAGCAAGTCTCATCCTGAGGGGATCCCTGAGAAGATCTGCTGTCCTCCTGCAGGGACCCCTGGGAAGAGCTTCTATCCTCCTGCAGAAACCTCTGAGAAGATCTGCAGTCTCCTGTGATGCCCTGAGAAGAGCCGGTCTCCTCCTGCAGGGACCACTGAGAAGTTCTGCTGTCCTCCTGCAGTGACCCCATAAAAGTAATGCTGTCCTTATAGAAGGACCCCTGGAAAGATCTGCTGCCCTCCTGCATGGACCCCTAAGAAGGTATGCTGGCCTCCTGAAGGGATCCCTGAGAAGATGCGCGGCCCACCCGCTGGTGCCCTGAGAAGTGCACTTCCCTCCTAGAACGGCACTTCTATTTTTCTTGACTATTTCTACATCTAATCGTGTGATGTTTACTTCTCAGTGTTGTACCAGCTCGCATCACTGCTGCCTTCTCTTGTGAGTGCCACTGCTTCTCAGTAAATTAATGCATTGGACGGCTGGGCTAGAATATTGAGACCTAAGTGCAGATTGTGCATATTGATGGTGTATGGGGCACTTTTCTGCATTGAGAGATAAGGTAAGTTGTGGCAACCAGGAGACGAAGACTAAGAGGGAGTAGTGGTTACTGATGTGTTTACCTTTCAGTATTCCTATGCCTTATCACAGTCTGACCATCTCACTTTCGGATCCCCACAGATAATTCAATCTATGAACTGTGCAGTGAGTTATTCTGCTAAATCTGTCTGAGTGAAGTCTATCTTCTATTTCTATTGATGTTTTCCCTCCTTTGTTTAACACGAGCTTGGTGTTGTGAGGTCTTTTTAGATGTATGTAGGTCAATCAGAAAAAAACACACATTTAACTACATACAATGCACACACTATACCGGTGTTGGATGTGTCATAAAAACAATTCCCAGATTGATGAGCACGCTCCCTGGTGGTCTAGTGGTTAGGATTCGGCGCTCTCACCGCCGCGGCCCGGGTTCGATTCCCGGTCAGGGAAAAAGTCTTTTTTCTTTATTTCAAACTTTTTTCTAAATGAAAAATTACACAATAGTACATTCCTGTATTTTTAAAAAAACATGTTAAGTGTTGTCAGCAAATATTTTAGATTTCGGGAGCAGGCTCAAATGATGCAAAAAAAAAGAGACACCTGGTTCACATGAAATACTAATAAAAAATTATAACACGAGACACCTGGTTCACAAGAAAGGCAACCTTGAGAAGCAGAGCGTGTGTCTTTTTTTATTGTTTGTATTGATTTTTGGTGCAAAATATACTGTTATCTTTTCAGAAGGGAAATGTTTTCTACGTAACATCTCTGGAAACCTATGTTTCACAAGTAACACCTCTTGAATCCAGACGGTGTCGCTGTGAGCAGCTACTGACGGGCTCTCTCCATAAGTGGAAAAGTGCACGTCGAGGCACTTTACCCTGTGAACCCGGAAGATTCCAGCGGGAAAGGGCCATCGTCAGCCACTGAATTATGGCAAGTGCTTGCCTGCATTAGTTTCTCGTCCACGCCATGACACACTTTGTGTGATTTTAGGCACATCCATCTCATCCTCCTAATAAGACCCTGTGTGAGTAGTCAAAGTTACACGTCACCACTTGTATCAGGTGCATCTCACCGTATGCACTAGTACTACAAGGAGCAGTGTGCTGTTGCACACCATGGTGACTCGCTGATGCTGATTATGCCTGGAGTGCACACAAGCGCCCCATGGCAGGGCGGCCTCCGGGAGGCAGTGTACATGGGATGGCTCATTCTCTAGTCTTCTCATGGCCTGCATCTAAAATCACCTTTGAAGCTGCCCCTTAGTTTTCCTCATCAGACATAGGAGCAGATCTACAAGGCAGCGCGGCAGCGCAAGCACTTTGGCTGCTCCACGCTGCCGCACTTTCAGAGCACAGGAATGCGACATATCTACAATGATATGTCGCATTCCTGTGCTCTCCCCTGCGCTGGCGCAGAAACAGCTGCCATGCGCCGGCACAGGCACCCTTGCAAGAATGCCTGCGCCATGGGGAGATTGCTTTTGTGAAGGAAGGGGCCACTTCCTGCACCAAAGCAATCACTGCAGGTATTTTCCTCTTTCAATGATTGCTGTAGAATGCAGCACGCATTGAAAGAGGAAAAAAATGAGGAGAAATAAAAACATTTATCCTCGTTTCTCTTGGCTACACCACCCCTATGGTGGCGCAGCAAACTGACGCATTGCCAGGTTTACGATTTCTTGTAATCTGGAAATGCATCAGTGGACATGGGTGTTGCGTGGGAACACCCACAGCAACACCCATGTCCCGCCCCTAACATGCAAAGTGCTGCGTGAACAGGAGAGCAGCCTGCTAAGGGATATTTACAAGCACAGATAAAGTCACCCTGCGTGACTTATCCTGTACTTGTAAATATCCCTTAGCAGGCTGCTCTACCGTTGGAGCCTGTTTTTAATTACTGATACCTCTGTTTGTGGGGATTATGGGGCAGATTTACAAGCCCCTTGCGACACTTTTACGCCGCCGTTGCGTCACTTTTGTGACACAGCGGCGGCGTAAACAATGCGCCACATTGCGACTTATTTACAACGTGACGCATCTAGGCAGATGCGTCACGTTGTAAAGCCCTGCGCCACATGAAACCTGCGTCAGGTTTCATGTGGGCGTTGTGTCGCAGGGTGGGCGTTCCCTCGCAGGAAAACCTCGTAAAACTGACGCAGTGAAATCTACAAGATTTCACTGCGTCAGTTTTACGACGCTGCTGCGTCAAATCCTTACACCTGCTTGAAGCAGGCGTAAGGAGTGACGCACCACGTTGAGTATGGGTGGCCCCTGTGCATTGCAGAAGTTGCGTCGTGCTTGCGATGCAACTCCAGCAATGCGCCACCCATACACCACAAGATGCGTCACGCATCTTCCCTTCCTTGCACCATGGTGCGCCGCATTGTAAATACGGCGCATCTGTGGTGGCGGAAGGAGGGGATTGCATGACGCAACTGTTCTGGCGCATCCCTGCTGATTTGCAGAGATGCGCCAGAACATGTAAATATGCCCCGTAATATTTTCATTTTTGTAATCGTGGCATTGGCTCTTAAATGGCCTAAAAAGAATTATAAAATTCCTTTGTTCTACTAAATAGCTTTGCAGCACATAATATATTTGTTTTTTGTATGTCTATTTTTGTTTTTTTGATGCATACTTCAACAAACTAAATTGATTATATTTATTGTACTTCTAATAAATTCTATTTTTCTGTATCATATATTTTTGTGTATTCATATTTTTGTCACATTCTCCCTGAATTTGCACCTAGTTTGGTTCTTGTTATCATTTGTGTGACGTGTTTATGTCCCAACATTATCATTTGGCAGGTGACATCCTTCTCCTCGCCTGCGAGGGTGGATTCTTTTTTGTTATTGCGCTACCGGTGCGTCACGCAACGTGATGCACGGCGGCGCATGGGGCTTGTAGATTCTTTGCAGATAGAGGAAAACATAAACAGTAAAGGGGGAAGAAAAAGAAAGAAAAACGCAGAAAAACAGTGGCAAACAAGAAAGCAGGGATAAAAAAGAACCGGATAGAGTGAAATGAGGGGTCAGGGAGTGCCTGGTGGTGGATTATAGAGGCTTGAGGTGGAATAAAGACTGTGCAGCCTTGTTATTTGGCACCCATGACATTCAATACCACCAGCTGTGGACTTCTTTGTGGTCCGGCACTTATTCTTTTACATATTGAGCACTACATTCACCTCCGTAAGTAGACAATCAAACAAAGAAGTGCTTATTCTTACATATGCGTGTTTGCAGGATAGTGGTGTATTAAATGGAGTGGTGTGAGACCTCACTGTGTAATAGACTCACAATGCCATCCTGGGTCCATTCAGACTCACTTGTAAAACCTTTAGCTCAACCCTGGATAGCTTTGGCCTTGAGCAGCAAGGCCTAACAAAGGAACATGTGTAAAGCATTTAGAAGCACCAAAACCACACAACACAAAAGAAATCCAAAACCAATTTATAAAAAAAGATCTAATTTTAATGAATTTTTAGACACCAAAATAAACAGAGGTTTCCAAACATATACATCTTTAATTAAAATGTAAATCAGTGCATCTTAAATTTAAAATTCCAGCAACCATTGGTAACTACTGCAGTTAGCAGAAACGTTTGAAACTTTTAAAAACATTTATAAAGTGGTGTTCGGCTATTCCTGCCCGCTTTGAGTAACCAACTCCGGCAGGGAGGAGGTCAATGGGACCAATAAGCGGTTTTTGGATAGTTGCCTTGTCACCAAAGCAGTCTCAAGTCCAGTCCCAGCCTCTATGAGCAAACGGCATAGATGGGAATGGAGTGGTCCTGATGCAAATGATACCGGACACTGAAGATTTGTCAGATAATGAGGATGCTGTGAAGTCAACAGGGTGGGCTTCCGGGGGCTACTCCTCGGTCCATGGTCTTGCTAGGTCAACTTTGGCCGCAGGGGTAGGTGTCCCTCGAAGTCCTTTTTGGTCCAGCAACATTCTGGCTGCCACTGGACTTATTTACTCCGGTCACAGTGAAACCAGAGGTTCCCTTTGGTGAATGTCGGTATCCATCTTGGGTGTCTAAACTGCTCTAAGTGACTCTCCCAGGTCCAGCAGACTTGGGTGCAACTCTTGAGCATTAGGATTTGGCCTGCCGTGCTGCACATCGGATGTCAGCCGCGATTAACGGATTGTGGCTACTGACTTGCCACGGAGGGCATTTTCAGCTTTTGTGGTGCTGTAACTGGAAGTCAGCCACTTGACTCTTGAGGTTCACCTTTTCTGTCCGGTGCGTGGGAGTGACTTTTCTATGAGCAAGGAATCACAGACACAGTCCTCACTTTACTAGCCCAAGTATCAGCAGGTGCACACCTGCACAATCGCACCAAAGAAAGTACCATAGACGAATTAATGTGTAATCACAGAAACAAAGAGACGTGTATGCTGTAACTGCACAGCAGCATGTGTATGAGCATAAAGGAAGACACAATACAATAAGACACATTAATGAATTAAAAAGTAGGTATGATGAGGATGCATACTCACCTGGGAAAAGTAAGCTCTGCAGTGGCGGTTTTACTTTTTGGGCGGTGGAGCGTTGCCCCACTAATAATTATCAGGCAATTTATTGTTAAGTTTGTCTTAAGTCTGTCTTAAGTTTGTCTTAAGACAAACTTAAGACAAAATCCTAATTTCTGTGAATACCAAAAGTAGTAAGTTCATTCTGTGAAAACCAAAAGTAGTAAGTGCATTCTGTGAATGCCAAAAGTAGTAAGTGCATTCTGTGAATACCAAAATAGTAGTACATTTAGGATTGAGTCTTAAGTTCATTCTGTGAATCGGGCCCTCAAATCCTGATGCTGCTCTCTTTAGAGAGCAGCTCTCCTCTGAAGAGAGCAGCGTCAGGATTGGCTACTGTACTGCTGCAGCATGTAGTGCTATCTAGACAATGTGTTTAATATGTGGTTGTCGTTGTTGCAGTCTAGTCTCTCACTGCGGGGGGTGGGAGCATCCAACGTGGGGCAATGGCAATGCCCAATCACTGTAATGGCTTAGTGTTAAGCCATTCAGTGATTGGACATTCTGCAGTTGCTGGGAAAATCGGGCCGGCCCACGGCCAGGAACCCTTCCTCCTCCTCTCTACAGCACAAGAGCACGTGCACTGCAGTCGACTCGTGGAGATCGTTCGAGAAGATCATCAGACATATGAGTGACTGTGTGGCTGGCATGGGGTCTCAGTACCATACCCAGTACTCTTGACTTTGAGTGTCTTAATCTTGGGTGTCAGTGTGGGCAGTCTGAGCTGGGAGTCTCTGCACTTGACTTGGTTATAATCTTCTCCTGACCTAAGCTGAGCCCCCCGCGAGAAAGCGATTCTGGCTGCATTACCATTACCAATACACCTCCTAGTACTCCAGTCCACCATCATGCAGTTTTCCGTTATTTTTCAGAGTAGGCATAACTCGATCAAGTGGTTGCATTATTTGAACGAGGGACATGCCTTTTAGCTGCAGTCAGAAGGACAGACATCATGTGTTCTTAATGCCTGCGTGAGGAAACAATTAGGCCAAAGGCTTTGAATTTCGGTTGAATTGGTGGCATGGCACTGCATTACACCACATGACTGGATCAATGACACCACATCATGTAATATTTCCGCTGTTTAAATGTATATGTAAATGTATTGGCATTTATATAGCGCACTACTTACCCGTAGGGTCCCAAGGCGCTTCGACCGCTGCGAAACCCTTCCTGGCTTCCCTGAGAGATGGTCCCTTAATGGGTATCTCCAGGGTGAGACCAGGCATCCCCAGCGGTCTGGTGGGGCCGTTAGTGAAGATGAGGCAAGCTAATGCCCAGAGTTGCCGAGTGTGATCGCTGATCAGAGTGGGCACCGAGGCGAGAGAATTATCGAGTTCGCTGACCCTGGTCCAGAAACCTGCCGCGCCAGGAATCAAACCCTGGTCCCGGGCCGTCCTCTGCTCTCGGGTCTGCCGCCTCTAACCAGTGAGCCACACTACTTCACTAAATATGTTTGAGCATCACAGCTGTCTATAAGCCTCATAATTATGCCCAGGACTTCTCTCTCAGTTAAAATTTTCTCTCAGTCATGTTCTATTTGGTAGATGTCCAGACATTAAAAGGCTTGAGGTGAGACGCAGTCATACAACAGTCACATTACAATGAATCACCCTTTATTTGCAAAATGCCGTGTGCAAAACTCTTGAATATGACAGCATGACTCTGGCTGTAGGTTCCTCTCTTACCCCACAATAATAATATAATAGAGACATTTTATAAAGCGCTCAGCTACCCCATTGGGGTTTCCCCACGCTAACATGTCCGGTCTATCCAAGCCCTTCGCCACCTCAGAACAGCCAGGTCTTCAGCTGTCTTCGAAAAAACATCAGTGAAGGACAGTTTCTAAGAGTTTCTGGCAGGTTGTGCTATAATTTGGAGCCCTGAAATGCAAAAGATCAGCCTACCATCCGTGTGTGTTTGACTATGGGGACACCGCACAGGGAAAGTTCACTGGAACAGAAGGAACGGGAAGGTTTGTAAGCAGTAATGAACAAATTCATGAAGACATTGTTGACCAGCCTCTGATCTTGCTCTGTGTACATAGAACCAAGGTCTTAAAGTTAATTCTCTACTCCATTGTAAGCTAGTGGAGTTCCCATAAAAGACAAGTTTCCGAGGCCCATTTTTGGAATCTATAGAGCATCCTAGCCACCAAGTTCTGGACCACTTGCAACCTTTTGATGGAGGCTTTATCCGCCCCCAGATAAAGTATGTTGCCATAGTCCAGTGTTCACATAATGATGCCCTTAACCACTGTCCTTTGAGCTGGGAAAAAAAGCATTCAAACAAACAGTAACATATTGGCAGGCATGTACAGTGAGTGGCGTTTGCCCCCGAGCTTTCATTCACACTCCGACCTTCGAACGCTTTACACAGCGCTATGTGCTTTCAGCTGTCTGCTTCCACCCATAGTAGTTGCACTCAGCAAGATCTGTTCAATCGAGCCGTCGATACAGCTCCTGTTGCAATCCATTTTACTCAGTTGCATCCTTATATTCTCATTGACAGGTGGCTTTTCTTTTAGTTTTGTAGGTTTATATTGCGTTTTTTTAATGTCCCACCCCAGAATTTGGACTTGTACTGAGGGCCAGAGTGCTGTTGGTGCTATGTGGATGATTTTAAGGATGTTGTTTAAAATTAGTAGAACCGAGAGTGGTGTTTATAACGTTAATTTATTAACTTTATTAATGTAATAACTGCACTTTCACAATTGCTTTATTAACCTTCCTGCTTTCTCAAATTTGCTTGAGAATGCACCATTTGTCCACTCTTTTTTTCAAAAATTTCTCCGGGGGAAATCCTCCCGAACCCTCCTTAGGGAGTTCGGGCTTGCTCGCTACGCTCGCTCGCTACGGTGCAGTATGATTATCATTTTCCGCCACACCACTTTCAAATGTCACCAGCCGCCACTGAAGCTCTGTGTGAACCATAACTTTGTTTAGTTACTGTTATTAGCTCAACACCGAGGCCTGGTTTAGGGTTTTGTCGATGGGTACCTCATCACAAATATGATGGATAACCCGTTTGTGTTCTTGGAAGTTATTACAAGTGCATTAGAATATAATGCACATATCCTGATGCACCTGTAATGAATCAGACAAGGTATCAGTTATGTTTGTGATGAAGCACCTGCCTGCCAAACTCTAAATCAGGCCCTAAGTTCTTAACGGGAATTTAGCATTCTATGGATGTGGACCACAATATTTAACAAGCATTAGCAAAGCCAACAGCTCTGGTGTTTGTTGGCAGCCTTTTGGCTTTGTCAGGGCTTGGTTTGTTTTCTCATGTTTTTTTCAAAACTTGATTGTTGGTGAAACTGCTGTGCACTTGTCAACCTGAAAAAAACATTTACTAAAGTGCAAATATCTCTTGGTCTCAAAAAGTACACTTTGCCATAATAGTCCCTGGCTCTGAAGGAAACTAATATGGACGTGGATGTGTGCCCTGCGATAGGGAAGGATGTTGTCAATTACCCTTGACGTTAGCCAATGGCTGAAGTGGGCTGACCCATTGCCCCAACCTGTAGGTTGGAGTAGGAGGGATAAGAATCCGACTCACGCAATAACAGACCTATGGACGAAGTGGGATGAATTAAAGCCTCTTATAATTAAGCATTTTATTCAGCGGCAGCAGGCACAGGTAAACGTGGCGGGGCGGGGCAGGGTGTGGGAGAGAGTCGACAGACGACACAATATAATTAAATAAATAAATAATACCTATTCTGCCGTATGTCAGCATCCCCTCGCCGCGCCATGCCCCGCCTCATTGCGCTTACCTGTGCCGGCCGCCACTGATTTTATTAATATAATTTTATTAAGTTCAAAAGGTCTTACCTATGCAAAATATATCTCTAAGGAAGGTGTGAGTGGCCCACTGCATCAGAATGATCACTGTCTTGGTGAACGACCGTCACAACACGGTCAAAACACTGCAGTGCCATTACGACGCGTCTTTTACAACGCAAGTCGTTACCACGACTTGCGCTGGAGGGCACTGTAGACTAAGGAATAGTAGATTTACTATTCCAACACCTTCCCTACTGTACATAGGCTGGAGTTTGAATAGTAAATGTAACTATTCCTAAATCCAACACCCTACAGCGCAAGTCTTGGTAACGACTTGCGTTGTAAAAAATGCGTTGTGATGTACAGCGATCATTTTGATCGCGTTGTTACATCGTACATCCGTTTGCGTCTATGAAGACTTTTTTTGTTGTCAACAAAGGGCATTTCAGCCTACCTCAGGCTACAGGCTTTGGAGCAATCGCCTACAGATGGGATGAAAAACATAGAATGCCCAGCGTGCCTGGCAGAGCTGTAGATGTCTTTGGTGCATCAGGTGCAGTGTCACCGAGGTTCCAGGGTGATCATCATTTTCCTGGCTTGCATTTAAAGGCAAGGCACCCTTGTTTCACCAGTCCTTGCCTCAGAGGAAGGACCAAGCAGAAATCGAAAATGGAAGCAGAGGGGAGAAGGAAGTGTGTGTTTTTTGACAAAGGACAGAAGAGAGCCTTCTTCACAGGGCAGCAGCTTCCATTTGTGCAGCAGGTGCAGTGGTACCGAGGCCAGATGTGTGAGGGGCCCCCTGAACCTCAATAATGGATGTTTTACTTCACAAACAGTGGGCGCGCTCCCCTTTTCCATGGTAACATTAGGGTCCAGGGCAATCTTGCTGTGGAGGGAGAAGTAAGCTGAGGGGGTTTATTTTCTATCAAAGGGGCACAAACAGCCTGCATCGGGCTTGGAACTGTCCAGGGGTAAGGGACAGGGGCAACCGAAGCAGAGGAGGCAGCTTGCTTCACCATTAATGCAGGCGGTGCAGTTGCATTGGGGTCAGGGGTGCGTGGGGCTCACTGCAGACCAATGATGGGGAGCAGTGGTTTGTGGTCAATTTCTGTTTTCTTAGGATGCATTTGCTTTGTTTAAACTCTCAAATTAGTTGGAGATTAGGGGACACATGAAAAAGTAGGCCCTAAGTGAAATTATTTTAAAGGTACCGCTCTAGCCCTGCCCTTTCCTTGTAATAATATGTTGACTTGCATCCACATCGAAACATTTTGCTCTGGGGGATGGGAACAACAAAGTTCAAAGACTTCTGATTTAGAGCATTAGACTGTGATTTCACTCTTGGGAACATCAGATTGTAACTTCCAGCCTTTAGAGTCTGTGGGTATCACTCACACCTTTAGAGCCTCAGATGTCTCAGAGAAGGACGTCTAACTTTAGGGGCAGATTTACAAGCCCCTTGCGCCACTTTTGCGTCACATTTAACATTGGAAAAGTGACGCAAAAGTCGCGCAAGGGGCTTGTAAATCTAACCCTTAGAGTCTCAGAGTATGACTTACACCTGTAGAGCCTCAGAGGTCTCAGAGCAAGATGTCTTCCTTAGAGTCTCAGAGCATGACGTCTACCTTTAGAGAGTCTGAGGCGTCAAAGTATGAGGTCTACCTTTAGAGCCTTCAAGTACAACTTACATCTTTAGAGCCTCAAAGTATGACTTACACCTTTAGAGCCTTCAAGTACAACTTACATCTTTAGAGCCTCAAAGTATGACTTACACCTTTAGAGCCTTCAAGTACAACTTACATCTTTAGAGCCTCAAAGTATGACGTACACCTTTAGAGCCTGAGAGGTCTCAGAGCATGACGTCTACCTTTAGAGTCTCAGAGTATGACTTACACCTTTAGAGCCTCAGCGGTCTCAGAGCGCGACATCTACCTTTAGAGCCTCTGAGTATGACTTACACCTTTAAAGCCTTCGAGTACAACTTACACCTTTAGACCCTCAGAGGTCTCAGAGCGCGACGTCTACCTTTAAAGTCTTAGAGTACGACTTACACCTTTAGAGCCTCAATTGTCTCAGAGCATGACGTCTACTTTAGAGCCTCAGAGTATGACTTACACATTTAGAGCCTGAGCGGTCTCAGAGCGCGACGTCTACCTTTAGAGTCTAAGAGTATGACTTACACCTTTAGAGCCTCAGCGGTCTCAGAGCGCGACATCTACCTTTAGTGTCTAAGAGTATGACTTACACCTTTAGAGCCTCAGAGGTCTCAGAGCGCGACATCTACCTTTAGAGTCTCAGAGTACAACTTACACCTTTAGAGCCTCTGAGGCCTCAGAGCGCGACGTCTACCTTTAGAGTCTAAGAGTATGACTTACACCTTTAGACCCTCAGAGGTCTCAGAGCGCGACGTCTACCTTTAGAGCCTCAGAGTATGACTTACACCTTTAGCGCCTCAGAGGTCTCAGAGCGCGACGTCTACCTTTAGAGCCTCAGAGTATGACTTACACATTTAGAGCCTCAGCGGTCTCAGAGCGCGACATCTACCTTTAGAGTCTCAGAGTATGACGTACACCTTTAGCGCCTCAGAGGCCTCAGAGCATGACATCTACCATTAGAGTCTCAGAGTACGACTTACACCTTTAGAGCCTCAGCGGTCTCAGAGCGCGACGTCTACCTTTAGAGCCTCAGAGTTTGACTTACACCTTTAGACCCTCAGAGGTCTCAGAGCGCGACGTCTACCTTTAGAGTCTCAGAGTATGACTTACACATTTAGAGCCTCAGCGGTCTCAGAGCGCGACATCTACCTTTAGTGTCTAAGAGTATGACTTACACCTTTAGAGCCTCAGCGGTCTCAGAGCGCGACGTCTACCTTTAGAGCCTCAGAGTTTGACTTACACCTTTAGACCCTCAGAGGTCTCAGAGCGCGACGTCTACCTTTAGAGCCTCAGAGTATGACTTACACATTTAGAGCCTCAGCGGTCTCAGAGCGCGACATCTACCTTTAGAGTCTCAGAGTATGACGTACACCTTTAGCGCCTCAGAGGCCTCAGAGCATGACATCTACCATTAGAGTCTCAGAGTACGACTTACACCTTTAGAGCCTCAGCGGTCTCAGAGCGCGACGTCTACCTTTAGAGCCTCAGAGTTTGACTTACACCTTTAGACCCTCAGAGGTCTCAGAGCGCGACGTCTACCTTTAGAGTCTAAGAGTATGACTTACACCTTTAGAGCCTCAGCGGTCTCAGAGCGCGACATCTACCTTTAGTGTCTAAGAGTATGACTTACACCTTTAGAGCCTCAGCGGTCTCAGAGCGCGACGTCTACCTTTAGAGCCTCAGAGTTTGACTTACACCTTTAGACCCTCAGAGGTCTCAGAGCGCGACGTCTACCTTTAGAGTCTCAGAGTATGACTTACACATTTAGAGCCTCAGCGGTCTCAGAGCGCGACATCTACCATTAGAGTCTCAGAGTACGACTTACACCTTTAGAGCCTCAGCGGTCTCAGAGCGCGACGTCTACCTTTAGAGCCTCAGAGTTTGACTTACACCTTTAGACCCTCAGAGGTCTCAGAGCGCGACGTCTACCTTTAGAGTCTCAGAGTATGACTTACACATTTAGAGCCTCAGCGGTCTCAGAGCGCGACATCTACCTTTAGAGTCTCAGAGTACAACTTACACCTTTAGAGCCTCAGCGGTCTCAGAGCGCGACGTCTACCTTTAGAGTCTAAGAGTATGACGTACACCTTTAGCGCCTCAGAGGCCTCAGAGCATGACATCTACCATTAGAGTCTCAGAGTATGATTTAGGTCAGATGGTCAGGTCAGAGGTTTTTGTAGAGCGCAGCTTATCACCGCAAGGTCTCAAGGCGCTTTAGGCAGATTAGAGCAAGTGAGACAGTGCCGAGGAGATGATTGAGGCAGCGGCAGACTTCATTTCGGGAACAGCCAGGTTTTAAGACTGGCCCAGAAGAGTTTATGTTCAGGGATGGATAAGAGGTAGGAGGGCAGTTTGTTCCACAGCAGAGGGGCGAGATAGGAAAAAGAGCGATGGCCATTTCGGGAGGTACGAACACTAGGCTGGATAAGGAGTGATTTGTGGCTGGATCTGAGTGGTCTTTCTGGTGAATACCAATTGAGCTTCTTTCCGAGGTAGCTAGGACCAGCTTTATACAAGATAGCATGCGTCAGACTCAGGATCTTAAAGTGGCTTCTTTTGCGGATGGGAAGCCAATGACGTTTTTTCAACGTGGGGGAAGAAGTGGGTTCTGGGTGGAAAGTCAAGGGTCAATCTGGCCGCTGCATTCTGCAGGGACTGCAGTTTGGAGAGCAGATTTTCGTTGAGTCCGGAAAACAGGGCATTCCCGTAATCAAGCCAGCTTATGACCAAGCCCTGCACCAGAGGCTTCCTGATTTCAATGGGAAGCCATTTGAACATCTTTCGAAGATTACGCATAATCCCGTAGCAGGTGCCAATAACCTGGCTGACTTGGTTCTTCACGGACAGGGAGTGATCAATTATTATCCCCAGGTTGCGGATTGCGGGTTTAGGGGGAGAACAGGGGCCCAGTACCGGCAGCCACCGCTCGTGTGACCAGAATTCCTCGGCTTTGCCAAACAGAATAATGCCCTTACACCTTTAGACCCTCAGAGGTCTCAGAGCCAAATGTCTACCGTTACACTCTTGGAGTATGACTTTCACCTTTGGAGCCTGAGAGGTCTCGGAGCACGACGTCTACCTTTACATCGTTGGAGTACAGCTTACACCTTTACAGCCTTATAGGTCTCAGGGCAGGATGCCTACCTTTAGAGTCTCAGAGTATGACTTACACCTTTAGAGCCTCAGCGGTCTCAGAGCACAATGTCTACCTTTAGAGCCTCAGAATACGACTTACACTTTTAGAGACTGAGAGGTCTAGGAGCACCATGTCTACCATTACATCCTTGGAGTACAAGTTACACCTTTAGACCCTCAGAGATCTCAGAGCATGATGTCCACCGTTAGAGTCTCAGAGTATGACTTACACCTTTCAAGCCTCATAGGTCTCAGAGTATGACTTACACCTTTCAAGCCTCATAGGTCTCAGAGTATGACTTACACCTTTAGAGCCTCGGAGGTTTTAGAGCAGGATGTCTACCTTTAGAGACTCAGAGTATGACTTACACCTTTAGAGCCTGAGAGGTCTCAGAGCAGGATGTCTACCTTTAGAGTCTCAGAGCATGACTTACACCTTTGGAGCCTGAGAGGTCTCAGAGCAGGATGTCTACCTTTAGAGTCTCAGAGCATGACTTACACCTTTGGAGCCTGAGAGGTCTCAGAGCAGGATGTCTACCTTTAGAGTCTCAGAGCATGACTTACACCTTTGGAGCCTGAGAGGTCTCAGAGCAGGATGTCTACCTTTAGAGTCTCAGAGCATGACTTACACCTTTGGAGCCTGAGAGGTCTCAGAGCAGGATGTCTACCTTTAGAGTCTCAGAGCATGACTTACACCTTTGGAGCCTGAGAGGTCTCAGATAAGCATGGGCGAATTTTGCGGATCTCGCGTTCGCGAATTTTGCGGATTTGCGGATTCGCAATCCGCAAAATCCGCGAATTCCCGCGAATTTGCGGATTTTTTTTTTTTGTGTTCGCCCGTGTTTCTGCCAGTTCGCGAGGGTTTTGTACACTTTCGCAAATTGCGAACTTACCTGCGGGGTCGCAAGTTTCGCAAACTTGTTGTTTCTACGTGTCCAGCCTGTTTGGGACACTCTTCTTCATCACTGCCACTCTCTGTCACCACTGCCACTCTCTGACTACTCATGCCACCCTCTGGCCCACCCATGCCACCCTCTGTTTCATCACCACACCCTCTGGTTGTCCAGTGTACATTATTTTCGGCAAAGCAAAGCACACCTTCCCTGCCTCAAGTGACCTGAATTAATTTGGGGCTGATTAATGTGTCACAGAATATTTTTTTAGCTGGCACCTGCTTCCTTAGTGCGCCCTGATTAGTGATCTTTTGCACTTGCTAAGTGCTTTCATTGTTGCAAAATTAGTTACAACACCTGCCCTGCCCCAACTGACAATAATGAATTAGGGGCTGATTAATGGATTTTAACTTCCAGCCTGGCTCCTGCTTGTCTCCCTTAGCTGTAATTCAGGACCTTTGTGGCATATGTGTAACTATTCTGAGGTTCAGAGCAGGGTCACATAATAGTTTCAACTGGCAACTGAACTCTGGAGGGGCCCCTCAGGAAGCACTACAGGAAATGGCTACTAATGATGAGCCTGAACTTTTGAACCTGGTAAGTAGTTACTTTCAGTTTTGCTAAGATCGTATTTCTGCAATTTTGCACTTATTCGCGGGGCGCGAACTCACGCGAACAGTGCGAGCAGTGCGAGCAAAATCCGCTGCTCGCGGATTTGCGGATTTTGCGGGAGATTCGCGAATCTCGCGGATTGCGAATTTCCCGAAAATCCGCAAAATCCGCGAGCGGAACGGATTTTCCGCCCATGCTTAGTCTCAGAGCAGGATGTCTACCTTTAGAGTCTCAGAGCATGACTTACACCTTTGGAGCCTGAGAGGTCTCAGAGCAGGATGTCTACCTTTAGAGTCTCAGAGCATGACTTACACCTTTGGAGCCTGAGAGGTCTCAGAGCAGGATGTCTACCTTTAGAGTCTCAGAGCATGACTTACACCTTTGGAGCCTGAGAGGTCTCAGAGCAGGATGTCTACCTTTAGAGTCTCAGAGCATGACTTACACCTTTGGAGCCTGAGAGGTCTCAGAGCAGGATGTCTACCTTTAGAGTCTCAGAGCATGACTTACACATTTGGAGCCTGAGAGGTCTCAGAGCAGGATGTCTACCTTTAGAGTCTCAGAGTATGACTTACACCTTTAGAGCCTGAGAGGTCTCAGAGCAGGATGTCTACCTTTAGAGTCTCAGAGCATGACTTACACCTGTGGAGCCTGAGAGGTCTCAGAGCAGGATGTCTACCTTTAGAGTCTCAGAGCATGACTTACACCTTTGGAGCCTGAGAGGTCTCAGAGCAGGATGTCTACCTTTAGAGTCTCAGAGCATGACTTACACCTTTGGAGCCTGAGAGGTCTCAGAGCAGGATGTCTACCTTTAGAGTCTCAGAGCATGACTTACACATTTGGAGCCTGAGAGGTCTCAGAGCAGGATGTCTACCTTTAGAGTCTCAGAGTATGACTTACACCTTTAGAGCCTGAGAGGTCTCAGAGCAGGATGTCTACCTTTAGAGTCTCAGAGTATGACTTACACCTTTGGAGCCTGAGAGGTCTCAGAGCAGGATGTCTACCATCAGAGCTTCCAAGTATGACTTACACATTTAGGGCCTCATTTATGAGGTTTTGCCATAGGGTCTTCCTGCTGCGCTTCCCAAGCATCTATAAGATAAGGCGCATTGCAGTTCTTTTCCCCTGGGCTGGCGCACAATGGGCTGCCTGCGCCAGCGCAGGCACCTTTGCACAATGGCGCAAGGAGGCCGGCCTTGCAGAGATGATTATTTTTGTACAGGTAGGGAAAACCTTAGACTCTCTGAGGTCCTCATTTATGAGGCCCCTTGCGCCATTGGAACTTTACCTTTTATGACGTTCCTTGGCACAGAAGCCTGCGTGATATTTATCAGGCAGCACAAAGCCACTTTTTTGGGGCGTACTGCAGCCTGATAAATATCAGTCCCTTTAAAGCAGTGTTCTGCGTTAAAGAGGCGTGTAATGGGTGTTGCTGGGGACGTTCCCAGCAACATCCATGGCCTTTTGACATTGCCCCAGATTAACGAGAAATCGTAAATCTGAAGCAGTGCCAAAAACGTACGTCTCCCCAGAGGAGGCATAAGGGAGGCGCAACGGGGAGAAATATCTTCATTCCTCCTCGTTTTTCCTTTTTCAATGTCTGCAGCACACATGGAAGAAGAAAAGCCTCTTGTGATTACTTTTGTACAGAGAGGTTTCCCTTCCTGTACAAAAGTAATCATACCGCAAGGCCCGGCAGCCTTGCACCATTGTGCAAAGGTGCCAGCAATGGCGCAGGCAGCCTATTGTGTGCCGGCGCAGGGGAAAAGGACAGGAATGCGCCGTATCTTATAGATCTTATAGGTCCGGCGCATTCCTTCCCTTTTCTTTTGCCGATAGGAAGCGCAGCAGGAAGGCCTGCTGCTCTTCCCTACGGAAAAACCTCATAAATGAGGCCTGCAGAGTACGGCTTACACCTTTAGAGCCTCTGAGGTATCACGTTTAGAGTCTCAGAGTACAACCTACACCTTTAGAGCATGAAATTCACCTTCAAAGCCTCAGAGCATGACTTACACCTTTAGAGCCTCGGAGTACGACTTACACCCTTAGAGACTCAGAGGCCTCAGAGCACGATGTCTACCTTAGAGTCTCGGAGTACGACTTACACCTTTAGAGCCTCAGAGGTCTCAGAGCATGACGTCTACAATTAGAGTCTCAGAGTACGACTTACACCTTTAGAGCCTCAGAGTATGACTTACTCTGACTTACACCTTTAGAGCCTCTGAGGCCTCAAAGCATGACGTCTCCCATTAGAGTCTCGGAGTATGACTTTCACCTTTAGAGCCTCAGAAGCCTCAGAGCACGACGTCTACCTTTACATCATTGGAGTACAACTTACACCTTTACAGCCTTATAGGTCTCAGGGCATGATGCCTACCTTTAGAGCCTCAGAGGTCTCAGTACATGACATCTCCCTTTAGAGTATCAGAGTATGACTTACACCTTTAGCGCCTCTGAGGCCTCAGAGCATGACGTCTACCTTTAGAGTCTCAGAGTACAACCTACACATTTAGAGCCTCAGAGGTCTTAGAGCACGACGTCTACCTTTAAAGTCTCAGAGTATGACTTACATCGTTATAGTCTCAAAGTATGATTTTTTTTTTTTTTAACATCATTTTTATTGCATCACCAATAGAAATGTACAGACAATATATTTAGCAATAAAAACACATCATGTACATGCTTAGTGTGATCCAGTCGATCTCCGTCCGGGGGGTTCACCTCGATCTTTGCGCGGGTGACCTCATCCCTGCCCATTTCTTGTAGCTCCTTACAATGTCCGACCGCTTCATCAAGCAAATAAGCCTGGGATGCTTTTGTGGTTTTCACCCCTCCCCCTCCCCAAATTTCGGTACCCCAACATCCCTCCAAAACAGCCTCCTACCCGCCCTCCCCCGTGGTCGCTCTGCGCTGGGTTAACAGTGTAAAAGTGCCTGGTGTGTTGCAGGAGGAAGTAATCTTTCGCTAAGGTGTGTTCTCCTGTGTAGTGTTAGGGTCTGCTCCATCTAGTTCGCTCTCGCCATCCTGCCCCTCATCGTCCACATCCCGGAGCGCCTGCACCATCACCTCCCATGCAGTCGCCCTTTCTAGTGCCTTCTCGTCATTCAACCTCCAGGCCATCTGGTATCGTAGGGTACTTTCACACGTGGCCCATCTCAGACACTCCCCATACCATCTTTTATACGTGGGCCCCACTCTGGACTTCCAGTTTCTCGTGATCTCCCGCTTGGCCAGGATAAGCCCTAAATCTATAAATTTACTAGTCATCTTATTCCTAGGTGTGTGCGGGAACCAATGAAGGACGCCAACTGCTTTAGTAAACTGGATATCCCTGTCTGTCGCGACGTTAAGGGCCCGCCCAACTTCCTGCCAATAATCTCCCAAACAGGGGCAATCCCACAGCATATGGCACAAATCCGCCCCAGCTGTGTTACATCTGGGGCAAGCAGCGTCGGTCGCCCCAAAGTACTGTTGGATTTTCCCGGGGGTGAGGTATGCCCTGTGAATGACATAAAAGTGAATCAATTGGAACCTGGCATTCCTCGAGCTCTTCCGTGCCCGCCTTAGCAACTGGCCCCAGGTCGTGTCAGGTATCTCCACCTGGAGGTCCAGCTCCCACTTGGCCTTCAGGACTGCCAAAGGCTGCAAGGCCTCCCGCTGCATCCTAGAGTACAGGCACGTGACAGCCTTAAAGGTTCCCGCCGCCATCATGGCGTACTGGCAGGCCATCGAGGTGCCCGGTTCCTGCAGCCCTTCCCCCCAGTGGGCTCGCATAGCGCCCGTGACTGCTGCGTGCAGCAAGTAGTCGCCCCTCGGAAGGTCAAATCGCTCCTGCAGGTCCCGAAACGGCAGCAACACCCCATCTTCGTAGAGGTCACCCAGCATTTGTATTCCCGCCTCCTCCCATCCTAGCAAGCGCGACCAGTCACCTCCATGTGGGAGGGCGGTGACCATTCCCAGCGGAATTTCGGGGGCATACATAAGGCGGACACCCGCCCGCTTACGGGCCCGGTCCCAGCAAAGTCGGAACGTCTGCTCCTCGACCGTCAGGTCTCCCATCCGGAGTTTCTGGTGCAGCGTAATATATGCCAGAACGTGTCGCGGGGTGCCTTCTACTCTCGCGTCCTCGGGGCCTCTATACACTCTCGCCACCTCCTGCGTAAAAGTCTGCAGCTGCGCGGCTAGGTAATATCCTTCAAAATCCGGCACTGCCATACCTCCTTCATCTTTGGGGCGCAACAGCGTGTCGAGCGCTATGCGCCTCCTACCCGTGCCCCACAAGAACGCTATGACCAGTGACCTCAGGCGTTTGAAAACAGAGCTCGGGACCCATACCGGTAGTGTCCTAAAATAGTACAAAAGCCTGGGCAGGGCTATCATTTTAAGCAGGGAAATTCTACCAGCCAGGGAGAGCGGCAGAGTTGCCCAGAAGTCCATGGACCCCCGCAGGGCGTTAATACAGCGAGTGATGTTGCCATCCAGTAGGTCGGACGGGGCGTGGTAAACATAGACCCCCAGATAATGCAGACAGCGCGGCTCCCACCGGAGTTCCTGAGCAGTGAGTGGGCACGGTTCTCCCGGCCTCAGGGGAAACAGACAGGATTTAGGCCAGTTGACCCTCAGGCCCGACAACCTACCGAACTGCCCCAGTAGTCGCCGCGCCCCCTGGAGCTCGGGGCCCGCATCGGCCAAAAACATCAGCAAGTCATCTGCGTACAGGGAGATGCAGTGCGGTCTCCCCCTAAATGACAAACCTGCGTAGTGGCGGCCCAGTCTGGCTTCCGCAGCGAAGGGTTCCATCGCCAACGCGAACAGGAGCGGGGATAGGGAACAACCCTGTCTAGTGCCACGCCTAATCGGGTATTGTCTCGAGATCAGTGTGCCCACCCGAACCCTCGCTACCGCCTCGGTGTAGAGGACCTTGGTTCATTTTATATATCCGTCCCCCAGCCCGAAGCGACGCATCACCTCATACAAGTATCCCCATTCAAGGCTGTCAAATGCCTTCTCAATATCAATGGATAGGACAAATGGGGAGACGGCGTCCGGCCAGTCCGCACCTATCAGTCTCGTGAGTCTACGAATGTTATGAGTGGTGTTGCGTGTCGGTATGAAACCGCACTGGTCACCGTGAACCAGGCCTGTCATGTGTACCAGCAGTCTGTTGGCCAGAATTTTACTGAGGATCTTGTAGTCCGTCGTCAACATAGACAACGGACGATACGAGGACAGCGCCGCACCCTCTCTGCCCGGCTTCAAGAGAGGGATCATGAGGGCCTCGCACGTGGAGCCCGGGAGTCGGCCCTTCTCCTGTGCCTCGTTGTACACCTCGCGCAGCCGTGGTGCAAGGTACTCTAGGTATTTGCCATAAAATTCGATCGGTAGTCCGTCAAGACCCGGGGTCTTATTTCTAGCCATCTGTTTTACAGCACAACCTATTTCTCCAAGAGAGATGGGCCGACCTAGCTCTTCTGCCTCCGAGTCCTCCACTCGCGGCAACTGTAACCCGTCCAAGAACTCCTCAAGCTCCTCCGCCCCTCCCGTTCCACCACTCTCATAGAGCCCCTCATAATAAGCACAAAACTTATTCAGGATCCCGGGTTGAGTGTGGCAGGGCTCCTCCCCTGGTTCCTGGATCCCCATGATCGGCACTCCCCCCCGGACTGGGTTAGCAAGCCAAGCCAACATCGACCCCGCCTTATCACCTTCCGCATGCGCCCTTGTCATGTACGCCTTGTGGTCGAAGCTACGCAGCCGCTCTAGCTCTACCGCCAGACCCTCCCGTGCCCCGCTAAGCCCCTCCTGCAGTTCAGGGTGATTCGGGCGCCTCTTCTCTAAATCCCTCAGCCGTGTCTCAGCCTTATCTAAGTCATCCAACAGAGTCTTCCGAGCCCCTGCCGTGTGTCCAATACAGTGTCCCCACACCACCACCTTGAACGCATCCCATTCAACCGCCCTCGTGGAGGCCGAGCCACTGTTCTCCTCAAAATACCTCTCAATGCGCTCACTCAGGGCCCTACTGAACAACAAATCGTCCAGGGTGTCAGGTTGTAGGCGCCATGTTGGCACGCAGTTAACAGTCACCATCCATTCCAGAGACATCAACAAAGGGTTGTGGTCCGATATCGTCCTGGCCAAGTATTCCGCCCCTCCCACCGCGGGGAGCACACATGCCGAACAAAGAAACGCATCCAGCCTCACATGCAAGTCATGCAGGTGCGAGTGAAAGGAATAGTCCCTAGCGGTGGGGTGCAACGCCCTCCATGCATCCGTGAGGGCCCAGCTCTCCTGCCATTCCAACCTACGCTTGGCGACCCTATGTACTGGGGACGCGCGCAGCGGGGGATGGGACCTATCTAGCAACACATCCTCAACCGAGTTGAAGTCCCCCCCCAAGAGGACCGGCCCTGCCAGATAACCCGCCAATTTGCCCGAGATGGTAGACAAGAAGGCGGGCAGGTCTACATTAGGAGCATACACATTACAGAGAGATATCACCCTGCCTCTCAGCTTTCCCTCCACCGCCACATATCTGCCCTCAGGGTCCACCAATGACTTTGAGACCTGGAAGGGGACCCCCGCCCGTATCCAAATCAGTGCCCCCCTTGCAAAAGCCGAAAATGTCGTGTAGAATAGCTGCCCCCTCCAGCGCCTTTGCAGAGCCGCCCCTTCCTGCTTATTTAGATGTGTCTCCTGCAGGAACGCTATATGAACCCCCCTACGCTTGAGGTACGCCTGAACTTTATGTCTGCGCGTCATGGACTGCATACCCCGCACATTCCAGGTCACACATTTCAACGCCCCAATACTAGCCATCCCCCCCTACACAACCGGACCATACAGCAAAGAACAATGTCCGCATAAGTCCCGCGACCACGGGCCCACCCACCCACCCTCTCCAAACAGGAAGCCGAACCCCTCCAACAACAACTACCCCCCGAGCAACCCCAACTGCTCGCAACTCCCACCCCCCCAGGACAGGCCCCCCCGCAACTGGAAGTACCCCCATCCAAACCAACACTCCCGACCACCCCTCAAGGAAAGGTGGTAATGGTCGCAGTCCCCACTGCGATGACCTTAGGGGCCAGTAAGGCGCGGCTCAATGCGATAAGACCTCAAAACAAATCAGCCCCGCGCGTTCCACCCCACAATCCCCACATTACAGCTCCCCAAAACCTCAATCAATAATGTTCCACTGTTGCGGGCCCAGTGCCCCGGTGTCCAACCAACGAGTTCACTCCACCAGTCCAGTTCAACACGCCTCCAGTATCTCCTCCGAAGTCTGCGGCGTCACAATAGGGCCCCGTGCTCCACCAAATTCCGATTGTCCTGTCTCCGAGCCCGTGCCCGGGTCCTCCGATTCCGTGCCCTTCCCGGACCGAGTCCTGGCGGTCCTAGATAAGTCCACTACCGCCTGTAGCGCCGCCTGCCTCTCCGCCTCCGTCTGCGACACCGATGGTTTCCCGGTTCTCTTGCGGTTCCTCCTGATCCGTTGGGACTGCCTGACCGGCTTCGCCACCTTAGCCTCCTCCTCCCTGGCCTTAGCACCGTCCGTTCCCGCTTTATAAGTGTCCCACCAGTCCCAAGCGTCCGCGGAGGTCGTGAAGAATAATGATTTCTCATCCACCACCACTCTTAGCTTGGCAGGGAACAACAGGGAGTACTTGATGCCTTCCTGGCGGAGCTCCCGCTTGAGGGACAGGAAGTTTGCCCGGAGTCGCTGCGTCTCAAATGTGTAGTCCGGGAACATAGTGACTCTGTTGTTATCCACTTGAAAGGGCCCTGCCTCTCTCGCCCTCTGTAAGAGCCAGTCTCTGTCCCGGTAATGGAGCAACTTGAACACCACCGGGCGAGGCGGAAGGCCCAAGGCTGGCGGGCGCGCTGGAACTCTGTGTGCCCGTTCCAGGGAGAAGAAGGGGGACAGACCTTCTGGTGCCACCTCCGTCCTCAGCCAGTTATCAAGGTAGCCCACCATGTCGTCGCCTTCAATTTTTTCCGGCAGGCCCACTAGGCGTACGTTGTTGCGCCTGTTTCTGTTTTCGGCATCCTCGGCCCTCCTTTCCAGCACCTTCAGGTGGTCCATCACGTCTGCCATCTGGGCCTTCATCGTTTCTTGGCCCGGGGCTAATTCCTTAACCGTGATCTCCACGGATTTCACCCTGTCTTTAAGTTTGTCGTGGTCGGCCTTCAGGAGGCCCAAGCCCGTCGCCACCTGAGCTATATCTTGTTGCAGGGCGTCCTTTGTGGTGGCGATGGCCTCCAGGATACGATCCTGCATCCGCTGCAATGCCGCTTGGTCTCGCTCCGCTCCCTCCGCAGCCTCAGTATCGGTCGCGCCATCTCCCTTCCCCTTCGTCTTTCCCATCTGGGCCGGTTTGGGCGGTGGTCTCCGAGTATGTTCCTGGTCGCCCTCCGAGTGCCGTCGGGTTCCGTCCTCCGGCAGGGTTCCCGGGCCCAGATTTGTCACCAAGAAGCAGGAAACACTGAGCGATCGCAGCCCGGCCAACGCCAGACGTGCCAGGGGCCCGGGGCTCTCGTCACTGGGTCACTGCCGCACTGTCGTCGCCCCTACCAGGGGGCGGTCCTCAGCCACCGCCCGAGGGTGCGCCCAAAGTCCACTCGGCACCCGGGGAGAGGCGCGATGCGGCCGCCAACACCCCTGATTTGTCAGGGAGCAGTCCTCAGTGGGTCTCCGGGCAGATGTCTCCGTCGTGTCCGATCTCATGCCCTCGCCGCCATTTTGGGGACCGCGACTTCTCGCCTGGGTTCAACTTTCAAAGTCGAAATACTGCTGTGGGATGGTTCGGTGTCGTCCTCCGTGGGCCCCGGACCCTCCGCAGTACCTTCCAGTACCGGATGGTATCGGTTACCTCGGGGTCCGATCAAATTTTCAGGATATTTTCCGGGATCGGGCACGGAGCTCCGAGCTCACGCTGCCTACCTCCTCGGCATCCAAGCCACGCCCCCCAGTCTCAAAGTATGATGTCCACCTTTTGAGTGTCAGGGTATGACTTACACCTTTAGAGCCTCAGAGTATGACTTACAGCTTTAGAGCCTCAGAGGTCTCAGAGAATTAAATCAACGTTTGGAGCCTCAGAGTATGACTTAAACCTTCAGAGCCTCAGAGGTCTCAGAGCATGTCTACCTTCAGAGTCTCCGAATTCGACTTCTATCTTTAGAGCCTCTAATGTGTCAAAGTGTGACGTCTACGTCTACCTTTAGAGCTTCCAAGTACGACTTACAAATTTGGAGCCTCAGAGGTCTCAGAGCACAATGTCTAACTTTTGAGTCTCAGAGCATCACTTCTATCTTTGGAGCCTCTGAGGCCAAAGTGTGACGTCGACCTTCAGAGCTTCCAAGTATGACTTGCACATAAAGAGCCACAGAGCATGACCTACACCTTTAGAGCCTCAGAGTATGACTTACACATTTAGAGCCTCAGGGATTGTCTTCTTTTAGATTCTCAGAGTATGATTTACACCTTTAGAGCCTCAGAGGTCTCAGAGGATGACGTCTAACTTTGGAGCCTCAGAGTACGACTTACACCTTTAGAGCTTCAGAAGCCTCAATGCATGACGTCTACCTTTAGAGTCTCAGAGTAAGACTTACACATATAGAGCCTGAGTGGTCTCGGAGAATAATGACTACCTTAAGAGTATCAGAGCATGACGTCTAACTTTAGAGCATCAGGAGCCAATTCACAGAACTAACTTAAGACAAAATCACAAACTTACTGCTTTTGGTATTCACAGAAGTTAGGATTTTGTCTTAAGTTTGACTTAAGACAGACTTAAGTCAGGATTCTGTCTTAAGTTTGTCTTAAGACAAACTTAAGACAAAATCCTAACTTCTGTGAATACCAAAAGTAGTAAGTTTAGGATTTTGTCTTAAGTTAGTTCTGTGAATCGGACCCTCAGAGTACAACTCTTATCTTTAGAGCCTCTGAGGCATCAAAGTATGATATCTACCTTTAGAGAGGCTCCCAGTACGACTTACACCTTTAGAGCGTCTGAAACCTCAGAGCATGACGTCTACCTTTAGAGCCTCAGAGTATGACTTACACCATTAGAGTCACAGAGCATGACGTCTACCTTTAGAATCTCAGAGTTTGACTTACACCTTTAGAGCCTCAGAGGTCTCAGATCATGACATCTACCTTTAGAGCCTCAGAGTATGACTTGCATCTTTAGAGCTTCCTAGTACGACTTACACCTTTAGAGCCTCAGAGGTCTCAGAGCGTGACGTCTACCTTTAGACCCTCAGAGCACAACTTACACATTTAGACCCTCAGAGTATGACTTACACCTTTTGATCCTCCAAATACGACTTCTATCTTTAGAGCCTTTGAGGCCTCAATTTATGAAGTCTACCTTTAGAGTCTCAGAGTATGATATACCCCTTTAGAGCCTCAGAGGTCTCAGAGCATTGTATCTACCTTTAGAGCCTCAGAGTATGACTTACATCTTTAGAGCCTCCTAGTACGACTTACCCCTTTAGAGCCTCAGAGGTCTCAGAGCATTGTGTCTACCTTTAGAGTATCTGAGGCCTCAAAGTATGAATTACACCTTTAGTGTCTCAGAGGTCTCAGAGCATGACGTCTACCTTTAGATCCTCAGAGTACGACTTCTATCTTTAAAGCCTCTGAGGCCTCAAAATATGCTGTCTACCTTTAGAGCCTCCCAGTACGACTTACACCTTTAGAGCCTTTGAGGCCTCAAAGTATGAAGTCTACCTTTAGAGTCTCAGAGTATGATGTACCCCTTTAGAGCCTCAGAGGTCTCAGAGCATTGTATCTACCTTTAGAGCCTCAGAGTATGACTTACATCTTTAGAGCCTCCTAGTACGACTTACCCCTTTAGAGCCTCAGAGGTCTCAGAGCATTGTGTCTACCTTTAGAGTATCTGAGGCCTCAAAGTATCAATTACACCTTTAGTGTCTCAGAGGTCTCAGAGCATGACGTCTACCTTTAGATCCTCAGAGTACGACTTCTATCTTTAAAGCCTCTGAGGCCTCAAAATATGCTGTCTACCTTTAGAGCCTCCCAGTACGACTTACACCTTTAGAGCCTCTGAGGCCTCAAAGTATGATGTCTACCTTTAGAGTCTCAGAGTATGACTTACACCTTTAGAGTCTCAGAGGTCTCAGAGCATGCTGCCTACCTTTAGAACCTCTGAGGCCTCAAAGTATGACGTCTACCTTTAGAGTCTCAGAGTATGACTTACACCTTTAGAGTCTCAGAGGTCTCAGAGCATGTGAGTTTCTCTATGGGCTTGAGGTAGAGCTTGCCCCCTGTTCAAGAAGTGTCAGGACCAGCAAAGACTTCAAGCTTGTCTGCCCTCAGCACTGAGAACTGTGTGTTTTGTGCTGCAACGGACGAAAAAGCAACCCAACTACTTCGACGACGATGCAGCCGACTTTGTGTCCTGCAGCACTGCAGAAGGCACCGCCACTACGCCACACCGCCACCCTGGTCTCAACGACGACGCTTGCTAACTCAACCACAGAGCCGCTGCTCACACCGCAACCTGTGGGCACTGCACTCTGCACCACCTCGCTTCACGACGACGCCTTGGTATCCCCAATGACTCCGCTCCAAGCCTCAATCTATGCCGCTGCTTGCACCATGGTTCGAGGGCACCGCTCGTAAAGTTACACGATGCACCGCCCTCATCGCGCACCACAGCCTTGGGCTACAGAAGCCGACACCATTGACTCCAGTTCGTCAACCGACAACAGCACTTCAGCAACAATGACGATGCTGCTTGCACAGCGAGCTGCCAGCACCGTGACGAGCACCGCATTCACTTCGCACCACGTCCCTGGTCTCACTGTCGACACCATCTGACGCCGCCACCGAGCCGCTGCTTGCACCGCGGCCTGAGGGCACTGCATGCCTTACCACTGCACTTCGCACCGCAGCACCTAGCCCCTGCTGACGCCTGCGCTCATGACTTCAACAGAGTGGAGTTCGATCTGCAACGCGTGTGACTTCGAGGGCCCCGACGACTCCTGCACCGACCTCTGGAACCGACACCTGCGGATGCCATGCTTTTGGAAGCTCAACGAGAGGCCGTCGACACCCTACAGTTCTAAAATGTACTGTTTGCTGGTCTTCCCGACACCGTAGCTGGCCCGAGACGCAGCGGTCACCAAGAACTGTTTGGATTTGTTTGCTCACAACGCCTTGATAGTCCCAGATGGAGCTATCGACATCAAGGGACTGTTTTTCAAGCATATTTTGATAGCTGAAGATTTTTAAGTACTGTATTGTGGATTTTTATCATTTTTGGTCTAGTTGTAAGTATATAAAAAGTTTGGATTTTTTTCTAAACTGGTGTGGTGTCCTTTTGTAGTGCTTACACTATATATGCAAATGCATTACACACTGCCTTTAAGAAAAGCCTGACTGTTCAAGCCAAGCTACCAAGGGGGTGAGCAGGAGTTATTTTAGGAGTGTAACTCCCTTATCCTGACTAGGAAGAAGTGTCCCTATTTGGACAAAGGTGCAAACCCTTGCCAACTAGAGAACCCCATTTCTGACAATGAGGCAGCGCCAAGATGGGTGTTGCAGTGGAACACCCACCGCAACACCTACCCCTTTCACTCTAAGTATAGCCTGAAAGGGAGCGTTATTTACAAGGCAGCATTAAGCCATGTTAAGTGTCTTTGAGCTGCCTTGTAAATGAGGTAAAACCCGTTTCACCACAATAACATCCAAAAAAGAGACTTTATGGTGGCGAGTCGGGCTTGTAATATGCCCCGATGTTTTTAACTCTGATACAAATAGGTACCTAAAAAAGGCATAGGGTGTCGACAACTGCTGCCATGGAAGTAACACGTGAGGTCCTTGTAGAAGAGTCTTTAACAAGTCTCTGGGTGGGGGCGTGGCCAAGCCGGAGACCGAGATGGTCGCTCGGCTTTGAGGCTCGGCAGAACGACGTGGCCCACGAGCGATTTCCCTTCTTCCAGCGGCGTCATTTGCCCTGGGAACGGCACCACAATACACGGAACAGATCTGAAACTCGATAGGACCCCTGCCGACATGGACTAAGGGCGATTTGCCGTGAATTGTGGAGTTGCAGCATGGAGCGGGCGGAATCCAAGATGGCGGCCCGTCAGAATGAGCAGCATTGGGGGACGTGGCTGGGGCCTGGAGTCGCTGCTGGGATACAGTGAGTCTGTGGGCTGCGTGCTGGGGCAGTGAGCGACACAACCATCTCCAGCGCGGCGCTTGTGTGCTCGGGAGATCCGTTTGGCCTCCTGGCCTCTGGCACGCTGAACTTCCACGGAGGGGGGCTGCGGTGAAGTGTAGGGACAGGGCCTGCGCTCCCGCTGTGACTGTGCCGGGCACGATCCCACCGCAGTGCCCAGCGGGCCCCTTTCTCCCTTCTAGTCATGATCCTGCTTGGCCACGGCCCACGCGGCAGCCCCCCCTCCTTTAATGGTACGCGGCCTCACCACCTACGCCGCTTTGCACATCCCATCGCTACACATGAGGCCCGCGAATGTCCTCGCCTTGGGCCCACACACCTTACGCTGCCAATGGACACTGCCATGTCTATCCTGCCAAGCTACACTATTGCCAGCTCACTTGTTTGCGCGCCTGATGTTTGATGGACATATTGAATCTGGCTATCCTCAGCTGCGCACATCCCAACGAGGAGTGCTGATGCACGAATCTCTCCTCCGCCCACACATTGCAGAGACTGAGACGCCTGCCTGCTTCCCGCTCTCGGGCCACCGTGGCGTGGTCACTGTGAAACTGCCCTGTTCGTGGTTCCGCTGTCTCAAACGCTGCACCGAGGTGCGTGTCCAGGCCCTGTCCAGGAGCTCGACAGCTGCCAGACCAGTGTACTGGTTGCCCTTCCGCGATATTTGTCAGCCTCAGTTTCTACCCAGTTACAGTCTGCCGTCATGACCCCACAGCTGCCTCGACCGGAATAAGCGTGGATATTGGGCCCGTATAGCACCCAGTGGAGGGATCTGCAGAATGGGCCGCAAGGATCCTAAGCAACAACTTCTCCCCTTCGAAAAGGTCTCCGACGCGGCTCAAGACTCCACTGACACCATGTCTGAGGGTGGCCAGAAAGGTGCCACTCCAGAAGGGGACGCCACTCAGCTGGGTTCGCTGCTGCAGGAAATGAGAGCTGGATTCCGAGTTTTAGATGTGCGGTTCGACACCCTGGACAAGCATATGGCAGAAGCTGGGGTCTAAAATACAGGCCCATGACCAGAGAATGGATGTGGTGGAATCTTGCACGTCTGACTTGGAAGACGGGGCGGCACAATACTTGAAAAGGCTCTATAGAATGGAACGCATCCTTAAAGAAGTGGCAGTCAAGAATGAGGACTTGGAGGCGCGCAGTCGACGCAATAACGTGCGCATCCTAGGTGTCCCGGAGTCTACAGCCACTGCGCGCATAGACACGTTGGTGGAAACTATCCTAATAGACCTGTTTGGGAGAGGGGCCTTTACGGCAGGCTTTGTGATCGAACGTGCTCATAGATCATTGGGGACGCAACCCAACCCTGGGTGCCCGCCTAGACACATAATACCGAGGGTCATGAACTTAAGGGACTGTGACCCTGCTCTCCAGCTGGCAAGGGAGCGGGCGAGACACTGTGGCAGGGCTCCAAGTTATCCTTCTACCCAGACTTTACCATCATGGTGCAAGAAGCACGGCGAAAATTCACAGGAGTCAAGGCGATGCTTAGGAACTTGTGACTGAAATATGGTATGCTGTATCCTGCCCGGTTGCGCATTGTGGTGAATGGTCGCTCATGTGTGTTTGATAACCCCACAGAGGTGCAGGAATTCTGTCATAAGCACAATCTAAATAACCAACATCCTCCTGAAGGAGACAGATTGCCCCCTTCATAAGACGGTTCGGATGCAAGCTTGGAACTCTTTTTGGGAGCGGGTCATGGCTGAATTGGTTTCCTGGAGTTGTTACATGTGATGTCTTCAGCTTTGCAGGGACTTCGTGAACTCATTTTCTAATGCTATATGTGTGCGGCCACGTAGTTGTTGGGGGCATTGCCACCACCCCACATGGTGTTCACCTTACGATTGTTGTGTGAATTCTGCAAGTATTACCTATGGTTATTTTTCTGTATTGCAGAGGAACTTTCGTTTTTGCACTGTTGTTCGTTAATAATGGTTTTGTCTCTCTGGTTAGGCAGGGAGGCTGGGTGGGGGAAGGGGGTATGGGAGGGACAATGGTTAGTTGTACTGGGACTTTCTTATTCAATTCAATTCAATTCAAATTAATTTATATAGCGCGCTACATACCCAGAGGGTCTCAAGGCGCTTGGGGGAGGGTGGGGAATTACTTGTCGAATATCCAGGTTTTAAGTTGCTTTCTGAATGCTAGGTGGTTCTGAGTGAGGCGAAGGTGTGTGGGAAGTGAGTTCCAGGTTTTGGCAGCCAGGTAGGAGAAGGATCTTCCTCCCATGGTGGTTTTGTTGATGCGAGATATAGCAGCAAGGGCTTGGTGGGAGGAGCGTAGCTGGCGGGAGGGGGTGTAGAAGGAAAGTCGTGTGTTGAGGCATTCGGGTCCAAGTTCGTAAAGTGCTTTGTGTGCGTGGGTTAGGAGGCGGAATGTTATCCTCGAATTGACGGGGAGCCAGTGGAGGTTTTTCAGGTGATCAGAAATGTGGTCTTTACGCGGAATGTCTAGTATGAGTCTGGCTGATGCGTTCTGGATGCGTTGGAGTTTTTTCTGAAGTTTTGCGGTCTCCATTGTCCAGTAGAGTTCGAATGTCGTCTGTTGCTGCGATGAGTGTGGTCTCAGTACTGTGTTTGGCTCGGAAGCCAGATTGTGAGGAGCCTAGGGATTTGTTGGTTTCGAGGAAGGCGGCGAGCTGGTTGTTGACCGCCTTCTCGATGACTTTGGCTGGGAATGGAAGGAGCGAGATGGGGCAGTAGTTTTTGAGTTCGGTGGGGTCAGCTGTGGGTTTTTTCAGAAGGGCGCTGAGTTCGGCGTGTTTCCAGATTTCCGGGAAGGTGGCGGAGTTAAAGGAGCAGTTGATGACATCTCGGAGGTGGGGTGCGATGATGGAGTCAGCTTTGTTGAAGATGTGGTGAGGGCATGGGTCTGTGGAGGATCCTGAGTGGATGGAGTTCATTAGGCGAATGGTGTCCTCGGTGGAGATTGGGTTCCAGTCATTAAGGATGTTCAAGGGGGGTGAGGGTACGTCAGAAGTTAGGGTGGGCTGGTCTCCGGGTTGGTTGTCGAAGCTGTTGTGGATGTCTGCGATTTTGTCATGGAAGAACGAAGCTAGGGAGTCGCAAAGGGCTTGAGAGGGAGTGATGTCGTTGGAGTTGGCAGTGGGGTTGGTAAACTCTTTGACGATGTTGAATAATTCCTTGCTATTGTGGGCGTTGTTGTCAAGTCGGTCTTTGAAAGCGGCTTTCTTGGCAGTCTGGATCAGTTGGTGGTGTATGCGGGTGGCGTTTTTGAAGGCGTCCCTGGTGCTGGTGTTAGGGTCTTTTTTCCAGGTCTTCTCAAGGGAGCGACAGAGTTTCTTGGATTTCTTAAGATCATCGTTGAACCAGGGGGCGTTTTTTCTGCTTAGTTTGATTTGACGTTTTTTCAGGGGTGCTAGGTTGTCGGCGCTGTTGGTTAGCCATTGAGTGAGGTTAATGGCTGCTTGGTTGGGGTTCGAAGAGTGGGCAGGGGGGTTTTGAAGAAGCGATGAGGAGATCTGGTCGATGGTGATTTTGTTCCAGTTTCTTCGCAGAGTAGGTTGAGGATGGTTGTGGGTTGTGGTCTTATTGTAGATAAAGTGAACGCAGCTGTGGTCCGTCCAATGGAGAACTGTGGTGTGGCTGAAGGAGATATGTTTGCTGACATTTCCCCCATGACTCAGATAGGGCATAATGCTGGCCCCTCAGAAGTTATTTTGGCTTCCTGGAATGTGCGCAGCTTGAATAACACTAGAAAAAAAAGAGACAGGTAACACAGTACCTGCTGCGTCATAGGGTGGACGTGACTTTCCTACAGGAAACTCACTTATCCCCCACAGATCACTCTCGATTTGCAGTCAGCTGGGGTGCACACAGATATTTTGCAAACTACAGCAACTACGCAAGGGGCACAGCTATACTCATTCACAAGCGGCTTCCATTCCATTTGAATTCTGTCTTGCATGATAGTGTAATTGTACTAGGCACTCTGTCTGGTCGTAAACTAGCCTTAGTCTGTATATATAGTCCCAATGTAGATTCCCCGGATTTTTATTACTTCCTACTCGCCAAACTGGCACAGCTAGGCTTGGTCCCCATTATGTTGAGGGGTGATTTTAACATTGTTCAGGACTTACTGTGTGACACTACATCTAATGCCCCAGACCCCAAGCCACGTGTGAGAAAGGCGCTGAGATCGCTTTGCGAACATTTCTCACTAGTTGACATTGGCAGGAAGCTCAGTCCTTTCCACACTGACTTCACACACTACACCAGCTGACATAATAAGTGGACCAGATTGGACTATTGGCTGGTTTCCCCAGACTTAATCAGCTGGTGCCAAACGGTTAAGACACTCCCGCAAACATTCTCTGACCACTCCCCAGTATTATTGACATTGAGGGTGCCGCACCCAGAGGGGTATGAACGACAGTGGAGGTTTCCCAGCCGCGCACTTGAGGATGATGTATTTTGGGAGGAGCTGCTGGAGGCGATAGAGGATTACTTCACCCTTAACACTGGCTCAGTAGACACTGCAGCAATGCTATGGAAGGGATTTAAGGCCTACATGAGGGGAGTGTGCATATCCCAAAATGCTGGTGTTTTACAAGATTTACGCGCCACATTGGCCCGGATAGAGCAGGAGCTGGGGTCGTTAGACACTGCGCAGCTCCAGTCGCCTGGGCCAGGCATAGACGAGTGTAGACTACCCCTCCTAGCAGATTTCAGGGGCAACGCTGAGACGGAGATACTTCACATGGGAAAATACCGCAATGCTATGGTATACGGCGAGGGTGAGAGGCCGGGCCACTTGCTCGCTCAAATGGTCAGACCCCCTTATAGCAAAGCACGCATCCCTGAATTGCGTTCTACTCAGGGACAACACCTAACTGACCAATTAGACATCCAGAGGGAATTCCTTTCATATTTCAAGGCTTTATACACCTCTAAACTGGGCGCTGACACAACAGATCAAGAGAGTTATCTATCCGAGGTTGCGTTGGTGTTCATTTAAAGGTTCATGCAGGACTTTCTGGCAGTCCCCATAACAGAGGACAGCATAGATGAGGCGATATCTGCATTGAAGGACTCCTCCTTGCCGGGACATGATGGCTTCACAGCAGATTTTTATAAGGCCTATAGAGATTTACTGATTCCCCAGCTTCTTGCCATGTATGGAGAGGCTCTGGAATGGCAGGTATTGCCTCCTACCCTGCAAGAGGCTGTCATTATTTTACTCCCCAAGCCTGTTAAGGACCCGCTACTGTGTGGCTCCTACCGTCCATTGTCGCTACTCAACCTAGACTACAAAATTCTGGCAAAAGCTTTGGCCTGCCGGCTGTCCCTATTGATGGAGTCCATAATCTCCCCTGCCCAGTCTGGATTCATACCACACCGATCAACGGCGTTCAAACTATGCACGTTGTTACACAGAATCGACCCTGACATTCCAGCAGCGGCCATCCTACAGGATACCGAAAAGGCGTTTGATTCCCTTGAATGGCCGTTCATTTTGTCCATCATGCAGCGCATGGCAATGCCATTCAGCTTCATCGCTACTAAAGCTCTGCTATACAGCCAGCCGACAGCCCGGCTCCGATTGAATGGCTCGTTGTTCCCCTCTTTCCCACTCTCCCACGGCACCAGACAGGGCTGTCCGCTGTCTCCGCTATTGTTCATTCTAGCCATGGACCCCCTTATAAGGCATTTTCAGGAAAAACACTTACAAAGAGGATTGCAGTTTCGTACAGGCCTGCTGTTAGTCTCCTTGTACGCAGATGACACGGTTTTATATGTTCGCAATCCCCAGATTAAACTGGACCCCCTCATTCGTGAGATATTGCGTTTTGGGGTGTATTCCGGACTGGGAATCAACTGGCACAAATATGTAATTTTCCCTCTCACTGCCAGTGTGGTCAGATGGGACCTGGAATTTCCTCTGGAGTGGAATACCGACTCAGTCAAGTATTTAGGCATTCATATACTCCTTAGTACCGAATAGATCATTTGTTGTAACTACGGGACGGCTGTTGCTAAATTAGAGACGCAGATCGAGTAATGGCTTCAACTTCCTCTGTCCATGGCAGGTCAGGTCTCGCAAATTAAAATGATCGTGCTGCCTTACTTTTTATATTTATTCCAAAACATCCCTATCCCACTCACCCAAAAATTATTTTTGACTCTGCAGTCCCATTTGATAAGCCTGGTATGGGGGGACGCCCTAAAGTTAGCTAGAGAGTGATGACTCTCCCCTGCGACAGAGGCGGGTTCGGGGTACCTGATCTTAGGTTGTACTAATTAGCTGCGCAGTGCAGTTTTGCTCAGGCATGGTATCACCCGGACGCCAGAATCCCATACCTCTGACCGGAATCAGACTTGGTCCTACCGGACAAACTTGTGGCAATTATACCGAGGGGCTTCCCCAGAGACCCCAAAGATATCTAACCTGCCTCGACCACCAGTTGGGTTTGGAACCAACTGTGTCGCATCACGCACACTCCGCTACTCTTTTCCTCAGATCTCCCTCTCCCAAACCCTAAATTGATCCCCATAACTAACGAAAAGCTGATACAGAAGACCTGTTTCAAATTTGGCAACGTGAGGATGGGTGACCTATTCCCACGTGGACATATCTTTGACCCGGATGATGAAGCCCTCTTCCCTGACGCCACCTTCATGGACAGATTCGTCCTTTCACGTATTCGCTCAGCCCTGCAGGCTACCTTTCCAGACTATGCTTTAGAGCCCCCTTCCTTCCCCCCACTCTCTAAGGTAATTGGCAGCAAAAGAGGGGTATGCGTTGTGTCCCAACTCTATAAGTCATGCGCAGCTATTATGCCGATCAATAAGGATAAAGCATGCAAAGCCTGGGAGGAGGATTTGGGTGGTCCGATTTCGGACGAACAATGGGACGCCTGCTGTGTGGTCACCGACAGGATCTCCCTCAACAGCAGACACACTTTGCTTCACTTTAATTTTCTACGTAGGATGTACATCACCCCGGCCAGACTGCATAGAATAGACCCTGCTAGGACGCATCACTGCACCAGGTGCCGCTCCCCACATGCCGATTTTGCCCACTTGGCTTGGACTTGTCCGAACGTGCAAGCATATTGGGTGGCCATTTATGGGAAAGTGAATGAAATAATCAAGGTACCTATGACCCCGTTGCCTGAGATTGCATTGTTGGGATACGTTGCATAGTTCCCCTGCTGCACGCAGGTTTGTCGCTATTAGTTTTCTGCTGGCCAAAAGAGAGGTGGCGATTCACTTGGATGGCAGGACGACTCCCTCGGTGAAAGGATGGCTAAAGAGTATGGCATCTTGCTCTACAAACAGCGACCTTTATGCAACAACGCTCCCCCCCCCCTCCTCCAGGCCCAAAGACATATGGGGTCCCTTCAGGGAGTATCTGCAAGCCCAACAACAGACCCCATCCGCGCAAGCAGATCATGGAATAGTTCCTGTTGGAGTGGGCTAGGTTGTCACACTGGGTATGACACGACCCACCTCTCTGGTGGGTTGTTAGTTCGGTTACTACAGATAAGATGTGTGCAGGCCTTGTGTGTGTTATTCACTTCTGTTCCATATGTGATTGAAATGTCTTACGTATGGGGGACTTGAGGAACTTTTTTTTTTAAATCTCTTTATTTCAACATTATTAATACACTCATGCAAATAGTATCTCTGATACATCAATAATCAGTCTTATTCGTACAGTCGACTGTACTATTAACATCGTATATTACAGTTTTTTTGTTTTGTAGAACTCCCTTACATTTGTAACTCCCCCCTCCCTCTGTCCCTTAGCACTTAAAAGTTCGCACATACATAGGTCTTCACGACAAAGTCTCATATCGCTATCCAACTGTACATTTCAACCCTCCCGACAACACCTTCTCCATCTGCCTATAAGTTCTTGATCGTGAGAGCGACCTCCACACCTCGACATGTGTGCACACATATCCCCCGGACTGGCATACTTTAGATGATGCGATGATAATGTGCCCTTCTCGTACACAGACCTGTGCCGTATATGGTTACTCCGTATATGAGTCAACACATGTTTCAAATTCTGCTAGCATTGTGTTCCATTCTAATGAGATATGTGTTTTTCTAAGACCTCTGCGCTCCTCCCTCCACATTTCCACCCTTCCGCCCGGCCCCACCGCACCACTTCACTATGCCAGCCCTCAACGTCCGGTGGTCTGGCTGATTTCCACCGCATCGTTATTGATCTTTTCACTAATAGCAGTACCAAATCAGCGAAGCGCGTAGCGGCGCTCCTTTTCTTTTCCGTGTGTCCTAGTCCCAATAAGCTGTATAGCGGTGATGTGTAAGATCTACCCGGTGCAACAGCTGCTAAAATGTTATGTATTGTTACCCAATAACAGCCTAACTTGGGGCAGTCCCATAACATATGTAGTAGTCTTGCATCATCTGTTCTGCATCTGGGGCACGTGTTCGCCGTTTCTGGAAACATAACGTGTAGTTTATGGGGAGTGAGATATGCCCTATGCACCACCATTAGTTGAATAAATTAAAAATTTGGGTTGTGTGACACTTTTTTAGGGAACTTAAGTATCTTCTCGAAATCTGTGGGCCCGATTCACAGAATGAATTTAAGACTCAATCCTAAACTTACTACTGTTTTGGTATTCACAGATTGCACTTACTACTTTTGGCATTCACAGAATGCACTTACTACTTTTGGTATTCACAGAATGAACTTACTCATTTTGGTATTCACAGAAGTTAGGACTCCTAACTTTAGGACTCCTAAATGCCTTCTGTGAATGCCGAAAGTCTTAAAATTAGGATTTTTCTCAATTTAGTAGTAGTAAAGTTAGGACTCCTAACGTTACTACTACTAAATTGAGAAAAATCCTAATTTTAGGACTTTCGGTATTCACAGTAGGCATTTAGGAGTCCTAAAGTTAGTAGTCCTAACTTTACTACTACTAAATTGAGAAAAATCGTAATTTTAGGACTTTCGGTATTCACAGAAGGCATTTAGGAGTCCTAACTTTAAGACTACTAAATTGAGAAAAATCCAAATTTTAAGACTTGTCGAGGTACAGATCTAGTACCGCATTGCAGTCACCACCGATTATCCAGGCATGCTCCGACCAGTCTGACAGCACCCCACTGACAGTATCAAAGAATTTCGACTGGTCCGTATTGGGAGCATAAATACAGCCTAACACTACGAAGGAGCCATCCAGTAACCCTTTTACGAACACATATCTCCCCTCTCTATCCACCCTTTGCTCCAATTTTTTAAATGGGACCAAATTCTTTATCCAGATGGCCGCCCCTCGGGAAAACGCTGAGTAATCTGTGGCGTATAACTGACCCTTCCATTTTCTGGCCAACTTGAAGCCCTCCGCACCATTTAAATGGGTCTCCTGCAGACACGCTATTGCTATCTGACGCCAGTGCAGCTGAGCCAATATTCTGTGCCTTTTATGCACCAAACCCATACCCCTCACATTCCAGGTGCAGAGTTTATGTGTGTTAGGAGTTATCATGACGGTGAGTACTTGTTTCGTGTGACATTGCCGTCATCTCTAGCTTGTATGTCGATGTGCTATACATTGCATGTGCTACCCCTGTGCATAACTTCCCAACCTTAAGGTCCCCTCCTATAAACTGTCGAGGACCAAACAACAGAACCCAACGTGGGTAAGAATACAATTCAATGTTGCCTTCGCCTGGGGGGTGAGCCCCTTCGCTCTGTCCCAGTATCTGTTTACGGAAGTCTCTGCGTTCCGCCCTGTTAACAACATAGAACCTTTGCTGCATACCCCCTCTGCAATAATTCTAACAGTCATTTTCATACATTACCACCCTTTGTCTTCGAAGCAGCACATCAAAAGACGTTTGCCATCTGCGCTGTAATGCGTGGAAATAATTGTAAACTAGTGTCTGATTCCGATGCTGCTGTGCGCGAGCTTCCTTTACTGTTTGTGTCCGTTCCGGTTCGAGCATCATGGGCCGCCAGAGCGTTCGTTGTCAGCAGCGCCGTTTCCGGTGCTCCACTCCCTCCGGCCGGTGTGCGAGTTCCATTCACGTTAGTCTCCCTTTCTATGGCTCCCCTCAGGTCCGGCCGTGTATCCGATCTGCCAGATGCTCCCTCGTCCACGGCTTTCATCAGAGGGTCCTGCGATGAGTTCGGTGTAAGCGCCACTTCAATCCACTCAGATGCCTCCTCCGGGGTGTCAAAAAAATAGGTTGTGTGCTCATGTATAACTTTGAGGCGTGCCGGAAAGAACAGTGCATATTTCATATTGCGATCCCGCAGTGTCCGCTTCACACCCAGGAAGGAGGATCTTGCCTTCTGAACAGCCGGGGTGAAATCCGGGTATATCGACACGTCCTGTTTTCGTATCGTATCGGGGCCTTCACCCTCGCCGCCTTTAGGACTGCGTTGCTGTCTTTGTAGTGTAGGAGGCGAGCTATCAGGGGACGTGGAGGAGCACCCGGTCTGGGCGGCCTTGGGGGCACTCTGTGTGCTCGTTCCACACTATACAGCGGGGTGAGGTCCTCAGGGGCCACAATTGTTTTTAGCCAGTCTTCCACAAACTGTGTTGGGTTAGTACCCTCGCTGCGTTCCGGAACGCCTAGGATGCGTACATTGTTGCGGCGTGAGCGTCCCTCTGCGTCGTCCACTCTATCCCGCAATCCTTTGATCTGTCGTTCCAGTTCCTCCAGTTTCGTAGAGTTTTCCGTTGTCTGTGGGATTAGGTCATCCAATGCTAGTTTGTGTTCAGTGACCTTTTCTGCCAGTTTTTTGTGATCAGCCTTCATGAGGGACAACCCGGTAGACATCGTGTCCATTCGGGTCTCCAGTGCTTCTCTTGAGGCCCTGATTTCAGTCAGGATCAAGTCCAGCTTTGCCTCTTGCGCATCCATGCCCGTTGGTGGGATTATTTCGTTATTGGAGGAAGCCAGAGGGTCCTAAGAGCCAGCGGAGCGCAACGTGGCATGCGCTGTTGGATCCGGCTGCCGGTTTTTGTTCCGTACCATATTGCGACCCACTCTGGTGTGCCAGCCGTACCCCTCCTCAATATGGCTGGGCTCTCCCGCGCCGCTGCACCGCCCCGGGACCCTGTGACGCTCCCCACCACTCTCCAATTCCGTGTTGGTCTCTTCTATCTGTGGTGCGACGTGTGTGCGTCCTGCCCCCGGCTTGTGACCACCTCAGGCACTCCTCTCTCGGGAATATTGGATAGGGTTTCCCGGTAGTAAGAAAAAAAGTCACTTACAGCGCAGTTGCAGAGCCTTTGTAACTCGACCGATAGCTGGTCTAGTGCCGGTTCTGTCTTCAGTGTCCCATGGCTCCAGCCCGCTCCCGAGCCCAATTCACAAAATGGCGGCCGTTAGTGCTCTCGGGGATGCAGTGCTGAGACTCCCGCAGGGTCCCAGAACGCGCAGCCGGTGTCCTCCAGCACTGATGGGGCTATACTGGGCAGCTCCCCTCTGGTCTCGGCGCTCCGGACAGTGTACTCACTCAACGCCGCACTCCCGGTTTCTTTCCTCCTCCCTCCGTGCAAACCGGGCTGCCCTCCACAGGTTGGTTAATCCTCTCTCCCAACTCCTGTCGTGGTGTGCTATGTCTTGCAGAGCCCAAGGAGATCCCTTCTTATCTGCTCCGCGCCTGCCTCCCTCGCGTGCCGTCCGTTCGTTCCCGGGCAGATCTCGGATGCCGCTTCCCGGAAGCAAGCTTCGCCCGGCTGTGGGCCGCGGCTTCCAATGCGATACTAGGACCGCCCACCCGCCGGGGAATGCCGGGTGTGGACGTCCGCTGCTGTTGGAACCCACAAATGCCATTGTACGCTGCCCGTGTCCTCTTCTCTTCATTTGGGTGTAGGTGTGGGGGATTCAGCATCGGTTCGTACAGGAATAAATAGCTTATTTCCATGGCTTTAGACGGAGCAAGCTCAGCTCACATCTGCCATGCCCGGCTGTTAGCCACGCCCCCTCGGATTTGAGGAACTTACGTTGGGGCGACGTGTAAGCACCACAATATTGTTAAAAATGTCATGGGAAAGATACATTTATGCCTGCTAGTACTTATAGCATCGTTCTTCTCTGTTCCCAGTGCTCTACTGTAATTGCAACTAAAAATGCTAAATAAAGTATTTTTTTTAAAAACAAGTCTTCGGGTAAACATTGCCAGGAGTGAGTGGATGAATGGACACAGTGCTAAGCTAAGTGACAGTCTGCAGGCATGATGACTTACTAAATGCCTAAACCTATCATTGATTAAGGAGGCACGTCCAGACCTTTAGGAGTTCCCAATGTTTATTTGCTCTATTTTTGGACACAGTATTACCGTGATCAATGTTCTCAACAAAGCCATGTGGTGTTGCGCTCTAGTCTACGAGCGTGAACGCGATGACGCGTCACGCCATAGACGAGAGCGAGGCACGCGCGCATGCGCAGGACGGGGAAAAGTAAGAGCGCGAAAGGAGAGAACGGCAGTTGGCGACCGGAGCATCAGCTAGTTAGACGCTCGGCGCTCTATATGCATTGTAGTTGTACTTGGATGAAATAAAGCTGTCCTGAACGCAAGAAGTCTCTGAGCACTGTGTGGGGGACATTTATACATCATTACAGTGGCGACGAGGACTGGGATCACCCCACCGTCCACACACAGTCGACTGGGAGTTGATCCTAAACATCAAGAGACCACCCCAGCTCCAGAGAGCAGCGCACGGAAGCAGCACCAACGCAGAAGCATAGAGCGTGGCAGCAGCGCACCCCCACTACTCGGCAGAGGACCAGTCGCAGACCACCTCACAGGTCAGTGCTGTCCCGGAGGCGAGGGGTTCCTCAGCCAGCACACTGGCAACTAAAGGAACTGTCCAGAATCCAGAGGAGGGCGCGCAGTCCTCCAACCCACAGCGAGGGACAGGGGATAACACCCCAGGCAGCCCCAGGAGCCAAGGAGACGCCGCAGGTGGAGCAGAAGCCTCCAGTGCGCCCAATAGCCCTAGGGCCCAAGAAGAAGAACCCAAGGAAGAACCTAGGATGGCAAACCAGTCCTCCGCATTGATGGCTCCCATCCCTTTCCTACCCAGACCAGGCGAACCCCAAATGAAGTGGGAAGACTGGAGGGAATACTTCAGGAATTACATAGAAGCGCTAGAGGACGAGAATGGGCAACCATACGCCCCAGCACGGAAGAAAAGATTGTTACACCACAACCTGGGTCCGGAAGGGGTGAGGGTGTTTGCCAACATAGTGCCCAAGGAACGTGACGCAACAGAGGACGACGTCTTCAAGAATGCGCTAGAAGACCTAGATAACCACTTTCGCCCAGCCGTGTGTGTATCTATAGACCGTTACAATTTCCAGCAAAGGAAACAGGAAGCAGGGGAATCAATAGATGACTACGTGGCCGCACTACGGCGTCTGGCCATCACGTGCAAGTATGGAACGCTACAAGATGAGTATATAAAGGACCAGATAGTAATGCATACTACCAATAAATCAGTCCAGGACAAACTATGGGCACAGAGCGAGACGTCGCTCAAGGACGTCATAGCCATGGTAAAGAAAGCCGAGATGTCAAAGCGCTGTGCAGACGCAGCCAAACGAGAAAGCACACAGAAGCAGATGGTCAACAAGATCGATGAGGCCTCGACCACACACAAGCAAAAAGGATCTTACGGAGACCAGAAGCAGGAACCCAGATGGGCAGCGAAGCAAATGGGATGACCGTCCACAGACAGCAAGTTTTCATGCTACAGGTGCGGGAGCACAGCCCACTCGGCACAGGACAAACGTTGCCCGGCGTTTCGTGCCAGATGCGCGTTCTGCGGCCTGGTCGGCCATTTTGAGAAATTATGCCGCAAAAAGGGGAAGAGATCCACAGTAAAGTGTGTGGAATCAGTACCGTCAGAAATCGGTACGGAGGACGATCTGGAAGACGGCGACATGGTACTATGTATAGAAGGCCAGGTACTTGAAGTAACAGAAAAACGCACGGACAAACCACGCACGGACATGTTCATCGGCGGAGTCAAAGTGCACGTGGCCGTTGACTCCGGATCTCCCTGGACGATAGTGCAACGGTCCATATGGGAAGGAGACTTTGTACCCGTAGTAGGGCCTGATCTACGCCCACCGGACATTCGTGCCATCTCCTACACCGAAAACACCATTCCCATGATAGGCTTTCGGCCATTGAAGTTCGAATTCAGAGGAAGAACGGCAACCTGCAAATTGTATGTGGCAGAAAGAGGCCCCTCTGTACTCGGGTGGAGAGATGCAGGAGACCTAGGAATCAAATTGGATCCTGGCGGCAAGGAACAAATCCTCCTAACAGAAGAACTGCGAACTACCGATGATGAAGATTGGAAACTAACCTACCCCAAGGTTTTCGACGGAACAGTAGGGAAATTGGACAAATTTGTCCACAAGATAATGCTCAAGGAATGTGCGACACCGGTGTCCCACAAGGTCAGGAACATCCCCATTTCCACAATTGGAGCTGTACAACAGGAACTTCAGAGGCTGGAAGGACAGGGCATTATAGAGCCAATAGACAGTTCAGAGTGGTTGGCCCCCCTGGTTGTAGCCAAGAAGCCCAATGGCAAAGTCCGTCTATGTGTGGACCTCCGGGAACTCAATAAGTGCCTCGTGGTGGAAAAGTTCCCTCTCCCTAGAATTGAGGAAATGTTAGCGAGAACAAGAGGCATCACCCATTTCTCCACTATTGATCTCACGTCTGCGTACCACCAAATCGACCTGCATCCCACAAGCAGAAAATACACCTCCTTCATCACGCCCTTTGGGTGCTACCAATTCCGCCGCATGCCTTTTGGCCTGGCATCGTCAGCCGCGGTCTTCCAAAAGTTGATGCATCGATTATTCAAAGATATACCAGGAGTACAGTATTTTCAAGATGACATCCTAGTAATGGGGTCCAACCTGGAAGATCACGACGGAAAGCTGACCAAGGTCCTCACCGTGCTGCAAGACAAAGGCCTCACAGCGGAATGGAGCAAATGCAAAATAGGGATGTCATCGGTCACCTACTTGGGACACGAGATAGGGACTCACGGCATATCTCCCAAAGGACAGAACGTGAGAGCCATCAAGGAAGCCAGGGCCCCGAGAACCAAAGAAGAGGTACGGTCGTTTCTCGGTATGGCCGAGTACTATAGTAAATTTGTGAGATACTTTGCCACCAAAACGCACAGGATGCGCCTGCTCATCCGAGATAAGTCAAAGTTCGACTGGGACACTGAAGCTCAAAGTGAATTTGAAACGGTGAAAAAAGACATCAGTGAGGCCATTCCTTTGCAGGGCTACGACCCCTCAGGCAGCACCATCCTGACCACGGATGCCAGTGACAAAGGCCTGGGAGCGGTGCTAGCACAGGAGAGGGCGGATGGCTCAGTAGAGACTATCAGTTTTGCTTCACGAGCTCTCTCTCCCACGCAACAAAGATATAGCGTCATTGAGAAAGAGATGTTGGCGGTCACATGGGCAATGTGCAAATTCAGGCAATTTATATGGGGCACCAGGTTCAAACTCCAAACGGACCACAAGCCATTGGTCAAGGTCCTGACGTCTTCAGGCCATGACACTGCCACCCCGCGCATTGCAAAAATGACGCTCAAATTATTGGACTACACGTATGATGTCGAATACCTACCAGGAACGCAGAACAGGGTGGCTGACTACCTCAGTAGAGCTTCCGTCATGGAGGATGCTCCGGCAACTACACCGGACATGGACGAGATGGTAACAAGCATGGCTGACAATGAGATGATGATAAGCAGTCAAGATTGGGCAGCAGCCTATGAGCAAGACTTGGAGAAGTCAGAAGTCAAACAACACCTCACGTCAGGTTGGCCGGACAAACGGAGGCTCACTGCGGAGGTGAGGAAGTTCTATGAAATTCGGGAGGAACTGTCCTTAAGCGACTCGGGAGTCTTCCTGTACAGAGGCGAGAGAGTCATTCCACCCGAAACCCTGATACCGACATTGTTGAACCAACTGCATGAAGGACACCTAGGCATCGTAAAGACAAAAGCCCGAGTGAAACAAATGTATTGGTGGCCGGGCATGGATGCCCAAATAGAAAGGCAGGTGAGGGAATGTGAACAATGCCAAGGATCGGACAAAATACTCCGACCTCTCAGACCAGTGCTAGGGAAATTCGAGAACCCCCAGAACCCCTGGGAAGACCTAGCAGTTGACCTCCTGGGACCAGTGCTGGACAACAGAGGAATAAATAAATTTCTATGTGTGGCCATCGACAAATATTCCAAATGGCCGGAGGTGGATGTACAAGAGTCCATGGACACCGAAACAGTGTTGAAGTTCTTAACTTCCCTGTTCTTAAGGGAAGGAATACCAAAGACTATACTTAGTGACAACGGACCTCAGTTCGTCTCAGACAAATGGACCCGATTCATGAAGAGGAATGGAATCAAATCGAAACACACAGCAATCTACCACCCAGCGTGTAACGGCCAAGTGGAGCGGTTTAACCGCGTACTCATGGGCTCAATACAAGCAGCCATCATACAAGGGAAAGACTGGGAGGCAGAAGTACAGAGCATGTTGTGGGCGTACAGGATCACCCCCACGGTGGTAGGATATAGCCCCTTCCAAATTCTGAGAGGCCGCCTTCCGTTCACCCGGGACAATGTGGTGTGGAGAGAAAAAACTGTAACCAGCAAATGGTCCCCAGCAGTGGTGCAGCACAACCTTGAAAAGGCTCAAAAGGTGTATGTAGCTCATTACGACAAGCGGCGCAACACTAAAGAAACCGCGCTGGAGGAGGGAGAATGGGTCAGAGTCAAACTTCCCACCCTGCAAAAGAAAGGAGAGAGCAAGTATAGCCAACCCTTACAAGTCAAAGAGGTGCGAGGCAGAGCTGCCCTACTCAGCGATGGCAAGGTGTGGTCCCAAGATCGAATGGCGAGAGTCAATAGGATCGTAAGGTGGCCCAAGTCAGAGGAAGAGGAAATACGTATAGGAGGAGAAGAAGAGACGTCCACAAGCGGGGAAGGCCAGAGTGAAGCCTCAGAGGACAGAGAAGAAGGAGGAGAAAAGGAAGCGCAGACAGCAGAGTTAGCGGGAGGCCACGCTATCCCAGCTGCAGATGGTGAGAGAGAGGATCAGAGAGACACTGAGAGGTTTCCTGGAGGAAGCGATGTTGAAGAGAGCAACCTGGTAAGACGCACCCGCATGGGCAGAACTGTCACCTTGCCCTCAAAATATAGAGACTTTGATATGAGTGGACATTAGAGTTGGACTACAGAACTGCTATAATTCAGTGTGCCAAAGGGGGGAGATATGTGGTGTTGCGCTCTAGTCTACGAGCGTGAACGCGATGACACGTCACGCCATAGACGAGAGCGAGGCACGCGCGCATGCGCAGGACGGGGAAAAGTAAGAGCGCGAAAGGAAAGAACGGCAGTTGGCGACCGGAGCATCAGCTAGTTAGACGCTCGGCGCTCTATATGCATTGTAGTTGTACTTGGATGAAATAAAGCTGTCCTGAACGCAAGAAGTCTCTGAGCACTGTGTGGGGGACATTTATACATCATTACAAGCCATTCATGCAGTATGCAGAAATGGAATAGTAAATATGTCCTTTTTTTTAATGGTTCTTGTCTAAATGGAATGATTTCATTTTGTTATTTAGCTGAACAAATGAATAACATTTTCTTTCATATAAACTTGTCGTGAATGCCTCATATATTTTGAATTCATTGGAAATAAAATTATTTCAATTAATTTAAAGTACACCAGAGGCTGAAAAGGGGGAAGTGTGAAAAGATACCCGGAAAGGTCTCGTGCGAGTTTCCTGCCTGACTCACATTCAAGTGCAGCATTACAGGTCTTCTACCCAGGAAGATAGAGCTAGAAGAAAGACTAACGAATAAATCCCGACCATAGCATACCGTTTTAAGTCTTACCATGCTCTCGGTAAAATCTTATTTTATGTATTTTTCAGTTCCTGTCTTTGGGGCATTTGAGCAGTTTGGGGAAGAGATTTGCAAGGATCTGAGCTGCTCACACGTATCTAAAATTATGTGTTTCCTCATCCCATGGAAATCTATTTTGAAAAAAAAGTCTAAAGGGAGCAAGAGAAGGGGAAAACATGTATTTGTTGTATTATTTTAGAAAATAGCACATGTAGTATGAAAACATAAAAGAGTGGAGATGCCGGGGATTGAACCCGGGGCCTCATACATGCAAAGCATGCGCTCTACCACTGAGCTACATCCCCTACCTGCTCGGAAAGTGAGAAGTTGTTTTCTAGTATGTTATTCTGTGAGGTCTCACTGTGGTTTAAAAGTAATTATTATAATATCTAAAGGATCCTAATGATCACCAACAGTGCATTGTACAAAAGACCTAGATTGGAGGACTGGGCCGCCTCCAGGGACTGCCTTGCAGTTGTACGCATGCACAGATGAAACGAGAGCATTTATTTGGCATTTTAATAGACATACCATAAAAGCAAGCTATCATGCGCTTCAGGCAGATAACAAAACTTCATTTTCCGGAGACACTTTAAGGCGGGTCTCAGTGTGCACCATGCTAATCTTTCAGCAGCATAGAGGGCGGACCTGCATGGTCAGGACACCAGCAGCATTGCTGCAGCTCCTGACACTTCCGGTGTGCAGGATCACACATGCATCTGACAAGCAGCTGACGGCCCCCAGCCCGCCTTTCACTGTTGTTCCAAGCCTCTTGGATGAAATGAAAGTTACAGCATGGAGTGAAAACCATGAACTGATAAGAGAAACACATGAGAGGAAAAACAGGAAATAGTATGCTACAGCCAATAGAAACAGAGGAAAAGTGGCAAGCAGTCCAACCAATGAAAGCCGAGGGCGTGATGCAAGCACCTTTTAAGATTTATATTAAATACACTAGATTTATCAAGCACAGCGCAAGCGAGACTCAAAAAGGGACATGGAAACGAGTTCTTATTCGGCGCTATTGTAAAGTTTCTCCTTTTGGCGTAGCAATTTACAGTAAGGAGGCAGACCAGAGCGCCGAGCGTCCTTTCGCGCCGACAGTCCACTATACTAGCACGCATGCGCAATCGCTCCGTGATTCGCGTGTTGCGTCATGACGCAACCCACGAAGACTAGAGCGCAACTCTACATATCTCCCCTTTTTACACACATTTAAATGAGTTCACCAAGTCCTCACGACTTAGCCACACCCAGTTCAAAGTCTCTGAAACGATGGGGTTTGACTACCACTCTGCCCACGCGTGTGCGTCTTACCGGCGTGGAGACTTCTCGAGTGCAGTTCTCAGCAGGGCTCACCATACTCTCTGAGGACTCTGAGGACTCTGCTCTGCTCTTTCCGGAGTCACCATCTTCTCAATCTGTGTTTCCTCTACAACGGGCATATCTTGATCTCTCCCATCCTCATAAGATCCCTCTTCTCTTCGGCATTCTTCACCTGCTGCAGTGACTCCTTCACATCCTCTTGCTCCTTGATCTTGTAGGGCTCTTCCTTCCTCCGTAGGCCACTGTAGGATCTTGTTGATTTTTGCCATGCGATCTTGGGACCACACATTCCCGTCGCTGAGTAACGCTGCTCTGTCGTATACTTCTACCACTTGCAGAGGTGGACTGTACTTGCTCTCTCCTTTCTTTTTTAGCACCGCCAGTTTGACTCTCACCCACTCCCCTATTTCAAGGGCTGCCTCTTTCACGCTTTTTCTCCGATTATAATGTTCAGTATATACTTTCTGAGCCTTCTCTACGTTGTGTTGAACCACTGCCGGAGACCATTTGCTGGTGATGGTCTTTTCCCTCCAAACCACATTGTCTTTGGTGAAGGGGTGCCTGCCTCTCAGGATCTGGAATGGGCTGTACCCTGTTGATGTGGGGGTAATCCGGTAAGCCCAGATCATGAGCATGATCTCCTTTTCCCAGTCCTTGCCCTTCATGATGGCCGCTTGCATGGACCCCATGATGACCCGATTGAATCTTTCTACCTGTCCGTTGCTCAAAGGGTGGTATATGGAAGTGTGCTTGGTTTTGATCCCATTCCTTTCCATGTACTTGTACCACTTCTCGGAGGTGAATTGCGGGCCGTTGTCACTCAGGATCGTTCTCGGGATCCCTTCTCTCAGGAAAATCGAGTGAGAAACTTTATCACCGTTTTAGAGTGAATTTCCTCTTGGATGTGAACCTCAGGCCACTTGGAGTATTTATCCACTATGACACATACATATTTCGGCATTCCCTGGTTGTCCAACACAGGTCCCAAAATGTCTACCGAGACATCCTCCCACGGGTTGCGAGGTTGGTCGAATTTTCCCAAAGCTGGCCTTAGGGGTTTCAAAATGTTGTCAGCTCCTTGGCACTGATCGCAGTCTTTCACGTGCCTTTCCACTTGTATGTCCAGTCCAGGCCACCAGTATATTTGCTTCACTCTCATTTTGGTTTTCACTATGCCGAGGTGTCCCTCATGTAGCTGGGCCAACAGGTGCTGGATCAATTTACTAGGAGGCACCACCTTGTCTCTTCGGTACAGGAAGATTCCCGAGTCCCTCACCGACAGTTCGTCGCGGACTTCATAAAATTTCTGTAGCCGCTCCTTTAACCTCTTCCAACCGCTGATTATGTACTCCTTGACCTCACAGATTTCTGCATCTCCATCATAAGCCTGGGCCCATTCCTGCTGGCTAATCACCCTTTCTGAGTCCTCCATTAACACTATCATCTCTTCATTCTCTGCATCGGGGCTAGGAGCTTCTTCCATGGCCGAGGCTCTACTTAGGTAATCAGCTACCATGTTGCGTGTCCCCGGTATATATTCCACATCATACCGGTACTCTAGTAGTTTCAATGTCATTTTGGCTTTACGTGGTGTGGCGGTCGCATGTCCACTCGAGGTAAGAACTTTGACAAGGGGCTTGTGGTCTGTCTGCAGTCGAAATCTCGTGCTCCACAGGAATTGCCTGAATTTCCCCATGGCCCATACCGCCGCCAGCATTTCCTTCTCAATCACGCTAAACTTCTGTTCTGTGGGAGATAAAGCTCTGGATGCAAAGCTGAGGGTCTCCACTGTTCCGTCTGCTCTCTCTTGCGCAAGGACTGCTCCCAGCTCTTTCTCACTGGCGTCCGTCGTCAGTATGGTCTGACCTAGGGGATCATACCCTAGGAGTGGTACCACTTGACTTATTTCCTTTTTTAACTCTTCAAACTCTTTCTGTGCTTCTTCATTCCACTTGAACGCTGTCTTGTCTCTTATCAGCTGCCTCAGTTGATGTGTTTTGGTGGCGCCGGGACGCCCCGTTGCCAGGGCAGCTGTTGCGCTTTACAAAACGCTTAACATAACATAACATAACAAAGTGCTGGACGAACTTACTGTAATACTCGGCCATCCCCAGGAAGGATCTCACTTCTTCTTTGCTGTTGGGAGCCCTGGCATTGCAGATCGCCTTCACGTTCTCACTTTTCGGCGTGATATTGTGTCCTCCTATCTCATGCCCAAGGTATGTGACTGATGTCATTCCCAGCCGACATTTCTCCCATTCTGCTGTCAAACCATTCATTTGTAGTACACTCAGCACCTTATTTAATTTTCTGTCATGGTCTTTCTGGTCCATCCCCATCACCAAAATGTCATCCTGGAAGTACTGGATGCCCTCGATGTCCTTGAACAGGCGGTGCATTAACTTTTGGAACACCGCTGCGGCCGAGGCAAGACCAAAGGGCATCCTGCGGACTTGATAGCATCCAAACGGCGTTATGAAGGATGTTAGCTCCCGGCTCGTTAGGTGCAGGTCTATTTGGTGATAGGCGGATGTGAGGTCGATGGTGGAGAACCACTTTACCCCTCTTGTTTTGGCTAGCATTTCCTCTATGCGAGGCAGTGGGAATTTCTCTACGATCAGGCACTTATTCACTTATCCACACACAGGCGCACCTTGCCATTTGGTTTTCTCGCCACGACTAAGGGCGCTAGCCACTCCGAACTGTCTATGAGTCCGATTATTCCCTGCTCTTCCAGTCTACGCAGTTCCTGTTGCACAGCTTCCTTTACTGCTAGGGGAACATTCCTCACCTTATGGGACACTAGATTGGAGTTCTCCTTGAACAGGATTTTGTGTGTGAACTTCTCCAGTTTGCCGACCTTCACTCCGAACACCTTCGGGAAGTCCTTTTTCATCTTCTCCAGGTCCGGCCAGCACTCATGGTCTGTCATCAGCACTTGTATGTCTCCCCCCGGGTCCAGTTTTATCCCCAGGTCTCCTTGATCCATCCACCCTAACAATGATGGACCCTTCTCCGTTACGTACAGCTTGCATTCCGCTGTTCTTTCTCTGATTTCGAACAGTAGCGTCCTGTACCCCACCATGGGGATGGGGTTGTTTGTGTACGACACCGGCTGTATGTCTGGGGGTTCTAATCTGGGTCCTAGGCTGGGCTCGAATTCTTCCTCCCTTACCGATCTCTGGACTAAAGTGTACGGGGATCCTGAGTCTATTACACTCTTGATCTTCACTCCTCCTATTAGCATGTCGCATTGTGGTTTACGGGAACGCTTGGTGTCTATTCCCAACACTTGCTCCTCAATGCACAACACAAGGTCATCTTCTTCCAGCTCATCCTCTTTACCTTCTGGTTGGTCTTGTGCTACGTACTTCACCACAGGTCTCTTAACTTTCCTGCGACACACCTTCTCATAGTGACCTATTAGACCACAGAACATGCATTTCGCCCTGAACGCCGGGCAGAGTTTATCTTGGGCTAAGTGTGTCGTGCTTCCGCACCTGTAGCACGCAGTCTTGCTTTCCGTTGCCTGTTTTCCTGTCTGTCCGGGTTTTCCCGCCCATCTGTTCGCTCCTTTACTTTCTCCTGGTGCCGTTCTGTACCTTCCTGAAGGTTCCGAATCTTCCACTCTGTTCACCATGGTCCTCTGGGCGGTCTCCCTTTTCGCTGCTTCGGCACATCGTTTCGATAACTCTGCTTTCTTTACCATCGCTATGACCTCCTTCATCGTCGCATCTCCGTGTGCCCACAATTTATCTTGTAAAGTCTTATTGGTCGTGTGCATAACGATTTGATCTTTTATGAATTCGTCCTGGAGGGCCCCGTACTTGCACGTTATCGCCAACCTTCTCAAAGCTGCGACATAGTTGTCTATGGATTCACCCGCTTCTTGCTTCCTTTGCTGGAAGTTGTAGCGATCAATGGAGACACACACCGCTGGACGATAGTGATTGTCCAGATCCTCTATGGCGTGCTTAAAGACGTCGACGTCCGCTTGTGGTCTGGTCTTGGGCACCAAATTAGTGAATACCCTTATTCCTTTTGGGCCTAGGTTGTGCAGGAGTATCCTCCTCCTCCTAGAACTGGGGAAGGCTTCCCCATTTTCATCTTCTAGGGCCTCGAGATAATTCTTGAAATATTCCCTCCAGTCTTCCCATTTCATCTGGGGTTCCCCTGGTTTGGGCAAGAATGGGATCGGCGCTGTAAGCGATGACGGTTGCATGCTCATCCTGGCCTGCTCATCCGGTTCCGCTCCCTGGTTCCTCGGGCTGCCCGGTGCGCTTGCGTTCTCACCTTGTGTCGGGTTCTGTCAGGGTTCTTCTGCGCCCCCTTCTCTGTGGTCCTCCAGTTCCCCCAGGGCCTCTGCGGGGTCTTATCAATACCCTACTGTGCTCATCCTCCTGGCTGCTGCCTCCTCCTGGCACTGGTGCACTTGGTGGGTGCCCACCGCTCTTTTGCGCTTCTGCTGCGCTCTCCCTGCTCCTCCAGCAACTCTGGCCGTCGTGTCTTCTTCTGTTGTGCCTTCCTCCACAAGGTGGGTCAGTATGGGATGTTGTGCCCCTTGTCTGCTGCCCCTTCTTTTTTTGCAATTTTTTTCTTTTTTTTGTGTGGGAGATCCCACTCCTCGTCGCCACTGTAAAGTTGCTCCTTTCGGCGTAGCAATAAGGAGGCAGCCCAAAGGTTTATGGGGGAAAAGACGCTTTTATTATCTCTGCTCGCAGGGAGAGCGCCGAGCGTCCTTTCGCGCCGACACTCCACTATACTAGCGCGCATGCGCAATCGTTCCGTGATTCGCGTCTTCGCGTGTTGCGTCATGACCCAACCCGCGAAGTCTAGAGCGCGACTCTACAGCTATATCTAAGGCCTTAAATTTAAAGGTAAAAACACCCATTGATTTCTGGACAATGGCTGTAAAAACCATTACTGTATTCCATGACACCAAAACAGTCCTTGTTCATACTTCATGTTTTACTTAATCTTACATTCTATAAGAGTGTGTTTTTTTCCCCATAGGTTTTTATTTGCATGCATCATGTTTCTGTGTGCCTGTGTGAGGTCAGGTTGTGGGTCGGTGTTTATAACAGGTCATCAGTGACCGCCCAGGGACTGATGCTGTGGAAATGCCAGTTTCTCACAGTGCCAGTCAGTGGGTCTTAAAAGTGTTCAGAATTCATGCTCATCCAATTCTTGGCCTCTCTGCAGATCGCCCAGAGCAGTGGCCATGTGTGCCAATTCTAATTGTGATTCTGTGCAAAAGTGTTTCAAAGAGGTACAAAGCTGTTGAAATGTGGACAGGGAGGAGTAAAAGAAAATGCAGTGCTTTCAAGTGAATGGGTCAGTTGTGTGGGGGATGTTGAACAAAAGGCGATGCAAAGATGTACAAGCAGGTGAGATTGAAAAGTGCGTGTTGAAGAGAAAGGAGGTGTGGTGTTATAGGTGCCTAAGAAAGATTTGTGTAAGAAGTGGGGATAAAAATGGCATGCCTCTTAGATAGACTGCAGAGAAAAGTGGTGTGCAGGGAAAGACGGGAGTAATTGAGAAAGTCATTGTTGTTACTCATGTATCTGATTCTGCTAACAAGCATTGGCAAAGCCAATAGATTTAGCTTGTTTTGGGTGCATGCCTGTTACTGATTATTGGTGGATACAATAGAAAGAAATTTCACAAACAGGCATCAAAATCCTGGTCGCATGGCACTTCATGGGAAGCAAAGGAATCTAGTTTGCATGCTTTTAAACAACATGCTTAATTACATAGACAATGCCTCTTGGAAATACGCCTATTTATGCTTCTTAGGTCATGCCGTTTTACAGATCCCCCACCACCCTCCACTTTTTCAGCCTACTTAAAGCCCTGCCCAGAATCTTCTATTTATTACAAATGCAAACTTTTTCACCAATCTGTTCATATGTTCCAACTAGTGTTTTTCAATTACAAACAAATGTGCCTAGTAGCGTGCCAATTATATGTCCCTTTCATTGTTCTGGACTTCTGGGAGATTGGTGGTATATCCGGGATCCACAGGTGAGAAGTTAGCCAAAAATCTGAAGGGGAAGATGAAGGCCTGTAGAGGGATCCATTGAGAGAGATAAAGACCTGCTAGGCAATAGGGACCAAGAGGAGCCATTAAGAGGCCACGTAAAGAATGGTTGGGTCATGAGAGGCCAAGAGAGCGCTGTAATACAGGTGAGTTCGAGGAAGGCAGATGTGAGGGCAAGACGAGACCTGGAAAGATGGGTGATGGGCCTAAGGAGGGGGGCAGTAGATGAGAACCTGTGTAGAAATCAGTAGGCCAGCGAGGGCCTTGGCAGCAGAGCCCACAAAGTCTAGATTGAAATCCACAAGCCCTCACAAGTGTCCGGCTATTGAATTCCTTACTGAAGTATTTTGCTGTAGTCCTTTCCTCCCAATTGTAGTATTATATGAATGTGATGACATGCAAACAGCAGCCTTCAATCTGCAGGCAGAATGCGGGTTGAGCACACTGCGGGGGAGACAGTCATGGTGTGAAACTCCCTGATGGATCCTGTCTGGACTGAAACTGAAGGGCTCAGGAAACAGGAAAGCTATGGAACAGTAGGAAGCAGCAGTGTATCAACGCACTGTTCCATTTCATATAGAAACACATGCAGAAAGCCGGACAACGAGCCCGGATAGCTCAGTCGGTAGAGCATCAGACTTTTAATCTGAGGGTCCAGGGTTCAAGTCCCTGTTCGGGCGGCTCGTTTATTTTTAATGATTTTAAAATCTATATTTCTATTTTGTTCTTAAACACCAACGCTTCTATCATGAACAATCATGGCAAGCTCTTTAAGGTTGAAATTCGCTAATTTCTCCCCCTTTCGATGTTGCATGTTGTCTCGTTGTCTCCTTAGCGCCACCTGCTGCCCGTCTGTCACAGTGCATCGGCTTGATAATTGGATGTGCAGTCTGTGTGCAGCGGATCCCAAACGGGCTCGCTGCTCGTTGACATCTCTGCTCTTTATCAGATACATCTGTTTTGCGTTTTATAAATGTAACAACCTTACCGCGTATATTCCATTTATAATTTTGGAAAGAGCCTTGTGCAAGGGAAAATAGTTTCTTTTATTAATTTCTTCTTGTTCTGAATCGTTTGAACCAAAAGGACATGTTCATTTTCTAACAGAAGTTACTGTGTGTGCCTTCAAGCATCTTCCCTCAACAAAGTCTCATGTTTTTTCCACTTCGAGTGCAGTGTGGAGAACCAATGCGGAAATATACAGCACGATCTCTTTGTCTGCAGACATTTAGACTCTCTAGGCAGAAAGGCTTCACAGCGGCTCGTTGGTCTAGGGGTATGATTCTCGCTTTGGGTGCGAGAGGTCCCGGGTTCAAATCCCGGACGAGCCCTCTTTTTAAAATGTTTTTTTTCTAAATAGGGGCATTGAAAAATCAGAAAGACAAAATTAAAGCTATTTCCTTATTTAACACACAATAAATAAAAATCTTGAATATGAGAAAAATAAAATGGGGCTCGTCCGGGATTTGAACCCGGGACCTCTCGCACCCTAAGCGAGAATCATACCCCTAGACCAACGAGCCACGTTAGTTGACGGCCGCATAGTACATATATGTACATTTTTACTGCTGAGAGCTGTACAGTCTGTAGCGATGGTGGTTTGAAGTAGACTTTTAAAGGGACCGCTCCATTAAAACCCACTCACTGAACAACAGAGAAGAAATTCTAACAGCAGAACTACAGAGATTTGTCCAATTGGTGACCTGCATTAAAAGTTAAATAGGACCCATAATGACACTTTACTCACCGCCACTAGAGCAGGGGCCCCACATGCAGAGAGAGCGCTGCATCAGGACATGCGTTATTTATACTTTGATAAATCTATTTTGTGCCGTCATTTTAAGGGCCATTTTCATCTCTCAGTAATTCTGACCATACTCGAATTTGCTTCTACGCCACTGCTTTAAATGGAACTATAGAAGTGAAGATGCTCACTATTTAGAGTATCTGCTTGCTCCTGAGAAGTGCCTGTACTCCACCATTCCATTCACCGCAGCACTGCGGAGAAGTGCACCTATTCACCCTTTCAAAGGAAAGAAGTGCAGGTACTCAGGGGCATATTAACAACACACGGCGAAAAATATCGCTGAGCGCGCTTAGCGCTATTTTTAGTAACGCCGGCTATCGCTGCTGGATTAAGATGCAAAGCGAAGCGTCATTACAAAGGCTGCTAACATGCGTTAATGCATGTTAGTACTACCTCATAAATAGGGCAAAACCATTATCTCAGCTTTTTGGGCTTTTAAAGCCAAAAAAGCAGAGATAAGTGTGGTGTTTATGTTGCCTCCTCCACAGACTACAGGGCAACTGGATAAAGTTTAGGGGGCATATTATCAAGGGGGTTTACCTCCGTTTTTTTGGCTTTAAAAACCAAGTAAGCGGAGATAAAATGATCTCCCTATTACCTAGCTGTCGCTAAAGCGACAGCTAGTAGGAGATAGCGACCCTCTTGGGCCCCACTTTGCATGTCAGTGATATTTATCACTAACGACATGCAAAGTGGGCGTGCCAAGATGTTAGCGACTGGAAACAGTCGCTAACATCGCTATCTCTTATTACCAACTTTTGGAGATATTTGCGCTAAGCGCGAATATCTCCAAAAGCTAACACCTGCCCTGAGCAGTTCTTAGCCATGTTATCCAATGGGAGGTGGATAACATGGCTAAGAGCATTAGCTCGGTAATGCATGAATATCACTGACTTTTCAGCGATATTCATGCATTGCGGCCGATTTTTATCGCATTTGCGATAAACCTTGATAATACTAAGGTTTATCTGCGATAAAAATCACCGCACATCAGCGGTACATTTTTGTCTCTAACCAAGCAATAGCGATAATTATCGCTATGGCTTGGTAATATGCCCCCATGTGTTTTATTATATATTTCGGGAGAGCGCCTGGAGACACGTCTAGTTTCGTGTCCTTTCCGCGCTCCGATGCCGCTCTCAAAATGGCGGCTGCGGTCCGCGTCATTACGCTGCAGCGTAATGACTAGACCGCTACACTACATATCTCCTCCCTTTTATTCTTTACACGGAAAAGCAATGTCTCAAAGTCTGTCAACCCTCTGGCTGTCCATCACCTCTCATATCATACTCTCTATACCTTGCTGGTCTTACCACCAACCTCCTCAACCAGGTTCGCCTCACCGGTGTAGCCTGCCGACCACTTGGCTCTCTTCTCCTGGTGATGTTACCCTCTTTCCGGCTTTCCTGGGGTTTCTCTGCTCACCACTGGGATGGGCTGTTCTGGTGTTCCACGCTTTCAGGGTCATTCTCACCTTCCAGTTCTACTTCATTTCCTCCCATTTTTTAGTTATCTTCTTCCTCTGGAGACGGTGGTCTGACTTCCTGTAGATTCAGGTTTCCTTGGTGGTGTGATTCTTCTCTGGCCCACTGCAGTATCCTATTGCATTTCGCCATCCTATCTTGGGACCATGTTTTTCCATCACTCAGGAGGGCAGCACTGTCATACACCTCCTTTACTTGTAAGGGCTCACTAAACTTGCTGTCTCCTTTTCTTTTCAGTTGGGCCAATTTGACTCTGACCCATTCCCCTCTTTCCAACTGTGTTTCCTTTGCGTTCCTTCTCTTGTTGTAATGTTCCGTGTATATCTTTTGGGCCCTTTCCAAGTTACGATGGACCACTGCCGCGGACCATTCACTCGTTACTGTGCGTTCCTTCCATGCTATGTTGTCTTTCGTGAACGGGTCACGTCCTCTCAATATTTGGAAGGGACGGTATCCTGTGCATGTCGGGGTGATCCTGTATGCCCATAGGTTACTTTTCACCTCTTTTTCCCAGTCCTTCCCCGCTCCTATCGCGGCTTGAATGGAACCCATGACTACAAGATTGAACCGTTCCGCCAGTCCATTGCCAGCCGGGTGATATATGGAGGTGTGCTTTATCTTAATGCCATTCCTTGCCATATAGTTGGTCCACTTCTCTGAAATAAACTGAGGGCCATTGTCACTCAATATGGAACGTTGGATACCTTCCCTGATGAAAGTCGCCATGAGGAACTATAGCACTCTCTCTGTGTCCATATCTTCCTGAATGTATATTTCTGGCCATTTCGAATACCTATCAATGAGCACTACTATGTACTTTTGTACTCCATGAGCATCCAGCACGGGACCCAGAATATCAATGGACAGCTCCTCCCACGAGTTTGCCGGGGTGTCAAATTTTCCCAACGATGGGCGCATCAACGTTTGTGATTTGTCCGCTCCTTGGCATTGTTCACACTCTCGGACGAATCTTTCAATCATGCTATCCATGGCTGGCCACCAATACATCACTTTCGCTCTCAATTTTGTTTTTACGATGCCAAGGTGTCCTTCATGCAAAATGGCCACTAACATCCGTGTTAGGGAACCGGCAGGGACCACTTTTTCCCTTCAGAATAAGAAAATGCCACAGTCCCCAATGGACAACTCTTCCCTTACTTCATAGAACTTCTTCAACTCCTGTTTCATGTGTCTTTTTTGGGCCATCCCTGGAGTATGCATTGTTTCACTCCTTCTATGTCATGGTCTTCCTCGTACGCTTTCACCCACTCCTGTTCACTTATTACTTTTTCATGGTCCTCCATGAATGCAACACTGTCCTCTTCATCTTCTGCCTGTGATGGGGCCTCTACCATGGCGGATGCTCGACTGAGATAGTCTGCCACTTTCTTCCTCGCTCCGGGAATGTACTCCACGTCATACCTGTAATCCAACAGCTTCACAGTCATTTTTGCTATTCGCGGGGTGGCATGCTCATGCCCGCTTGATGTGAGTACTTTGATCAGGGGTTTGTATTCTGTCTTGAATCTGAATCTGGTCCCCCAGATGAATTGCCGAAAGTTGCCCATGGCCCATATAGCTGCCAACATTTCCTTTTCAATTACACTGAATTTCTGTTCAGTGGTCGAAAGTGCCCTGGACGCAAAACTGATGGTGACCATCTCCCCGTTCCCCCTTTTCTGCATGAGGACGGCTCCCAGGCCCCGCTCGCTGGCGTCCGTTGTCAATACAGTCTCTTCCTGTTTGTCAAATCCCTGCAAGGGCATGGCCTTACTGATGTCTTCTTTGATTCTCCGGAACTGTTCTTGAGCCTCCTCTGTCCATACGTATGACGTCTTGTCTCAAATTAGTTGTCGCAGATGGTGAGTCTTAGTTGCGAAGTGTTGTACAAATTTACTATAGTACTCAGCCATCCCGAGGAATGACCTCACATCTTCCTTACTCTTCGGTGGTGGCGCCACACAAATGGCTCTAACATTTGCTTGCTTGGGCGTGATACCTTGATTGCTGATTTCATTACCCAGGTAAGTAACCAACGTCATTCCAAACCGGCACTTCTCCCATTCTGCCATGAAGCCATGCCGTTCTAGGATCCATAACACTTCTCTCAGCTTCTTGCCATGATCTGCTTGGTCTTTGTCCATCACCAGGATATCATCTTGAAAGTACTGTACTCCCTTCAGGTTCTTGAACATCCTGTGCATCCATTTTTGGAACACCGCCGCCGCGGATGCCAGTCCGAAGGGCATCCTGCAGAATTGGTAGCATCCGAATGGTGTCATGAATGTTGTGAGTTTACGACTGGTGTGGTGCAAGGCTATCTGATGGTACGCTGAGGTAAGGTCGATTGTGGAAAACCACTGTATCCCTTTGGTCCTTGTCAGCATCTCATCTATCCTGGGCAGAGGGAATTTTTCCACTACAATGTTCTTGTTCAGTTCCCTCAAGTCCACACATAAACGGACCTTGCCTTTGGGCTTCCTCACCACCACTAGGCGTGCCAACCATTCCGCGCAATTTATCAGCTCTATGATTCCATTTTCCTCAAGCCTTTGCAACTCCTGCTGTACCGTATCCCTGATAGCCATGAGTATATTTCTCACTTTGTGGGATACCGGTTTTGCATCGCTCTTGAGATCGATCTTGTGTGTGAATTTGGTCAGTTTCCCTACTTTGCCACCGAACACTATGGGGAATTCCTCCTTCAAATTTGTGACTTTAGGTTGTCGTTCAGGACCGGTCATCAAGACTTGAGTGGCACCTCCTGGATCCAACTGTATGCCCAAGTCGCCTTTGTCCATCCATCCTAGCACCGAGGGACCCTTTTCCGCAACATACAGCTTGCACTCCGCACTGTGCTCATTGGACTCGAACTTTAATTGTCTAACTCCAAACATGGGGATGGGTTCCCTGGTGTAGGTAACTGGCCGGATATCTGGAGGTTCCAACTGTAGCCCTATTTTGCCTTTGAAACTTTCATCTCACACAGACCTTTGTATTATGGTGTACGGGGACCCTGAATCTGCCACCATCTTGATTGGTACTCCCCCTATCACCAAGTCACACTGCGGTTTCTTGGAGCGGTTGCAATCAATGCCTAGGTTGTACTCTTCGATACACAAGACACTGTCTTCATCTTCCTCTTCTTCTACCCTTGTATACCGAATCCTAAAGGCCTGTAGCACTGTGTACAGTGCTACCTACATCTGGGTATTACCGAATCAGTAAAATTACCGAATCGATAAATTTACCGATTCTGTAAAATTAAGGGCCTTACATCTCGAAATCCAATTACCGGTCGGTAACGGCCGAATTCGGCCGTTACCGACCGGTAATTGGCGACCTACATCTGGCCCTAGGTTCTGGAACACCTGTATTCCTTCTGGGCCCAAGTTGTGGAGCAATATCCTCCTTCTTCTCTTGCTTGGGTATTCCTCCCCACTCTCGTCTTCCAACGCCTCCAGGTAATTCATAAAATATTCCCTCCAGTCTTCCCACTTCAACACGGGGTCCCCCGGCTTGGGGAGGAATGGGAACGGCGTCGTAAGCGATGACCCTTGGGCACACATATTCGCCTGTCTCTCTAGCTGCTCTTTCTGTCCCCTGGGGCTGCCCGGTGCACCCGGCCAACTCGGGTGTGTGCGGTCCTGCTCAGGACTGGATGTGTCCTCTACACTCGGCAACGCGTGTTCCGCCAGGGCCCTCCTGTACGTGGTTCTGTGGCACTGGGTATGGAATATGCTACCTAGGGTAGGTCACCTCCCGATATTCCCCACTGCCTGGGCCCCAGTACTCACATGGGCACTGTTCTCTTCTATCCTTGCCACCTTACGCAGGCTGCTCCAGGGTGCTCTTTTGTGGAAGCTCCTAACCTTGCCTCTGTAACCCAGCCGTGTCTGCTTTGCTGTACCTTGCTTGGCCAGGGTTGGTGCCTCACCTGGTTGTGCTGTACCCTGCCATGCTCTCCCTGTGTTCTTTCCAGTTGTATCCTCAGTTCTGGGGCGCTGGGTCCAGTCCTTGGGGCTTGTATGGCTCTTGCCTTTCCCTGTGCTTGTTTTTTGAGGTCCGCTTTTCCTTTGTTTTTCGTCAGATCCCGGCCTCGTCGCCACTGTGGTGTTTATGTTGCCCCCTCCACAGACTACAGGACAACTGGATAAAGTTTAGGTCTTTTGTTATATAATTCGGGAGAGCGCCGGGAGACACGTCTAGTTTCGTGTCCTTTCCGCGCTCCGATGCCGCTCTCAAAATGGCGGACGCGGTCCGCATCATTACGCTGCAGCGTAATGACTAGACCACTACACTACAATAAGGCCCTTGATAATATACCCCTCAGTACCGGACAGTACCTGCCCATTTAAAGCAATGCCCCATGCAATAAATAGCAAATAAAACCATATATATGATGAAATTAGTGGACACACTTAGAAGCTCTGTCATCAGATTTTCTCCACACCCCTACTCATCACTCCCAAATTCACTAGTAACTAGACATAAAAGAATGAGTGAGTGAGAGTGTGTGTGTGGGTGTATTCTAGGTTGCACTCTCCTAATTCCATGAACATAGAGTGGGATTATTCTCCCACGACTTCTTTCTACTGGGTACAAGAAGAGAAGTCCAGTTCTTCATGGCTCCTCTCAGGTCAAAGACAGCATGCCCTGCCCTCTTCGGTTCTTCCTCAGGTCCAGAAAGTGTTCTGAAGTTGCTGCCTGGAGATCAGGGGCGTAGCTTCAAGGGGGTTGTTTGGCGGGTGTGACACCCCCCAAATTAATGCATTAATTACTTGCCATTTGGGCTGAGGGCCCTGTGTTGGGTCTGCTATCTATGTGTTGTTTTTTCTGGTTTTGATCCAAGAATAAAAGACAAAAAATTAACCTTTCATGTGAATTGGCGCCAGAGATATGCACCTGGAGACTGAATTTCAAAATGTGAAACCAGAGAACTTAAATCAATACCTGCTTCCCTGCTTCTTCAAATTATGTGATCCTAATCAAATCTTTTATTTCAGAGCCTCCTTTTTCTTTATTGTCATACATAGGCACAATTCTAAATATTTCAAGATGTGTGCCGTAAAACCACCTCTTATGCTTGATTTAACTATCTGTAATGTTGTGCCATCTATAATAAAAAAAATCTAGGACAGGTTTAGCATTGTAATGTAATGTAATGTATTGTAAGACATACATTTATAGCGCGAACTGTCACCCTACTCATTTGCTGCTTAGTTCACTAATGACATTGTCGGGGTGAGCAATGAATATTTCTAAAAAACTATCAGTTTTAATAAACTTGTTTTATATGCAATGCAGCATCTGATGTACAAAATTAAAAGGCTTCTGCATGTTTAAGAAATACGGGGCATATTAGCAAGAAGAGGCGATAATTATCACTTACCCAGGTATGTGGCATTTTTTTTATCGCCGTCTATCGCTGGATTTCATCGCTGAGATTGCGCGTTATTAGCAAAGCTTATCTCTAAGGCGATAAAAAAGACAGTGATAGTGGCGAAAACCTGAAATAGCGTGAGAATACCAGCGCTAAATTAACTGCGATAATGAAAAGCTTGCTAATAGGCAAGTGTGTACTTAACCTAACAATCCACCCCCCATTGACAAGTTGACTAAGTCAAGTTTTTATCAGGCGTTAAAATCAACGATAATCTCCCTTAGTGAGACTTTTTTATCGCTTCATAGGAATTAATAATAGTCGGAAGTTGTGTTTGCGACTGTTTCCCTTTACTTTTAGTGAGGAACGCCTACTTTTCATGTCATTAGCGATAAATATCGCTGACATGCAAAGCGGCAAAAAAACGGACGCTAATCCCAGTAAACTGTCGCTAACAGCTGATCACAACAGCTTGCTAATAAGGCGATAAAAATATTGCCGCGTTAGCAGCAACAAGTGCAGCTAAAGCCGCGATACAGCCCTTGATAATATGCCCCTACATTTTTTGGGAGGAAAGAGTGGTCTAGATGCACAGAGAATGCCCCAAGAAGTGGTCTAGGATATGGGGTTAGTGGAATGCATTTAGAGGAAACATATGTGAACCCCCACGGAGAGAATCGATCTCAAATGGCAGTGAGTAATCCATACTAATATAATAAAGAGAGAGCCCAAACCTTTGAGGCAGGTAATCTCAGGAACCACAGCACCAATCACAACACCCAATACAGCGTTGAAAAGGGCAGTTGCAGCAGAAGGGCATAGGCTATGCAGACGCCCACCATATACATTTAAAAAGTAAAAGAACCGTGCCAGCAAAGTAGTCCCTTGTGGGCGTGCCTGCGTTGTGCTGTGGGCTTGTGCTGGGGGGGCGTGACAAATGCTGGGGGCGTGCTGTACGTTCTGCCCTTCGGGCTGGACTGTTCCCATGAGGCAAAGGGTCAAGGCTGATTTGCATATGGCCATGTCTGAACTGGGGTGGTGTGGAGTGCAAAAAAACGATGGATTTAGGCCCAGATCTCTGTACTGGGGTGAATGTATGACATTGTTCTGCATTCTGTCCATCAACTGTTGTTTTTGCATTTCTGATCCTGAGTGGGATGGGTATGCTCAGGCGTGAGTCCCATGCTCTCCACACCACCGGAGTCAAGCTATCCTGGCTGAAGATGGCTGATAGCCAGCAATCAGTCCTAGGCTGCTTGAGTCTGGTCCAGGAAAGACATGGCTTGGCAGTTTGGCCTGGAATGTTCCAATGAGGCACAGGGTCAAGGCTGAGGTGGTGTGGGGTGCAAAAAAATGATGGATTTCGGACCAGATCTCTGTATTGGGGTGAATGTATTACATTGTTCTGCATTCTCTCCATCAACTGTTGTTTTTATATTCCGGGGCGCCTTGATTCCTTCGGGCTTAGTTGCGCATTATAAGATTTCTTTCATTCATTCATTATATACCGCCCTTCATGCCATGTCTCATATCGTGTGCTGGGGGTGTGGGCGTGTGCGGGGCGTGCGTTAAGTCAAATATTTCATTGTTTTTTCTTCCCAGGTTCTGTACATTCCAGCTCCGGGTGTCTACCCTGCTCCCTTTAAATACCCCTGCACCCCATAATCAAAACTCACCCTTACTCCTTAAAATACCCCAACACCCTTAAACACTAACCCATCTTAACCCTATAAAAATACCCTGTACCCCAAAACCCAAACCTATACCTAAATCCTAAAAATACCCCTGTACCCCAAAAACCAAACCTACCCCTGAACCCTAAAATACCCATGTACCCCAAAACCCAAACCTAGCCCTGAACCCTTAAAATACCCCTATACCGCAAAACCCAAACCTACCCCTGAACCCTAAAAATAACCCTGCACCCCCAAAACCCAAACCTAGCCCTGAACCATAAAAATAACCCTGTACTGCAAAACCCAAACCTACTCCTGAACCCTAAAAAAACCCTGTACCCCAAAACCCAAACCTAGCCCTGAACCCCAAAAATACCCCTGTACCCCAAAACACAAACCTAGCCCTGAACCCTTAAAATACCCCTGTACCCCAAAACCCCAAACTTCCCCTGAACCCTAGAAATACCCCTATACCCCAAAACCCCAACCTACCCCTGAACCCTAAAAATACGTCTGTACCCCAAAACCCATACCTATCCCAAAACGCTAAAACTACCCCTGTACCCCATAACCCAAAACTATATCTGAACCCTTAAAATACTCAAACACCCCAAAACATATACCTCAATACCCCAAAACATATACCCCTATACCCATACTTACCTTATCCAAACATTAAAAAAAACATGCTTTTACCATTCATGCATTTACAACGAATTTCGTTGTAAATGTATGCGTGGTAAAAGCATATAAAATGTAATGCCATGCGTTATAATGGCATTGCGGAGTCATGGTACTTTCATAATGAAAGTATGCAGAGTGATGGTCTGCGGAAAGAAAGTTGCGGAATAATGGGTGTTTACCCTCCCCCGGTAAGTACATTGGTGGCACGGCGGCACACATCTCCAGCAGCATACTCAGATTTTTTCACCACCGATTTGAAAAATGCACAGGTCTCTCTCATTGATGGCCAGCACCGACATACACTTTTAGACACACAAGTTCTAGAATTGCGAACTTTAGAGCTGGGATCTACGTTCGAATCTCCGCATCAGGTCAACATCCTGTGATTCCAGGCAAATTGCTTTGTCTCCCTGTGCCTACCACAAATTAATGTGTTCTTCTGTAATGTAAATTGTGCTCATGCCATGTGGCGAGTTCGCACTATATAATATTGCAAGGAAAAATAAAGTAGAGAAACTCGAGTTCACACACTACTGAATGCGCACTCTTAAGTGCATCAGCAGTGCACTGTGAATCGGAGCGTTTCACAGGCCTGTCACAGATAAGAAATGCTGTCAAAACGAAATCCTACAAAACAATATACTACTGTCTGGCAGCAATTCATACCCGGACAACGTCAGGACGGGCAGCTAGTCCATACTAATATAATAAAGAGAGAGCCCAAACCTTTGAGGCGGGTAATCTCAGGAACCACAGCACCAATCACAACACCCAATACAGCGTTGGAAAGGGCAGTTGCAGCAGAAGGACATAGGCTATGCAGACGCCCACCATATACATTTAAAAAGTAAAAGAACCATGCCAGAAAAGTAGTCCCTTGTGGGCTTGTCTGCGTTGTGCTGTGGGCTTGTGCTGGGGGGGCGTGACAAATGCTCGGGCATGTGGTACGTTCCGCCTTTCGGGCTGGACTGTTCCCATGAGGCACAGGGTCAAGGCTGATTTGCATATGGCCATGTCTGAACTGGGGTGGTGTACAGTGCAAAAAAGCGATGTATTTAGGCCCAGATATCTGTACTGGGGTGAATGTATGACATTGTTCTGCATTCTCTCCATCAACTGTTGTTTTTATATTCCGGGGCGCCTTGATTCCTTCGGGCTTAGTTGCGCATTATAAGATTTCTTTCATTCATTCATTATATTCCGCCCTTCATGCCATGTCTCATATCGTGTGCTGGGGGTGTGGGCGTGTGCGGGGTGCGCGCTGTGTCAAATATTTCATTGTTTTTTCTTCCCAGGTTCTGTACATTCCAGCTCCGGGTGTCCACCCTGCTCCCTTTAAATACCCCTGCACCCCATAATCAAAACCCACCCTTACTCCTTAAAATACCCCAACACCCTTAAACACTAACCCATCTTAACCCTATAAATATACCCTGTACCCCAAAACCCAAAGCTATACCTAAATCCTAAAAATACCCCTGTACCCCAAAAACCAAACCTACCCTTGAACCCTAAAATACCCCTGTACCCCAAAACTGAAACCTAGCCCTGAACCCTCAAAATACCCATGTACCCCAAAACCCAAACCTACCCCTGAACCCTAAAAATACCCCTGCACCCCAAAACCCAAACCTAGCCCTGAACCATAAAAATAACCCTGTACCCCAAAACCCAAACCTACCCCTGAACCCTAAAATACCCCTGTACTCCAAAACCCAAACCTAGCCCTGAACCCTAAAAATACCCCTGTACCCCAAAACCCAAACCTAGCTCTGAACCCTTAAAATACCCCTGCACCCCAAAACCCCAAACTACCCCTGAACCCTAAAAATACCCCTATACCCCAAAATCCAAACCTAGCCCTGAACGCTAAAAATACGCCTGTACCCCAAAACCCATACCTATCCATAAACGCTAAAACTACCCCTGTACCCCATAACCCAAAACTATATCTGAACCCTTAAAATACCCAAACACCCCAAAACATATACCTCAGTACCCCAAAACATATACCCCTATACCCATACTTACCTTATCCAAACATTTTTAAAAAATCATGCTTTTACCATTCATGCATTTACAACGAATTTGGTTGTAAATGCATGCGTGGTAAAAGCATATAAAATGTAATGCCATGCGTTATAATGGCATTGCGGAGTCATGGTACTTTCGTAATGAAAGTATGCGGCGTGATGGTATGCGGAAAGAAAGTTGCGGAATAATGGGTGCTTACCCTCCCCCGGTAAGTACATTGGTGGCACAGCAGCCCACATCTCCAGCAACATACTCATATTTTTTCACCACCCATTTGAAAAATGCACAGGTCTCTCTCATTGATGGCCAGCACAACATACACTTTTAGACACACCTCCCGCCACAAGTTCTAGAATTGCGAACTTTAGAGCTGGGGAGCTACGTTCGAATCTCGGCATCAGCTCAACATCCTGTGATTCCAGGCAAATCGCTTTGTCTCCCCGTGCCTACCACAAATGAATGTGTTCTTCTGTAATGTAAATTGTGCTCATGCCATGTTGTCGAGTTTGCGCTATATAATATTGCAAGGAAAAATAAAGTAGGGAAACTCGAGTTCACACACTACTGAATGCGCACTCTTAAGTGCATCAGCAGTGCACTGTGAATCGGAGCGTTTCACAGGTCTGTCACAGATAAGAAATGCTGTCAAAACGAAATCCTACAAAACAATATACTACTGTCTGGCAGCAATTCATACCCGGACAACGTCAGGACGGGCAGCCTGTCCATCTATACTACTATTATAAAGAGAGAACTTGCACCTTTTGGCCAGGTAAACTCGGGAACCACAGCACCAATCACAACACCCAATACAGCGTTGGAAAGGGCAGTTGCAGCAGAAGGACATAGGCTATGCAGACGCCCACCATATACATTTAAAATGTAAAAGAACCGTGCCAGCAAAGTAGTCCCTTGTGGGCGTGTCTGCATTGTGCTGTGGGAGTGTGCTAGGGGGCGTGACAATCGCTGGGGGGATTCCGTTACGAGTGTTGTTTTTTCTTCCCAGGTTCTAGACATTCCTGCTCCCTTTAAATAGTAATTCAGTGGAGGTCCCATTCTCTTAGAACCACCCCAAGCACAGTTATGGGCAAAAATACAACTAAAAGGCCCTGCAAAGCATTATGGGATAAGCTTAGCATAATTTTTAGCATTCATGAAAGGGTTTCAATGTTTTTGAATTTTACTCATCAGGGACATCTTCGGACGACGAGGTGAACTGCAGCTTAATGTATAATATTTTAAATGCTATTGCATTTGCCTCATCAGGGACATCTAGGGACGGCGAGGTGAACTGCAGCTTGATATATAATATTTTAAATGCTATTGCATTTGCATCATCAGGGACATCTAGGGACATGAGGTGAACTGCAGCTTGATGTGTAATATTTTAAATGCTATTGTATTTGCCTCTTGGGGACAACTGGGGAGAACGAGGTGAACTGCAGCTCTTTGTAGAATTATTTGGATACTATAATATTCACTCCCCACTGCTAATCTCGTCCCATAATGGTTTGCAGGGGTTTGATCTCAAAATCATCACCTTTCTCACTGCTTGCTGGAAGCTAATTTCACTTTTGTGAAATGACTATATGCATTTTAGCATGTAGAAATACTTGTTATTTTACCTTGAATATATGAGGTTTCTGTTTTAATAATTGGAAATCTGACGGAACGAAATATTGCGGATTTATTGTACCAAGTTCGCGCCAATTCCGCCCACCCCGACTTTAAATACCCCTGCACCCCATAATCATAACCCACCCTTACTCTATAAAATACCCCAACACCCTTAAACACTAACCCATCTTAACCCTATAAATCTACCCTGTACCCCAAAACCCAAACCTATCCCTAAAACCTAAAAATACCCCTGTACCCCAAAACCAAAACCTAGCCCTGAACCCTATAAATACCCCTGTACCTCTAAACCCAAACATACCCCTGAACCCTAAAAATACCCCTGTACCCCAAAACCCAAACCTACCCCTGAACCCTAAAATACCCCAGTACCCCAAAACCCAAACCTAGCACATAAACCTTAAAATACCCCTGTACCCCAAAACCCAAATCTACCCCTGAACCCTAAAAATACCCCTGTACCCCAAAACCCAAACCTAGCCCAGAACCCTAAAATACCCCTGTATCCCAAAACCCAAACCTAGCCCTGAACCCTAAAAATACCCCTGTACCCCAAAACCCAAACTTAGCCCTGAACCCTTAAAATAACCCTGTACCCCAAAACCAAAACCTACTCCTGAACCCTAAAAATACCCCTATACCCCAAAACCCAAACCTAGCCCTGAACCCTAAAAATACCCCTGTACCCCATAACCCAAAACTATATCTGAACCATTAAAATACCCAAACACCCCAAAACATATACCTCAGTACCCCAAAACGTATACCCCTATACCCATACTTGCCTTATCCAAACATTTTTTAAAAACATGCTTTTACCATTCATGCATTTACAACGAATTTCGTTGTAAATGTATGCGTGGTAAAAGCATATAAAATGTAATGCCATGCGTTATAATGGCATTGCGGAGTCATGGTACTTTCGTAACGAACGTATGCAGAGTGATGGCATGCGGAAAGAAATTTGCGGAATAATGGGTGTTTACGCTCCCCCGTAAGTACATTGGTGGCAGGGCGGCCCACATCTCCAGCAACATACTCATATTTTTTCACCACCAATTGGAAAAATGCACAGGTCTCTCTCATTGATGCCCAGCACCGACACACTTTTAGACACACCTCCCACCACAAGTTCTATAATTGCGAACTTTAGAGATGGGGAGCTACGTTAGAATCTCGGCATCAACTCAACATCCTGTGATTCCTGGCAAATCGCTTTGTCTCCCAGTGCCTACCACAAATCAATGTGTTCTTCTGTAATGTAAATTGTGCTCATGCCATGTTGTCGAGATCGCGCTATATAATATTGCAAGGAAAATAAAGTAGGGACACTCGAGTTTACACACTACTGAACGCGCACTCTTAAGTGCATCAGCAGTGCACTGTGAATAGGAGCGTTTCACAGGCCTGTCACAGATAAGAAATGCTATCAAAATGAAATCCTACGAAACAATATACTACTGGCCGGCAGCAATTCATACCCGGACAACGTCGGGACGGGCTGCTAGTACTAATATAATAAAGAGAGAGCCCAAACCTTTGAGGCGGGTAATCTCAGGAACCACAGCACCAATCACAACACCCAATACAGCGTTGGAAAGGGCAGTTGCAGCAGAAGGACATAGGCTATGCAGACGCCCACCATATACATTTAAAAAGTAAAAGAACCATGCCAGAAAAGTAGTCCCTTGTGGGCTTGTCTGCGTTGTGCTGTGGGCTTGTGCTGGGGGGGCGTGACAAATGCTCGGGCGTGTGGTACGTTCCGCCTTTCGGGCTGGACTGTTCCCATGAGGCACAGGGTCAAGGCTGATTTGCATATGGCCATGTCTGAACTGGGGTGGTGTACAGTGCAAAAAAACGATGTATTTAGGCCCAGATATCTGTACTGGGGTGAATGTATGACATTGTTCTGCATTCTCTCCATCAACTGTTGTTTTTATATTCCGGGGCGCCTTGATTCCTTCGGGCTTAGTTGCGCATTATAAGATTTCTTTCATTCATTCATTATATTCCGCCCTTCATGCCATGTCTCATATCGTGTGCTGGGGGTGTGGGCGTGTGCGGGGTGCGCGTTTTGTCAAATATTTCATTGTTTTTTCTTCCCAGGTTCTGTACATTCCAGCTCCGGGTGTCCACCCTGCTCCCTTTAAATACCCCTGCACCCCATAATCAAAACCCACCCTTACTCCTTAAAATACCCCAACACCCTTAAACACTAACCCATCTTAACCCTATAAATATACCCTGTACCCCAAAACCCAAAGCTATACCTAAATCCTAAAAATACCCCTGTACCCCAAAAACCAAACCTACCCTTGAACCCTAAAATACCCCTGTACCCCAAAACTGAAACCTAGCCCTGAACCCTCAAAATACCCATGTACCCCACAACCCAAACATACCCCTGAACCCTAAAAATACCCCTGCACCCCAAAACCCAAACCTAGCCCTGAACCATAAAAATAACCCTGTACCCCAAAACCCAAACCTACCCCTGAACCCTAAAATACCCCTGTACCCCAAAACCCAAACCTAGCCCTGAACCCTAAAAATACCTCTGTACCCCAAAACCCAAACCTAGCTCTGAACCCCTAAAATACCCCTGCACCCCAAAACCCAAAACTACCCCTGAACCCTAAAAATACCCCTATACCCCAAAACCCAAACCTAGCCCTGAACGCTAAAAATACGCCTGTACCCCAAAACCCATACCTATCAATAAACGCTAAAACTACCCCTGTACCCCATAACCCAAAACTATATCTGAACCCTTAAAATACCCAAACACCCCAAAACATATACCTCAGTACCCCAAAACATATACCCCTATACCCATACTTACCTTATCCAAACATTTTTAAAAAATCATGCTTTTACCATTCATGCATTTACAACGAATTTGGTTGTAAATGCATGCGTGGTAAAAGCATATAAAATGTAATGCCATGCGTTATAATGGCATTGCGGAGTCATGGTACTTTCGTAATGAAAGTATGCGGCGTGATGGTATGCGGAAAGAAAGTTGCGGAATAATGGGTGCTTACCCTCCCCCGGTAAGTATATTGGTGGCACAGCGGCCCACATCTCCAGCAACATACTCATATTTTTTCACCACCCATTTGAAAAATGCACAGGTCTCTCTCATTGATGGCCAGCACAACATACACTTTTAGACACACCTCCCGCCACAAGTTCTAGAATTGCGAACTTTAGAGCTGGGGAGCTACGTTCGAATCTCGGCATCAGCTCAACATCCTGTGATTCCAGGCAAATCGCTTTGTCTCCCCGTGCCTACCACAAATGAATGTGTTCTTCTGTAATGTAAATTGTGCTCATGCCTTGTTGTCGAGTTTGCGCTATATAATATTGCAAGGAAAAATAAAGTAGGGAAACTCGAGTTCACACACTACTGAATGCGCACTCTTAAGTGCATCAGCAGTGCACTGTGAATCGGAGCGTTTCACAGGCCTGTCACAGGTAAGAAATGCTATCAAAACGAAATCCTACAAAACAATATACTACTGGCCGGCAGCAATTCATACCCGGACAACGTCGGGACGGGCTGCTAGTGGATGTATAAGGATAATATGTATGTTTTGCTATGCTGCTATGCACTGTGTTGGAAATGATGTAGGGTTTTTGCTAATGTATCAGCGACAAAGATTGATACTTTACTATATAATGAGATACAAGTACCTTGTAATATGATCTGTAAGCGCAAAGCAAGTGGATTGCATTTGGTTATGGGTTAAAAAATTCAAGAAAATATATTTTTTTTAAATAAATACATCTTTTTAATTTTGAAGAGATTGCATCGCATTTTTATTTTATCTTTGTTGCACAATATAAGTAGCAAACAATTTCATGGCTCCATATTCGTATAGACTCTTGGGGCCAAGCCAGACACATGTCTCAGTCCTGGCTCGGTCCACCCAAATAATAGGCCCACAAGTTCTCCTCTATTCGAGAATCAGGTCTAGTACGTGGGGTTGTCAGTCAGTTAATACAATTATTTGTAAAATGCAAGGACTAGAAACATGGGGCTCCGCCACATGCAGCAATTTGACAAGTCTACATTCAAGGCTTCTTGTAGCAGAGATGAAGAAGAGAGCATAAAGCGATAATACTAGGCATGGGCGGATTTTGCGTATTGGCAATCCGCGAATTTGTGGATTTGCGGATTGCAAAAATCCGCAAAATCCGCGAATCCTCGCGGATTTTTTTTTTTGTGTTCGCATGGGTTTCTGCAAGTTCGCGAGGGTTTAGTAAAATTTCGCAAATTGCGAAATTGTACAAAACGCTCGCGAACTTGCAGAAACCCGTGCAAACACAATGTGCCCAGTACGGTATGTGCCTCTTGTGTGTAAAAGGTCAGAGAAAGATCAGTTCAGCAGATGAAGAGAAAGAAGCTCCTGGTCACAGGAACAGCACGGGTATTGCGCTCGTGAAAGTCAAGGATGCAAAGTCTTTCCAGCATCACAGCTGATTTTCCACGGTAGATTTGGGAAGAAGGCACACCTGTTCAGCCTCGACGACGCTCACGATTGTTTTTGGGCTAATGAATGAGTCACTGAATTTGAGCATCAACTACTTCGAGCGACCATGTGTGTGTTACTATGCAATCGCCCCGAAGGGCGCAGGGGTCCCTTGAGTAGTCCATCAGCTGATTTTCCACAGTAGATTTGGGAAGAAAGCAGACCTGTGCCCAGCCTACTCATGCAACTATTTTACAATGGCGCCAGCAAGCTGCCAGTGCCGTTGTAAAATAGTTACAAAGTTAGCTTGCACAGGAAGCACTTAGATAAAATAAAGCAGCACCTGCTTCGTTTTCTCTAGTGGTTCCTGTGCAAGCTAACTTTGTAACTATTTTACAACGGCGCTGGCAGCTTGCTGGCGCCATTGTAAAATAGTTGCATGAGTGGGTGTTCAACTTTTGAACCCGTTACGTCTGCGGATTTTTTTTGCGGATTTTGCGGGAAATCAGCAAAATTCGCGGATTGCGGATTTCCCAAAAATCCGCAAAATCCGCGGGCGTAACGGATTTCCCGCTCACACCTAGATAATACAAGTAAAATAGGCGATTCCAGGGAAGGGACTCAAGGCCTTTATGGTGTACATGACCGTAGTCATGAGTTCCCAGGGAGAACACCAGGTCGAGGTGGGATGGGTAGGGTCGTAGCTACTACAGGCGTGTTCAGGGTGAAACACCCCTCAAATGCATTCCAGGGGCCTCATTTATGAGAAATGACGCATCGCTGCGTGAAAGCAGCGATGCGTCACTTCTCAGTGCGCCCTCCTTGCGACATTCCTGATGCGTCATATTTAATGTATGACGCATCATGTCGCAAGGAGTTACAGATACGTCGGTATTTCTGACGTATCTGTAAGCGCAAAAGTGACGCATTGCTGGAGTGTGTCACAAAAGTGACGCAACTCCAGCAATGCGTCCTTTCACATGGGGAAAGCCCAATGTGAAAGGGCCTGCGTCAGGCTTACGCCTGCTGTGAGGCAGGCGCAAGACTTTGACGCAACAGCGTCCTAAAAGTGACGCAGTGAAATCTCATAGATTTCACTGCCTCACTTCTACGACCCTTCCTTGCGTCAATACGCCCCCTTGCATACATTATACCTGGCGCAGGTATAATGTGGTACAGGGGTTTACAAAGTGACGCAACTACCTAGATGCGTCACTTTGTAAATATGGTGCAACAAGGCCCATTTTTTACGCCACTGGTGCGTCACAAAAAGTGACGCACCGGCGGCGTAAAAGTGACGCACAGCCTCATAAATGAGGCCCTAGGTTTGGTAGTTGAGCTCAAGGGCTCTGAGTTTAGTGTGCTATATCTGTGTCATTTGTTCTCATCACTCTCATTTCACAAAGAGGTTTTAACTTGTTAATTTTTCTGATCGCGATCTTATATATATATGGTGACTGCTTTACCAAAATATGAAATCTATACCTATAGAAGTACACCATGAATGGGTGCAAATATACAACGTTTTTGAATTCACATAGCTTGGCAGTGGTAGACTTATGAATGATGCTCCAGTTTGAGATTTTAAGGTATATCACTGACAATCGAACACCCGAAAGGTGATGTGATGAATAATTGCAAATAGTATAACGAGTGTCAAATGCTTGTGGAAGCATTCCAACCCATCGTTTTGCACCCAATGTGCCACTGCAGACAGAGGCTCACTTGAAGCAAATCAGTACTGATGCTGTTTCTCATGGGCAAAGCCCGAGACAAGCCTTGATCATCTTACCTGTCCACCCTGCAGCTCACTGCTTTTTTATTTCGGACATTTGAGACCCCCCCCCTACCCTTGAATCTCACTGACTTGGCCAGTCCCCTGCTGGATATGCCACATTCATGCCTGGCACATAAACAGACACATAAGGGCTTGATTTGCTTGATGCACAGAGTCGAGTGTACTCTTCCTGTGAATTCATGTCCCCATTACAATAAGGTTGTTGAACTTGTTACTGTGCCTACTACATAATCCACTGCATTCTACAGGCTGCAGGCTCTAATCCCCAAAGGATAGAATAAGGCGACTGAGTCAGCTGCACAGGTCTGCTTGTGATCTCCTGGTTACACATCCCAGTTCAGTTAAGGTTACTCAAAGGCTCAGTTTACTGCAGAATAATGTAAATAAACTGCTGATTGAACTTTTGAATTCACATAGGAGCTACCCAGCCTCTCACTCTTCTAAGGTGGACAAAATCTGTACATTTAAATATTATGGGCCCGATTCACAGAATGAACTTAAGACTCAATCCTAAACTTACTACTATTTTGGTATTCACAGAATGCCCTTACTACTTTTGGCATTCACAGAATGCCCTTACTACTTTTGGCATTCACAGAATGCACTTACTACTTTTGGCATTCACAGAATGAACTTACTACTTTTGGCATTCACGGAATGCACTTACTACTTTTGGCATTCACGGAATGCACTTACTACTTTTGGCATTCACGGAATGCACTTACTACTTTTGGCATTCACAGAATGAACTTACTACTTTTGGCATTCACGGAATGCACTTACTACTTTTGGCATTCACGGAATGCACTTACTACTTTTGGTATTCACAGAATGCACTTACTACTTTTGGCATTCACGGAATGCACTTACTACTTTTGGCATTCACAGAATGAACTTACTACTTTTGGCATTCACAGAATGCACTTACTACTTTTGGCATTCACGGAATGCACTTACTACTTTTGGCATTCACAGAATGAACTTACTACTTTTGGCATTCACGGAATGCACTTACTACTTTTGGCATTCACAGAATGAACTTACTACTTTTGGCATTCACAGAATGCCCTTACTACTTTTGGCATTCACAGAATGCACTTACTACTTTTGGCATTCACGGAATGCACTTACTACTTTTGGCATTCACGGAATGCACTTACTACTTTTGGCATTCACAGAATGCACTTACTACTTTTGCCATTCACAGAATGAACTTACTACTTTTGGCATTCACGGAATGCACTTACTACTTTTGGCATTCACGGAATGCACTTACTACTTTTGGCATTCACAGAATGAACTTAGGGGCATATTATCAAGGGGGTTTATCTCTGCTTTTTTGGCTTTAAAAGCCAAGAAAGCGGAGATAAAATTATCTCCCTATTACCTAGCTGTCGCTAACACCAGTAAGCGACAGCTAGTAGGAGATAGCGACCAACTTGGGCCCCACTTTGCATGTCAGTGATATTTATCACTAATGACATGCAAAGTGGGCGTGCCAAGATGTTAGCGACTGAAAACAGTCGCTAACATCGCTATCTCCTATTACCAACTTTTGGAGATATTCGCGCTAAGCGCGAATATCTCCAAAAGCTAACACCTGCCCTGAGCAGTTCTTAGCCATGTTATCCAATGGGAGGTGGATAACATGGCTAAGAGCATTAGCTCGCTAATGCATGAATATCGCTGACTTTTCAGCGATATTCATGCATTGCAGCGATTTTTATCTCATTTGCGGTAATCCTTGGTAATACCAAGGTTTATTTGCGGTACAAATCGCCGCAGCTCAGCGGTAAATTTTTGACTCTAACCAAGCAATAGCGATAATTATCGCTATTGCTTGGTAATATGCCCCTAACTACTTTTGGCATTCACAGAATGCACTTACTACTTTTGGTATTCACAGAAGTTAGGATTTTGTCTTAAGTCTGTCTTAAGTTTGTCTTAAGACAAACTTAAGACAAACATTATCGCTGCTTTTATCAGCAGGAAACTGCCGCTAAAGCTGCGATAATGGGCTTGATAATATGCCCTAGTGAATGCCCATAGAAGCCCAGGTTAACACCAGAACAACATCAATGTATTAATTGGGGGCACCGTGGCTTCCTACAACTATATTGGAGGACACTAGGATTACAATATTACACTACCCAGTATATGATAGAAAAGACCAAAAAGGCGGAGGTCTAGCAATCATTCACAACAACAACTTGTCAATGACCGAAATTGATACATCAGCTACAACTCCTGCAAATGCCTAACATCAAAACCAGTAACGACAAGCTTCTACACTGCCATCTCTTATACCATCCCCCAGGACAACCATCACGTTCACAGAACACTTATCAGACCTGATCGCGCACTGCTCTCTCCGAGATAGCAACAACCTAATTATGGGCGACCTCAACCTCCACTGGAACAATAAAAACAGTGTTCCAATACAAAACTTGAGCGAGCTATTGCATTCCAACAACCTTATCCAGCACTGCTTAAAAGAAACTCATAGCAAAGGGGCAATCCTAGATGCCATCATCGCCCAACACGACGCAATCACAATTGACCATATAATTCCGGTCGACTGGTCATACCACCACTTAATCATATTCCACATCTCACAACCAAACATGTGCCAACCTTCCATCCAAGACCCTCCTACATGGTCCAGAAACCTAACACAAATCAACACAGTAGACTTAGAAGAAAAAATAAGCACCCTCCTGCCCATCTCCCCTGACAGCCTCTCAACCACAGAACTCACATCCCATTACAACACTACCATGTCCTTCATCTTAAACCAACTAGCTCCACTGAAACTGAAAAAAACCAGGAACATCCCCTCCAGATCCTAGTTCAACAAAGACATCAACGATGAAAGGAGGCAACTTGGAGCCACAGCTCTGGAGAAAAAATCCCTCATCTATCCTCTGTGAAGTACTCATAAAAGCAAGAAGAAAGTTCAAAAGTCATATCAACAATGAAAAAACCAAGGGCCCGATTCACAGAATGAACTTAAGACTCAATCCTAAACTTACTACTATTTTGGTATTCACAGAAGGAACAAACGCCTAGATGCATCAAGGGTTTTTGCATTCGCAAACGGTGCGAACCGCAAAATTCGGCCGTTTGCGAATGTAAATCTTGTTTTTGGGATGCATGAAGCATTTTGCTATTTTCGCAATTTGAGAAATCGCAATTTTATTGCGATTTCTTAAATTGCGATTGCATTTAAGAAATCGCAATTTTGCGATTTCTTAAATGCAATGCATGATTACTTTAGAATTGCGAATTCGCAATTTGGAAGGGGTAAATTAGCATGAAGTTGAACTTCGTGCTAATTTACAGAAAACTTTTAAACATGCACTAGTTGCATATTTGAAAGTTTTAATTTACACACACACATGTCCTTGGGTCATGAGTGAGTGTAAATTGCACTTACAGTTCAATTTCAGGGGTGCAGGGAGGGGTTCTTTGAACCCCCCCTGCACCCTTGAAATTGCATTCACATTTTGCGAATCGCAAATTGAAATTCGCAAAATGTGAATGCCTTCCTATTGACTCCTATGGGCCTTTTGGCCCATAGGAATCAATGGGAAGGGTTTTCCTTAATTGCGATTCGCAAATTGTGAATCGCAATTAAGGAAAATTACCGAATCGCAAATAATTTGCGAATTTTTTGATGCATAGCATTTTGCGATTTCTTAATTGCGATTCCTTAATTTTCGCAATTAAGAAATCGCAAAATGTTACAATGATGCATCTAGGGGTTACTTATTACTTTTGGTATTCACAGAAGTTAGGATTTTGTCTTAAGTCTGTCTTAAGACAAACTTAAGACAAAATCCTAACTTCCTTGAATACCAAAAGTAATAAGTTCATTCTGTGAATACCAAAATAGTAGTAAGTTTAGGATTGAGTCTTAAGTTCATTCTGTGAATCGGGCCCCAACTTTTTCTGCACCGCGCTTGACAATGCGAAAAACAGGCCAAAAGAACTCTTTAACATCATCAAACAACAAACGTCCAAGTCCTCTACTACTCAAATCCAGGCCTCCAAAGACCTATGTGACAACTTCACCAACTTCTTTAATGACAAAATCATCAAGATTGAACTATCACTTGACATCAATGTCCATACTGCCGGTAAAAAAACTCGCCCCAGCAATCGAATATACCTCTAGTTTACGCCCCTCAAAAACCTGGGGGCATATTACCAACAACTAGCTATATTTATGGCTAAATAGGCTTAGTGGCAATTTTTCTATCGCCAAGGATCACAGGATTTTATCGCTGAGATAACGTGCAATTAGCAACGTTTAGTTCAAAAGCGATAAAATTCCCGGCGACAGCGGCGAAATCCGTGAATATCGTTGAGAATATAGCGATATTCACACATTATCGGTACAGGGCCTTAGCCATTAAATCCACCTCCCATTGGATATAATGGCTAAGAACTGGTCTGAGCAGGAGTTGGTTTTTAGAGATATTCGCGCTTAGCGCAAATGTTTCCATTGCTACGCCTGCCTTGCTAATACGCGATAGCGATGTTAGTGATTGTTTTCAGTCGCTAACAGTTTGGGTACGCCCACTTTGCATGTCATTAGCGATAATTATCGCTGACATGCAAAGTGGGCCCCAAACCGCTCGCTATCGCCTCAAACCTGTCGCTAACATCAGTTAGCGACAGCTTGCTAATAGGGCGATGTAATTATCACAGCTTAGCGGCCGAAACGGCGGCTAAAGCGACGATAATGTAATTTTGCTAGGCTTGGTAATATGCCCCCTGGAGATCATTTGACCCCATACCTGAAGCTGAGATTCTCAAATTAATATCCTCCTCCAAGCCCTCATCCCACATCCTCGATCCTATTGCCTCCAAAATGGCCAAAAAGCTGAAACTCTCTCTTGCACCACTTTGGTGTGAAATCATAAACAGCTCCTTAAAAAACGGTATAATTTCAGACTGCCTCAAAGTCGGCCAAGTCACACCACTTCTGAAGAAGCCAGGCCTAGACACCAACGATCTGAGCAACTGCAGACCTGTTTCCTATCTACCCTTCCTAGCCAAAATCCTCGAAAAATGCGTTCTCCGTCAACTGAACCAACACATTGACAATATCAATCTTCTAGACCAACCCCAATCCGGCTCCAGAAAAGGTTGTAGCACTGAAACTGCAATCCGTAACATCGTGGATGACATCCTCAAGTCCCTTGACAAGGACCATTGCTGTCAGCAGCCTTTGACACGGTGGATCACAATCTTCTCATCAAGGCTCTCAAAGACCGAGTAGGTGCAGACGAGGTGGTCCTTCAATGGTTCTCCTCCTTCTTTCACAATCGCTCCCAAAGGATACAAATCAAATCCTTTACGTCTGACCTACTCCCCGTCAACAGAGGTGTCCCCCAAGGATCAGTACTCTCCCCTCAACTGTTCAATATATATCTGGAACCCCTCACCACCATTCTAAAACTAGCCAACATCCCCTTCCACCTATATGCTGATGACACCCAGATCTACTTGGAAACCTCCTCCATTAATGACATTCTAAGACTCAACAATACTCTCAGAGAAATCCAACAATGGTTATCAACTAACCACCTTAAACTCAACCAGGAAAAAAATGAAATCCTCCTAATCTCCAATAAAGAAGAAAACTCGCAAATCGTAGAGTGGCTGAAAGCAATCGATGCTCTCAACGGTAATCTCACCCTGGCAAACTCAATAAAATCACTTAGAATCACCCTTGACCAAAAATTAACCATGAACAACCACATTAAGAACTCCACAAAGAGTGCCTTCCTCAATCTGAAGCTCTCAATAGAATCAAACCCATACCTCCCATGGACCTCAAACAAGCCACCCAATCACTGGTGTTGTCTAGACTGGACTGTGGGAACGCAGTACTCTCCCACCTTGCACCACTCAAAACAACTCTCAATGCTGCTGCCAGAATGGTCACCGGAGTAAAGAAATATGATCACATATCTCCAGCTCTCAGAGAACTACAATGGCTCCCAGTGGAAATGCGTGCTAACTTCAGACATGCCTGCCTCACGCATAAAGCCCTGCACAGAGGGAAACCAGAATACCTGGCCACAAAACTTTAAAAAGCCAGCCAGTCGAGCACCCAGTCGAGAAACCTCAGGAGCTCCAACTCCCTCTTACTCATCCCCATGAAAACACGCAAACAAAAAACTGCAGCACGTTCCTTCGCAGGAAACGCACCCAAAATCTGGAACTTCATCCCTGTTGTTATCCGAACTACCCCCTCCTTTCCAAAATTCAAATCACTCCTAAAAGAACTCTACCTCAACCGTGCCTTCCCGCACTGAATTCTGTAACTCACTAGACTCCACTCTGCAGTCAACCAACAACGTTCCTCCACTCCCTACCTCATTCCCTCTCCCTAAACCCCTCCTTGTTCATCGCCGCTCAGAGGAAGATTTAGCCTAAGACTCTGGACCTCGCTACCTCATTGGCGCACCTCAGACACCCAGCACAATGGAACTTTTGAACTCTTATGAACACTTGTTTATTTTTATCTCCTTGATATGATCCTATCCTCTCTGCTGTAAAGCGCTCCGATACCTTCGGGTCTGGCCAGCGCTATATAAAACCTCTTAAATAAATCAGCACATGACCTCAGTGGGGATCCAAGCATCTATCAACCTCTGCTATGTTTGCTCATTGATACCCCATGCAGTAGGTTCAGATAGGCTGTACCTTTCCCAGCAGGTACTGCCCAACAAAACTTCCTACCTCATACATTTATACCTATGCTAAATAAAAACCAAACTGCAGCCCAACACTATAGCACCACAGGAAGTCACAGAGAGCATAACCAAGTACAATATTGTACCCTAAGTCCTTTACATCTGAGTGAGCATGATCATATTTAGTCTGAGGTAGACAAACTAAAGAAAAAGGGGAAGACATTGTTTTGGAAAACAGGGTCTAACACCAGCCTCAACAAGGGTTTCCTTGGAGCTCACCAAGCCCGCAGCCCAGTGTAATAATGTACCCACACAACTATCAATATGCGGACTAAGACTAGCCCTTAGTGTAACTGGAGCCATATTTATAAACAACAAGTGGACCTCAACGTTCAGTTCACCTGCAGAGCCACCCATTTGGAGAACAAAAGTGACAACAGGTCCAGTGGGGGTGGGTTGAATGATATTCTACAGACACAATACCAAGACACCTGGACCTCTGAGGCAGGTGGGTACACATGGATAGAGGGTAAGGAGAAACCCATAGTAGTCAGCAAGCTACCAGTGCATTTCTTGTCTTTTAGAGGGAAAGTGACAATACCCATCAAGGTGAACAGCAATTGCAAGAGTATGACCTATAATAATGATACGCAGGGGAGCACGCCTACACCCTGCTCGTCCCAGACTGAAGAGGGGTCTGCTTACTATTCACCATCCACATGCCCTCATTGGAAGATCTTTATGCACTGCATCACCAACCCATGAGCGAAAGCACCATGCTTACACACTAAGTACACAAGAGAAGGTTAGCCGAGTACTTTGGTTGGGACAGATTCAAGGTCATTCCTGGACTTCTAGCTCGTCACTGATTCGTAAATAGATGAACAAGGTTCAATACCCTTCTTCACTGGTCAAACTAAGGCCAACGCTCGGTGGCTGCAGATCACTTGGTGGGAATTGCTTAAAATGATGAACCCCACCAAACATGGCCTCAACGCAATCAATGGAGAAATGTGTGCCTTATGGTGATGCAACACCGTTTTTTGTTGGAAATTAATGACCACAATGGAAGGGGGCGTATGCGCCAAGAAAGAGACAGCATGTTGTTCCTTCAACCCCATGAATGACCTGGACAATAGCACACTGTTAATCGTCATACAAGCACTGCACCACCCACAGGAGGTCATGGTTAAAGATAAAGGTGCCCCAAACATAGAATAGTTCACAAGTTTGTTTGCCTGGGTACCAAGGTGGATCATAGGCCTGTACAAGGTGTTGTTACCAGTTGTTATAATCTTGCTCCTGCTGTGATGCATGCTAAAACTAATGTGTGCCTGTGTGAAAAAGGGAGAATGCACCTTATTAGGACACCCAATGGCAAGGGAAACACATACACCACAAGCCAGAAACAAGAAACCGACATGCGCAAGACACGGACACTAACAGCTAGGGCAATAACCTCAAACACACCTGGAAGATTGCAATAGTAAATCACATATGGCCCCAGGATGTAATACCTAAAGAAACACGTTAGATGCATACACTAATAAACACAAATAGATGCACTGCATATGGCCTCCATTCAGCCTAGGTACACAATACCAGAGCAGCCAGTCAGTAGCATTCACCAGATAAAGCCCAAACAATGCCTGGTAGTATGTCCCCTTCTATCAGAGTGGGATAAAGCATCTAAACACACAATTTATGGCCCACTGTACTAGTATTTCCTGCCCAAATGGGGACAAGATTCACCATGGCTGGACTGGGAACCAAAACTGGCCTTGGCAAAGAGCTCGGCTGAGCCCCCTGGGAACGGCCGAGTGATTTTCCAGGGCTGGTTTCAGCCGATTTTGTAACAGGTGCGGATTTCGCAGCTATGCTGCAAAAACGGCCCTGTAACAAAACGGCCCCCAGGGGCCGAAATTCGCCCCCACCCTAGCGACCCACCAGGGAAACTCCCGGTGCCTGCTACGGCCAGTCCAGCCCTGAGCTTCACTTTATTGCACTATTTGTACATTATGAAGCATGCCACTTCTGTTCAACCTCTATGTGAGACCCCTGGCGGAAGTGCAAAAGGCTGGGGGCTGTTCTTGGTTTCGTACGCCGACGACACCCAGTTGGCAATTGCCTTTTCTAAAAATTATTGTGCCAACTTGGAGAATTTCAAGGAGGATCTGCTGGCTATCTCAGATTGGATGACGGCAAGCTGTTTACAGTTAAACGCCAGTAAATCTGAGATCTTACTGTTTGGCAAGGATCGGGAGCTATGGTCCGAGCAGTGGTGGCCGGGCCGTCTTAAACCTACCCCGTTACCTAAGGAGGCTGTGAAGAACCTGGGCATGCGGTTTGACAATGAACTGACTTTTGAAAAACAGACAAAAGCTGTTGCCACTGTCTGTTTCTGGCTCTTGCGTGGGTTGAGACCTTTGCTTGGTTTTTTCCCTCCTAGAGTTTGTCAAACCATTGTTCAGGCGTCCATTCTCTCCAGGCTTGACTACGGTAACTCTTTGTATCTGGGCGCTAATAAAGCCAGTGTTAAACGCCTGCAGGGAGTCCAGAATGCGGCAGCGCGCCTCCTGGTGGCCTTACCTAGATTGTGCTCGGTGGTGCATGTGCTCCCCAAGCTTCATTGGTTACCCATCGAAAAGCGCATTCAGTGTGCATCTCACACAAGATTTTGACGCACCAAGCCCCTGGTGGGCTATCCTGCCTGTTGACGCCTTATGTGCCTGGACGTGCATTGAGATTTGCCGACCTTGCGCTTGTCTGTGCTCCTCGAGTCCAGAGAGCATAGGCAGGGGGCCGCTCCTTTTCGCTTTTTAGCGGCAAAACTCTGGAACTCTCTCCCGGCTCACTTTAGAGCTATTCCTAATCTTTTTGCGTTTCTTGGCTGTTCCCATTTTCCGATGTTTAATCATTAAGCTGGTCTATCATGCTCTCTTCTTTGGGGTTCTGGTTGCGCTGGGACGCCTCATTGCTGAGCAAGCCATGCGCATTATAAATATTAAATAAATAAATAAAATGTTCCTAATGCAAACTTTTTTTTTTTTTTAAACAGCGTTTATTGTGATAGTATATTAGGTACACAGCCCTGGTCAGACCATATGGTAATCCCTTTTTCATGGAAAATAAATAGACCCAGCTCCATTAAACCCTCCCACAAAGCCTTAGGTAGGCCCTGGACGAAATTAGAACCCAGCGATTGGATAGAATCTTTGAAACAGAACGAACCTCCGGCTAATCAGAACATCGAGAGGGCGAATACAGATTTCAACCGATGGATTGAGCAATCATTGGACAGGTGCTCCCAAAAAAATGTATCACAAACAAAAAAGGTCCTAATAAACAGCCTTGGTTCAATTCAGACCTAAGGTCCCTTAAACAGGAATGCAAACGGGAGGAAAGGCAGTGGCGAAAACACGGAGAAGTGTGGCTCAGGGGTTAGAGGCGGCAGACCTGGAGCTTGAGTTCAGCCCGGGACCAGGGTTCAATTCCCCGCCTCGGCGGGTCTTGGGCTCAAAATTCCACGGACTCGATAATTCTCACTCCGGTGCCTTCTCGGCTCACGGGTTCACACTCTGCGACTCTAGGCAATAGCTTGCTTAATCTCCACAACGGCCCCTCGCGGTAGGATGCCTGGCTTTCACCTTGTGGATACCCTGCCAGGGTTATCCCACAGGGGAATACCAGGACGGGTTCCCTAAGCAAGCGCGGAGATGCCCCAGGGTAAGTTGTGCGCTATATAAGTTTCATTCATTTCATTTCACTTCGACGAGGAGAAGAAAAAGAAATATAAATCTACCATAAAGAAATATAAATCTGCCCTTAATACAGCCAAATCTAATTTTTATGTTGAAAAAATTGAAAAATCTGCTAATGCTCCCAGAGAGATGTTTAGAATAGTAAAAACTCTGGTAAGAGCCCCAGATCCGCCCTCATCTGAACTGCTGCCTGAGGAAGTTTCTTTGCCACAAAAATCCAAAAGATTCTTCTCTCTCTTCCTCCCCTTCCCGTGGTTGAATCAAAACCTCCGCTGATAGATGACACTAATTCTATCTTACCTCATCTCGCATTTTTCTCTCCGCTCAGTGCCGAACTTTTACCCCCTCTCTTCAATTCCATAAAAAGCGGTTCCCCACTTGATCCTGCTCCCATGACCATTTTGAAACTGGCCCTACCCCAAGTCAGCAAACACATCATTAACCTTGTCAACACTTCGCTTGAATCTGGTATAGTACCACAAGATTGGAAGTTAGCCATGGTAAAGGCCCTGTTGAAAAAGCCAAACCTCAACCCTGACGATTTCTCCAACTATCGCCCCATCTCTCTCCTCCCTGGATCAGTAAGCTTACCGAAAAATGGGTGAATAAACAGCTAGCATCTTATTTGGAGACCCATGAGTTGCTGCACCCCACTCAAACAGGATTCCGGAAGGGACAGGGAACCGAAACAGCTCTGTTGAGGGTGGTTGAGGTTTCCAGGAGGATTTTGGACGCAGGTGGCAGCGCGGCCATTATCCTCCTGGACCTCAGTGCCGCCTTCGACACGGTTAACCACCGTGTCCTTCTAGCCCGCCTTGAAAGGATCGGGGTCACGGGCAAGGCCCTCGAGTGGCTCGGGTCCTTCCTTAGCGACAGAGTCTTTAAGGTTTTCTCGGAAACCAACTGCTCCCTCCCAGTGCCATTACAGTGTGGGGTACCACAGGGTTCTTCCCTTAGCCCCACACTGTTCAATGTGTACATGGCACCTTTAGCAGAGGTAGTAGCCCCCTTTGGAATCCAGCTGGTAAGCTATGCTGATGACACTCAGCTAGTGGTCTCCTTAAATCAGGTGGAACACCTTCCGACTAATCTTTGCAGCTGCCTGGAGGCGGTTGCGAAGTGGATGGATGCGTCCCATCTGAAGTTGAATGGGGGGAAAACTAAGCTGATGCTGCTTGGAAGGAAGGCCACTTTTAATAACTCAACCCTGTGGCCCCCTTGTATGGGGCTTGGGCCCACTCCAAAATCCGAGATAAAAAGTCTCGGCTTCTGGCTTGATACGGAATTGTCTTTTAAAACCCAGGCAAGAAAGACAGTAGCTACCTGCTTTGGCCTATTGAAGACAATCCGTAAAATCCTCCCCCAGTTACCGGAAACTGCCAAGAAAACCATAGTCCAGTCCCTTATTCTATCGAGGCTGGACTATGGGAATGCGCTTTATCTAGGAGCCCCCACCTCAGTCACCCAACAACTTCAGATTGCCCAGAATTCCGCAGCAAGGTTACTTACTGGTACCAGCCGCCGTACATCAGCTGCACCTTCGTTAAGGACCCTGCACTGGCTCCCACTAAAGGAGCGGGTCCATTTCAAGACCCTTTGTCTGGTCCATAAAACTCTCTATGGGAAGGGTCCTCCCATTTTAAATGATATGGTCAGACCTTACAAACCATCCAGGGATCTCCGTTCAAACCAGCAAAACCTTCTAATAATCCCCAGGACCAACAGGGCCCGAACAGGGGGCCGTCTCTTTTTGCGAAATGTGGCCAGGCTGTGGAATGCTCTTCCCTTACCACTCTGTCAAGAACCCTGCCTGCTCGCATTTCGCAAAAAGTTAAAAACAGCACTGTTCCCTAAGATATAGATAAGCTGTCCCTCTGTACTTTAGGTTTCTGATGTCTATTTCTTCTGTTTAATATCAAGTGCTGGGATGCTTCCGAGTAGCCACGCGCTATAGAAAAAAAAAAAAAAGAAAAAAAAAGCCATTTGCCTACAACCCTGAGGCCGGCAGCGCTGTTATTTAATGTAAGTTACACAGCTGTATATGCCAACAATCTCACGGGCAGGCAGCGTTTAACAATCAGCAAGTAATGACCCTTCTCTGTGTATCCGTATCTGTTAATTCTGTATCCCACTAACATAGCCCCAACGTGACCAGAAATTTCCCTCCCCCCCAACCACTGCCAGTCTGCCAAAGCAAAAATCCACACCCCCATTGCGCATTTGTACATCTGTCTGCAATGCAGTTGTGCCCAAATAGCACACACAGTGTCCACATTCATCAGCTCCACATGCGTCGCCTAATTAGGCCATATTCCAACTTCCACCATGTCTCCTAACATGCTTCCTTAGTTCACTCTATCCCTTCCTATGTGGAATGGTCCTGTTGTAAGTCTACTCCACCCAATCTCATCCATCCCGCAAATGGTTCCCAAATGTGAACCGGCCTAGATATAGCAGGCATTAACTCCCAAAGGGTTGACAGTTGATCTTTACAATACGTAATAGCCCTTATCCAACCTGTTATCGTAGGCGTTGTCTGCTTTTTCCAATGTATAGCCACCAGTCTTTTCGCTAATAACAGAAGCGTAGTTGTTAGCTTACGGTGCTATTTCGGGACGTCCTTTACATAGCCCAAAAGTGCCACCAGCGGTGTATCCAGTATCTCCGAATTTATTATATGTCTTGTATGCTTAAATATATCCACCTAATATTGCAATATTGATCTACAGTACCAAGCTAGGTGAGCAAATGTGGCCTCCGGTGCTCCACATCTCCAGCACCTCGCATCTGGGTATAGCCCCATACGATGTGGTTGCGACGGTGTGCGGTATAGTCTATGTAGAAAATTAAAGTGGATCAGCCTCAGCCTATAATTCGGCGATAGCTGCTCCAGCTGGGAGCAACAGAATAGCTATTGACTTTCTGTTATGGTTATGGCTGCCTCTCTTTCCCAATCCTCCTTGGACACAATGCAGATAATTGGATATTCTCTCTGTGTTATGGTGTATATACGTGTTATCAGCTTACAGGGAGATGGATTAATTAGAATGTTTTCTAATGCTAACACTGTGGGCGGCTCAGTAGGGAACATAGCAAATCTGGATTTGCATGCTGCTCTGATTTGATAGTACAGCAGCATGTCAGATGCAGTAGGTGCCTGCGGATCGCACATCTGTGTTATATTTAAAAATTCACCTTTTGGAAATAGATCCCTACCCAACTCTAATTTATGCGCCTTCGCACTCTGTTTAATTGCCTTGTCCAGTAATGGCCCAATTAGCCGATTGTCTCCTATGGGCATAGAGGGAGCATACAGCACTTCTTGCTGCGCTCTCTTCGCAATGCCTTTCCACGCCCATCTTACCGCTTCCACTGTATCTATTTCTTGGTGTGGTCGCTTGTAGGGTGCATATACTGCTGTGTTCAAAGGAAGAGGCGCAGCCCTATCTTTTTCTATCGCACATGTGGCTGGTATGGCGTGGGGTGGTGCCAATAATGTAAAAACTGCGCCTATGCACTATAAGCATATAATTCAAAATCTGGAGCGTCTAATCCTCCTTGCGTGAACGGTAATGTCAGCACCTTCCAGGAGACACGAGGCTGCCCGCGCACCATATTAGGTCTAAGATGGCGGACCTTACTTGATGGAAAAAATAAGCATTCAGCGGCATGGGGATGTTTACAAACAAATAAAGTAGTTTTGGCAATATAACCAATTTTGTGATGGCTATCCTCCCCGTTAAGGACAGTGGTAGCTTCATCCATCCTTGAATTTTGCTTTCCATCCAATCTATCGCTTTACCATAATTAGCAAGCCATATTTCCAGCATCGATTTGCTTATCCAAATCACTAGATATCGTGTTTCTTCTTCAGCCCAACGGATCGGGAACTCCGAGGCAAACGGTAATGTACCGTCTGTTAGTGGCATCATTATTGATTTCGACCAATTATTCTGGATCCCAGTCAGTCCGCCATATCTAATCAGTTTGCACACAATCATGTCAAAATTCTCCCTCGGATCAATTAGATAGATCGTCATGTCGTCCACATACATAGGTATTAAAAGGCCTCTAGTTGTAAACCTGATGCTTTTTTGAGCATGATATTGCCTCAGCTTGGCAGCCAGGGGCTACGTAGCAATGGCGACCAGTAATGTCGACAGTGGGCAGCCCTGTCTCATCCCTCTCGTAATAGCAAAAGGGTCAGATATCTGTCCATTCACCCTCACTCGTGCTGTTGTGCTAGTGTACAGCAGCAGAATCTGTCTGATAAATATAGGGCTAAATCCCAACCTAGTAAGTAGAGTAAATAGATATCTCCATTCTAGCGAGTCAAACGCTTTTGTGGCATCTAATAGTGCTGGTATGGCCTGCACGTCAGGGGCCAGGTAATGTAACTTGCCAAAGATCGTTCTCAAATTGTGTGCCGTAGAGCGCCCTGGTATAATTCTCGATTGGTCTGGTAACGCTATCTGAGACATCATGGGTTTCAGTCTATTTGCTATTAATTTGGCATGATCTTGGCATCTAAATTTATGAAGGACAGCGGTCAATATGAGTCCGGGCTAGCTGGGTCCTTATCTGGTTTTAATATGGTAATGATAGTTGCTTCGCGAAGTGTTGGAGGTAGCACCCCAGTTTCCATTGCCTCTAAGAACACCTGTAGTAGTCTAGGGGCCAATATATCTACATACTCCAAAATGCTGCCGTCAAGCCATCCGCTCCCAGGGCCTTATCAGCCGGCATGACGCTGATGACCTGTCTTATATCCTCAGTCGTAATAGGCAACTCCATATACTCCCTGGCTCCGTTATTGAACCATGCTATTGCTACATCATCAAGATAGTCAATTATCTCCGCTTGAGATGGCTCTTTTTGAGAGGTATATAATTTTTTATAATATGAGAACATTTCACATAGTATATCTGGTGGGGTCCTAAGTAAGTCCCCTGTGGTTCCGTGGTCCCGAATTGGGTTTGATAGTTCTGAAACCCGATTTATAAAGATTGTCGGAAATTGATGATCTTGGTATCAGCAGACCGCAAATGGCGAGTGTAACCTGTCTGAGTGTTTTCGTATGAATCGATATAGGAGAACACTCTACATTTGAGGATTTAGTTTGAACCCTCGGGTTCCATCTTGTATGTGGCAGCCATCTTGTATGGTAGCCCTAATATAGGCCCTATGATCGTGGTCGAACGAGTCCTTGACACGAACGCCTTAGCTGACTTCTGGTTGACCTGGCCGAACTGACTCCTCGCCTGGGGCGAATCCTGCTGAGCCAGTTCCTTGTTCAGCAGCTGCACTGATAAAGATCAAAGAGCAGGACGTGGTCTGACTTTATGGCACACCATTCCCACTCCTCTATCTCCTTTCCATCTGTTTCTGCCTTTCCTTTACGACATGATCATCGATCTGGGTTGAAGGTTTTATGGTGGGTTTGTCCGGCCTGATCGAACAGGACACTTAGCATATGTGCGATCGTTTTGGTGGGCTGGACAACGGAAAGTGGGATTAACTTTGACTGTTGTGATTCTTTACTTTTTGAAATGCTACTTGTTCATTGGTTAGTTTTGTATGCACCAAATGTAAATTGTGATGTTGCCAGAGGCGTAATTTTCGGCATAAAAGACTGAGTTTCGTTCATTGAAGTGGTGCAGTCTCTGTCGAACTACCCGTGTGTACTTCGTAGACCTCTGTCCCTGGTTGCAACCAATAAACTTTGGTCTTTGACGTCATCGAGAAGTATCCCGTGTCTCTGTTAGCCAAGACAGGGAAATCCGGGGTCTTTGGGTGTTGCCCTGACACCACTGGGTTAATGTAATAGTATTGGTTCTGAGAAAACCCAGTACCTCAATTGGCGCCCAACGTGGAGCGATTTCAGCGGTACCGGTCCAAGCCAGAGGTTCGTGAGGAGCTTCGTGTGAAAATTCCAGAGGTTGGCCAGCCACTTCAGCGACCCCTGTATGTCGACATGGTTCCGAAGGTCTTTGCTGCGAGGTTTCTCGCGTTCCGACGGCTACAAAGGACTGCTGCCCTGACTGTCGCACTGTTTTGGAGCCTTAGACGTTTGTAGAGCGAGACGATTGACGGGTCTTCTGATGACGCCATCGACAACTCAGTTAAGTATAAAGGGAGCGTCTCCTAGTTCTTAGTTTGTTTTGTATCCTTTAGTGGATAGCTTTGATTTGGTACCTGCAGGCCCCAAAGCCAAGGGATTCGTGTATTCACGAGCTTATCGATTTTAGATTACCCTTGTTGTTTGAAGCTAGACTAGTGAGCAAGATGCCTGGTTTTAGCAGTCTTAGGAATTTGTTTAGTTGTGGTACATTGAGGGATTCCCGGTTAGAGGATTTGTGTCCGGTTCCTCCGATCGGAACTCCTACATACGAGTTGTATGTGAAACATGGAATAGGTCCTATTAGCTACAATGAGATTTGGGTAAAATATACGAAGGATGACGGTGTCCTACAGTGGCCCCGTTATGGTAGTTTTGAGACAGAAGTCTTAGATAATCTTGAAGTGAAGTTGTTCAAGAAGAAAGCCCGGCCGGCGATGTTTGACTCTTTCCGCATATGGCGCAAAGAAGCCAAACAGAAAGAAATCAAGTTAGCAAAGAAGAATAGAAAGGGTATGTCAATGGTGCAAGCTGCCATTGCATACAGAGATGACGAAGAAGAGAAAAATAGCGAGCAGATGCTTAGAGTGAGGAAGTTAGCGGTAGACAGATGCTACCCAGTCTTGCCGGCTAAAGAGCAGATAGACGAAAAGGAGCTTGTGAAAGACCCTTTGATGTCGCAATTGCTAAATTCACCACCACCTTATGTGCAGAATGCTACGGCACCACCACAACCTGTTGTGGCCACGCAAGCACCTATTGCTTTGCCTCCTGTTATTCCTCCACAGCCAGCTTCTTCGTTGGCTGTTGTTCCTTATGCACAGCCTTCTCAAGGGTTGTCAACTTTGCCTTTTCCTGCTACTACCGCTTCTATGCCTGTTCCGACTATGGATCCTACTACTACTACTGCTTCGTCTCCTGTTGTCCTTCAGACTGTTCCTTCTCCTCGACAGCGGGTGACCGCTGCCTTTTCTAATTTTCTAACTCCTTTATGGGGACAATTGAGTATGTCTCCTGTGAGTGAGCGTAGACAATTGCGTAGCCAATTGCCCGATACAGATGAGCGAGTGGTTTTGGACCATATGGCACGTAGATGGGTGACGTATAAGTCCCAGTATGATCTAGAAGGTATTATGGATGTTTTCCGACAATGGGAAGCACCAAAGCAGCGTTATGTTTTTGAGCTTATATGTGCGTTCCTCCATGAACAATGGATGGACGAATTGGGTAGAGTTCCTGTAGAATTGTCTCGATTACGTTCAGAGTTTGCTAAAGGAACGAATGTGAGTCTGCTCGATGTTGAGAAAGCGGTATTGACGTTATTGTCACTTCGTAGCGATGTCCCTACTGAACGGCTGTTTGAGCCAGATTCATCAGTTAGGAGACATGCACGTCAGTATCCAATGCGAGAGGTTCCTCCGATATGGAGACCTGCAGATGCTGCTGCTCATCCACCTATTGTTGCGCATTTTCAGCGTGTATGGGTTCATATTCCATGGAAGCGTGCAGAAGTTCTAGCGCGTAAGCAGACTTTACCAGATCTGAGAAAGAATCCTGCAGGATATTATAAAGAACGTACGCAAACTGTGAGTTCGTGCGTTATGAATTTGGCGGATATAGATATGCTGTTTGGGAATGTTGTCCCACAGTCCATCTGGAATGTCATTCGACATACAGATCATGATAATGAATTGGGCGATTCGTGGGTGAATCTTGTTGCAGAAAATGATAGACAAGTTGGAGGTGCTAAGCCTGAAGATGTTATTGCTGAACTTCCTGGTAGAATTATCACTTTCATGAAGACTTTAATGCCTGAGGTCCGTGTTAATTGGGACAAATTGTCAGCTTGTAAGCAGAAGAAAGACGAGTCTGTTTCGGACTTTTTCTCGCATTTCGAGGAAACGTTTGTTGATCATAGTGGTCAGGATATGGCTACAGAAGGTGGCCAGAGATTATTCATTGATAAATTTGTGCACAATCTTCTTCCTGAGTTGTGTACTAAGTTGAAGGATTCCGAGAGTGCTTGGCCTGCTTCTACTTCGGCGCAAATTCTTGCTACGGCTCAGTACTACGAGAATAGGCGTAAGGATGAGTTAGAAAGAGCGGATAAGAAGACTAAGGAATTGAAGACTAAGGTTCTTCTCCAACAAGCTTATCCACCCGTGTTAATAATCAGCGCGATTATCAGCAACCTCAACAGTATTCGATGAACTCGCAAAGAGACGAGACTACTCAACAACAGCGTAGTCAGTATGGGCCTAATCAGTGTGCGTATTGCAGAGAAGAGGGCCATTATAAGAACAGTTGTCCGGTTTTGTTGCAACGTGCTAGTAGTGCTCCTGGTGTTAGAGGTAGAGGTGCTCAACAAGCGCCTAGAGGTAGAGGTCATGGACAGAACGCGCGCCCTTTGCCTCCGCAGAATTCAATGAACAGTTTCGATCAACAGCAGAATTCTTCTGGTAGGTCTACACAGTACTACGTAGATGATTACTATGCTGAAGGCGATGAGGAGCAAGGTAATGATTGTTAGAACAGCCATGGACAAAGAGAGGGAGTTGTTTCAGTTCCGGTAGATCAGAGTGGAGTGGACCTTACGTGGAAGTGATTGCATCAGGTGTGTCAGAGCCTTTTCTGCTAGACACTGGTGCTACGAAGAGTTATATTATGCATTCTAAACTCCCTGGCGCACCTTTGTCTGGCTTCAATAATGTTTCTGTAGGTTTTTCTGGCGCCCCCGTTATGAATCCGATTTCTGCTCCATTGCCTCTTTCTGTTGGTCCTCGTAGGTTTGAAGCACCCCTTCTTTTGACTACAGGTTGTAATGAGAACTTGCTAGGACTTGACCTGTTGAAGAGATTATATGCAACTTTGTACTGTTCTCCGTCAGGAGTACATCTTACTTTGGGTGAGAATGTGATTTCCCCGATATATGTTTCGAAAGATTGTCTTCCACCTGAATTGTCTTCGCTACCGGATTCGTTATGGGCTACGGGTCCAAATGATGTGGGCCTGTTAGACATTCCCACATACGTTGTGACGTTGAAAGCGAATGCTCAGTTACCGCGCATTCCGCAATATCGTATTTCAAACAATGGTGAACGAGCGCTTTTGGCGATCATTTATAATCTGATTGAAAAGGGTGTTAACGAAGAGACTCGAGGTAATGTGTGTAATAGTCCGGTTTTGCCTGTCTTGAAGAGAACTGATTCTTCACAGCCTCCTGTATATAGGTTTGTTATCGATCTCCGTGAAGTGAACAAGATTGTTGTTCCGCAATTCCCTGTTGTACCCGACATTACTGCATTACTGACATTGATTCCGGCTTCTGCTACCTGGTTTTCGGTGATTGACTTGAAAAATGCTTTCTTCAGCATCCCTATTGCCATAGAGAGTAGAGATACCTTTGGATTCTCTTTAGGAGGACGAAGTTTCCGCTTTAAGTGCGCTCCTTAAGGCTATTGCGAGAGTCCATCGATTTATAGTCAAGCTTTGAAGACGCAACTTGACATGTTGGCCTTACCTGAAGGTGCGGCCCTTATCCAGTATGTTGATGATTTGTTGGTCGCTGCTGATACAGAAGACATATGTAAGGATGGCACTGTGTCTTTGTTGTCTCATTTGTCTGAATGCCATCATAAAGTTTCTCTCTCGAAATTGCAATTCTGTCGCCAAGAAGTTACCTATCTAGATCACCTCTTATCGAAGGAGGGAAGGAAACTGACCTCAGAAAGAATCCAGACTATTGCAAGAATGAGTGTCCCTACGACACAGAGAGAAGTACGTGCGTTTTTGGGTATTACATCGTACTGCAGACAGTGGATCCCAAATTTTTCCCTTCTAGCGAAACCTTTGATAGCTCTTACGGTTAAGGATACTCCCAATCCGATTCCTTGGACTGAGGAATGCCAAAAGAGTTTCTCTGAGTTACGCAATGCGTTGTGTTCGGCTCCTGTGTTGGGTACTCCCGACTACAGCAAGCCTTTCACATTGTATGTCAATGAGAGAGAGGGATGTGCATTATCGGTTTTGACTCAACAATTTGGCGGGAAGCAACACCCATGTGCGTACTTTTCGTCAACACTAGATCCTGTGGCCAGAGCATTACCGAGTTGCTTGAGAGCAACTGCAGCAGCGGCTGTTTCGATTCGACAGTCTGCTGGTTTAGTTATGGACAATACGCTAGTGGTTATGGTTCCACATCCAGTGGATACCTTGTTGAATCGGACGAAGACACAGCACTTGACTAGTGCTCGATTGTCAGGGTATGAGCTTACGTTGCTAGCAAGCCATGTGCACATCAAGAGGTGCAATACCCTAAATCCGGCTATGTTTTTGCCGATTTCGCTTGAGACAGACGATGATAGCGAAAAGCAACACGATTGTTTCTTGAGAACAGAAGAAGAGACGAAAGGGAGGATAGATTTACGAGATACTCCTCTTCCTGATTGTAATGATGCTTTGCGGGTTGACGGCTCGTGTTTTAAATTACCAAATGGCGATACCACTGCAGCATATGCCGTGACGACTTTACATACAGTTGTCGAAGCTGCACGTATCCCACACAATTCTGCGCAAGCGGCGGAATTAATTGCACTTACGAGAGCATGTGTGTTGGCGAAAGGGAAACGAGTGAATGTGTATACTGATAGTCAGTATGCTTTTGGAGTGGCTCATAGCTTTGGACGATTGTGGCGTGAACGTGGATTTTTTACATCGCATGGGACGAAGATCCAGTATGGGCAGCTGGTGAATGAACTTCTTGAATCTCTTATGCTACCTTTGCAAATAGCGATCGTGAAATGCTGTGCCCATAAAAGGATTACGGATGATGTTGGTCGTGGTAATGCGTTTGCGGATGAAGTTGCGAAAGAAACTGCTAGGAATGTGACGAGTCGAATGTATGTTGTGGGTCCAGCGAGATGGGTTCCAGAGAAGAGCATGTGCGAAGACACTATTGAGAGCGTGAAGATTATCCAGAGTGAGGCCACAGAGAAAGAGTTGGATGAATGGAGAGAGAGTAAGAGTAGGTTGGATTTGAATGGTTGTTGGACTGATTTGTCCGAACATCAAAGATGGTTGTTGCCAAACGCGTATGTGCTTCCAGTTGTTACAATGGCGCATGGATTGGCACACATTAGTGTGAAAGGGATTTGCAAGTTGTTGGCTCCGGTTTGGCAGAATGTAGGAATACCCAGATGTGCAGAGAATTTGGTCAAGAATTGTATGGTGTGTTTGATGCATAATCCTGGCAAGGGAACTCCAACACCAGCTGGTCATTTTGCTCCTCCTACGTATCCGTTTGAGGCCCTGCAGCTAGATTTTATCCATATGGAAAGATGCAACAACTTCAAGTATGTGTCAGTGGTTGTTTGCTCTTTTTCTAGATGGGTAGAAGCTTACCCCCTTAAGGACAACACTGCTTTGTCCACCGCGAAAGCTTTGATCAAAGAGTTTTTTGCGAGGTTCGATTTGCCGAGAATCATTTGGAGTGATAACGGAAGTGAGTTTGTGGGGCAAGTGATGAAGAGAGTATGTGATGGTCTCGAAATTAGGCAGAAATTCCATGCTGCAAATCATCCCCAATCAGCTGGTTTAGTTGAGTGCTATAATGGCACTCTGAAGCTTAAATTGGCCAAAATTCAAGAGAGCAGTGGTTTACAATGGCCAGATGCTTTGCCATTAGCACTTTTGTCCACCCGAATGACTGTGCATTCACAAATGGGTTTGAGTCCGTATGAAGTTGTGTTTGGTCGCCCGGCGAATGTTTGGGGCGTACCAAGACCGACGAGGTTTAGTGACCTCGAATACCCTGTTTTGCTCGATTACTTGCATGAATTGACAACTAAAATGAGTGTTTTACGCCAACAGGTACATGATTCTCTGCCACAAGCTACAGAAGATCCAGGCCACGCTTTAGAACCTGGCTCGTGGGTCTTCATTAGGAATTTCCAGCGTACGAAGAACGATCAGCCCCGCTGGACTGGACCCTTCCAGGTCCTACTTGCTACGAGATCTGCGGTGCGAGTACATGGAAAACGCCACTGGATCCACGGCTCCCACACGAAGAAAGCACCCTTACCTTTGCCGTATGATAAGTGGGTTCAGGATGGTCTTGGTGATTCTGAGACCGAGACAGTACCGCGTTTTTTGCCGTTCAGTGATGCTCGTTTGATTGGGACTAGCTCAGAACTGGAGAGCGATCGTCTTTTGCAAGCATCAATACCTCCTGCAGATCGATTGGACACTACCGAGCCTCATCTTTTGTTTGCTGATCAAGAATTACCTGGAAGAAACAGATACAATTTGAGATCGAGAACTAAGGACAAATAAAAATTAATAAAGTTGATCGTTTTTTTACTGTTTGCAGGTTAACTCTCCACCAAGGATCTACGTATTTTTGTTTTTCTGAACTGCCATCCGGTTCTTGCTGCTAGGGTCGCGGTTGCTACCAGTCTTGGGAGTGTAAGCCTGAGACACCAGGTCTTGGGTTCTGTTGGTCCGAGGCAGTCTTCCTGGGTGCAGCAGAGGCACTCTCAAGCAGAATGAACCAACCCACATCGGGCAGCAACTTTAGTTTAGGATGGATTTCTTTGAGTTGGAGAGACCTGTGCAGATACTGACTTTTAGAAAACTCATTTGCAAAATAATGTCGAAGAAATGTTTTTTGATACCATGCATACTTTTGCTATTGAGTTTCGTAATTTTCATAGTTGGTTATGTAGCATTTGTTTTTAAAATGACGTCTAATTCCACTGTGCAATCTACACCTTCACCTACTGTTTCTGTCAGGGTCTGACAAAGGTGCCTGCCTAGACGATGAACTACATCTACCAGAATGCTTTGCACCTTGGGGTTGCTTTCAGAGAGTATAAAGTCCTGTGGAAACTTGTAATTGGTGCTCGTGATTTGTCCAATGGTATGCTGTTGTTGGCGGACGCCCTGTCCCCGCGGATCTGCTGGGAAGGCTTGGTTCGTCTTTTGCTCTGCGGCTGTGGAGCAAGTTGGAGTGAGACGAGTGAAGACTGATCTTGCGGGTGTTACCCGCCAGGCGCGTGAGATGCCGGATTGCTCCCTCAGCGCACTTGCGGAACTGCAGTTATAGTTTAGTGAGTAACCCGGAGACGCCGGATTGCCCCCTTCGGGTCGCTCACGCACTTAGTCAAGAACCGCGTTCTTGGCACCGGCTGGTGCCTTGTTTGTTATTTGCGTGTGAGACGCCGGATTGCCCCCTCCATGCCTTTGTGTTGTTCTTGCTACTTTTCAGGGTGTGTAAGTGGAGACGCTTGGATTTCCCCCTTCACTGCACGCCGAGACTATGAGATCATTGTTGAGTTAAGTACAGCGAACAGGAGACGCAAGGATTGCCCCCTCCTATGGTTCGTGTTTAATACTGCCTCGAACATCTTGTCAAGAGTGAAAAGCCGGTTGGCTGCATTTAAGTTTAGTTATTCTATCATTTCGATCAGGAACATCGGAGATTTCATCTGGCGATAAGGAGCTGGGGGAAGAGCTGGATCTTTCCTTAGTCCATCGGTGATCTCCTTACTACATCCCTTCTTTAGGCACCTGGTTTTGTTGTCTTATCTTTAGCCCAAGAAGGGCTACAAACAAGGGAAGGGTCGTATCCTGAGCACTATCAGGTGAGGGTTCGTGCTTATACCAGTGAGATTAGGATTAGGATATCAGGGAACTTTAGTTAATGTATTCCTCTTATCGTTTCAGGTCCCTGTCCTGGATGTTCCTGTTTTCTACCTAAATTTTCCCTCGCCTGACTGCCTTGCACTCTCTGAAGGTTTTGATTAGAGTGCGGGGACGTCTGGAGGTGGACCCCATTAGAGCATCATTCCGACCCTGAGGATCAACAGCCGTGACAGAATCACGAGCCCACGTTGTTATCACCTCCTGGTCGGAAGGAGGCTCAAGTTATGGCAACTATGGATGACGTGCTTCAGGCCCTGCTGTTAGTACAGCAGGAACTGGTGGCGTCCAAGTTGGAGGCCACTGCCTTAAAAGAAAGGTTAGATCGTCAACAGGCTAATCCTTTTGATGCGGCACCAGGAGGTCGCACCATTCAAGTAACGGTACCTCCTCCAATACCTTTAGCCAGTCCAGAGAGATACTCTGGTGACCCTCAGAGAATTCAAGCCTTTCTAACCCAAATCACCCTTCATTTCTCGTGTAGACCGGCTTCGTTCCCCAATAATATGTCCCGAGTGGCGTTCGCCATTTCTTATTTGTCTGGGGATGCAGCGAATTGGGCTGTTCCCTTTGTTAGGAACGATGACCCCATATTAAATGACTGGACAGCGTTCCGCAGAGAGTTTGAACGGGTGTTTGATCGGAGAGCGACAACACTAAGTGCAGACAGGGAATTGTTGGGGCTCCGACAAGGGAAGAAGGATTTAGTGTCATATATGACTACTTTCAATCGTCTTGTGACTGAGACAGGCTGGCCAGAAGACAAAAGAATGGCATTATATTATCAGGGCCTGTCAGATGAGTTAAAAGATATCATAGTACAGATCGATCCCCAACCCACAACATGTATTGATTTAATCAATCTCACCCTGCGCCTGGACCATCGATTAGGGGAGCGGGGAGGCGACCGAAGGAAACATGATAGGCCCTCTGATTCGGTGGGTCATGCACTTCCGCCGGTTCCACGGACTGGAGACAGTACAACGGAACCAATGGATGTCGGGGCCATCCGATCCCCTCTTACTAAAGCCGAAAGAGAGAGTCGTCGCTCGCAGGGGCTATGTATGTATTGCGGGAAGAAGGGACACTACGTTAAGGAGTGTCCCTCCAAACCCAAAAGGTCCAAAACCTTTTACTCGGCTAAGAAGGTGGCTCTTACCACTGTTGATCCCGATACCAGTGTTGAGAGCCCTTCCTTGAGTGAAAGGTCGGAGACAAAAGAATGGAGACTGACATCGTTGGCTTCGGTTGAGGGCAAAGCCCCTGTAACACATGTTGCCTTATCCTCCCTATTGTTGAGTCAGGGCAAAAGAACATGCTGTGTGGAGCATGATAGACTCAGGGGCTACTGGGAATTTTGTGGACGAGGGCCTCGTGCGTCGTTTGGGGCTGGGAAGAGTGACTACAAAAAACCCAGAAACCGTGTTGGCGGTGGATGGTACTCCCTTGAAATCCGGTCCTATCGTTGAACGTACCGAAGAGGTGGTATTGGTTCTGGAGAACAGCATTGTCAAACATGCTGAGAGTATCGTTTTAAACATCATTGAGGCTCCACAATATGAGCTAATACTGGGTATCCCATGGTTAGAAAAACACAACCCTTCCATAGACTGGAGGGAAAAGACTGTGAGCTTTCAGTCAGAGGAGTGTCAGAAAATCTGTATGAGTACCCCATCTTCACATACGATAGCCTTGGCCCAGATAACACACATAGCCACTGCGGTGGAAAAAGTAACTGTCTTACCTACGGAATACCACGATTACAGTGAGGTGTTTAGTGAAGCTCAGGCTGAAGTACTCCCTCCTCATAGGGAGTACGATTGTAGAATAGATTTGGTGGAAGGCGCTGTTGTTCCATCTTTCAGGGTGTACGCCTTGTCAGAGCCTGAGTCCAAACATCTACAAGAATACCTGACACACTTCAGTGCTATTGGTTTCATTAGACCTTCCCGATCACCAGCAGCGTCTCCTTTGTTTTTTACGACGAAGGCCAATGGGGAGTTACGTACCCTCATTGACTATCGCCAGTTAAATAAACAGACCATAAGGAATCGGTACCCTCTTCCCCTCATCCCCGTGCTGCTGAACCAGGTGAGAGAGGCAGTGATCTATACACGGTTGGATCTCCGTGGTGCCTACCACCTGGTCAGGATCCGTAGTGGTGATGAGTGGAAGACTGCCTTCAAGACCAGATATGGTCTTTTCGAGTATCTGGTAATGCCGTTCGGGCTTTGCAATGCCCCGGCGGCATTCCAGTACTTCCTTAATGATGTACTGAAGGAATACCTGGACCAGTTCGTCATCGTATATATTGATGACATCCTTGTTTATTCTGACTCACGCAACCAACACACCGATCATGTTCTCCTGGTGTTACAGAAGCTGTTGGAATACCGACTCTACTGCAAACTCAGTAAATGCGAGTTTGATGTAGAAGAGGTGGAATTTCTGGGGGTTATACTCACACCTAGAGGGTTTCACATGGCAGAGAGGATGGTTGATGCGGTGAGTGCATGGCCAGTGCCAAAGAGTGTGAAAGAGGTGCAATGCTTTCTTGGCTTTGCCAATTATTACAGACGTTTTATTTCTCAGTTCTCCTTGTTGGCTTCACCCATCACCAAGTTGTTACGAAAAGGAGTTCCCTTTCAGTGGAATACCGAAGCCATGAGGGCGTTTGAGTTGTTGAAGGAAGCGTTTGTCTCTGCCCCAATCCTGAAACATCCGCAACTGGATCTACCCTTTATAGTAGAGGCAGATGCCTCTGATGTAGCAGTGGGAGCTGTCCTATCGCAAAGAGATAGAGAAACAGGCCAGTTACATCCAGTTGCCTTCCTGTCCAGGAAATTGAACTCTGCTGAAAGCAACTACTCAATATCTGAAAAAGAACTGTTGGCTATAAAAAGAGCTTTCCAGGAGTGGAGACATTACCTGTGGGGATCACAACACACTATAACGGTATATTCCGATCACAGGAATTTGTTGTTTATGAAAACAGCTCGTCATTTATCTCAACGGCAAATGAGGTGGATGCTGTTTTTCGCGGAATACAATTTCATCGTCACCTTTCGGCCTGGAACTGAAAACAAGAAAGCAGACTCACTCTCCAGACTAGGGGGAGACCTGGTATCGGAAAAAGAACAAATAAAAGCGATCATCGCACCCGAGAAGGTGGTGTGTTTAGTAACAGCTGATCGCTTTATTGAACAAGTACAGAAAGAACGAAACCAAGTCCAATGGCAGAAGTGGGTAAGCCAGAACCGCCTCCGAAGTCTCCAACACGGGGTACCCTTGCATGGAGGGAAATTGTTTCTCCCCTCTCACGACCTACGGCTTCAGGCCTTCAACTGGTGTCATGGGGAGGTGCTGGCCGGGCATCCCGGGGTGACAAAAACCATCCATCTGGTAAAGCGACATTTCTGGTGGGAGACAATGTCAAGAGATGTAGAAAAGTGGATAGGACACTGCGATACATGTGCAAGGGCGAAAGGGGATCATTCCATGAGTCGTGGGAAACTCAGACCACTGTCCACTCCGTCCCGCCCTTGGCACACCATCAGCATGGACTTCATCGTGGGGTTGCCAATGGACCAAGGATACAACGCTATCATGGTAGTGGTAGACAGTTTGACGAAAATGGGACACTTTATTCCATGCAAAAATCTTCCTACTGCCAGTCAAACTGCTCAACTACTGTTGACACAGGTGGTCCGGATTCACGGAATTCCTCGCATGATCATCTCGGACAGGGGACCACAGTTCGTGGCACGGTTCTGGCGCATGTGGTGCAAGGCTCTGAGGGTGGAGGACGCTCTATCCACCAGTTTCCACCCTCAGACGGATGGACAGACCGAAAGACTAAATCAGACACTAAAACAGTATTTGAGGTGCTATTCGGAAGAAGCTAGCCGTTCCTGGGTCTCTCTTCTCTGGCTGGCTGAGTTGTCTTATAATAATGCATGGCATAGCTCAACTGGGGAAACACCGTTCAAGGCCAATACAGGCTTTCATGCCAGCACCCTTCCGTTGACCATACCAGAGGAAATCCAGAACCACCCTACGGTGGCCGCCCATGTGAAGGCCTTGTTAGAGTCACATCAACGGATACAGAAAACTCTTGTCCGAGCAAAGACCACATACAAAAAATGGGCGGATAAGCACCGACAGGAGAGTCCTCTGTATGAGATTGGGGACAGAGTTTGGTTGTCCACAAAGAACATTCGATTCCGTTATCGTAGCATTTTCCACCCCCGTTTCATTGGTCCTTATTCGGTCATCAAAAAGATCAATCCAGTGGCTTACAAATTGAAATTGCCCATGTCTATGAGGATACATCCTGTGTTCCACAGCAGCCTGTTGAAGCCGGATGGTTCTATACGAAGCAAGGCTGCCCCGCCGGTGCTGAGAGACGGACAACTGGAGGACGAAGTGCGTCGCATCTTGGACACGAGGTTCCGTCAGGGGAAGCTGTGGTTCCTTGTCTCCTGGAAGGGATACGGCTCGGAGGATGACTCTTGGGAGCCTAGTCAGGAAGTCCATGCCCCTCGGTTGATCCGTTCGTTCTATGCCCGTAATCCGCGGAAGCCTGGTGCTAGGAGGCACAGGGCAGGGGGGCATACTGTCAGGGTCTGACAAAGGTGCCTGCCTAGACGATGAACTACATCTACCAGAATGCTTTGCACCTTGGGGTTGCTTTCAGAGAGTATAAAGTCCTGTGGAAACTTGTAATTGGTGCTCGTGATTTGTCCAATGGTATGCTGTTGTTGGCGGACGCCCTGTCCCCGCGGATCTGCTGGGAAGGCGTGGTTCGTCTTTTGCTCTGCGGCTGTGGAGCAAGTTGGAGTGAGACGAGTGAAGACTGATCTTGCGGGTGTTACCCGCCAGGCGCGTGAGATGCCGGATTGCTCCCTCAGCGCACTTGCGGAACTGCAGTTATAGTTTAGTGAGTAACCCGGAGACGCCGGATTGCCCCCTTTGGGTCGCTCACGCACTTAGTCAAGAACCGCGTTCTTGGCACCGGCTGGTGCCTTGTTTGTTATTTGCGTGTGAGACGCCGGATTGCCCCCTCCACACCTTTGTGTTGTTCTTGCTACTTTTCAGGGTGTGTAAGTGGAGACGCTTGGATTTCCCCCTTCACTGCACGCCGAGACTATGAGATCATTGTTGAGTTAAGTACAGCGAACAGGAGACGCAAGGATTGCCCCCTCCTATGGTTCGTGTTTAATACTGCCTCGAACATCTTGTCAAGAGTGAAAAGCCGGTTGGCTGCATTTAAGTTTAGTTATTCTATCATTTCGATCAGGAACATCGGAGATTTCATCTGGCGATAAGGAGCTGGGGGAAGAGCTGGATCTTTCCTTAGTCCATCGGTGATCTCCTTACTACATCCCTTCTTTAGGCACCTGGTGAGTGAATGTGTGTTGAGTTGTTAGAGTACATACACCTGAGACATAGAGGGTTACAAGAGAGCCTTGACTATTGTTTTGTTGTCTTATCTTTAGCCCAAGAAGGGATACAAACAAGGGAAGGGTCGTATCCTGAGCACTATCAGGTGAGGGTTCGTGCTTATACCAGTGAGATTAGGATTAGGATATCAGGAAACTTTAGTTAATGTATTCCTCTTATCGTTTCAGGTCCCTGTCCTGGATGTTCCTGTTTTCTACCTAAATTTTCCCTCGCCTGACAGCCTTGCACTCTGAAGGTTTTGATTAGAGTGCGGGGACGTCTGGAGGTGGACCCCATTAGAGCATCATTCCGACCCTGAGGATCAACAGCCGTGACAGTTTCCTCTCATTCTTTCCACCCTTTGCCTGAATATGAGGTAGTCAGACGTAAGGAATTCTCCAATAATTCCTTCATACAGCTTTTGCACCAGCATCAGTTAGTGATCAATACAACGAACTGCTGGATTTGTGGTTTGATGCCTCATACAACCGATAAAGGTATTCCTTACTTGGTCCTGCCCTTTAGTTTGAATGGTTCGATTCAAGCTTATAGAAGCATGTTCATGTTCGCTGGGACGCTCTCGGGCAGCCATGCACTCTATAAATCCCCTTCAAATAAAAAAAAAAAAAATTCAAAATTCAAATATGCCCACAGTGTTGACCCCTTACGTTCACCGAGAGATAATCCGAAGAATAGTCCTATAGCTAGAGGGATAGTCGACATGATTAAAGGGACTAATGCAGTAGAGACTATTCCGAAAGATGAGAGGCAACCATATAGTGGTTGGAACGTAACTGGATATGGAGTTAGTCTGAGTATTAACCAGCATGCAAAAAGTCCTCTACCGATCTGGATAGTGCCCCATAAGGGCTACTATTGTCTGCAGAACAACGGTAAGAATCCGAAGGCTCAGTTAGGGAAGAGTGTTTGCGCTGAGACTTATGTGTTTCCGTCTCAGTCTTCTCCAGCATTCTTAGCTGCTTAGGGTACTTACTTTGTTTGCTATGACAAAGCGTATACATGGTTGCCCCCCGACTTCTCGGGCACATGTTTTGTTTCCTTTCTGTTACCCCCCACTTTTACAGCTGCGGCAGATTATCACAAGACGAAAATTGCTAGAGGTGTCTTTAGCCAAGAAGACACTGCAGGACAAGAATTGGGTGATTTCTTCAAGGGTTTTCTGCCGTTCTGGGGACCTATGGCTAACAGTAGGAACATTTGTCAGCTTACAAGAGTGGTTGAGTTCACCATAGTTGAGACCGCCGGTGCCCTTTGTAACTTGACTGCTGAGCTCCAGTCGGATAGACTTATGACACTTCAGAATAGAGTTGCCCTAGAGGTTATTCTGGCAGATCGAGGGGGAGTTTGTAGATTGATTCAATCGAGCTGCTGCGTTTTTATTCCTGACAATACTCCGTCAGTCCTCCAGGCCATTTCCAAATTGCACAAAATCTCCGATTCTGTCCATATGGACAAAGGGGATTGGTCTTTGATGGGATGGTTATGGGGATTGATATCCACTTGGGGTTGGAAGATTCTGATGGTCATTGGTGTGGTCTTAGCGATTCTGTTTATGTTTTGTCTCTGTGTACAGTGTGCTCCGGCTATTTGTGGCCTTTGTGCGTACGGAAACCTGTCCGGAGAGAAATGCATAGTAATAAGATGATGCTACAGCAACATATCGATGACTTGATGAATATAGATCCGGATTCAGGTTAAAATGGATCTGGGTTTATTGCCTATGATAGGGCAAAAGGAGGGTCTGTGGTTCCGTGGTCCCGAATTGGGTTTGATAGTTCCGAAACCCGATTTATAAAGATTGTCGGAAATGGATGATCTTGTGATCTTGATATCAGCAAGACCGCAAATGGCGAGTGTAACCTGTCTGAGTGTTTTCGTATGAATCGATGTAGGAGAACACTCTACATTTGAGGATTTAGTTTGAACCCTCGTGTTCCATCTTGTATGTGGCAGCCATCTTGTATGGTTGCCCTAACATAGGCCTTATGATCGTGGCCGAACGAGTCCTTGACACGTACGTCTTAGCTGACTTCTGGTTGACCTGGCCGAACTGACTCCTCGCCTGGGGCGAATCCCGCTGAGCCAGTTCCTTGTTCAGCAGCTGCACTGATAAAGATCAAAGAGCAGGACGTGGTCTGACTTTATGGCACACCGTTCCCACTCCTCTATCTCCTTTCCATCTGTTTCTGCCTTTCATTTACGACATGATCATCGATCTGGGTTGAAGGTTTTATGGTGGGTTTGCCTGGCCTGATCGAACAGGAAACTTAGCATATGTGCAATCGTTTTTGTGGGCTGGACAACGGAAAGTGGGATTAACTTTGACTGTTGTGATTCGTTACTTTTGAAATGCTACTTGTTCATTGGTTAGTTTTTTATACACCAAATGTAAATTGTGATGTTGTCAGAGGCGTAATTTTCAGCATAAAAGACTGAGTTTCGTTCATTGAAGTGGTGCAGTCTCTGTCGAACTAGCCGTGTGTACTTCGTAGACCTCTGTCCCTGGTTGCAACCAATAAACTTTGGTCTTTGACGTCATCGAGAAGTATCCCGTGTCTCTGTTAGCCAAGTTAGGGGAATGCGGGGTCTTTGGGTGTTGCCCTGACACCACTGGGTTAATGGGTTCAACTTTTGGCCGGGTGATCCGAGGGAGGACTCCTCATCCAAAGACTTCTCTGCCACACTTCAGTGCCTTAATTTCTTACCTCACGTTTCGGTCCCTACCCACATTCACAGTCATATCTTGGACCAAATCTGGTCCTTACGCTGTAACCTTTCGGCCACCTCTATCCTTCCCTGTGTCTGGTCGGATCACTCCATGATCTCCTTTTCTATCCACTTGGGTCAAGCTGAGAAAGCCCCCTTGCCTAAAAACATCTTGGCTCGAAGCTGGAACAAGACTGATCTTAACGATCTCTCTTCCTTATTGTCTTCATCCGCTCCTACCCTGACTGACCTGCCTTTGGAAAGTCAGGCGGATGCCATTAACACTTGGCTTTCTTTTGCTTGCAACCAGGTCGCCCCACTTAAAAAGATTAAATCAGCTCGCCTTCGTGACGCTCACAAGTGGTTTTCCAGCGACCTTAAATCCCTGAAATTAGAGCTCAGGCGCTCGGAGCGTCATTGGCGACGCAACTACTGCCCTACCCTCCGACTCAAATACAAAGCCCTCCTCAATAGCTATAAAAAAGCCATCTTAGCGGCCAAATCTAAATACTTTACTGAGCGAGTGGCCCTCTCGGCCAACAAATCTCGTGAGATTTTCTCACTAGTTCATAGTCTTGCCACCTCTGATCGCGCCTGTCTTTCCCCTGTCCCTTCTCAATCTCTCTGTCATTCTTTGAACGATTATTTCATCACTAAAATCATTACCATTAAGGCCAATATTCCCATTGTGTCTCAACCTGAACTGTCTGATCATTCTCATCTGTCTCCCTCTGTTCTGGATCATTTCGAACCTATTTCATCTGAGCTCTTCCTCGACCTGCTTGTCAAGGTTAAGTCCGGCTCTCCTGCAGACTGTGCTCCCGCACGGATCCTCAGAACTCTCTATACTAGCTGTCCCATCCCCCCCCCCCCTTACTTTTCTCAACACTTCTTTGGCCTCGGGTTGTGTTCCCTCCTCCTCCTATCTTGAAAAAAGCCGGCCTGGACCCCTCTCTTCCATCTAATTTCAGGCCGATTTCCCTTCTCCCCTACCTAGGGAAGATTCTCGAAAGCTACGTGACATCCTGCCTTTCCACCTACATTGAGGAGAACCATTTCTTGGCCTCCCACCAGGCGGGCTTTCGTCCCGGTCACTCCACTGAGGGAGTGGTCCTCGCGGTCCTGGATGAACTTAAGGGGAAGGCCGACAGCAACCTCCCCCAGGCCTTGGTCCTTTTGGATTTGTCCGCTGCGTTTAACACGGTCGATCATGCCATCCTTCTCGACCGTGTCAGCGCAGCGGGCATCCAAGGTACTGCCTTCTCCTGGATCGCGTCCTTCCTTCAAGGCAGATCACAGGCAGTTCACCTCTCTGACTTCTCTGCTCCCCCTCTTCCGGTCACCTGTGGGGTCCCCCAAGGTTCTTCCCTTTCCCCCCTTCTCTTCAACCTTTACATCCGCCCCCTCATCTCTTCTCTTCTCGAGCTGGGGGTCTCTGTGTACAATTACGCAGATGACCTCCAGCTCGTCTTTGATCTTTCATCCCCAGCTGACTCTCTCCCTAAGTTTTGTTCCACTCTTGTTTTCATTTCCCAGTGGATGAGCTTCAATCATTTGAAGCTCAATCCCGATAAGACAGAGCTCGTCCTCACTGGTGGCTCGTCTAACCCCTGGTCCTCAGCTCACTGGCCCCTTTCTTTTTGCCCTCCCCCCTCCCCAGTCTCCTCTGTCCGGACTTTGGGCATCAAGATCAGCAATGATCTGTCCATGCACGCCCAAATCAGCTCCTTTGTGTCTTCTTGTTTTTTCTCCCTCCATCTAATTCACAAGATCTCCCGGTTCTTTTCTGTTGATGCTCTCAAAACCATTATCACGGCCCTCATCACATCCCGTCTGGATTATGGAAACGGCTTGTACGTAGGTATTCCTGCCTACGAAACTCGCCGTCTCCAGGCCATCCAAAACCAGGCGGCCCGCCTTATCCTTCGTCTTCTCAAATCCTCCCACATCACCCCGGCCCTCAAAACCCTCCATTGGCTCCCGGTTCATTTCAGGTCGCAGTTCAAACTAGCTTGCTTGGCCTTCCGGGCGCACGCTCGCTCTGCCCCGCTTTTCATTCACTCTCTAATCTCTTCTCACACCCCCAGCCGCTCTCTCCGCTCTTCTTCTCTTTCTCTTCTTCACGTCTCCCGCTTCCGCAAATCCCGCACCGGTGGCACCCGATTCTCTGTGCTGGCCCCCCAGATTTGGAACAATCTCCCTCTTTCTATTCGCTCTATCCCTATTTTTTCCCACTTTCGTAAAGCCCTCAAAACTTTTCTTTTTCTTCAGGCATTCCCCGGCTAAATCTCCTTGGGACCCTCTGTAGATACTGATGTGCTCCTAAGCGCCAGGAAGCCGCTTGGCCGCAGTGCGCTTTAGAAATTTCTTTTTCATTTCATTTCATTTCATTTCAATAGTATCGGTTCCGAGAAAACCCAGTACCTCACCCCGCCTTCTGAGCGTTGCTCAGTGATGTACGCTGACCCCCTGGGAGTGTGCACAGTCCTGCTAGTGTCTATCGCTTTCCCCATATCTTCTCGCCTGTGTATATTTATTCATGTATCTTGTCTCTCTTTCTGCCTCTTCCTGAAATGTGGACAAGGCTGTCTGTATTTTCGCCAAATTTCCAGAGGGCGGATTCGACGTTTGCGCGCGTTCCATGTTTCCTATCTCCCTTTCTAATCTGTGTAGGGTATTACGTATGTCTTTTAATACTCCCGATTTAAGTGTTATGCACTCGCCCCTAACCACCACCTTAAATGCCTCCCACAGAGTGCCCAGCGAATCTACTGAGCCATCATTTAGTGTGAAGTGTTCTGTTATTTTGTCTCTTAACTCCTCGCGGAAGACTAAGTCTTACAATGCAGTTGAAGGGAATCTTCATGTAAAAGGCTGTGCATATGTCGGAGGGCAGCACAAACGCAACTGAGCAGGTGCATGATCTGAAAAAGCACGGGGAAAGTGTGCGGCATCTAACAACCATGTGTGCAATTCTTTAGATACTAGCCAAAAATCCAAACGCGACCATGCATTTCGATGATGTGTAATACATGTCCCTTCTCTTGCCGACGGGTTTAATGTTCTCCATGAGTCCACTAGTTGGAGATCTTCCATTACGTTTTGCAGCATTTCCGCCGCTCTTGGGTGGTGGGCTCGGGACGCACCTTGCCAGTCTGCGTGGTACGAAAGCACTACATTAAAATCCCCTCCCCACATTATCGCTATGTCTCCCAATGTTTGTAATTTTTGCCATATTTTTGGGAAAAAATCCGGGCTATCTGAATTCGGACCATATGTATACACTAAGGTGACGGGGGTGGCACAGCGTCCCCTTTAATATAATATATCAGTCAGTCAAAAATAACTTTATTTGGTTTTCACAAACCATAAAGCATATAAAACACATTTCATTTAAAACTTTTTCAGTTCTTAAAATTCCACATACTTCCTTTGTGGCACCAAGCCTTCAGTCTTTGCCCTTGTTTATAAGTAAGCTTTCTACAGCTATCATAAATTTTACCCCCCTGCATATTAAAATGTTTGATGCGGCACCCAGCCAACTTGTCGCCGCCTGTCTGCAGGTGCGGATGTTTAAATCATTAAAAACAGTTCTCAGCAGCTTCCTTCTTTCTGATTTCACAGTTTCACAGACACACAGCAAGTGGCTCAGAGTTTCAGTGTGATAGCCACATAAACGACATGTCTTTGTTTGATGCTTGTTTTTCCAGGAGGGCGCCAAGTCTAATGAACAAAGGTCTCCAAATCTGTATGCCATGAATCTCCTTTTTAAGGACAATCGGAAATGAGATGCTAGATAGGGTTGTGGTCTTAGCCGTGTGTAAGAATTTATTATGACCCATGCGTGGCGGCGTCTTAGTAATCCCCTTTTATCCTCCACGAAGGATAATGCTTTTGCTTTGTTATTGCAAGCTTTTTTTAAAGTGGACTTTTCCATCTTGCTGTTCCAAAGCCCATTGATCTCTAATTCATCCAGTGCTATCCGCAGTTGGTCCCCCCACGTATTTGGGGTTCTTTGCTCCATTTGTTGTTTTATTTCGAACCAGCATAAGTTGTTTAAAGTTCCCAACTCTGCTGCTCTGAGTTTCCAGCATAGATTTACCATGTTTGCCTTCCTTTGGAATTCCTTGTTCTGTAATCCGAATTTCAAACGAATTTGTGCTGGCGATGAGCCTTTGAAGAGGTTGAATACCGTTTTATAAACCTTGGTTTGTAATTTGTTTAAGATGTTACATTCTTAGATATAATATATCGCCCTTCACTATCTATAATTTTTTGGTGTGTCTGCCAATGCAGCCCCCTTCGCAATAGTATCGCCACCCCTCTGGAGTAACAGGAATACCCGGCATCTACCACTTCACCCCTTCGCTTATTCCGCAGCATTCCAGCTAGTACACTAGTTAGGTGTGTTTCTTGTACAAAGCATATATCTACTGCATGTCGAGTGAGATAGGAGTGGATTAGTCTTGTCTTCCGCCGGTCATTGAGACCTCTTACATTCGACGTAATGCATGTGAAGGCAGGTGGTTTAGGTGGTGATGCCATCAGTGGTTATGAGTGTGTGCAGCTCGCGGCGGCAGCGCTGTCCAACAGTACGCTGTTGGAAGTTATCTGTGTGCTTGAAATGCAGCATAGTATCACAATTCAGCACGTAAGTACATCCCACAATACATGACCGTTCCTCAACTTCGCAGTGCTACTCCTGGCAGTTTAAACTGTACAAACAATGCAACTCCCCCCCCCTCCGCCCACACCAACCCCCCAATCAGGTTGTGGAATACCCCCATTCCCTCCCCTCACTTTAAGTCCAACCTTATAGAGCAACCGTAACAAGGGAATCATCCGGGGTCGCCGGCTAATGTCCTTGCACTTGTGGCAGGGTGGCCGAGCTTAGACTACCAACACCCAGGGTACAGGAACCCCTCCAAAGTACATGTTAGCTTGTTATGGCAGTTCAAAGCTACAGTTCATGTGGAGATATCACCCTTTCCTCGTCCAATGACATGGGCTCGTCTTACCACTTTTCGTCCACCCCTTCAGTGGTGCTTGGCCACTTGAGTCACGATTCCCTACAGCATGATTCACCATTTGTGTGCTTCAATCATTCTTAGTCAGATCAGCGTCTGTTTATTCCTCGCCTGACATCTTCCATTTCCGTTGGGCTTTAGCCATTTGTTTCGCATGTGCCAATGCTGCTTTGGCGCTCGTGAAGAAGATGGGCTTCCCAGTTCCCTGTATGCGCAATTTGGCCAGGTATATCAGTGCATATTTCGTACCTATTTGCTGAAAGATTTTCTTGTCTGGAATAAATTCCCTGCGGGCTGCTTGTACCTGTAGTGTGAAGTCAGGATACAATGCAAGGTTTTTTCCTTGATATTGAATATCGCCCTTTTCTCTAGCTAGGTGAAGTATTGTGTCCCGGTCTCTATAATTTAGGACTCTCGCTATGATCGGCCTTGCTGGTGCTCCCGGCCTCGGCCTTGGTCCAAGTGATCTGTGCGCTCTCTCAATGAGGAACATCGCGGACAGGTCAGTGCCAAAGAGGTCTCTCATCATTGTTTCTATATACTTCTGCATATTTTGGATGTCTGTCGTTTCCACCACTCCCGTGATTCTCACATTGTTCCTCCGTGACCTAGCTTCCAAATCCTAATTCTTCTGTTGAATTACTTCCAGCACCTTGTCCATGCCACGTAGCTTCTTTTCCACTTCGGCCTGACCCTCTTCCGTTTCTGTAACCCACGTTTCCAGCATGATGACATGTCCTTCCTGCTTTTCAACCCGCTCCGTGATTCTATCCATGCGTTCTGCAAGGGTATCCATCTTGGAGTCTATGCCCTGCAGACTTGTTTTCAGTTCTTTAAACATGGCCCCTATATCGCCATCCGGCACCTGTCCAGATCCTGCATTCCCTTCATGTTCTTGGCGTTCAGCATCATTATCAGCTTGTTTTGATGCTTTTTTTGTCGAAATTGATCCGGGGCTGTTGTGTGTCTGGCTTACCCATGATCACGTGTTTCCCAAGTAGCGGAATAGAATATGTGGTCGATGACCTCAGCTAGGCCCATCAGTGTCAGTTGCGTGATTATATAAGTATGGATTGCGGCCAGATTCGCACCAATCCTGTGTTACCTACATCCGCATTCATTTACGCCGTGCTTCCCAATGCCTCGTAGCCTCTGTCTCTACTTCGCCCCACTGAGCCTCAGAGACGTCCCGCTATCGCCTTCCGCAGTGGTCTCATGTCTCAAATATTCCGTGGATGATACCACTCCGCCTGGGGTGCCGCGGCTACCACGCCCTCTTCAGTCCACGCACCTGTGTTGCACTCTCGCTGTCTGGTCTCCCCCGGTCACACACCATACGGGTCACGTGCGCAGGAGTAAAGAGCTATGGGCCTCATATGTAATCTCCTTTGCAGCCTGAACAACATCCACCCTCCAAGCGCCACCAATCTCCACAGGCGTCACGTTTTCATACCTTCAGTGTTTCAGAGCAATTCACATACAATGACCAAGTCGCCCTCCTGCCACCGCAGTGCATACCTGCACCCAGCCACAGTGCCACTTCTGTACTCTATGTCTAGTTTCTGGAGTGGGGGGGGGGGGGGGCACTTCACCATTCTACCGAAAATGTGCAGTGGCTTCCTATTGTGCCCCGCGGCTGCTTTTCACAACATGGCAGTGCCTCCCCCTTTATCTACGCGGACCTTCTTCCACAAGGCCTGGGCAATCTTTCAGCAGGTAACAGTCGCTCCCAATGGCAATCCGCTGCTCTCACACATCCGCAGCAGCCGCGGTAGTCAGCGTACCCGCCATCCACTCGGGTCTAAGATGGCCACCGGGCAGCACGTTCTCGTTCCCTCCGGCGCAGCGTGACCTCGCCTGCAAGGTACCTCAGCCAGCGTCCCCTCCTGCTCCTCGGGGCTCTCCCGTTTGTTCGTCTCGGCGCGCTAGTGGCTCCGCGGCACCGCGCCTTGCCCTGCAGCCGCCTGTACCTTCGGCGCACTGCAGCTTCTGTCAGTTACCCGCAGTCAATCGAGGTCCCGGCTGCATCTGTTGGGAAGGCCGCTTCTCAGCTCCGTGTACATCTCAAGATGAAACCCGGTATTCATGGGTTTACCGCTCCTGTGTCTCCCCCACCGAGCTCTGTGGTGATCTTTGTCTGTTCCACCTCCTATTTTGCCTGGATCTCCGCGTGTTGGTCGGATTCTGGACGGATTTTTGGGCTCAGCCGGTGGAGCCGCGCTAGTAGGCGGCCATTTTGCAGTCCGGCGAAGCCACGTCCCCCTTCCTAATGCAAACTTAATTTTAGCGCACAACTGTAATGGATGTGGGTGCTATTCCTGGCCATTATTGTTTAATTAAATTTAAACTGCTCCTGATTGCCAAGTCTTGCTGCTCTACATTTTAAAAATCAGAACCTGATTTAACATTCCTAAGAGCCGGGGACCAGGAAACCACTGCTTCAGCACCACCTGGAAAGTGACGTCCATGAACTCCTGTAGATGAGCAGCATTTCAGGGTTCAAGAGAAGTGCAGGCACTCCAGGGAAAGAGTTGCCCTCTGCAGCATCTGTTTGTGAGCCTGTGAACCTGTAGATTCCTGTGGATTGTACCCAGACACGTAGAACCCATCGGACACTGAGGGGTAGATTTACAATTACTGGCGCATCCCTGCAAATTAGCAGGGATGCGCCAGTAATTGTGCGCCGCAACTACGCCATCCATGGTGCCCCGCATTTACAATGCGGCGCACCATGGGGCAAAAACGGCACAGATGCGTGACGCATCTGTGCCATAAAGGCGGCGCATTGCTGGAGTTGCGTCGCAAGCGCACCGCAGCTCCAGCAATGCTCTAGGGGGCCCTATCTGTCCAATGCTGTGTCAAGCCTTATGCCTGCTTCAAGCAGGTGCAGGGTTTTGATGCAGCATTGGCCTAAAAGTGGTGGCGGAGCTGCGGCGCCATAAGGAGGTGTTCCGGCGCAGGGGGGTCATTCCTGCGCAGGAACGCCTCCTAAAAGTGGCTGAGTGAAATCTACAAGATTTCACTCAGCCACTTTTAGGCCAATGCTGCATCAAAACCCTGCACCTGCTTGAAGCAGGCATAAAGCTTGACGCAGCATTGGACAGATAGGGCCCCCGAGAGCATTGCTGGAGCTGCGTCGCGCTTGCGACGCAACTCCAGCAATGCCCCGCCTTTACGGCAGCTGGGCCGTTTTTGCCCCATGGTGCGGTGGCGGAGCTGCGGTGCATAAGAACTAGCGCATCCCTGGGGATGCGCCTGTTATTGTAAATCTGCCCCTACTTTTTTTCTTTTGTGGTAAGCAGTCCATGAGAGTGCCTGTGTTTTCAAGCCTTCTCCCCTGTGTAGTTTCCTCCATGTGCACTGGTGTTGCTCCCTGTTCCGGTGTTATTCTCCCCACCCCCTACTTCTGATCTTGCCTGTGTGCTTCTCCCCATTTATTCCCTGCGCCCTTTGTGTTACTTACTTCCATCCGCGCTCTCAGTCTCTCTCCCCTTGTTTCTTCCCTATATCTGCACACCAGCATCTCCATGCCTTCATCTGTGTTGCATCCACCCCCCCTGTTGATTCCGCTCCCCCCACCAGTTTGAAAAAACACAAAAACACTTTGTGTTGTGCGTGCCTAAAAAATTATGCAGACAGCCAGGTTGAAGCCTTCTTAAAAATCTAATCTAGCCATGCTGCATAGCATCGAAACCTATTGGCTTTGCCATAGCTTGTTCATTCTTTGTTAGTCAAACTTTTGCAAACAGTTTATCTACACACCTCAATTAAGTGACTAATATAAAGAGGTTCAGTGATGAATTTCCCTTCCTGTGCGTCTGTAAGATTTAAAACTTTAGTGCTACAAGGACACTGAGGTACAGATTTAGTAAGATTTTACGCCGTGTTTGTGTCACAAAAGTGACTCAAATCAGCGCAAAATCTTTTGTCTGATTTTCCTTCGAGAGCTAAACTGGTTTAGTGCTGGAAATAACGTGAAAGTAAAGCAAAGCAGTGTACAGAGCTTCACTGCATTGCTCAGTGCAAAGGGGGCGTACCATGGATGGAGCATGGGCGTTCCCAAGCAACCACCTGAGGTTTCTGACGATAAATCCAATTTACTAAATAAAGTAGATAGAGTTTAGCATCAGAAAATAGCGCACCCTTCTACCAGGTGCTATAAATGAGAAATTTTCTTTTTCTCCTTTATTTTCTGACTTTGCATGTGTGCTGCACTGTATGTCACACATACAAAGGGGGAGGTTTTTTTTAAGTTAGTCTGTGCGTAGTATTTTGTACTGGAAGGGCTCCCTTCCAGTACAAAACTTATACTTGACTAGCGGAGACACCCTTGCACTATGGTGCAACGTTGTCCCCAGGGCGCACGGGTGCACATTTCTGCGTTGGCGCTAGGGAATGAGGAGGAGAGTGACATATTTCAGTAAATTTGGAGCTCTCCTTCTCTCACAGTGTGGGCGGGATTTGCAGCTGCTGCGCTGCGCGAGAAATTGGTAAATCTGGCACCAGGGGCCTCATTTATGAGAAGTGACTCATCGCTGCGTGAAAAAAGCGGTGCGTCACTTCTCAGTGCGCCCTCCTTGAGACATGATTAATGCGTCATATGTATTGTATGACACATCATGTTGCAAGGAGTTACAGATATGTTAGTATTTCTGACGTATGTGTATGGAGCAGAAGTGACACATTGCTGGAGTGTGTCACAAAAGTGACGCAACTCCAGCAAGGTGTCAGCCTGCGCCAGTCTTACGCCTGCTGTGAGGCAGGCATAAGATATTGACGCATTTGCACCCTAGAAGTGGTGCAGTGAATTCTTGTAGATTTCACTGCGTCACTTCTACAGGGTTACATACTTGGGAATGCCCACCCTGAATACATTATACCTGACGCAAGTATAATGTAGCGCAGGGGTTTACAAAGTGACGCATCTGCTTGGATGCGTCACTTTGTAAATAGGGTGCAACAGAAGACATGATTTGCGCCGCCCATGCATCACAAAAAGTGACACAACGGATGCGCAAAACTGTCGCAAGGACTCATAAATAAGGCCTAAAGGTTTTCTCCTTTAATGAAACGTTTGCTCATTCATTTTTTAATGAGTAAAGATCTCTTTATAGTGGTCTGAACGCCTGTTATTTAAACTCAATACCACAGCTTTACACCTAAAAAATATCCCTCATTGATCCTCTATATAACATCCTTGGAACCCCAAATGGCCGCCATTTGACCCCAAAACTACACTCCGGGAAAAGGTCACAGCTACAAGCTACAATGAAATTCTTTGGCGTGAAAAACGGTTGTTTTGTTACCCTAAAACGCAGGCTCTTTGAGAACAAAAGTGTGCAGCACTTAAACAATAAACGATACACAAAACTTTTTTTTTCGAAAATTGTCTGCTGGACTTTGTGATTACTGCAATTCCATAACTAAATATACTTTAATTCTCATTGGGTAAAGGTGTGACCGTAAATTAGAACGGTGCACATTGAGTCATTTAATTGTATAGATTGCATAAAAAATATTGTGAGGTAAAATACCTCTAAAAATGTACAGCTGTGTGTCGAAAATAATACTGTCCATAAAACATTTAAAAGAATAAAATTATCATCCTCCCCGTCGGGGAATTGAACCCCGGTCTCCCGCGTGACAGGCGGGGATACTGACCACTATATTAACGAGGAACCGATGTGTGCATGCCTGCCGAGCAGCTCCTTGTCTAGACTTCAGCCCGCCCTGACTGTTTGTGTCTAATTGTTGTTATTTCCTAGCAACTTCACACCAACACAGGAGGCCACGGGCTCAACAAACACACACACTCCCTCCCACCATACACACACAAACACACTCCTCCCTCTCGCCTCACAGCAACCCTCTCGCCTCCAGGCAGACGCTCTCAGCAGCATCACCTGATGCCAGAGTCACCACAACCAGCTCCCAGGGCTGCTTCAGACGGGGCCCGGACTGGCTCTTCAGCCCAGGGGCCCCTGGCTCTGTCTGATGAGGGGGCATTGCAGCGGGGGCTGCACACAGGGAGGGGGGCGGGAGACACCACCCCCCTCACCCCCGCCGGAGGAGAGAGCTGGGCTGGAAAGGAGAAGAGGGGAGGCAGGAAAAGCCCCGGCGTGTGAGGGTCCGAGAAAGAGGCGCTTTCCATTGTGAAGCAGAGGGAAAAAAAGTGGAGAGTTTGCAAAAGTCCTTCGAGCCGGATTTGAACCAGCGACCTAAGGATGACAGTCACTCCACTACAGTCCTCCGCTCTACCAACTGAGCTATCGAAGGCTCTGATCCACAACTCGCCAAGCTGGTATATGACATAAGGAGTGGAGCCAGAGGTGTTCCATCCAGGCAGCTGTCTGTTTCTACACCAACTCAAGGGCTTCATACAGCTGCAAAACCTGACATTGAAAAATTCTTTTCCAAAGCAACGCCCCCCCACCCCCTTCGTCACTTTATAATGTGGGAGGAGCCTCTCCCCCATCAATAACAAATGTCTGTCAGTTTTGTCTCTGAACTCTCCTGAGTTCATGGGTTTCTGTGCTTGGGCTGAGCACGTTGACTGAATCTCAAATTCATTCACTGCAATTTGTACTATTTTTAAAGTCAGTCTTAAAATTGCCCGCCCTGTTGGCAAAGCGGCCGGGGGAGTTGCTAAGGCAGTCTCAGCTTGCCTTTCGCCCCAGGCTGAGAGCGAGGACGACGGCGACGCTGCAATGCCGGAGGCGGAGCCTTCAGAGGAGGCGGGTCACGAGGAGCAGTTCCATGCCCCTCCGGAGGGCAGGCCCCCTGCCGCAGGCATGTTCCCCCCCCTCGTGGGGCTGCTGTTGTGCGTGGGGTGCCTGGCGGGAGGCGGGGTCGCTCAGGGGGGAGGCTCCTTCGGAAGGGGAATACTTTGCGGTCTTGCAAGCCCCTTAAGCCTACCTCGACGACTAGAGGCCGGCGGGGGAGGAGCTTGGTGTCTAGAGGCCCTGCTTTCGTGCCTGGTTTGCGGTCTGCTTCTGTGCCTGCCCCCCCCCTACAGGTGGAGCCCCCCAGCCTGGTTTGGGCCCTTTCTTGGTTATCAATGGGCAGCGTTTTCTGCGTTCGGCGGCCCCTTGTGATGCTCCTGGTTTTCCTGAACTATCGGAGGATTTTGCTGGTCAGTTTGTGGGCCCTGTGGGACCTGGGGTATGTGTTACCGGGCCTGCCCCCCCCTTTTCCCAGGGTTCCTCGGTTGATTGTGGGGAGTCCTCCCCGCCTGCTCTTCTCCTGGATGGGGTTGCGCGCGGGCCTTGGGGGGGGGGGGGGGGGGGAGCCTGTTACTTCCTGTTCTTTCTCCCCAGCCTCCTGGCGGTGTGCACTCTGTGGGGGATGCCTCAGCTGCTCCTAGCCCCCCTCCACTGTGTCCTTTCCCAAACCACGGGGGCGCCCCTTATGGTGCCTGACCGGCGGCTTGTCCGTTTGGGTGGTGGCCGGGGAGTAGGGTTGGGCGATGGTGTGGTTTCGGAGGTGGCTCATCTGGGTGCGGCTGGTGGTTGCGGCGCATCGACATCAGTGAGGTCCGGTCTGTTCGGCCGTGGACAGAAGACTCCTCTTACTGCGGGTCCTCAGTTTCCACTTCAGTGTGCTTCACGGGCTGCCCCAACCGTGGTTTCTAGGGAGGGGAGAGCGGAAGGGGCTTCTGGAGCGGACCCCCTTTTTCAGAAACAGGGCACAGTGCGCAGTACTGGTCTTACTGCGGGTCCTCAGTTTCCCTTTCGGAGTGGTTCACGGGCTGCCCCAACGGCGGTTTCTGGGAGGGGAGAGCGGAAGGGGTTTCTGGAGCGGACCCCCTTTTTCAGAAACAGGGCGCAGTGTGCAGTACTGGTTTTCAATGGGAAGTTTATGACAAAGGTGTGGAAGAAGGGGAACTTCCTGGTGGAAGTGGTGAATATGTTGAAGATGATGTTTTACATTTGGATCTTTATGATGATGATTGCGAGGAGGGAGAAGTTCGGGATGAGGAGGTTGCTGTGCCGGTTCGGACCGGGGGTCTGGGGCAATCCTGTGATCTCAGTGTTTTGCAGGAGTCTGGAGCGGACCCTGCAGCAGCGACCAATCCGCGCCAAGGAGATCCTGCAGTGTTTCGGCAGAAGTTGGCACAGTTGCCTACAGGTAAGAAGGGTTGGTGGTCTGTGTGGCAGCAAGGGGAGAGTCTGCCCGTTAAAAGTACTCGTTCTATTGGTGTTGGGGATGGGAATGTGGGGGAGCAAGTTGCTCATCCAAAGCTGTCTGAGCGGCAGGCTTCTGTGCCGGCTACGTCCAGAGGGGAGGAGACCGCCATTTCAGCGGGGCGGTCAGGTGCTGTGGCTCCTGTGGCCAGTGCAGGGGACCCGGCTGTTCCCACGAAATTGCCATATTCTGGCATTGGTATGCCGTTAGGTTCCCACTTGTCGGAAATAACTAAATCTCGCATTTGGGGTAATGAGTATGTTGATGTTTTTAAATTGCTCCATCGGGATTTGCAGGCAAAAGAAGGGTCTAAGGAGGAGGAGTTGGAGTTGGCGCGGAGGCCGCGGGTTCCCAAGTCCATTGAAAATTGGATGTCTGCCTTTTTGATTTATGCTAGTGTCTACTGCCAGCGTCATGCGGATAAGGCGGTGGCCATGCTGAAATACGTGGACGTCTTTAGGAAGGCCTACAGCTATTTTGGGGGTTTTGCTTGGCTGTCGTATGACGAGGAATTCCGTGCGAGGATGAGCTTGTTCCCTGAGCGATCTTGGGGTGAGGTTGATACCGAGTTGTGGTTGCAGTGGATGTCTTCGGCCCATCCCCCCGCCACTACTCACGCGGCTAGTGGTTTACCGATCACGTATCGGTCCTTTCCTTCTCGCCCCGTGTAGTATCCTTGCCCCATCCCCTTTCATTATGGAATGTTCTAGCCATGATGCTCTGTGGAATGTTAGCACTCTGTGAGCTTAGGCTGGCAGTTGGCTTGGGGCTGAGCATCTTGCAGGATGTTCCTGTTGGGGTCCTATTGGTTTATATCATTATATCTGCTTAACTTGCAATAAACCATCTAACTACATCAACTGTCTATGGACCTAATTACTACAATATTCATGGCGACGAGGTGACCTTCCCACGCAATGGGCAAAGCAGCGAAGCGAATTTCAAAAGAAAATTACCCACAAGTTGTCTTCAAAAGAAATAAGTCAAGAAATGTTTCCTTCACTAAAGAGAAAATGACTAGCGCCAACAAGAAGATCAACACTAATGGAACAAGAGCCAAAAGATACATTAAAAGACAAGAGATACACCAAGAAAAATACCACCTTCAGAGTAAGGAGCCACTAAAGAAACATCAGCGCAGTAAGAAACAAGCATTTACAATGCAATGGTCTCGGCAATATTATAGGTAGAGCTATTGGAATTGCTCATTTTTTAAAATCTTTTTTGTATCCCTAAATAAATGGCATTGTCATTTGTATTGGCATTAGCTTTGTATTTTGCATATGTGATACCTATTGCATTAGCAGAGAGAGAGTGAGATAGAGAGAGCGAGTGAGGTATTGAAATAGAGAGAGAGTGAGGTAGTGAGAGGGAGTGAGGTAGATAGAGAGTGAGGTAGTAAAGAGTGAGGTAGAGGGATGTTGTGAGGTAGTGAGATATAAGCATAGATTGATGTTGTGATGTAGTGAGATAGAGAAAGAGGTAGTGAAAGAGAGTGAAAGTGAGTTAGTGAGATAGAAAGAGTGAGGTAGTGAGATAGAGAGTGATTGAGGTAGTGAGATAGAGAAAGAGAGTGACGTGAGGTTGTGAGCTAGAGAGTAAGGTAGTGAGAGAGTGAGGTAGTGAGAGAGTGAGGTAGTGATGTTTTGAGAGAGAGAAGTTGTGAGATAGTGAGATAGAGTGGAATAGTGAGGTAGAGAGTTATGTAGTAAGAGATAGGTAGATAGAGAGTGAGAGACAGAGAAAGTGAGGTAGAGGGATGTTCTGAGGTTGTGAGATAGAAACAGTGAGTGAGTTTGTGAGGTAGTGAGATAGAGAGAGAGAGAGTGAGGTAGTGAAAGAGAGTGAAAGTGACTTAGTGAGATAGAAAGAGAGCGAGTGAGGTAGTGAGAGAGAGTGAGGTAGATAGAGTGAGGTAGTGAGAGAGAGAGAGTGAAAGAGTGAGTTAGTGATGGAGTGATTTTTGGTGGTAGGGAGATAGAAACAATGAGTGATGTTGTGACGTAGTGAGATAGAGAAGGATTGAGGTAGTGTAAGAGAGTGAAAGTGACTTAGTGAGATAGAAAGAGAGAGTTAGTGAGATAGAGAGTGACGTAGTGAGTTGGAGAGAGAGAGTGAACTTGTGAGATAGAGTGAGTCAGCGAGAGAGTGTTGTAGTTATTTTTTGAGTGATGACTTGTGTTATAGTTAGGTAGTGAGAGTGATATCGAAATAGATTGATGTTATGGAGAGAGTTAGTGTGAGAGAGAGTGAGATAGTTTTATAGATATAATTTGAGTAGTGATGTAGTTATTTTTGTTTTGTGGGAGAGTGAAGTAGATTTAGAGTGAGGTAGTGAGAGATAGAGAGAGTAAGGTAGTTAAAGAATGAGGTAGTGAGGGTGAGAGTTGTTGTGCTGTATTGAGATAGAAACAGAGCGATGTTGTGAAGTAGTGAGCTAGAGAGAGAGTGAGGTAGTGTATGAGAGAGTGAAAGTGAGTTAGTGTATTTGAGAGAGAGAGAGTGCGGTAGTGAGATAGAGAGAGTGAAGTAGTGAGTTAGAGAGAGTGAAGTTGTGGGGTAGTGAGAGTGATGTAGTGAACTTTAGAGAGTGTGTCGTGATATAGTGAGTTTCAAGAAAAATACTACTTTTTCAAGAAATGAGTACTCAGGTGCCAGAGACTCCTTAAAGGATTAAAGGATTTCTGATCAATTATTCGAGAAAAAGACAAGTCTTAAATACACTTGACATCAGGCACAGACAGACAACTAACATCCTTCCAGAAAAGAGAGGTTATGTTTTGTTATACTGAAATACAACTAGTTTGATAGGGCAGATATAGTTAAGGTCCTTGAACTTGAAGGCTATATGAAAGAGAAAGCCATGTCTAAATGGAAGTTTGTCAAGGACACACACAGATTCAACTGGAAAATATAGCACTCTTTTGAATAGTATTACCCTGCTCGTTGTTTATCAGAAATAACATCTTCTTTGAAACAAATAAAGATATAACCAACTATTTTATTCCTTCACACTCTAAGCCAAAGAAACAGGTCACCCATGTAGGCAAAAAGTTAAACCTTTATGTTATTATTGCCACGTTCACAATATTATCAGGCACATTTTCTTGAACATTACATTAAAAAAATCCCCAACCCTGAATTAGTTAGACTGCATTCAAGTACTGAAAATAAATCCTTTGATTGTGCTCCGGGCAAAAGAAAATAATTTAGATTTAAAGCAAAAAGAATTGAACACTTAGCTCATCATGGAGCCTATGTGGTAAATTAAACAAAGAAAAGCAAAATTCTTAGCAACAGAGTCGGCCCTCAACCCTGTGAGCAGCGCCATGAAACCAATACCAAACCAACATGGGATTTCATTAACACCATACGGGCAGATCAAACCAGAAAGTGATCCACATGACATGACAAAAGATGACATGGTATCTTCAATATTACCACTGAATGGCAACAATGAGTCTAACAGCACAAGCAGCCCTTCCTATTCAGAAAACATTTGGTTTTGCACCTCAGGTTAGAGAGTAGGAAAAAGTTCAACAAGACAGTTCAGTTGCCCCAATGATTGTCAATAGTACAGCATTATATCAATTTCAATGAAGCAGGGGTGGTTTGCTCTTGTAGAATCCAATTTTTATAATGTCGCGATTTCCATCAATCACTCAGAATAACCCGTTAAATACATCAACTGAAACTAGATTTTCCAGGTATAAGGGCACCTTAGAAAAATTCATGATGGAACATTGAGAAAAAAGGTTTTGGTTCATCGCTATTTCAGAGAGTAAATGAACACCTGAATGCCTTTAATTGCAAACATGACCAATTTATTAATTTATCGCTCCACCATTCATTCCAACTTTCAACGGATTTAAGAAAATGGGCCCCCAACTAATTCCTGGAGTTGCAACAGAACAGTAAGTAGAATATTGATTGGATGTTCAGAATGCTCTAGAATAATCAATGCCACAATGTTCTTGAGTTATTTTAAAGCGAACAGTCATTTGTTGGGAACAAACTAAAGACATAAAAGAAGACTTTGATACTACTTGAGGATCAGGGAGATAATGGTTTTCTCATTCTGGAAACTATTATTATATTGCCTTAACTGCGAATATTAGCAGAATTCACCCAAGATAAAAATCAGACATGAGCTGGCTAGAAATCAGAGCTACATTAGTTCACTACATAAAAATGGTTTTAAGAACACAGCTGTTGAATATATTAAACACAGCCATCTTTGCACTCACTATGCGACGCATGCAGTGGCAAATTTTAAATTGCAGGTAAAGAATTCCAAATCATTCCACTGCTACCACTAAATGGAATAAATGCGACTGCTTTCTGCATCTGTAATTTATATTGCATGTCAGTATAAATGGACAAACCAAGGCATCAAAGCCGTAGCATTAATGTGAGACAGGAAGATTTGGTAAATTTTAAACTCAGAGATTTTACCTGTAATAATGTTTTAGCATTTACTTAGTCAAATGCATTTAAACGATCATGCCACAGAGTTATGAAGGAAGAGTCTTTATTGCTGATGGCCAGATGCGCTTATGGTGGATTGGGTGGTTTAAAACATTTCTCGTGTTGAATGAAACGTCATTATTGAGAATATTTCAGTCTCTTTTTATTGGCTCAGTACTCTGGAAATGCCTGCATGCATAATCGTGCATGCATGATAAGGAATGCAATTACATGATCAGTGCAGAACAGATGCCAGAGGAATTGTAGGCAGCAAGACACATTCTGTAACACACAAACCTGCCACCAAATATATCACCTGTCAAATCACCTATATCACCAACAAAAAATGTACTTGCTAGTTGCGGAAAGAAGAAGTGAGCCTCTCTTATCTCTAAACAAGCCTCAAGGAGACCGTGGCTACATAGAAAATAACATATGTTTTCCAAATACATGCTTATGCTTATTTCTTTTCCAATAGACAAATCCTGAATTAATGGGAACATTGTAACCTTTTCCAAGCAAGACCCTGACTCTCGATCAATTCACTGCTCTCTAATGTTTTGTTGATTCACGCATTTAATAACTTCATAGTTTGAGACAAAAGTAGAAAAATATGAAAGAGACTCGTGAGCAGAGAACACTAAAATGATGACGTCTTAGACAAGCATTATCATAACTCCTACCATGATGCGGGTATCTGCTCTGAAATGCACACACGAGCGGGAGGGGGGCAGGAAACAGACAGGGGGCGGGAAACACACACACGGACAGCGAAAATACACGGAGAGCGGGAGGGGGGCGGGAAACAGACAGGGGGCGGGAAACACACACACGGACAGCGAAAATACACGGAGAGCGGGAGGGGGGCGGGAAACACACACACGGACAGCGAAAATACACGGAGAGCGGGAGGGGGGCGGGAAACAGACGGGGAAGAAGTTTGAGACAAAAGTAGAAAAATATGAAAGAGACTCGTGAGCAGAGAACACTAAAATGATGACGTCTTAGACAAGCATTATCATAACTCCTACCATGATGCTCTGAAATGCACACACGAGCGGGAGGGGGGCGGGAAACACACACGGACAGCGAAAATACACGGAGAGCGGGAGGGGGGCGGGAAACAAACAGGGGGCGGGAAACACACACACGGACAGCGAAAATACACGGAGAGCAGGAGGGGGGCGGGAAACAGACAGGGGGAAGAAGGCACGGAGGGAAACAGCCACGATCTTACCTTCACTGCGAAGGATCGAAAATGGCGGACACAAGCTCCGAGATTTTTTCGGATTTGGGGGCGTGGTTTTGATGTTCTGAGTGACGGACAACGTCACTGTCTAAAGAACATCAAAAATTACGCCCCCAAATCCGAAAAGGACGGGGCTACATCGGAGTGACTGATCTCTCCTCCAATGGCTGGCCTCCGTTTAGGAAGCCAGCCAATGAAGGAGAGACAGGGCAGGGAGGCGGGACCTACAGCGCACTAAGAGTCATTAAATCTCCAGCCTAAGTCTGCGCAAGCGCAGCCTTTTAGGCCTCCGACCTAAAAAGGACCCCATCAGTGTCCATCACATCGGACAGCCTCTGCCAAAACATGCTGTGAGTGGTTTCCTTGTACATATGGTCATCATTTCCATCTGAAGTAAGCATGACGTTATTTTCTTTCCCTTGTTTTGGCTCTTTAAAGTTCAGTGCGACCTGCCTGTGACATTTAAAAATATTGTGCCGGTTAAAGCATACAGTACACTGCTACAAACAATTTATTTATTTATTTTTTCTCATTTTTCTTGGTCGTCTGTGTACATGTAAAACCAGTACCTTCACGAGCGCAAGCATAACTTTGTCATGTCGAAATTCATCTTTCCATTTAAATGCCTTAAAAGACATTAATCTCCAGCTTTCACCAAGTGGAAGCACTGTTTACACCTCGAGTTAGTTCATGCCACTGTTTACACCTCGAGTTAGTTCATGCCACTGTTTACATCTCGAATATGTCAGAAGCCCTGTTTTTATCTCTTAACGTTCAACTTTGAATTGGCAGAGAAACGAAAAATAAATGTGTAAAGCTTTTCAGTCAAGTCACATTTTTGGCGCATAAATGGTGTGTGAAACTGTGCCTCGATCTGACTAGAGAAGAAGTATTTGTTTTGGCACTCGGGGAAAAAGGAAATGTTTATTGGCACTCGAGGAAAAGGAAATGTTTATTTTACACCATAACGTGTGCCTTGAACTTGAACTGTCTCCAGAAGAAGAACTGGATTTTGCCACTTGGGGAAATGGAAATGTTTATTCTACACCGGAAACTTTTTTTTTTCTATCATAACACCATTTTAATCTGCGCCATGCACACAAGACTTTAACTGTCTTTTCAAAACTGGATATTGTGCGCGAGCAACACGCAAGGCTTACCTTTGCTCCTGTGCACTTTGTGACGCCATAAGAATGCTTCTTCTTCACGTTATGGAGCAGCGCCTTGCGGAGAGCCACTCGGTTTGACGTGAGATACGTGACACCATTTTGCGTGCTGGATTTTCCTTTCGAATTGTCACCATAGCAACTTCACTTCAAGGAGAGGCACGTCATTACCTCCTCGTCAGCCCTCCCCGTCCCATTTCTTATTAATGAGCATAGCTCCTCCCACCAGAAACTCCCAAGCAACTAAAAACCCATCCCTTCCCTCCAGGCCACACCCACACCCTAAGGCATATAAGCATGTGACCCGCCCATCCACATCCTGTTTGTTTTTTCTGCGGAATTCATTTCCTGGCAACTTCGTCGTGGGGGTACTGGACCGGTGCCTCCTTTCGGGTAAGTGTGAAACGGCCTGCTGGGCGGCCGTTTGTTCCCCTGTTGTACCTGTTTTTATCATGTACTTTTGAGTCCCTGCTTTAGCGGGACAGTGGGGTTGGGGGTCCTTGACTGCCTGGTGTGGGGTGGTGTCTCCCTGCTGCGGCCTCCCCTCTTCCGGGTATGTTCCCTGCCCTAGCGGGTGCACCTGGGGAGGGAGGGGGGGGTGTGTTGGGCGCGGCTAGCTTCTCTGCTCGCCAGTGGCGTGGCGGTTTGGCTCCTCCTTGGAGGTGTGTTTGGGGGCTCGGTGCTCGTCTCGGGCCCGTGTTTCCCTTTTTTGTTTTGTTACCTGGGAGGCAGTACGCAATGCAAATATCGTACTGGATGCGCACAGAGCATTGTATAAAGCGGCCGCGAGAACAGGCTCTGCAATATCCCTGCGGGGAAACGCTTAGAGCATTTAACTGGACGGGGCTCTGTCTACCGGAGCTTCGTGATCTCTGGCCGCGGGTCGCTCCCTGCCTCTTTTTAGGGGGCATTGCTTTGGTTCACACAGTGGGCCGTGTTTGCGATGCTGTGCCTGTATGCTTCCTTTGGAATGTCCGGGAGTTTGTGTTCCCGTGTCTGTTTGGAGGCAGGTTGCTTTGCATGTGGAAGCTGCTCTCTCTTTCGGTCCTGGTTTGGGATGCCTGTTCTTTCTAGGGCGGGTCTTGGGCTCAAACTTCCACGGACCCGATAATTCTTGCCTCGGTGCCTATTCCAACCCTTGCGGGTGAGTAGTGCGCTATGCAAGTATCCATATGCATTTAATTGCGTTCCGTTTGTCCTTCAGTTTGGGGGCGCCCTGGTGTTCTGGATATATTGGGCTGTGCCTCGTGACACATGCGTGGGGCTGGTACTTTTGGGGGTCGGGACTCTGTGTGCTGGGGCTGCGTGTCCTTGGTTCCTCCCCTGGCCTCTTTCTCCTGCCGTGGGTCGCTCTATGCCCCTTTTTTGGGGGCATGGCTTTTGTTTAAGGCGGTGACCTGTGGTGGTAGCGCGACTTGTCTTCCTGCTGGGGCCTCTCCTCTTCCGGGTTGGTTCCCTGCCCTGGCGAGTTCACCTAGGGTGGGAGGGGAGGTGTGTTGTGCACGGCTGGCTTCTCTGCTCGCCAGTGGCGTGGCGGTCTGGCCTCCTTTCAGGTACGTGTGGGTCGGTCTGCTTGGCGGCCGTTTTTTATTCCCCTTGGATGCCTGTTGTTTCGGGTACATTTGAGTTACTGCTTTGGCGGGACCATGGGGCTTGGGGGAGTCCGGGTCTCCCTCTTTCTGTCTTGTTTGGACTGGCCTGCTGGCCTGGGGGGGTGTGGCATTCCCTGTTTGGCCCTTGTGGATCTTGCTTTGCTTGGTCTGGGCGCTCCTTTCTCTGTTCTGTGCCCCTGTTAGAGATGTGGTTTTGGCATGTATGGGCTCTGCTGTCACGGGGAGGTGGTGGTCGCTGGGTCTTCCGCTGCTCCTTCCTTTGGGCATGGTCAGGTTGCTTCTGCCACGTGGATCCTGTCTTGGATTGGTTGGGTCCGGGGGGGGCGTGCCTTAGTGGTTTTCTGCTCCGTGTTCGGGTCGCTTTTTGGTTCCATAGACCCTGGGTGGGTGGACAGTCTGTAGACTTTTTCACCTTTCGCCTATTGTTGGGGCTTGTGGGCCTCCCCTTTCCTCGATCTGTGTGTGCTGTGCAGGAGGGGGTGTGGGGGATGTTTGGCGAACTTGCCTTTCCCTGGTTTCTGGAGGTGTCCTGGCTGTGTAGCGATTGGGGTTTCCTTTACAATGGTTCGCTGGGGTATCCTGGCTGTGTGGCGAGGGGATCCCGGTGGCTGGTGTGGCAGCTCGGTGCCTGGTGGTGTCCGTGGTTGCGGTTCCTTCTTCTCCTGTGGTCATGCGGGTTGGGGGACCTTGAAGCTGGCTTTTGCTACCTCTGGTTTTGCGGTCCGGGCTGCGTCTTGCCCTGGCTTTTGGGTTCGGTCGCTTCGTGTGAATGTCCGTTTTTTCTGTACTGGTTTGCTGGTTGTGGGTCCCTCTGCCTCTTTTTCCGGGTTGGGACTGCAGTTGGAATTCTGGGCAGACTTTTTCCTTTGCAACCCTTGGTGCGGTGACGACGGTGGCTGGGTCCTCTGTGTCTGCTCGCTGGGTTTTGCCTTGGTGGACGGTTCTGCTTGGGGGACTCCCATAATGGTGCTTCCCTTCGCGGACTCTTTACTATTTTGGGATCCGTGGGATTGTGCGCCTGCTTTTGGGCGGCGTTTCGTTCTGATTTGGTGGCCCTGCCCTTTGGTGGTATGGAATGGGGCCGGGGTGTCCCTTCCTTCCTCTTGTCCCAGGGTGTACGGCGTGCTTCCCCTTTATCTTGTCCCTCCTTGTTGGGCTGGGCTGCTGGCTGTGTTCTGTGCTGCCCCTTTTTCCCATTTCTCAGGCGCTGTGGCGGGCTCTTTGCTCAGGGCTCGGGTCTCGTTTCTGAAGGGGCGGTGTTGTGGGTGCAAGTGTTTCGGCAGGGTCGGGGGGTGTACTCACTCCTGTTTCTGTTCCGGGGCCCTTCTGGGGTCTGCTGTCCGGTGCTGGTTGTGGCAGCTGCACGCTTGTGTCTCCCTCGTCGATCCTTCTGGTTCTCCGGGACGCATTCTTCTTATGCCGGTTCCCGCGGCTTCTTTGCCTACTTGGGGGTTCCGGGTGTTCCCTGCCTTGTTCGGTAGGTTGATTCTTCCTCTTCTTTCCTTCCGGTTTAGGCCCTTTCGTGGGGTGTTTGCTGCCTCCTGATTCAGTTTGGGGTTTCTTTACTTGTTGTCTTCCTTCTTTGCATCACTCATGTGCTGCTGTTTGTGGGGTGGTTTCGGCACCTCGGTTGGTGGGGTTTTCCTGACGGTGCCCCGCAGACTACGGTGGTGGTTGGGGCTCGGTCTTCCTCTCCTCCCCGGCGGCTCCATGTTCGGCGGCTGTTCCTGCTGCTGTGTGGTTTGTCCTTGGGCCCGTTGGCTCTTGTTCCCCCTGGCGTGTCTTGCTCTGGGCCTCTTGCGGGGCTATCCGTTTGGGTCCTGTGTGGGGTTGGTTCTCTGGCCTGGGCTCTAGTGCTCTGTGGAGTGTTTTGTGCCTCTGCTGTCGCTGGCTCCCGCTGGACGGTGGGTTCATTTCCTGCCTCTGCTTTCTTGGTGTCCCATGGGGGTTTTGTGCCTTCGGCCTTGCTTGCCTGGGTGCTCCTGATCTTGTTTGAAGGATCTGGGGTTCTGCAGTTTCTTGCCTGGTTGGTGCCTGGTTGGGAGGTCGCCTGGGTATGCTGGGTGCTGTCGCTGCTCTTGTGCCTCTGGTGGCGCTGGCTCGCTCTGGTCTGGGGTTGAATCCTGATTGCCTGTGCTTTCAGTCTGTCCCATGGTTGGTTCGGTTGGCCTGGCCTTTTTCTGCCTTGGTTCCTCCTGAGGTTCATATTGGTCTGGTCGGACTGTGTGCTGGTGGTGTGTTTGGACGTCCGCCTTTGTTGTGCTGGGATGGCTTCACTTGACGGTTCGGCTGTTCGGCCGGGAGGGGGGGGGGGGGCGTTTTCTTCCTTGTGGCCCCTTGGACTTTTCGTCTACCGGGGGGTTTTTCTTCCCGGGGCGGCTCTCCTGCGTGGGGTGTTTCCCTCCCGGTCCGAGTTATGCCTCTTGCTGTCCTGGTTCAGAGTCTCGTGGTTGGGCCTGTTTTGCTTCTCCGGGGATTGCCTTGTGTAGGAGAGTAGGGTCTGCTATCCTATGGTCACCCCAAATTTTTGCTTTTTGCTTCACTGGTTTCTGACTTAATGTGGCTGTGGGCCTGCTAATCAGACCCACAGCCTGCTGTTCTCTCTCTAAATTACTGCCAATGCACTTTAGGTGCATTACGAATTGGAACTGGTTCACCTTATGAGCCCCTGTACTAGTGCACCCTAGGTGCCCAGGGCATAGGTGTATCCAAGGCCTACCAGGGGCTGCAGCACGTATTGTGCCACCCCTGGCCTGGCCTCCATATTTGACACAACTGGCTGATCACTCAGCTGGGGTAAGTCGGTGTAACCACCTCTTACTTAGGTACAGTATGTCTGTGCCTAACCCTAAACTGGACACATATGTTCCTATCAGCCACTCCTATGGAAGGCCTCATCAATCCTGGAGGCAGAGTGCTTGGAAATATGTGAGATGGTGCTCTAGCATGAGCTGAGCCTGTCTGCAGCTGTCGGGAACCACTCCCTAAGCTGTTCCGGGATATTGCCATACCATATACTCTTAAGTGCATTATAATCCTCGCGGTTATTTGCTATCTTTGGTTTGGCTTTATCAAAACATGTCGAGTAAGGTGTCATACGAATTGGAATACTATCCCCTCGCCAATTCTGGCGACGGGGATAGCATTCCACCCTTCTAGAGGGACACGACATGTGTGTAGCCTTAACCCCGGTTAAAGTTAAACAGAGCCTCAGCATCACAAAATGGATGCTGCCACCACAGACACGAGTCTGGCCTCCTGCTGCTGACCGAAACTCGGCAGATGGTGGCCGGGACAAAGGGTTTCCTGCCTGGGGAGGTGCGAGCACCACCCCAGACAGGGTTTTGTGTATTGGGTAGGACAGGGCTGAATAGAATCAGACATGCCCGGGGCACACAAGGTGTCCCCGTGCATAGGCCAGTCAAAACCGGTCCTGGGACTTTCCAGACCCAGGCCTGGCGCGGAACTGGACAAAGGAAAGGGGGTGTAACCGCCCCCCTTCCTGGTTCCTCCCAGAGGAGGGACCTAGTAGGTGATCCACCCCTCAGATTGGGAATAAGAGCGGGAGCAGTGCCATTGCACAGCAGATCATCCTGAATCAACTTTACACGAAGAAGAAGACTGGACTTCGACATTCTGCTGCACAGAAGACTGAAGAGAATCTCCCTTGTGGCCTAGGAGTGGCCACCCTGTGAACACAGGTACCAACCAGCAACTCGACGTCTGCTTTGCCGCCGCCTCCCGCCGGAGACCGAGCCCAGAGCCCGACAGGAACCAGACTCCCAGACCTCTCAAAGCCCGATCCACAGTCCCTGCAAAGAAGGGACCCGTGGAGGCACCGAGTGACGTGGGACCGGACCTCTTGGAAGACACTCGAAAAGCTGACTGCACAGCTTCTGAGGCATCCTCGACGTTGTGCTTTGGGGACTGAGAACCCCCACCACCGAGCAGCCCTTGCACCGAAGAGCAGCCCTCCAGCATCTCCACGATCTGCGTGGGGCCCTTTTGCATTGTGCCACTCGACGCGCCATCCCGGCCACTAGCCACGCGGCCAGCGGCCATCTTGGCGACGAAACCGAAGATTTACACAGCAGGTCTGGTTGCTCCAGACCTACCCAAGCTCCTGTGAAAAGGAGCACCCACTCTGACCTTGCTGGTCCGAGTGAACAGCATCTTTCAACTTCTGCGTGGCTTGCATTTGCCAAGGACTGTTTGCTCCGATCAGGTCGCCGACACAGCCAACAGCGAGAAGCCTACGTGGGACAGCTCGTGACCGACTCCTGGACGTCCTCGACCCCGGGTATCCACGTGGCTGCAGAAAGAAGCTACCCGACAACGCCTGTTTGCACCCGACATCGCCTGGTTCCAATCTGGTTCCACGGTAGTCACTGGCTAGTGACTTTGAACATTGTCCCCTCTGCTTTCAGGTCTTCACATCTTCAGATCCACCCTTGGATCCACCGGAACTCTTCTCATCGAGCCGCCTGCAGCATCTTCAGCTCCAAGCACCATCGACCAGCGTGACGAAACCCGACACTACTTCGACCCTGTGCACCCGCTTCCTGTGGGTGAGGTAACTCAGCTCCGCCGGTGCTCCTGCACTGGTACACATCCCAAGGGCCTGTGTTTTAAGTTTCAGCTCCGTAGGTCACTCGGAAGGTTCCTAACTTTCTAACTTTGTGCTTTTTACGCACCATAGACTTTGTATTGAAAAGTGCGTGCACTTTGAACACTGCACCCGAGTCCCGTGGGCCTTTCCCGACTTAGTCATTGCCAGTCTCGAATAGCTCCAGCGATTCCCAAGGCCCTAGGCCTCTTCACTTTCCTCTTGGTATCTCTTATACCACTTTCTTAGTATATGGTTTAGGTGGCCCCTAGGGCTCATCCATATTGTGCAACTTTTGTGTATTTTAAACTGTCTTATGATTTAACGCTTGTGCTTCTGTGCTCATAAAGAGTCCAGGGGATTTTATAGTTAATAAATCAATATATATTTTCAATATATATCTGTGTGGTGTCCCTTTCATTTGGTATTCAAGGGGGTTGTGTATGGTATAACAGCTGGCTTCACATGCCTTTCAGAGTTTAGCCTAAGACTGCTTTGTCCACGTTACCACTAGGATAACTGGTCTACAAGGTTGAATTACAACCATCATCATAAGGGTTGCTTGGCATGATACAAAGTGATCACTAAGAATTAGTGAGCATTATATATCAGGCCAACTTCTCACATTGGTGAGCAGCGGATTGGGATCTGAGCTTGCTGTTGTTTTACCATTACAATCTTTGAGATTATCATTTGAAAGATCATACAGGTACCTGCTAGGTACATATAAAACAAGACTAGTATACTTAAGTTCTACTGAACTTAGTTGTTGTAGAGCAAAGGTAGTAGCACACCCTAGCTACAACTACTAGATAGGTTTAGTAGGTAAACACCAGTGTAGGTAGATTGCAACACATCCACCACACTAGAGCAATGTCTGTAACAGAGGGGTCCAGTGGACTTACTCCTGTTGAGAGTGACCCTCCAAGGGCACCATCCAGATTTGCTATTTTTTCCTTTAAGGAATTAAGACAGCTTTGTGTCTTAAGGGGTCTGAAGACAGGGCCTTCCCCTACTACAGACCACCTAAGAGAGCTCTTAGACCAGTCTGAGACTCTAAAGCCCTCTAAGGCAAACCCCACAGGGGATGCTGAAGGAGGCCATCCTTCAGAGGATGACACTGTAGACACCCCTGCCCCTATCATCCTGGTAGATGAGGAGGCCTCCACCACTGGAGCTCCTCAGGTAGATGTAGAGGAAGAGGAGGAGGAGGTGGAAAGCAGTGAGTCAGATGATGACAGAGATAGTCAGGTGCTGGTCAGTAGACTGAACCAGGCTAACTTAAGCCAACTTGGGAATGAATCTGGTAACAACCCATTCAGACCCCCAGGTGGACTTAACCAGGGGCATAAGAGGAGGAGGAGTCACTCAGGTGAATCCAATACCTCCCATGTCTCTAGAGGCTCTCATGGTCACTCCAGGAAGGAGATGACTAGCCCTCAGAGAAGGGAACATGAGGCCAAGATGAGAGAGGCTGAGCTTAGGATCCAGAGGCAAGAGTTAGAGGTTGCCCTGGCTAAGGAGAACCTTGCTAGAGCAAGACAGCCTAGAGAGAGTGGGGTAATAGAACCCACTGGTGGCAGCAATATCCACAAGGATAAAGACAGGTCTTTTGATAATAGAAACCTGAGTAAGATTGTGCCCCCCTACAAAGCTGGGGATGATATCCATAAATGGATTACTGCAATGGAGAGAGCCTGCAGAGTACAGCAGATCCCTCAGGAGCAGTGGGCAGCAATCTTGTGGCTCTCCTTTGAAGGTAGAGGCCGAGACAGACTCCTCACAGTTAGTGATGGGGATTCTAGAAACTACCTGGTCCTGAAGAGTGCTCTGATTGATGGGTTAGGCTTAACCACTGAACAGTACAGGCTAATGTTCAGAGATACCCAGAAGACACAGACTCAGGACTGGTCTGAATTTGTTGAGTGTGCCACTAAGGCTCTGGAGGGATGGTTGCTGGGAAGCAAGGTTACAGACTATGAAGGATTGTATAATTTGCTGATGAGAGAACAAATTTTAAATAATTGTCAGAACCAGCAGTTGCATCAACATTTGGTTGACTCAGATTTGACCTCTCCCCAAAAATTGGGAAAGAGGGCAGATAAATGGGTAAGAACCAGAGTTAAGCAAAAGAACCAGAACCAGGGTGGTGACCAGAAGAAAACAGACCAGAAGGGTGGGGAGCAGAAAGCTAAAGACCAGAAGTCTTCATCAGGGCGCCAAACTGAGACAGAGGGTGAGTCCCAAACTTCCAAGAAGAAGAAGAAAGAAGGTCAGAAGAAACCCTGGTGTAAAACTTGTAAAAACACCTCTCACTGGACAAGTGAGTGTAAAAAGGGTGGAGCCCCCAGCACTGCAGCCCCTAAGGCACCTGCACCCACTAGTACAGTTAGCAGTGCTGGTCCTCAAGCCAAGGGATTAGTGGGTATCACTTTGGGAACTGAAGGAGATTCTGACCTAGTCAGAACCCTTACACAGGCTGTTCTGGTTTGTGAAGGGGACATAGAATTGACCCCTGACATAAGTCCCAGTAACCTGGGCAAATACAGACAGACACCTTTGATTAACAATAAAGTGGCTCAAGCTTACAGGGACACATGTGCCAGTGTCACTATGGTGACACCTAACTTTGTGGACCCTGGACAGTACATGCCAGGCGATGATTACCTGGTGACCAATGCCAGCAATGTCACTACTACACATAGTGTGGCACTTGTTAACTTTTCCTGGGGAGGGGTAACTGGCCTAAAGAAAGTTGTGGTTAGTGCTGATCTCCCAGTAGAATGTTTGTTGGGCAATGACCTGGAGAACTCTCTATGGTCAGAAGTTGAGTACAGGACTCATGCAGAGATGTTAGGGATATCATCACATGTCCTTGCTGTGACCAGGTCACAGGCCAAAAAGTGCCTCTCTAAACCTCAGGTCTTGGATCCTGGAACAATGGACCAAGTACCTTCCAAGAAGAAGAACAGGAGGGTTAAGGCTGCGCCTTCCCAACTGCCTACAAGTGAGGATCAGGCTTCACAGGAAACTGATCTTGAGACCCCTGAAGGAACTGTCCCTGAAGAACTTGAACCTGATCAGGTTGAGTCTCTGGGGACAGGGGGACCTTCTAGGGCAGACTTGGGGCAGGCTCAGTTAACCTGTCCTTCTCTTGAACCCCTCAGACAGCAGGCTGCTGCTGAGGCTGCTGGGAATGCTCAAGGTGCCCATAAAGTATATTGGGACGATGGACTCCTTTATTCAGAGGCTAGAGACCCCAAGCCTGGTGCTACCAGGAGGTTGGTTATACCTCTGCAATTTAGGGGCTTCCTACTCACCTTGGCCCATGATATTCCTTTAGCAGGACACCTAGGCCAGAACAAGACCTGGGACAGGCTTGTCCCTCACTTTCACTGGCCTCACATGTCTGAAGACACCAAGGAGTTTTGTCGCTCCTGTGAAACCTGCCAAGCCAGTGGTAAAGCAGGTGGAACAACAAAGGCCCCCCTGATACCACTACCTGTGGTGGGGGTTCCCTTTGAAAGAGTGGGGATTGATATTGTTGGTCCAATGGATCCCCCTACAGCATCTGGGCACAGATTCATACTGGTGGTAGTGGATCATGCCACCAGGTACCCAGAGGCAATTCCACTTAGGACCACAACAGCTCCTGTTGTGGCCAGGGCCTTACTTGGAGTTTTCTCCAGAGTGGGGTTTCCTAAGGAGGTAATATCAGATAGAGGTGCCAACTTCATGTCTGGATATTTGACAGCTATGTGGAAGGAATGTGGTGTCAACTACAAGTTCACCACTCCTTATCACCCACAATGCAATGGGCTTGTTGAGAGATTTAACAAGACCCTAAAGGGCATGATTAAAGGATTACCTGAAAAGCTCAGGCGAAGATGGGACATCCTACTGCCCTGCCTTTTGTTCGCTTACAGAGAGGTCCCACAAAAGGGGGTTGGCTTCAGCCCCTTTAAATTGTTGTTTGGGCACCCTGTAAGAGGACCCCTGTGTCTAGTGAAGGAAGGATGGGAGTTACCTCTCAAAAAGCCTAAACAGGACATAGTGGACTATGTACTTGGTCTCCGCTCCAGGATGGCAGAGTACATGGAAAAGGCATCCAAAAACCTTGAGGCTAGCCAAGAATTACAAAAAGCTTGGCATGACCAAAAGGCTGTCCTTGTTGAATTTCAGCCTGGACAGAAGGTATGGGTGTTGGAGCCAGTGGCCCCAGCAGCACTCCAAGACAAATGGTCTGGACCCCATACAATTCTGGAGAAGAAGGGAGAGGTTACCTACTTGGTGGACCTAGGAACTCCCAGGAGCCCCCACAGGGTGCTCCATGTGAACAGATTGAAGGCATATGTCAGCAGGGCAGACATGGGCTTGCTCATGGCTACAGATGAGGGACAGGAGGAAGAGAGTGACCCTCTCCCAGACCTGCTCACTCAGAACCCTGAGGATGGCTCAGTTGATGGTGTGGCCTTAGGTGGCAGCCTCACTGAACATCAGCAACATGACTGCAGACAAGTTCTACAGGCATACAGGCATATGTTCTCATTGACACCCAGTCAGACTAACTGGTGTACACATGTGGTGGACACTGGTGACAGTCTTCCTGTAAAGAGCAAAATTTACAGGCAACCTGACCACGTCAGGGACTGTATAAAGACTGAGGTGCAAAAGATGCTGGAATTAAGTGTCATTGAGCCTTCAGAGAGCCCCTGGGCTAGCCCAGTGGTTCTGGTCCCCAAACCTCACACCAAAGATGGCAAGAGAGAGATGAGGTTCTGTGTGGATTACAGAGGACTCAATGCTGTCACCAGGACAGATGCACACCCTATTCCAAGGGCAGATGAGCTCATTGACAAGTTGGCTTCTGCCAAATATTTGAGCACATTTGACTTGACAGCTGGCTACTGGCAAATCAGGTTAGCTGAGGAGTCTAAAGCCAAGACAGCATTTTCTACCCCTAGTGGGCATTATCAGTTTGTGGTGATGCCCTTTGGTTTGAAAAATGCACCTGCCACCTTCCAAAGGTTGGTGAATCAAGTCCTCACTGGGTTGGATGACTTTTGTGCAGCTTATCTGGACGATATTGCTGTCTTTAGCTCCACCTGGGAGGATCACCTGGTCCACCTGAAGGAAGTGCTTGAGGCTCTGCAGAAGGCAGGCCTCACTATCAAGGCAACAAAGTGCCAGATAAGGCAGAGCAAGGTTGTATACCTGGGCCACCTGGTAGGTGGAGGCCAAGTTCAACCACTGGAGAGTAAGATCCAGACCATCAAGGACTGGTCCCCTCCAACCACCCAGACTCAGGTCAGAGCTTTCTTGGGCCTGACTGGGTACTACAGGAAGTTTGTTAAGAACTATGGGTCCATTGTGACTCCCCTTAATGATCTGACATCTAAGAAGATGCCCAAAAAGGTTCAGTGGACCGAAATCTGTCAAAAGGCATTTGATGACCTGAAGAAGGCCATATGCTCTGCACCTATCCTGAAGAGTCCTGACTACTCAAGAGAGTTCATTGTCCAAACAGATGCTTCTGAGTTGGGAGTGGGAGCAGTGCTTTCACAGCTTAATGTAGATGGCCAGGACCAGCCCATTGCTTTCATTAGCAGAAGGCTGACCCCCAGAGAGAAACGTTGGTCAGCTATAGAGAGGGAGGCCTTTGCTGTGGTGTGGGCCCTGAAGAAGTTGAGACCATACTTGTTTGGTACTCACTTCAAGATTCAGACCGACCATAAGCCCCTCCTATGGCTTAATCAGATGAAGGGTGAAACCCCCAAACTACTCAGGTGGTCCATTTCCCTACAGGGGATGGACTTTACAGTGGAGCACCGCCCAGGGACTGACCATGGCAACGCAGATGGTCTCTCCAGGTACTTCCACTTAGAACATGAAGACACAACTGGTCAAGGTTAGTCTAATGTCCCTGCGTTTGGGGGGGGTTATGTAGGAGAGTAGGGTCTGCTATCCTATGGTCACCCCAAATTTTTGCTTTTTGCTTCACTGGTTTCTGACTTAATGTGGCTGTGGGCCTGCTAATCAGACCCACAGCCTGCTGTTCTCTCTCTAAATTACTGCCAATGCACTTTAGGTGCATTACGAATTGGAACTGGTTCACCTTATGAGCCCCTGTACTAGTGCACCCTAGGTGCCCAGGGCATAGGTGTATCCAAGGCCTACCAGGGGCTGCAGCACGTATTGTGCCACCCCTGGCCTAGCCTCCATATTTGACACAACTGGCTGATCACTCAGCTGGGGTAAGTCGGTGTAACCACCTCTTACTTAGGTACAGTATGTCTGTGCCTAACCCTAAACTGGACACATATGTTCCTATCAGCCACTCCTATGGAAGGCCTCATCAATCCTGGAGGCAGAGTGCTTGGAAATATGTGAGATGGTGCTCTAGCATGAGCTGAGCCTGTCTGCAGCTGTCGGGAACCACTCCCTAAGCTGTTCCGGGATATTGCCATACCATATACTCTTAAGTGCATTATAATCCTCGCGGTTATTTGCTATCTTTGGTTTGGCTTTATCAAAACATGTCGAGTAAGGTGTCATACGAATTGGAATACTATCCCCTCGCCAATTCTGGCGACGGGGATAGCATTCCACCCTTCTAGAGGGACACGACATGTGTGTAGCCTTAACCCCGGTTAAAGTTAAACAGAGCCTCAGCATCACAAAATGGATGCTGCCACCACAGACACGAGTCTGGCCTCCTGCTGCTGACCGAAACTCGGCAGATGGTGGCCGGGACAAAGGGTTTCCTGCCTGGGGAGGTGCGAGCACCACCCCAGACAGGGTTTTGTGTATTGGGTAGGACAGGGCTGAATAGAATCAGACATGCCCGGGGCACACAAGGTGTCCCCGTGCATAGGCCAGTCCAAACCGGTCCTGGGACTTTCCAGACCCAGGCCTGGCGCGGAACTGGACAAAGGAAAGGGGGTGTAACCGCCCCCCTTCCTGGTTCCTCCAGAGGAGGGACCTAGTAGGTGATCCACCCCTCAGATTGGGAATAAGAGCGGGAGCAGTGCCATTGCACAGCAGATCATCCTGAATCAACTTTACACGAAGAAGAAGACTGGACTTCGACATTCTGCTTCACAGAAGACTGAAGAGAATCTCCCTTGTGGCCTAGGAGTGGCCACCCTGTGAACACAGGTACCAACCAGCAACTCGACGTCTGCTTTGCCGCCGCCTCCCGCCGGAGACCGAGCCCAGAGCCCGACAAGAACCAGACTCCCAGACCTCTCAGAGCCCGATCCACAGTCCCTGCAAAGAAGGGACCCGTGGAGGCACCGAGTGACGTGGGACCGGACCTCTTGGAAGACACTCGAAAAGCTGACTGCGCAGCTTCTGAGGCATCCTCGACGTTGTGCTTTGGGGACTGAGAACCCCCACCACCGAGCAGCCCTTGCACCGAAGAGCAGCCCTCCAGCATCTCCACGATCTGCGTGGGGCCCTTTTGCATTGTGCCACTCGACGCGCCATCCCGGCCAGTAGCCACGCGGCCAGCGGCCATCTTGGCGACGAAACTGAAGATTTACACAGCAGGTCTGGTTGCTCCAGACCTACCCAAGCTCCTGTGAAAAGGAGCACCCACTCTGACCTTGCTGGTCCGAGTGAACAGCATCTTTCAACTTCTGCGTGGCTTGCATTTGCCAAGGCCTGTTTGCTCCGATCAGGTCGCCGACACCGCCAACAGCGAGAAGCCTACGTGGGACAGCTCGTGACCGACTCCTGGACGTCCTCGACCCCGGGTATCCACGTGGCTGCAGAAAGAAGCTACCCGACAACGCCTGTTTGCACCCGACATCGCCTGGTTCCAATCTGGTTCCACGGTAGTCACTGGCTAGTGACTTTGAACATTGTCCCCTCTGCTTTCAGGTCTTCACATCTTCAGATCCACCCTTGGATCCACCGGAACTCTTCTCATCGAGCCGCCTGCAGCATCTTCAGCTCCAAGCACCATCGACCAGCGTGACGAAACCCGACACTACTTCGACCCTGTGCACCCGCTTCCTGTGGGTGAGGTAACTCAGCTCCGCCGGTGCTCCTGCACTGGTACACATCCCAAGGGCCTGTGTTTTAAGTTTCAGCTCCGTAGGTCACTCGGAAGGTTCCTAACTTTCTAACTTTGTGCTTTTTACGCACCATAGACTTTGTATTGAAAAGTGCGTGCACTTTGAACACTGCACCCGAGTCCCGTGGGCCTTTCCCGACTTAGTCATTGCCAGTCTCGAATAGCTCCAGTGATTCCCAAGGCCCTAGGCCTCTTCACTTTCCTCTTGGTATCTCTTATACCACTTTCTTAGTATATGGTTTAGGTGGCCCCTAGGGCTCATCCATATTGTGCAACATTTGTGTATTTTAAACTGTCTTATGATTTAACGCTTGTGCCTCTGTGCTCATAAAGAGTCCAGGGGATTTTATAGTTAATAAATCAATATATATTTTCAATATATATCTGTGTGGTGTCCCTTTCATTTGGTATTCAAGGGGGTTGTGTATGGTATAACAGCTGGCTTCACATGCCTTTCAGAGTTTAGCCTAAGACTGCTTTGTCCACGTTACCACTAGGATAACTGGTCTACAATGTTGAATTACAACCATCATCATAAGGGTTGCTTGGCATGATACAAAGTGATCACTAAGAATTAGTGAGCATTATATATCAGGCCAACTTCTCACACCTTGGGTTGAGGTTGTTCTCTGGTTTGGTCAGGCCCTGTCTGCGGGGTGGTTGCCCTGTCCTTCTGTTGTACGGAGGCCTGCTGTGTGCTTTTCCCCCGTTTGCGCTGGTTCCATGGGTCCTGCTGCGGGTTGGACTGGGTCGGGCCTCGTTTGTCCTGGTGGCTCCGGTTGGGTCTGGGTGGCCTTGGCTCCCTCTGTTGTGATTGGCGGTGGGGCGTTGCTGGTGTTTGCCGGTGGTCCCTTGTTGTTTCCCCTCTGTCTCGGGGTGTCTGGTCCACTTGCGGAGGGGAAGTGTGGCTCAATGGTTGGAGCGGCAGACCCTGATGCAGAGGTCTAGCCCGGGACCAGGGTTCAATTCCCCGCCTCAGTGGGTCTTGGGCTCAAAATTCCACGGACCTGATAATTCTCGCCTCGGTGCCTATTCTAATTAAAATAAATTGGCTGTGGTGTGTCGGGTCCTCCTGGCTTTGGGGTGTTCTGGCTGAGTTTTTTCTCGGTTCAGGGGCCCTTCGCCTCTCCTGTCCTGTGCCTGTCATGGGGTTTTCTTTCCTGGATTGCTGTCCGACACAGGGTGTGTCTGCATTGGTTTCCGGGGCTTGTCTTGGGTTTCTGGGTGGTTGGCTTCGGCTTGGGTCGGGCTGTATCCTCCCTGCGAGCTCTGTGGGCGGTTGGTTGGCCTTTCGGGGTTCGGGCGTTGGGCTGGTGCGCCCCTTGATGTCCGGGTGGTTGGGGGGTTGTTTCCCCCTGGCGCCGTTCTTTCGTTCCTTTGCTCCTTGTTGGAGTTTCTGGTTCTGCCGGTTTTCTGTCCTGTACCTCTTACTGGGGTTTGGGTGCTGCTGCTCTGTTTGGCGGTTGTGCGGACTCTGGCGGTGTGCCTCCTTCTGCTGTGCCTTTTTTATGGGATGGTGTTCCCTTTTTGTTGCCCTTAGGCTGGCTGGTCGTGTTCTGGGGCCTTCTGTGGCTGCTCTCCATCAGTGGCTGTGTTGGCTGTGCGGCCTGCTGTTGGGCTTATTGTGTGTTGACGCCTGGTTCGGTTCGAGGCTCCTCACCTCTGGGGTAGCTGCTCCTTGGGCTTGCTTCCGGGATGGGGCTCCCTGGCCGTGTTCGGTGTGGATGCTGCTGGGTGTTCTCCTCGTGCTTTTATGTCCTGTAGTCATTGAGTGATATGTGGGACTGTGTCTCCTGGGTCTGGGTACGCTGGCTTGCGTTCTGCTCGGGTTGTGTGACTTTCTGCTTGTGCGGCTTGAGTCTGTTTTTCTGCTATGTGAAGCCGATTCTTGCTTTGGTATCTGCTCATTAGTAAGAACTGGGACGGGGAGGGCTGACGAGGAGGTAATGACCGGTTACTCACCGGTAATATTCATTACTCCGAGTCGTAGCCCTCCCCGTCCCAGTCCTGGTTCCCATCCCTCCCTCCCTGTTCGGCTTCTTGTGCTTGATAGTACAGGATGTGGATGGGCGGGTCACATGCTTATATGCCTTAGGGTGTGGGTGTGGCCTGGAGGGAAGGGATGGGTTTTCAGTTGCTTGGGAGTTTCTGGTGGGAGGAGCTATGCTCATTAGTAAGAACTGGGACGGGGAGGGCTACGACTCGGAGTAATGAATATTACCGGTGAGTAACCGGTCATTATTTTTTTTTTAAGCTTAAACTTTCAACAAGGACAATAAAAGACTTGTGTATGAGGCGTAATGTGTATCCTGTCTGCCAGTGTTCTTAAAAAAAAGGAAGAGAACTTACAGAATATGTCGGAAATGTTTCAGCTTCAACCCACTTGAGATCGACGATCTTCTTTGGAGACCTCGGGTGAGAGATCGCTCACCGGAGCATAGACTTACTCCTTTATATTTTGCTGGCCATTTTATAATTGAGAAGTATTATGTTGCGGTATTGTGTGAAATTGTTTTGAACTTATATGCATTTTGGGTTTATATGCAGTTCTTTTTGTGATGACATGCATTTTGGGATTATTTGCAGTTCTCTTTGTGATGACATGCATTTTGGGATTATATGCTGTTTGTTTTTGTGATTACACGCACTTTGTGTAGGAGTGGGTTGTAGTCCCATTTCTTTTTGTAATGACACGTAGTTTGTTTAGGAGTGGGTTGTAGTCCCATGTTCCTTAACCCCTTAAGTGCTGCTGACGGCCAATGGTCGTCAGCAGCACTACCTCCCCAGTGCTGCGCACGACCATTGAACGTCCATTCAGCACTAGTTCTAATGGACAGAGCAGCACTGGGGAGAAATGTTTACACGCAGCTAAGGTGTTATTGACACGTAGTTTGTTTAGGTGTGGGTTGCAGTCCCATGTTCCTTAGTAATGGGTTTTGGATTATTTTCATAATTTCATAATTTTCTATTTTTACCATTTGTTCAAAGGTGAAGTGAGATGTTTCTTACTTTTGAATGGGTTTCAGTCCCATTACCCTGGTTCATGCTAAATTTTTCTTTTTTAAGAGGGGGTGTTGTTCCACCCTGCTGTCTTTCTTTTAGGGGGTGTCAGTACCACCTAGGTAACGTTACACTAGGGTTTGAGTCCCTTTTAGTGTCCCTCAATACAGGGTTAATTTTTTTTCTTTTCTTGGCTATTCCTCAGTCTTCTTGTGTGAGAAGCACTTCTGTGTGGGTTTTTAGTCCCATCACCAAAGTCTTTGGTTTTATTATTCTTGTTTTACATTTTTGGTCCCTAGTTTCTGGGACAAGTTTAGGGTTACAATCCATCTATTCTTGTATTCGCTTTCACAGACTTTTGATCCACATTAGGCTTTTGGTTGTTTTACATCCTTTATTAAAGGTGTGGCATTATTAACGTGTGGCATTACTTTGCTCTTGCATGATTTACTTTCTTGCTTTTTGATGAGCTCTTCTCAGTCTTTTCTGAGATCTTGGTTGTTTGTTTTTTTTTTAGCTCAGGAGTTTACTTATTCTATTATTGTTCAATATTGGAAGAGGAGGAGGATGGTGTGGGTTTATTCCTTCTGTTCACTTTCTTTCTTTCTTCCTTATCAGCTTTGGTATTTCTGTTTTCACTCCCGCGATGTTATGTTATTTCATCCCTGGGTTACTGATTTCTTCGCACTTGTGTTATATTTCTGTTCTTCCTCTTTCCCTTTAACTTTTCTGTGTTCCATTGTAAAGGGAGAGGATAATGTAGTATCCTTGCCCCATCCCCTTTCATTATGGAATGTTCTAGCCATGATGCTCTGTGGAATGTTAGCACTCTGTGAGCTTAGGCTGGCAGTTGGCTTGGGGCTGAGCATCTTGCAGGATGTTCCTGTTGGGGTCCTATTGGTTTATATCATCATATCTGCTTAACTTGCAATAAACCATCTAACTACATCAACTGTCTATGGACCTAATTACTACACCCCGCTCACGTTGGGGCGGGGGTTCTGGGCAGAGGACAGTCCACTCTCTCGGGAACATGTTGGCATTACAACAGGGGCCTGTGTGCCCGGCCTTTGTGTAGCTACAAGCATGAATGTGCCCAGTGTGGTGGTCGGCACGCACTCACCCAATGTTTCCCGGGCCATCGCGGGGGTGGAGGCAGGTCGGGGTTCTTGGGGCCGAGGCTAGTCTTCTCGCTTTGGCGCACAGGGCTCCTACTCCTATTAATGTGGTGCTGTTGGATTGCTGGTTGCAGGATTATCCGGATGCGGATGCGGCCACGCGCTTGTCTTGGGGTTTCAAAGTATGTTTTCGGATTGGGTACCAGGGCCCTCGGAGTGGGAGGTGGTCCGACAATTTGAAATCAGCTAAAGAGCTTCCCCAGGTTGTGCAGCGGAAGTTAGATGCTGAGGTGGCTGCCGGCAGAGTGGCTGGCCCCTTTTCCCACTGCCCTTTGCCGGATTTGATTGTGTCCCCTTTGGGAGTTGTCCCCCAAGAAAGCGGCTGGTGAATTCCGGCTTATTCATCATTTGTCTTGTTATGTTATGTTATGTTATGTTATCATCATTTATTTTGCGCACAGATGCTCCAGCTAAGGAGCGTCCTGGCGCAGGGAAAAGGTGAACATAACACAACGCAAAAGGAAACAGAAAAGTGTAGGAGTCAGTATAAAAGAGGTTAAAACAGATGAGTTTTCACGGCCCTACTGAATGCTAATAGATCCTCTAACAGGCGGATTTCCAGAGGGAGAGAGTTCCAGAGAGCCGCAGCTCTCACACGAAAAGAACGACCGCCCATCCGGCTAAGCCTGAAACGCGGGATAACCGCAAGGGATTGCCCAAGAGATCTGAGAGAGCGAGTCGGGACATAGGCGGATAAGAGATTATTGAGGATCTCAGGTGCCGATCCTTTTAAAATTTTAAAGGCAAGGCTAAGGGCCTTAAAGTGGATTCGGCTTTTAATTGGTAGCCAATGTAGGGACCGCAGAGTATTGGAAATAGGACAGGACCTCGGCAGACCCACCACTGCTCTCGCAGCCGCGTTCTGTACGCGCTGCAGGCGAACAATCTCAGATTGGTTAACTCCCAGCAGGAGCAAGCTGGCATAGTCCAGCCGGGAGATGATCGTCGCTTGAATGACCAATTGTCTCGTCGGAGCATCAAAAAATGTGAGCACCGGCCTCAGCCCACGCAGGACACCAAAACAGCATGCCGCCACTCTCTTAGTGTGGGTAGTAAAGCAAAGGGTGTGGTCAAGCCACACTCCCAGGTTTCTGAGTTCCATCACCGGTGTAGGGGCCGGCCCTAGCTCCAGAGGCCACCAAGTGTCCCCCCAGCGATCTGTTCCCCTTCCAACGATCATCACCTCAGTTTTTTTCGCGTTCAGCTGGAGACAGTTGTTATTCATCCAGCTGGCCACCTCTCTCAGCCCGTCTCGGAACCTGGGGGCATCCTGTTCGGCATCCCCACTGATCGTGACTGCTAGCTGCGTGTCGTCGGCATACGAGACCATGGTTAGGCCCCACTGCCTGGCGACATCAGCCAGCGGCCGCACGTACAGATTAAAAAGCATGGGACTCAGCGAGGAGCCCTGAGGGACCCCCAGGTCCAGCTGATGGAATTTGGACTGAAAAGGAGGGGTGGCAACGCAGAAGGAGCGATCGCTGAGGAAGGAACGGAACCACTGCAGAGCAGAGCCACAGATGCCAATGTCCTCTAGGCGGTGCAGAAGGATGCGATGGGACACCGTGTCAAAGGCAGCGCTAAGGTCTAATAAAATAAGCGCTGCCTTTTGACCTGCATCCAACACACTCCGCAGATGTTCTACCATTGCCAGAAGGGCGGTGTCCGTGCTGTGACCAGCACGGAACCCATTCTGCGTAGGGTCGAGGACATTGGCCGGGCCAAATGCTCGGATAGAGCCAGGTTGACATGAGCCTCCATGACTTTGGCCGGCCAGGGAAGCAATGAAATCGGGCGGTAGTTTTCCGGTTTTAAAGGATCCAATGATGGTTTTTTCAGGATCGGGGAAACTACCGCCTGCTTCCACTTGGCAGGAACAGTGCCTGAAGTCAAGGAAAGGTTAATCAGTGAACACACTACAGTGCGCCCCTGAAAAGACGGATCTCTAAAGAGGGCAGGTCTGAGCGGATCCGCCGGAGAACCAGACATGACTCGTGCCAACTTGACAAACCCATCCCAGGAGAGAGTAGGGAGAGAATGTAATGCCGGGCAGCTGGCCTGAGGGTTCTTCCATCAACAACTTCATTGCCCCAGAGGATGCGAGTGTTTCTTACGCTTCGGTGGACGATGCTTTGGGGTTGGTGAGGACTGCGGGTTGGGGTGCTCTGCTTGCAAAATGTGACATAGTCGGCTTTTCTCCTTTTGCCAATCCATCCCTCTGATTTTGGACTGTTGGGGATGCATTTCCAGGGGAAGTATTATGTGGATCTGGTCTTGCCTATGGGGTGTGCTGTGTCCTGCGCCTTGTTCGAGACATTTAGTACTTTCTTGCACTGGCGATTTTCCTTCATCAGTGGCCATGGGCTGGTCTGCAATTACCTGGACGATTTCCTGTTCATTGGGGCGCGGGATTCAGGTCAGTGTCGGCTGGCGTTGCAGACTTTTCAGGCGATGGCTGGGGAGTTGGGGGTGCCTTTGGCTGCTGACAAGACCGAAGGTCCCAGCACCACTTTGACTTTTCTGGGAATAGAGATCGATACCTTGGCCATGGTGGCGCGATTGCCTGCTGCAAAAGTGCAAGAAATGTCTTCCTTTTTGTCTTCCGTGGTGGTGGAGCGCAAGTTGGAGCTCCGGAAAGTGCAGAAACTTTTGAGGTACTTGAATTTTACGTGCCGGGTGGTTCGTGCGGGCAGGACCTTTTGTAGGAGGTTGGGCATGTCCTTGTCCGGGGCGTATCTTCCGCACCACAGGGTGCGCATCACGGCGGCCATCAGGGCAGATCTGAGTCTCTGGTTGTCTTTTTTGCGGGACTTTAATGGCGTGTCTCTCTTTTTCACGGAAGAGGACATGGTTTGGCAAGTGCAGATCTACACAGATGCTTCTGGTGCCCATGGGTTTGGTATCTTCTGGGAAGGGCGATGGTGCGCTACCAGCTGGCCAGATCATTGGCGGAGTCAAGGCCGTAGTATTGCCTTTTTAGAGTTGTTTCCATTGCTAGTGGCTCTGTACATCTGGGGTGCTGAATTTCAGGACAGATCTGTGTTGTTCCACGTGGATAATCTGGCGGTAGTTCAGCTGATTAATCATCAGAAGGTGAGGGATCTGCGTGTCCTGAAGTTGCTGCGTGTGTTCATGTTGCAGTGTATGAAGTTGAATATTGTTTTCAAAGCACAACATATACCTGGGACCACTAATTGTATAGCGGACGCTTTATCTCGATTTCAGTGGTCGGACTTCCGCAGATTGGCTCCTGGGGCAGATCCCAAGCAGACTCCGATCCCACAGTACGTATGGGCCTGGGGGGAGTGAGAGTCTCTCAGCTGGTGGAGCATTCAGTAGCTGCTTCTACTCGCCGGAGTTATTTGCAGGCATTGAGAGAATTTTTGGAATTTGGGAAAGGTTTTGCTGTACCACATGGAGGGTTGTCTGCAGAGCAGTTTTTGTTATCTTTTGTGTTACATCTTGTTGATAAAGGTCTGTCTCACACGACCATTTCCAGCAAATTGGCTGGGGTTTCTTTTTATGGGCTACTGCACTGGGGGAGGGATCCAGTTGAGGGGGTGTTGGTCAGGAAGGTTTTGTAAGGGCTGGGTAGGTTGCAGTCTGTTTCCAGGTTGTTGCGCCGCCCAGTCGCTTTTGACTTGCTTCAGCAGCTGTTATCTCATTTAAGGGGTTGCTGTTATGATGATTTTGAGTTTTTCAAATTTCGTTTGTGTTTTGTATGGCTGTTCTTCGGAGCCTTTCGGGCCTCTGAGCTTCTAGGTATGCGCACCAGGGTGGGTTTGACCAGTGACGAAGTGATTTTGGAACATGATAGGTTGCGCATTTGGTTGCGCGCTTCTAAAACGGACCAGTTGGGTAGGGGTAAGTGGGTTTTCTTAAGTAGGAGTGGTGTTGTGGAATGTTGCCCAGTGCGTGAGTGGGAATGTTTTTTGCAGTCTGGGGTTTTTTGGGCTGGTGTGGTTTTTTGTCATGCTGATGGCAGCCCCCTTACTGTTGCCCCGTTATTGGCTGTGCTCCGAAAGGTTTTGTTCACTTTGGGGATGGAACCTTCCCAGTTTGGTACACACTTGTTTAGGACTGGGGCGGCAACGGAGGCTGCTCGTTTGGGGTGGGATTGAGTTTGGATCCGTACAATTGGGTGTTGGAGGTCGAAGTGCTGCGAGAAATATGTGCGTAAGTAGTGCATTTTTGCTCTGTTAACATTTCTTTTTCTTCTAGGTCCCTGGCTCAGGCGGGCTGGCTTAAAACGGAGAGTGTGGATAATTGGACAACACTCCTTAGTGAAATGGGCTGCTGTGGCTGCAGAAGGACAACTTTGTGGGCGCTCTTTGGGGCTCAGCAGTTTAACCCACGAGGTTGTGTGGCATGGGATTGGGGGAATGCGATGGGGGGATTGCTTCAGTTGCTGTCTAGTCTTTGTCTGAAAGGTGGGGGCCCGCCTGACCTGCTAGTGCTTCATCTGGGCGAGAATGACCTTGTCCCTCTCGCTGGTTTGACTTTGATAAAGTCTATGCAAATGGATCTGGAAGTACTCAAGGTAGCATGGGAAACCACCATGTTAATTTGGACTGAATTTGTCCCTCGACGTCACTGGACTGGTGCACGGAGGGATTCTGCGATGGAGAAAGCACGGAGAAAGGTGAACCGTGCTATGAGACTCTTTTGTAAGGATTTATGTATTTATGCATTGGCCCACCCTCATTTGCAGGTTTCGGAACGGCACCTATTTCGTGCAGATGGTGTCCATCTTTCTCCCATGGGTCAATCCTTTTATCTTTTAGAGTTACGTGATTTAATTGCCAAAGTGCTTGATGTTCAATTGTGGTGCTCTCAGCGTTTCTTTTAGCTCTGCGGGTGTGGCAGGAAAACTCTAAAGGTTTTCCTGGGTGGCGGAACTTTTAGTGGGGGTGGGCAGCCTGGAGCGGGTTGGTCCATCCTCAAAAGGCAGTTGTAGGAAAGGAAGGGGTATACATAGAGTTAGGGGCTTCTGGTTTGTTTAGGGTTAACTTGGTGGGGATTTATCAGTTGGGTAGGAAGTTTCTGTTAGGCTGAGAGCTGTTTGATTTAATAATTAATTAAATGAATAAACAAGATTGTTCACATCTGTCTTAATAAAGTGGCCTTTCTTGCTAACTAAGAAGTTGTGGACAATGACTTTCTTGCGCGAGACATACTGACTTCCCTTGGTAGGCGGGACGGGTGCGTCGGGCGCAGCAAAGTCTGCAGAGAGACTGCACCGTCCCCGGTCCAAGAAGACCAGAGCGCGCAGGGGAAGAGATCGGTGCGGGCTCGGTGCATGTTAAGAGCGCATGGCTGGGAAACAAACCAGGATCCGAAACGAAACACCAGGCTTAGGGTTGTCCGTGCAGATACGACTTTAAAACTACCCACAGGAACCCTTTTAAGTGCCATTATCATAACAACAGACTGAGGAATAACTATGCTTCTAAACCCATGCCTTGCAGTTTGCATGGAGGTCCTAGATCCCGGTTCATAGCTCACTGTCTGATATTTATGGACTGCAATTTATGAAATGCAAGTAAAGCAGGCATTGGCAAAGTCAATAGGGTTTGCTTATGCAAGATCTATTGGCTTTGTCATTATGTTTTTTACTTGTTGCCCAGCAGCTGCTGGCTGTGCAACATGGCTTAAAGTAAAAAATAAATATTTTTTAAAAGCGCTATGACGTGGCTAGCATTGCCCGCTGCAAATAACAATTTTTTCCTTAAAGCCAAGATGCAATCAGTTCAATTTCAAGCTTTATTCGACAGCATGTCATAAAAGCAGAATAACATCCTATCACAACCATTATAAATACTACATAACAAAAAAAATTACAATGTTAAAAAGTGATTAAATCTTTGTAGCTGTCATTTGTAAAGTTAAAAAGTTTGTTAAAAGACTATTTAAAAATAGCTAAAATGTATACATAAAACAAGATCAATCATATGTTTTTGGAGGTCTTACAGTTCATTAGCTAACTTCTGGAGAGTTTAAAGTGCGAGTGCGTATGATCCAAGCCCACCTTAAAAATTTAGCAACAGCAATCGCTATACACTGGGAACAGCCAATCTCTAATATTCTCAGATGCACAGAAGCCCGTTCTAATGTGCAATATATCTTAAAACAGCACGGGGTGTGGAGAGTGACAAGCGGCACAAAGGAGGAGGGCAGGGAACACAGAACTGACAGTGGAGGGTAAACAAAATGAACAGCTGAAGAAAGGCATCTGGATGTGGTAAACAGAATGCTATGGTTAACTCAAGTATTATTATAGTGGTTGTAATCTGACCTTGTATAATGTAATCTGGAGCCCATGTAAAGCGTGAGTACATGGGGTTTAAAGGGGCTAAATAAGTAGTAATAGATTCCTGAGCAGCTCGCACTCCATTAGCAGTGTTCCACTTGCCCTTAAAGCGCTTCAACGCCTCATTGGGAGTAGCAACAGCTATATAATTAATGACTGTTACAATGCGATGCAATGCAATGCAACACTACTGGTATACGGTTTGAGCTAGCCTGGGCTAAGTCCACATGCACTGCTCCAATGAATGGCAGCAGAACACTCTGTGTGGGATGAGAAATCTGCATTATGCCATTAGCTGCTGCATGCAGCTGATTTGGTCCTTGCTTGCTCCTCTTCTTGCCTTTGCCAATCTCACTCTCAGGATCCACAGAGGATGCCATGCTGCACACAAAACAACACTATTGTAACCTCTGACCTCTTGCATATGCGCACTGGTCAGTGGATCTTGTGGAGCTCCCCCAATGCGCACCTTTCTCTCTCATCAGCGCCCACGAGCAGGAAAGGTAGGGACTTACTTCCTGCTTGGTAGACACCAATACAACCAATCCTGGAGCTGCTCTCATGCTGGGAGCAGCTCCAGGATTGGTGGGAGCAGGCTAACCCAGTGCTCATTTTGAGGCTGGGGGCCTGTGCCAGCAATCCTCTGGCTGATTCACAGCCAGGGGATTGCTGGGTTTACAGTGCGCATGTCAGGCCGGTCATAGCAATAGTGCCGGCAAACTGACATGCGCATTGCATGGGCCACTCTAATCCTGCAATTGCAGGATTGAGCCCAACTCCTGCCCTCGCACTGAGACGCTTAAGTAAAATGCCATTAACATACCATTTGACTTATTAGTGTGTGCCTGCTGCACTCGCAGTAGGCGGGTAACGCTCCTCTGATCAAACGGAGGAGCTGCCTGCGAAAGCAGAGAAGCTGACTCCCATTTCCTGCTGCTGAAGTCCTACTCCCCTCCACCCCCTGCTTTCCAATCACTTTTGCTGCTTAGGTTTACTTTGAATTAAGATTTTGGAATACATTGACACAGCCTGAAGTGAGCTGCACACCTTCAGTGAGTTGATGCTTTTTAGCCAAGAACCCAAATGAAAAGCAAAGATGCAAATCCCAGATTGCATGTTTACGCTGTTGAATAAACAAAAAGCCAACTTTGGATGAACTTATCACAGAAGAGGGGCCTTGAGTCCCTTTTGGTGCATGCTTGGCTGCTTGGCAATTCTGGATAAATTTTTTTGCTAAGGTGGCATAAAATGTCAATTTGGTGAGTCGTCTTTACATTATGTTCACCCCATGAAAGGCGGACATGCTGTAATCCGCCTGCCAGCCATCGGTGTTAGTGCAATAAGCTTATCTAACATTACATCCTGGGCCTAGCCAAGGTCACACCTTCCATTGTTGGTTTTCTGAGTGAGAGGCAGTCAGTGGAAGTGGATTAGAAATGAGGCAGAAACTGATCAAATGTTGTGCAATTGTTTCCAGATCAATAAATCGAACTAAATGGAGTCATTTTTGAAACCAATCTCACTATATGGAAATTACCACCATTTTCTGTTCACGTTAAAGTGTCACTCAAAATGTCACACATGACAATGAAATGTTAAACATAGGCACACAAAAACAGAGAAATGTCACCCATAGGCACTCTGCCATCTATGTGTGCGATATTTCTGGTCTGTTTTATACTTGTCGTAATTTGACAATAGCCGGGTTAGCGCTTAGCTTCGCTACACGTTATTCCCCTTAACTTGGCCATATTAGAAAACGCCATTTTGTATGTTACGGCGGCCATTTTAGGGAATGAGCGGCCTCGTGGTCAGCATGCCCTTTAGTCCGTTGTCCGTACCACTGACCACTCGACTTTGCCCAGCAACAGGCTATTTTTAGCAACGGTCAAGCCTGTGCATGCGCAGTTCCAACTGACCAGTCACCCTTCAGGAATGTTCCGCCAAACTGACCAGTGGAGTTTTAACCCCTTCCATGAGTTGGCTGTGCTCCAAAAATGACCATATATGTACATAAAGCTCTGTAACCTTGTACCGCCTATCTTTTTATTACCTGTAAAAATGTATAAAAGAAGTATTCGCACCAACGTTCGGTGTGATACTTCTTGCATTGCCAAAGGGTGCTGTAGGAATGTACCACCACCCCATGGGGTCTTAATAAACTTGTTCTTTGTACTTTTCAGTTTCCGTGCCAACAGTTCTTTTGGTGTAAGTGGGTTATCTACGGAGCATGTAGGCCTTGGGAACTCGATACCACATACTAAGGCCTGAAAAAGCATATGAAAGTCAAAATGATTGTCAGTGTAAATACTTTTTTAATGTGGTCTGAGAATAAACCTCCTCTTATAGAGTTGAACTCTTTAGGCATCACAGATACATTGGTGGGCACCGTAGTGGCAGAAATCCCCCCCTCATCCCGAACCTGAAGTTTTATTTTATTTAAAATCATCTTTATCCGATTTTAACATAGTAAATCAGCCTTTATTTTTGCACTAATGACCATTAAGGAATAGGTAAGACAGTTCCAAAATACTTTAAGGCGTGTCTCTTTGTATTTGCGGTGTAAGTTTATGTTTCAAGAGGGGAAAAATACCGGATTTTGATACTGTCCCAGTTGTTTTTTACTGGTTGTAACATAAAACTACTGCGCCCCCACACAAGCTAAACAAATTACCTGTGATCTGGAGAGCACAGCGACTCCAATTAGCAGCTGACGTCGAGGGTGGCTGCACAGACGCTTACAAACTTTTGGAACTGGGTTTTAGGTGCGGCATCGTAAGGTCCGCTGCTACATTTTTTTTGCATATCAGACTTAAGACAAACTTAAGACAGAGTTGTTTTACCATATATAATCCTGTGAATACCAAATGAAAGGACACCACACAAGGCATATATCAAATATATATGTATTTAATGTAAACACAACCCCTCTGCACTCTTTATGAGGTCAGAGGTAAAAATACAATACAAGTCACACAGTTAATATACGATAAGTTGCACAGTATACATCATGCCCTAGGGGCCTCACAAACCATATACTAAGAAAGTGGTATAAGTAGCACATGAGAGTTAGAAAGCAGGCCAGAGGCCTGTGGAATCGCTGGGGCTACACTAAACAACTAAAGGTTAGGAAGTAGGAGGCCCACGGGAGACGCGTGCAGTGTCCAAACACAGACGCGGGTTACCATTGACTTTCTATGGGAAACGAAGAAGTTACAAATATACAATTTAAAGAAACTTCCAGATGGACTAGGATGGAACCCTTTTAAACTAGGATACTTCGAGAGTCAAGACCCACGGGAGCACCGGAGTACTCATGTTACTTCACCCAGGGAAGCCGGGTGCATAGGTGTCTTTTCGTGTTGGGTTTCGTCGTCGTTTTCTATGGAGAGCTGCAAAGAAGTGCTGCAGGCGACCAGATGAAAAGTGTCCGGGTGGATCCAAGGGTAGAGCGGTGATGTGAAGAACCTGAAAGCTCAGGGGACAGAGTCTGGGTCACTAACCAGTGAACAGGAAGGTGCCAGGAAGGAACCAGGCGATGTCGGGTGCTTAAGGGTGAAGAAGGTGTGTTTGTCTCCTTAGCCACAAGATCAAGGAGGCATCGACGATGACCAGGCACTGGATTGGAGCTGTCCCATAATGGATCTAGATGACTGCGGTGTCGGTATCCGGATTGGACCCAAGAAGTCTTGGCAACTGCAACCCATCCAGGATGTTAAGATTGGCTCTGTTGCAGACCAGCAAGGTCTGTGGTGCTTATCCTTTCCAGGGGAGCTAGGGCAAGCCTGGAACCAGGATAGCAAAGTAAATTTAAGATGGCATCTTCAGGGGGCTCACTAGCCAACGGTCAAGGAACCAGGAAGACACGGCAAGATCAACTGAAAGGCGAAGCCAACGGGACACTTGCGGAGTGTGGGGGCCTGGGCTTTGGTACAAATGGTGCTCGGGCTGGGGTTTCTCGTACCCCAATGCACAACTTACTGAGGCTTCACGAAAGGAGTGCAGGTAGAAAAATGCAGGATGTTCAAGATGTCTGGTCCCACATCTCTCGTGTCAGCCACGGGTCTCAGCTTTGCTGTGGATGTGGATCGGGTCAGAGAAGTCTGGAAGTCCAGCTCTTGAGTTGCAGAGTCTTCTGGTTCCGACGGGAGCCTTGAAACTGCAGGCTGGTGAAGTTGCTGTTGGTGCCTGTTTGCACAGGGTGGTCATTCCTTGAGCACAAGGGAGATGTCTTCCGGTCAAAATGGAATGTCGAAGGTCCAAGATATGTCTTTCAAAGATTCGTCCCAGGGAAACAGCTCCTATACTTATACTAAGAATGGGGGCTGGATTACATGACTAGGTCCCTCCTATGGGTGGACCTGAGAAGGGGGTGGTTACACCCCTTTCCCTTTGTCCAGTTTTGTGCCAGAGCTGGGTTGGAGTGCCCCAGCAACTGGTTTGAACCGGGCTATGCATGGAGCACCTGGTGTGCCCCAGGCAGTGTCTGAAAAAGCATCTGCTTATGCAGCCCTCCCTGCTCCAATACACAAAACCCTGTCTGGGGAGGTGCTGTAACCTCCCTGAACAGGAAACCTATTGTCCAGCCCTCCCCTGCCAGAGTTTCATCCAGCAGTAGGAGGTCAGGCTCGTGTCTGTGGCAGCAGCATCCATTTTATGAGGCTGGGGCTCTGTTTAACTTTAACCAGGTAATTAACTTTAACCGAGTAAAGCAGTAAGCTACATGCCTTTTCCCTCTAGAAGGGTGGAATGCTACCCCCTGCCACCAGAATTGGTGGGGGGGGGGGGTAGTATTCCAAAGTGTTTGACACCTTACACCAGTGGTTCCCAAACTTTTTTGACCCGTGGCTCTCTTGACCTAATTGGCAGTTGGCCGTGGCTCCCCACCAATTTTTTTACAGGGGGGGGGGGGGGGCTAAGCACGACCTCGGGAGTACTTACTGTCGGCTTCCTAAAGTAATTGGGATGCAATGAAGGTATTATAATCATATTTGTAACAAAATAAAAAGATAACACGTGTTTAATAAAAACTCGTCAAGTGAGAAACAATACTACAAGATAAATAGCCATATGTTTCCATGCACCTTTTTTTAGCCACACAACAATTGTTAAATTAACTTATTTTACTGTAAAAGGGAGAAGACTGAACTCACAACAGGAAAACCAGTTATAAAAAGTGAATAAATAAGATTTTAAAGATCCATAGTAAATATTTTGGATAGAACAAATTATACATTCTAGAACAAATGCAAGCTCTGTGATACCATGTCAAGTAAAAACTGGCCAACTCCCCAATTCTCACAGACTATCCTCACCCTTCATGTCTAACCTCATGATTGAGGAGGAGGAGATGTGGCCTAATAGCTAAAGATGCCAACTCTCAACACCCTGTGATTCTGAGCTGGGCAAATCATGTTACCCCCCCATGACTAAAAAAAAAAGCAGCCTGTAGTCTGGTACTCTTATAAAATGTCTGGTTCTCATGTGAAGCATGAGTAAAAAGGCGGGCTCCACGGAGCTCATTACATCGTTGGACTGCATTTTATAAATGTTGGCAACAGAATGCCATGCCACATATATAGTATTTTAGTTTTCCAGCTTGTGTGCATGAGTTTCCCCAGTCCAAACAAGCAGGAAAATTAAAATACAATATATGTGGCATGGCATGCTGTTGCCAACATTCATGAAATGCAGTCCAACGATGCAATGAGCTCCATGGAGCCCGCCTTTTTACTATTCAAATACCATGCTGATCTTCGCTCCAACCTCCGTTTTACAGCCATACCACCAGCATTATTTTTACTGTGAAATTTACAATAAAAATAATGGTGGTGCTACAGGTGTAAACCGGAGGTTTGTTTCGAAGATCAGCATGGCGTTTGATTAATAATTTTACTAGTGTGGAGAACAATGAATCCGTAAATCACACAAATGAGGGAACTAGATGCGCCAGTCAATTTTCAATAAGCAAGATTCATTCCTAAACTGCAGGATCACTTCAATGATAAGAAACCATTATTCAGTTTAACACTGAAAATAGTAAACAAAAGGAAATGGAAGCCAGGAAGGGAATCCCAGAACCGTAGAATGCAGGCGCGCAACAATGCCGCCCACCCCCCCTACCCCAGCCACCCCCCCCCCCCCTCCCCCTCGTGTGTGTCAGCCCGGGCTGACACGTCTTCCTGGGTTGCTGGGCTGGCGAGCATCTAAATTGCAGCCACTTAACAGGTCTTTAAAAGACTATGAATTGTAAATGAGGCTTTTGTTGTGTTCACCCATTCTTACAGCCACTGTCTGACACACAAAACTTCACTTTCCCACAACGTGCGCGCGGCGCCCCTGGCACCTCATGGCGGCGCACAGTTTGGGAACCACGGCCTTACACGACATGTTTTGATAAAGCCAAAGCAATGTCAGCAATAACCGCGAGGATTATAATGCACTTAAGAGTATATGGTATGGCTATATCATAGAACAGCTATAAGGAGATGGTTCCGAAAGCTGCATAGGGGCTCAGCTCATGCCAGAGCACCCTCTCACATAAAACCAAGCACTCTGCCTCCAGGATTGTCGAGGCCTACCACAGGAGTGGCTTATAGGTGTATATGTATCTATATATAAAGGTTGATATAGGTATACTATATCTAGGTAAGGGGTGAGTACACCACCTTACCCAGGCTGTTTGAACAGACCTGTGGTGTCCATTTGGAAGGCAAACCAGGGGTGGCACAATACATGCTGCAGCCCCTGGTACGTCCAAGGTGCACCTATGCCCTGGGTACCTATGGTACACTATGCAGGGGCTCACAAGGGTGACCTAGTTACCAATCTGGTATGTACCTAAAGTACATGGAGTCCATTTTATAGAGAAAGCAGATAGTCTGGGGCCCTGAACAGCAGGGTCCCAGGCCAACTACGTCGAAAACCAGCAAAACACCTGGCAAAAAATTGGGGGTACCCATATAGTCAGATTCCACCTTCCTACAAGCGGGAGTGAGGCAATCCCGCCCAAACATCCAGATCAAGCATCTGAGCCTATGTCATTGGTTATTGGTCCATGTACCCCTCAACTACCTGATCTGGCATACCAGTGTGAGCGCCTTGACGACTCATTGAGAAAATATGATGTTAATGTTGTTTGCAGCCACGGCCCGTGGAGGGAGTTTCGGTGGGGCAGAGAGGCGGGGTGGGGGAGGTGCAGGGTGGCGGGGGTCCTAAAAACTGGAGTATGGATAATTGAAGGTAAGTAAACAATGTAATTAATAAAAACAAATTTCTTAGCGCGCCCTGCATCGCAAAATGCGATGCAGGGTGCTCCACGAAATTCGTTTTATTAATTAAATTACCTTTAATTATCCATACTCCAGTTTTTAGCACCCCCCACCGTGCCCCTCCCCCGCCTCTCCGCCCCAACAAAACTCCCTCCACGGGCCGCGGCTGGTTGTTTGTACAAAGGGGAGGATATGGCCTAACAGCCAGAGCTGTCAACTTTGGAGTTGGGGAACCAGGTTCGAGCCTCGGCGTCAGCTCAGCATCCCGTGACTCTGGGCAAATCACCTAATCTCCCCGTGCCTACCAAAACTGAATGTGTCCTTGTGTAATGTAACTGGTGCTCATTTAAAGAGCTCCAACACCTTCAGGTCGAGTTCGCACTATATAAATCTGCACAAAAAAAATGTTTGTGTCTTTAAGATAATAAGCGCAAGGACCTGCGCAGTTCTGGGAAAACTTTAAATAGGAGTTGCATAAGCCGCTAAGAGGTGTTAACATGTGGTTAATAAAGTCATGAAGCAATGCGAACAGTTGTGTGATTGTATGCTGAAGAATGAATATGTCTGTCACAGAGCTCTGTGGGGTCTATTTACTCAGGGGCCTATTTAAAAGGTGTTTGCGCCACAGTTGCGTCATTTTTTTAATACACTGGCGGTTCTTTCTTTGCTGCATATTTACAAGGTGATACATCTAGCCTGCATCAGTTTTTACCTTCGTCGGAATCAGCTGTTGCGTTAGAATTAATATATGCAAGTGAGGTGTTCCCATGTAAAATCCCCCGTAAAACGGACACAATGTTATTTATGACTTTTTGGAATAGTGACATATCGTTGGGAAGCAGACCGCTGCACTTGCAATGCGTCAATGACACTTCTAAAACTCAGTCGTAGGAACAACGCAGTAGCTGTGGCATACGAGTCTGGTCAGCTGAAGTCACTTCCAACAATGTAATCTGCAAGAAAATAATGTCCCCTCAACAGGTAAGTGCACAGATAAGGTAGGTAACACAATAAATGTCACATTACACAACATTAATGACTTGTATCCACACACATAGTAGTCTCACACAATATGTCACACATGTAGGTTTAGCGGTAGACAGTGGCGTAATGAATCTTGAGGGGGCCCTGCTGCAGGGTATGTGGAGGGGCACCCTCCGAACTCAATCTGGAGCTCTCCAGCTGAAGTGCGGTGCTGAGGGGGTCACCAGGAGGTTCGGGCACCCCACACCACGGGGCCTGCGGGGGCCTGTGTTTCCCCCCTGGCGGTAGACAGAAGTACACTATACCCACTTGTACTTGAGACATACAGGACCCAAGTAATAGAGTCCAAGGTGAGTTTTTCCCCTGGTCCCTATACAGTAGGCTACTTGCGTCAGTCAATTCTGATGCATCATCTTTTTTTTTTTTTACGCATTGCTGTACAGTCATCAGTCTTATGTCCAGCCACAGCAATGGGCTGCTTTTGGGGCGAGATGCCAATCAAAATGCTTCCCACAGATACATTATTATTTTTGACCCATCTGCGGGTCCTTGCACCATGGAGCCCCGTATTGTAAATAAGGCGCATCCATGGAGTTGTATGGATTTCTGCCGCAGGCGCAAGTAATTTTGATGCAGCAATGCGTCATTTGTTTAAATACGGCCCTAAGATTTTACGCTGTGTTTGCGTCACAAAAGTGATGGAAAACAATGAAAAATCTTTTTCACCTATTTACTTTGCAGTGTAAAACCTGTTTTACGCTGGAAAATCACTTGAAAGTGGCAAAGAAGCAGATAACGCTGCTGATGCATTACTTAGCGCCAAAGGGGGGGTGCACCATGGTTTCTGATGATAAGCCCTATTTACTTAAAAAAGTAGACAAGGTTTAGTGACAGAAAATTGCTCCTAGACGCTATGAGGAGAAATGTTTTTATTTCTCCTTTCTGTTCCGACTTTGCATGTGTGGGGCATTGTATAGCACACATACAAAGTGGGAAAAGGTTTAAAGTTAGGGGAATATTTACAACAAACTGACGCACTGCAAGCCAGCTTGCGGCACTACAAGTAGAGTGCAGGGATGTGTCATATTTACAACAATAAGATGCATCAATGCCCTTTTTTTGCACTGGCGCACAATTGGCTGCCTGGCGCCAATGTATACACCCTTGCACCATGGTGCAAGGGTGTTTGAGTTGTAGGAATTATTGATTTTGTGCAGGAAGGGACACCTTCCTGTACAAAAACAATCAATGGAGGTGTTTGCCTCCTATTTGTGCTGCAAAATGCGGCACACATTCAAAGAGGAAAAAAGGAGGAAAAATAAAGATATTTACGCCTCCCGTGGGTAGGAGTAAGCGTTTGACACATTCCAGGTTTACCCACTGCAACACCCACGGAACGCCTCTTTGCTGCAGAGTAAGGCAACGCAACCACTGGCGCTGCTTTGCCTTACTACATATTTACGAGGCCATGAAAATCCACGTCTGCACTTTGCGCCACCGCTTCGTCAAAAAAAGTGACGCACCGGCAGCGCAGGCTCCCTGTAATATGCCCCTTAGGCTAAGCATGGAATTTTGTACCGGATCCTTCCAGTGCAAACCTATGTTAGCCTAGCTGAGATACCCTTGCACTATGGTGCAAAGGTGTGGCCATGGTGCACTGTCGCACATTTCTGCGCAGGCGTTGGGGTTAGGGGATGAGAGTGCCATATTGCTGTAAATATGGCGCTTCTGCTCTCTCCTTCTCAAGCAGAGCAGCATTTGCAGCTGCTGCTCTGGCTGCGTGACAAACAGCCCTGCCAAGTGTCACGCAGTAGGCGTGATCCTAACGCATTTTTGAGCGGTGGTCCGCATTACCGCACTAAAACGCAAAGTCACGCATTTGTAGTTCCTTGACACCACCGCCAATGCAAGGAAGTAACGCCCTGGCCAAACACATTGAGCACACCGTGCCGCGGTTCGCATGCTTCTCTGGAAGACTTTGCGATTGTAGTAGTGTGCAAAGTGAGTCTATTGATGAATGTCAGCTCAGGATTATGCACCGACCTGGTGGCTCATTGCTGCAGCATTCATTATTAACACAGCTGTTGCGTGCAGGCCGGGGTTAGCAATGCATTCACGTGACATGGTGAGGTCACATGATTGCATCTAACAATGTATCCATAACTGTCTCTGGGCGAGCAGCAGGGCAAGCAGTAGTTACGTTTTATTAGTTTGCCAATGCCCGCCACGCCACGCCATGCAATAATTATTTTGGTGCCTCCTCGATCATGCGCACGAACACCGGCTTTCACTGGATGGACCGCACGCACAGTCATGGCAGAGGCAGAGATACAGGATCGGATGATTATTACAAAAGGTCTGCCTCCGCTGGGGTGAGGAGTACCCCACCGCTCGGACCACCACAGGAGTGCCTCGGCTTCTGTGAAGCTCACCTGGGCCTACCAGCGTTAGTGGCCTCGCCGTCCTGACCCAGCTGCTTGCCACTTTAGGCCTGCTAGGTGCTCTATGCATAGTGTTATAATTACGGTCCCGTGGCCTAGGGGTTAACCGACTCGGGCCGGGCTGCTGCCTGTAGCTGTGACAGTGTGTAGCAGCCTGGGGGGGAAGGCGCCTGTTGCAGCCAGACCGTCTCCACTCGTCGCCTGCCTCAAGAAGTAAGTGTAAAATAAAACCTAACTTATAACCTCTGACACTGTTCAACTATTGGTGCTCTTAATAAAAGTGATGTTGCTTTGCTTTTTAGATTTACAGCAGCCGAGTATCATGAAAGGTAATGCTTTTTATTATAGGTTTGTCCGAGCGGAAGAAATTAAAGAGTTACACCTGCTCAAAATTTCGGTAGTGAAGTCTACATTTAGTGCCGCACCGAACGATGATGGGTGCTTTCAAGTGGGAACATTTGGGGGCAGATTTACAAGTCCCTTGCGACACTTTTACGCCGCCATTACATCCTTTTTTTGTGACGCAGCAGCAGCGTAAACAATGCGCCACGTTGCAACTTATTTACAACGTGACGCATCTAGGCAGATGCGTCACGTTGTAAAGCCCTGCGCCACATGAAACCTGCGTCAGGTTTCATGTGGGCGTTCTGTCGCAGGGTGGGCGTTCCCTCGCAGGAAAGCCCCGTAAAACTGACGCAGTGAAATCTACAAGGTTTCACTGAGTCAGTTTTACGACGCTGATGCGTCAAATCCTTACGCCTGCTTGAAGCAGGCATAAGGAGTGACGCACCACGTTGAGTATGGGTGGCCCCTGTGCATTGCAGGAGTTGCGTCGCACTTGCAACGCGACTCCAGAAATGCGCCACCCATACGCCACAAGATGCGTCACGGATCCGTCCTTCCTTGCACCATGGTGCGCCGCATTGTAAATGCAGTGCATCTGTGTTGGCGGAATGAGGGGATTGCATGACGCATCTGTTCTGGCGCATCCCTGCTGATTTGCAGAGATGCGCCAGAACATCTAAATATGTCCCCAAATCTTTAAAACAGTCCTCATCCGCCTCCTTCTTTCCCAACCCCCACTATAGCAGTCATGTTATTTTCTATGCTTGAGTTGAGAAAGTGGCAGGCACACTTCGCCGGTTTCTCAACAGATAACCTGACCCTACAACAATACCTGACTTTGCTGCAATCCACAGAAACATTCTTTTGTTCGCAGTGGTGCGGTGCACACTCTCAATGAGAGTGGTGCAGATCACAGTGAGTCCTCGTTTTGTTTAACAATCATCTTAACATGGCACTCGGTGCTTCAGTTTCTGCTGCTCTCCAGCAGTTGTAACATCTTCTTAGAGTGCCTTGTTGCTCAAATGGATACAATTCTTGATATTTATGTTTTCCTGGTCTTCATTGCTTGATTTTGCATGCGAGAAAGTGTCACTCATAGTCATTGAAATGTCACTCATAATGACACTGAAATTAAGAAACTGTCACACTTTGCAATCTGAAACCTTGGCAGCTATGGACAAACAAGTAAACCTAGCCCGAGTGTGGCGGGCTCAGTAGCATGCTCCCAGGCGGGGCAGGACGCTACAAATACAATTGGTTACTGGTACACCTTTCTCATAAATGTCTATATGTGGCGCTATTTTATGACCCACAGTGAATAATGGCCCTTTAATTTCGAAATCTTTTTCTCCTATATTTTTGCAGTTTTATATAGCGCGACGCTGGCCCGAGGGCGCTTCAGCGCTTTACAAGAGAACCAGACACCTTCCAGGCACGGGAAAGAGGGGTTTTCTCAGAATCCCCTGCGTTGGGCGGAAGCCGTGATCCGAGCCGGGTCACCGGCTCCACAATGTGCAGCTTTTGCTGCTGTTCTGCGGGTGAGCCCCATTCAGTGACCCGGAAACACAGCTGTGGGCGGGGGTGGACTGACCCGGCGGTGCCTGGGCCGGTCAGACCCTCAGACCCCCTGCAGGAGCTCGAGCTGCGCGAGAGGCGGAGGAAGGGGCGACTTAACAGCCAAAGCTGCGACCCTGGACCAGGGTTCGAGTCCCGGCTGCGGCTCAACAGCAAATCACGGAAAGACCAGCGGGGAATTGAATATACATATAAAAAAAATCTGCCCGTGTATAGAGCAGGCAGACTAATGCTCGTGCTAAGCGTTCATTTTCTCTAGAGCAATATTTGCGCTAAGAGAGCAACAAAAGTAAACCCGGTTACACTCTCGAGGGTCACGTGTGACTGCGAAGCCTTGTCACGGGGGCTCCATTAGGGGTTATTTGCATACCCACAATCCCCTGCCGCCTGTAATCCTTCTTATGTCGTTGAATTAAATGTACCTCTTAATCTAATCATAAAAAGGATAATAATATATTTACTGATACATTCTAAGTCTTCTTATCGTTTTTTTTATCTCACGCTCAGAGTCCTATGAGTTGTGTTCATTGCGGTCTCTGCTTCCCCGGGAAATTTCTACACTCTGGTTTCTCTTCAAACCGAATAAATCTTTCGCCTTTTACTAAAGATTTCCGTGGAGAGGAACATTAAAGAGTTTCACTCAATTTTTGAAAGTTCTATCTCTGATAGAACTGCCCAAACTAGTTAATATAAGAGCAATAAAATATGTGTTTCTATTGTGCAGGCATATCGTCGCTGGTTTAAAGCGCGAAGAGCATCATACTATATACTTTCTTTAGATTACTATCGAGTCACATTTAAATGTACATATGAGGAACAATTGTCTGCGAAATTTCTGACTTCGTGCTGAGGTGCGCAACTCAGGACAATTTAGGGAAGTGGTTATTACCATGTCAACAGATTATCGCCCAACATTACTACAGAACATGAAACCATGACCATAGTCTCCAAATCTGTCTTTGTGCCTTTATCTTGATGATATCCATAAATGTAAAACACACAAACAGATGGCAAAGGCTATTTAGACCAACACACAACAAATTCAATTGTGTCCTAAAATAACATAAGGTTCACAAAACCAGGGAGTACTCCCCTCTAAACTCCCCACAAAGTAGGACCAAGTCCCACAGCAAATTGGCCTGCAAAGAGGTTTCAGCGCTGTTGTATACAGATATTACTTTGTCATATTGCAGTCCACAAATTATCAGCACAATAAAGAAGAATTGTCCAACTCCTGTGGTATATGTTTTCAAATGCAGTTTTCACTTTATTTTTTCATCAAAGGATTCACTCCACAACTCCATAAAGCATAGCCAATGCGTTTCGTCTACTGAGAGACTTCTTCAGGGCTTGAATGTATGGTGAAACAAGCATTGGAAATGCAATAGGTCTCGCATTAGGAAAGTTTGAGCTATTGGTCTTAGAAATGACATTTTTTTAATGTATGTGTTTTTTTTTTAAATAGCTAAATTAATAGCTTTGTCATTTACAATGCCAATAGTTATAACTTTCGCAAATGTGACACCTATAGCATTTGTAATGCAACATTTTTTGTATTTACATGACTTAGATGTATTGATATTACAAATTACAGTGGCTTTTAGTGAAGTAGTGTGGCTCACTGGTTAGAGGCGGCAGACCCGAGAGCAGAGGACGGCCCGGGACCAGGGTTAGATTCCTGGCGCGGCAGGGTTCTGGACCAGGGTCAGCGGACTCGATAATTCTCTCGCCTCGGTGCCCACTCTGATCAGCGATCACACTCGGCAACTCTGGGCATTAGCTTGCCTCATCTTCACTAACGGCCCCACCAGACCGCCGGGGATGACTGGTCTCACCCTGGAGATACCCATTAAGGGACCATCTCTCAGGGAAGCCAGGAAGGGTTTCGCAGCGGTCGAAGCGCCTTGGGACCCTACGGGTAAGTAGTGCGCTATATAAATGCCTATACATTTACATTTACATTTTAATTTTTTTAAATAATTAATACTGAAATAATATATTTAATTTGTAATGTCAATATCTTAAACTTTTGTAAATAACTTTTGTGAAGATTATGTTCAGTGTTTTTTATTGTGACGAAAATCCAAGAACAGAAGTGAAATATTAACATATTTTTGTGATTTGTAATAAAGCTTGAAAGCTTGAAAACAGCTTGAAACATTGAAAGAACATATTTGAACCAGTGATGCTGTGGTGGTGCTGAGTGATGCTGTGGTTGCGCTGAGTGCTGCTTGGGTGGAGCGGAGTGCTGCTGGGGTGGAGCGGAGTTCTGCTGGGGTGGAGCGGAGTGCTGCTGGGGTGGAGCGGAGTGCTGCTGGGGTGGAGCGGAGTGCTGCTGGGGTGGAGCGGAGTGCTGCTGGGGTGGAGCGAATTGCTGCTGGGGTGGAGCAGAGTGCTGCTGGGGTGGAGCAGAGTGCTGCTGGGGTGGAGCAGACTGCTGCTGGGGTGGAGCGGAGTGATGCTGGGGTGGAGCGGAGTGATGCTGGGGTGGAGCGGAGTGATGCTGGGGTGGAGCGGAGTGATGCTGGGGTGGAGCGGAGTGATGCTGGGGTGGAGCAGAGTGATGCTGGGGTGGAGCGGAGTGATGCTGGTGTGGAGCGGAGTGATGCTGGGGTGGAGCTGAGTGATGCTGGGGTGATGCTGAGTGATGATGTGGTGATGGTGAGTGATGATGTGGTGATGGTGAGTGGTGCTGAGTGATGCTGGGGTGATGCTGAGTGATGCTGGGGTGATGCTGAGTGATGATGTGGTGATGGTGAGTGATGATGTGGTGATGGTGAGTGGTGCTGAGTGATGCTGGGATGGTGCTGAGTGATGTTGTGGTGTTGCTGAGTGATGCTGTGGTGGTGCTGAGTGGTGCTGTGGTGGTGCTGAGTGGTGCTGTGGTGGTGCTGAGTGGTGCTGTGGTGGTGCTGAGTGGTGCTGTGGTGGTGCTGCTGAGTGGTGCTGTGGTGGTGCAGAGTGGTGGTGTGGTGGTGCAGAGTGGTGCTGTGGTGGTGCAGAGTGGTGCTGTGGTGGTGCAGAGTGGTGCTGTGGTGGTGCAGAGTGGTGCTGAGTGGTGCTGTGGTGATGCTGAGTGGTGCTGTGGTGGTGCTGACTGGTGATGTGGTGGTGCGGAGTGGTGCTGTGGTGGTGCGGAGTGATGCTGTGGTGGTGCTGAGTGGGAGATGGGGAGAGGGAGAAAAATAACACATAGGAGGGGCACAGGAAGCAATAAACTTAGGGAAGTCGCAGTGCCACATGTAGAGGGTAGGGGGGTAGATATGAAGTGTGAGTAGTAGACAGGGGAGAGAGTAAGAAGAAACATGCACTCCAAAGGGTGTTGGTTTTAAAATACATAAAAAATCAGGGGTTTATTAGGACATCGCCTTAAAAAAATTAGACAGTGGGAGGGGGATTTTTGTTAATTTTTTGTTTGTTTCATGTTGCTGTCAAAGAGCAGTTCATAGTGACTCTGGCATAGGGTTAGACTTGAGTCTTTTTTTGAATATGATTGAAGTTCACAAGCAGGCATTAGTGAAATTTCAAACACAGCTGCCGTGATCAGAAGCAACTTTTGGAGCAAGGGCAGCAAATGCTGTGGCGAGTATAATGCAGTCAACTATTTCTGCTGCATGTGGAGCACTTTTAAATTTTGACCGGACACTGGAACATGTAGCTGTCTACTCTTAAATGCAGCGCCTGCTCTGGGGCCTGTGTCTCCAGAGGGGCCGAGAGGTCAAAGGAAAGGATAATATGGTGAACTTCAAAAAATAAATACTTTGCTTTTGTCGGAAAAGTGTCTGCATTTTGCTTCAAATTATCCTCACACTACTGTGATCTACAACTCATGTTCTGAATGTCTTTGTTACGCTCTTTCCAGTGAACGATCTGATTCAAAACACACACTATGGGAGAGGATTGGATTGACACCAGTCAGCACTCTAATGGTGCAAGTACAAACATAGGCGCAATGCATCTGAATAATAATAGTACGCTTGTGCGTGGAAGCTGGCTTGTTAGTAGGGATGCCCTTTCACCAAATAGGAAAAAAGAGCATGAAAAGAGTCTCATTTGCCGATTAAACAATGGGAGCGGGCCCATGCTACCTTCTGTCCCAACGAGGGGCTGCTCACCACGACCACAATGATGTTACACACCAGCCGCTGTATTCCAACAGCGCTTCTCGGGATTTACAATGCACCCGTTAAACTTGCTGGGTAAAATATTCCTGTAAGTACCACCCTCAAAATGAAACACAGAAGTGCAGACCGGGGTTTCTGAAGTATGCTGGAATCGGCGCTCGCTCGTATACAAAAAATAGACACCTATAAATAACAAGCAGTGCTAGAGTGCTGGGAGAGAGAGTGGGGAGGGGGCGGAGCGGGATGGGCGTCGTGAGGGGAGAGAGAGTGGGGAGAGGGCGGAGCAGGAAGAGCTGCTCTCGGCAGGCTGGGAACAGATGCTGCTGGGGAACTGATGAGGGGAGGTGCCCTGAAGAAATGCGACACGATCTGATTCAAAACACACACTATGGGAGAGGATTGGATTGACACCAGTCAGCACTCTAATGGTGCAAGTACAAACATAGGCGCAATGCATCTGAATAATAATAGTACGCTTGTGCGTGGAAGCTGGCTTGTTAGTAGGGATGCCCTTTCACCAACTAGGAAAAAAGAGCATGAAAAGAGTCTCATTTGCCGATTAAACAATGGGAGCGGGCCCATGCTACCTTCTGTGCTGACGAGGGGCTGCTCACCACCACCACAATGATGTTACACACCAGCCGCTGTATTCCAACAGCGCTTCTCGGGATTTACAATGCACCCGTTAAACTTGCTGGGTAAAATATTCCTGTAAGTACCACCCTCAAAATGAAACACAGAAGTGCAGACCGGGTCTTCTGAAGTATGCTGGAATCGGCGCTCGCTCGTATAACAAAAAATAGACACCTACAAATAACAAGCAGTGCTAGAGTGCTGGGAGAGAGAGTGGGGAGGGGGCGGAGCGGAGCGGGAGGGGCGTCGTGAGGGGAGAGAGAGTGGGGAGAGGGCGGAGCAGGAAGAGCTGCTCTCGGCAGGCTGGGAACAGATGCTGCTGGGGAACTGATGAGGGGAGGTGCCCTGAAGAAATGCGACACGATCTGATTCAAAACACACACTATGGGAGAGGATTGGATTGACACCAGTCAGCACTCTAATGGTGCAAGTACAAACATAGGCGCAATGCATCTGAATAATAATAGTACGCTTGTGCGTGGAAGCTGGCTTGTTAGTAGGGATGCCCTTTCACCAAATAGGAAAAAAGAGCATGAAAAGAGTCTCATTTGCCGATTAAACAATGGGAGCGGGCCCATGCTACCTTCTGTGCCGACAAGGGGCTGCTCACCACCACCACAATGATGTTACACACCAGCCGCTGTATTCCAACAGCGCTTCTCGGGATTTACAATGCACCCGTTAAACTTGCTGGGTAAAATATTCCTGTAAGTACCACCCTCAAAATGAAACACAGAAGTGCAGACCGGGGCTTCTGAAGTATGCTGGAATCGGCGCTCGCTCGTATAACAACAAAAAAAGAAATAGACACCTACAAATAACAAGCAGTGCTAGAGTGCTGGGAGAGAGAGTGGGGAGGGGGCGGAGCGGGAGGGGCGTTGTGAGGGGAGAGAGAGTGGGGAGAGGATGGAGCAGGAAGAGCTACTCTCGGCAGGCTGGGGAACAGATGCTGCTGGGGAAATGATATGGGGAGGTGCCCTGAAGAAATGCGACACGGCAGGCAGGGGAGGGGGCGGAGCGGGGGTGTGGGAGGAGTGCGCCTGAGGGAAAAGACATGCAAGGCAGGCGGCTGGGGGCATGTGCACGCGCTTTTAATGTCAATGCGCATGCGCATTGAGCTTGAATTTCACGGACACTGCAAGGAATCGCCACGATTCCTTGCAAGTTGGTTAAAGTCTGTTTAAGCCCCCATAGTCTCGCAAGCTCAATGCGCATGCGCATTGACAGGCGAGACCTAAAAAGTGAGGGAAGGAGGAAGACCCCTGTGGTCAAACGTGTTCCGTGGTAAGCGCGCAGGTCACCCGATCCTTATTTACCAAAATATACACTACTGGGTCCATAACATGTTTGTCACTAATTTCCATAAATCAGGTAACCTACACACCGCTATCAGTAATTCGGGAATTTTCCTTTCTATATATTTCCGTGTACCTGACTTACCAATCCTCGAAAACAGGTGCCTATGATCACAATGGATCAGGAGACAATATTGAGATTCAAGCAGATAACACCAATACCATATACATTTATATTTGTTTATACCATGTAATAACCACAAACGCAAGAAGTTTCAAAAGCTTTATCTAAATCATCAAAAAGTCATCGTATGCCATGAGAATGAAATTTACATAGATCAAAACATCTATGACCAAGATTAGAAAAATAGTATAACTATGAATTAACGTGAGGATCAGTTAATACTCAGAAAAATATAAAGGAGAAAGGTAAAGGGAACATGCTAATTTGGTCTAGCAGATTTGTATTACGTCACTAAAGGTTGGGTAAGAACAATGGAACATTCTACTAAATGCTAATTGGAATATACTGAAAGATTTTGGAAAACGATACTTTAGAAGGCATTCAATTTCTATAGGGAGGGTAACAGTGGAATATACTAAATATGCAAACAATTCAGTGTTTGGGTAAGGGAAAAGATAAGGAACCTGCTAGAAAAATACTTTCATAAGAGTTCAAATGTCAGAGATAAATCACATAGGCAAGATTGCTTTATTAGGAAAAATAGGAGAGAAGGATTTAGATAGACAAACACCCACATATATTTATAGTTACCTAGGACAGAATGAGGACTAACCCTGGCCACGGGTCAGTTAGGAAAGGCGGGAAAGGACCCGCAAGGACTTGGAATGCCAGTAGGCGAGCAGGTACAGCTCATGGACAGTCAGGACAGGATCACCCCGGGATAAGGATCAGGACTGGACTCATCTAAGGGTACGACCAACACCTGCAGCTTCGGATGCAACGCCTGGGCTACGCCCTCTCTGCAAGGAATCTGCCAATAACCCCGATTGGGTTCTCGAATCTCCCAGCAAAGTGCTTCGCCAGCACTTAAAGGTTTCTCCACCCCAGACTAAGTTTGTGGAAATTACGGACAGAGTGCTCCACAGCTCTCTGTATCAATCACCTATAGAGTTCGTAGGGTCAGTGACAGGTCAGCTACTCGGACAAGTCGGACAATTTCTCTAGCTAGACCTAGGCCAGTTATACTGTTTTCGGGTCAATGTACCACCCACAAATGTTGCAAGTGTAAGGATCCCCAACTTCGGATTGGACAAGAGAGGCGATTAGGTCATGACACCACCTATAATTTGCACTTTCCCAGAATTAATATTCGGTTTTCGAACCCACCCCTTACATTCCAGTTCCCATGGCATAATACAATGAGGCATACAAATTTATCGCAACATGTTTCAATTTCAGGTACAGTCGAAGTCTTCTCCTGGAGCAGGGGTCATGTTCCCAGGAGCATCTTAGCTTTGGCAGAAGCGAAAACAATTTAGAAGCACAGAAAAAATTGAAGTCACTGTACACCATGATTGGCTTCACTACACCCCTTACTTTATAATATCTATAGCATTAGGAGTTAAGCAGAATAAAACAGCTGAGCAAAAGCAGCAGTGGCAAGCGAAGAGCATGTTAGAACAAAGCGGCCATGTTTAGCAGTACTGCGCATGAGCGAAAAATTCCCTCCAGAACTACGAGTGTGTCACATCACATGGGTATGACCGACGCATGCGCAGACTGGAATCCCGCATAGCAGCGACCATATTAGCTGCAAGCGTAGTTAGGATTAGTAAACACATAGGCAAGCGTCTCTGGGACACCTGCGTGTAGTGTAAAAGGGCAAGATTAATAAACGAACAAGTTGATTACCACGTTAACATTATGCGAGGTTTTTGAATTCAAGCAAGTCGCGTAACGTGCAAATCCTTGCTCCATCAGTGCGTCCACCTCGTCTGTACCTAAATGTATACTCCTCACCTCCATCGAGGAGGTGAGGAGTATACTCCCTCACCCTCCTATGGGGCAACTTGATCCCATGTCTTGGGTTTGAACACACAAGCCAGATAACAGTGGAGCGTGATGTAGATCACACCACCTAGTGGAACCCTCTCTCCATAGCTTGAACTGGGGAACAAGAAAGAAACAATCTTTTACTGGGATAGGAGCACTACAAAATGTGATGCAATACTTTTTTCACCATACATTCAAGCCCTGAAGAAGTCTCTCAGTAGACGAAACGCGTTGGCTATGCTTTATGGAATTGTGGAGTGAATCCTTTGATGAAAAAATAAAGCAAAAACTGCGTTTGATATCCATAAATGTATATAGCTTAAAATATCTTAGTCTTAGTTTAAGGTCATTTATCCGGCCAGGTTTGCCCATTTCCCATCTGCTGCCCTGATAATACAACTACATATTCGAAAAGGCTGTGGCGTGTAGTGTGAGGATATGTGTGTGTGTTTGTGTGTCTGGATAGAGTGACACAACTCATCTATTCTGTTTATTTTCCTGCAGTCACCAGCTCTGACTTTCTTCTCGTACTATGATTACATTATGGAGGATAGCTACATAAGAAAGCAAAATAATGGATAGATTTTGATGTCTCACAAAGACCACAAGACTCACCTGATATGTCGAATGCCCTGCCTATTATAACCTTGTAGACCACACTTAGGGGCACAGAAAAAATCTGATGGAAAGTCAGCAGATCTGCAGACGGGATCAGCCTAATGGCTCTGACCCTTAGCCAGAAGACCCCCTGCCTGGTCAGTGATGCCCATATACCGGGCTACAATTTCGGTGCCATGAGGGTAGCCGCAGCAGTGGCACCCCCTTCAGAGCATAGCAGGTTTGCTGTTCGGACACCATTATTAAAGCACACACTCAGCAAACTTACTCTGCAAACCTCTATGTAGTCAGAGAATGAAGGGGCATATTTACGAGTTCTGGCGTATCTCTGCATATCAGCAGAGATGCGCCAGAACAAATGCGTCACGCAAAACTACCCTTTCGTCACGGCAGATGCGCCGCATTTACAATGCAGTGTGCCGTGGCGCAAGGGTATGATTCAGAAAAGGGGGTGGTGATGGACAGAGTATCTGAATTAAACAGAACACTCGTACCCAGTCAACAGATCAGGGCTTGATCCATCACCGTTTTTTAGCTCACTGCACCATCCCAGCTCAGAACCTGGCTACATGCAAATTAGTCTGTCCCTGGCCCAGTGCATCATGGGAACAGGGCAGACCAAACTACCAAGCCAATTCTTATACTGGAAAGGAAACAAGCTTCCGGGGACCGGTTTCTGCCATTACAGCCGTCTTCCGCCCGGCTTGCTTGAATCCTGATGGTGCAGTGAGCAAGGGACTCACATCTGAGTATACCCTTCGACGCTTATGGTGGACAAAACGATTCAGAATAGGGGGTGGTGATGGCCAGAGTATCTGAATTAAACAGAACACTCGTACCCAGTCAACAGATCAGGGCTTGATCCATCACCGTTTTTTAGCTCACTGCACCATCCCAGCTCAGAACCTGGCTACATGCAAATTAGTCTGTCCCTGGCCCAGTGCATCATGGCAACAGGGCAGACCAAACTACCAAGCCATTTCTTATACTGGAAAGGAAACAAGCTTCCGGGGACCGGTTTCTGGCATTACAGCCATCTTCGTCCCGGCTTGCTTGAATCCTGATGGTGCAGTGAGCAAGGGACTCACATCTGAGTATACCCTTCCACGCTTATGGTGGACAAAACGATTCAGAAAAGGGGGTGGTGATGGACAGAGTATCTGAATTAAACAGAACACTCGTACCCAGTCAACATATCAGGGCTTGATCCATCACCGTTTTTTAGCTCACTGCACCATCCCAGCTCAGAACCTGGCTACATGCAAATTAGCCTGTGCCTGGCCCAGTGCATCATGGGAACAGGGCAGACCAAACTACCAAGACAATTCTTATACTGGAAAAGAAACAAGCTTCCGGGGACCGGTTTCTGGCATTACAGCCGTCTTCGGCCCGGCTTGCTTGAATCCTGATGGTGCAGTGAGCAAGGGACTCACATCTGGGTATACCCTTCCACGCTTATGGTGGACAGAACGATTCAGAAAAGGGGGTGGTGATGGACAGAGTATCTGAATTAAACAGAACACTCGTACCCAGTCAACAGATCAGGGCTTGATCCATCACCGTTTTTTAGCTCACTGCACCATCCCAGCTCAGAACCTGGCTACATGCAAATTAGTCTGTCCCTGGCCCAGTGCATCATGGGAACAGGGCAGACCAAACTACCAAGCCAATTCTTATACTGGAAAGGAAACAAGCTTCCGGGGACCGGTTTCTGGCATTACAGCCGTCTTCGACCCTGCTTGCTTGAATCCTGATGGTGCAGTGAGCAAGGGACTCACATCTGAGTATACCCTTTCATGCTTATGGTGGACAAAACGATTCAGAAAAGGGGGTGGTGATGGACAGAGTATCTGAATTAAACAAAACACTCGTACCCAGTCAACAGATCAGGGCTTGATCCATCACCGTTTTTTAGCTCACTGCACCATCCCAGCTCAGAACCTGGCTACATGCAAATTAGTCTGTCCCTGGCCCAGTGCATCATGGGAACAGGGTAGACCAAACTACCAACCCAATTCTTATACTGGAAAGGAAACAAGCTTCCGGGGACCGGTTTCTGGCATTACAGCCGTCTTCGGCCCGGCTTGCTTGAATCCTGATGGTGCAGTGAGCAAGGGACTCACATCTGAGTATACCCTTCCACTGGACAGAGTATCTGAATTAAACAGAACACTCGTACCCAATCAACAGATCAGGGCTTGATCCATCACCGTTTTTTAGCTCACTGCACCATCCCAGCTCAGAACCTGGCTACATGCAAATTAGTCTGTCCCTGGCCCAGTGCATCATGGGAACAGGGCAGACCAAACTACCAAGCCAATTCTTATACTAGAAAGGAAACAAGCTTCCGGGAACCGGTTTCTGGCATTACAGCCGTCTCCGGCCCGGCTTGCTTGAATCCTGATGGTGCAGTGAGCAAGAGACTCACATCTGAGTATACCCTTCCACGCTTATGGTGGACAAAACGATTCAGAAAAGGGGGTGGTGATGGACAGAGTATCTGAATTAAACAGAACACTCGTACCCAGTCAACAGATCAGGGCTTGATCCATCACTGTTTTTTAGCTCACTGCACCATCCCAGCTCAGAACCTGGCTACATGCAAATTAGTCTGCCCCTGGCCCAGTGCATCATGGGAACAGGGCAGACCAAACTACAAAGCCAATTCTTATACTGGAAAGGAAACAAGCTTCCGGGGACCGGTTTCTGGCATTATAGCCGTCTTCGGCCCGGCTTGCTTGAATCCTGATGGTGCAGTGAGAAAGGGACTCACATCTGAGTATACCTTCCATGCTTATGGTGGACAAAACGATTCCGAAAAGGGGGTGGCGATGGACAGAGTATCTGAATTAAACAGAACACTCGTACCCAGTCAACAGATCAGGGCTTGATCCATCACCGTTTTTTAGCACACTGCACCATCCCAGCTCAGAACCTGGCTACATGCAGGGGTAGGCAGATGCGTGACTCATCTCGTGACGTAAGGGCGGCGCATCGCTGCCCGTCACAAGCACGACGCAACTCCAGCAATGCTCAGGGCCGCTCAATACTTAACATGCTGCGTCAGTCCTGATGTCTGCTTCAAGCAGGCGTAAGGAATTGATGTAGCATCGTCGAGGAAGTGCCTGCGTGAAATCTTGTAGATTTCACGCAGGCACTTTTGCGAGGCGCACAGGCGCCGGAACGCCCACCCTGCTTGGGAATGCCCCCATTGTGGCGCTGGGCTTTATAACGTGATGCATCTCCCTAGATGCGTCACGTTGTAAATGCCGCGCAGGGATGCGCCACGTTTATGCCGCTGTTGTGTCACGCAAAGCGGCGTAAACATGGTGCAAGGGGCTCGTAAATCTGCCACTAAGGGTCTAAGTGGGAGTTTGTTTCCTCAATGCAAGCCATGGATGGCCTGATATGCAGGAAGTTTTCTCCATGCATGCTGCCCATTCTACACTTTCGCTACCTGTATCCACCGTGCCTTGGGAAGGGAAAATGAGTGATAGTAGCACCACCCTCAAAGCATGGAACACACCAGGTTGGAGGTTTACACCAGCAGAGGCTCCACAGGTGCAAAAATGGCCATTCCATCAACTCTAAATAGAGTGGGGGGTAATGGAGAACTGGGCAGGGCAGATCCACCACAGGGTTATGGTGGTGCTCCTGCTCTTCCAGACTCTAAATGAGGCCCTCTGTGTTTGTTCATGGTTCCTTGAAGCCACCAGAATGAAGCTAAAGAAAACACCAAGAATGATCTGACGAACAGCAAAGCATCAATCTTTAGATTAGGGCAGGATGGAGGTAGCTTAGGCACATCCGGTTAAGGTCATGGAAAGAGAAATACGTCTGCAACCCATGTAACAGAAGCATTCTTGCATTCAGCAAACCACAAACTTGTATGTGTGAACATAACCACATGCGCACACACACATGTCAAGTTCTATAGCACCACGGAAATTTCAACAAGACATGCATTAAAAATTGTCTCTTATTGCTACTAATACCTCTTTTTTTTCAAGCTCTATTTCTCAGGTCTCTAACTCCTCGACTACTCTTTTTCAGGCAGTTTCAGTCTCATCAGTCCACCCGGTGTGAAAATGACTGCTTCCCCTCCCAAGTTGTTTGTGGCCGTTTTGCCTCTTTTTCTATGAGATCAAGACTGTTCAAGATTGGATTGTCCAGCTGCTTCCAGATACATCCTGTCTTACACAGGATGATTTCAAGCCTTCGCCCATTTCGCCACTGCCCTCAAAGCTCTCCAAGGGGCATATCATCAAGGACCGGCGATAATTATCGCTGAGCGCACTTAGCTCTAGGATAATTATCGCCGGGTAACGTGGAATTTTATCGCTGAGATAGCGTGCTATTAGCAACACTTATCTCAAAAGCGATAAAATTCCAGGTGCTAACTGCCAAATGTGAGATTATCAATGGAAATCCAGCAATAATCTCACAAAGTTTGGCGATAGCTTGATGATAGGGCAAGGCATACTTAGCCATGATTTGTGGAGAAGTGTGGCTCAATGGTTAGAGCGGCAGACCCTGATGCAGAGGTCTGGCCCGGGACCAGGGCTCAGTTCCCGCTTCGGCGGGTCTTGGGCTCAATGTCCTCAGACCTGATAATTCTCGCCTCAGTGCCTTTTCTAATCATGGGTCCCACTCTGGGCAATAGCTTGCTTAATCTCCACAACAGCCCCAACAGCGCTGGGATGCCTGGCTTCACCTTGGGGGTGCCCAGGAGTGGACATTTCACAGGGAAAAGCCAGGAAGGGTTCCACAGCGGTATGTGTACAGTGCTAGGAAACCCCGGTTGGGGTATAAGTGCGCTTTACAAGTACAAATTCATTTAATTTCATCCTCCTTACATATGATATCATGGCTAAGTCAGTCTTGAAGCAGGTGTAAGGAAAGTAGCGATAACAGAGGTTATTGCTACTTTGCTTGTCGCTCTGCAGGTTAGCGTGCCCATTGATAATTGGAGAAATGTTGCTAAGCGACATTTCTGCAGTTTCAGGGCAGGAACGCCCACTTTGCATCTCATTAGAGATGCTGGACATTCAGAAAACAGGCGCCAATGCAAGGTTTCACGCAATAGCGTGACCTTGCTGATTAGGCAATAAAATTATCGCCGCTTTTCATCCGAAAACGGACGCAAAAGCGTCGATAATTTTTTATCGCCTCTTTGATGATATGCCCCAAGTGAATATGGAGGAGAGGAAGGCTTCCTCCTTGCTTACCTGCCCAAAGACAGTCATTATAGAGGATGTATGTCTGGCCAGGACTTTACCATCTTTAGCTGTGGTCGCTACACCTACTTTTAACTACACCGTTAACACCTGTTTTCATCTGGTATTGTCCCTAATGGATGGAAGAAAGCGGTTTCCAAACTTGGACCCCAGGACAGACGCTATCCACAGGCTTGTTTCTTTTTCACGACAGTCACTAATATTGGTGGGAAGTTCTGTCTTACTGGCGCTAAACATCTTGAAGATCACCTGTTACTAGAAGCTAGCTGGATGAATTTAAGGTCTGATTTAGGCACTTTGACTTCTCCAGTGGTTGTGTTGAATGACGACAGACAAGATTACAATGGTGGAATATCCACCTGCCTCATTCTGCTGTTACAGTTGTGTTGTCCTGATTATTCCAAATGAGGATCTTGAAGAAAACTCTTCATTTTATTCTGTACCTCTTGAAAGCTTGTGTTGTTGATGCCACCATCATTTATTGACTGAACCTTGCCAATGCTTGTTGCACTGGCCTTCCTGAGGAAACTATTTGCAAGCTTTAAAACGTTCAGATTATGTCAGGAAATTTGATAGGTTCTCCAAGGCTCACCTTCTGCTACACTGGCGGCCAGTTTCTAGAACATTCCATTGGAAGGCACTTAGGGCCCGATTCACAGAATGAACTTAAGACTCAATCCTAAACTTACTACTATCTCCAAAAGCTAACGCCTGCCCAGAGCTGTTCTAATTGCTAAGAGCAATTGCTCGGTAATGCATGAATATCGCTGACTGTACAGCGATATTCATGCATTTCGGCCGATTTTTATCGCTTAGGAGATAAACCTTGATAATAGCAAGGCTCCTAAGTGATAAAAATCGGCGGAGCTCGGCGATATTAATATTGCCGCTAAACCAACATAGCGATAATCATCGCTAGTTGTTGGTAATATGCCCCTTTGTCTTAAGTCTGTCTTAAGACAAACTTAAGACAAAATCCTAACTTCTGTGAATACCAAAAGTAGTAAATTAATTCTGTGAATACCAAAAAAGTAGTAAGTTTAGGATTGAGTCTTAAGTTCTTTCTGTGAATCGGGCCCATTGTGTTTTTTGGAGCCAGTAATGAGCGTGGCCGATGCGTTGAGCGTTGCTCTGAGTGGGGCGCCGCAAGGGTCACCAGAGTAAAATTGAAGACATTGACTCCACATTAAAGAATGTTTTGCACTTGTCTAAGCCTTAACTGATTGACTCTAATGGGTATGACTGTGATGATTAAAATGAGAAGGCTGCACACTTGTCTTCAGTTGAGCAGAACAAAGGGAAGAAAAGTAATATAAGTAGGAAAACACCTCAAAAAGGGCTCTACAAGATCATGTTTCAATACGTCTTGTGAGTCCCTATAAAGAAGTGGAAGAGAGAACTTTAGAGGGTCTAAGTAGATCGCCCATAGTCTCTTATCATAACCTTCATTTGGGTGCAAAAGATATATATCATCCATCTATACTACTATTATAAAGAGAGAACTTGCACCTTTTGCCCAGGTAAACTCGGGAACCACAGCACCAATCACAACACCCAATGCAGCGTTGGAAAGGGCAGTTGCAGCAGAAGGACATAGGCTATGCAGACGCCCAACATATACATTTAAAATGTAAAAGAACCGTGCCAGCAAAGTAGTCCCTTGTGGGCGTGTCTGCATTGTGCTGTGGGTGTGTGCTGGGGGCGTGACAATCGCTGGGGGCATTCCGTCATGAGTGTTGTTTTTTCTTCCCAGGTTCTATACATTCCTGCTCTCTTTAAATAGTAATTCAGTGGAGGTCCCATTCTCTTAGAACCACCCCAAACACAGTTATGGGCAAAAATACAACTAAAAGGCCCTGCAAAGCATTATGGGATAAGCTTAGCATAATTTTTAGCATTCATGAAAGGGTTTCAATGTTTTTGAATTTTACTCATCAGGGACATCTTGGGACGACGAGGTGAACTGCAGCTTGATGTATTATATTATAAATGCTATTGCATTTGCCTCATCAGGGACATCTAGGGATGGCGAGGTGAATTGCAGCTTGATATATAATTTTTTAAATGCTATTGCATTTGCATCATCAGGGACATCTAGGGACATGAGGTAAACTGCAGCTTGATGTGTAATATTTTGAATCGTATTGCATTTGCCTCATCAGGGACATCTAGGGACAATGAGGTGAACTGCAGCTTGATGTATAATATTTTAAATGCTATTGCATTTGCCTCTTGGGGACAACTGGGGAGAACGAGGTGAACTGCAGCTCTTTGTAGAATTATTTGGATACTATAATATTCACTTCCCACTGCTAATCTCGTCCCATAATGGTTTGCAGGGGCTTGATCTCAAAATCATCACCTCTCTCACTGCTTGCTGGAAGCTAATTTCACTTATGTGAAATGACTATATGCATTTTAGCACGTAGAAATACTTGTTATTTTACCTTGAATATATGAGGTTTCTGTTTTAATAATTGGAAATCTGACGGAACAAAATATTGCGGATTTATTGTACCAAGTTCGCGCCAATTCCGCCCACCCCTACTTTAAATACCCCTGCACCCCATAATCATAACCCACCCTTACTCTATAAAATACCCCAACACCCTTAAACACTAACCCATCTTAACCCTATAAATCTACCCTGTACCGCAAAACACAAACCTATCCCTAAACCCTAAAAATACCCCTGTACCCCAAAACCAAAACCTAGCCCTGAACCCTATAAATACCCCTGTACCTCAAAACCCAAACATACCCCTGAACCCTAAAAATACCCCTGTACCCCAAAACCCAAACCTACCCCTGAACCCTAAAATACCCCTGTACCCCAAAACCCAAACCTAGCCCATAACCCTTAAAATACCCCTGAACCCTAAAAATACCCCTGTACCCCAAAACCCAAACCCAGCCCAGAACCCTAAAATACCCCTGTATCCCAAACCCCAAACCTAGCCCTGAACCCTAAACATACCCCTGTACCCCAAAACCCATACCTAGCCCTGAACCCTTAAAATACCCCTGTACCCCAAAACCCAAACCTACCCCTGAACCCTAAAAATACCCCTATACCCCAAAACCCAAACGTAGCCCTGAACCCTAAAAATACCCCTGTACCCCATAACCCAAAACTATATCTGAACCATTAAAATACCCAAACACCCCAAAACATATACCTCAGTACCCCAAAACATATACCCCTATACCCATACTTGCCTTATCCAAACATTTTAAAAAAACATGCTTTTACCATTCATGCATTTACAACGAATTTCGTTGTAAATGTATGCGTGGTAAAAGCATATAAAATGTAATGCCATGCGTTATAATGGCATTGCGGAGTCATGGTACTTTCGTAATTAAAGTATGCGGAGTGATGGTATGCGGAAAGAAATTTGCGGAATAATGGGTGTTTACCCTCCCCCGTAAGTACATTGGTGGCACGGCGGCCCACATCTCCAGCAACATACTCATATTTTTTCACCACCAATTGGAAAAATGCACAGGTCTCTGTCATTGATGCCCAGCACCGACATACACTTTTAGACACACCTCCCATCACAAGTTCTAGAATTGCGAACTTTAGAGATGGGGAGCTACGTTAGAATCTCGGCATCAGCTCAACATCCTGTGATTCCAGGCAAATCGCTTTGTCTCCCCGTGCCTACCACAAATCAATGTGTTCTTCTGTAATGTAAATTGTGCTCATGCCATATTGTCGAGTTTGCGCTATATAATATTGCAAGAAAAATAAAGTACGGTAACTCGAGTTCACACACTACTGAGCGCGCACTCTTAAGTGCATCAGCAGTGCACTGTGAATCGGAGCGCTTCACAGGCCTGTCACAGATAAGAAATGCTATCAAAATGAAATCCTACGAAACAATATACTACTGGCCGGCAGCAATTCATACCCGTACAACGTTGGGACGGGCTGCTAGTTTTAAATAAAGGGCTCCAATAGAAAGGCTGCCACCAAGACAGTGCCCCGGTGGACATATATAAAAACCTTCTTAAACACTGACCTCCAGTTCTAAATGCAGCAGGAGCAAGTTTTCTACCACCGTCAGGGTTAGAAAAAGTCATAGGGGCACATTATTAAGACAGGCGATAAAATTATCGCCGCTTTAGCGGTAGAAAACTGCCGCTAAAACGGCAATATTGGGCTTGATAATATGCTCTATGAATTCCAATCGAAGCCCATGTTAGATGTGAATGACATCTAACATGGGCTTCAATTGGAATTCAATAGAGCATATTATCAAGACCATTATCGCTGTTTTAGTGGCAGCTTTCTGCCGCTAAAACGGCGATCATTTTATCGCCTGTCTTGATAATATGCCCCATAATCCTTATCTTCAAGAAAGGTAACAGAGCAGATCCATCTTGTTACCAACCTATAATCCTCCTTGACTCCTCCACCAAGAGTTTAGGGAGAGTTATTATTGAGAGGCTCAACATCTGGATGGAAAAACAACCTTTACTAACTCCAGTCCAGTTCAGTTTCAGAAAGGAAATGTGAACCATAGAGCAAACATTGAATCTTAATGTGTAAGTAGGAAAATACATGAGGGCAAAGGTGGGCACTCTGCATCCCTGTTTCATGGATCTGAGTAGCGCCTTTGACTCGATCAATCATACTAAGCTTTGGATCACCGTGAGATCATTGGGCGCGGCTGAGGAATTAGTCATTTTACTTGCCAGGATGTACGCAAATCTAGTTGGGAGGGTATGCTATGGCCCCAAAGGGGGGGCGCAGTCCAAGCTTTGATGCAAAGAGGGGTGTGAGGCGGTGTTGCATATTGGTACCCTTCCTCTTCTCCCTTTATATCATAAGGGTGGAATGCAGAACTTCAGACGTCAACTTTTGATTGCCCTAAAGTGGGGTTTCAGAAGGCCCCTGTCTTACCATAAACAGATGGTGCTGTTTTACTTTTGCAAACAGGAAATGGATTACTCAAGCGTATTGACACTTTTACTTCATATATGGAGGACAGAGACCTAAGGGTTAACATGAAGAAAAGTTTTTCAGTGGTTTGTGGGAAAGATAGGTCTAAGACACGTCCACACTACATACATGGAATGCATATAGCGAGAATCTCAACGTTCTCATACTTGGACATTCAGGGGCAGATTTACAAGGCCCGGTCGCCACATTTGCACCGCCATTGCGTCACTTTTGTGATGCAGCAGCAACGCAAAGCCAGCGCCATGCTGCGGGGTATTTACAACGTGACGCATCTAGGAAGATGCGTCATGTTGTAAAGCCCTGCGCCACATGTGGGTGTTCCGGCTCAGGGGGGGTTCCGGCGCAGGAACGCCTCCTAAAAGTGGCTGCTGAGTGAAATCTGCAAGATTTCACTCAGTCACTTTTACGGCCATGCTGCATTAAAACTCTGTCCCTGCTTGAAGCAGGCGTAGGGATTGACACAGCATGTTAGGCATAGGGGCACCCCGAACCTTGCTGGATCTGCGTTCGCGCTTGTGACGCAACTCCAGCAATGCGTCACCTTTCCGGCATCAGATGCGTCACGCATCTGTCAAGTCAAGTCAATTTAGCTTTATTCGAGATGCACTCATTAAAACATAGACATTCCATAGATTTCACAGATATTTGGTCAATAACATTTTTAAATTTAAAAGTCACATACAAATAGTTAAAAACACAATCCTTAAACAATGATTTAATAAAGTTCATCTCGTTTGCTATGTACAAAATGACTAATAGTTCTAATTAGATTAAAAGGTTTTTACACAATCAAACTGGGTAAATGTTCCTTTCCAGCAGACACACAATCAGCGATCAAAGCCTAAAATTTCTGCCTTAGCACCCATGCCCATCCTAAATATTTAGCAGTTGCTATTGAGATGAACAATAAAGTGCTAGTGCGTATGAGTCTCAGTGCTTCAGCACTGCTGTTCGTACCCAAGGACTCGCACAGTGGGAATTAACCAGACTCGTCTTGGAATTACAAAGGCGGGACAAACAAATAGAAAGTGAGCAATGGATTCCTTATGATCCCACATGCAGGGCAGATGCTGGTACTTGCAGTAGCCCACCTGCCAGTCAAAGACTTGAGGGGTAGGGATCCTGCTCTGAGCTGGAAGTAGAGCTTCCTGTCCCCGGGTTTAGTGATGGCATCCCAATAAGGCTCTAACCTGGGGGTAAGCTTTGCCTCTAGAAAACCCTCAGCCATGGTCGAAGAACCAGTGCCACTCCAGATTCGGTTTGCAACCTTCTCCCAATAAATCTCCTTTAAAATATTTTTTGATGGAAAAGAAGCTGTCGCTGGATTTTCCCACAGCATTTGCATATCCAGGCCTACTAAGTTATTTCTAAGCTCCTTTAACCAGCTAATTTTGTGGAAGACATTGGATTTAATAATATCCATGAATCCTTCTGCATAACTCAGGAGCTCCGGTGTAGTCCAAAGCCTACGCCAATATAAGATTGGGCGGAACCTTGCTAAATCCGAAATAGCTTTCCCACCAAGATCATACCTAAGTGGCTGCAAAGGGGTATTCACGGGAAGTCCAGTAATGTTACGGAGAAACTCGTTTTCAGAAATTATTAATGGCCCCAATTTCTCAAACCACCATAGCTCTGCGCCATAGAGCGCAGAGCTAAGAGCCTTGGCTTCATAAACTTGGAGTACAGACTTTATCGGCTTTGTTAAAGATTTTTTATGCTCCAGGTTTAAGGCCCCTGCATGTTGTCTATGCCTGAGTGCCTCTATATCTATATGTTGGGCCCATTTGTTATCTTTCGCCACATGAATCCCTAAATACGTAAAGGCCTTGACCACTTCCAACGGTTGGCCATTCATAAAAAGTTTACCTTTAAAATTATGGTGCGGATTAAAAACCATGAGCTTGGTTTTAGCCACGTTAATTACCAAGCCATGGTCCAGACAAAACTCCTCACAAATTAATAGGGCGCGCTGCAGGCCACTCGGCGTCTTTGATAAAATCAGCGTACCATCCGCAAACATTAAAATCGGTGTCTTAACGCCAGCTAGAGTGGGAGGATCTGTATTAACTGATGACATGCAGGCAACTACTCCATTAATATAATATGTAAAAAGCGTGGGAGCCATTGAGCAACCTTGACGGACACCACGCTCCACCGGGAAGTCCGAGGTAACCCTTCCCTGTCCTCCCCACTGTATCTTGGCGTAGTTGGCCTCGTGCAGCCTCATCAATAATGTTAAATTTTCTTCAGATAGACCCAATTTTTTTTAAGACTGCCCATAGCTGGGACCTGTGAACTAAATCAAAAGCTGCTTGTAGGTCGACAAAGGCAGCATAGAGACTGCCTTTGCCTAGTACCACAGTCTTCCCTTGTAATAGGGTAAAATGAAAGACCTGATCTACCGTGCTTGTTAGCTTAAGAAACCCTGCTTGGAAGGAGGACAATACACTATTCTCCTCGACCCAATCAAGTATCCTATTCAGAATCATCCTCCCGATCACCTTTTGAATAGTATCTATGAGGCTGATGGGTCTATAATTTCCTGGCTGCGTTTTGTCACCTCTCTTGAATACGGGAATTATCACCGTTCCCTGCCATGATACCAGGACCGGTGCTCCCTGGGCCACAGCATTAGCCAAAAGCATGATGTACTTGCCCCAGCGTTCTTTATCGTAGAGAAAAACATCCGCTGGGACCCCATCTGGCCCCGGCGCTCTACAGCTGGCCACCGTACTAAGAGCCATCAAGACTTTGTTAACATTAAAAAGTTCATGCTTATAAAAAACAGGCCTAAAGTCATCCATCATATTATGCAAGTGATTACGTGCATATTTTGTTCTGAAGTAATTTATCCATTCCTCCTGCGAAGTATTATTTTCAGGAGGGTCGGACTGCCCCTCCCCCACTTGACGATATTCCAGAATTGCCTAAAATCCTTGCTATCACTTGCCTCCCTTAAATCCTGCCAGGGGAGTTCATCCCACAGCTTCTTGGCATTGTGTATGCACCTCTTATACTCTTTTCTGGCTATACGAACAGCGTCCAGATCCCTCCCCTTAATAGCAGTGCCTAGTGCAATTCTAGAACTCCTACAATCAGTATTATCCCACGTAAGCGGCTTAGGGGTTGCTCCCTTGTTTTTCTTAATTGGTTTGAGAAAGTGGTCCCTGATGCCCACAAAAAGGCTATCATGTAGTTTAGTTATGTCACCCAGACCTTCAACGGGTTTATTTATTTGCTCAAGGACCAATATGGCTTTGTCAACCTCCTCACTAATATTGTCCATGACCTTTTGATTGGTCATGGCGTGCGTCCATTTAAGCCTACGCAGATCATTAGTGGAGACGCTTTCAGGAGTACAATACGCGGCCATATCCAGCTCTGATTGTTCTGGCTTCCACCATTGATGCACTACACACAACGGGCTATGGTCACTTTCTATTCGTGGCTTAACCTCCATATCCCCTAACAAATGCCACAGATTCATACTACAGAGGACATAATCAATCCTACTACTGTAAAATGTAAATTGTAAATTGATACTTGTATAGCGCACTACTCACCCGCAAGGGTCTCAAGGCGCTTGTACGAATACTGTTGTGGAACCCATCCTGGCTTTCCCCGTGAGGCGTCCACTCCTGGACACCCCCAAGGTGTAGGCCAGGCATCCTTAGCGTTGTGGGGGCCGTTGTGGAGATTAAGCAAGCTATTGCCCAGAGTTGCAGAATGGGACTCCATGATTGGAATAGGCACTGAGGCGAGAATTATCAGGTCCGTGGAATTTTGAGCCCAAGACCTGCCGAGGCGGGGAATTGAACCCTGGTCCCGGAGGGACCAGGGTTCAATTCCAGAAACAGCTGCTCAGAAACAGCTGCAGAGAAAGCCTCCTTGAAGACAAGACATCGAAGGAGGAAGAACGGAGACCCATCTGTGTCACCACTTATAATACAAGCTCAGATCAAGTAACCAAAATCATCACAAAAAATTGGAAAATTCTGAATAGTGGTGGTTTAGAGATACCTAAACCAATTTTCTCCCACAAAAAAAGCGCAACGTTTTAAAGACATTCTGGTGCATACCAGACCAAGAACAGAAAGAATCAATCCATCAAGAAATCCGAATTATGTACAAGGACACTATCCATGTGGAGGGTGCAAGGTGTGTTGCTTAACCAAAAAGAGTAAGACACTGACTTTTAACAATGGAACAAAATTGGAACAGAGAGGCTTCAGTAACTGCAACAGTCTCAATGTTGTGTACTTAATCACCTGCCCGTGCAAACTTGAGTATGTTGGCATGACAAGCGGGGCTGTGAAGATCAGAATAGGCGAACACAAAAGTACCATAAAATGTAAAAAAACAGCACAAAACTGACCAACCACTTCATAGAGAGGGTCACAAACCTGAAGACATCTCTTGGACTGTCATAGAACAGGTGGATAATGAGAACTACCTTCTCGAAAAAGAACAACGGTGGGTTTTTCGAATCAAATCCAATAAAAATGGCCTGAACGATGAAATGCCCTGGGGCCAACTGTGATCAAGGTCGTAATCGCCCTCCAGCAAGTCGGATGTAAAAAGTCCTTAGTGACTCCCTAACGCCTGTCCCAAAAGTCCTCCCTGTGCCAAACACATGTGTAACACCAAGCGTTGAAACTGAACTATGTTCGCATTGCCCCCCTCAAACTCCGATGTAGAAGCGATCTCACAATATCGACTTTACAGATAACCAAACTGGTGTGAAAGCAATATCTCTAGGTCTTTTTAGAAGAAGACCGTTACGTGTAGGACACTTGTGTCACCGCCAATGCCCCAATCAAACTACGGTGCAGCATTATCTTATTTTCTGACGCTACATTTTGCCTTGTTTTATTCTAATTAACCCACATCTTTCAATATACATGGGTGCAAGGTCACCTGCTGGCATGAGCATACAAATGTTTCTTCTCTTCCTTTCGAAACACGAAATACGAACTATGTGCATTCACAGACTTTGCAACACAGCGCGTTTATTTACCAAACCCCGTTTTTCAAAAACTGGGTAATTAACATTAGCCTCTCACTTGGTTTTCTGAGTAAAAATGTAATTTACATGGTTATTAAATCAGAAGAAAGACTACCGGGAACCAACTTCCCCTTCGCCCGTTGTCCCACAGAAGGCGGCCATCTTGGGTTAGCAGTCTAGCGTCTCACTGACACGAGACACACTGGATGACAAGGCAACCTGTTTGTTTTTAAAGCCGCGAAGAGCGAGACGCCAGTAATCTACGGAGCGGCACAAGGGTAGGAACGAGGCATTGAACTCAGGCGGTAAATGTAAGTAATAGACTCTGACCACGAGTCTCTAACAATTTCTGTCTTGGAGGCAACAAACTGTTTACGGAGGGATCGGTGATTCACGAAAGGGTGCGGTTTTCTTTTACAGTCTACCGAAAGGAAAACCCTTCGTCTACCTGCTCATGGGGCATGAAACTTGTGTTCAACGAGTATGTATTAACATCTTTACTTTGCCCGGGTGACTTTGCGCACAAAGCTAAGATGTGCATTGTTTTTAATCGAGAGTGTATTCGGTCTCCTAGGAACCTTTCCTTTTTAGAAATGCTGTCTGCATGCATTGAGTGACGTGTGTGTGTGTGTATTTAGAGATGGCATAGCCCTCACAATAATGAGGCCAACGAACTGAATAATCGGGAGTGACACTATTCCGCCCCCTCACATATGAAGCCTGTAGTGCGTGCTTCCCGTATGTGAATTTGCCAACAAGTAGTGGTATTTTGGATACTAAATTATGTGCATAAGTATCCAATACAAGTATATTCATTGTGCTTTGTCTCTTTTTCCATTTTCTTTTACAGAGACCGCAATAGGTCAATATTTTTGACTAAAAATTGAGATACTACTATGTTTTCAATGGGGCCAGCTCATGCCCCAGAGTCCAAACTAGCAGCCGATTTTTGCTGCCAGTTTGTAGGACAATAGGCTTACCATCTTATAAACCGAGCATTTCCCAGTAGGGACCATTAGAAGGTCCTGATGAGTAGGCAGTAGGGGACTGCCTACGAAACATGTTGACCAGGTAGCAAGCTAACTGCTCTACCACAAAACCCCCTTCTTAATATTCCCAGCCAGAGAAGTGAATAAATTATTTTTTCTACTAGCCAGGGAATTTTTAATTTTTTCATTTTTTTCACATTCACTAGCTAGGTCCCTACACTTCACTGACACTTCTGCACCATCACATAGCCTTTGTCACGAATACCTAGTGCTCCCGCGTAGTCCGTAGGTCATAGCACGCCCCGCCCCGTAGACGGACGGGAAGACCCCCATGATGAAGCATGACACTATTGGATTTTTTTAGTGCGTGAGGGGTATTTTAAAAAGCACACAAATGCTCTCATCTTACCACTGTATAAGAGAGAGTTTTTTCACTGAAATACATCAAAATAAAAATAAAAATATCACCATCACACGTTGATAGAATCTCTTTGTTTACATAATTATTTCACTTACCCTGACCCCTACTTCTTTTCTATGCGCGGTCTCAAGGGGAAGGAATTACCGTTAGTTGTAATATTATCAGATAGAATACGTGCCCCCCCCTCAAACTCACATCCAACCATAGTAGTTAGATTTGTAATCAGCGTTTTCATGGACTCAATTTAATCTCTCAAGAGGGTGATTAAATTAGTTAGGGTGCTAATTTCTTGTGAGACAATTTTGCCCCTATCAGTATCATGGTCAATGACCTGACTAGATGAAGGATTTGGCACGGGGCAGGGTTTAACCCAGTAGTTTGCGACACTTGCAAGACAGAGAGCTCTTCATGTACATTAGCCAAAACTGAAAATCTATCAGAGCAGGGTATTGATGAATCGGAGAGAGATAAATTACTGTCAATTATAGCGGTGGGCTTGTCAGTAACCTTGAAATCAAAGGTCTCACTCATTAGAGAAACTGGGTCTCTACCATCCGTTTTACTACCCTCTGCCTCTCTTCGTTTTACCCGAAACATGGCGGGGATAGCAGGTGATTGGTTGGCCTCAATTTCAGCCCCTGACACTCCTATGCTCTGCTGCCTAGAGCCCTCACCCATGCTAGCATTTTGACTACGAACAAGAATCTCCTCACACTTACCAACAAGAGAATCAATTTGATCAAGAATACAGTTAGAAGCAGCATGGCTGGGCGCTGGCCCGGCCCGGGCGCCTCCGGCCCCTGGCGGCCACAGATGGCCCGCCCTTTGCCCAGGCTTAGCCCACAGCTGCCCGCTCGCGTCCCGCGTTGCGAGGCTCCCCTCCGATTTTAAACGCCTCCGGGCGCGGACTAGGCTTAGGCGGCTTCCTGCCGCTTGGGCTGCTGGGACCTGTAGTCCCCCCTCTCTAAGGCTGCGCCAGATACCAGGAGGCTTGCGGCGGCGGGAGGAGACCGGCCCCGGGAGCATTAAGCAGGGAACTGCGGTGTTTCTAGTGCCTGGTAAGTTCTTCCCCAAATAATGCAGGCAAGTGACAGGAGCGGCGAGAGACCCGCTCTGTAAAGGCTCCCTTCCGACTTTAAGCGCCTCCGGGCGCGGTCTAGGCGTAGGCGGCTTCCTGCTGCTTGGGCTGCTGGGACCTGTAGTCCCCCTCTCTCTGCGGCCACGCCAGATACCAGGAGGCTTGCGGTGGCGGGGGGAGACCGGCCCCGGGAGCAGGAAGCAAGGAACTGCAGTGTTTCTTGTGCCCTGTAAGTTCTTCCCCAAATAATGCACGCAAGTGACAGGAGCGGCAAGAGACCCGCTCTGTCAAGGCTCCCCTCCGATTTTAAGCGCCTCCGGGCACGGACTAGGCGTAGGCGGCTTCCTGCCGCTTAGGCTGCTGGGACCTGTAGTCCCCCCCTCTCTGCGGCCGCACCAGATACCAGGAGGCTTGCGGAGGCAGGGGAGACCGACCCCGGGAGCAGGAAGCAGGGAACTGCGGTGTTTCTAGTGCCCGGGAAGTTCTTCCCCAAATAATGCAGACAAGTGACAGGAGTGGCGAGAGATCCGCACTTGTCTATTCTTGCCCCATGGTGCGCCGCAATGTAAATGCGGCGCATCCATGGTGGCGCAAGAGGTGTCTGCCGTGACGCACTATAACTGGTGCATCCTTGCTAATATGCAGGGATGCACCAGTTATTGTAAATCTGCCCCTTATTTCTTGGACTCAGGTAAGTGGATCATCCACAGAAAACATGTTAGTACAAAGCTAAAAAAAATTATGGAAGGAGACCTTATATTTGCTATTAAACTGGGCTCTAAAAGCTAGGCGATATGTTGACCACATACAAAATCTAGGGGCATATTTTCAAGACAGGCAATAAAATTATTGCTGTTTTAGCGGCAGAAAACTGCCGCTAAAACAGAGATAATGGTCTTGAAATATGCTCTATGGAATTCCAATTGAAGCCCATGTTAGATGTTCTTCACATTTAACATGGGTTTCAATTGGAATTCCATAGAGCATGTTATCAAGCCCATTATCGCCGTTTTAGCTGCAGTTTCCTGCCGCTAAAACTGCGATCATTTTAACCAGGTTCTTGCTAATATACCCCCAAATTGCTTATGTGATTATTAGCCTTGCCACAATCCACATCTGTGTCCAGTATCCATAAGGAGCTATTGAAGATATTACGTATGTGAAACCAGCCCTGTTATGGAGGGTGTTGTGGTCTAAACCAGAGACCTCATTTACTGGAGAATTTTTTACAAGATTGTCTCATCCTGGACCATGCCTTTGAGATCCCCTGGCTCTATAACATTCAAGTCATTTTAAACAAGTTGGAGGACTGTGATCTTTTACAGACCCCGATGACCAGTGCTTTAAATGGAAAAAAATAAGTGCAGGTACTCACCAAAAGGAGCAGTGGGCGGAGTTAAGGGAGGTGTTAAGGTGGGACAAGGGGCGGGGTTAGCTTTTTGACTTTGCCAAGCTTGTATGCGCAAAATCTGCACGCATTGTTAGAATGTCGGATGTATCTGTCCATTAGTTATTTCAATAATAACTATATATATGGCACTTACTGATAAGTGTTTCTTACTACCCAAAGTAGCCTTTTTTAGCATCTTTAAAATAGGAAAAGATTGAGGAAATAACAGAGAGGTTCTAAACATATGGGGCCTCATTTATGAGGCTGTGCGTCACTTTTACGCCGCCGGTGCGTCACTTTTTGTGACGCACCAGTGGCGTAAAAAAGGCGCCTTGTTGCGCCATATTTACAAAGTGACGCATCTAGGCAGATGCGTCACTTTGTAAACCCCTGTGCCACATTATACCTGCGCCAGGTATAATGTATGCAATGGAGGCGTATTGACGCAAGGAAGGGTCGTAGAAGTGACGCAGTGAAATCTATGACATTTCACTGCGTCACTTTTAGTACTCCGTTTCGTCAAAATCTTGCGCCTGCCTCACAGCAGGCGTAAGACTGACGCAGGCCCTTTCACATGGGGCTTGCCCCATGTGAAAGGCGCATTGCTGGAGTTGCGTAATTTTTGTGACACACTCCAGCAATGCGTCACTTTTGCGCTTACAGATACGCCAGAAATACTGACGTATCTGTAACTCCTTGCGACATGATGCGTCATACATTAAATATGACGCATCAGGAACGTCGCAAGGAGTGCGTAGTGAGAAGTGACGCATCTCTGCTTACACGAAGCGATGCGTCATTTCTCAAAAATGAGGCCCATGCCTTCTTGTTTGCAGGCAGGTCCTTGCTGCAGGGTCATAACTCACTAAGCTATATTACAAGGATCTTAACTTTTGACCGGCAGGTAACACAAGGCTCTATGCAACAAGAACAATAATGTTTTGATTTGTTCTGCATTCCGTCCATCAATTGTGTCTTTTGCTCAGTTTGTACAGCACACACTATAGGTGGTAGTTATTTAACAAGATAACCATAAAGGAAATGTGACGTCATCAAATTTTATGCTGTGAAGAAAGGCGCAGCAAGATACTGTAAGGTGACCAGTACAAGCTCCATAGTTTCTTTTGTGAGATTGTATGCGTTTGGTATGTTTTTAATTGTATGTGTGCATGTTGTATGTGTGTGTCTACCGATGGAATGTGTGTGCTGTGTGTCCGTGTTTGTGGTTTTCGCAAGTGTGTGCGTGCTTGGGCATGAATCTGTGGTGCACGTACATCTGTGCACGATGTCCACATCTATGTCTGTGCATTATCGTTTGTGTGCATGTATCTGTTACTGTGTTGTGTGCGTCTCTACTGTGTTTGCCTACGGTGCTTGTCTATTTGTGGAGTGTGTGTTGTATTAGTGCAACAGTGAAATCGAGCATTTCATAAACATTCGTTTTTAAAAAAAAAATAAGTAAAATTGAAGGGTGTCCGAAGAGTGTGTTCTTCCGAATGAGCTGTGTTCATTCCTGGGACTCATTCTGAAACAGCAGCCAGAGTTCAGTGCCTTCCTCCAGATTGTTTTCTCAGCCACGTACACAAACACTTGGCAGTTATCTATACTACTATTATAAAGAGAGAACTTGCACCTTTTGGCCAGGTAAACTCAGGAACCACAGCGCCAATCACAACACCCAATACAGCGTTGGAAAGAGCAGTTGCAGCAGAAGGACATAGCTATGCAGACGCCCACCATATACATTTAAAATGTAAAAGAACCGTGCCAGCAAAGTAGTCCCTTGTGGGCGTGTCTGCATTGTGCTGTGGGTGTGTGCTGGGGGGCGTGACAATCACTGGGGGCATTCCGTCACAAGTGTTGTTTTTTCTTCCCAGGTTCTATACATTCCTGCTCCCTTTAAATAGTAATTCAGTGGAGGTCCCATTCTCTTAGAACCACCCCAAGCACAGTTATGAGCAAAAATACAACTAAAAAGCCCTGCAAAGCATTATGGGATAAGCTTAGCATAATTTTTAGCATTCATGAAAGGGTTTCAATGTTTTTGAATTTTACTCATCAGGGACATCTTGGGACGACGAGGTGAACTGCAGCTTGATGTATAATATTTTAAATGCTATTGCATTTGCCTCATCAGGGACATCTAGGGATGGCGAGGTGAACTGCAGCTTGATAAATAATATTTTAAATGCTATTGCATTTGCATCATCAGGGACATCTAGGGGCTTGAGGTGAACTACAGCTTGATGTGTAATATTTTAAATGCTATTGCATTTGCCTCATCAGGGACATCTAGGGACCATGAGGTGAACTGCAGCTTGATGTATAATATTTAAAATGCTATTGCATTTGCCTCTTGGGGACAACTGGGGAGAACGAGGTGAACTGCAGCTCTTTGTAGAAATATTTGGATACTATAATATTCACTTCCCACTGCTAATCTCGTCCCATAATGGTTTGCAGTAGCTTGATCTCAAAATCATCACCTCTCTCACTGCTTGCTGGAAGCTAATTTCAGGTTTGTGAAATGACTATATGCATTTTAGCATGTAGAAATACTTGTTATTTTACCTTGAATATATGAGGTTTCTGTTTTAATATTTGGAAATCTGACGGAACGAAATATTGCGGATTTATTGTACCAAGTTTGTGCCAATTCCGCCCACCCCTACTTTAAATACCCCTGCACCCCATAATCATAACCCACCCTTACTCTATAAAATACCCCAACACCCTTAAACACTAACCCATCTCAACCCTATAAATCTACCCTGTACCCCAAAACCCAAACCTATTCCAAAACCCTAAAAGTACCCCTGTACCCCAAAACCAAAACCTAGCCCTGAACCCTATAAATACCCCTGTACCTCAAAACCCAATCATACACCTGAACCCTAAAAATACCCCTGTACCCCAAAACCCAAACCTACCCCTGAACCCTAAAAATACCCCTGTACCCCAAAACCCAAACCTAGACCAGAACCCTAAAATACCCTTGTATCCCAAAACCCAAACCTAGCCCTGAACCCTAAAAATACCCATGTACCCCAAAACCCAAACCTAGCCCTGAACCCTTAAAATACCCCTGTACCCCAAAACCCAAACCTACCCCTGAACCCTAAAAATACCCCTATACCCCAAAACCCAAACCTAGCCCTGAACCCTGAAAATACCCCTGTACCCCATAACCCAAAACTATATCTGAACCATTAAAATACCCAAACACCCCAAAACATATACCTCAGTACCCCAAAACATATACCCCTATACCCATACTTGCCTTATCCAAACATTTTTAAAAAACATGCTTTTACCATTCATGCATTTACAACGAATTTCGTTGTAAATGTGTGCGTGGTAAAAGCATATAAAATGTAATGCCATGCGTTATAATGGCATTGCGGAGTCATGGTACTTTCGTAATGAAAGTATGCAGAGTGATGGTATGGGGAAAGAAATTTGCGGAATAATGGGTGTTTACCCTCCCCCGTAAGTACATTGGTGGCACGGCGACCCACATCTCCAGCAACATACTCATATTTTTTCACCACCAATTGGAAAAATGCACAGGTCTCTCTCATTGATGCCCAGCACCGACATACACTTTTAGACACACCTCCCACCACAAGTTCTAGAATTGCGAACTTTAGAGATGGGGCGCTACGTTAGAATCTCGGCATCAGCTCAACATCCTGTGATTCCAGGCAAATCGCTTTGTCTCCCCGTGCCTACCAATAATCAATGTGTTCTTCTGTAATGTCAATTGTGCTCATGCGATGTTGTTGAGTTCGCGCTATATAATATTGCAAGGAAAATAAAGTAGGGAAACTCGAGTTCACACACTACTGAACGTGCACTCTTAAGTGCATCAGCAGTGCACTGTGAATCGGAGCGTTTCACAGGCCTGTCACAGATAAGAAATGCTGTCAAAATGAAATCCTACGAAACAATATACTACTGGCGGGCAGCAATTCATATCCGGACGTCGGGACGGGCTGCTAGTACTAATATAATAAAGAGAGAGCCCAAACCTTTGAGGCGGGTAATCTCAGGAAACACAGCACCAATCACAACACCCAATACAGCGTTGGAAAGGGCAGTTGGAGCAGAAGGACATAGGCTATGCAGACGCCCACCATATACATTTTAAAAATAAAAGAACCATGGCAGAAAAGTAGTCCCTTGTGGGCATGTCTGCGTTGTGCTGTGGGTTTGTGCTGGGGGCGTGTGGTACGTCCCTCCCTTCGGGGTGGACTGTTCCCATGAGGCACAGGGTCAAGGCTGATTTGCATATGGCCATGTCTGAACTGGGATGGTGTGGAGTGCAAAAAAACGATGTATTTAGGCCCAGATCTCTGTACTGGGGTGAATGTATGACATTGTTCTGCATTCTGTCCATCAACTGTTGTTTTTGCATTTGTCACCCCGAGAGGGATTGGGTATGCTCAGACGTGAGTCACATGCTCTCCAACCCACTGGAGTCAAGCTATTCTGGCTCAAGATGGCTAATAGCCAGCAATTGGTCCTAGGATGTTCAAGTTCAGTTGAGGAAAGATATGGCTTGGCAGTTCAGCCTGGCATGTTCCCATGAGGCACAGGGTCAAGGCGGATTTACATAAGGCAATGTCTGAACTGGGGTGGTGTGGAGTGCAAAACAAATGATGGATTTGGGCCCAGATCTCTGTATTGGGGGGAATGTATGACATTGTTCTGCATTTTGTTTTTCAACTGTTGATTTTACATTCTGCCCTTCATGCCATGTCTCATATGGTGTGGGGGTGTGGGCGTGTGCGCGGCGCGCGTTGTGTCGAATATTTTATAGTTTTTTCTTCCCAGGTTCTGTACATTCCAGCTGCGGGTGTCCACCCTGCTCCCTTTAAATACCCCTTCACCCCATAATCAAAACCCACCCTTACTACTTAAAATACCCCAACACCCTTAAACACTAACCCATCTTAACCCTATAAATATACCCTATACCCCCAAACCTATACCTAAAACCTAAAAATACACCTGTACCCCAAAAACCAAACCTACCCCTGTACCCCAAAATCCAAACCTAGCCCAGAACCCTTAAAATACCCCTGTACCCCAAAACCCAAACGTACCCCATAACCCTAAAAATACCCCTGCACCCCAAAACCTAAACCTAGCCCTGAACCATAAAAATAGCCCTGTACCCCAAAACCCTAACCTACCCCTGAACCCTAAAATACCCCTGTACCCCCAAACCCAAACCTAGCCCTGAACCCTAAAAATACCCATGTACCCCAAAACCCAAAACTACCCCTGAACCCTAAAAATACCCTATACCCCAAAACCCAAACCTAGCCCTGAACCCTTAAAATACGCCTGTACCCCAAATCCCATACCTATCCCTAAATGCTAAACCTACCCCTGTACCCCATAACCCAAAATTATATCTGAACCCTTAAAATACCCAAACACCCCAAAACATATACCTCAGTACCCCAAAACATATACCCCTATACCATACTTACCTTATCCAAACATTAAAAAAACATGCTTTTACCATTCATGCATTTACAACGAATTTCGGTGAAAATGTATGCGTGGTAAAAGCATATCAAATGTAATGCCATGTGTTATAATGGCATTGCGGTGTCATGGTACTTTCATAATGAAAGTATGCGGAGTGATGGTCTGCCACAAGTTCTAGAATTGCGAACTTTAGAGCTGGGAAGCTACGTTCGAATCTCGGCATCAGGTCAACATCCTGTGATTCCATGCAAATTGATTTGTCTCCCCGTGCCTACCACAAATTAATGGGTTCTTCTGTAATGTAAATTGTGCTCATGCCATGTTGTCGAGTTCGCGCTATATAATATTGCAAGGAAAAATAAAGTAGGGAAACTCGAGTTCACACACTACTGAATGCACACTCTTAAGTGCATCAGCAGTGAACTGCGAATCAGAGTGTTTCACAGGCCTATCACAGATAAGAAATGCTAACAAAACGAAATCCTACAAAACAATAAACTACTGGCCGGCAGCAATTCATACCCGGACAACGTCGGGACGGGCTGCTAGTCCGATATAAAGAAACACGTTTCATAATTTCAAAAGCTGTGCCTCGTCGTCCCTCTACTGAGTGTGCACATTGAATGAATGAATGAAAAAAGTATTTGATAGAGCGCACTGCGGCCAAGCAGCTTCCTGGCGCTGGGGACCTGATCAAGCTCACAGAGGGAACCCAGGGAGACTAAGAAGGGAATGCCTGAGAGAAAAGAAAGGTTTTGAGGGCTTTACGAAAGTGAGTGTAGATGGGGATAGAGTGAATGGAGAGAGGAAGACTATTCCAGAGCTGGGGGGCCAGGACTTAGAACCGGGTGCCCCCCTTTCTGGATTTGCGGAAACGGGGATATGCAGAAGAGAAAGGGAAGAGGAACGAAGAGTGCGGCTAGGGGCATGAGAGGAGATGAGAGAGGTGATGAACAGAGGAGCAGAGCGGGAATGAGCCCGAAAAGCTAGACAGGACAGTTTAAAGGAAGATCTGAAACGGACAGGAAGCCAATGAAGGGACTTGAGAACAGGGGTGATGTGAGAGGATTTAGGGAGGGAGAGGATGAGGCGAGCAGCTTGGTTTTGAATGGCCTGGAGACGGCGGGTTTCGTAGGCGGGTATTCCCACGTACAGGCCATTCCCATAGTCGAGGCGGGAGGTGACAAGGGCCATGACTATGGTTTTGAGTGCATCGATGGAGAAAAACCGCGAGATTTTCCGGATAAGACGGAGGGAGAGAAAACAAGAAGACACAACGGAGCTGATCTGACTATGCATGGATAAGTCATGGCTGACTTTGATACCAAGGGTACGGACAGAGGAAGCGGGCGAAGGGGGGGACCAAAAGAGAGGGGCCAGTGTGCAGGGGACCAAGGGTTTGAAGGACCACCAGTGAGGACAAGTTCGGTCTTATCAGGATTGAGCTTCAGGTGGTTAGCGCTCATCCACTCAGAAATAAAAACTAAGGTGGAGCAAAACTTAGGAAGAGAATCAGGGGTAGAAGAAAGGTCAAAAACGAGCTGGAGGTCATCTGCGTAGTTGTACACAGAGACCCCCAGCTCAAGAAGGGAAGTGATGAGGGGATGGATATAAAGATTGAAAAGAAGGGGGGAAAGAGAGGAACCTTGGGGAACGCCACAGGTAACCGGGCGGGGAGGGGCAGAAAAGCCGGAGAGGTGAATCGCCTGGCACCGGTCCCGAAGAAATGACGCGAGCCAAGAAAAGGCCGCGCCCCGAATGCCCGCTGCGCTGACACGGTCGAGAAGGATGGAGTGGTCAACCATGTCAAACGCAGCGGACAGATCGAGAAGGACCAGGGCTTGGGGGAGGTTAGAGTCGGCCTTCCCCTTGAGTTCGTCCAAGACTGCAAGGACCACCGCCTCCGTGGAGTGGCCCGGGCGGAAACCCGCCTGATCGAATGCCAAGAGGCCGTTCTCCTCGATGTAAGATGTGAGAGGAGTTAATGTGACTCGTATGAGGCATTCTCATACTTTACACAAAGACCACATTTCACAACAAGATAGTGTTTTAGGGCCCGATTCACAGAACTAACTTAAGACAAAATCCTAAACTACTACTTTTGGTATTCACAGAAGTTAGGATTTTGTCTTAAGTTTGTCTTAAGACAGACTTAAGACAAAATGCTAACTTAAGTCTGTCTTAAGACAAACTTAAGACAAAATCCTAACATCTGTGAATACCAAAAGTAGTAAGTTTAGGATTTTGTCTTAAGTTAGTTTTGTGAACCGGGCCCATTGAATGAAGAGGGACTCTGGAAATATAGATGAAGTTGTAATGGCAGCCAGTGAAGCACTTGTTTAATAAAAGCTGAAGAACGGTGCCCCCTTTCCCAATTTAGGAAGTGTGACCTGATAGGTGTTTTTAAAAGTAGGAGCTTTGTGGGAGAGATACAGGAGGATGTAGTTCAAACAATTAAGCTAAGGAATTGAACTTCACTTCATTTTTTAGATACATCCAAGTAAGACATGCAGTGAATAACTAGGTCCAAATGTGGAAGGTGCTCCCTGAAGTCTCCCTGCTGGATCGCTGGAGGGCATCGGAGCCACTGGTGCAGTGTGAAAGATTAAAGCATTAATGAACAAAGCACAAATACAATCAAAGACCAAGTGGAAGAAAGATTTAACATGACCATCCAGTGCCTGCAACCAAAGAGTTTGATTGTTTTTCCTTCAGGATGATTTCAGGTGTGTTGTTGGGGAAGGGTTTCTACCCCCAAAAAGTTGCACTTTTGTTCCCGCCACAGGTCTGGGCACGAAGAGATCAGTGCAGAAATACAGATAATAAAATGTGCGCATTCAAGAAGCGGGGGTGGGACACTTGTTCAGCATTTGAGTCGCAACAGTTGAAAATGGGGATGTCTTGGGAGGGAGGCCTAAATATATTTCGGGTTTCCCAAGTTTCAACATTGGGATACAAGGACAGCAATCTCCAGTGACCACAGGAAAACTCGGGCAGGAGCCCCCAGAAAAGATAATTTTTTTATAGGGGGCGAGGGGCGAAAATATCCATAAACAGCCCTCAAATCAACTCTTAAATGAGGAAGATTTTGAGAAAATGTATTTAACCCTTCTCACGTGTGCGATACATAGCCTGTCTGGGGCAGACCTCAGCATGGCCAGGAGTGCTGCGTGAGAAAACAGTAACACAGCTAGTGACTTCACTGCGAAGAAGCTGTCTATTCAGAAATAATTTGTATACTAACACGGACTAAGTACCAGTTAAGAACATTCTGCCATAATACCACACAAGTTACCAACCCCCAGATGCATCAAGAACCCATTTTGCTATTCCTTAAAAACGAAAAATAACGATTCGCTATTAAGGAATAGCAAAATGCAATGCATGAAGAAATCACAAAAAAAATATCGATTTCTTAAAATTCCTTAATTGCGACTCGCAAATTGCGATTCGCAATTAAGGAATACCTCCCCATTCATTCCAATGGGCCTGGCCCATAGGAATGAATGGGAAGATATTCTCAATTTGCGAATCGAAATTAGCGAATCGCAAATTGAGAATGCGATTTCAAGGGTGCAGGGGTTTCCAAAGGACACCCTGTTGCACCCCTGAAATTGATCTGTACACATGTGTTGCGCACACACATGCCCAATAGGCATGTGTGTGTGCAACATGAAACTTTGAAAAATGCACTTTAGTGCATTTTTCAAAGTTTTTGCAAATTACAATGAAGTTCAACTTCATGGTAATTTGCGAGCCCTATTAGTGAAATCGCTATTTTTTAAACTTTAATGCATTGCATTTAAGGAATCTCAATTTGAGATTCCTTGAATGCAAGTAATCGCAATTTTGCGATTTCTTAATTAGCGATTTTTGCCGGTCGCAAAGGGGAAGATTCTGTGAATCTGCCCATTTGCGAGCGGATTTTACCTTCATGAATCTATGCACAAGTCTGGTTAACTGCGAGGATAGTCAAGTCAGCAAGGACTTCTCTGATCATGCAGAGGCAAGAGGGTGCTGGCAAAAAGGACAAGTAGAATGTCGTTGTACAGCCCACAGCAATGCATTCCTTACTTACCATGTAATAGCGGGTGCATTCTGATACCGGAAATGCCCTGAAAGAAGCACAGAACTTGCTAGAATTATCGACTATATCATCCACTACAATTCTTCAGCCGGAATACAACTGGAATTCCCAGTGCCGTTTTTTTTTATAAGCGCATTGCCCTTTACAAACAACGCAAGGGCTTTTCCAGAGCCACACTTTTTGAAGCGGTGCCAAGATTATGTGAAATGTCTGATAGTGTGACTGTGAATGACAGCACAGGGCCTGAACGGACCCTGCTCTGTGAAACACAGCGTGATGGCGAGCACCCAGCAATTATTCAAAATAGCCCTGCTGAAAAGCTCAGCTGGGGCTCAGATCGGGGATACAGAAGCGGCGCCTTGGCTGCCAGAGACACCTTCCACTCTGGCTCACCAGCACTCACAGCCTATAAACCTACCTTTTCATGAGTACCAGTACTCTCATAGGCAGAAGAGAAGTGCCGGTACTCAGAGTGAATAATCTAAGAAGTGCCGGTACTCAGTAACGGTGAGTACCGGCCCATTTAAAGCACTGACTTTAGCCCACGACTCAAAAAAATATCTTTAATTATTACTTATTGAAGAAGAGATTAAGAGAGAGCTGGTTTGGAGCAGAAGGTGCCATCCTGTAAATACCTACCTCCCATTGAATTTTCAGACGGAATCAAACCATACTTGCTTAATGTTTCAAATGTGTATCATATTTTTATTTTAACACGCTTTCAATAAGCGCTAGTACATCACATTATAGCCTTTTCTAAAATGAGTCTAAGAAATAAGGAAAAGCTTCTTTGCCGCTGTGACGGGACATCATCACCAACTACGTTGCACTTTTTTCTATTTTGAATATTTTGTTTGAGCCCAAGAAAGCATTTTTAAAACCACTTTTTCTAACCAGGAACATCATAAGTCAGCAATTTTATATCCTAGGGCCCTATTCACAGAATGAACTTACTACTTTTGGCATTCACAGAATGAACTTACTACTTTTGGTATTCACAGAAGTTAGGATTTTGTCTTAAGTCTATCTTAAGCCTGTCTTAAGTCTGTCTTAAGACAAGACTTGAGACAAACTTACGACAAAATCCTAACTTCTGTGAATACCAAAAGTAGTAAGTTCATTCTGTGAATATCAAAATAGTAGTAAGTTTAGGATTGAGTCTTAAGTTCATTCTGTGAATCGGGCCCCTAGTAAATTGGATGAATTATTGGTATGTAATACTGTAGTAAGTTACGAATTGTACTGAATCTAAATTAGAAAGGGGCTGATTCACAGAACTAATTTAAGACAAAATCCTAAACTTACTACTTTTGGTATTCACAGAAGTTAGGATTTTGTCTTTAGACAGATTTAAGACAGACTTAAGACAGAATCCTAACTTAGGTCTGTCTTAAGTCTGTCTTAAGACAAAATCCTTACTTCTGTGAGTACCAAAAGTAGTAAGTTTAGGATTTTGTCTTAAGTTAGTTCTGTGAATCGGGCCCAAAGTGTTTCACTTCCTCAATATGAATTTTGAATAATTTGCTTTTTTATATTAACTGCTGTATCTGGGAAATGTGCTTAATTCATTGGTCCCCGGTAGCTTGTCTCCTTTCTGGTAAAGAATTGGCTTGGTAGTTTAGTCTGCCCTGTTCCCATGATGCACTGGGCCAGGGACAGACTGATTTGCATATAGCCATGTTCTGAGCTGGGATGGGGCAGTGGCGGTTCGTCCATTGGGGGCGTTGGGGCGTTGCCCCACTAGCCATGGACGACCGTCACTGACACTGACACTGTGAGCGCATACCAAAAAATATAAATTACAAGCGCAGCGCCGACAGTCATAATCAATTATTTATTTTGAGGTCGGAAGTTCGGAACCGGTCGGAGTAAGTCACTAACTAGTGACCTCATCACGATCGCGGAAGGGTGTGGGGGGCGGGCCTGCGGCAGTTACTTGTGAGTGGCAGGCAGGCAGCAGATATCAGCTTGGTAGGGAGGGCAGCTGCAGTGTGTGCGCATTTAGGACACGTCATTTTTTAGACTTGCCCACGCATGCGCACACATGCAGAAGCCCCTTCCCTCCTCCTCCTTCAGCACGGACACAGGTAGAGACCCAGGGAGCTGGGTCTCACTACGGGCAGTTTTAGCCCTGCTCGTTAACCAATCCTGGCGCAGTGGCGATGTTATGCTGCGCCAGGATTGGCTGAGATACCGCCGCGCTTGCTAAAAGAATTTAAACTAGGCCCGGCCACCACTGGTACGAGGAGCGCTGCACAGAAACCAGCATCAGACTCCAGCGCTGGGTGTCCCGGGCCCGGCCACAGCGTCAGCGAGGCCCGGAAGATTGCTGCGCCTGCGAGAGTGTCAGTGAGCAGTTAATGAAAGCTGCCCTGCTGCAAGACCATCAAACAGAAGGTGAGTGGCCCCGGCGAGGACATTTCCAGGAAAGGACCATGTGTATTAAAGCTGCAAGGGGCTTCGCCGGCCAGAAAAATACATATAATTAGGATGGCCTGATTGAACTTTTACATCCACAAGGGGTCGGTTCTACAATGAGTATGTTTTGGAAGGAAACGTCAGTGAGTGCAGACACCCGAGCACGCAGTTGTAAACTTCCAGGCTGTTATTAAGGAAAGCCCTTACATTTGTAGTCTCTGACCTCCCCTAATAATGACTCTAACTTCCTAAAACAGGCCGTTGTTCTGTCTCCCACCTTGACATCATCTAAACACAGCGCAGAATCCAGAGATTGGTCACGTTTTTTTTTTTGATTGTGCGTGCCTCTAGGAGCTGCCCGTGCACTGGTTATGTCGCTGCGGCCTCTAGGAGCTGCCCGTGCACTGGTTATGTCGCTGCGGCCTCTAGGAGCTGCCCGTGCACTGGTTTTGTCGCTGCGGCCTGACTGATGACTCATTTGATTATGGCCGGCTGTCGGAAGTGTAGATGCGGGAGTTCAACACTTCAGGTCGCACCAAGGGCCCTGCCAGATCAGCGCTGTAAGTGTATGCCCGATGCCACCCTGGGGTCCGCCATCGAGATGTTCTACTCCTGCAGACAGGCATGCTGTCGGACTCGGGGAGGAAGGAGGCCGAGATCAGGGAGCAGCAAGTAGCAACAGAGGAGGATAAAGAAGTTGGTGCAGCAGTTAGTTCATGCACAATGACAATGACTCAGCCGATCTGCTGCCTTTGGACGGGCTGAAGAAACTGGGGACATCAAAGCCGGACACTGTGAGTGAGCATTTACTAATTACATCCCTCCCTCACCCTTACTTTCACTTAGGAACATCTGTCTATATAGATAAATGACTGTTGTGACTGGAGTGGGGAAAGGACGTGTTCAAGGTGCGTGAGCACGCAATGATTATTTAGAGAGAAGAGGTAGTAGAATCCTATATGAAATGGGAGGAAATTACTCTTTCATTCGTTTAAGTACAACATGATTATTGTATGTTTTAATAATTATAGAACTGCTGTGCCTGTGTCGAAGTTTTATAGATTAAGCTTTGGTTTTTTATAATTTTGTGAAGTGTCACCATCCATCCATGTCGCAGCATAACTGTTCAATTACGAATCTTTTACTTGCTTTGTGGGACACCGCATTATCGCATCAGTTTATTGAAATGCAGCCTAATCTCAACTTAAGCATACTAATGTATTCTTACTTACACATGAGTTTAATGAAACACCACTCGACGAGCAGGTGGTTTGACAGTACAAGCAGCAAATTCGACATTCCAGTGTTTTGAGTCTCCGCCACAGGGCATATTTTTCCACAGAAATTGTACAAAGTCCATAGGGGAAAACGGAAATGCTAATTTGTGACTATTTATAAACATCTCTAAAATGAGTTCCCACATTTTAAAATTAGTGATGTCTGTGTGAGTCCTGGGTGAGTGATGTCTGTGACAGTGCAGGGGTGAGTGATGGTCTGTGAGAGTGCAGGTTGAGCAGTGTGCCTGTGTGAGTCCAGGGTATGTGATGTCTGTGTGAGTCCAGGGTGAGTGATGTCTGTGTGAGTGCAGGTTGAGCAGTGTGCCTGTGTGAGTCCAGGGTATGTGATGTCTGTGTGAGTCCAGGGTGAGTGATGTCTGTGTGAGTGCAGGGTGAGCAGTGTGCCTGTGTGAGTCCAGGGTATGTGATGTCTGTGTGAGTCCAGGGTGAGTGATGTCTGTGTGAGTGCAGGTTGAGCAGTGTGCCTGTGTGAGTCCAGGGTATGTGATGTCTGTGTGAGTCCAGGGTGAGTGATGTCTGTGTGAGTGCAGGGTGAGCAGTGTGCCTGTGTGAGTCCAGGGTATGTGATGTCTGTGTGAGTCCAGGGTGAGTGATGTCTGTGTGAGTGCAGGTTGAGCAGTGTGCCTGTGTGAGTCCAGGGTATGTGATGTCTGTGTGAGTCCAGGGTGAGTGATGTCTGTGTGAGTGCAGGGTGAGCAGTGTGCCTGTGTGAGTCCAGGGTATGTGATGTCTGTGTGAGTCCAGGGTGAGTGATGTCTGTGTGAGTGCAGGGTGAGCAGTGTGCCTGTGTGAGTCCAGGGTATGTGATGTCTGTGTGAGTCCAGGGTGAGTGATGTCTGTGTGAGTGCAGGGTGAGCAGTGTGCCTGTGTGAGTCCAGGGTATGTGATGTCTGTGTGAGTCCAGGGTGAGTGATGTCTGTGTGAGTGCAGGGTGAGCAGTGTGCCTGTGTGAGTCCAGGGTATGTGATGTCTGTGTGAGTCCAGGGTGAGTGATGTCTGTGTGAGTGCAGGGTGAGCAGTGTGCCTGTGTGAGTCCAGGGTATGTGATGTCTGTGTGAGTCCAGGGTGAGTGATGTCTGTGTGAGTGCAGGGTGAGCAGTGTGCCTGTGTGAGTCCAGGGTATGTGATGTCTGTGTGAGTCCAGGGTGAGTGATGTCTGTGTGAGTGCAGGTTGAGCAGTGTGCCTGTGTGAGTCCAGGGTATGTGATGTCTGTGTGAGTCCAGGGTGAGTGATGTCTGTGTGAGTGCAGGGTGAGCAGTGTGCCTGTGTGAGTCCAGGGTATGTGATGTCTGTGTGAGTCCAGGGTGAGTGATGTCTGTGTGAGTGCAGGGTGAGCAGTGTGCCTGTGTGAGTCCAGGGTATGTGATGTCTGTGTGAGTCCAGGGTGAGTGATGTCTGTGTGAGTGCAGGGTGAGCAGTGTGCCTGTGTGAGTCCAGGGTATGTGATGTCTGTGTGAGTCCAGGGTGAGTGATGTCTGTGTGAGTGCAGGGTGAGCAGTGTGCCTGTGTGAGTCCAGGGTATGTGATGTCTGTGTGAGTCCAGGGTGAGTGATGTCTGTGTGAGTGCAGGGTGAGCAGTGTGCCTGTGTGAGTCCTGGGGGAGTGATGTCTGTGACAGTACAGGGTTAGTGATGTCTGTGTAAGCGCAGTGTGCCTGTGTGAGTCCAGAGTGAGTGATGTGGATGGGTGAATGCTGGCTTAGTGATGTGTCAGGGAAGGGTGAGTAACTGTGCCTATAATGCAGGAAGAGAGATGCATCTGTGCAAGTGCAAAGAGACTTGTCTGGCTACTCCCAGAGATGTATTCGCCAAGCCACCTCTTTCTCAAATGTTCTTGAGAATGCATCATTTGCCCACTTTTTTCAAAATGTTCTCGTGGGAGAACCCCCGACCCCACAGTGCAGTATTTACGCCCCACCACTTTCAAATGTCACCAGCCGCCACTGGGATGGGGCAGTGAGATAAATAACGGTGATGGATCAAGCCCTGATCTTTGGACTGGGTAAGAGTGGTCTGCTCAATTCAGACACTCTGTTCATCACCACCCCCTTTTGTAAATCGATTTTGGCCACTATAGGTGTGGCAGGGTATACTCAGACATGAGTCCCTTTCTCACTGCTCCATCAGGATTCAAGCAAGCCGGGCCGAAGAGGCTGAAATGCCAGAAACCGGTCCCCGGTAGCTTGTCTCCTTTCTGGTAAAGAATTGGCTTGGTAGTTTAGTCTGCCCTGTTCCCATGATGCACTGGGCCAGGGACAGACTGATTTGCATATAGCCATGTTCTGAGCTGGGATGGGGCAGTGAGATAAATAATGGTGATGGATCAAGCCCTGATCTTTGTACTGGGTAAGAGTGGTCTGCTCAATTCAGACACTCTGTTCATCACCACCCCCTTTTGTAAATCGATTTTGGCCACTATAGGTGTGGCAGGGTATACTCAGACATGAGTCCCTTTCTCACTGCTCCATCAGGATTCAAGCAAGCCGGGCCGAAGAGGCTGAAATGCCAGAAACCGGTCCCCGGTAGCTTGTCTCCTTTCTGGTAAAGAATTGGCTTGGTAGTTTAGTCTGCCCTGTTCCCATGATGCACTGGGCCAGGGACAGACTGATTTGCATATAGCCATGTTCTGAGCTGGGATGGGGCAGTGAGATAAATAACGGTGATGGATCAAGCCCTGATCTTTGGACTGGGTAAGAGTGGTCTGCTCAATTCAGACACTCTGTTCATCACCACCCCCTTTTGTAAATTAATTCATTGGTGGAGCATGAATTTTAAATCATTTGATGTTTTAAATTGGCTGTTGATGTATGTTCATATTTGCAGGGGCGGCCTTAGGCATGTGCAAGCTGTGCACCTGCACAGGGTCTCCAAACCCCAGGGGCCACCACGCCAATCTATACTGCTATTATAAAGAGAGAACTTGCACCTTTTGGCCAGGTAAACTCGGAAACCACAGCACCAATCACAACACCCAATACAGCGTTGGAAAGGGCAGTTGCAGCAGAAGGACATAGGCTATGCAGATGCCCACCATATACATTTAAAATGTAAAAGAACCGTGCCAGCAAAGTAGTCCCTTGTGGGCGTGTCTGCATTGTGCTGTGGGTGTGTGCTGGGGGCGTGACAATCGCTGGGGGCATTCTGTCACAAGTGTTGTTTTTTCTTCCCAGGTTCTATACATTCCTGCTCCATTTAAATAGTAATTCAGTGGAGGTCTCATTCTCTTAGAACCACCCCAAGCACAGTTATGGGCAAAAATACAACTAAAAGGCCCTGCAAAGCATTATGGGATAAGCTTAGCATAATTTTTAGCATTCATGAAAGGGTTTCAATGTTTTTGAATTTTACTCATCAGGGACATCTTGGGACGACGAGGTGAACTGCAGCTTGATGTATAATATTTTAAATGCTATTGCATTTGCCTCATCAGGGACATCTAGGGACGGCGAGGTGAACTGCAGCTTGATATATAATTTTTTAAATGCTATTGCATTTGCATCATCAGGGACATCTAGGGACATGAGGTGAACTGCAGCTTGATGTGTAATATTTTAAATGCTATTGCATTTGCCTCTTGGGGACAACTGGGGAGAACGAGGTGAACTGCAGCTCTTTGTAGAATTATTTGGATACTATAATATTCACTTCCCACTGCTAATCTCGTCCCATAATGGTTTGCAGGGGCTTGATCTCAAAATCATCACCTCTCTCACTGCTTGCTGGAAGCTAATTTCACTTTTGTGAAATGACTATATGCATTTTAGCATGTAGAAATACTTGTTATTTTACCTTGAATATATGAGTATATTCTGTTTTAATAATTGGAAATCTGACGGAACGAAATATTGCGGATTTATTGTACCAAGTCCGCGCCAATTCCGCTCACCCCTACTTTAAATACCCCTGCACCCCATAATCATAACCCACCCTTACTCTATAAAATACCCCAACACTCTTAAACACTAACCCATCTTAACCCTATAAATCTACCCTGTACCCCAAAACCCAAACCTATCCCTAAACCCTAAAAATACCCCTGTACCCCAAAACCAAAACCTAGCCCTGAACCCTAAATATACCCCTGTACCTCAAAACCCAAACCTACCCCTGAACCCTAAAATACCCCTGTACCCCAAAATCCAAACCTAGCCCATAACCCTTAAAATACCCCTGTACCCCAAAACCCAAACCTACCCCTGAACCCTAAAAATACCCCTGTACCCCAAAACCCAAACCTAGCCCAGAACCCTAAAATACCCATGTATCCCAAAACCCAAACCTAGCCCTGAACCCTAAAAATACCCCTGTACCCCAAAACCCAAACCTAGCCCTGAACCCTTAAAATACCCCTGTACCCCAAAACCCAAACGTACCCCTGAACCCTAAAAATACCCCTATACCCCAAAACCCAAACCTAGCCCTGAACCCTAAAAATACCCCTGTACCCCATAACCCAAAACTATATCTGAACCATTAAAATACCCAAACACCCCAAAACATATACCTCAGTGCCCCAAAACATATACCCCTATACCCATACTTGCCTTATCCAAACATTTTTAAAAAACATGCTTTTACCATTCATGCATTTACAACGAATTTCGTTGTAAATGTATGCGTGGTAAAAGCATATAAAATGTAATGCCATGCATTATAATGGCATTGCGGCGTCATGGTACTTTCGTAATGAAAGTATGCAGAGTTATGGTATGCGGAAAGAAATTTGCGGAATAATGGGTGTTTACCCTCCCCCGTAAGTACATTGGTGGCACGGCGGCCCACATCTCCAGCAACATACTCATATTTTTTCACCACCAATTGGAAAAATGCACAGGTCTCTCTCATTGATGCCCAGCACCGACATACACTTTTAGACACACCTCCCACCACAAGTTCTAGAATTGCGAACTTTAGAGATGGGGAGCTACGTTAGAATCTCGGCATCAGCTCAACATCCTGTGATTCCAGGCAAATTGCTTTGTCTCCCCGTGCCTACCACAAATTAATGTGTTCTTCTGTAATGTAAATTGTGCTCATGCCATGTTGTCGAGTTCGCGCTATATAATATTGCAAGGAAAAATAAAGTAGGGAAACTCGAGTTCACACACTACTGAATGCGCACTCTTAAGTGCATCAGCAGTGCACTGTGAATCGGAGCGTTACACAGGCCTGTTACAGATAAGAAATGCTATCAAAATGAAATCCTACTAAATAATATACTACTGGCCGGCAGCAATTCATACCCGGACAACGTCGGGACGGGCTGCTAGTCCTTAATATAGTAATCCTCTGAGGATGGATACATATTTGCATGGCGGTCCCTGGCAGGGATTTGGCGGCCTACGGCTCTGTTCCACCTTCCTGAGCTCCGGGGGGGGGCACCCCGCCCGGACCCCCTATTCCGGGGCCCCCTACCTACGCTCCCTGCCCAGGGCCGCCATGAGCCTAGAGCCGCCCCTGATATTTGCTTTTAATTACATCACTCACTGTTCTTTCTTTCTGGTTTATTCATTAACTAGCAGCCCGTCCCGACGTTGTCCGGGTATGAATTGCTGCCGGCCAGTAGTATATTGTTTCGTAGGATTTCATTTTGATAGCATTTCTTATCTGTGACAGGCCTGTGAAACGCTCCTATTCACAGTGCACTGCTGATGCACTTAAGAGTGCGCGTTCAGTAGTGTGTAAACTCGAGTGTCCCTACTTTATTTTCCTTGCAATATTATATAGCGCGATCTCGACAACATGGCATGAGCACAATTTACATTACAGAAGAACACATTGATTTGTGGTAGGCACTGGGAGACAAAGCGATTTGCCAGGAATCACAGGATGTTGAGTTGATGCCGAGATTCTAACGTAGCTCCCCATCTCTAAAGTTCGCAATTATAGAACTTGTGGTGGGAGGTGTGTCTAAAAGTGTGTCGGTGCTGGGCATCAATGAGAGAGACCTGTGCATTTTTCCAATTGGTGGTGAAAAAATATGAGTATGTTGCTGGAGATGTGGGCCGCCCTGCCACCAATGTACTTACGGGGGAGCGTAAACACCCATTATTCCGCAAATTTCTTTCCGCATGCCATCACTCTGCATACGTTCGTTACGAAAGTACCATGACTCCGCAATGCCATTATAACGCATGGCATTACATTTTATATGCTTTTACCACGCATACATTTACAACGAAATTCGTTGTAAATGCATGAATGGTAAAAGCATGTTTTTAAAAAATGTTTGGATAAGGCAAGTATGGGTATAGGGGTATACGTTTTGGGGTACTGAGGTATATGTTTTGGGGTGTTTGGGTATTTTAATGGTTCAGATATAGTTTTGGGTTATGGGGTACAGGGGTATTTTTAGGGTTCAGGGCTAGGTTTGGGTTTTGGGGTATAGGGGTATTTTTAGGGTTCAGGAGTAGGTTTTGGTTTTGGGGTACAGGGTTATTTTAAGGGTTCAGGGCTAAGTTTGGGTTTTGGGGTACAGGGGTATTTTTAGGGTTCAGGGCTAGGTTTGGGTTTTGGGATACAGGGGTATTTTAGGGTTCTGGGCTAGGTTTGGGTTTTGGGGTACAGGGGTATTTTTAGGGTTCAGGGGTAGATTTGGGTTTTGGGGTACAGGGGTATTTTAAGGTTTATGTGCTAGGTTTGGGTTTTGGGGTACTGGGGTATTTTAGGGTTCAGGGGTAGGTTTGGGTTTTGGGGTACAGGGGTATTTTTAGGGTTCAGGGGTATGTTTGGGTTTAGAGGTACAGGGGTATTTATAGGGTTCAGGGCTAGGTTTTGGTTTTGGGGTACAGGGGTATTTTTAGGTTTTAGGGATAGGTTTGGGTTTTGGGGTACAGGGTAGATTTATAGGGTTAAGATGGGTTAGTGTTTAAGGGTGTTGGGGTATTTTATAGAGTAAGGGTGGGTTATGATTATGGGGTGCAGGGGTATTTAAAGTCGGGGTGGGCGGAATTGGCGCGAACTTGGTACAATAAATCCGCAATATTTCGTTCCGTCAGATTTCCAATTATTAAAACAGAAACCTCATATATTCAAGGTAAAATAACAAGTATTTCTACATGCTAAAATGCATATAGTCATTTCACAAAAGTGAAATTAGCTTCCAGCAAGCAGTGAGAAAGGTGATGATTTTGAGATCAAACCCCTGCAAACCATTATGGGACGAGATTAGCAGTGGGGAGTGAATATTATAGTATCCAAATAATTCTACAAAGAGCTGCAGTTCACCTCGTTCTCCCCAGTTGTCCCCAAGAGGCAAATACAATAGCATTTAAAATATTACACATCAAGCTGCAGTTCACCTCATGTCCCTAGATGTCCCTGATGATGCAAATGCAATAGCATTTAAAATATTATATATCAAGCTGCAGTTCACCTCGCCGTCCCTAGATGTCCCTGATGAGGCAAATGCAATAGCATTTAAAATATTATACATTAAGCTGCAGTTCACCTCGTCGTCCGAAGATGTCCCTGATGAGTAAAATTCAAAAACATTGAAACCCTTTCATGAATGCTAAAAATTATGCTAAGCTTATCCCATAATGCTTTGCAGGGCCTTTTAGTTGTATTTTTGCCCATAACTGTGCTTGGGGTGGTTCTAAGAGAATGGGACCTCCACTGAATTACTATTTAAAGGGAGCAGGAATGTCTAGAACCTGGGAAGAAAAAACAACACTCGTAACGGAATCCCCCCAGCGATTGTCACGCCCCCTAGCACACTCCCACAGCACAATGCAGACACGCCCACAAGGGACTACTTTGCTGGCACGGTTCTTTTACATTTTAAATGTATATGGTGGGCGTCTGCATAGCCTATGTCCTTCTGCTGCAACTGCCCTTTCCAACGCTGTATTGGGTGTTGTGATTGGTGCTGTGGTTCCCGAGTTTACCTGGCCAAAAGGTGCAAGTTCTCTCTTTATAATAGTAGTATAGATAGATCAAGCTGCAGTTCACCTCACCATCCCTAGATGTCCCTGATGAGGCAAATGCAACAGCTTTTAAAATATTATACATCAAGCTGCAGTTCACCTCGTCGTCCCAAGATGTCCCTGATGAGTAAAATTCAAAAACATTGAAACCCTTTCATGAATGCTAAAAATTATGCTAAGCTTATCCCGGAATGCTTTGCAGGGCCTTTTAGTTGTATTTTTGCCCATAACTGTGCTTGGGGTGATTCTAAGAGAATGGGACCTCCACTGAATTACTATTTAAAGGGAGCAGGAATGTATAGAGCCTGGGAAGAAAAAACAACAGTCTTGACGGAATGCCCCCAGCGATTGTCACGCCCCCAGCACACACCCACAGCACAATGCAGACACGCCCACAAGGGACTACTTTGCTGGCACGGTTCTTTTACATTTTAAATGTATGTGGTGGGCGTCTGCATAGCCTATGTCCTTCTGCTGCAACTGCCCTTTCCAACGCTGTATTGGGTGTTGTGATTGGTGCTGTGGTTCCCGAGTTTACCTGGCCAAAAAGTGCAAGTTCTCTCTTTATAATAGTAGTATAGATAAACCAAATGGAGATTAATTGAATTGAGTTAGATTTAACTGAATACATGTCAGCCAATTAAAAGTATGGTAAAGACCATACTCACCAAGCCAAGGACAAGAACAATAAAAGGAAGGCAAGCAATTAATTGAGAGGTAAGCTAATTAGAGCAACAATAAAGCTCTAAGGCCACTGTAAGTTATTAGTATGGTCCACAAGAGGTGTTTTGCAACAAGACAGTTAAGCCGCCAGGCAGGTGAGTGATTTTCCCCCCATTAACATTAGATGTATATCGGATGGTATTGGCCCTTCAAATATAGGGCTGCCATCTGACCAGTATTTATAAGAAATTGTGAAGACAGATGAAAAAAAAGGGAAATCACCAAATCCTGGAGCCACTGCACATGGTGCAGCATTGATAGATCACCTCCTTTGTTGCAAACATGAAGATGTAAAATGCAAGCAGATACTCCCATGTTCTGAGATAGAAGTAACCATCATTTTTGCTCTTCGTTAAATGTAACTTGTTTGCTAATGTGTAAATGTCACAAACATAGTGCAATATAAATTAACACACTAATCAAATAGAAGTAAAACATTCACATTTTAATGCAAAAAAAACGTTGTCACCTCCCCGTCGGGGAATTGAACCCCGGTCTCCCGCGTGACAGGCGGGGATACTGACCACTATACTAACGAGGAGCTGTTGATGCACATTGCTCAAATGTTTACTCATTGCAACGAACAGAGCGTGACGTCCGAGTTCTTATTATAGAGAATGTTTATTTAGTCGCCACCATTATGCAGAGACTGTGAAGACCCAAAAAAGAAATGTTTACTCTCACAGGGCAACGCTGCAATTAAAAAGCATCACGCAAAGGCTATAATAAAATGTCTGAAATGGCAAATTCAACTGAAAATCTGAAAACACAGTGGCTCATTCAGCTATGATGGAGAGTACTTTAATGAATTGCTCAATCTCTCTTACGTCCCCTGCAACCTTGGTGTACCCGGCACCAGGAAACGTTCCAACACAACATGGCCGCCCGCTTCATGCCGACGCTCTACTTCTGTGGCCCAATCTGAACGATTGCCTGTTCCATGATGGTTCTGTCGCCCAATCTAAAATGGCCGCCAGCCCTCTATGTCTGTTTACAGGCGCTGGCCCAAACGTGGCCGCCGTCGGCCGTAGGTTTTATGCCTCAATGTCCCATTCTATCATGGCGCCTGTTCTCTGCTGGTGCACCACAACGCGTACCTTGTTTCTGTTACCTAACAGTGGGCAGGCAGGTGTTGTGGAATATCTGATGACACCGAAGCAGCTACCAAACTTAAGACTGCACTTAAGACTGCAGCGGACTCTAAGACTTCCAGTAAAGAGTCATTTCCAATATATAAAGATTTGGGATTTGTCTTCTATAATCTGGTTAAACCAGTACAAAACAAGGACTACAAGTTCCAGGATGCATGGTACACGAAACCGTTTATTTGGTAGATGCCACAAGAGGACAGCAACCATATTTTACCCAGTTATTTCGACACAGAAAAGAGTGACCCAACATTTGTTTGAAAACGATTTAATCCCCCGAACTTTTACTGTGAGTGAGATTCTCCGTAAACATCAAATTTCAAATATAGTGCCAAAGATGGAACACAGGGTAGGTGCACCCGGTTGAAACAGGCCGCCAACATAGCAAACGCCTTTCCTTTTCCCAGCATGCAATGGACATTTGCATATCAGGCAGTGTTGTTTACCGTGAAATATGTTGAGAATTCAGCTGAGATCATACATTTCTTCAAGCATGCTCATCATTTTCCCTAAACGCATACGGTGTGTACATTTTGAACTCGCGCTAATAGACATAGACTTAGCCGCCAGCCGGAGTGTTTTACCAAGGACGTTATAGCAAAAAGGGTTTCTGCCGTGAGTGGCACACAGGGAGTATCGGGGCAACCTGGAGCTCTTTGTGCGGAATCGATATCAAGAGATTTCGGAAACATAATTTTTGATACCGGGGCTGCTGGTGACCGACTGTCCGTGCGCCCCAATCTAACTGTTCAATGTGAGATCAAGGCTATTAACTCAGGACTACCTAAAGTGGGTTGAACTTTAAGTTTATTAAGTACGTGCCTCATTCTTAAAACGTGTGGACATTAATCCCTGGTGAATAAAGCCTTGTTAGGGTTGCGATAGTCCCTTTTGAAAGTCGTCTAAAACCGTAATTATTTATTCATTACATTTACACACTTCAGTAATACAAGTAATCTAATTACAACTGTATTTAATTTTTTAGGTATCATGCGTGGGCCTTTGCAGAATCTTAAAAGGTGAACAAATCAATGCCAGTATTTTTCTCTGGGGAATGTGGGAACCTTAGACCCTGTGCCAGCACAAAGTGGCACGTGACATGGTATGTAGTCCTTTTCAGATGAAAAAAAACATTCAGCCTTGGAAAGATGCCCCTTTAATTCCACACAAAAAACTGTTTATGCTGCTTGGCATTGCTTAGCCTCAAGGGGGCGTTACTGGGGTATTACTTGGGTGGATACACCTATGGGGCATACTATCAAATCCTGGCGATAACTATCGCCAGCGACAGTTAGTGGGAGTTTTTTTATCGCCTTTTTTCCCTGATAATTATCGCCTTGTTATCGACGTTGGTGGACGTCGATAACAGGCGATAGTGTCAGGGAACAGCGTAGAAAAATTCCGCTAACACCTGCGCGATGGCGATAGTGATTTAGGCGGTAGAGAGCGATACTTAGCGAACACCGCATTAGCGGCAGGAAAAGTCCATCTAAAGCTGCGATAATGGGCCTGATAATGTGCCCCAAGGTGCGTAAGTAGAAGGTTTGAGGAACGGATGGCGGGCAGAGACATTTAACGGCAGGGGACTGTGAGTGGCAGGAAAGAGAGAAACAATCAGTGCCAGGGACTGTGAGCAGGAGGCACGAGAGAAACAGCAGTGACAAGGACTGTGAGCAGGAGGCCCGAGAGAAACAGCAGTGACAAGGACTGTGAGCAGGAGGCCCGAGAGAAATAGCAGTGACAAGGACTGTGAGCAGGAGGCCCGAGAGAAACAGCAGTGACAAGGACTGTGAGCAGGAGGCCCGAGAGAAATAGCAGTGACAAGGACTGTGAGCAGGAGGCCCGAGAGAAACAGCAGTGACAGGGACTGTGAGCAGGAGGCCCGAGAGGGACTGTGAGCAGGAGGCCCGAGAGAAACAGCAGTGACAGGGACTGTGAGCAGGAGGCACGAGAGAAACAGCAGTGACAAGGACTGTGAGCAGGAGGCCAGGGAGAAACAGCAGTGACAGGGACTGTGAGCAGGAGGCCCGAGGGAAACAGCCAGTGACATAGACTATGAGAAGGAGGCCTGAGAGAAACAGCAGTGACAAGGACTGTGAGCAGGAGGCCCGAGAGAAACAGCAGTGACAAGGACTGTGAGCAGGATGCCGAAGAGAAATAGCCAGTGACAGGGACTGTGAGCAGTAAAGGTCAGAGAGAAACAGCCAGTGACAGAGACTGTGAGCAGGAGGCCCGAGAAAAACAGCAGTGACAGGGTCTGTGAGCAGGAGGCCCAAGAGAAACAGCAGTGACAAGGACTGTGAGCAGGAGGCCCGAGAGAAACAGCAGTGACAGGGACTGTGAGCAGGGGGCCAGAGAGAAACAGCAGTGACTAGGACTGTGAGCAGGAGGCCCGAGAGAAACAGCAGTGACAAGGACTGTGGGTAAGGGGTCAGTGCCAGCCAGGGACAATAACTGCGAGTGTGGGAGGCTGGTCAGACAGCTAGTTACAGGGACTGCGAGTATGGAGTACGAGAGAGGTAGTACATGGCAGGGGCTTTGGGTAGGGTGTTAGACAGAGACAGCTGGGCCTGGTAGGCAACAAGGACGGCGTGCACGGATGTGCGGCTAGAGACGGGAACTGTGAGTAGGATGTCAGACAGAGACAGCTGGTGACAGGGACTGCGAGTAGGATGTCAAGCAAACCCAGCGTGTGGCAATGACTTGACATGGGGGTAGGTAGAGACAACCAGGGGCAGGGCCAAATAAATTAAATTACAGGAGTGCAATCAGGGCAGTGGCGGTGCGTCCACTGGGGCATTGGGGCATTGCCACACTAATACCACATGGCCACAGCATGACCACATTCTTCCTAGTTAACTTCACCGTCCTGACTCGAAATCGGGCCGCCGAGTTAGACAGGATGCTTAAGGGGGTGGGGCAGCACTGTAGGGTTGGGTTTGTTGTTGTTTGACTGACAGCAGCAGGGCAGGCCCAGTGCGCATGTTCCGGTTTGGGCTGGTAATTGTTCTGACCAGCTTGAACATGCCCACTAGTACTAGCCTACAGTGCCCTGCATTAGGAGGGCAAGGGTTGCTACTGGCAATTGGCCGCAGCCCGCGGTCTCCAATGGGCAGGGACAGTCCGTGCTCAAGCCAATCCTGGCGCTGTTGGAGGAGCGTCTGGATTGGCTCAGAGGGGTTGCCACCAGCCACTCACGAAGGCACCAACACGGCCGCAGCCCAGGAGGACACAGCAGAGGCCGCACAGACCCGGTCAGGTATTTATTTATTTATTTATGCAATTTTATATAGCGCGGACTTTACCCGAAGGTGTCAGAGCGCTTCACATAAGGACCAATAATGATATACAGGAACAAAATACAAATGCAAACAATAAGTTACATGGATCAAAAGTGACACTAGCGAGCAACCAAAATACATGAGGTAGCAATCGGTGCATTACAGGAGAAAAACGTGAAATGGGTGCAGGTTACAAAGATGTACAAAATACAAGTCGAAGAATAATACTGCAATAAAAGGCAGACACTCCATCACAAGAACAAACGTTACGTAGGCAATGGAGGCACTTGTGCAAGTATCTAAAACAAACAAAATGTGTGAGGTAGCAAACAGTGTGTTATAAAACAAAAGTGACGTGTGCAAGTTCCAGAAGGGTACCATACACAGGTATTGGGATATTACTAAACATTTAAACTACCAGAACACACTGGGGAGGAAGACCATACTCCTGGCCAAAAGACTTTCCAGTAATGGGAGGTCTTCCTTCAAACGAAGGCAAGGGTGTGAGTTAGGCTTGGAGGTGTCTTTGGTGGAGGAGAACTTTAAGGTCCCTTTGAAGGCCTGAGAGGAGGAGGTAGTCCGGAGCTGAGGCGGGAGAGAGTTCCAGATTCTCACTGCGTTGCCTGAAAATGATTGGGCCATCGATCTTTCCTTCTTGAAAGTGGGGGGTTCAAGCAGGAGATTTTCCGCATTCCGAGATGGTCTAGAGCAGGGGTACTCATAGTACGGCCCGCGGGCCGTCAGCGGCCCGGCAAGCCTTCTGTGGCGGCCCGCGGACCTTGCAGACATGTACCTGTTTTTTATACGTTTTTTTCTAAAGAGTGTCCGCAAACACTGCCTGTTGCAGCAGTGCGTACTCCAAGAGACTCTGCTCTATGGGCAGAGATATTCAGAGTGGAGATGCAGGGGGCGCTAAGGCAGGTGAAATACAACAAAGCCTCGTTTAGCATATAAATGGTCTTTTGAAGACCTGTGAAATACTCGGGCGCTGCTGTGTGCGCGCCCGGGAAACTGCCTCAGCCGAGCTGATACATATGAGGTGTGGGGCTGAGGGGGGGGCTGATGGGGGGGGCGTTGCACGCGTGGGTAATGCAATGCCAAACATTTATATTCAGTCAAATGTTCAGCCGCCCTGTGCCATTCTCCTTGAATTAGAGACAAGGCTGGCAAATTGAACATTATCTTGTTAAGTTCGATCAGTTTGTACCATACCTACTTTTGTAGCCCTGAGATTGACAATTTGCTCTGAGAACAAGAGTAAGAGACTACTAGTTGCAGTGTCCTTCGAACCGCTTTCCACGACTTCACGATGTTTAGTGGGGGAATTCAGAGGCCTTTAAATAACTAAAATAAATTGATTAATAAGAAATACTGTTGTATCACCAACATTGCCCAAACCCCCATTGCTGAAGTTGAGGTCAAATAAGAAGTCGACAGGAAGTAATACTCAACGAAGAGGCTTCATGGAGAAACAGTTGAGTAACCTCCTCTGGAACAGTCTTTAGGAGAGAGTGGATGGATGAGAGAGGTTGAGCGAGAAGACGAAGGGAGCGCGGCTGATTTGAGCATGTTTAACAGGGCTTCTTTTGGTTCTCTAGTATATCCCTGACACTATACTGAACTGTGTGGTGAGTTTACAAGCAGCCATGTTACATATCACAAGAGAGTAAGCTGAGCTCCGTGGCATCCACACTGCGTATTTCAGGTGGGTAAGAGTATTGGGCATTAATTAGTTGAGAGATCTAAGCATATTACATTGGTTCTACCTGGATGGCTTTCATTCAAGCGTGGTAATCCCTATTTTGAAAGTGAGTTTTGCCCACAAAAGAGATACTTTATGAAAACACAAATGTTCCTCATTCTAGCAATCACAGTGATGTAAGAGTGTTGGGGGGGGGGGAGCCCTTTGAACTCAATGGCATTGCGTGCCTGTATGTACCACATATATTTCCTGCAGGGCTTGACCTGGCACGCAGGTTTATGGTGCTCACATACATAAGCTTGCTTGCACCTGACTGACGGCAAGGCTGCCCTTCACAACCTACTCTTAGGGAGGTGGTTCAATGTGTGCAGCAAACAGCTCTTGCTTTTCGAGACATTTCTAATAGAATGATTACACCTCGCCTAGATAGAAAGAGGGAGAGGGAGAGAGAAGGAGGGCGAGGGAGGGAGAGGGAGACAGACAGAGGGAGGGAGACAGAGGGTGATAGACAGAGGGAGACCGAGGGAGGGAGACAGACAGAGGGAGGAGGGCGACAGACAGAGGGAGGGAGACAGAGGAAGGGAGACAGAGGGAGGGAGACAGTTGAAGGGAGACAGAGGACTGGAGACAGATGGAGGGAGAGGGAGAGAGAAAGAGAGAGAGAGGGAGGGAGACAGAGAGAGAGAGGGAAGGAGAGAGATAGAGAGAGGGAGGGAAGGGGAGAGAGAGTGAGAGAGAGGGAGGGAAGAAGACAGGGAGGGAGAGATAGAGAGAGGGAGGGAGACAGAGAGAGAGAGTGAAAAAGAGAGAGAGAGAGATGTGTGTTTGCTGGGTCTGGTGGCTTAGTGGACGAAAGCGTCCACTGCAGGGGCCTGTGTTCAACCTCATGGTCAGTTTTTTTTTTGCTCTAGCCCCACCCCCTCTCTCACTGACCCCACCCCCAAAAGTGCGGCCCTCGGCCACAAACCACACTGTAAATTTGGCCCCTGAGAGAAAGTTTGTGAGTACCCATGGTCTAGAGCCTCCAGAGAGTTTCAGTTTATTCGACAGGTAGCGAGGAGAGGAGTGCAAGGCTTTGTGGGTGATACAGGCAGTTTTGTAGATAGCTCTAGCCTCGATGGTACGTTTTCAAGGTTTTTTTAAACTTCCCCTTCTTCACCCCCACCCCCATGCGACCCCCCGTGAGTATTGCGTGTCGCGACTGTAAAGTGTGTGCAACTTTGTACATGCTTGTGTGAGCGAGGTAGAGCAAGTGCGTACGTATGAGTGAGTGAGAGCAAGAGTGGGTTTTGTGACTTTGGAAGTACTACTGCGCATTTGCATCTGGGCATTTGAAGATGAGTGAAGCACACACTAGTGTATTTCAGTGTGAGAGAGACAGTAAAGGTTTGTACGTTTTGTCTGTGCCTGTACACGCAAGAGGAAGACCCATGTCATGTGCTCCTGTGAGTGCTTGAGTGAGAGAGAGGGCTAGTAGAGAGACTTTGTTTGTGTAAGTTTGCACATGTATGTGCATGCTTGCGTTCTCGTGAATGTGTGATAAAGAACGATTGTATGTTGGTGTGTAAGAGAACAAGAGAGTGTGATTGTATTCTTCAGCTAATTCCCCATCAACCCCCACACCGCATTGCAGCTGCATAGAAACATGTGGTAGAGCTCTTCAATCTTCGAAGTAAAACAGATTTAGCATTTCATGTAGTCAGAAATTCCCACTGTTAGCCTTTACATTTAATCCAACATTGCTGAAGACTTTACAGTGACTACATAATCTACACACAAGCACGCACACAAATATACTTATTCAGACATGCCGTCACACATTCAAACATACCCATATCCAAACAGACACGCACACCGAGACACACTGACATGCACACACCCACGTACAAAAAACAGACATGCTAATCTATGCACAAGTGCATGGTAGACCTCAGTCGGTGTTGCATCGTTTCTCGCTCTGCTTTTTTTTTTACATGTGTTCTGTTTCCAGCTTGCAGCGCAGTTTGGATGTGCAGGGTTGATGTTAAGGCTTTTGGGCTCCCTCTAGCCACTTCCTCCCACCTCACAACTACTAGTGGGGAAGCAACGGCAGGGGCGGGAGTAAAACATGACACACCGTTTTGCACCACTGCAAACTACGTAAGCGTCGATTTAGCTTGGTTTGTGCATCTTGCGTGACAGCAGAAAGAGCAAAAAATTCGCTAAAAGCATGTACTTGTTTTGTTCGGTTCCTTATTCGAGACAAAGTGCCATATGCATGAACACATTTTCCCATAGACACAGAATGGGGAAAACCCTTTGATGCATCTGGCCCACAGTCAGGTAGGGAGATTGATGTAAAATGAACTCGATCTCTTTTTTGCTCAGGTGCAACAAACATTGTGTCGATTAAACACCAGTTTGCCTCAATATAATGATGTAAGCAGGGCGTAAAGCGCACATACGTTTTGCACCATTTTGCCCAAGTGTAAAATCTTAGCCAATATGTGGCACTTCAGCAAACCCCTTTTGTTCCCCTATGTAATAACCAAGTGGTAAACATGCTGCACATTCTAGTATTTGTCAAAGGCAGGCACAGCCCCGTCACCTCAGGGCAGGTCGAAGGAGCGTTAAGGATTCTGTCCAGACAGGAAGCGCACAGAAAACGGTCAGTACAGATGAACTTTGGGTGAATAATCGTTCTTAGGAGGAAAGTTAATCAGTTTTCAATGGGAGGTGGGTGCGGGGGTCTGGCTCGTACCCATTAAAGGTATAGCGAGGACAAACTAGTCGGTGTAGCAACGGCATCGTGCAGTATCCAGTCCGTCCTGAGAGAGTGCTGGGTCTTCAGTTTATGGAGTAAGAGTGCTGTGTAATGTGTCCAAGAAGATAAGGTGCCGACTGAGTACTGATTAAGGGGTGGGAGGAGTATGCAGGAGGGGTGAGAGAGTGACACGAAAAACATAAGGGAGAGAATGGAGCGTGCGAAGGAAGAGAGAGAAAAGTAGAGGAAGAGGGGAGGAGGAGAAAAAGTGTGAACACTTGGAGAAGAGAATGGAAAGAGGGATCGGAGAGATACAGAGGGAAAAGAAAAGACAAACCACAAAGAAAGGAGAAAGGGGCCGACTAGAGTGAGGAAGCAGAGAGATTAAGCAAGAGCAAGACAGGTAAATAAGGGGAGGTGGAGAAAGCGAGAGAAAGAAGAAAGCGGAAGGAGGAAGAGAGGGGAGAGACAGAAGTGATAAAGAGAAAGAATAGAAGATGAAGATCGAGAAGGAGAGAGGAGCATAAAGAAAGAGACAGAAAGAAAGAGGAGAGTTAGAATGATAGGGGAAGAGAGGAGAGGAGTCAGGGAAGACAAGAGAGAGAGAGAGAGACCAAGGGACACATTAGCAAGAACCTCATTAAAATTATCGCTGTTTTAGCAGCAGGAAACTGCTGCTAAAACAGCAATAATATGCTTGCTAATGTGCGTTAAAGAATTCCAATAGAAGCCCAAGTTAGATGTGCAAGACATCTAACCTGGGCCTCTATTGAAATTCTATAACGTATATTAGCAAGCCCATTATCGCCGTTTTAGCGGCAGTTCCTGCCGCTAAAACGGCGATAATGTTAACGAGGTTCTTGCTAATATGCCCCTAAGTGCTGCGATTTTTGTAATAAACACAAGATGATGGATGGAGTGCTGAAACTTTACAACTACTCACCCCCAGTCAAGACAGCTGGGTTTCATCCATTGTTCTTTTGCTCACCATGCCACCCTAGTTAGGACCATGTCATATGCATATCAGTCTAGAACCTGCTCCTCATGGGAACATTCCAGCACAAACTGCCAGTTTGCTGTGCTTGCCTGGGTATGCCCAGACGTGGGTCCCGTGTTCAATACCCCCACCAGATACAAGCTAGCCTGGCTGATGAGGGATGATACCCCGAAATTGGTTTCTAGGGTGCTTAATTCAGGTCCAGGGAAGACCGGGACTGAGAGTTCGGTCTGAACTGTTCCCATAGGGAGCAGCGTTAAGACTGATTTGCATATGGCTGGGTCTATCCTGGAATGGCGTGGCATGTAAAAAAATTGATTTAACCAAGATCTGTGACTGGTTTTGAGTGTTTAATTTGTTCAGCATGAAGACTGAAGGTGGGGAGCCGGTTTATGGCGTGTTAAACATGTAATACTCCCATGTGTTTGGTTTCCAGTTCCCTGGGCGAGGCAGGTATGCTTTTAAACATGTGGGTGCTCCTGAGCTCATGTCCTGGGCTGGAAAGCTTATGTTCAAGGCTATTTTTCAGCACCTTTATCCTTTTTCATGTTTTTCATGTTTCCATATTGCCTCTTGTAGTCTTGGTACATCAGTGTGGCTAATAAAAATGCTTCCTTTGATATTACTCAGCAATGAATTGTATCTCGAAGTCTGTTATGAAGCTCTGTGGTTATACTGAATAAGCAACTACCTATGTTATATGACATCAATTGCTTTATTAACCTTCTTGCTTTCTCAAATTTGCTTGAAAATGCACCATGTGTCCACTCTTTTTTCAACATTTTCTCAGGCGGAAAACCCCTCTGAACCGTTCTTAGGTTGTTCGGGTACACTCGCTACACTCGCTCGCTCGCTCGCTGCAGTGCAGTATGACAATGATTTTACGCCTCACCACTTTCAAATGTCGCCAGCCGCCACTGAATCAGGGACCACAGGACAGAGAACGTGACAGAGGCTGAATGAGTGAGAATTACATCAAAAACACCAGACAGAGACATGTGGTGAAGGTGGCAGGGCAGGGAAGACAGCCAGTGTCAGAGGCCAAAATGATACCGAGGGCAGTGCGAGGCTCACGGAAACAGCAAGTGGCTAATGTGAAGAGAGTGCCAGGACAGAGCAGCAGAGGGGGCCCTGTCAAGAACTAAGGCTGCCAGGGAGCAGGAAGGACAGGCAGAGAGCAGCAGAGGGGTCCTGTCAAGAACTAAGGCTGCCAGAGAGCAGGATGGACAGGCAGAGAGCAGCAGAGGGGTCCTGACAAGAACTAAGGCTGCCAGAGAGCAGGATGGACAGGCAGAGAGCAGCAGAGGGGTCCTGTCAAGAACTAAGACTGCCAGAGAGCAGGATGGACAGGCAGAGAGCAGCAGAGGGGTCCTGACAAGAACTAAGGCTGCCAGGGAGCAGGATGGACAGGCATAGAGCAGCAGAGGGGCCCTGTCACGAACTAAGGCTGCCAGAGAGCAGGATGGACAGGCAGAGAGCAGCAGAGGGGTCCTGTCAAGAACTAAGACTGCCAGGGAGCAGGATGGACAGACAGAGAGCAGCAGAGGGGTCCTGACAAGAACTAAGGCTGCCAGGGAGCAGGATGGACAGGCAGAGAGCAGCAGAGGGGTCCTGTCAAGAACTAAGGCTGCCAGGGAGCAGGATCGACAGGCAGAGAGCAACAGAGGGGGCCCTGTCACGAACTAAGGCTGCCAGGGAGCAGGATGGACAGGCAGAGAGCAGCAGAGGGGTCCTGACAAGAACTAAGGCTGCCAGGGAGCAGGATGGACAGGCAGAGAGCAGCAGAGGGGTCCTGTCAAGAACTAAGGCTGCCAGGGAGCAGGATCGACAGGCAGAGAGCAACAGAGGGGGCCCTGTCACGAACTAAGGCTGCCAGGGAGCAGGATGGACAGGCAGAGAGCAGCAGAGGGGTCCTGTCAAGAACTAAGGCTGCCAGGAAGCAGGATGGGCAGGCATAGAACAGCAGAGGGGGCCCTGTCAAGAACTAAGGCTGCCAGGGAGCAGGATGGACAGGTAGAGAGCAGCAGAGGGGTCCTGTCAAGAACTAAGGCTGCCAGGGAGCAGGATGGACAGGCAGAGAGAAGCAGAGGGGTCCTGTCAAGAACTAAGGCTGCCAGGAAGCAGGATGGAAAGGCAGAGAGCAGCAGAGGGGGCCCTGTCAAGAACTAAGGCTGCCAGGGAGCAGGATGGACAGGCAGAGAGCAGCAGAGGGGTCCTGTCAAGAACTAAGGCTGCCAGGAAGCAGGATGGAAAGGCAGAGAGCAGCAGAGGGGGCCCTGTCAAGAACTAAGGCTGCCAGAGAGCAGGATGGACAGGCAGAGAGCAGCAGAGGGGTCCTGTCAAGAACTAAGGCTGCCAGGGAGCAGGATGGGCAGGCAGAGAGCAGCAGAGGGGTCCTGTCAAGAACTAAGGCTGCCAGGGAGCAGGATGGACAGGCAGAGAGCCGCAGAGGGGTCCTGTCAAGAACTAAGGCTGCCAGGAAGCAGGATGGAAAGGTAGAGAGCAGCAGAGGGGTCCTGTCAAGAACTAAGGCTGCCAGAGAGCAGGATCGACAGGCAGAGAGCAGCAGAGGGGTCCTGTCAAGAACTAAGGCTGCCAGGGAGCAGGATGGGCAGGCAGAGAGCAGCAGAGGGGTCCTGTCAAGAACTAAGGCTGCCAGGGAGCAGGATGGACAGGCAGAGAGCAGCAGAGGGGTCCTGTTAAGAACTAAGGCTGCCAGAGAGCAGGATGGACAGTGAGAGAGCAGCAGAGGGTCCTGTCAAGAATTAAGGCTGCCAGAGAGCAGGATGGACAGACAGAGAGCAGCAGAGGGGTCCTGTCAAGAACTAAGGCTGCCAGGAAGCAGGATGGAAAGGCAGAGAGCATCAGAGGGGTCCTGTCAAGAACTAAGGCTGCCAGAGAGCAGGATGGACAGGCAGAGAGCGGCAGAGGGGTCCTGTCAAGAACTAAGGCTGCCAGGGAGCAGGATGGACAGGCAGAGAGCAGCAGAGGGGTCCTGTCAAGAACTAAGGCTGCCAGGAAGCAGGATGGAAAGGCAGAGAGCAGCAGAGGGGTCCTGTCAAGAACTAAGGCTGCCAGGAAGCAGGATGGACAGGCAGAGAGCAGCAGAGGGGTCCTGTCAGGAACTAAGGCTGCCAGGGAGCAGGATGGACAGGCAGAGAGCAGCAGAGGGGGCCATGTCAAGAACTAAGGCTGCCAGAGAGCAGGATCGACAGGCAGAGAGCAGCAGAGGGGTCCTGTCAAGAACTAAGGCTGCCAGTGAGCAGGATGGGCAGGCAGAGAGCAGCAGAGGGGTCCTGTCAAGAACTAAGGCTGCCAGGGAGCAGGATGGACAGGCAGAGAGCAGCAGAGGGGTCCTGTCAAGAACTAAGGCTGCCAGAGAGCAGGATGGACAGGCAGAGAGCAGCAGAGGGTCCTGTCAAGAATTAAGGCTGCCAGGGAGCAGGATGGACAGGCATAGAACAGCAGAGGGGGCCCTGTCAAGAACTAAGGCTGCCAGAGAGCAGGATGGACAGGCAGAGAGCAGCAGAGGGGTCCTGTCAAGAACGAAGGCTGCCAGGGAGCAGGATGGACAGGCAGAGAGCCGCAGAGGGGTCCTGTCAAGAACTAAGGCTGCCAGGAAGCAAGATGGAAAGGTAGAGAGCAGCAGAGGGGTCCTGTCAAGAACTAAGGCTGCCAGAGAGCAGGATGGACAGGCAGAGAGCAGCAGAGGGGTCCTGTCAAGAACTAAGGCTGCCAGGGAGCAGGATGGACAGGCAGAGAGCAGCAGAGGGGTCCTGTCAAGAACTAAGGCTGCCAGGGAGCAGGATGGACAGGCAGAGAGCAGCAGAGGGGTCCTGTCAAGAACTAAGGCTGCCAGGGAGCAGGATGGACAGGCATAGAACAGCAGAGGGGTCCTGTCAAGAACTAAGGCTGCCAGAGAGCAGGATGGACAGGCAGAGAGCAGCAGAGGGGGCCCTGTCAATTACTAAGGCTGCCAGGGAGCAGGATGGACAGGCAGAGAGCAGCAGAGGGGGCCCTGTCAAAAGCTAAGGCTGCCAGGGAGCAGGATGGATAGGCAGAGAGCAGCAGAGGGGGGCCTCTCAATTACTAAGGCTGCCAGGGAGCAGGATGGACAGGCTGAGATAACAAGTGACAGGGATGAGGGGGTCGATAGATGCAGATCTCACCTAATTAGACAGGCAGCGACAGATACTGAATGGTGGGCGAGCCTTTAGAGTGGGCAGACAATTCTCTGCACAGAACTGCAGCAACAGATGCCAATTGTTTGAGACAGAAAGAATTCAAGGCACGTCTATGACATTTTCAGTGGTAATGGTTTCAAGTCAATAGTGTGGAGACACATGTCACTTATTTGGTGTGTAAGGCCCGCAGCCCCACAGTGCCAGTCTTCCAGACACAAACTGAGTGAAGCCTTCGAGTTGTCACACACCTTCAAACGCTTACCTCTCTCTCCTCTGTCACACCTCAGCACAGCTTGCTCTGACCCCCGTTCAGCCTCAGTCCAGACAGGGCACCATGGCTCTGTACCAGCATGGGCTGAGGAGCTGCCGTTGCTAAGGTGACTTGATTTTTGAGGTGCATTTTTTCATGAATTTCCATTTCTACGGAGCGGCAAGGAAAAATCTTCCCTCCTCAGTTTTTTTGTTCGAGGGGCCTGCCTGTACCCCTGGTTACGGGGAAGAGGGGGCTCCCAGGAAGTCTCTCCAGACCACCCTACTCAAGGATTGCACCCATTTAAGCATGCATTGCAGACCCCAGGAACGAACCGGATGGCCTGCTTGCACCCTCCGAGTTTCTGGAGGGAGCACCCGCAGAGCCTTTACCAACATGGCCGCTGGTTCGGCAGAGATGCTTAGCTGCTGTGAAGTCAGAGCTGGCGGTTCTCCCCCCTCCGACCAGGAGGAGTGGTGATTGTGGCGAGTAGCCTGCGAGGAACCGCTCCAGTGTAATCCATGGCTGGAAACCGGAGCCTGCAGTGAGTGATGGCGGTCCTGTGATTTAACCCTGGACATACCTATCCTTCAGTCCCGACCTAAATTGCTTGGCACACCACAGCCCCTTCCGGAACATAACCACCCCAGGCCCCCAGAGAACACTCTTCATCGGAGCGGCCTGTCCCGCCGTGGACTCTCATGGACTTCTTTACTTTTTCTTTTGTCCTGGCCGCTATTTTGCTGCTGCTCTCAGCCGCTTTTCTCTGGATCCCGACCCGCCATCTTGTCCACTCCTTAGTCCTTTACCCTCTTCGGGAATAAGTTCAGTACATTAGAGGTCAGCACAGTATTACCACACAGAGTCAACAATCCAGATCAGGGACCGGGTAGTGGGCCTGCTAGTTCAGTTTCACAAAGAGTGCAAACGATTTACAGTAACATTCAGCAAGACAATAATAAAGTGAGTCACCACAACACAGTAAAAACAAATTTGAGATCGGCCCTGCTAGTAAAGATCCTGAAGGGTCCTGGTGTAAAATAGCAATTTACCCACCAATCATAAAATAAATAGAGCATGATAAGTTGGTATAAATGTCAAATCAGTCAACATGGGAACTTGGAAACAAAAGAAAAGGTGCTGTAGTTAATGTTCACTCAGGAAAAGCCATTTGGCCTGTTTACTGAAGGCAGCAGTAGAAGGAGCGTCTCTAATCTCATTAGGAAGCGCTTTCCAAATTCTAGGAGCAAGGCCGGAGAAAGCATGTTTGTATGTACTGTTCTTATTGAATTTTGGAGGTTTCAAGAGTAGAGTGGATGTACTTCTTAAGTTTCAAACCGTGCCTGAAAGAACAAGCTTGTTCGCCAGATAGGCCGAGGTGTTGTAATGCAAGGCTTTATGCGTGAGGAAAGCTATTTTAAATGAATCTTCACTTCAACAGGCAGCCAGTTAAGCTGTAGAAGGTCAGATGTAATGAGATTGGGCCCGAATTCACAGAATGAACTTAAGACTCAATCCTAAACTTACTACTATTTTGGTATTAACAGAATGCACTTACTCCTTTTGGCATTCACAGAGTGCACTTACTACTTTTGGTATTCACAGAATGAACTTACTACTTTTGGCATTCACAGAGTGCACTTACTACTTTTGGTATTCACAGAATGAACTTACTACTTTTGGCATTCACAGAGTGCACTTACTACTTTTGGTATTCACAGAATGCACTTACTCCTTTTGGCATTCACAGAATGCACTAACTACTTTTGGTATTCACAGAAGTTAGGATTTTGTCTTAAGTTTGTCTTAAGACAAACTTAAGACAGACTTAAGGCAAACTTAAGACAGAGTTGTTTTACCATATATAATCCCTTGAATACCAAATGAAAGGACACCACACAAGGCATATATCAAATATATATGCATTTACTCTAAACACAACCCCTCTGCACTCTTTATGAGGTCAGAGGTAAAAATACAATACAAGTCACACAGTTAATATACGATAAGTTGCACAGTATACATTATGCCCTAGGAGCCTCACAAACCATATACTAAGAAAGTGGTATAAGTAGCACGTGAGAGTTAGAAAGCAGGCCTGGGGCCTGTGGAATCGCTGGGGCTACACTAAACAACTAAAGGTTAGGAAGTAGGAGGCCCACGGGAGATGCGTGCAGTGTCTAAACATAGACGCGGGTTACCATTGACTTTCTATGGGAAACGAATAAGTTACAAATATACAATTTAAAGACACTTCCGGATGGACAAGGATGGAAATCTTTTAAACTAAGATACTCCGAGAGTCAAGACCCACGGGAGCACTGGAGTACTCGTGTTACTTCACCCAGGGAAGCGGATTGCATTGGTGTCTTTTCGTGTCGCATTTTGTCGTCGTTTTCTATGGAGAGCTGCAAAGAAGTGCTGCAGGCGACCAGAGGAAAAGTGTCCGGGTGGATCCAAGGGTGGAGCGGTGATGTAAAGAACCTGAAAGCAGAGGGCACAGAGTCTGGGTCATTAGCCAGTGAACAGGAAGGTACCAGGAAGGAATCAGGCGATGTTGGGTGCTTGAAGGTGAAGAAGGTGTGTTTGTCTCTTTAGCCACAAGATCAAGGAGGCATCGACGATGACCAGGCACTGGATTGGAGCTGTCCCATAATGGATCTGGATGACTGCGGTGTCGGTATCCGGATTGGACCCAAGAAGCCTTGGCAACTGCAACCCATCCAGGATGTTAAGATTGGCTCTGTTGCAGACCAGCAAGGTCTGTGGTGCTTATCCTTGTCAGGGGAGCTTGGGCAAGCCTGGAACCAGGATAGCAAAGTAAATTTAAGTTGGCATCTTCAGGGGGCTCACTAGCCAACGGTCAAGGAACCAGGAAGACACGTCAAGCTCAACTGAAAGGCGGGGCCCACGGGACACTTGCGGAGTGTGGGGGCCTGGGCTTTGGTACAAATGGTGCTCGGGCTGGGGTTTCTCGTACCCCAATGCACAACTTACTGAGGCTTCACGAAAGGAGTGCAGGTAGAAAAATGCAGGATGTTCAAGATGTCTGGTCCCACATCTCTCGTGTCAGCCACGGGTCTCAGCTTTGCTGTGGATGTGGATCGGGGTCAGAGAAGTCTGGAAATCCAGCTCTTGAGTTGCAGAGTCTTCTGGTTCCGACGGGAGCCTTGAAACTGCAGACTGGCGAAGTTGCTGTTGGTGCCTGTTTGCACAGGGTGGTCACTCCTTGAGCACAAGGGAGATGTCTTCCGTCTTCCAGTCAAAATGGAATGTCGAAGGTCCAAGATATGTCTTTCAAAGATTCGTCCCGGATAATCTAAAGTCCCAGGGACACAGCTCCTATACTTATACTAGGAATGGGGGCTGGATTACATGACTAGGTCCCTCCTATGGGTGGACCTGAGAAGGGGGTGGTTACACCCCTTTCCCTTTGTCCAGTTTTGCGCTAGAGCAGGGTTGGAGTGCCCCAGTAACTGGTTTGAACCGGGCTATGCATGGAGCACCTGGTGTGCCCCAGGTAGTGTCTGAAAAAGCATCTGCTGATGCAGCCCTCCCTGCCCCAATACACAAAACCCTGTCTGGGGAGGTGCTGGAACCTCCCTGAACAGGAAACCTATTGTCCAGGCCTTCCCTGCCAGAGTTTCATCCAGCAGTAGGAGGTCAGGCTCGTGTCTGTGGCAGCAGCATTCATTTTATGAGGCTGGGGCTCTGTTTAACTTTAACCGGGTAATTAACTTTAACCCAGTAAAGCAGTACACCTACATGCCTTTTCCCTCTAGAAGCGTGGAATGCTACCCCCGCCACCAGAATTGGCGGGGGGGGGGTAGTATTCCAAAGTGTTTGACACCTTACACGACATGTTTTGATAAAGCCAAAGCAAAGTCAGCATTAACCGCGAGGATTATAATGCACTTAAGAGTATATGGTATGGCTATATCATAGAACAGCTACAGGGAGATGGTTCCGAAAGCTGCAGAGGGGCTCAGCTCATGCCAGAGCACCCTCTCACATAAAACCAAGCACTCTGCCTCCAGGATTGTCGAGGCCTACCACAGGAGTGGCTTTTAGGAGTATATGTGTCTATATATAAAGGTTGATATAGGTATACTATATCTAAGTAAGGGGGGATGACACCACCTTACCCAGGCTGTGTGAACGGACCTGTGGTGTCAGTTTGGAAGGCAAACCAGGGGTGGCACAATAAATGCTGCAGCCCCTGGTAGGCCCAAGGTGCACCTATGCCCTGGGTACCTATGGTACACTATACAGGGGCTCACAAGGGTGACCCAGTAACCAATCTGGTATGTACCTAAAGTACATGGAGTCCATTTTATAGAGAAAGCAGATAGTCTGGGGCCCTGAACAGCAGGGTCCCAGGCCAACTAAGTCGAAAACCAGCAAAACACCTGGAAAAAAAATTGTGGGTACCCATATAGTCAGATTCCACCTTCCTACAAGCGGGAGTGAGGCAATCCCGCCCAAACATCCAGATCAAGCATCTGAGCCTATGTCATTGGTTAATGGTCCATGTACCCCTCAACTACCTGATCTGGCATACCAGTGTGAGCGCCTTGACGACACATTGTTAATGTTGTTTGCAGCCACGGCCCGTGGAGGGAGTTTCGGTGGGGCAGAGAGGCGGGGTGAGGGAGGTGCAGGGTGGCGGGGGTCCTAAAAACTGGAGTATGGAAAATTGAAGGTAAGTAAACAATGTAATTAATAAAAACAAATTTCTTAGCGCGCCCTGCATCGCAAAATGCGATGCAGGGTGCGCCACGAAATTCATTTTATTAATTAAACTAGCAGCCCGTCCCGACGTTGTCCGGGTATGAATTGCTGCCGGTATATTGTTGTGTAGGATTTCATTTTGATAGCATTTCTTATCTGTGACAGGCCTGTAAAACGCTCCGATTAACAGTGCACTGCTGATGTACTTAAGAGTGTGCGTTCAGTAGTGTGTGAACTCGAGTTTCCCTACTTTATTTTTCCTTGCAATATTATATATGGCGAACTCGACAACATACATGGCATGAGCACATTTTACATTACAGAAGAACACATTCATTTGTGGTAAGCACGGGGAGACAAAGCGATTTGCCTGGAATCACAGGATGTTGAGCTGATGCCGAGATACAAACGTAGCTCCCCAGCTCTAAAGTTCGCAATTCTAGAAATTGTGGCGGGATGTGTCTCTAAAAGTGTATGTGGGTGCTGCCCATCAATGAGAGAGACCTGTGCATTTTTTAAATCGGTGGTGAAAAAATATGAGTATGTTGCTGGAGATGTGGGCCGCCGTGCCACCAATGTACTTACCGGAGAGGGTAAACACCCATTATTCTGCAACTTTCTTTCCGCATACCATCACTCCGCATACTTTCATTACGAAAGTACCATGACTCCGCAATGCGATTATAACGCATGGCATTACATTTTATATGCTTTTACCACACATACATTTACAACGAAATTCGTTGTAAATGCATGAACGGTAAAAGCATGTTTTTTTAATGTTTGGATAAGGTAAGTATGGGTATACAGGTATATATTTTGGGGTGTTTGGGTATTTTAAGTGTTCAGATATAGTTTTGGGTTATGGGGTACAGGTGTAGTTTTAGGGTTTAGGGATAGGTATGGGTTTTGGGGTACAGGGGTATTTTAGGGTTCAGGGGTAGGTTTGGGTTTTGGGGTACAGGGGTATTTTTAGGGTTCAGGGTTAGGTTTGGGTTTTAGGGTACAGGGGTATTTTAGGGTTCATGGGTAGGTTTGGGTTTTGGGGTACAGGGGTATTTTTAGGGTTCAGGGTTAGGTTTGGGTTTTAGGGTACAGGGGTATTTTAGGGTTCATGGGTAGGTTTGGGTTTTGGGGTACAGGGGTATTTTAGGGTTCAGGGGTACATTTGGGATTTCGGGTACAGGGTTAGTTTTATGGTTCAGGGCTAGGTTTGGGTGTTGAGCTACAGGGGTATTTTTAGGGTTTGGGGTAGATTTGGGTTTTGGGGTACAGGGGTATTTTAAGGGTTCAGGGCTAGGTTTGGGTTTTGGGGTACAGGGGTATTTTAGGGTTCAGGGGTAGGTTTGGGTTTCGTGGTACAAGGGTATTTTTAGGGTTCAGGTCTAGGTTTGGGTTTTGGGGAACAGGGGTATTTTTAAGGTTCGGGGTTACGTTTGGGTTTTGAGGTACAGGGGTATTTATAGGGTTGAGGGCTAGGTTTGGGTTTTCAGGTACAGGGGTATTTTTAGGGTTTAGGGATAGGTTTGGGTTTTGGGGTACAGGGTATATTTATAGGGTTAAGATGGGTTAGTGTTTAAGGGTGTTGGGGTATTTTAAGGAGTACGGGTGGGTTATGATTATGGGGTGCAGGGGTATTTAAAGGGAGCAGGGTGGACACCCGGAGCTGGAATGTACAGAACCTCGGAAGAAAAAACAATGAAATATTTGGCACAACGCTCGCTTTTTTTTCCCCTGAATCCAGCGCCCCGCACACGCCCACAGCACACAATATGAGACATGGCTTGAAGGGCTGAACCTAAAAACAACAGTTGATGGACAGAATGCAGAACAATGTCATACATTCCCCCAGTACAGAGATCTGGGCCTAAATCCATCGGTTTTTGTGCACTCCACACCACCCCAGTTCAGACATGGCCATATGCAAATCAGCCTTGACCATGTGCCTCATGGGAACAGTCCAGCCCGAACTGCCAAGCCATGTCTTTCCTGGACCGGAATCAAGCATCTTAGGACTGGTTTCTGGCTATGAGCCATGTCTGAGCATACCCATCCGACTCGGGGTGACAAATGCAAAAAAAACAGTTGATGGACAGAATGCAAAACAATGTCATACATTCACACCAGTACAGAGATCTGGGCCTGAATCCATCTTTTTTTGCACTCCACACCACCCTAGTTCAGACATAGCCATATGCAACTGAGCCTTGACCCTGTGACTGATTGGATCAGTCCATCCCTGAACTGCTAAGCCATTTCTTTCCTGGACCAAAATAACACATCTTAGAACTGGTTTCTAGCTATCAGCCATCTTTAGCAAGGATAGCTTAACTGCAGTGATGTGGAGAGCATGGGGCTCATGTCTGAGCATACCCATCCCACTCGGGGTGACAAATGCAAAAACAACAGTTGAAGGACAGAATGTGGAACAATGTCATACATTCACCCCAGTACAGCGATCTGAGCCTGAATCCATCGTTTTTTTGCACTCCACACCACCCTAGTTTAGACATGGCCATATGCAAATCAGCCTTGACCCTGTGCCTCATGGGAACAGTCCAGCCCGAATGGCGGAACGTACCACACGCCCCCAGTATTTGTCACGCCACCCCCAGCACAAGCCCACAGCACAACGCAGACACGCCCACAAGGGACTACTTTGCTTGCACGGTTCTTTTACTTTTTAAATGTATATGGTGGGCGTCTGCATAGCCTATGTCCTTCTGCTGCAACTGCCCTTTCCAACGCTGTATTGGGTGTTGTGATTGGTGCTGTGGTTCCTGAGATTACCCGCCTCAAATGTTTGGGCTCTTACTTTATTATATTAGTACTAGCAGCCCGTCCCGACGTTGTCCGGGTATGAATTGCTGCCGGCCAGGTGTATATTGTTTTGTAGGATTTCGTTTTGATAGCATTTCTTATCTGTGACAGGCCTGTGAAACGCTCCGATTCACAGTGCACTGCTGATGCACTTAAGAGTGCGCATTCAGTAGTGTGTGAACTCGAGTTTCCCTACTTTATTTTTCCTTGCAATATTCTATAGCGCGAACTCGACAACATGGCATGAGCACATTTTACATTACAGAAGAACACATTAATTTGTGGTAGGCACGGGGAGACAAAGCAATTTGCCTGGAATCACAGGATGTTGACCTGATGCCGAGATTCGAACGTAGCTCCCCAGCTCTAAAGTTCGCAATTCTAGAACTTGTGGCGGAAGGTGTGTCTAAAAGTCTATGTCAGTGCTGACCATCAATGAGAGAAACTGTGCATGTTTCAATTCGGTGGTGAAAAAATATGAGTATGTTGCTGGAGATGTGGGCCGCCGTGCCACCAATGTACTTACCGGAGGATGGTAAAAACCCATTATTCCGCAACTTTCTTTCCGCAGACCATCACTCTGCATACTTTCATTATGAAAGTACCATGACTCCGCAATGCCATTATAACGCATGGCATTACATTTTATGTGCTTTTACCACGCATACATTTACTATGAAATTCGTTGTAAATGCATGAATGGTAAAAGCATATTTTATTTTTAATGTTTGGATAAGGTAAGTATGGGTATAGGGGTGTATGTTTTTGGGGTACTGAGGTATTTGTTTTGGGGTGTTTGGGTATTTTAAGGGTTCAGATATAGTTTTGGGTTATGGGGTACAGGGGTAGTTTTAGCGTTTAGGGATATGCATGGGTTTTGGGGTACAGGCGTATTTCTAGGGTTCAGGGCTAGGTTTGGGTTTTGGGGTATAGGGGTATTTTTAGGGTTCAGGGGTAGTTTTGGGTTTTGGGGTATAGGGGTATTTTTAGGGTTCAGGGCTAGGTTTGGGTTTTGGGGTACAGGGGTATATTTAGGGTTCAGGGCTAGGTTTGGGTTTTGGGGTACAGGGGTATTTTATGGTTCAGGGCTAGGTTTGGGTTTTGGGGTGCAGGAGTATTTTTAGGGTTCAGGGGTAGGTTTGGGTTTTGTGGTACAGGGGTATTTAAGGGTTCAGGGCTAGGTTTGGGTTATGGGGTACAGAGGTATTTTAGGGTTCAGGGGTAGGTTTGGTTTTTGGGGTATTTTTAGGATTTAGGTATAGATTTGGGTTTTGGTGTACAGGGTATATTTATAGGGTTAAAATGGTTAGTGTTTAAGGGTGTTGGGATATTTTAAGGACTAAGGGTGGGTTTTGATTATGGGGTGCAGGGGTATTTAAAGGGAGCAGAGTGGACACGCGGAGCTGGAATGTACAGAACCTGGGAAGAAAAAACAATGAAATATATGACCCAATGCGCGCCCCGCACACGCCCACACCCCCAGCACACAATATGAAACATGGCATGAAGGGCAGAAAGTAAAAACAGTTGATGGACAGAATGCAGAACAATGCCATAATATCACCCCAAAAGAGAGATCTTGGCCTAACCCATCATTTTTTTGCATTCCACACCTTCCCCGTTCAGACACACCCATGAACAAGTCTGCTTTGAACCTGTGCCTCGTGGAAACATTCCAGATCAAACTACCAAGCCATTTCTTTCACCAATTTCTGGCTATCAGCCGTATTCAGCCAGGATAGTTTGACTCCAGTGGTGTGGAGAGCATGGGACTCACGTCTCAGCATACCCATCCCACTCGGGGTGACAAATGCAAAAACAACAGTTGATGGACAGAATGCAGAACAATGTCATACATTCACCCCAGTACAGAGATCTGGTCCTAAATCCATAGTTTGTTCGCACTCCACACCACCCCAGTTCAGACATGGCCATATGCAAATCAGCCTTGACCCTGTGCCTCATGGGAACAGTCCAGCCCGAAGGGCGGAACGTACCACACGCCCCCAGCATTTGTCACGCCCCCCCAGCACAAGCCCACAGCACAACACAGACACGCCCACAAGGGACTACTTTGTTGGCACGGTTCTTTTACTTTTTAAATGTATATGGTGGGCATCTGCCTAGCCAATGTCCTTCTGCTGCAACTGCCCTTTCCAACGCTGTATTGGGTGTTGCGATTGGTGGTGTACTTTTCGAGTTTACCTGGCTCAAAGGACACAGTTCTCTCTTTATAATAGTAGTATAGATGGATCAAGCTGCAGTTCACCTCGCCGTCCCTAGATGTCTCTGATGAGGCAAAAGCAATACCATTTAAAATATCATACATCAAGCTGCAGTTCACCTCGTTGTCCCAAGATGTCCCTGATGAGTAACATTCAAAAACATTAAAACCCTTTCATGAATGCTAAAAATTATGCTAAGCTTATCCCATAATGCTTTGCAGGGCCTTTTAGTTGTATTTTTGCCCATAACTGTGCTTGGGGTGGTTCTAAGAGAGTGGGACCTCCACTGAATTACTATTTAAAGGGAGCAGGAATGTGTAGAACCTGGGAAGAAAAAACAACACTCGTGACGGAGTGCCCCCAGCGATTGTCACGCCCCCAGCACACACCCACAGCACAATGCAGACACGCCCACAAGGGACTACTTTGCTAGCACGGTTCTTTTACATTTTAAATGTATATGGTGGGCGTCTGCATAGCCTATGTCCTTCTGCTGCGTACATATAATCCGGGGATCTGGACTTTCTAGCTAGTCTCCTTTTGATTTGCGTACATATAATCCGGGGATCTGGACTAGCTATCTGGTCCTCTCTCTCCCTCTTGATTCTCGCACTTCTGCTGCAACTGCCATTTCCAACGCTGTATTGGGTGTTGTGATTGGTGCTGTGGTTCCAGAGTTTACCTGGCCAAAAGGTGCAAGATCTCTCTTTATAATAGTAGTATAGATTACCTTCAATTATCCATAATTCAGTTTTTAGCACCCCCCACCATGCCCCTCCCCTGCCTCTCCGCCCCACAGAAACTCCCTCCACGGGCCATAGCTGGTTGTTTGTACAAAGGGGAGGATATGGCCTAACAGCCAGAGCTGTCAACTTTGGAGTTGGGGAACCAGACTCGAGCCTCGGCGTCATCTCAGCATCCTGTGATTCTGGGCAAATCACCTAATCTCCCCGTGCCTACCAAAAATGAATGTGTCCTTGTGTAATGTAACTGGTGCTCATTTAAAGTGCTCCAATACCTTCAGGTCGAGTTTGCGCTATATAAATCTGCACAAAAAAATGTTTGTGTCTGTAAGATAATAAGCGCTTAGACCTGCGCAGTTCTGGGAGGACTTTAAATAGGAGTTACATAAGCTGCTAAGAGGTGTTAGCATGTGGTTAATAAAGTCATGAAGCAATGTGTACAGTTGTGTGATTGTATGCTGAAGAATGAATATGTCTGTCACAGAGCTCTGTGGGGTCTATTTACTCAGGGGCCTATTTTACACAGTTGCGTCATTTTTTTTATACACTGGTGGTTCTTTCTTTGCTGCATATTTACAAGGTGATACATCTAGCCTGCATCAGTTTTTACCTTCGTCGGAATCAGCTGTTGTGTTAAAATTAATATATGCAAGTGAGGTGTTCCCATGTAAAATCCCCCGTAAAACGGACACAATGTTATTTATGACTTTTTGGAATAGTGACATATCGTTGGGAAGCAGACCGCTGCACTTGCAATGCGTCGATGACACTTCTAAAACTCAGGAGTAGGAACAACGCAGTAGCTGTGGCATAGGAGTCTGTTCAGCTGAAGTCACTTCCAACAATGTAATCTGCAAGAAAATAATGTCCCCTCAACAGGTAAGTGCACAGGTAAGGTAGGTAACACAATAAATGTCACATTACACAACATTAATGACTTGTATCCACACACATAGGGCCCGATTCACAGAATAACTTTAAGACTCAATCCTAAACTTACTACTATTTTGGTATTCACAGAATGCACTTACTACTTTTGGCATTCACAGAAGTTAGGATTTTGTCTTAAGTCTGTCTTAAGTCTGTCTTAAGTTTGTCTTAAGAAAAACTTAAGACAAAATCCTAACTTCTGTGAATACCAAAAGTAGTAAGTGCATTCTGTGAATACCAAAATAGTAGTAAGTTTAGGATTGAGTCTTAAATTAATTCTGTGAATCGGGCCCAGTAGTCTCACACAATATGTCACACATGTAGGTTTAGCGGTAGACAGTGGCGTAATGAATCTTGAGGGGGCCCTGCTGCAGGGTATGTGGAGGGGCACCCTCCGCGCTCAATCTAGAGCTCTCCGGCTGAAGTGCGGTGCTGAGGGGCCCCCCCACACCACAGGGCCTGCGGGGGCCTGGGTTTCGCACCTAGTGGTAGACAGAAGTACACTATACCCACTTGTACTCGAGACATACAGGACCAAAGTAATAGAGTCCAAGGTAAGTTTTTCCCCTGGTCCCTATACAGTAGGCTACTTGCGTCAGTCAATTCTGATGCATCATCTTTGCTTTTTTAACGCATTGCTGTACAGGCACCAGTCTTATGTCCAGCCACAGCAACGGGCTGCTTTTGGGCGAGATGCCAATCAAAATGCTTCCCACAGATACATTATTATTATTTTAGACCCATCTGGCGCATCCATGGAGTTGTATGGATTTCTGCCGCAGTCGCAAGTAAATTTGATGCAGCAATGCATCATTTGTTTAAATAACGCCCTAAGATTTTACGCTGTGTTTGCGTCACAAAAGTGATGGAAAACAATGAAAAATCTTTTTCACCTATTTACTTTGCAGTGTAAAACCTGTTTTACGCTGGAAAATCACTTGAAAGTAACGCAAAGAAGCAGATAACGCTGCTGCTTTGCATTACTTAGCGCCAAAGGGGGGCGCACCATGGTTTCTGATGATAAGCCCTATTTACTTAAAAAAGTAGACAAGGTTTAGTGACAGAAAATAGCTCCTATTTCAGATAGACGCTATGAGGAGAAATGTTTTTATTTCTCCTTTCTGTTCCGACTTTGCATGTGTGCGGCATTGTATAGCACACATACAAAGTGGGAAAAGGTTTAAAGTAAGGGGAATATTTACAACAAACTGACGCACTGCAAGCCAGCTTGCGGCACTACAAGTAGAGTGCAGGGATGGGTCATATTTACAACAATAAGACGTATCAATGTCCTTTTTTTGCACTGGCGCACAATTGGCTGCCTAGCGCCAATGTATACACCCTTGCACCATGGTGCAAGGGTGTGTGAGTTGTAGGAAATATTGATTTTGTGCAGGAAGGGACACCTTCCTGCACAAAATCAATCAATGGAGGTGTTTGCCTCCTATTTGTGCTGCAGAATGCGGCACACATTCAAAGAGGAAAAAGAAGGGAAAATAAAGATATTTACGCCTCCCGTGGGTAGGAGTAGGCGTTTGACACATTCCAGGTTTACCCACTGCAACACCCATGGAATGCCTCTTTGCCGCAGAGAAAAGCAACGCAACCACTGGCGCTGCTTTGCCTTACTACATATTTACGAGGCCATGAAAATCCACGTCTGCACTCTGCGCCACCGCTTCGTCAAAAAAGTGACGCGCCGGCAGCACAGGCTCCCTGTAATATGCCCCTTAGGCTAAGCATGGAATTTTGTACCGGAGCCTTCCGGTGCAAACCTATGTTAGCCTAGCTGAGATACCCTTGCACTATGGTGCAAAGGTGTGGCCATGGTGCACGGTCGCACATTTCTGCGCAGGCGTTGGGGAGAGGGGATGAGAGTGCCATATTGCTGTAAATATGGCGCTTCTGCTCTCTCCTTCTCAAGCAGCGCAGCATTTACAGCTGCTGCTCTGGCTGCGATACAATTAAACAAGTAAACCTAGCTCAGTAGGCTCAGTAGCATGCTCCCAGGCGGGGGAGGACGCTACAATACAATTGGTTACTGGACTGGTACACCTTTCTCATAAATGTCTGTAGGTGGCGCTATTTTATGACCCACAGTGAATAATGGCCCTTTAATTTCGAAAGATTGTTTTCCTATATATCTTTGCAGTTTTATATAGCGCGACGCTGGCCTGAGAGCCCATCAGCGCTTTACAAGAGAACCAGACACCTTCCAGGCACGGGGAAGAGTGGTTTTTTCAGACTCCCCTGCGTTGGGCGGAAGCCGTGATCCGAGCCGGGTCACCGGCTCCAAAATGTGCAGCTTTTGCTGCTGTTCTGCGGGTGACCCCATTCAGTGACCCGGAAACACAGCTGTGGGCGGGGGTGGACTGACCCGGCGGTGCCTGAGCCGGTCAGACCCTCAGACCCTCAGACCAGGAGCTCGAGCTGCGCCAGAGGCGGAGGAAGGGGCGACTTAACAACCAGAGCTGCGACCCTCGACCAGGGTTCGAGTCCCGGCTGCGGCACAACAGCAAATCACGGAAAGACCTGCGGGGAATTGAATATACATATAAAAAATCTGCCCGTGTATAGTGGAGGCAGACTAATGCTCGTGTGAAGCGTTCTATTTTCTCTAGAGCAAACTTTGCGCTAAGAGAGCAACAAAAGTAAACCCGGTTACACTCTCGAGGGTCACGTGTGACTGCGAAGGCTTGTCACGAGGGCTCCAGTAGGGGTTATTTGCATACCCACAATCCCCTGCTGCTTGTAATCCTTCTTATGTAGTTGAAATTAATTTACCACTCAATCTAATCAAAAGAATGATAACAAATTTACTGATACATTTTAAATCTTTTTATCGGTTTTTTTGTCCCACTCTCAGAGTCCTAGGAGTTGTGTTCAGTGCGGTTTCTGCTTCCCCAAAATATAAATACACTCTGGTTTCTCTTCAAACCGAATAAATCTTTCGCCTTTTACTAAAGATTTCCGTGGAGAGGAACATCAAAGAGTTTCACTAAATTTTTGAAAGTTCTATCTCTGATAGAATTGCCCAATCTAGTTAAAATAAGAACTACGAACTTTGTGTCCTCTGTCTGCAGAGGTAACTTTGCTGGATTCAATCTGAGGTGAGCACCTCCGGAGAATATAGGATAGTGGTAATTACCTAGTCAACAGACTTAGCCCACCATTATTACTGACCTTGAAACCATGACCATAGTCTCCAAATCTGTCTTTGTGCCTCTATCTTGATGATATCCATAAATGTAAAACACACACGCAGATGGCAAAGGTTATTTAGACCAGCACACAACAAATTGAATTGTGTCCTAAAATACCAAAAGGTGCACAAAACCAGGGAGTACTCCCCTCTAAACTCCCTACAAAGTAGGACCAAGTCCCTTAGCAAATTGCCCTGCAAAGAGGTTTCAGCACTCTTGTATACAGATATTACTTTGGCATATTGCAGTCCACAAATTATCAGCACAATGAAGAAGAATTGTCCAACTCCTGTGGTATATGTTTTCAAATGCAGTTTTCACTTTATTTTTTCATCAAAGGATTCACTCCACAACTCCATAAAGCAAAGCCAACGCGTTTCGTCTACTGAGAGACTTCTTCAGGGCTTTAATGTATGGTGAAAAAAATGAGGGAAGGAGGAAGACCCCTTTGGTCAAACGTGCTCCGTAGTGCGTCCTCCTCGTCTGCACCTAAATGTATACTCCTCACCACCATCGAGGAGGTGAGGAGTATACTCCCTCACCCTCCTATGGGACAACTTGATCCCATGTCTTGGGTTTGAACACACAAGCCAGATAACAATGGAGCGTGATGTAGATCACGCCACCTAGTGGAACCCTCTCACCATAGCTTGAACTGGGGAACAAGAAAGAAACAATCTTTTACTGGGATAGCAACAGTACAAAATGTGATGCAATACTTTTTCACCATACATTCAAGCCCTGAAGAAGTCTCTCAGTAGACGAAACGCGTTGGCTATGCTTTATGGAATTGTGGAGTGAATCCTTTGATGAAAAAATAAAGCGAAAACTGCGTTTGATTTCCATAAATGTATATAGCTTAAAATATCTTAGTCTTAGTTTAAGGTCAATAATCGGGCCAAGTTTGCCCATTTCCTATCTGCTGCCCTGATAATACAACTACATATTCGAAAAGGCTGTGGCGTGTAGTGGGAGGATATGTGTGTGGGTTTGTGTATCTGGGTAGAGTGACACAACTCATCTATTCTGTTTATTTTCCTGCAGTCACCAGCTCTGACTTTCTTATTGTACTATTATTACATTATGGAGGATAGCTACATAAGAAAGCAATATACACACTCTGCAAACTTACTCGGCAAACCTCTATGTAGTCAGAGAATGAAGGGGCATATTTACGAGTTCTGGTGTATCTCTGCATATCAGCAGAGATGCGCCAGAACAAATGCGCACGCAAAACTACCCTTGCGTCACGGCTGATGTGCCGCATTTACAATGCGGCGCGCCGTGGCGCAAGAGTAGGCAGATGCGTGACGCATCTCGTGACGTAAGGGCGGTGCATCGCTGCGCGTCACAAGCAGGACGCAACTCCAGCAATGCTCAGGGCCGCCCAATACTTAACATGCTGCGTCAGTCCTGCTTCAAGCAGGCGTAAGGAATTGACGTAGCATCGTCGTGGAAGTGCCTGCGTCAAATCTTGTAGATTTCACGCAGGCACTTTTGCAATGCGCACAAGCGCCGGAACGCCCACCCTGCGTGGGAACGCCCCCATTGTGGCGCTGGGCTTTATAACCTGACGCATCTCCCTAGATGCGTCACGTTTTAAATGCCTCGCAGGGATGCGCCACATTTACGCCGCTGTTGCGTAACGCAAGGTGGCGTAAACGTGGCACAAGGGGCTTGTAAATCTGCCACTACGGGTCTAAGTGGGAGTTTGTTTCCTCAATGCAAGCCATGGATGGCCTGATATGCAGGAAGTTTTCTCCATGCATGCTGCCCATTCTACACTTTCGCTACCCGTATCCACTGTGCCTTGGGAAGGGAGAATGAGTGATGGTAGCACCACCCTCAAAGCATGGAACACACCAGGTTGGAGGTTTACACCAGCAGAGGCTCCACAGGTGCAAAAATGGCCATTCCATCAACTCTAAATAGAGTGGGGGGTAATGGAGAACTGGGCAGGGCAGATCCACCACAGGGTTATGGTGGTGCTCCTGCTCTTCCAGACTCTAAATGAGGCCCTCTGTGTTTGTTCATGGTTCCTAGAAGCCACCAGAATGAAGCTAAAGAAAACACCAAGAATGATCTGACGAACAGCAAAGCATCAATCTTTAGATTAGGGCAGGATGGAGGTAGTTTAGGCACATCCGGTTAAGGTCATGGAAAGAGAAATACGTCTGCAACCCATGTAACAGAAACATTCTTGCATTCAGCAAACCACAAACTTGTATGTGTGAACATAACCACATGCGCACACACACATGTCAAGTTCTATAGCACCATGGAAATTTCAACAAGACATGCATTAAAAATTGTCTCTTATTGCTACTAATACCTCTTTTTTTTCAAGCTCTATTTCTCAGGTCTCTAACTCCTCGACTACTCTTTTTCAGGCAGCTTGATGATAGGGCAAGGCATACTTAGCAATGATTTGTGGAGAAGTGTGGCTTAATGGTTAGAGCGACAGACCCTGATGCAAAGGTCTGGCCCGGGACCAGGGTTCAGTTCCCGCTTCGGCGGGTCTTGGGCTCAATGTCCTCAGACCTGATAATTCTCGCCTCGGTGCCTATTCTAATCATGGGTCCCACTCTGCAACTCTGGGCAATAGCTTGCTTAATCTCCACAACAGCGCTGGGATGCCTGGCTTCACCTTGTGAAGCAGGTGTAAAGAACGTAGCAATAACAGAGGTTATTGCTACTTTGCGTGTCGCTCTGCAGGTTAGCGTGCCCATTGATAATTGGAGAAATGTTGCATGGCGACATTTCTGCAGTTAGGTCAGGGCAGGAACGCCCACTTTCCATCTCATTAGAGATGCTGGGCATTCAGAAAACAGGTGCCAATGCAAGGTTTCACGCAATAGCGTGACCTTGCTGATTAGGCAATAAAATTATCGCCGCTTTTCATCCGAAAACGGACGCAAAAGCGTCGTTAATTTTTTATCGCCTCTTTGATGATATGGCCCAAGTGAATATGGAGGAGAGGAAGGCTTCCTCCTTGCTTACCTGCCCAAAGACAGTCATCATAGAGGATGTATGTCTGGCCAGGACTTTAACATCTTTAGCTGTGGTCGCTACACCTACTTTTAACTACACTGTTAACACCTGTTTTCATCTTGTATTGTCCCTAATGGATGGAAGAAAGGGGTTTCCAAACTTGGACCCCAGGACAGAAGCTAACCACAGGCTTGTTTTTTTGTCACCAACAGTCACTAATATTGGTGGGAAGTTCTGTCTTACTGGCTCTAAACATCTTGAAGAGCACCAGTTACTAGATGCTAGCTGGATGAATTTAAGGTCTGATTTAGGCACTGTGACTTCTCCAGTGGTTGTGTTGAATGACGTCAGACAAGATTACAATGGTGGAATATCCACCTGCCTCATTCTGCTGTTACAGTTGTGTTGTCCTGATTATTCCAAATGAGGATCTTGAAGAAAACCCTTAATTTTATATGTACCTCTTGAAAGCTTGTGTTGTTAATGCCACCATCATTTATTGACTGAACCATGCCAATGCTTGTTGCACTGGCCTTCCTGAGGAAACTATTTGCAAGCTTTAAGGCGTTCAGATTATGTCAGGAAATTTGATAGGTTCTCCAAGGCTCACCTTCTGCTACACTGGCGGCCAGTTTCTAGAACAATCCATTGGAAGGCGCTTTGGGCCCGATTCACTGAACGAACTTAGGATTTTGGGGCATATTACCAAGGGCATTATCGCCGCTTTAGCGGGAATTTTTCCTGCTAAAGCGGCGATAATTGTATCGCCCTATTACCTAGCTGTCGCTAACACCAGTTAGCGACAGCTAGTAAGAGATAGCGGGAATTTAGGTGCCCACTTTGCATGTCAGCGATAATTATCGCTAATGACATGCAAAGTGGGTGTGTCAAGATGTTAGCGACTGGAAACAGTCGCTAACATCTCTATCTCCTATTACCAACTTTTGGAAATAATCGCGCTAAGCCATAATACCAACTGAATTTTCAGCGATATTCATGCTTTGCGGCGATTTTTATCGCATTTGCGTTAAACCTTGGTAATACCAAGGTTTATTTGCGGTAAAAATCGCCGCAGCTCAGCGGTAAATTTTTGTCTCTACCAAGCAATAGCGATAATTATCGCTATTGCTTGGTAATATGCCCCCTGATTTTTATAGAAGGTTTTGTTTTGCTGATCAGACCTGCACCCCCGTCAGTGGTGGGATGAGCAAAAGGTGACCTCGAAATTTTAGTTTCAACCTTATTTCCTGGTTTCATTGCTATGTGATGTACAGATTCTCCCTTTTAACAATTTTGGGGCATACAATCAAGACAGACTATAATGAGCTTGATAATATGCCCTTGTGAATTCCCATAGAAGCCCAGGTTATGGTGTGAACCTGGGCTGCTATGGGAATTCACAAGGGCATATTATCAAGCCCATTATCGCCACTTTAGCGGCCTTGTCCGGCCGCTAAAGCGGCGAAAATCTTATCGGCTATCTTGATAATATGCCCCTAAGGTTTTATTTACAATTCAGGAAGTTTCCTTAGTTTTAAATAAAGGGCTCCAATAGAAAGGCTGCCACCCAGACAGTGCCCCTTGTGGACATATATGAAAACCTTCTTGAACACTGACCTCCAGTTCTAAATGCAGCAGGAGCAAGCTTTCTTCCAGCGTAAGGGTTAGAAAAAGTCATAGGGGCACATTATCAAGACAGGCGATAAAGATATCGCCGCTTTAGCGGCAGAAAACTGCAGCTAAAACGGCAATAATGGGCTTGATAATATGCTCTATGGAATTCCAATTGAAGCCCATGTTAGATGTGAAGGACATCTAACATGACCTTCAATTGGAATTCCTTAGAGCATATTATGAAGCCCATTATGGCTGTTTTAGTGGGAGTTTTCTGCGGCTAAAACAGCAATAATGTTATCGCCTGTCTTGATAATGTGCCCCATAACCCTTATCTTCAAGAAAGGTAACAGAGCAGATCCATCCTGTTACCAACCTATAATCCTCCTTGACTCCTCCACCAAGAGTTTAGGGAGAGTTATTCTTGCGAGGCTCAACATCTGGACGGAAAAACAACCTTTACTAACTCCAGTCCAGTTCAGTTTCAGAAAGGAAATGTGAACCATAGAGTAAGCATGAAACCTTAATGTGTAAGTAGTAAAATACATGAGGGCAAAAGTTGGCACTCGGCATCTCTGTTTCATGGATCTGTGTAGCGCCTTTGACTCGATCAATCATACTAAGCTTTGGATCACCGTGAGATCATTGGCCGCGGCTGAGGACTTAGTCATTTTACTTGCCAGGATGTACGCAAATCTAGTTGGGAGGGTATGCTATGGCCCCAAAGGGGGGCGCAGTCCAAGCTTTGATGCAAAGAGGGGTGTGAGGCGGTGTTGCATATTGGTACCCATCCTCTTCCCCCTTTATATCATACTAGCAGCCCGTCCCGACGTTGTCCGGGTATGAATTGCTGCCGGCCAGTAGTATATTGTTTCATAGGATTTCATTTTGATAGCATTTCTTATCTGTGACAGGCCTGTGAAACGCTCCGATTCACAGTGCACTGCTGATGCACTTAAGAGTGCGCGTTCAGTAGTGTGTGAACTCGAGTTTCCCTACTTTATTTTCCTTGCAATATTATATAGCGCGAAATCGACAACATGGCATGAGCACAATTTACATTACAGAAGAACACATTGATTTGTGGTAGGCACGGGGAGACAAAGCGATTTGCCTGGAATCACAGGATGTTGAGTTGATGCCGAGATTCTAACGTAGCTGCCCATCTCTAAAGTTTGCAATTCTAGAACTTGTGGTGGGAGGTGTGTCTAAAAGTGTATGTCGGTGCTGGGCATCAATGAGAGAGACCTGTGCATTTTTCCAATTGGTGGTGAAAAAATATGAGTATGCTGCTGGAGATGTGGGCCGCCGTGCCACCAATGTACTTACGGGGGAGGATAAACACCCATTATTCCACAAATTTCTTTCCGCATACCATCACTCTGCATACTTTCATTACGAAAGTACCATGACTCCGCAATGCCATTATAACGCATGGCATTACATTTTATATGCTTTTACCACGCATACATTTACAACGAAATTCGTTGTAAATGCATGAATGGTAAAAGCATGTTTTTTAAAAATGTTTGGATAAGGCAAGTATGGCTATAGGGGTATATGTTTTGGGGTACTGAGGTATATGTTTTGGGGTGTTTGGGTATTTTAATGGTTCAGATATAGTTTTGGGTTACGGGGTACAGGGGTATTTTTAGGGTTCAGGGCTAGGTTTGGGTTTTGGGGTATAGGGGTATTTTTGGGGTTCAGGGGTAGGTTTGGAGTTTTGGGGTACAGGGGTATTTTAAGGGTTCAGGGTTAGGTTTGGGCTTTGGGGTACAGGGGTATTTTTAGGGTCCAGGGCTAGGTTTGGGTTTTGGGATACAGGGGTATTTTAGGGTTCTGGGCTAGATTTGGGTTTTGGGGTACAGGGGTATTTTTAGGGTTCAGGGGTAGGTTTGGGTTTTGGGGTACAGGGGTATTTTAAGGGTTATGGGGTAGGTTTGGGTTTTGGGGTACAGGGGTATTTTAGGGTTCAGGGGTAGGTTTGGGTTTGGGGGTACAGGGGTATATTTAGGGTTCAGGGGTATGTTTGGGTTTTGAGGTACAGGGGTATTTATAGGGTTCAGGGCTAGGTTTTGGTTTTGTGGTACAGGGGTATTTTTAGGGTTTAGGGATAGGTTTTGGTTTTGGGGTACAGGGTAGATTTATAGGGTTAAGATGGGTTAGTGTTTAAGGGTGTTGGGGTATTTTATAGAGTAAGGGTGGGTTATGATTATGGGGTGCAGGGGTATTTAAAGTAGGGGTGGGCGGAATTGGCGCGAACCTGGTACAATAAATCCGCAATATTTCGTTCTGTCAGATTTCCAATTATTAAAACAGAAATCTCACATATTCAAGGTAAAATAACAAGTATTTCTACATGCTAAAATGCATATAGTCATTTCACAAAAGTGAAATTAGCTTCCAGCAAGCAGTGAGAGAGGTGATGATTTTGAGATCAAGCCCCTGCAAACCATTATGGGACGAGATTAGCAGTGGGAAGTGAATATTATAGTATCCAAATAATTCTACAAAGAGCTGCAGTTCACCTCGTTCTCCCCAGTTGTCCCCAAGAGGCAAATGCAATAGCATTTAAAATATTACACATCAAGATGCAGTTCACCTTATGGTCCCTAGATGTCCCTGATGAGGCAAATGCAATAGTATTTAAAATATTACACATCAAGCTGCAGTTCACCTCATGTCCCTAGATGTCCTTGATGATGCAAATGCAATAGTATTTAAAATATTATATATCAAGCTGCAGTTCACCTCGCCGTCCCTAGATGTCCCTGATGAGGCAAATGCAATAGCATTTCAAATATTATACATCAAGCTGCAGTTCACCTCGTCGTCCCAAGCTGTCCCTGATGAGTAAAATTCAAAAACATTGAAACCCTTTCATGAATGCTAAAAATTATGCTAAGCTTATCCCATAATGCTTTGCAGGGCCTTTTAGTTGTATTTTTGCCCATAACTGTGCTTGGGGTGGTTCTAAGAGAATGGGACCTCCACTGAATTTCTATTTAAAGGGAGCAGGAATGTATAGAACCTGGGAAGAAAAAACAAAACTCGTGACGGAATGCCCCCAGCGATTGTCACGCCCCCAGCACAAGCCCACAGCACATCGCAGACACGCCCACAAGGGACTACTTTGCTGGCACAGTTCTTTTACATTTTAAATGTATATGGTGGGCGTCTGCATAGCCTATGTCCTTCTGCTGCAACTGCCCTTTCCAACGCTGTATTGGGTGTTGTGATTGGTGCTGTGGTTCCCGAGTTTACCTGGCCAAAAGGTGCATGTTCTCTCTTTATAATAGTAGTATAGAAGGGTGGAATGCAGAACTTCAGACGTCAACTTTTGATTGCACTAAAGTGGGGTTTCAGAAGGCCCCTGTCTTACCATAAACAGATGGTGCTGTTTTACTTTTGCAAACAGGAAATGGATTTCTAAAGCGTATATTGACACTTTTACTTCATACATGGAGGACAGAGACCTAAGGGTTAACATGAAGAAATGTTTTTCAGTGGTTTGTGGGAAAGTTAGGTCTAAGACACGTCCACACTACATACATGGAATGCATATAGCGAGAATCTCAACGTTCTCATACTTGGACATTCAGGGGCAGATTTACAAGGCCCGGTCGCCACATTTGCACCGCCGTTGCATCACTTTTGTGATGCAGCAGCGACGCAAAGCCAGCGCCATGCTGCGGGGTATTTACAACGTGACGCATCTAGGAAGATGCATCATGTTGTAAAGCCCAGCGCCACATGTGGGTGTTCCGGCACAGGGGGGCGTTCCGGCGCAGGAACGCCTCCTAAAAGTGGCTGCTGAGTGAAATCTACAAGATTTCACTCAGTCACTTTTACGGCCATGCTGCGTCAAAACCCTGCGCCTGCTTGAAGCAGGCGTAAGGATTGACGCAGCATGTTAGGCATAGGGGAACCCCGAACCTTGCTGGAGCTGCGTCGTGCTTGTGACGCAACTCCAGCAATGCGTCACCTTTCCGGCATCAGATGCGTCACGCATCTGTCAAGTCAAGTCAATTTAGCTTTATTCAAGCTGCATTCATAAAAGCATAGAAATTCCATAGATTTCACAGATATTTGGTCAATAACATTTTTAAATTTAAAAGTCACATACAAATAGTTAAAAACACAGGGGCATATTACCAAGCAATAGCGATAATTATCGCTATTGCTTGGTTAGAGACAAAAATTTACCGGTGAGCTGCGGCGATTTTTACCGCAAATAATCCTTGGTATTATCAAGGTTTATCGCAAATGCGATAAAAATCGCCGCAATGCATGAATATCGCTGAAAAGTCAGCGATATTCATGCATTACCGAGCTAATGCTCTTAGCCATGTTATCCACCTACCATTGGATAACATGGCTAAGAACTGCTCAGGGCAGGTGTTAGCTTTTGGAGATATTCGCGCTTAGCGCGAATATCTCCAAAAGTTGGTAATAGGAGATAGCGATGTTAGCGACTGTTTTCAGTCGCTAACATCTTGGCACGCCCACTTTGCATGTCATTAGTGATAAATATCTCTGACATGCAAAGTGGGGCCCAAGATGGTCGCTATCTCCTACTAGCTGTCGCTAACTGGTGTTAGCGGCAGCTAGGTAATAGGGAGATAATTTTATCTCCGCTTTCTTGGCTTTTAAAGCCAAAAAAGGGGAGATAAACCCACTTGATAATATGCCCCACAATCCTTAAACAATGTTTTAATAAAGTTCATCTCGTTTGCTATGTACAAAATGACTAATAGTTCTAATTAGATTTAAAAGTTTTTACAGAATCAAACTGTGTAAATGTTCCTTTCCAGCAGACACACAATCAGCGGTCAAAGCCTAAAATGTCTGCCTTAGCAGCCATGCCCATCCTAAATATTTAGCAGGTGCTATTGAGATGAACAATAAAGTGCTAGTGCGTATGAGTCTCAGTGCTTCAGCACTGCTGTTCGTACCCAAAGACTTGCGCAGTGGGATTAACCAGACTCGTCTTGGAATTACATAGGCGGGACAAACAAATAGAAAGTGAGCAATGGATTCCTTATGATCCCACATGCAGGGCAGATGCTGGTACTTGCACTAGCCCACCTGCCAGTCAAAGACTTGAGGGGTAGGGATCCTGCTCTGAGCTGGAAATAGAGCTTCCTGTCCCCGGGTTTGGTGATGGCGTCCTAATAAGGCTCTAACCTGGGGGTAAGCTTTGCCTCTAGAAACCCCCCTGCCATGGTCGAAGAACCAGTGCCACTCCAGATTCGGTATGCAACCTTCTCCCAATAAATCTCCTTTAAAACATTTTTTGATGGAAAAGAAGCTGTCGCTGGATTTTCCCACAGCATTTGCATACTCAGGCCTACTAAGGTATTTCTAAGCTCCTTTAACCAGCTAATTTTGTGGAAGACATCGGATTTAATAATATCCATGAATCCTTCCGCATAATTCAGGAGCTCCGGTGTAGTCCAAAGCCTACGCCAATATAAGATTGGCTGGAGTCTTGCTAAATCCGAAATAGCTTTCCTACCAAGATCATACCTAAGTGGCTGCAAAGGGGTACTCACTGGAAGTCCAGTAATGTTACGGAGAAACTCGTTTTCAGAAATTATTAATGGCCCCAATTTCTCAAACCCCCATAGCTCCGCTCCATAGAGCGCAGAGCTAAAAGCCTTGGCTTCATAAACTTGGAGTACAGACTTTATCAGCTTTGTTAAAGATTTCTTATGCTCCAGTTTTAAGGCCCCTGCATGTTGTCTATGCCTTAATGCCGCTATATCTATATGTTGGGCCCATTTGTTATCTTTCGCCACATGAATCCCTAAATACGTAAAGGCCTTGACCACTTCCAATGGTTGGCTATTCATAAAAAGTTTACCTTTAAAATTATGGTGCGGATTAAAAACCATGAGCTTGGTTTTAGCCACGTTAAGTTCCAAGCCATGGTCCAGACAAAAGTCCTCAAAAATTAATAGGGCGCGCTGCAGGCCACTCGGAATCCGCAAACATTAAAATCGGTGTCTTACCGCCAGCTAGAGTGGGAGTATCTGTATTTACTGATGACATGCTATTTCACAGAATGAACTTCAGACTCAATCCTAAACTTACTACTATTTTGGTATTCACAGAATGAACTTACCTCTTTTGGTATTCACAGAAGTTAGGATTTTGTCTTAAGTTTGTCTTAAGACAGACTTAAGGCAGACTGAAGACAAAACCCTAACTTCTTGTGAATACCAAAAGTAGTAAGTTCATTCTGTAAAAGCCAAAAGTAGTAAGTGCATTCTGTGAATACCAAATAGTAGTAAGTTTAGGATTGAGTCTTAAGTTAATTCTGTGAATCGGGCCCACAGACTCTACCTTTCTTAAGTAGACGATCACCCGGTTCAGTTCGATCTTTCTACGGTGTAAATATGGAAATTTTCGGGGGTGGCCCGGCCCGGCAGCCTCCAGCCCCTGACGGCCACAGATGGCCAGCCCTTTGCCCGGGCTTAGCCCGAGGCCGCCCACGCGCGTCCCGCGTTGGGAGGCTCCCCTCCGATTTTATACGCCTCCGGGCACGGACTAGGCGTAGACGGCTTCCTGGCGCTTGGGCTGCTGGGACCTGTAGTCCCCCCTCTCTGCGGCCGCGCCAGATACCAGGAGGCTTGCGGCGGTGGGGGGAGACCGGCCCCGGGAGCAGGAAGCAGGGAACTGCGGTGTTTCTAGTGCCCGGTAAGTTCTTCCCCAAATAATGCAGGCAAGTGACAGGAGCGGCGAGAGATTCGCTCTGTAAAGGCTCCCCTCCGACTTTAAGCGCCTCCGGGCGCAAACTAGGCGTAGGCGGCTTCCTGCCGCTTAGGTTGCTCGGACCTGTAGTCCCCCCCTCTCTGCGGCCGCACCAGATACCAGGAGGCTTGCGGAGGCGGGGGAGACCGGCCCCGGGAGCGGGAAGCAGGGAACTGCGGTGTTTCTAGTGCCCGGGAAGTTCTTCCCCAAATAATACAGGCAAATGACAGGAGCGGCGCGAGACCCGCATCCGTCTATTCTTGCCCCATGGTGCGCCGCATTGTAAATGCAGCGCATCCATGGTGGCGCAAGAGCTGTCTGCCGTGACGCACTATAACTGGTGCATCCTTGCTGATATGCAGGGATGCGCCAGTTATTGTAAATCTGCCCCTTAATTCTTGGACTCAGGTAAGTGGATCAGCCACAGAAAACATGTTAGTACAAAGCTAAAAAATTTTATGGAAGGAGACCTTATATTTGCTATTCAACTGGGGTCTAAAAGCTAGGCGATATGTTATGTTATGTTATGTTAATTTTAATTTCTATAACGCACGGCTACTCCATTGGAGTGTCCCGGCGCTTTTTATTGGCAGCTCATAGAAGAAAAACATAACACAGATAAAAACATTCATTAACAGCAAGGAGACATACTAAAGGGTAAAAAGCCAGGTTTTGAGGCCCTTCCTGAAAGACAGCAGATTAGAGGTACAGCGTAAGGCCAATGGCAGAGTGTTCAGTAGCTGTGTTGCCCTCAGTCTAAAGGATTCAGAAAAGGGGGTTCAGAAAAGGGGGTGGTGATGAACAGAGTGTCTGAATTAAGCAGACCACTCTTATCCAGTCCAAAGATCAGAGCTTGATCCATCACCGTTTTTTAGCTCACTGCACCATCCCAGCTCAGAAACTGGCTACATGCAAATTAGTCTGTTCCTGTCCCAGTGCATGATGGGAACAGGGCAAACCAAACTACCAAGCCAATTCTTATACTGGGAAGGAAACAAGCTACCAGGGACCGGTTTCTGGCATTTCAGCCGTCGTCGGCCCGGCTTGCTTGAATCCTGATGGTGCAATGAGCAAGGGACTCACATCTGAGTATACCCTTCCACGCTTATGGTGGACAAAATGATTCAGAAAAGGGGGTGGTGATGAACAGAGTGTCTGAATTAAGCAGACCACTCTTACCCAGTCCAAAGATCAGGGCTTGATCCATCACCGTTTTTTAGCTCACTGCAACATCCCAGCTCAGAACCTGGCTACATGCAAATTAGGGATTCAGAACCTGTAATAGTATCCATAGGGATGATAGAACAAGCGGCAAGCTTATTCACCACCAGAGCCACCCCTCCTCCCCTCCCCTTCAATCTATCTTGCCGAAAAATATTATAATATCGGTATTGGAAAGATCCCCCAGCCATGTTTCTGTCAACATCAGACATAATGGTTTTTCCATAACAAGGAGGTCAAAGATCTCCAGGGCATGGGTGCGCACTGATCTGGTGTTTAAGAGCAGGCAAAGATGTTTCACATTGGCCTCTCCCCTCTGCAATGAAGCAGCAGGGGCATAACCTGGTGACCAACCACATCAAGGGCATGTTGACCACATACAAAATCTAGGGGCATATTATCAAGACAGGCAATACAATTATCGCTGTTTTAGCGGCAGAAAACTGCCGCTAAAACAGAGATTAACAGTTCAATTAACAAGGAGACTGGCCGCTCCTTCCCTCCCAGCACACCACAACCTAAACAACAAGTTAAACTTTTTTCAACAGACGAAACGTATTAAAAGGAGTGCACCTCACAACCACCAACAATTGTAATTCTTCTAAGCCAACGGTGAAGTAGCACCCACCAAAAAGAAAAAAACGTAAAAAAGCAAAAATGTCTTTCGACGCAATCTCAAATATAACGGATAACAAAGCAGAAACCAAAACATATACCACAGCACAAGCTTCTGATATATATTCTCTGATCACAGATATCCGATCTTTCGGCACACGAAGAGGATCAGTAACTCAACAATTGAGACAACTGGAATTTATCTCTAGGAGAGTACTTAATCAAAAGCTCCACGCATTAACCTTGATACAATATCACAAAGTACAAAGAATTCCCCGAGGATTAAGGTTTTCAATCAAACCTATGCTTTACAAGTTTCAATACAATAAACACTTCATGGATAAATGGTACTCCATACTCAACAAATGCTCTTTGGATTTAATTTTACTTTTGGTAGAGGAGTTAGCAAAAACTATCAAGGAACTAGAGGAAGAGATTGATGTCCTCAAACAAGAAATTTCAAAACAAATGGAACAGGAAGAATTAGCAGCAACTCTAAAAGATCTCAATGACATACTTGATAAATATGAAAAGGACACACAAGAAATGAAACTACGAAAATACAAAAGGGACACGATAGATTACAAACTTAATGAGGTCTATACTTGGGCAGAAATCTACGCCAGGAGAAAACCACCCTCAAAATTTGTATCATCTTCCCAAGAGAGTGTAGTTTCAGACAAAGATTTATCAACAACTCGGCAACCAATAACCACAACAGCCTCAGGAAGTACAACTCATTCGGAATTAGCTTCTACAAGCACAACATCAAAACAACAGAGTTTTTTAAACAAGGGACCCTCAACCGAGAAACCCCCGGAAACATCAGAAAACGTAAGACCCGCCGTGGAAAAGGACACAATCAGCCAAAACCTGAGAAGCAAAAATCCGAAAGTTTAGTGATAAATATATCATCTAAAAAATTCAGCAAACAACAACTGAATGTTTTGGAAAAAGGGACAGGATTTGTACCAACATATCACAGTACAAAACTAGAAACAGAGATAGCTTTCTTCAAATTTATGAGAGTGCTAAGACTAAGACACTTTTTTGAGAACATTGTACCATCTATGCCAGATTTCACCCAACCCAGAGAAGAAACTGAGTACAAAGAATTTAAAGAACCCAGCACATATATGGTACCAATGTCACACAAAGTTTTGGACATGTTTGAAATACTAGTTAAACAAGACCTACAACAAATCAACTGGCACCAACAACAGAGAACAAACTTGAATAAACATGAAATTGACACTCTAAAGAAGTTGTCAGAGGATGCTTCAATCACAATGAAAAGAGCAGACAAAGGAGGAGCCTTAATTATCATGGATACTTCTTTTTACAAAGCTAAAGTAGAAACCCATATTCAAGATAGCACTACTTATTTAAAACTTCAACAGAACCCCACACAAGAAATTGCCAAAACATTGGAAGGAATTCTAAACAGAGCATTGGAGATGGAATGGATAACAGAGAACACCAAAAAATATCTGACTGTCAAATATCCCCGATGTCCTGAACTTTACATGCTTCCCAAGATTCATAAAAATGCCATGGATCCACCAATGAGACCCATAGTCAGTGGTTGTGGGTCATTGTTTGAACCCTTGGGAGTATACATTGATGAGTTTCTTCAGATCTTTGTACAAGGATGGAAATCTTACATAAAAGACACGAACCACTTTCTTCAACTATTGAATGAAATAACAACAGCAGACGACAACATTTGACTATGTACTATAGATGTTACATCCTTATACACTTCAATCCCTCTAGGTGAAGGTCTAGAAGCTTGGGAATGGGCACTACTACAATTATCCAACTTGAAAGCTAACAAAGTATTCATTCTTGAACTCCTTCAATTCTGTCTACAACACTCGTACTTCAGATGGAACAGTGAGTATTACTTACAAATCAGTGGTACCTCAATGGGCTTTTCAGGAGCCCCATCTTTTGCTAACACCTTTATGGCGAAATTCGAAAACGATTTCATTTTAACGGAAAACATCTGGAAAACTCACACCATTTTCTACAAACGATTTATAGACGATATTTTTTTGCTTTGGAAAGGACCAGAAACTATACTACTTGACAAAATCACAGAGCTTAATCAAAGAAACCCAAGAATTCAATTCACCTTCACAATCAATAAAAAGGAAATACCATACCTAGATGTGTTAGTACAAATACAAAACAACGCAATAGAAACTTTGGTATATCATAAACCCACAGACAGAAATAATACTTTGTCCTACAACAGTTTTCATCCTAGAAGCCTCCTGCGGAACCTACCATATTCCCAACTGATACGCTGTAAAAGAATTACATCCACCACAGAAAATTTGGGTAATGAAATTATCACTCAAAGAAATAGATTTGAAGTCAAAGGATATCCAAAAGAAGTCATAAAAGAAGCAGAAAAGAAAATTGCCAAAATCCAACGAGAACAACTGCTACATACCAAACCCAAATCAAAAACAGATCGACAAGTGTTTGTAACTAAATACTCAACACAAACAAACCAGATCAAAAGAGTCATCAGTTCAAGATGGGAATTACTACAAAAAGAGGAAGATTTCCATGGGAAATTTGCAAACAAACCTTTGTTTGCGCATACCAGACACCACAATATACATGATATTGTTACACACACCAAAAAGGGTCCAAGAACTACCGGCACCATGAAAGGAATGAAAAAATGCCACAACTGCACTCATTGCAACAATGTAATGGAAGGACCCTACATACAACATCCCCAAACTGGCAAAAAAATCACTCTCAGGCAACGTACTGCCTGTAACTCCATGTACGTGATTTATTGTATAAAATGTCCCTGCGGCAAATTATACATAGGGAAAACAGAGAGAAAAATAAAAATCAGAATTACAGAACACAAGAGCCGAATCAGGAACAAAAGTTTGACATCGAGTTTAGTAACTCACTGGACAGAGATGAAACATACCATTCCTCAACTAAAATTTCAAGTCCTGGAACAAATAGACATTAAACCAGATCGAAACAATGTAATTTGGCTCTCACAAAGAGAAATATGGTGGATAGACTTTTTGCAAACCCAGACACCGAAAGGTTTAAATGATAAAATAGATATGTCGTGTTTCTTGTAAATAATATAGAATTTATTGCCATTGTCAGTTTGCTCATATCAGAACATTATGGTTTGAACTTGATACTCATCTAATCAAAAACATACATACTCACAGATCTCTCTACTCCCCAGCTTTCATTCAGCGCCAGTGAACTTACATCTTTTTCCTTCCTACATTCCAACACTTTCGCTCACTATTTCTTTACATTTTATCTTTTTGTCTCCTGCAGCTTTTATCGGAGTATCTATCCTCACCTATTTAAACTTAATAGTATTTCTTCTCTTTCTATCGTCTCTCTAACCCCATAACAGTATCATAAAACTTTTTTCACTACACCCGGTTCTTCTTTCAGTATTTTTCCTAATTAAACACATACTCTTCCTACATCTTATTATTGTAATCCCCCACCCGGACAGTCATACACGCAGCCGATAAGTATCTCCTCTATGTCCATCCCCGTTCGACTACTAGTCACTCCCACAGTCCGCTGTCTATTTCGTTACAAACCCCGGAAGAAACGTTGCGTCGCATCTTGCTAGGCGGTCGCTCTCCCCAAACGATGAAAATACAGCTTGTGACTCCTCACAACTAAGGTAAATCCCGTATCGCGTTTTACAGCCTTTTAGCCGTACTGTTAGCATTCACCGATTGTAGTCATTATCTGTTGTCACCATAGATGCTGAACTTTTTTTCGCTTCGGATATTGACAGCATGACAATCAAGAGGCATCTTTCTGAGGAAAGTACCCACTTATCAACATGCTAATTCCGTTTAAACTTTCACTCGTTTCTTTACCCTAACGGAAACTGTTTGGTTTTCTACATAGATATCGCAATTGCAACCACAGAAACTTTCCGCATTGCTGAACATTAGAACCAGCCCAGAAGTCACCACATTTTACTACTCCAAACCGGTAAATATAAACGAGTGCTATTTATTAAGCTACTGGTCACTGACGGTTAGGACCATGATAGTCGAATCCTAGGCATGTAACTTCTGAAACGTCTCCCGCTGGTTTTTACAAAATTGATGCATGACTACTTTTGTGAGAAACCCTATTTTTGTGTACAGACATTTTTTCGATAGGGAACATTACAGCGATAGCATCATTTTCTAAAAAAATTCTTGTATGGACTTTTTTACAGTTACTTATCACGCTGACAGCTTGGGCCTACGCAGAATACATTCTCGTATTTTTACCAATTTGGATAGAACCTTGGAGGTAAACCCAGTGATTGTATTGACTAAAACTAACTGCTTTATCTTCATAAATATAACAAAACAACTTTTTCTAAAAATCATTTTTGTGTATCCACAGAAGCATCGATTTAATTAGAATATAGCTCTACTTCTCCACATACAATCCTTGTAAAAACGAACGAGATTCTTCAACAAGGTATCCATACCCTGTATCACTTCATCCACAAGGGCAAGTCGCTATGAAGATAAACCCATATTCTTACCACTCTCTCTCTTCTCTACCCAAAGGTGCATTTGCAACAGTTATCTCATGTAAGAACACCACACCACTTCACACAGCAGCATATTTAATGGTGAGTTTCGAAGCTTGAAGCAACCTTCAAACTTATCAAATGACATAATGTTGCCACTTTTATGCTTGTATCGAATATAAGGCCAAACAATGACAACCAAAGATGTGTTTGCAAAAATACGTTTTATTATACAGGGAAGAAATAACAGTTATATTGTGAATTTATTGTTGATACTCTCGTGTGCAGATTAATAAGGATACATATTCATGATTATGTTCAATTAATTTTTACAGTTCCCCTGACGAAGGGATTCATCCCGAAATGCATTGGGACGGAAAAAAAGTTTTTCTTTTTGCTGCATAAAGTGTAATGTTGTTCACAACAGAGAATGAATAATCTGTAAAAGAAAAAAAGAAAAAAACATCACATACAATTCTTCACTGAAAAAAGGATTAATCAAGAACTCTTGAAAGCAAGAAAAATAAAATTAAAAAGAAAAGTATTCATTTGAAAATTGAGTAATCTGGACAATTATTTCTATTTTGGATTACAAATAGGCGGACGGATCTCCGCCAAAGGTAGTGCGGATAGGGGCTAGTGACAGCAGTCACTAGCACACCAGCAGTTCAATTAACAAGGAGACTGGCCGCTCCTTCCCTCCCAGCACACCACAACCTAAACAACAAGTTAAACTTTTTTCAACAGACGAAACGTATTAAAAGGAGTGCACCTCACAACCACCAACAATTGTATTCCTGAGCAGTTCTTAGCCATGTTATCAAATGGTAGGTGGATAACATGGCTAAGAGCATTAGCTCGGTAATGCATGAATATCGCTGACTTTTCAGCGATATTCATGCATTTTGGCCGATTTTTATCGCTTAGGAGATAAACCTTGATAATTGCAAGGCTCCTAAGCGATAAAAATCACCGCAGCTCGGCGATAAAAATATCGCCGCTAAACCAACATAGCGATAATTATCGCTATTGCTTGGTAATATAAGTTTAAGTTTAAAAATTTGTATAGCGCACTACTCACCCAGAGGGTCTCAAGGCGCTTGAGGGAGGGGAGGTCGTTTACTTATCGAATATCCAAGTTTTTAGTTGTTTTCTGAAGGAGAGGTGGTTCTGTGTAAGGCGGAGGTGGATGGGGAGAGAATTCCAGGTCTTGGCCGCTAAGTAGGAGAAGGATCTTCCCCCCATGGTGGATCTTTGGATGCGTGGAATTGCGGCGAGGGCTTGATTGGACAATTGTAGTTGGCGGGTGGGGGTGTAAAAGGACAGGCGCGTGTTGAGGTATTCGGGTCCTAGGTCGTAGAGGGCTTTGTGTGCGTGGGTGAGGAGACGGAACATTATTCTCTTGTTAACGGGGAGCCAGTGGAGGTCTTTCAGAAGACCGGAAATGTGAGCTTGGCGGGGGATGTCTAGGATGAGTCTGGCTGAGGCGTTTTGGATGCGTTGGAGTTTTTTCTGTAGTTCCGGCGTAGAGGGTGTTTCCGTAGTCCAGTCGGCTTGTGACCAGTGCATGGGTGACCGTCTTTCTTGTTTTGGTGGGGATCCAACGGAAGATTTTTTTGAGCATACGTAGGATGTTGAAGCATGATGATGAGACGGCGTTGACTTGTCTGGTCATCGAGAGGGAGGAGTCCAGGATGAAGCCCAGGTTACGTGCGTGGTCCGTTGATATGGGTGCGTTTCCCAGGGCCGGTGGCCACCATGAGTCGTCCCAGGTGGAGGGGGATGATCCTAAGATGAGGACTTCCGTTTTGTCCGAGTTCAGTTTTAAACGGCTGTTCTTCATCCACTCAGCTACTTCTTTCATCCCTTCGTGTAGGTTGGTTTTGGCGGTGTTTGGGTCTTTGGTGAGGGAGAGGATCAGCTGGGTGTCGTCTGCGTAGGAGATGATGTTGAGGTTGTGTTGGCGTACAATGGATGCGAGGGGACTCATGTAAACGTTGAAGAGGGTGGGACTGAGTGATGATCCTTGTGGTACGCCGCAGATGACTTCGGTGGCCTCTGATCTGAAAGGGGGGAGGCGGACTCTTTGGGTTCTTCCGGCAAGGAACGAGATGATCCAGTCCAATGCTTTTCCTTGTATTCCGACGTTGCTGAGGCGTTGTATAAGGGTGTTATTGCAGACTGTGTCGAAGGCTGCGGAGAGGTCAAGTAGGATGAGGGCAGCTGTTTCTCCGTTGTCCAGTAGAGTTTGAATGTCGTCTGTTGCTGCGATGAGGGCGGTCTCGGTGCTGTGTTTGGCTCGGAAGCCGGACTGTGAAGGGTCGAGGGATTTGTTGGATTCGAGGAAGGCGGCGAGTTGACTGTTGACGGCTTTCTCAATGACTTTGGCAGGGAATGGGAAGAGCGAAATGGGGCGGTAGTTCTTTAGTTCAGTGGGGTCTGCTGTGAGTTTCTTCAGGAGGGCGCTGAGTTCGGCATGTTTCCAGTTTTCCGGGAAGGTAGCGGATTTGAGGGAGCAGTTGATGACGTCTCGGAGATGGGGTGCGATAATGGAGTCTGCTTTGTTGAAAATGTGGTGGGGACATGGGTCGGTTGGCGATCCTGAGTGGATGGAGTTCATCAGGCGGATGGTGTCTTCAGTGGTGATTGGGTTCCAGGCGCAAAGGTTGTTGGAGGGGGCTTTTAGTTCGGAGGTGGGTGGGGTGGACTGGTCTCCATAGCTGTTATGTATGTCAGCGATTTTGTTGTGGAAGAACAAGGCTAGAGAGTCGCAGAGGTCTTGGGAGGGAGTGATGTCATTGGTGCCAGCGGTGGGGTTGGTAAACTCTTTGACGATGTTGAATAGTTCCTTGCTGTTGTGGGCGTTGTTGTTGAGTCGATACTTGAATGCTGATTTCTTGGTGGATCGGATCAGTTGGTGGTGTTTGCGGGTGGCATTCTTGAAGGTAGCTAGGTTGTCAGTGGTTGGGTTTTTTCTCCAGGCTTTCTCGAGGGTGCGACAGATCTTCTTGGATTTCTTAAGGTCATCGTTGAACCAGGGGGCTTTTTTGCTACTTTGCTTGATTTGATGGTTTTTCAAGGGTGCTAATTCGTCAGCGCTGTGGGTGATCCATTGTGTGAGGTGGTGGCTGCTTGGTTTGGGTCCGATGATTTGGCAGGAGAGTTTTGGTGAAGCGATGTGAAGAGTTGGTCGGTGGTGATTTTGTTCCAGTTTCTGCTGGGAATTGGTTGTGGGTGGTTGTGGGTCGTAGTCTTTTTGTAGTTGAAGTGAACGCAGCTGTGGTCCGTCCAATGGAGAGTTGTGGTGTGATTGAAGGAGATGTGCTTGCTGGAGGTGAAGATTGGGTCGAGCGTGTGCCCGGCATAGTGGGTGAGGGTGTCAACAAGTTGTTTGAGTCCGAGATTTGCGAGGTTGTCCAGAAGGGTGGTGGTGTTGCTGTTGTTGTTCTTTTCCAGGTGGAAGTTGAGGTCTCCCAGTAGAATGTAGTCTTCGGAGGGGAGGGCGTGTGGGCTGATGAAGTCAGTGATGTATTCGCTGAATTGTGTGCGGGGTCCTGGTGGCCTGTAGATGAGGGTGCCTCTGAGTGTGGTCTTGGGGTCGGTGTGGATCTGGAAGTGAAGGTGTTCGGAGGCTGCGAGGTTATCGTCGGAACTGGTCGTGATGCGGCTGGTGTTGATGCGGTCCTTTCGGATGATCTTGTAGCCGTCCGGGATGGCTATGGCGATGTCGGGCGTTGATGAAGAGTTCATCCAGGTTTCTGTAAGAAAGGCGACATCCGGCGATATGGTGTCGAGTAGGTTCCAAAGTTCAATGGCGTGTCTGTGGGCCGAGCGGGTGTTGAGCAGAATGCACTTTAGGTGGTTAGTGTCGGAGCTCTGTTTGGAGTTTGTGGATTTGGTGTGGGTCTTGATGCAGTCAAATTTGCAGGAGTGGCAGGTGAAGGCTCCATGGGTGTGTCCTGGGGCGGCTTGGTAGCAGTTTGGTAGTCGACCGGGGTTAAGTGCTGAGAGGGTTGCGGCGTCGTACGTTATGAGGGTGGAGTGGGTTTTGGGGGGAACAGGGGGTTTGGCGCTGGGCGCGGTCCAGGCGCGGACGGGCGTAGACGGGCTTACCTTAGACGCACCTTCGGCGCGCATGGGGCGCGTCCGCTGCGCATGAACGCTGCGCGCAAGAGCATCCGTCATAAATGGATCGTGGAGGGGGCGGAGGGAGGGAGGAGCAGCTGGGAGGCGGGAGCGGGGTTGCGAGGTCTGGGGATGCCGGAGGGCTGCGGGGGAGGGGCCATGGGTCAGCAGGCACAACAAATGGCACGATAACAGTGCAGGACGGGGTCGGGGGCACTATCTGGCAAAAGCGGCGATACCAGGCAAAGTGGAGCAGAATTATTAAATCAAATGGGCAGATCGAAACAAGTTAAAAGCAATTGGCAGGCGCGGCAATGAGCACAATATTATAATATTAGATTACGAAATAGGCAAATCAAGGCAGCTTAATATCAATGGCCGGCGGAGCAGTGAGCACAGCAATACAGGCAGCCCAGGAGGGAGCAATGTGGACACCAAGTAGCCACGAACACCAGGCAGCTCAGGAGCGAGGTGGAGCAACCGGTTCTGATGAGGTCAGGACTGTTCTTTCTTTCTGGTTTATTCATTAATAAACCAAATGGAGATTAGTTGAATTGAGTTAGATTTAACTGAATACATGTCAGCCAATTGAAAGTATGGTAAAGACCATACTCACCAAGCCAGGGACAAGAACAATAAAAGGAAGGCAAGCAATTAATTAAGAGGTAAGCTAATTAGATCAACAATAAAGCTCTAAGGACACTGTAAGTTATTAGTATGGTCCACAGGAGGTGTTTTGCAACAAGACAGTTAAGCCGCCAGGCAGGTGAGTGATTTTCCCCCCCATTAACATCAGATGTAAATCGGATGGTATTGGCCCTTCAAATATAGGGCTGCCATCTGACCAGTATTTATAAGAAATTGTGAAGACACATAAAAAAGGGAAATCACCAAATCCTGGATCCTGGTGCCACTGCACATGGTGCAGCATTGATAGATCACCTCCTTTGTTGCAAACATGAAGATGTAAAATGCAAGCAGATACTCCCATAGTTATGAGATAGATTTATAAGTAACCATCATATTTGCTCTTCGTTAAATGTAACTTGTTTGCTAATGTGTAAATGTCACAAACATAGTGCAATGTAAATTAACAGACTAATCAAATAGAAGTAAAACATTCACATTTAATGCAAAAAAAAATGTTTTCCTCCCCGTCGGGGAATTGAACCCCGGTCTCCCGCGTGACAGGCGGGGATACTGACCACTATACTAACGAGGAGCTGTTGAGGAACCTCTCTCAAATTATATACTCATTGTAAGGAAAAGAGCGTGATATCTGCGTTATTATTATAGAGAAGGTTTATTTAGTCGCCACCATTATGCAGAGACTGTGAAGCCCCAAAAAGAAATGTTTCCTCTCACAGGGCAACGCTGCAATTAAAAAGCATCACGGAAAGGCTATAATAAAATGTCCGAAATGGCAAATTCAACTGAAAATCTGAAAACACAGTGGCTCATTCAGCTATGATGGAGAGTACTTAAATGAATTGCTCAATTTCTCTTACGTCCTCTGCAACCTTGGTGTTCCCGGCACCAGGAAACGTTCCAACACAACATGGCCGCCCGCTCCATGCCGACGCTCTACTTCTGTGGCCCGATCTGAACGGTTGCCTGTTCCGTGATGGTTCTGTGGCCCAATCTAAAATGGCCGTCAGCCCTCCATGTCTGTTTACAGTCGCTGGCCCATAACGTGGCCGCCGTCGTCCGTAGGTTTTATGCCTCAATGTCCCATTCTATCATGGCGCCTGTTCTCTGCTGGTGCACCACAACACGTACCTTGTTTCTGTTACCTAACAGTGGGCAGGCAGGTGTTGTGGAATATCTGATGACACGGAAGCAGCTACCAAACTTTAGACTGCAGCGGACTCTAAGACTTCCAGTAAAGAGTCATTTCCAATATATAAAGACTTGTGATTTGTCCTCTATAATCTGGTTAAGCCAGTACAACACAAGGACTACAAGTTCCAGGATGCATGTCCACGAAACCGTTTATCTGGTAGATGCCACAAGAGGACAGCAACCATATTTTACCCAGTTATTTCGACACAGAAAAGAGTGACCCAAATTTTTGTTTGAAAATGATTTAATCCCCCGAACTTTTACTGTGAGTGAGATTCTCCGTAAACATCAAATTTCAAATGTAGTGCCAAAGATGGAACACAGGGTAGGTGCACCCGGTGGAAACAGGCCGCCAACAGAGCAAACGCCTTTCTTTTTCCCAGCATGCAATGGTTATTTGCATATCAGGCAGTGTTGTTTACCGTGAAATATGTTGAGAATTTTCCTGAAGATCACACATTTTTTTAAGCATGCTCATCATTTTCCCTAAACGCATACGGTGTGTATTTAAAATACATTTTGTACTCGCGCTAATAGACATAAAACTAGCCGTCAGCCGGAGTGTTTTATCAAGATCGTTTCGGTAAAAAGGGTTTCTGCCGTGAGTGGCACACAGGGAGCTTCGGGGCAACCTGGAGCTCTTTGTGCGGAATCGATATCAAGAGATTTCGGAAACATAATTTTTGATACCGGGGCTGCTGGTGACCGACTGTCCGTGCGCCCCAATCTATCTGTTCAATGTGAGATTGAAGCTAAAACTCAGGACTATCTAAAGTGGGTGAACTTTAAGTTTGTTACGTACGTGCCTCATTCTTAAAACGTGTGGACATTAATCCCTGGTGAATGAAGCCTTGTTAGGTTTGCGATAGTCCCTTTTAAAAGTCGTCTAAAACCGTAATTATTTATTCCTTACATTTTCACACTTCAGTAATACAAGTAAACTAATTACAACTGTATTTAATTTTTTAGGTATCATGCGTGGCCCTTCGCATAATCTTAAAAGGTGAACAAATCAATGCCAGTATTTTTCTCTGGGGAATGTGGGAACCTTAGACCCTGTGCCAGCACAAAGTGGCACGTGACATGGTATGTAGTACTTTTCAGATGAAAAAAAGCATTTTGCCTTGGAAAGATGCCCCTTTTAATTCCACACAAAAAACTGTTTATGCTGCTTGGCATTGCTTAGCCTCAAGGGGGCGTTACTGGGGTATTACTTGGGTAGATAAACCTATGAGGCATACTATCAAGTCCTGGCGATAACTATCGCCAGCGACAATTAGTGGGAGTTTTTTTATTGCCTTTTTTCCCTGATAATTATCGCCTTGTTATTGACGTTGGTGGACATCGGTAACAGGCGATAGTGTCAGGGAACAGCTTAGAAAACGTCTGCTAACACTTGTGCGATGGCGATAGTGATTTAGCCGGTAGAGAGCGATACTTAGCGAACACCGCATTAGCGGCAGGAAAAGTCCATCTAAAGCTGCGATAATGGGCCTGATAATGTGCCCCAAGGTGCGTAAGTAGAAGGTTTGAGGAACGGATGGCGGGCAGAGACATTTAATGGCAGGGGACTGTGAGTGGCAGGAACGAGAGAAACAATCAGTGCCAGGGACTGTGTGCAGGAGGCCGAGAGAAACAGCAGTGACAAGGACTGTGAGCAGGAGGCCCGAGAGAAACAGCAGTGACAGGGACCGTGAGCAGGAGGCCCGAGAGAAACAGCAGTGACAAGGACTGTGTGCAGGAGGCCGAGAGAAACAGCAGTGACAAGGACTGTGAGCAGGAGGCCCGAGAGAAACAGCAGTGACAAGAACTGTGAGCAGGAGGCCCGAGAGAAACAGCAGTGACAGGGACTGTGAGCAGGAGGCCCGAGAGAAACAGCACTGACAGGGACTGTGAGCAGGAGGCCGAGAGAAACATCAGTGACAGGGACTGTGAGCAGGAGGCCCGAGAGAAACAGCAGTGACAGGGACTGTGAGCAGGGGTCCAGAGAGAAACAGCAGTGACAGGGACTGTGAGCAGGGGGCCAGAGAGAAACAGCAGTGACAGGGACTGTGAGCTGGGGGCCAGAGAGAAACAGCAGTGACAGGGACTGTGAGCAGTAAAGGCCCGAGACAAACAGCAGTGACAGGGACTGTGAGCAGGGGGCCAGAGAGAAACAGCAGTGACAGGGACTGTGAGCAGGAGGCCCGAGAGAAACAGCAGTGACAGGGACTGTGAGCTGGAGGCCCGAGAGAAACAGCAGTGACAGGGACTGTGAGCAGGAGGCCGAGAGAAACAGCAGTGACAAGGACTGTGAGCAGGAGGCCCGAGAGAAACAGCAGTGACAGGGACTGTGAGCAGGAGGCCCGAGAGAAACAGCAGTGACAGGGACTGTGAGCAGGGGTCCAGAGAGAAACAGCAGTGACAGGGACTGTGAGCAGGGGGCCAGAGAGAAACAGCAGTGACAGGGACTGTGAGCAGTAAAGGCCCGAGACAAACAGCAGTGACAGGGACTGTGAGCAGGGGGCCAGAGAGAAACAGCAGTGACAGGGACTGTGAGCAGGGGGCCAGAGAGAAACAGCAGTGACAGGGACTGTGAGCAGGGGGCCAGAGAGAAACAGCAGTGACAGGGACTGTGAGCAGTAAAGGCCAGAGAGAAACAGCAGTGACAGGGACTGTGAGCAGGGGGTCAGAGAGAAACAGCAGTGACAGGGACTGTGAGCAGGAGGCCAGAGAGAAACAGCAGTGACAGGGACTGTGAGCAGGGGGCCAGAGAGAAACAGCAGTGACAGGGACTGTGAGCAGGGGGCCAGAGAGAAACAGCAGTGACAGGGACTGTGAGAAGGAGGCCCGAGAGAGACAGCAGTGACTGGGACTGTGAGCAGGAGGCCCGAGAGAAACAGCAGTGACAAGGACTTTGGGTAAGGGGTCAGTGCCAGCCAGGGACAATAACTGCGAGTGTGGGGGGCTGGTCTGACAGCTAGTTACAGGGACTGCGAATATGGAGTATGAGAGAAGCAGTACATGGCAGGGGCTTTAGGTAGGGTGTTAGACAGAGACAGCTGGGCCTGGTAGGCAACAAGGACAGCGTGTACTGATGTGCGGCTAGAGACAGGAACTGTGAGTAGGATGTGAGACAGATGGTGTCAGGGACTGCGAGTAGAATGTCAAGCAAACCAGCGTGTGGCAATGACTTGACATGGGGGTAGGTAGAGACAACCAGGAGCAGGGCCAAATAAATGAAATTACAGGTGTGCAATCAGAGCAGTGGCTGTGCGTCCACTGGGGCATTGCCACACTAATGCCACATGGCCACATCATGACCACATTCTTGCTCGTTAACTTCACCGTCCTGACTCGAAATCGGGCCGCCGAGTTAGTCAGGACGCTTAAGGGGGTGGGGCAGCAATCGGGCCGCCGAGTTAGTCAGGACGCTTAAGGGGGTGGGGCAGCACTGTAGGGTGTGGTTTGTTGTTGTTTGACTGACAGCAGCAGGGCAGGCCCAGTGCGCATGTTCAGGTTTGGGCTGGTCATTTTTTTGACCTGCCCGACCATGCACACTAGTGCTAGCTTGCAGTGCCCTGCATTAGGAGGGCGAGGGTTGCTACTGGCCAGTGGCCGCAGACCCCGGTCTCCTATTGGTGGGGACGGTCCCTGCTCAAGCCAATCCTGCGGCTGCTGGAGCAGCGTCTGGTTTGGCTGAGAGGGGTTGCCACCAGCCACTCACGAAGGCGCCAACATGGCCGCGGCCCAGGAGCACACAGCAGAGGCGGCGCAGACCAGGTCAGGTAAATTTTCAAGGTTTTTTTAACTTTATTTTTAACCCCCTCCAACCCCCACCCCCATGCGACCCCCTGCGAGTATTGCGAGCCGCGACTATAAAGTGTGTGCGAGTTTGTACATGCTTGTGTGAGTGAGGTAGAGCAAGTACGTACGCATGAGTGAGTGAGAGCAAGAGTTGGTTTTGTGACTTTGGAAGTACTACTGCGCATTTACACCTGGGAATTTGAAGATGAGTGAAGGACACACTTGTGTATTTCAGTGTGAGAGAGACAGTAAGGGTTTGTACGTTTTGCCTGTGCCTGTACGCGCAAGAGGAAGACCCAAGTCATGTGCTGCTGTGCGTGCTTGAGTGAGAGAGAGAGGGCTAGTAGAGAGACTTTGGGGCTCATTTATGAGCCCTTGCGTCACTTTTGCACCACTGGTGCGTCATTTTTTATGATGCACCAGCAGTGTAAAAAATGCGCCTTGTTGCGCCACATTTACAAAGTGACGCATCTAGGTAGATGCGTCACTTTGTGAACCCCTGCGCTACATTATACCTGCGCCAGGTATAATGTATGCAGGGAGGGTGTTCCCACGCAAGAAAGGGTCATAGACGTGACGCAGTGAAATCTACCAGATTTCACTGCGCCACTTCTAGGACTAAAATGCGTCAAAATCTTACGCCTGCCTCACAGCAGGTTTAAGACTGACGCAAGCCCTTTCACATGGGGCCTGCCCCATGTGATAGGACACCTTGCTGGGATTGCGTCACTTTTGTGACACACTCCAGCAATGCGTCACTTTTGCGCCATACAGATACGTCAGAAATACTGACGTATCTGTAACTCCATGCGACATGATGCGTCGTACAGTAAATATGACGCATCAGGTATGTCGCAAGGAGTGCGCACTGAGAAGTGAGGCATCGCTGCTTTCATGCAGCGATGCGTCATTTCTCATAAATGAGGCCCTTTGTTTGTGTAAGTTTGCACATGTATGTGCATGCTTGGGTTCTCGTGAATGTGTGATAAAGAATGATTGCATGTCGGTGTGTAAGAGAACGAGAGAGTGTGATTGTATTCTTCAGCTAATTCCCCATCATCCCCCACACCACATTACAGCTGCGTAGAAGAATGTGGTTGAGCTATTCATTCTTTGAAGTAAAACAGATTTTGCATTTCATGTAGTCAGAAATTCCAGCTGTTAGCCTTTACATTTAACTCAACATTGCTGATGACTTTACAGTGACTACAATAATCTACACACAAACACGCATACAAATATACTTATTCAGACAAGCCGTCACACAGTTAAACGTACACATATCCAAATAGACACGCACATCGAGACACACTGACATGCACACACCCACGTACAAAAAACAGACTCGCTAATCTATGCACAAGTGCATAGCAGACCTCAGTCGGTGTTACATCGTTTCTCGCTCTACTTTTTTTTTACATGTGTTCCAGCATGCAGCGCAGTTTGGATGTGCAGGGTTGATGTTTAGGCTTTTGGGCTCCCTCTAGGCATTCCCTCCCACCTCACTACTACTAGTGGGGAAGCAACGGCAGGGGCGGGAGTAAAACATGACACACCGTTTTGCACCACTGCAAACTGAGGGCCCGATTCACAGAATGGACTTAAGACTCAATCCTAAACTTACTACTATTTTGCTATTCACAGAATGCACTTACTACTTTTGGTATTTGCAGAAGTTACGATTTTGTCTTAAGTTTGTCTTAAGACAAACTTAAGACAGACTTAAGACAAAATCCTAACTTCTGTGAATACCAAAATAAGTAAGTGCATTCTGTGAATACCAAAATAGTAGTAAGTTTAGGATTGAGTGTTAAGTCCATTCTGTGAATCGGGCCCTACGGAAGCGTCGATTCAGCTCTGTTTGTGCCTCTTGCATGACAGCAGAAAGAGCAAAAGATTTGCTAAAAGCATGTATGTGTTTTGTTTCGTTCCTTATTCGTGACACAGTCAGGTAGGGAGATTGATGTAAAATGGACTCGCTCTCTTTTTTGCTCAGGTGCAACATTGTGTCGAGGAAACACCAGTTTGCCTCAATATAATGATGTAAGCAGTGAGGTTCCGTGACAATTGTAAGTGGTGTTTTCGACTCGCACGAATATGGTCGAGTCTGGTATCTATGAACCGCAAATGACGAGTTTAGTGGGTGTACGCGTTTTCGCTGTGCTAGCCTAAACCGTTCGTCTGTTTCGTGGGTTTCTTCATCTGAACCCACGGGTTCCATCTTAGATACGGCATCCATTTTGTTTCTTGCCCTCAAGTAGCCAGCGAACGGATGCTGTCCGCTTCGCGACCCTGGGATTCCCAAACTCTTGCGGAAGACACGTTTCCTTTGAAGGTGTCTTTATGATGAGGGGGATGACACTGTAAGGCAGATGGCCCCGCTCAAGGCTCATCTTGCCGTGCCGGTCTATTGTCTCAGTTGTGCATTCATTAGGCACGTCCCCTTTGATGCCTGCAACTCGTGTTTCCTGGTACCCCCCTTTTACACCCTCTTCGATCTGTTCCTTGTCCTCGTCTTCCTCTGCACCTGTTTCTGTCCTTTCCTCGATTCGTTTACTACTGAATGGAATGTACTAATGGTGGGAAGATGTACTTTTACAGTTGGGAACTGCCAAATGTTACTGTAATCATGTTCCGGGCTCTGAATACATGAAAGCGACCCCTCATGATCTTTACGATGGGAACCGAGTTGTAATCCTTTGTGCACCATGTTATCCTATGCTTGAAAACTGTATAAAAGGAGCGACCCACAGATACAAGTTGAAACAGTCTCCTCGAACCTCCACGTGTTGTACTTCCTGTGTTCCCTGCAGTAATAAACCTCGAATCTTTGACGCCGAAGGAAGTGTCCCGTGTCTCTGTCATTTGTACGCCGGAACAGGTTACCCACGAAGGTTTTAGGTGTTATCCCTGGCACCGCTGGGTCTTAGAAAAACCCAGTCCTTCAGTTGGCGCCCAACGTAGGGCTGCATCAGTGGTACCGGTCCAAAGCCCAACGATCGTGAGGAACTTCGTGTGAAATCTCCGAGGGAAGGTGCACCCCGCTTCATCGATCCTGTTGTCGAAACAAGTGTCCCGACGACTTTTCCCGCGAAGATTTCCGCCTCCTGACGGCTGCAGCGGACTGCTGCCCTGACTGTAGACCTGTTTGGGCGCCTGGCGTAGACCTTGGTACAGCGAGACGATTGAAGGGCCTTCCTGGTGACGCCATTGATCTTTGAGTTAAGTATTTGTGGGTCGCTCCCAGATTCCTTTGTTGTGGGTGCTTAGTTGTTGCATGGTTCCATTGCATTTGTGGTTCTTGGTATTTCGTTCTTTGTTGTGATATTTGACGTCTGCAGTCGCCAAAAAAACGAGGGTTTTTGCTCTTTGCAGGGACATTGTACTCCTATAACCCTTGAAGTTTGTGAAACTCGGTTAGTGTGCATGATGCCTGGCCGTAGTACTTTGTTCAGTTGCTTTAGAGGTTGTGGTGCGGATTCCCGACTGGAGGACTCGTGTCCGATACCTCCGGTTGGAACTCCAACTTACGAATTGTACAGTCGACACGGATTAGGTTCAATTACATTCAATGAGTGTTGGGTTTGTTACACTAAAAAAGACGGTGTCCTTAGTTGGCCACCTCATGGTAGTTTTGAGGCTCCGAATCTAGATAATCTTGAAGCTAAATTGTTCCAAAGAAAAGCAAGGCCGGCCATGTTTGATTCCTTTCGGTTGTGGCGTAAAGAAGCCAAGCAGAAAGAAATCAAGCAGATTAAACGTAATAAGAGAGAAGGGATTGTCACTACGGTAAGAAACGCAGAGCAGTTTCAGCGAGATAAGGAGGAAAAGGAAAAGGAAGTTTTCGATAGATTGCAGCGCATGACTGTCGATAAGTGTTATCCCGTTTTACCGACGGGTACGGATAAGAAGGAGGACGTAGTAGAGGACCCCTTGTTGTCCTATCTCATGAAGTCACCACCTCCATATGCACAGGGTACCGCAGTTCCTGTGGTTCCCCCTGTCCCTGTTCCTGCTCCTGCTCCTGTTCCTGTTCCCCAACCTGTACCGGTTCTTCCGCTTGTTCCTGCTCCTTTGCCTGTTTCCGTCCCTACTGCTCCTCCGCTTGTACTTCCTCATACTCCTGCTCCCGCTGCTCCTACTGTTCTGATTACTCCTGCTGTCCCTTCTGTCCCTGACACCTCTCTTGTTACCCCGGTGTGTTACTCTACTACCCCATCTGCTCGACGTCGTGTTCCTTCTGTTGCTGCTAACTTTTTCGATTCTCTTGGACCAGTTCTTGAGTCCGCTGGTTCTGAAGGTCCCCAAAGACGAAGTCAGCTTCCTGGTAGTAGGGAGCGTGATTCGCTATATAATATGGCGATGGGTTGGATAGATACCCTCTTAGGAATCCTCCACGTGTAGTACTTGATACGTTTTCTCAATTCAACATACCGACACAGAGGATCGTGTTTGAGGAAATGTGTAAGCTTTTGCGTGGTCAAATATCGGCAGATGCATCCGATGAGGTATTGACTGCCTTATCTAATCTTCAGCTCCAGTTTGCAAGTGGAATAATGGTGGGTAGCAATGTTCTGTAAAAGGGTGGCTAGACAACTAGTGACCAAAGACCCTTTTGTGTTGCCCGGCGGTGTCGCCTCTATTACCCACAAAATATTAATTAATGAAGAAGCAGGCGCTGGAGACTGAAAGGCAGGAAACGAGGGTTTATTCTCTCCGGAGGAGAACACATCAATTCAGACAGCAAGTATCATCACGAGGTGCTCTAACCGCATCTCTGAGGCCTGGCCTCTTATACTCAGGTTTATTGCTTTATTACATGAAACACATATTTGTCAATACTTTGATGTACGGAAAAGCATCCTAAGAATCCCCGCTTCAAGCCCGTTCCCACACGTTTACAGTTGAAATCCCCACCCCGGTCACAACAGGTGATGATTATCGCGCAGCTGGACATTCCGCCGATTCACGGAATGTGTGGAGTTGATCGGATCTCATGGGGTGAAGGGTGTTCGATCGACTCGAGGGTCCTTTGATAGGGGGAAGCTTCCTACTGTATGGGGGTGTGATAAACAGTATCCGCAGGGCCAGGTGGCGGCCTGGGAACAGGGGAGACAAACGGGCACACAGGAAAAGGGGGTTTGTATCAAAGGACTTGGGACCATGAAAGGGATGAAGGGAGGTGTCGCGCTGGGAACAGGATGGGATTCCGAGGCAGAGCTGCGCTGAAGAGGGGTTTATGACCCGTGGCGTATGAGAGCGAGGGGGTTGTCAGCATGCGGGGGATGCCTGCGGGGCTAAGAGAGGGTGAGAGACGCGCTGGCTATCAGCGAGGGGCCATGGAGCTCAAAATGGCTGCCGCTTACGCGCAAGGCATGTGAAAGCGGGAGTGATCAGTGCGTGGGGGTGCTTGTGAGGGTGAAGAGCAGTGTTGAGGGGTCAGGGGTGTGCAGAGGGTGGTTCTGGTCAAGGCAGCTAAAGTGGTGGGTGTGTGCGACAAAGAGTGTGGCATTGGGGCAAAGGGAAGATGGCGCAGATAATGTTCACCAAACCGTATTAATTTTCCACAGTCCTCCCTTTAACATTTCTAAGACATCTTGCTGGCCTATTTCCTACCTATGTCTACTGTGGTGGTCATAAGTAAGGAAGTGATAACCCAGGTGAAGGAACTGTACATAAACATCACATTTTTTAAAAATCTTTTCATCTTAGTGAGCGGGCTCATCGTTAAGCTTTGTTGCAGGAAAGTCATAGTAATGCAATATCAGACAAAAATTATGTAGTGAGAGCGTTGGGTACAGATCATAGATGCTTATAGTCATTCGGAATAGGAACTGATAGGATACCACGTAAGTAAGTTCTTTTTGTACTCGGTTGGAGCATAGTCAATTCAATGGTGGTTGGGAGAGAAATGAGACATAGTAAAAACAATAATCAGGGTTCCCAGTGTCTTATGGTCGGGGACCATTATTAGTGAGTTCTCGGCATTCTTTGTCGTTTTCTGTTGGCACTGTTGAGCACCCGTATTACAATTCGTTCTTTAGTAGGAATGTCCATGTGGGTTGAGCCGTTGGAGGTCTGCGGGCAGGAGAGTGTCTTTGTTTTGTTTCGCCAGACCTCAGGGGAGAAATGCGTTACGGTTTTGGAGCAGGTGCATTTTCTTCCATAATCCAGAGTGTGGTCATTAGAAGGAGACAGAAAAGGATTGTGGTGAAGGGTGCAATTGTCTTTGAGTTGTGGAGTCTGTCTGTTCTTGGGTTTCTGTGGTGGGTATTTCCTGTTGCTTCCATCATCTTCAAGATGTTCGGCAGCGGGCAGAACCACATACTTCGTTTAGCTTCTCTTTGGGGTGACCCTTGGTGGTGTTTTAGGTCACCATTCTGAGATTTAACACAGTTCGTGGTCTACTTAGTCGGGGCTCCCTCCCTTTTGACGCAGGAAATACCCTTCTCCGGATGGCACAGTAAGATTTAGAGGATCTTGAAAGTTCAGGTGGAGGGAGGGGGGTGTGTGAATAGTCCTTATGGCAGGTCGGAGGAGGAGGGGATGGAGCAGGGCCAGATCGGGAGCAGACCAGGGGGACGGAAAATTTTAGACAGGCGGGTCCATAATCAGGTTCAGAGAGCGGGGACTTTTCGGCACATGTCGATCATAAAGCAGGGGCCTCAGGTCAGCGCTTTCCTTTCGTTCTGTCAGAAACAGTGCCTCGTCCTGCGACTCCTTACTGCTGCGGTCTCGCCTTGGCCAATGTCGCTGATGTTCCACGATCTGCAGTCAGGCCGCGTGCTCCCACATCCGGTCTCTTTCTCCTCCGACAGTAGTTCCTTTAAATGAGTTTGAAAAGACAGTCTTTAGAGAATTTGCAGAGGAAGGTAATCACATAAATCTATTTCTCTCCCAACACTAAGCAACTGGGTAAGCATCCGTTACATTGAGGTTTTGCAGCCAACGTATAAATAATTGATGATAGGTTTGCTGGGTTCCCTACAGCTTTCCTTCGTTACTACTTCTTTGGCGTTTTGTTGGTATTACATTCATTGTCGTGGAACGAAGTCTGATACTTATTCATTGCATTTTATCACAGTCATGTCAATTCTTCTGGCAGAGGCCCATTTTCCTAGTATGAGTCCTACGAAGCTTATGCCGTTCTTCAGGGTTTTGTATTTTACGGAAAAAGTGCCACGTGCTATTCACCATGGTCTGAAGGGTATCTTTCTGAGGAATGAACATAGGCTAAACGATTTTTCATTATATCAATGCATCCTATCTTTCGGCTAAACATTTTACTTTCAACAGGTTTACTTGCAACAAGTTCTTTCATTTTTTTTTTTACTTAATTCTAACTTCGTAAACATTATTCTAAATTCTACATAGTTTCTTACAACCTGGCTACTTTATTAAAAACTCGGACTTGCGATGACTGTTCAACCCATCCTTGGGGTGAGCGGGGTCTAATGGAAAACAACTAGGAATATAGCGAACTAGGGCAAGGGACATTTTTTTTTAAACTCTCGTCCCGGGCAGCTGATACAAAACTGGGGGCATTCTGGGAAAACGGGGATGTCTCGATCACCTTTACTGTTTGGGCGTTGAGATAATTTCGGGACAGGGAAGGTCGCGTTTACCAGAGATATTTTATCATGGATGCCACTGACAAGTAGTTCCCTCAAAATGGGTCAGATTAGAGAACCTTAGTCGTCTTACCTGTCCCTTTCTTTTCGGCCAATCTAGGTTTCATCAATATTTAGCAGAAAAGGAGAGGTAGTAACGTGGTATCGATGCAATTTTTATTTAAGACAAATTTGTGCAAATACTTGTGGTGCACCAGGGGTAGTGGTTCGCCAATTAGGTGCCGGTAGCTAGGAAGAGTGAAAGAGTGGAGGAGAGAGAGAGAGAGAGAGAGAGAGATGGGAGAGAGACAGATAGAGAGAGAGAGATAGAGAGAGACAGATAGAGAGGGAGAGAGAGATCAACAATAGGCTAAATAGTACACATGTGACATGGAGAGTGGCCATGTACTATTTAGGCTATTCAGTGCATTACCCAACATGAGACATTTTGGGTTTGTGTTAGAATGTAGAAAGCATGCAGTTTGGGACGGAAGAGCATTAGGCCGGGTACATAAGGACATGCATTGAGTTGGGTGTCTTTAGGTGCCATCTTGCAGCGTAGGTCCGCTTCATGTATCGGACATGGCGTGGCTCCAGATCTTTACTATACCCTAGTCGTGATTCCAATGTAACCTGTAGAGGGAGAAAAAGGAAGAAAGGGAGGGGGAACAACATTCGAGCATATCAAATGTACGGGCACGAAAGTTATTTACTTACCACATACTCGTACTTATCTCCTCGGGATATAATCCCTAGGGTCTTGGTTTCTGAAGTCACGGGGGCGGGCAGTGTGATAGGTTGTTCATGGGGGGTTCGAGGGTGGCGTTATAGATCGTGTGTAGGGAAACGCTAAAAAGAGAAATCAGAGGCGCCTAGCGCGAGGTACCTGGTTTTGTAGATGTATCTAGCCATCGAGATCCTTAAATCATTCCCAAAGCTGTGATGTTCTAAGGCATATCAGTTCTTCGGTCAACCCTGTCCCTTAGTACCTTCGAGCACCACACCTTTATAACATTCTATCATTCACACCGCTTTACTTTACCCATTCTCAGAAGTTGAGGTCCTTTTTCATGCGTTAGTTCCTGAGTCTAGTCGCATATCTGGAGGCAGTGTATCATACCTTAGATTCGATCATCAATCCAGGGCCGAACAACCATTTTCTAATAACCTTGAAAAGAGAGCAAAACGGTTGCGCACAGAATAGCCCTCCCGCCGATTCCCACATTTACAAAAGTATGCGATACCTGTTCATAGTTTGGAAAACCATTATTTGCAGAATCGTTCAGTAAGTAAATATGTGAATGCAATCGTATTCGGTCGGACACGGCGATGGCTGAAGCACATACAGTAGGGGGGGCTATTTGCAGCATTTGAAAACATTGAAAAAACGTCTACTTAGTTATTTGCAAGAAACTAAAAACATCTTATTAATAATTGAGGGATCAGAGGGTATTTACTTCATAGATTGAAACACCGTCAGACTAATTGCAATCACATTTCCTAGATGTATACCGTGGGCGTGCGTCACAAGCTACGTTATGTATCGGTTACAATAAATATCATAATAAATCGTACATTGAAATCAACATTTTAACGGGATCCTTTCGAATGTTCGCCAAGTGAACCCTCCTCCCCTTTTCGTCAAGTGTACAAAGGTTCACATACATAACTCAGAACATCAAGTCTTGTTAGTCAAAGAACACCACGAGGTGTCCGTAAGTTCCTATTGATACCGGTGCCATTTTGGGCGATGCCGGGTTGGTTGCACCAGAATCCCTTTCGGCAGTTCAAAAACCTGTGCTAACAGAGGGGCTGGTAATGTGGACCGTCAATCAAAAGGGGAGGGAGGTAGAATCTTCCCTACCAGGTCACGTTGAGGTTCAGCCGTAACTTACTCGAATTCGTTAGCCCACAAAATGTTCCCGGATGATTCAGACTGAAGCTGGTGCTGACACGAGAGCACCACCATCTTGTGGCTATGTCGTGGTCGTTTCATTTGTGATCAAGGCAGTTGTTCCCCACCGGAAGCCTGTAGGGGCCGAGGGCTTCTGGGATTCTAGTAGAATCTTCAAAGCTGTGGGGATGTTGTCGGAGGTGGGGGCTCGTGCCCAGGCGGGCAAGCGCCCGAGTTGCAATACCGGACAAAGTTACTCCAGCGGCCTAGACCCGCCTTCCAGGGGGCCCAGACGCCATTTTGAGACCCTGCAGCAGCCGCCCTTCGTCGTGTCTTCAAGAGTGGAAGAGACTTCTTGGGGCGAAAAAATGGAACACCGTGCCGTTGGAGCAGGACATTTGGCTCAGGGCGCTAGGGTGCAGCTGTGGCGCCTCTACCAGGGGAGGTGAGGGAGGCTCGTTCGCGCCGCCTCCCTCTCCCAGTGCACCCCACGCCGTTCCTTCGAATCAGGGGTGTGCATGATGACCACCCTACACCCCTGACTCTGCGAGTACTCTGGAGGAGGACCATTGTATGTCCGGTGCTGCGCAAGTATGCCCGTCGGACATTGTATGTTCTGTGCTACGGAAATAGGTCCGTCGGACATTGTATGTTCTGTGCTGCGCAGGTATATCCGTTGGACATTGTATGTTCTGTGTTGCACAAGTATATCCGTCGCCCGGCTGGAGGATTTCGGCGCCGGGCCGGGGCTGGGAAACCTCCTACCTGTGGGGGTGGGAGAGGCTCGTCCGCGTCGCCTCTCCCTCCCAGTCCCCCTGCACCAGTTCAGCTGAGGAAGTTGCGATGGCCGGACCAGGAGATACGAGGGAGGGGGTCATCTGCATCCGCCCCCTCCCTACTCGTAGCCCGGGGGACGTCGCCCCAGGAAGGAGAGAATGGGAAGACCATTTCACGCCGGGCCCGTGGAGTCTCCTGTACATTCTCGCCGGCGACCTATTTGGTCTATGGCTGTCGGCAGGCCCCGCCCCACACGTGCTGTGTGTTTCACCTTCCGGACGGGCGGGACCGTTGACCTGTTACATTTTGGGGACTTCCGGGGTGAGCGTAATATGTTTTGTATTGCTCCTATTTGTACAGTTTTACTTTAAAGAATGTTTTACTAGTTTTTCTATTCATCGTTGGTCGTGTGTTATCTTTGCCGTAATTAAATCTTAAATTATATAACAGAGATTTGGCTTCCTTGAGTCCTTTTTCTAACGGGGCGTTGTCTACGCAGGCCTGTAATTGCTTTTGTTTTCCAGAGTGGGGGGGGCAGAGAGTAATCAGTCCCAGAACTCAAACATGTTGTTGAAATTGGTCTGACGGAATCTGTGCCATCGGGCATAATCAAACGTGGTGGTTCTATCTGTCCTGTCCGTGTTAGTCTGATTCGTCTTTGTCTCGCGCCTTTTCCCTTTCTGCCGGCCTGTTATTTCTGTCGGCCCTCCGCTCTTACCTATGTTCCGTAGAGTCGGGCATTGGGCTTTCCAGTGCCCGAGTCTTTTACAAAAAGCACATTGGTTTTGCCTTAAGTCTGTTCGTCCTGTGCCTAGTGTCGGGGGGTTACTTTCGGGTCGTTGTGTCTCGGGGTTGTTCTGTCGGTACGTCCCTTTACACTGTTCCCTTTTTATGTCTAATCCTTGGAACTGTGTCGTCGCTGCCCCTTCCTTTTGCCTACCAGACGCTTGGAAGGTCGTCTGTCGCGTTTCTTTCCCTACTCTGACTTCGTCTCTTTCCTTTCGTTGCATTGCTTCTTTGCGCCACATACCGAGACTGTCGAGCATAATGGGCGTTGTCTTGCTACTACGAAGGGCTATTTCTAACGTTTCTAATTTGTCAAGATCGAAGGATCCTACCAGTGGCCACTGTTTCTCTTGATTTGCTTTGGTATACTTGTGCCATAGCTTACTATAGGCTATGGTAATTAATCCATACTTTGTGAACATTTCTTTATTAGGGGTGCCTTCCAGCGGAGCTAGATGGTCCACCTCTAATAAACAGTCCGGGCTGAACCAGCTATCGATCAGTGGGGAGAAGACAGGCATGACGGGTCACAATGGGGACAATAGTCAGCACTACCTATCTTATCACTGTGTGCAAAGACTAGACAGAATATTTCTATCTACGTTGTTTGCAGGCAGTGAATACCTCATGAACAAATATCGGGCAATCAATGTTTGGGTCAAATAAAATGGTCAATAAAATGGTCAATGGGGAGAATAAGTAGGCCCGCAAAGGTCTGCGTTACCTACCCTTTCACTATCTGCAAAGAGGGAACCTATTCTTTCCTGTTTGCAGACAGAGAATCTCTACAAAACAATCCGTAACAGTTAATCAATGGGGAGGGGCAATTGATCAGTGGGGGAGAAAGATAGGTACGACGGGTGCGTTACCTATCCTTCACTGTTTGCAAAGGGAGAGCCGGTTGTTTCTCCGTTTGCCGACAGCGAAACTCCAAATAAATTAACAAAGAGTAATACTAGTATTTTTTTTTCAATCAATCAAACAATTTCTTAATTCGTCGTGTCTACACGACCTTACCCGGACCGCATGGACAGTTTCTTGTCTTCCGAATCCAGCGCCCGATCGTCCTCTTTTCTTCGTAATCCTCGCGGCACTCCTGATGGTTCCCAGTCAGGACCGTAGATCACTCGAGAGAGGTCTGTTCGGAACCAGTGAAGTTCGGATGATCGGCTGTCAGACGAGGGTCTATCGGACAGGGTACCTCCCGATCGTTGCAGTCGTTCACTCTGTCGTCAGGACCTCTCCCACTGGATCCACGAGTCGCTGATGGGCCCCACGTTTGGGACGCCAAGTGTAAAAGGGTGGCTAGACAACCAGTGACCAAAGACCCTTTTGTGTTGCCCGGCGGTGTCGCCTCTATTACCCACAAAATATTAATTAATGAAGAAGCAGGCGCTGGAGACTGAAAGGCAGGAAACAAGGGTTTATTCTCTCCGGAGGAGAACACATCAATTCGGACGGCAAGTATCGTCACGAGGTGCTCTAACCGCATCTCTGAGGCCTGGCCTCTTATACTCAGGTTTATTGCTTTATTACATGAAACACATATTTGTCAATACTTTGATGTACGGAAAAGCATCCTAAGAATCCCCGCTTCAAGCCCGTTCCCACACGTTTACAGTTGAAATCCCCACCCCGGTGCTGTCGAGCAGTTATTATCTTTTCGTCCTTCTATAATGCCTCGGGCATTGTTTGTAGAAGACATTGAGGGACCGCTAGCAGCGCCTGGTCAGTATCCTATGCGCGAAGTTCCACCAGTGTGGATGCCGGGTGATGCTGCTCAAATTCCACCGATCTTGCCACATTTCCAGAGAGTGTGGATACATCTTCCATGGAAACGGTCATAAGTTTTGCAAGTAAAACAATCGCTACCTGATCCTCGTAAAAATCCAGCAGGGTACTATAAGGAATTGTCGCAGCTAGTGGATGCTACGATAATGAATCTTGCCGATATCGATATATTGTTCGGTAACGTAGTACCGCAACCGGTATGGGTGAAGATTCGTCAGCAAGACCATGCAGCAGTATTAGGTGGTGACTGGGCGGCACTTAGAGCTGCAGATGACTTACAAGTCGGCGGGGCTAAGCCTGACCAGCTCATTACAGATCTTCCTCAGAGAATAATTACTCTTATGAAAACGCTTATGCCAGCTATGAAGGTGAATTGGGACAAGTTGTCCGCTTGCAAACAAAAGAAGGACGAGAGTGTCTCTGATTTCTTTACGAGATTTGAGGAGGAATTTATCGATCACAGTGGTTAGGATATGGGCACTGAGGGAGGTCAGAGATTGTTTGTGGACAAATTTGTGTCAAACTTATTGCCGGACTTAAGCAACAAGTTAAAGAATTCAGAGAGTGCGTGGGCTGTTTCCACGTCTGCTCAAATATTGGCTACGGCACAATATTATGAAAATAGGGAGAAAGAGGAAAATGATTGTGCCGATAAAAAGACAAAAGAGCTCAAAACTAAAGTGTTGTTGCAACAAGCGTATCCTCCACGTTCGAATCAGAATGATTTGCAACAGCGGAATCGATTGCAGTCTCAATCGAATAGGTCGCAATCACGAAATGACTCCTCTTCGCAGAGATCTTCATTGGGGTACAATCAGTGTGCCTATTGTAGGGGAGAGGGTCATTTGAAATTCGATTGTCCAGTTTTACGTGATCGCAATAGTGGTAATTCATCCAGACGAGGTCGTAGTGGTCCTCAGCAAGCATCACGTGGTGGAGGCCGCGGTGCTCAAAATGATCGTTCTGATAATTCTTCAGATTCTAATAATTGTTTAGATCAGCGTGGATCATCGCAAGGAAGATCTGCGCAGTACAATGTGGACGATTATTACGCCGATCAGGGCACTGACGACAGTAATTACTAGGACAGCCATAGACAAGGAGAGGGAGTAGTATCAGTTCCGGTTGATCAGAGAGGGCCTTACGTCGCAGTTGCCACCTCGGGCATCGTTGAGCCTTTTCTGTTGGACACTGGTGCAGCGAAAAGTTCCATCATGCATTCGAAACTCCCTGGCGCACCTTTGTCTGGCTTAACAAATGTTTCCGTTGGATTCTCTGGCGCCCCTGTTAGCAATCCAGTTTCCCGCCCTTTGCCTCTTGCAATTGGGCCTCGTGAGCTGAAAGCTCCTTTGATTTTGACTACTGGTTGTGGTGAAAATCTTTTGGGCCTGGATCTGCTAAAACGTCTGTATGCGACTCTGTATTGTTCTCCTGCGGGAGTAAAGCCTACTTTGGGTGAGAGAGTTATCTCTCCTATGTGCTTGTCTCTCGATAAACTTCCACCGGAATTGAGTTCTCTTCCTGCATCTTTGTGGGCAACAGGTCCCAATGACGTGGGCCTGCTTGATATCTCCCCTTATGTTGTTCACTTGAAATCTAATGTGCGTTTGCCACGTATTCCCCAGTATCGTATCTCCCTTGTTGGAGAGCGAGCGTTGTTAGCAATCATCTACGATTTGATTGAAAAAGACGTCATTGAGGAGACTCGGGGAAACGTGTGCAATAGTCCTGTGCTGCCCATTCTGAAGCGTACTGATCCATCAAAGCCTCCTGTTTATCGTTTTGTTATCGATTTACGGGAGGTAAATAAAAGTGTGATTCCTCAGTTCCCTGTGGTGCCTGACATTACGGCTCTACTGACTCTGATTCCAGCCTCTGCATCTTGGTTCTCAGTGATCGATCTGAAAAATGCGTTCTTCAGCATTCCGATTGCTGAGGAGAGTAGAGACCTTTTCTGTTTCTCTCTTGGTGGTCGCAGCTTTAGGTTTAAACGTGCTCCCCAAGGCTACTGTGAAAGTCCATCAATATACAGTCAAGCCTTGGAGAGCCAACTTGATGCGTTTGTGTTGCCGGCCGGTGCGGCCTTGATCCAATATGTCGATGACCTATTGGTGGCTGCAGACACTCAGGACATTTGCAAAATTGCTACGGTGTCATTGTTGCAGCATCTCTGTGACTTACATCACAAGGTGTCATTTCTAAACTGCAATATTGTTGCCAAGAAGTAACCTATTTAGGTCCCTTATTGTCGAAGGAGGGAAGAAGGTTGACCCCAGAGAGAATTGCGGCAATTGCCCGAATGACTGTGCCAATAACTCAGAGAGATGTGCGTGCCTTTTTAGGTATCACGTCATACTGCAGGCAATGGATTCCAAATTTTTCATTGCTAGCTAAACCATTGGTAGCTCTTACGTGCAAGGATGTCCCAACTCCTTTACCATGGACGGAAGAATGTCAGAAAAGTTTTTCTTAATTACGTGACGCGTTGTGTTCGGCTCCTGTGTTAGGTACCCCTGACTACAGTAAGCCGTTTACACTATACATTCACGAGAGGGAAGGTTGTGCGTTGAGTGTTTTGACGCAACAGTTCGGTGGTAAGCAGCGTCCATGTGCATATTTTTCCTCGACCTTGGACCCAGTAGCAAGAGCATTGCCGAGTTGTTTGAGAGCAACAGCGGCAGCTGCGGTGTCCATCCGACAATCTGCAGGATTGGTCATGGATAATATGCTTACGGTGATGGTTCCGCATGCAGTTGATACTCTCTTGAATCACACGAAAACTCAGCATCTGACGAGCGCAAGGTTGTCTGGTTATGAGTTGACGCTTCTGGCAAGTCACATTCAAATAAAACGTTGTAATGTCCTGAACCCGGCGACTTTGTTGCCAATCAGTATGGAATCAGATGAGGTAGCACCCCATGACTGCTACTTACGGACTGAGGAGGAAACAAAAGGTCGTGTTGACTTAAAAAACACTCCTTTGGAAAACCCTGATGAGACCCTGTATGTGGATGGTTCGTGTTTTAAGTTGCCGAATGGTGATGTGACAACTGCGTATGCTGTGGTAACGTTGAGTACGGTTGTGGAGACTGCGAGACTGAATCAGAATTCTGCACAGGCGGCAGAGCTGATTGCCTTGACTAGAGCGTGTGTGTTGTCGAAAGGGAAGCGGGTGAATGTGTTTACTGACAGCCAGTATGCTTTTGGTGTTGCGCACAGTTTTGGACGATTGTGGAGAGAGAGAGGTTTTATGACGTCGCATGGTACGAAGATTCAGCATGGACAGCTTGTGAATGATCTTTTGGATGCACTTACATTGCCCGAGCAGGTGGCGATTATTAAATGTAGTGCACACCGTAAGGTGACGGATGATGTTGGTCGTGGCAATGCGTTTGCGGATGAGACTGCTAAGGAGACTGCCCGGAATCTTAGCACTAGAATGTATGTGACGAGTTCGGTAAGGTGGCCTACAGAAACGGGTATGTGTGAAGACACTATCGAGAGCATGAAAGCGATTCAGAATGAAGCCACCGAGACTGAAAAGACGAAGTGGAAGGAGAGTACGGGAAAGTTGGATGCAAATGGCTGCTGGATTGATTTGTCGGAACATAAGAGGTGGATGTTGCCGGATGCATATGTGCTGGCTGTTGTGACGATGGCACACGGGTTGGCACATATTAGTGTGTAAGTTGTTGTCCCCTGTATGGAAGAATGATGGTATTACTAAGTGTGCTGAGAGATTGGTTAAGAATTGCATGATATGTATGATGTACAATCCTGGTAAGGGAACTCCTACACCCCCTGGTCATTTTGCTCCCCCTTCATGTCCCTTTGAGGTGATTCAGCTAGACTTCATCCATATGGAGCGATGCAATAACCTAAAGTACGTTTTAGTTGTGGTTTGCGCATTCTCCCGATGGATTGAAGCCTACCCTCTTAAAGACAACACGGCTCTGTCCACTGCAAAAATCCTACTGAAGGAATACTTTCCTCGGTATGGAATGCCTCGAATTGTATGGTCAGATAACGGAAGTGAGTTTGTGGGGAGTGTGATGAAGAGCGTGTGTAAGGGCCTTGGAATTACACAGAAATTCCACAGCGCCAATCATCCCCAGTCAGCAGGTTTGGTTGAAGGGTATAATGGCACCCTTAAACTGAAACTAGCGAAGATTCAGGCTACGACTGGTCTCTCGTGGCCTGACGCTTTGCCTTTAGCTCTTCTGTCAACAAGGGCGACTGTACACTCCCGAGTAGGGCTCAGTCCCTATGAGATTGTGTTCGGCCGCCCTGCCAATGTTTGGGGGGTCCCTAGACCCAGTGTGTTCTCTGATCTTGAATACCCAATGTTGATCGATTATCTTCATGATCTGACTGCTAAACTGAGGTTAATTCACCAACAGGTCTTTGAAGCACTGCCGACGCAGACGGAGGGTCCAGGCCACCAGCTCCAGCCCGGAGATTGGGTGGTGACGAGGAATTTTGCCCGGAAGCACAACCTTGAGCCTCGTTTTACGGGACCTTACCAAGTGCTCCTTGCCACGAGAACTGCTGTTCGTTTGGAAGGGCGCAAGAACTGGGTGCATGCCACCCATACCAAAAAGGTACCTATACCTTTACCAGCAGACCCGTGGGTGAGGAAGGGCATCGCCTCGTCTGAAGTCGAAACTGTGCCGACCTTCGTTCCTTTCAGCGACGCTCAGCCTGTCGGAGAGACCTCAGTGCAGCAGAACGACATTGTCGAACATTTGCCATCACAAAACTCAATATCTGAACAATTGACTGATCAACAGAACTCTGTTTCATCATCGGATCAGTTATTTGACGAACAGACACGTCCTGGGAGAAGCCGATATTTTCTTCGATCCAGTACTAGAGGCTAATAAAAGTATTTTTGCTCTCTCCCCGGACATCCACGTTACCCCATTATCACTGACCAGTTGAACACACCTGTATGATTGTAATTTCTGTAAATTTGAGTCTTTTCCACATATGTGTTTTTGCTTCCACAGCTAGCAGATTTTGTATATATTGTTGATTAAAATACCTTGCATCCGGGTGGACCGTAAGGCCGCGCGGGTACTTCCTTCTGGTTAGTAGGTCTTGACACTAGGTCGAAGACCGTCGATTCCTAGGAACTCCTGGGGATTGACTACTGCTACACAGAACGAAGTGCGTCAAGAACGTTGCTGACGGTTTTAGAGGATGGCTTTCTCAAAGCTGTCGGACTTGGAAAAGGCTCAGGCCCATAGATTCGAGTTGCGCAGAATTGCCCATACAAAATGTTTCATGTTTCAGATGTTCTTCTTATTCTTAACTGTTTCCTCGTTGCTGGTGGGTGGGGTGTATTACATGATACAGTCCTTGTTGCCTACTGCCTCACCTACCCCTTTTTCTGAACCTAAACCTACCTCCACTGTTTCTCCTCATTCCTTCCACATCCTACCCCAACACGAGCAGGTTAGATGTGCGGAATTCATGAACAATTACTTCATTCAGCTCCTTCATCAGCATCAGTTAGTGGTGAACACTACCAATTGTTGGGTGTGTGGGTTAATGCCACATACCACGGATAAGGGAATTCCGTACCTGGTTCTTCCTTATAGTTCCCAGGGTTCAGCTCGAGCATTCCAAACAATGTTTCAAAGTGCACTAGATTCTTACCCCAATCGAGAGCCACGTTCTCCCCACTTTGGTCCCGGTCCGTACCATAAGCCTTTGGCAATAGCGATTGCTGATTTAGATAGGGATATCTATGAGCCGTCGCTCATCCCAGAAGAAGAGGTGCGAGCTTATAGGGATTTGAGTGAGGTTGAGTATAGTGCGCTTGTGGGCGAAAGACAGCTTAGAAGTTCGTCTCCAATATAGATCGTACCCCACCTTGGTAATTTCTGTCTGAAAGGCCGTGGCCGAAGCCCGAGAGCTCACCTTGGAGAGAGTGCTTGCTCTGAGACGTATGTCTTACCAATGCTCTCTTCCCCTGTTCTCCTGACTGCCAAGGGTATGTACTTTGTCTGTTACGACCGTGCATTTACATGGTTGCCCCTTGACTTCGCGGGCACCTGTTATATTGCAAACTTGTTGCCACCGACGTTGACGTAAATAATTAATAAATGACGTAAATAATTAATTTACTCTCTTAATTTCTATGCAGGTAAGTACTTAATCAATAATAACTCAATCGGAATGAAAAAGACAGAGTCCGTGGTGTTAGAGTTTCTAAGGGTTTTATTCCTCATAAAGGAATGGTCTTGACCAGGATATCATGTTCTGACCACCACAGGGGTGTCAGAAGGGATAGAGCAAACTTTATTGATATTACATAGCTTATATACTTAATTCACATCATAAGTAATAATGTAAGAGGCGTAACAGCTGAGAGAAGACAAGATAGCAGTATACATGTGGTACTAGTACGTAATCAAGAGGCGTGAACTAGGCGTGAACCAGAGGTGTGTGCTAGAAACGTCACTGATAGGTGACGCAAGTGGGTGGCACCAAGGGGTGGTGCTAAACGGAATTGTTGCAATGTCAGCAGAAATCGGAAGCTTGGATGCGCGCGCAGCTGCATGACGTGTGATTGGAGGGGTGCAGGGGACTTGACATTTACACTGACGGAAAGAGACAGAAGTCTGGAATGTCAGATCAACTTGTACTTCTATCATATCTGATATCTGATGTTTAGGAACCATACTATCTGGGCGGAAAGGTCTCTAGGGCAGAAGCTATTCTATGCTAACTGTGGATGCGTGTATAAGCGCCTAAGTGTCTACATGTGAAGCGTGGGGCACGGGGCCTTCCATGGAAGCATGGTAACAGAGGCTATGAATTACTTGCATTGAGACAGGTCGGCCCTTTGGCTCTGCAGCTGGGGAGGATGTTTACTGGAGCTAGTAGGCAGGAATGCATTCTCGAGGAGCGGAACAGATAACTCGAAGGTTATAGTCAGTCTTGGCAGAAAGCAGGCTGAGCTGAGCGCGAGGGGCCGCGCTGAAAGTTAGTCAGAGTCCACGGGTACAGAGGTAGCCTGGGCAGAGGCAGTCAGAGTCAGGAGCCAAAAAGAGGTTCGATGGCAGAAATTCAGGGCCTACTTCTGCTAGAGCAGGAAAACATGTAAAGTGTACTACAAAAAGACGGTGGCATAGCATACTTAGGAACGGGCTATATAATCCATTCATGGTGGATCTGAAAGAGGACAGGTTAACGTTGGACGCAAATGTATTTGCGTCTTCATAGCTGGCACAGGAGGGAAGTTACATGCACTTTAAGCTGGTACATGGAGTCGGTGGGGTACGCGCTAGGGAACATAACATGACCAAAAATTTAATTTTCCTCATTCCCTCCTTGTTCCCTACGGACCCTTCATGATATATCGATCCTCATGAATCGATCAGTTTGTTCTTGTAACATCATTTGTTCTTCTTTCTTTCGCTTACGTTTTGAGAGAAAACTGGAGTGTTCAATACAAGAGGTGGCACACAGTCCACAAATCGCTGGCCCACACTGCAGGCACAGGCAGCAACTGAATACTAGGACTAGGCCAATGCCTAGGAAGGATAGGATCTTCCATCCCCAAGCTGTTAACGTTGTCCAGAACCAACCGGACCAAGTCCAGGTGCCTGGATTCTGATGTATCTGATTTGCAATTTTATGGAGACGGGTGATAGCTTGATATACAGATGGTGCGTTTTGTGGTATGAAAACACAGCAACTTGACCCGATGACCTTACAGGCTCCACCTCTATCTGCCAAGATGACGTCAATAACAAGACGATTCTGAAGGACAACAACCCGCATGGCGGACTGCTCTTCTGTTAAGTTACCTAAGGCGGAGGCAGTTTCATTCACTACTGCTTCAAGTGTTCTAGTTAATCTGCGTATTAATTTACTATTCTGGACGGGGCCTAAAAAGAAAAAGAATCCTTTATTAAAGTCGGTGTACTGTTCCCATGCCGTTTCTGTGTAGTCGACAAGTGGGATATCTCTTCTGGGTCTATTCTTTACTAGATTGGTATTTCTATGGTAATCAGGAGGAGCTAAAAAAACAGGTGGCAGAAGGAATGCAATATAACAGGTACCATCCCAATCTGGAGGTAGACGTATGTATGCGGTATGACCACAAACAAAGTAAGAATGACTGATAGCTTTAAAGGACGATTTTCCATTATCACTGAATTCGACCACAGTAGTGCATTTACTATGACCTAAGTGTACTGAACCTTTCTTTTTGATACATAATTCACCAGTGACTGGCAATACTGACATAATGGGTAGAACTGGTGTGGCTTCGGATTCAACAGTGAGAATCATGAGGCTAATTGTATAATTACCTAATCCATACACTTCATTTTCTAGATCAGTTCCTATTCTGGTGGGGAGTCCCTCCTTATCTGGGTAACAGACGTCTAGCAGGACTAAGTTCAGATTTCCCCAAACCCAGCCCCCATCGAGAACAGCAATATCAGGATCTAAGGAGTTAATTATTTTAAACCATGCCCCGCAGGAGCCATTGTGAGTGAACGGATACGGAAAGAGGGGCAGAGCTCCCTTGTAATTCTGGTAGGGAGGGAGTCGGCCACATATCCAGCAATTTGTAGCATTGTTAGTTTGATGAGAATGATGTAACATACTAATGAATGTGTTGTTGCGCAGCGCAAGTCTGTAGGAAAGCTCGTGTGGAGGTAACTCACTAAAAGTGTGTTCAGCAGAGACATTATAGGCAGATTGTTCACGCTTGAAAATAGGGTAATAGATAGGCAAAACGATACTGACAACAATAATTAAAATACTTAGAATAAACATGATTAATAGTGTCACTATACAGTGACTACGAAGTGATTTACAGTATGTACGTTTCTTTGCTTCTCTCTCTCTCTCTCTATCTCGGTCTAGGGGATACATGTCAGAAACTATTTAACCGATTCACCTAGGGGAGGACTTAAACAATTAAACTGTCTGACTTGCTAGATCGTAATTTCATGCGATAACTTTCTTGAGGAGTTTTTTCTCGTTCAGATTCTGTAAAGTCTTTTTGTTCGACACAGTCTTTGGTGGGGGTGGACGAGTCTCGGTCAGGTTTCAGTCCAGAGAATTTTTTTATATGACTCGTGTGAACCCACCCCTTTCTTCCTTCGATTTTCACGGCCGTCCTGGTGGTGAGAAGAACGGTCTTCGGGGACTTCCAGCGGGGCTCCAGCGGACTTTTTCTGTCGAAGTTGCGAACGAGCACAATATCGCCAGGACGGACGTCGTGTGGCTTTACATCAGTGTTGTCAGGGAAGGCTGCGGCAACCTGTGAACGACATGATTGGAGTGCAGACATCAAGGAGGCAAGGTAATCTGTCAACATGTTACAATCAACATCAGTAATCTTTTTCGGAATGGGCGTCCCCCACATATTTGGTGGTCTGCCAAAGACCACCTCGTACGGGGATAGCCCTGATCTCGAATGGGCGACCATCCTCATGTAGAATAGTGCCACTGGCAGGGCGACTATCCAGTCGACCCCTTTCTCCTGACATATTTTGGCAAGGCGGATCTTTAGTGTCTGGTTATGCCTTTCTACAAGGCCTGCGGCTTCGGGATGTCGGACACAATGGAATTTCCACTGGTATCCCAGTAATAAAGAAACTTCTTTCATTAATGCAGATGAGAATGGCTGACCGTTATCTGAGTACACGACACGAGGCAGACCGTATCGTGGGAAGAATTCACGAACCAACTGCTTGGCAGTGGTCGGAGCAGTGTAATCTGGGACTGGGTATGCTTCGGTCCAGCGGGACAGAGCACAGACAACTACGAGAACATATTTAAATCCTCGACAACGGTCCATCTGGATATAATCCATCTGGAGGACTTCAAAAGGGTGATCGGGAGGATGAAATCCACCTTGCTCTACAGGGACGCTTTTACCTGGATTGAACTGACAACAGATCATGCAAGTACGCACTTTCTGTTTTGCGGCTGCTCGTAAGTGTTTATTGTTCCAGAGATTTTGTAAACTGTCTAACATCGCTTTCTCTCCTAGATGTGCAGGACTATGTGCTGTATTTATCATGACTTGAACCATAGAGTCAGGGAGAAACCATGTAGATTTTCCCTTCGTCATCCAACCTTGATCTGTCTGGATCCCTCCTAGTTCGATCCATTTCTTTATTTCTTCTGGAGTAGCATGTGTCTGAATGTCGATAACATCTAGTGTGGGATCCCTGACTGTCATACAGTTTGTCGGATCTGTTGTCATTGTCGTATCAGTTGTCTGAGTGTGAGTCAGTGCTGTATGTTTTGCTGTCTGATCTGCCAGGTCGTTACCCTGGGAAACAGAATCTGTGACTTTAGTATGTGCTTTACACTTCATGACGGAGATGGCTGAAGGCAGATGTATTGCTTCTAACAGTGCTTGAATGAGAGGACCGTGTTGGATCTTGGCACCATGAGAGGTCAAAAAACCTCGTTCCTGCCACAGCATGCCGAAGTCGTGTACGACTCCGAACGCATAACGGGAATCAGTGTATATGTTGACATTTCTGTTCTTGGCTAGGATGCAGGCTCGGGTCAGAGCGATGAGCTCTGCCGCTTGAGCAGACAGTGTATCAATACGATGTGTTTCTTTAACTTCAGTTTCAGTGGTCACGGCATACGCGGCCACTAACTCTCCTGTACTTGTTCTCATGCATGAACCGTCCACATAAAGTGTCAGGTCTGGATTTGTCAATGGAACATCTGTTAAATCTCGTCGGGGCTTTGTTACTGCATTAATGATCTCTATGCAATCATGCGGAACTGGATCTGTCATACTTGTAGGTAACAGTGTTGCTGGGTTCAAGATACTGCAACGTCGGATTTCTATGTGTGGCTGGAATAATGTCAATTCGTAACCTGTCAGTCGTGCTATAGTCAAGTGTTGAGTCTGGGTTCTGTTTAAAAGAACCTCTACAGAGTGTGGGACTTGTACTGTTAACTGGTGACCTAGAACAATTGAATCGCTCTGTCTGATTGCTAACGCTGTTGCTGCTACTGACTTTAAGCACGCAGGGAGTGCCTGGGCTACTGGATCCAATGTACTTGAAAAATAAGCGCAAGGCTTATGTGAACCTGCTTGATCTTGAGTGAGGACAGACAATGCTGTACCGTCACGTTCTGTAACAAAAAGTGTAAACGGTTTGCTGTAACATGGTGTCGCTAAAACTGGTGCTTGGCATAATGCTTTCTTTAATTCCTCAAAGGCTTGTGTGTGTTCCTGAGTCCAAGGGAGGGCAGTCGAAGTTGCTGCCTCCTGCGTCGTTAACTGGATGAGTGGTTTAGCTAGAAATGCATATTGAGGAATCCATTGTCTGCAGTACGAGGTGAGGCCTATGAAGGCCCGCACTTCCTTTTGTGTCTGGGGTCGTGGCATATTTACAATTAACTGAATGCGATCGAGAGTGAGCTGTCTCCCCACTTTGGACAGCAAGTGACCCAAGTACACAACTTGCTGAACACAGAATTGTAGCTTCGAAGGAGACACCTTGTGTCCCTTGTCGGCCAGGAAATGTAAAACTGTCAATGATGCTTGTTCACATTCGGGCTCACTTCGTGCGGTGATCAGTAGATCATCGACGTATTGCAGTAAAGCGGTATTAACTGGCATTTGAATGCAATCTAGTTGTCTTTTCAGTGCTTGGCTATAGATGCTGGGGCTTTCTGTGAATCCTTGAGGTGCGCGGGAAAATTTGAAACTTCGTCCATTTAAACTGAATCCGAAGAGATATTGGCTCTCCGGATCAATAGGTACACTGAAGAAAGCGTTCTTGAGATCAATTACAGTAAAGAACGTTGCTTCTGAATCAATAGCAGTCAATAGGGAGGAGATATCGGGGACCACAGGGTACTGCGGTACAATGCATTTGTTCAGCTCTCGAAGATCAATCACCAGCCGATATACTGGCGGTGCATTGCGGTCTGTACGTTTAAGAATTGGAATGATAGGTGAATTACAGATGTTTGAGTCGGTCTCTACGACCACCCCCTGGGCAATTAGCTCTTCAATGATTTTCAGTAAAGCCACTACAGCATCGGGTGGTAACTTGTATTGTCTGATTCTGGGTAGGACAACTCCTGTCTTGAGTGTAACACGATATGGAGTGATATGCATACAACCTACATCAGCTGGGCCTTTTGCCCATAAGTGATCTGGTACATTTTTCAATCTGACATCAAATTCACGTAAAACATAATGACCCTTGAAATCCCGTAGAAAGAGTCTAACTCCCTCCGGGGAACAGCATATTATAGCTCCTAGAGCCTTCAGTGTTTTAATTCCTAACAGATTCTCTGGACATGATTTCGTAAGTAACAAATCTGTAACTCGGGATAATGGACCCACAGCTAATGGTACTGGTTCCGATACTTCATTTACAATAGGCTGTCCTGAAAAACCAAGGGAAACATTCTGTGAGCCTGAGAGGGGTGCCCCTGGGACTTCATTATGACTTATTGTAGTGCGACTTGCCCCTGTATCAATTAAAAACTTTCTGTCTTTTCCCAATACGTGACTGTGTACATAAGGACCTTCTTGATCTACAGGAATTTCAATAAGAGGCAAACCACCTTCCCTCTCTAGGCTGTTTCATGTATATCGGGGGTAATCTGGATACGCAGATTGGGCATACTGGTACATCTGTTGTGAGACTTGCTGAGTCGCGGCAATGGGCTGTGTCTGCGGTACTGCTACTGTCTGCGCTGTGTGGGATGGAGCATGCATAGGCTGTGTGTTCTGCATTGGCTGTACATTTTGTGAGGTCTGTTGCTGGACCTGATCGTGTCTAGGCGGATGCGGTCTTTCTTTAGTTTTACCTGTCGAGATGTTATGTTTCAGGACTGGGCATTCATGTACATAGTGGCCTGGCTGCTTGCAGTAATTACATGTCCCTTTAACGGGAGCTGTGGAGTGATTGGTCTGGGCCCCACCTTTTCTTTGACCGTCGGCTGGGACCGTCTGAGCTACTAACATTTTCATTTTCGTGTCTTTCATACGTTTCTGTTCCTGATCTTGTTCCTCCCTAATTCTGTTCTGATGATATTGTAACATTTGTAACATCTGGGATGGCGTATTTGCCTGCCAAGTACTTTCAACTTTGTACACTCTATTTTTAACTAATGGTAGGGAATTCTCTACTAATTTTGATACAAAAAGGTGTGGATATGACTCGCTACTAGGTTGTAGGCCACTATTTATAATGAAACATTTCTCGAATCTGGAATAGAAGTCACTAGTATCTTCATCTTGTTTCTGTTTACAGGACGAAATTGCGTCCCAATCTTCCTTTCTAGTTGTCAATAATCTTGGCAAAACCTGTACTATTAATCCGGGTAGTGCTTTAGTCCTATCCCCAAGGCCTAACCCTGGGATCCGTTTGCTTTCTTCGTCTTCTATTTCCGCCCATGCTATCTTTGCCTCCCCCACCTCCCAATCTTTTTCCTTTAATTTCTCGTAAATGCCCGTGGGCAACAGTACTTTTAACATTTTCATGATATCATCATACGTGTAATCCCCCATGAGTAACATGTCTTTGAGCTCTCTGTGAAAACCTGCAGGGTCTTTATCGTGACACGGCACTAATTTCTTCATTTCTAACAGTTCTAACTTAGTCAGTGGTGTGTGAACATACACACGCTTCAAGACTTGATCCGCACCCATAACTGGGTATACTTCTCGTAAGGGGTTCTGACTTTCAATGCCACTACCGCATTGCATGTGGTACATTTTTCTTTCTGGAGGCGGGGGGGGAACATATTCAGAGTTTATGAAGGTGCTATATTTATGTCGTTGTTCTAGAATTATTTGTATTAACTTGGTGCTGAAACCTCTCCATCTATCCATGAGTAGTGCTTCTAATGTTTCGTGTAAGGGACCTGGGTCGGAATGGTGGTTTCTGTACTTGATGAGGAGGTGCTGAATCATGTATACACCTGCTATTTTCTGCTCTTCTGGGGAGAGGTTCAAGAATGTCTGTGCTAACGTATCATCATGGTTTATGTCTGGATTTTCGGCCCATAACACGGCCGACCGAGCTAGTTCCTGTTCATCCATAGAATTGAGTACATGGTACCCTATTCGGTCTCGAAGCCTTTTATCAGTTTCCTGGAACTGATGTTCAGAAGAATTCGGGTTTGTTAAAGCAGAGAGAAAAACTCTCTTGTTTTCCGGACGGATGCCTTTCCTAAGGTAGTTTCCCTTACCTACATACGCTATAGTATCTGTAGTCCTTCCTTGTTCTGTAAGTTCTTCTTCCTCTTCGGAGGAAGCTTTATCATTCCCTTTCTGATGTGCCGTTATCACTGCTCTTCTAATTTTCTGGTACATACTGGCTATGCAAGCCCCCTTGTCATGTTTTCCTTCGGCTATATTTTGACCCCACTTTGTTAGTCCATCTAATTCACCTTGATCTGTCTCAGGCCTGTCTCGTTCTCTTATTAGACAATTTATGAAAAATCGTAATATCTGCGCCTGAATGTCAACTTTCTGTTTATCCATGGCATCCTTGATACTGTCAGGGTCTTTCCCTGTCTGTATAAACTCATATATTCTATCGAGACGCTCCTTCATTCCTACATAGCATAGCAAGATATCAGTGGCAGATCTTAATCGTAGTGATGCCAATATCATTAGATCGTTTTTTCCGGGTACTGGATCATATCTACAAACTGACATGTTTTCTTTTAATGTGTCAAGACGGTGTGAGGGAGACTGGAACGTGAAAGGATTCTGCGTGTCCCTTAAATTGAATCTGTGTGTTAATGGCGGGGTCCGAGGACCCGCAGTCGCACCTCCTGAGGCGGATGCTTGGGCATTATCTCTCCGCGGGGTCTGGATCTGAACCTGAATTTGTCGTTTAGTAGGATCAGGTAGGACTTGTTTCGGTAGGTCAATCTTGAGTGTGGGAAGTGGCGGAGCTGGCGGAACAGGGGAGGTCTGTCGCGGTACTGGCGGAACATGATCTGGGGGCGTAGTGCCACCCCCATCCCTGTCAGTAGGCAGGGCACGAACAGGCAGATTGGTATAAGCTGGTGCTACATCCTCTAGATAAGAATTTAAGAATATGTCTTTAGTAGTTTTATGCATTACTTTAGTTGGAACTAATGGTGGCGGTAAGTTTTTCGGTATTTCTGATAGGCCTTCAGATGTGCCCTCGGCCGCGAGATACATTCCGTTTACAAGATTGTTTCGGGCACGGTCTATTTGTTCTGTTTTTACTCGGATCCCTTCAATAACTAATTCGTTTTCTTGGGCCTTTTCTGATTCTTTAAGTCTGTCTTCTCTACGGAGTGCTTTCTCAGCACGCTTATGTGATTCCTTACGCCAGAATTCTATGGCGTCTTTCTGGGATTGTCTAGCTTTCTTTTTCCATAATGCTTCTTCTACCTTCATGATGCACTCGGCATCCCATGTTCCGGTAACAGGCCATCTGTGTCTTTCGTCTAGGTGCTTGGTGTAATCGGCCCATAAATCTAGATATAATATGGCATCTATGCCATGTTTATGATACATAAAATTACCTGGAGTGTCCCTAGGGGGGATAGGAATTTCTTCCTCCAGTATCCCTTTCCTAGTTCCTATCTGCTTTAACTTGTTGAAAAACGGCATTTTGCTTACTTGTTACTGAATACTCAATCCTTATTCCTTAATACTCTTGACAGCTAGTTTATACGAGAAACACAATAATACACATTTAAACAGTCACATTCATACTACACCATTAATCACATAAAAACATTGAAGACATAGATGACTACCCCCCTATACTGGATGTACTGCTCAACAGTACAGATACACTGGTGTAACAGTGCAGAAATTCGGAATACTAGATATACTGCTAAACAGTACAGATACACTGCCTAAAAACAGTGCAGACCGGACTTGCGTACCCAAACCCGTCTAGATACGACCCAGCAATGGTACTCACCGGGAAGCACGGAAACAGAAGGCCTCGGACAACTCGACTGGACTCGACTCGGTACTTCGGAAAACTTCGGAAAACCTCGGAAAACTTCGGAAAACTTCGGAAAACTTCGGAAACCTGGTGGGCCTCTTGACACCTCGGACCTTGCTTCTTTCGACTAGGCTCTGGTCGGGATCCTCCGCACTCCTCACCGCCTCGTCTGGGCACTGATCGCAGTCTTCGTCACCTCCGTGGGTCAGAGGGAGATGCAGGAAATCCTGCCAGTACGCGTAGGTTCCTTCTAACTGATGGCAGGGGACAGAGCTTGCAACGCACCAACCGGCGCGTGAGGTGGGGGAGGGTCCCTGTTCGGGCGCCAAAATGACGTAAATAATTAATTTACTCTCTTAATTTCTATGCAGGTAAGTACTTAATCAATAATAACTCAATCGGAATGAAAAAGACAGAGTCCGTGGTGTTAGAGTTTCTAAGGGTTTTATTCCTCATAAAGGAATGGTCTTGACCAGGATATCATGTTCTGACCACCACAGGGGTGTCAGAAGGGATAGAGCAAACTTTATTGATATTACATAGCTTATATACTTAATTCACATCATAAGTAATAATGTAAGAGGCGTAACAGCTGAGAGAAGACAAGATAGCAGTATACATGTGGTACTAGTACGTAATCAAGAGGCGTGAACTAGGCGTGAACCAGAGGTGTGTGCTAGAAACGTCACTGATAGGTGACGCAAGTGGGTGGCACCAAGGGGTGGTGCTAAACGGAATTGTTGCAATGTCAGCAGAAATCGGAAGCTTGGATGCGCGCGCAGCTGCATGACGTGTGATTGGAGGGGTGCAGGGGACTTGACATTTACACTGACGGAAAGAGACAGAAGTCTGGAATGTCAGATCAACTTGTACTTCTATCATATCTGATATCTGATGTTTAGGAACCATACTATCTGGGCGGAAAGGTCTCTAGGGCAGAAGCTATTCTATGCTAACTGTGGATGCATGTATAAGCGCCTAAGTGTCTACATGTGAAGCGTGGGGCACGGGGCCTTCCATGGAAGCATGGTAACAGAGGCTATGAATTACTTGCATTGAGACAGGTCGGCCCTTTGGCTCTGCAGCTGGGGAGGATGTTTACTGGAGCTAGTAGGCAGGAATGCATTCTCGAGGAGCGGAACAGATAACTCGAAGGTTATAGTCAGTCTTGGCAGAAAGCAGGCTGAGCTGAGCGCGAGGGGCCGCGCTGAAAGTAAGTCAGAGTTCACGGGTACAGAGGTAGCCTGGGCAGAGGCAGTCAGAGTCAGGAGCCAAAAAGAGGTTCGATGGCAGAAATTCAGGGCCTACTTCTGCTAGAGCAGGAAAACATGTAAAGTGTACTACAAAAAGACGGTGGCATAGCATACTTAGGAACGGGCTATATAATCCATTCATGGTGGATCTGAAAGAGGACAGGTTAACGTTGGACGCAAATGTATTTGCGTCTTCATAGCTGGCACAGGAGGGAAGTTACATGCACTTTAAGCTGGTACATGGAGTCGGTGGGGTACGCGCTAGGGAACATAACATGACCAAAAATTTAATTTTCCTCAACGTTTACGGTTGCCTCAGATTACCACAAGACTAGAGTTGTGAGGGGCGTGATTAGCAAAGAAGACACTGCCGGTCAAGAGGCAGGAGACTTTTTCAAAGGTTTCTTTCCGTTTTGGGGACCTATGGTTAATAGTAGGAACCTGAGACAGTTGACTCGAGTGGTGGAATCGACAGCTAATATCACTGCCAGTGCCCTTGGCAACATTACAGCAGAGCTTCAGGCGGATAGGCTTATGACGTTACAAAATCGTATGGTTTTGGACGTTGTCCTAGCAGATCGAGGTGGAGTATGTAAGGTGATCCATTCGAGTTGTTGTATATTCATTCCAGACAACGCTCCGACTGTCTATCAAGCCATCTCGAAGTTACATAAGATCTCTGAGTCCATACACGTGGACGTAGGGGATTGGACGCTTCTCGGGTGGTTTTGGGGCCTAATGTCGACTTGGGGTTGGAAGATTCTGATGATCATCGGGGTTGTTGTAGCATTCCTGTTCACGTGTTGTCTTTGTGTGCAGTGTGGTCCTGCCTTATGTGGCCTCTGTGCTACAACGTGTATGAGGCAGCCGCCTGTTACCAAAGGAACTCTGATGGATAGAATTATGTTACAACAGCATCTAGATGGTCTGCTGAATATCGAGATCGATTATGATTCCGACTAGTGCTTGCCTACATGAGGGCAAAAGGAGCGTCTGAGGTTCCGTGACAATTGTAAGTGGTGTTTTCGACTCGCACGAATATGGTCGAGTCTGGTATCTATGAACCGCAAATGACGAGTTTAGTGGGTGTACGCGTTTTCGCTGTGCTAGCCTAAACCGTTCGTCTGTTTCGTGGGTTTCTTCATCTGAACCCACGGGTTCCATCTTAGATACGGCATCCATTTTGTTTCTTGCCCTCAAGTAGCCAGCGAACGGATGCTGTCCGCTTCGCGACCCTGGGATTCCCAAACTCTTGCGGAAGACACGTTTCCTTTGAAGGTGTCTTTATGATGAGGGGGATGACACTGTAAGGCAGATGGCCCCGCTCGAGGCTCATCTTGCCGTGCCGGTCTATTGTCTCAGTTGTGCATTCATTAGGCACGTCCCCTTTGATGCCTGCAACTCGTGTTTCCTGGTACCACCCCTTTCACACCCTCTTCGATCTGTTCCTTGTCCTCGTCTTCCTCTGCACCTGTTTCTGTCCTTTCCTCGATTCGTTTACTACTGAATGGAATGTACTAATGGTGGGAAGATGTACTTTTACAGTTGGGAACTGCCAAATGTTACTGTAATCATGTTCCGGGCTCTGAATACATGAAAGCGACCCCTCATGATCTTTACGATGGGAACCGAGTTGTAATCCTTTGTGCACCATGTTATCCTATGCTTGAAAACTGTATAAAAGGAGCGACCCACAGATACAAGTTGAAACAGTCTCCTCGAACCTACACGTGTTGTACTTCCTGTGACTTTTGTGTTCCCTGCAGTAATAAACCTCGAATCTTTGACGCCGAAGGAAGTGTCCCGTGTCTCTGTCATTTGTACGCCGGAACAGGTTACCCACGAAGGTTTTAGGTGTTATCCCTGGCACCGCTGGGTCTTAGAAAAACCCAGTCCTTCAGCAGGGAGTAAAGCGCACATACGTTTTGCACCATTTTGCCCAAGTGTAAATTCTTAGCCAATATGTGGCACTTCAGCAAACCCCTTTTGTTCCCCTATTTAATAACTAAGTGGTAAAAATGCTGCACATTCTAGTATTTGTCAAAGGCAGGCACAGCCCCGTCACCTCAGGGCAGGTCGAAGGAGTGTTAAGGATTCTGTCCAGACAGGAAGCGCACAGAAAACGGTCAGTACAGATGAACTTTGGGTGATTATTCGTTCTTAGGAGGAAAGTTAATCAGATTTCAATGGGAGGTGGGTGCGGGGGTCTGGCTCGTACCCATCAGAGGTATAGCGAGCACAAACTAATCGGTGTAGCAACGGCATCGTGCAGTATCCAGTCCGTCCTGAGAGAGTGCTGGGTCTTCAGTGTATGGAGTAAGAGTGCTGTGTTTTGTGTCCAAGAAGATAAGGTGCCGACTGAGTACTGATTAAGGGGTGGGAGGAGTATGCAGGGGGGTTGAGAGAGTGACACGAAAAACATAAGGGAGAGAATAGAGCGTGCGAAGGAAGAGAGAGAAAAGTAGTGGAAGAGGGGAGGAGGAGAAAAAGTGTGAACACTTGGAGAAGAGAATGGAAAGAGTGATCGGGGAGATACAGAGGCAAAAGAAAAGACAAACCACAAAGAAAGGAGAACGGGGCCGAGTAGAGTGAGGAAGCAGAGAGATTAAGCAAGAGCAAGACAGGTAAATAAGGGGAGGTGGAGAAAGCGATAGAAAGAACGAAAGCGGAAGGAGGAAGAGAGGTGAGAGACAGAAATGATAAAGAGAAAGAATAGAAGATGAAGATCAAGAAGGAGAGAGGAGCATACAGAAAGAGACAGAAAGAAAGAGGAGAGTTAGAAGGATTGGGGAAGAGAGGAGAGGAGTCAGGGAAGACGAGAGAGAGAGAGAGAGACCAAGGGACACATTAGCAAGAACCTCATTAAAATTATCGCTGTTTTAGCCGCAGGAAACTGCTGCTAAAACAGCAATAATATGCTTGCTAATGTGTGTTATAGAATTCCAATAGAAGCCCAGGTTAGATGTGCAAGACATCTAACCCGGGCTTCTATTGAAATTCTATAACGCATATTAGCAAGCCCATTATCGTCGTTTTAGCGACAGTTCCTGCCGCTAAAACGGCAAAAATTTTAACGAGGTTCTTTCTAATATGCCCCTAAGTGCTGCGATTTTTGTAATAAACACAAGATGATGGATGGAGTGCTGAAACTTTGCAACTACTCACCCCCAGTCAAGACAGCTGGGTTTCATCCATTGTTCTTTTGCTCACCATGCCACCCTAGTTAGGACCATGTCATATGCATATCAGTCTTGACCCTGCTCCTCATGGGAACATTCCAGCACAAACTGCCAGTTTGCTATGCTTGCCCAGGTATGCCCAGACGTGGGTCCCGTGTTCACTACCCCCACCAGATACAAGCTAGCCTGGCTGATGAGGGATGATACCCCGAAATTGGTTTCTAGGGTGCTTGTTTCAGGTCAAGGGAAGACCGGGACTGGGAGTTCGGTCTGGACTGTTCCCATAGGGAGCAGCGTTAAGACTGATTTGCATATGGCTCGGTCTATCCTGGAATGACGTGGCGTGTAAAAAAATGGATTTAACCAAGATCTGTGACTGGGGGTGAATGTTTAATTTGTTCAGCATGAAGACTGAAGGTGGGGAGCCGGTTTATGGTGTGTTAAACATGTAATACTCCCCTGTGTTTGGTTTCCAGTTCCCTGGGAGAGGCAGGTATGCCCTTTAAACATGTGGGTGCTCCTGAGCTCAAGTCCTGGACTGGGAAGCTTATGTTCAAGGCTATTTTTCAGCACCTTTATCCTGTTTCATGTTTTTCGTGTTTCCATATTGCCTCTTGGAGTCTTGGTACAGCAGTGTGGCTAATTAAAAATGCTTCCTTTGATATTACTCAGCAATGAATTGTATCTCGAAGTTTGTTATGAAGCTCTGTAGTTATACTGAATAAGCAGCTACCTATGTTATATGACATCAATTGCTTTATTAACCTTCTTGCTTTCTCAAATTTGCTTGAAAATGCACCATGTGTCCACTCTTTTTTCAACATTTTCTCAGACGGAAAACCCCTCCGAACCGTTCTTAGGTTGTTCGGGTACACTCGCTACACTCGCTCGCTCGCTGCAGTGCAGTATGACAATCATTTTACGCCTTACCACTTTCAAATGTCGCCAGCCGCCACTGAATCAGGGACCACAGGACAGAGAACGTGACAGAGGCTGAATGAGCGAGAGTTACATCGATAGACACCAGACAGAGACATCTGGTGAGGGAGGCAGGGCAGGGAAGACAGCCAGTGTCAGAGGCCAAAATGATACCGAGGGCAGTGCGAGGCTCGCGGAAACAGCAAGTGGCTAATATGAAGAGAGTGCTAGGACAGAGCAGCAGAGGGGGCCCTGTCAAGAACTAAGGCTGCCAGGGAGCAGGATGGACAGGCATAGAACAGCAGAGGGGGCCCTGTCACGAACTAAGGCTGCCAGGGAGCAGGATGGACAGACAGAGAGCAGCGGGGGGTCCTGTCAAGAACTAAGGCTGCCAGAGAGCAGGATGGACAGGCAGAGAGCAGCAGAGGGGTCCTGTCAAGAACTAAGGCTGCCAGGGAGCAGGATGGAAAGACAGAGAGCAGCAGAGGGGGCCCTGTCAAGACCTAAGACTGCCAGAGAGCAGGATGGACAGACAGAGAGCAGCAGAGGGGTCCTGTCAAGAACTAAGGCTGCCAGAGAGCAGGATGGACAGGCATAGAACAGCAGAGGGGGCCCTGTCACGAACTAAGGCTGCCAGGGAGCAGGATGGACAGACAGAGAGCAGCGGGGGGGTCCTGTCAAGAACTAAGGCTGCCAGAGAGCAGGATGGACAGGCAGAGAGCAGCAGAGGGGTCCTGTCAAGAACTAAGGCTGCCAGGGAGCAGGATGGAAAGACAGAGAGCAGCAGAGGGGGCCCTGTCAAGACCTAAGACTGCCAGAGAGCAGGATGGACAGACAGAGAGCAGCAGAGGGGTCCTGTCAAGAACTAAGGCTGCCAGAGAGCAGGATGGACAGGCAGAGAGCAGCAGAGGGGTCCTGTCAAGAACTAAGGCTTCCAGAGAGCAGGATGGACAGACAGAGAGCAGCAGATGGGTCCTGTCAAGAACTAAGGCTGCCAGAGAGCAGGATGGACAGGCAGAGAGCAGCAGAGGGTCCTGTCAAGAACTAAGACTGCCAGGGAGCAGGATGGACAGACACAGAGCAGCAGAGGGGTCCTGTCAAGAACTAAGGCTGCCAGAGAGCAGGATGGACAGACAGAGAGCAGCAGAGGGGTCCTGTCAAGAACTAAGGCTTCCAGAGAGCAGGATGGACAGACAGAGAGCAGCAGAGGGGTCCTGTCAAGAACTAAGGCTGCCAGAGAGCAGGATGGACAGGCAGAGAGCCGCAGAGGGTCCTGTCAAGAACGAAGGCTGCCAGAGAGCAGGATGGAAAGGCAGAGAGCAGCAGAGGGGTCCTGTCAAGAACTAAGGCTGCCAGGGAGCAGGATGAACAGGCAGAGAGCAGCAGAGGGGGCCCTGTCAAGAACTAAGACTGCCAGAGAGCAGGATGGACAGGCAGAGAGCAGCAGAGGGGTCCTGTCAAGAACTAAGGCTGCCAGAGAGCAGGATGGACAGGCAGAGAGCAGCAGAGGGGTCCTGTCAAGAACTAAGGCTTCCAGAGAGCAGGATGGACAGACAGAGAGCAGCAGAGGGGTCCTGTCAAGAACTAAGGCTGCCAGAGAGCAGGATGGACAGTCAGAGAGCAGCAGAGGGTCCTGTCAAGAACTAAGACTGCCAGGGAGCAGGATGGACAGACAGAGAGCAGTAGAGGGGTCCTGTCAAGAACTAAGGCTGCCAGAGAGCAGGATGGACAGACAGAGAGCAGCAGAGGGTCCTGTCAAGAACCAAGGCTGCCAGAGAGCAGGATGGAAAGGCAGAGAGCAGCAGAGGGGTCCTGTCAAGAACTAAGGCTGCCAGGGAGCAGGATGGAAAGGCAGAGAGCAGCAGAGGGGTCCTGTCAAGAACTAAGGCTGCCAGGGAGCAGGATGGACAGGCAGAGAGCAGCAGAGGGGTCCTGTCAAGAACTAAGACTGCCAGAGAGCAGGATGGACAGGCAGAGAGCAGCAGAGGGGGCCCTGTCAAGAACTAAGACTGCCAGAGAGCAGGATGGACAGACAGAGAGCAGCAGAGGGGTCCTGTCAAGAACTAAGGCTGCCAGAGAGCAGGATCGACAGGCAGAGAGCCACAGAGGGGGCCCTGTCAAGAACTAAGGCTGCCAGGGAGCAGGATGGACAGACAGAGAGCAGCAGAGGGGTCCTGTCACGAACTAAGGCTGCCAGGAAGCAGGATGGACAGGCAGAGAGCAGCAGAGGGGTACTGTCAAGACCTAAGGCTGCCAGGGAGCAGGATGGACAGGCAGAGAGCAGCAGAGGGGGGCCTGTCAAGAACTAAGGCTGCCAGAGAGCTGGATGGACAGGCAGAGAGCAGCAGATGGGTCCTGCAAAGAACTAAGGCTGCCAGGGAGCAGGATGGACAGGCATAGAACAGCAGAGGGGGCCCTGTCACAAACTAAGGCTGCCAGGGAGCCGGATGGACAGGCTGAGAGAACAAGTGACAGGGATGAGGGGGTCGATGGATGCAGATCTCACCTAATTAGACAGGCAGCGACAGATACTGAATGGCGGGCGAGTCTTTAGAGTGGGCAGACAATTCTCTGCACAGAACTGCAGCAACAGATGCCAATTGTTTGAGACAGAAAGAATTCAAGGCACGCCTATGACATTTTCAGTGGTAATGGTTTCAAGTCAATAGTGTGGAGACACATGTCACTTATTTGGTGTGTAAGGCCCGCAGCCCCACAGTGCCAGTCTTCCAGACACAAACTGTGTGAAGCCTTCGAGTTGTCACACACCTTCAAACGCTTACCTCTTTCTCCTCTGTCGCACCTCAGCACAGCTTGCTCTGACCCCCGTTCAGCCTCAGTCCAGACAGGGCACCATGGCTCTGTACCAGTAAGAGCTGAGGAGCTGCAGTTGCCAAGGTGACTTGATTTTTGAGGTCGCATTTTTTCATAAATTTCCATTTCTATGGAGCGGCCAGGAAAAACATTCCCTCCTAAGTTTTTTTGTTCAAGGGGCCTGCCTGTACCCCTGGTTACGGGGAAGAGGGGGTTCCCAGGAAGTCTCTCCAGACCACCCTACTCATGGATTGCGCCCATGTATCCATGCATTGCGTACCTCAGGAACGATCCGGATGGCCTGCTTGCACCCTCCGAGTTTCTGGAGAGAGCACCCACGGAGCCTTTACCAACATGGCCGCTGGTTCAGCAGAGATGCCTCGCTGCTGTGGAGTCAGAGCTGGCGGTTCTCCCCCCTCCGACCGGGAGGAGTGGTGATTACGGCGAGTAGCCTGCGCGGAACCGCTCCAGTGTAATCCATGGCTGGAAACCGGAGTCTGCAGTGAGTGATGGCGGTCCTGCGATTTAACCCTGGACATGCCTATCCTCCAGTCCCGACCGATATTGCTTGGCACACCACAGCCCATTCCGGAATATATCCACCCCAGGCCCCCAGACAACACCCTTCATCGGCGCTGCCTGTCCCGCCACGGACTCTAATGGACTTATTTACTTTTTCTTTTGTCCTGGCCGCCATTCTGCTGCTGCTCTCAGCCGCTTTTCTCTGGACCCTAACCCGCCATCTTGTCCATTCCCTAGTCCTTCACCCTTTTCCCTCATTTACCCCTTGACGATCCTCAAATGTTTCTTCCCTTTCTGTTTTGCCTTTTCTCCATACCCTTTTATTCCTCCCACCCTCCCTTGGTGCTGTGACTGTGTCCCCCCTCCGACCCCACATAATGGAACTCTGCTCTTCTGTTTTTTTTGGGGGGGTCTTGACCTGAGAAAATCTACTATGTGTATATCCATCCATACTAATATAACTAGCAGCCCGTCCCAACGTTGTCCGGGTATGAATTGCTGCTGGCCAGGTGTATATTGTTTTGTAGGATTTCGTTTTGATAGCATTTCTTATCTGTGACAGGCCTGTGAAACTCTCCGATTCACAGTGCACTGCTGATGCACTTAAGAGTGCGCATTCAGTAGTGTGTGAACTCGAGTTTCCCTACTTTATTTTTCCTTGCAATATTCTATAGCGCGAACTCGGAAAACATGGCATGAGCACAATTTACATTACAGAAGAACACATTAATTTGTGGTAGGCACGGGGAGACAAAGCAATTTGCCTGAAATCACAGGATGTTGACCTGATGCCGAGATTCGAACGTAGCTCCCCAGCTCTAAAGTTCGCAATTCTACAACTTGTGGCGGAAGGTGTGTCTAAAAGTGTATGTCGGTGCTGGCCATCAATGAGAGAAACTGTGCATTTTTCAAATCGGTGGTGAAAAAATATGAGTATGTTGCTTGAGATGTGGGCCGCCGTGCCACCAATGTACTTACCGGAGGAGGGTAAACACCCATTATTCCGCAACTTTCTTTCCGCAGACCATCACTCTGCATACTTTCATTATGAAAGTACCATGAATCCGCAATGCCATTATAACGCATGGCATTACATTTTATATGCTTTAACCACGCATACATTTACAACGAAATTCGTTGTAAATGCATGAATGGTAAAAGCATATTTTATTTTTAATGTTTGGATAAGGTAAGTATGGGAATAGGGGTGTATGTTTTTGGGGTACTGAGGTATATGTTTTGGGGTGTTTGGGTATTTTAAGGGTTCAGATATAGTTTTGGGTTATGGGGTACAGGGGTAGTATTAGCGTTTAGGGATAGGTATGGGTTTTGGGGTACAGGCGTATTTTTAGGGTTCAGGGCTAGGTTCAGGTTATGAGGTATAGGGGTATTTTTAGGGTTCAGGGGTAGTTTTGGGTTTTGGGGTACAGGGGTATTTTAGGGGTTCAGGGCTAGGTTTGGGTTTTGGGGTACAGGGGTATATTTAGGGTTCAGGACTAGGTTTGGGTTTTGGGGTCCAGGGGTATTTTAGGGTTCAGGGGTAGGTTTGGGTTTTGGGGTACAGGGTTATTTTTATGGTTCAGGGCTAGGTTTGGGTTTTGGGGTGCAGGGGTATTTTAGGGTTCAGGGGTAGGTTTGGGTTTTGTGGTACAGGGGTATTTTAAGGGTTCAGGGCTAGGTTTGTGTTATGGGGTACAGGGGTATTTTAGGGTTTAGGGGTGTGTTTGGTTTTTGGGGTATTTTTAGGATTTAGGTATAGGTTTGGGTTTTGGGGTACAGGGTATATTTATAGGGTTAAGATGGGTTAGTGTTTAAGGGTGTTGGGGTATTTTAAGGAGTAAGGGTGGGTTTTGATTATGGGGTGCAGGGGTATTTAAAGGAGAAAATTACAAAAAACAATTTGATGGACAGAATGTAGATCAATGTCTTACATTCACCCCAGTACAAGGATCTGGGCCTAAATCCATCGTTTTTTGCACTCCACACCACCCTGGGTTAGATAATGGCTTTATGCAAATCAGCTCTGACCCTGTGCCCCATGGGAACAGTCCAGTCCGAACTACACAGCCATATCTTTCCCAGACCGGAATCAAGCATCCGAGGACCGGACCGGTTTCGAGGTAACACCTCTCATCAGCCCGGCTAGCTTGACTCCAGTGGTGTGGAGGCTCTGGGACCCACGTCTGGGCTACCCCAGTACACTCAGGGAGAAAATTACAAAAAACAATTTGATGGACAGAATGTAGATCAATGTCTTACATTCACCCCAGTACAAGGATCTGGGCCTAAATCCATCGTTTTTTGCACTCCACACCACCCTGGGTTAGATAATGGCTTTATGCAAATCAGCTCTGACCCTGTGCCCCATGGGAACAGTCCAGTCCGAACTACACAGCCATATCTTTCCCAGACCGGAATCAAGCATCCGAGGACCGGACCGGTTTCGAGGTAACACCTCTCATCAGCCCGGCTAGCTTGACTCCAGTAGTGTGGAGGCTCTGGGACCCACGTCTGGGCTACCCCAGTACACTCAGGGAGAAAATTACAAAAAACAATTTGATGGACAGAATGTAGATCAATGTCTTACATTCACCCCAGTACAAGGATCTGGGCCTAAATCCATCGTTTTTTGCACTCCACACCACCCTGGGTTAGATAATGGCTTTATGCAAATCAGCTCTGACCCTGTGCCCATGGGAACAGTCCAGTCCGAACTACACAGCCATATCTTTCCCAGACCGGAATCAAGCATCCGAGGACCGGACCGGTTTCGAGGTAACACCTCTCATCAGCCCGGCTAGCTTGACTCCAGTGGTGTGGAGGCTCTGGGACCCACGTCTGGGCTACCCCAGTACACTCAGGGAGAAAATTACAAAAAACAATTTGATGGACAGAATGTAGATCAATGTCTTACATTCACCCCAGTACAAGGATCTGGGCCTAAATCCATCGTTTTTTGCACTCCACACCACCCTGGGTTAGATAATGGCTTTATGCAAATCAGCTCTGACCCTGTGCCCCATGGGAACAGTCCAGTCCGAACTACACAGCCATATCTTTCCCAGACCGGAATCAAGCATCCGAGGACCGGACCGGTTTCGAGGTAACACCTCTCATCAGCCCGGCTAGCTTGACTCCAGTGGTGTGGAGGCTCTGGGACCCACGTCTGGGCTACCCCAGTACACTCAGGGAGAAAATTACAAAAAACAATTTGATGGACAGAATGTAGATCAATGTCTTACATTCACCCCAGTACAAGGATCTGGGCCTAAATCCATCATTTTTTGCACTCCACACCACCCTGGGTTAGATAATGGCTTTATGCAAATCAGCTCTGACCCTGTGCCCCATGGGAACAGTCCAGGCCGCACTACACAGCCATATCTTTCCCAGACCGGAATCAAGCATCCGAGGACCGGACCGGTTTCGAGGTAACACCTCTCATCAGCCCGGCTAGCTTGACTCCGGTGGTGTGGAGGCTCTGGGACCCACGTCTGGGCTACCCCAGTACACTCAGGGAGAAAATTACAAAAAACAATTTGATGGACAGAATGTAGATCAATGTCTTACATTCACCCCAGTACAAGGATCTGGGCCTAAATCCATCGTTTTTTGCACTCCACACCACCCTGGGTTAGATAATGGGTTTATGCAAATCAGCTCTGACCCTGTGCCCCATGGGAACAGTCCAGTCCGAACTACACAGCCATATCTTTCCCAGACCGGAATCAAGCATCCGAGGACCGGACCGGTTTCGAGGTAACACCTCTCATCAGCCCGGCTAGCTTGACTCCAGTGGTGTGGAGGCTCTGGGACCCACGTCTGGGCTACCCCAGTACACTCAGGGAGAAAATTACAAAAAACAATTTGATGGACAGAATGTAGATCAATGTCTTACATTCACCCCAGTACAAGGATCTGGGCCTAAATCCATCATTTTTTGCACTCCACACCACCCTGGGTTAGATAATGGCTTTATGCAAATCAGCTCTGACCCTGTGCCCCATGGGAACAGTCCAGGCCGCACTACACAGCCATATCTTTCCCAGACCGGAATCAAGCATCCGAGGACCGGACCGGTTTCGAGGTAACACCTCTCATCAGCCCGGCTAGCTTGACTCCGGTGGTGTGGAGGCTCTGGGACCCACGTCTGGGCTACCCCAGTACACTCAGGGAGAAAATTACAAAAAACAATTTGATGGACAGAATGTAGATCAATGTCTTACATTCACCCCAGTACAAGGATCTGGGCCTAAATCCATTGTTTTTTGCACTCCACACCACCCTGGGTTAGATAATGGCTTTATGCAAATCAGCTCTGACCCTGTGCCCCATGGGAACAGTCCAGTCCGAACTACACAGCCATATCTTTCCCAGACCGGAATCAAGCATCCGAGGACTGGACCGGTTTCGAGGTAACACCTCTCATCAGCCCGGCTAGCTTGACTCCAGTGGTGTGGAGGCTCTGGGACCCACGCCCTAAGTGCGCTGGGGATGCCCAGACGTGGGTCCCAGGCACTCCACACCACTTGGAGTCAAGCTAGCCGGGCTGATGAGAGGTGTTACCTCGAAACCGGTCCGGTCCTCGGTTGCTTGATTCCGTTCTGGGAAGGACATGGCTTTTGTAGTTCGGACTGGACTGTTCCCATGGGGCAACAGGGTCAGAGCTGATTTGCATATCGCCATTGTCTAACCCAGGGTGGTGTGGAGTGCAAAAAACGATGGATTTGGGCCCAGATCTTTTGACTGGGGGAATGTGTGACATTGATCCACATTCGGTCCATCACTTGTTGTTTTTGCAATTGCCGCCCTAAGTGCGCTGGGGATGCCCAGACGTGGGTCCCAGGCACTCCACACCACTTGGAGTCAAGCTAGCCGGGCTGATGAGAGGTGTTACCTCGAAACCGATCCGGTCCCCGGTTGCTTGATTCCGTTCTGGGAAGGACATGGCTTTTGTAGTTCGGACTGGACTGTTCCCATGGGGTAACAGGGTCAGAGCTGATTTGCATATCGCCATTGTCTAACCCAGGGTGGTGTCATATATTTCATTGTTTTTTCTTCCCAGGTTCTGTGCATTCCAGCTCCGCGTGTCCACCCTGCTTCCTTTAAATACCAAAAACAACAAGTGATGGACAGAATGCAGAACAATGTCATACACTCACCCCAGTACAGAGATCTGGGCCTAAATCCATCGTTTTTTTGCACTCCACACCACCCCAGTTCAGACATGGCCATATGCAAATCAGCCTTGCACCCTGTGCCTCATGGGAACAGTCCAGCCCGAAGGGTGGAACGTATCACACTCCCCCAGCATTTGTCACGCCCCCCCAGCACAAGCCCACAGCACAACACAGACACGCCCACAAGGGACTACTTTGTTGGCACGGTTGTTTTACTTTTTAAATGTATATGGTGGGCGTCTGCCGAGCCTATGTCCTTCTGCTGCAACTGCCCTTTCCAACGCTGTATTGGGTGTTGCCTATGCCTATGCCTCTGCCACCCTTGATTCACCGCATTTACAATGCGGCGCACCATGGGGCAAAAACGGCACAGATGCGTCACGCATCTGTGCCGTAAAAGCGGCGCATTGCTGGAGTTGCATCGCAAGCGCGACACAGCTCCAGCAATGATCAGTGGGGCCCTATGTGCACAATGCTGCGTCAATCCTTATGCCTGCTTCAAGCAGGCGCAGGGTTTTGACGCAGCATGGGCCCAAAAGTGACTGAGTAAAATCTTTTAGATTTCACTCAGCCACTTTTAGGAGGCGTTCCTGTGCCGGAACGCCCCCCCCTGCGATGGTACGCCTGGGAGATTTACATTGTAAATACCCCGCACCCTGGCGCATCTTTTGCTCAGCTGCTGTGTCACAAAAGTGATGCAACGGCGACGTAAAAGCGGCGCAAGGGGCTTGTAAATCTGCCCCTCTGTCTATATGTGCCTCCTGTTGAAAGGCACTCTGTCTATCTGTGCCTTCTGCAGAAAGGCACACTATCCCTCTGTACAATACTGCCCCTAAGCGCCGCCAAATCACTAGGACACACTGCCCTCTCTGCTTTCCTGCAGCTGAGCCTCTGCCCCTCTATGCCCCTGCAGTGGAGCACACCGTGCCTCCTATAACAGTGCACTGTTTCACCTATTTCTTCCAATAGCAGGCCACACTCTCCTCCTCGATGCCTTCTGTGCAGTGTGCACTGCCCTACTGAACCATGGACTCCTGATAAGATGTGCCTACTGCAGCAGGGCACACTACCCCGGCTCTCTGTGCTTCAGGCAGCCGGGCACACTATCCCTCTGTGCCTCAGCAATATCAGAGACTGCCCCCTCTCTTTACCTTCAATGCCGGGCACACTGTCTCTCTGTTGCTACATGCCACCCAGTTGTCCATCTGTGTGTGCTTTATGTGACAGAAGAAGCGGGCACTCTGTCTCCTGGTGCCTCCGTGAGCAGCGGGCACCAGTGAGTATCTGTGTGCAGCAGCAGGGGCGCACACTGCCCCTGCAATGCAGCAGAGTACACTGCCCTTCTGCGCCTGCGGTACTGTGTCACACCAGCTCTTTCTGCCTCGGCTGATGGCACATGCTTCCTGCATATCACTATTCACACTTCTGTGAGTGCAACACAAAAATAACTTTTGCACCCCACACCCAACCATGAACCCAGAAATAACTTTTTTGTCCCCCAAACCACACACCAGTATCAAAAATTCTGCCAAAACACACCCCAATTTTCATATTTTACCCCAAAACACAGCCCAATTTTTATTTTTTACCCCAAACCCCCCAAATTTCATAGTTTACCCCAAAACACACCCAACATTTCATATTTTACCCCAAACACACCCAACATTTCAGATCCGACATCCTAAACCCATGCCCACACAAAAATACTTAACATTACACCATTACCGACCTCACAATGTGTTGTACCCAAATGCGATGTAACGGCACATGAGTTGTCGGAGTTGCGTACTTAATGATGTACTGCCTGCGTTGTACTGGATGTCTCCCATGCCAAAGTCAAACCATAGGCTAGCCCGTCTGCGCCGTCTGCCCCTGGACCGCGCTCAACACCAAAGAGCTTTACTCTTGGACACTCCACCGCTACGACGCCAGCACCCTCCTCGCCATCAACCCTGGACGCCGACTTGCCTGCCAGTACCTACCTCTGCTCCGGATCGGACGTCGCCATCACCATCACTGACGGATGCAGTATCACCCGCAAGGAGCAGCCCGACCTTCAAGGACAAGGCATTGTTATCACCTACAGAGGCACACTCTGATTGACCACGCACTCTAATGACCCAACTGTGACCATGGACCACGTCAACTCCCATATCCAGACCAAGCCTAAGCATAAGCACATCCACTGCGGTACACTCATGTGCAGGACCACCGGACATTGGACCCCCATTTTCAAATACCATTGTTAACCTCAATGCACCCCAGGGTCTCCCTTCCACCTGTGACATCCTACTCGGCTATCTCAAGTTCCACCTGGAGAACCCCAGAGAGCAGAACACCACCGCCTTCTGGGGAAGGCCCCCAACATCAGATGCAAGCTGCAAGTCACCTCAACAGGCCACATAGCAGGACATAGCAGGACACACGGTCAAGCACGTCACCTCTGCCAGCAGGAGCTTCAACTACAGCCACAACACTGGACTCGCCAGGACCGACCATCATTGGAAACATCACATCTTCACCTCACCTACCGTACGCCTCCGCCATCATCTTACCCCGCAGCTGGATCAAGGCCACCCTCAGAACATCTCGTCAACTCCCTCCGCACCAACACTCTAACGATGCTTCCAAACGTTGACACCTCAGCACACAACCACCACCGATGGATCTCCATCAGTTCCAACATTCGGCACCACTCATGGACAGCACTGCGTCAGTACCTTCTGCCTGCCTGATGGCAGGCGTGAGGGTGAGACAGTGCCACAGGGATAGGCTGGTCCTATGCATTGCTGGAGTTGTGTCATGGTTGTAGCACGACTGCAGCAATGCATGACTTTAGCGCCAGCAGATACGTCAGGATTCCTGACGTATCTGTCATTACTTGCGTCATGGAGCGCTGTCCAGTGCTTACCGAACATCCATGCTGTTGCAATAAGGGTGTAGTGAGAAGTGTTGGAAAGCTGTCTTGTCGCAGCGCCGCAACACTTTTCATGACTGGGGCACAGGTATGCGCACTATCTCATTGATTGTGTGCATTCCTGCACTGTAGTTTTGTCGCAGGGCATCGTTGCCACATAGCTTGCAGCTCTGGCCAGTTCCAAAACCTGCAGAGAAGTGGGTCCAAGTTTTATCACCATTTTTAAGACTAGTTATTTTCCGGTAAGATAAAGTAAGCCAGGAAAGATGCGTGACGCAAGTTTACCCTTTCGCTACCAGAGATGCACCGCATTTACAATGCGGCGCATCATGGCACAAGGATAAACAGATGTGTGTCGCATCTGCCAGCGTATGGTTGGCGCAGTGCTTGAGTTGTGTCACGGGTGCGACGCAACTCCGGCACTGTTCCAACCTGGCCTATCCTCAACATGGTGTGTCACGCCTTACACATGTTTCAAGCAGGCGCAAGGGTTTGACGCAGCGGCGTCGGAAAAGTGACTGAGTTAAATCTTGCAGATTTCACTCAGACACTTTTCCGAAGTGTTCCTGCGACAGAACATCCCTCCTGCGCCGGACCGCCCACATGAAACCTGACGCAGGTTTCATGTGGCCAGGGCTTTACAACGTGACACATCTCCCTAGATCCGTCACGTTGTAAACAGGGCGCAATGTGACGCATGTTTTACGCCACTGCTGCGTCACAGAAGTGACACAACGGTGGCGCAAATGTGGCGCACGGGGCTCGTAAATCTGCCCCTTAATGTTTACAATCTCCAAAGGCGTCTCAAGCTCTCCTCTCCTTCCCCCAAGCCCCCACTCCACCCAAAGTTGTATATATCCCCAGCTTGGTGCCTGGTATTAAACACTAAGCCTAAGATGAGCAAACAGACTGATCATATGTTCATTATCTCAGGACCATCAGCAAATCTCAAACACCTTTGGGATTGAGGGCATCTACAGAGCTCACTGACACTGAGCTGCGTGCTTCAAGACGATGTGTATAATGAAGCTACCTAGGACATTAATCTGTATTTTTTAGGGCAAGTGACACCAATAATTACCCTGCTTTTCACATGCCATATTTTTCCAGTGGTAAAAGCTATAGGGCCTCATTTATGAAAAGTGACACATCGTTGCGTGAAAACAGCGATGCGTCACTTTTCACTGCGCACTCCTTGCGACACCAATGATGCATCATATTTACTGTATGACGCATCATGTCGCAAGGACTTACAGATATGTCAGTATTTCTGACGTATCTGTAAGCGCAAAAGTGACGCATTGCTGGAGTGTGTCACAAGAGTGACGCAACTCCAGCAATGCGTCCTTTCACATGGGGAAAGCCCCATGTGAAAGGGCTTGCGTCATTCTTACGCCTGCTGTGAGGCAGGCGCAAGATTTTGACGCAAGAGCATCCTAAAAGTGACGCAGTGAAATCTCATAGATTTCACTGCGTCACTATTACGAGGCTTTTTGCGGGGGAACGCCCCCTCTGCATACATTATACCTGACGTAGGTATAATGTGGCGCAGGGGTTTAAAAAGTGACGCATCTACCGAGATGCGTCACTTTTTAAATATGGCGCAACAAGGCGCATTTTGTACGCCGCTGGTGCGTCACAAAAAGTGACGCACCGGCGGCGCAAAACTGACGCAAGGCCTCCTAAATAAGGGCCATAGTTTTTGACAGGTTGTATTCTATCATTCTTCACTTTTGGAAAACTGCGGGGGAAGTTCTAAAAAAGGTCAAAGTTTATATTTTTCTTTTTGCTAATATATTATCACTAGCAGCCAGTCCCGACGTTGTCCAGGTATGAATTGCTGCCGGCCAGTAGTATATTGTTTTGTAGGATTTCGTTTTGATAGCATTTCTTATCTGGGACAGGCCTGTGAAACGCTCCGATTCACAGTGCACTGCTGATGCACTTAAGAGTGCGCATTCAGTAGTGTGTGAACTCGAGTTTCCCTACTTTATTTTTCCTTGCAATATTATAAAGCGCGAACTCGACAGCATGGCAAGAGCACAATTTACATTACAGAAGAACACATTAATTTGTGGTAGGCACTGGGAGACAAAGCAATTTGCCTGGAATCACAGGATGTTGACCTGATGCCGAGATTCGAACGTAGCTCCCCAGCTCTAAAGTTCGCAATTCTAGAACTTGTGGCGGGAGGTGTGTCTAAAAGTGTATGTCGGTGCTGGCCATCAATGAGAGAGACCTGTGCATTTTTCAAATCGGTGGTGAAAAAATATGAGTATGTTGCTGGAGATGTGGGCCGCCGTGCCACCAATGTACTTACCGGGGGAGGGTAAACACCCATTATTCCGCGACTTTCTTTCCGCAGACCATCACTCCGCATACTTTCATTATGAAAGTACCATGACTCCGCAATGCCATTATAACGCATGGCATTACATTTTATATGCTTTTACCACGCATACATTTACAATTAAGGGGCATATTATCAAGGGGGTTTATCTCCGCCTTTTGGCTTTAAAAGCCAAGAAAGCGGAGATAAAATGATCTCCCTATTACCTAGCTGTCGCTAACACCAGTTAGCGACAGCTAGTAGGAGATAGCGACCATCTTGGGCCCCACTTTGCATGTCAGTGATATTTATCACTAATGACATGCAAAGTGGGCGTGCCAAGATGTTAGCAACTGGAAACAGTTGCTAACATCGCTATCTCCTATTACCAACTTTTGGAGATATTCGCGCTAAGCGCGAATATCTCCAAAAGCTAACACCTGCCCTGAGCAGTTCTTAGCCATGTTATCCAATGGGAGGTGGATAACATGGCTAAGAGCATTAGCTCGGTAATGCATGAATATCGCTGACTTTTCAGCGATATTCATGCATTGCGGACGATTTTTATCGCATTTGCGATAAACCTTGGTAATACCAAGGTTTATCTGCGATAAAAATCGCCGCAGCTCAGCGGTAAATTTTTGTCTCTAACCAAGCAATAGCAATAATTATCGCTATTGCTTGGTAATATGCCCCTAAATTCGTTGTAAATGCATGAATGGTAAAAGCATGTTTTTTTAATGTTTGGATAAGGTAAGTATGGGTATAGGGGTATATGTTTTGGGGTACTGAGGTATATGTTTTGGGGTATTTAGGTATTTTAAGGGTTCAGATATAGTTTTGGGTTATGGAGTACAGGGGTAGTTTTAGCGTTTAGGGATAGGTATGGGTTTTGGGGTACAGGCGTATTTTTAGGGTTCAGGGCTAGGTTTGGGTTTTGGGGTATAGGGGTATTTTTAGGGTTCAGGGGTAGTTTTTGGTTTTGGGATACAGGGGTATTTTAAGGGTTCAGGGCTAGGTTTGGGTTTTGGGGTACAGGGGTATTTTTAGGGTTCAGGGCTAGGTTTGGGTTTTGGGGTACAGGGGTATTTTAGGGTTCAGGGGTAGGTTTGGGTTTTGGGGTACAGGGTTATTTTTATGGTTTAGGGCTAGGTTTGGGTTTTGGGGTACAGGGGTATTTTTAGGGTTCAGGGCTAGGTTTGGGTTTTGGGGTACAGGGGTATTTTAGGGTTCAGGGGTAGGTTTGGTTTTTGGGGTACAGGGGTATTTTTAGGATTTAGGTATAGGTTTGGGTTTTGGGGTACAGGGTATATTTATAGGGTTAAGATGGGTTAGTGTTTAAGGGTGTTGGGGTATTTAAAGGAGTAAGGGTGGGTTTTGATTATGGGGTATAGGGGTATTTAAAGGGAGCAGGGTGGACACCCGGAGCTGGAATGTACAGAACCTGGGAAGAAAAAACAATGACATTTTTGACACAACGCGCGCCCCACACACGCCCACACCCCAAGCACACGATATGAGACATGGCATGAAAGGCGGAATGTAAAAACAACAGTTGATGGACAGAATGCAGAACAATGCCATAAATTCACCCCAATACAGAGATCTGAGCCTAAATCCATCATTTTTTTTGCACTCCACACCACCCCAGTTCAGACATGGCCATATGCAAATCAGCCTTGACCCTGTGCCTCATGGGAACAGTCCAGCCCGAAGGGCGGAACGTACCACACGCCCCCAGCATTTGTCACGCCCCCCCAGCACAAGCCCACAGCACAACGCAGACACGCCCACAAGGGACTACTTTTCTGGCATGGTTCTTTTATCTTTTAAATGTATATGGTGGGCGTCTGCATAGCCTATGTCCTTCTGCTGCAACTGCCCTTTCCAACGCTGTATTGGGTGTTGTGATTGGTGCTTTGGTTCCTGAGATTACCCGCCTCAAAGGTTTGGGCTCTCTCTTTGTTATATTAGTATGGATTTCTCTTACGTGTGGTGTCCAAATGTAAACTTTGCTTTCCCTTTACTAAATACAACAGCACCGTTTGTTTTCCTGTCAGGAATTTGTGTTTGTTTCATCAACAAACATTCATCACCATTAACATATACCTCTTAGTGGTAAGAAGTAGGTAGAAAACTTGACAACATGTGTACAAGCTATCCCTTTGACTTTTCAGCTGCCTTCATCTGTTTGCTGCTCTCCCCAGGCACCGCACAGTTCCTGGAGGGATGAAAAATAGAGAAAACCCCTCAGAGGTTCCCACGCCGGACTGGGGGATGCATTTGGATCCTCAGGTGTCCTTGGGGCTATCATCATCCGATACATTGATTACTTTGTAGCCACGCAGGACGACATGGAGCATCTTGCAACAGGGCAGAGTCGGTGTCTCCTTCCCTGCTACCAGGCGGTTTCTGGACAATAGAAGAACATCTTTAAAACAGAACAGGAGCCTCCAACAGTCCTAGAGGTCTCTGAGTGTGTGATTCCCCGCGAAAGGGATCATACATTACCAAGTACACAGTGATGCATGTGGTTGGTATCAGGGCCCCAAGTTCTGTACTTAGACCCTCAACAGGTCTTGGGCACTGGTGCCTTCCCACAAGAGATGCTAGGGCGTCTCGTCTGTGCTGCATCCTTTTGGGTAGGACCTGGATAGGTTGAGCCCTCTGTGGTGCTTGAAGGCTGTCACTCCCAGGCCTCCTTGGTTGATCATCCAGGCAATGACTTTGTTCTTGTTGGTAAGGGATCAGGGGTCGACGTTCTTCCATGCATCTCATGCATCTGTTGTTGGATATACTTCGGAGTCCATTGGTTTGAGGCAGCAGCCTCCAGGACAAACTTGTTGATAAACGTCTCCACTTCTTTGTAGAACCATGGGGTATCCCATTTGTAGAGAATGGTGCTCACCCACTCTGCCCATCTGAATTGCCTTGACATTGGTAGCAGCAAGAAGTGTGCCAGCAGAACGCCGGCGTGGCTTTTATCTTTAGTCCTCAGAGTGCTTCTCACATAGTGGCATGCAAAGATCCCCCTCAGGACGGTAGCGATCTTGGACACTCCTTTGCCTCTCTTGTCATGGGTCTTGAACATCACCCCACTCTTTACTGTGTCCATCTTGGAGTTCCAGGTGAATACGATCATTCTCATGATGGCTGTGACCATTTAAAGTGGCACTGGCCACACTTGGAAGGTATCATTCTGCAGGACCACAGACTTACCTTCGATCATCAGATTTTTGAGGCTCCACAGTCCCAGCTTCAGTTTCATCTTAGACGTTTGATCGTCCCATGTCTTCTCCGCTGCGCCATCTCCTCCGCACCAGACTCCCAGAATCCTGTTTGAAGGGAAATGGCAGAGGGCCTTGGGTGGCAGTCTAGTGGCCGAGGAGCAGGGTTTCTGACTTGACGATGTTGATATTCACTCCTGATGCCTTCCCAAACGCAAAGCACGGTATCTTCGGTACCTTCTCCGAGTGCCCTTCAGCACAGAACACTGAGACGTAGTCCATGTAGAGGGAGCACTTCACTTCACCCTTCCCATTGCTGCCTGGTACTGTCATGTCTGTTGTGTTCTAATTCTGCCTGCTGCGTTCTGCGAGGGCTCTATAACACAAATCAACAGAAGAGTTGAGAGCAGACAGCCCTGCCTAACTCCGGATACGACAGGAGAAGGATTAGTTTTCAATCCATTAACCAACACTGTGCTAGAGATATCTCTATTCATTGTCGTCTTCAGCAGAACAAGTCAGCCAGTCCCAGTGCCTTGAGTGCCCGGCCCTTGAACCCATTGGAGACACGGCCAAATGCCTTTTCCTGGTCTAGGCTGATCAAAACTCCCTGACCCTTTCAGCTCTTCACATATTCGATAGTGTCCCGTACCAGGGCATGACTATCTGCAATCTGGTATCCCGCAGGACTGGTCAGGGTGGACTGTCTTTGCTATTACCTTCTTCAGATGGTTTGCCATCACCTACACTAGGATTTTGTAGTCCACTTTGAAGAGTGAAATGGGCTTCCGGTTCTTGAGGTCTTCTCTTCTCTTTCTGCTTATACAAAAGCGTCATCACGTCTTCATGCAGGGATTGTGCTATACTGCCCATCTCCATTTCCATATAGAGATCTAGCAAGTCCGGACCCATCAGGTCCCAGAGGTCGACTTAGAATTCTACTGGGAGCCCATCACTGCCCGGGGTCTCACCATTGGGGAGGTGAATATGAAGTCAATCCAGGAAGGGATGGCACCAATTGGCCGACTCCATGAAAAATCCCAGGCATACGTATCCATCCCCACCAATGACGTCCCACAAGGATGCCTCTCCTCCCATCCCCACCAACAAGTTAGATGTCATGACCATCTCTATAGAGCTTGATTAAGTGCGTTCGTCACCCTTTATAGTGCAGTTGAAATCACCACACATCATATGGTCCTGAAGGTCGCGAATTGCGATCTAGGGACCTGGAACATCTTGAGCCGCTCATTCTTCTCCGGGGACATTCAGAGTGCTGAGCCTCACTGGCATACAGAACTACGAGCCGTCCACAACTAGCACTCTGCTATTGTATCAACATGTCTAAACTGCTCCTTCACGCTACTGGTGTTCAAGGTGAACAATGATACAGCCATTGTCTCAACACTTACTATCAGTTTTTGGGTGTGAAACCACCATTTGGGGGAGGGCTGAGCTACTTTACTGGGAGGGTTGAGCTGCCTGGCACATTTCCTGTGTCTCCCTTTTCAATAGCCTCAATGAAGACTTCTGTTACGGTTTCTGGGACACCTGTTCAATCGTTTCCTTCATCCTTTAGGGGTTTCACACCGAAGATTTTGTCAATATCCTGGTGCAGTCTCTGCAGCTTTTTCTGGAATGTCGGTCCAGTTACTCTGGGGTGCCCCAAGTCTTCTACATTGTTTTTGGTGTCCAGTTGATGGTGTAGTTGTATTGTGGTTGCTCAGCATGAGAATGAATAAGATTCGTCCGGTTTTAGAATCCCTCCTTCCTTTGTCTTGTCCTCTTCCTGCTGGCTCTTTGACCTCTCTCACCATCTTCCACTTTCTTCCTGTCCTAAGGTGGTTCTGAATTTTCTGTTGTAGGTGGGTTTGGTCCTGCTTGTTCTGGTGCGTCTCTTTTCTTCCTTCTCCTTCTTGCACTTGTCCTTCCGGGTCTGGGATCTGAACATGCTCCATTCTTCTGGAGTTTCGTCTTCCCCTTCATTGCAGTCCTCTTTCAGTTTGTCCTTCTTCCCGTTTGTCCGTTTGTCCTTCTTCCCTTTCTTTCCCTTCTCCTTCTGCCTTCTTGCCGTTGATGGGGTCCCTGGTGTTTTGATTTCTTCCTCAGCGTCAGCTTCTGGCATCCGATCTGGCTCCTTCTAGTGTTCCGGGGGGGATGGAGGTCCTTTCTGTGCTCTCCCTTGGTCTGTTCCAGGTGAAGTCATTCTGCCGCAGTTGGTCCCATGGGTGGGCTTGTTGGTTCTGTATGGTGGTCCAGGCTTGCCCCAAGTTCCTTTGCGTTCTCGGTCTTCTTGGGACTGGCTGGCGGTGGTGCTGTGACCTAGGGGACTAATGCTTTATCTTTCAAGTAATTAAACTTGCTTTTCCAATAACAAGATGCCCCCTTGCTTCACACAGGAGACAGCATCAGCCCAGCCTTTTACCAACTCTCACAGAGTTAAAAATCAATAGAGAAGACTGGAGCAGATGTCACTCGTATCTAGGGTTGCCACCTTTCCAAGAGAAAAATACAGTTCATTTGTTGCTGTTTGAGGGGTCTGTAAAGGCCTGGATGTGATTCTAAATAGGACTATTAGGATCTGAATTCTTCCCGGCTCTACACAAGCTGTGTGATCAATCCTTTAGTAGTGGGTTGGTTCCATCTAGCTGGAAGCGGACGATAATAACTCCCCTCCTGAAAAATCTAACGTTAGACCCTAAATGTCCAAAACGCTGCAGGCCCATATCTTTGCTCCCGTACCCAGTGAAGATCTTGGAGTCTTGGTGAGCAGGTTGCTTTCCCAATTCCTGGAGGCAAACAACAAGCTGGAAGATGAGCAGTTTGGGGTCCGTCCAGGTCATGGGATGGAAACTGCTCTAATAACTGCTTTGGATGACCTACGAATGCGTGCAGACAGTGGGCAATTGGCCAGTTTAATTTTGCTGGTCCTGTCTGCCGCATTCGATACAGTTAATGATGCGACCCTCCTGGCAAGGCTGGAAGAAATGGGGGTGGTAGGGGTGGCTCTGAGATGGGTTCAGTCCTATTTGACCAACAGACAACAGGCGGTGGCCCTCCACCTTTTCAATCTGACTTTGTGGACATTGAGCATGGGGTTCCTCTGTGGTCCTCTATCAGCCCTGTTTTATTTAACGCTTATGTGAGGCCACTGATAGGTATGATCATGTCGTTCAACATTAGGCTGGTAAACTATGCTGATGACACCCAGCTCATTCAGTCCCTGGAGGGTGACCGTGATGGTGCGCTGGATAATTTCCATGCATGTATGCAGGAAATGGTTAAATGGTTGCGTGATAACTCCCTGCAATTTAACAATGACAAAACTGAAATCCTGCATTATCAAGTAGACAGAGTATCATCAGTCCTTCCTATTCATTTTTGGCCTATCCCCATGGACGCCCCCTTGGTACCAGTAAGGAGGGTGCGAAATTTGGGTGTCAGCTTTAATGACAAGTTGAATCTAGAGTCACACGTCAACAAGCTGGTAGGGAACTGCTACACTCTTATCAGAGAACTGCGGAAGGTGCTGCCAGTGCTTAAAGCCCAGACCAGAGCCTCAGTGGTCAGGAGCGTCATCTTGAGCCGCGTGGACTACTGCAATGCTCTGCTACTGGAGTCTCCGAGATATATGCTCGATAGGCTCCAGAGAGCTCAGGCGGCAGTAGCAAAACTTACACTTATGAGACCACATCGATCATCATCGTCACTGGCTTTGGCTGAGTTGTACTGGCTCCCGGTGGCTCAAAGGTTACAGTTTAAGTCTCTGTGCATCGTGTTCAAGGCTCTACAAGGAATGGGGCCCAAACCAATTCAAAACAGGTTTGGGTTGTATGCTCCCACACGCAGCCTTCGCTCCTCCTCAGTCAATCTGGTAATCATTCCCAAAACAAAGAAAGTAACTATGGGGGGAAGAGTGTTTTGCGTAGCAGCCGCTCGCCTCTGGAATAGCCTACCCCATGAACTGCGACAGGTCCGGGATCTGATGCTGTTTCGCAAAAAAATCAAGACCCGGATCTTTCCCGAGTATAATCCTTCCGTATGACCTTTTAGTATTTTTCTAGGTAATATTTATGTATCACAGCGCCAGGATGCCCATAGGGTTACAGTGCTCTTTATAAGTGCTCTTACAATACAATACGACTATAAACAATATTGTATGTATTCATTTGTTACATTACTGTTCTGTTTTTGTTTACTTTAATTATTAGTCATGGGTAATTGAAACAACTAAAGAACACTTTTAAAGGTGCTTTCTATTTATCTTTGGTATTTAACCCTTTCGCTGCTAATGGCGGAACAGTTCCGTCATGAGCATCGGTCGAGCTGTGCTCATGACGGAATCGTTCTGTCATGACCACACCCATTTGCATGGGGGCCCAGCACCGGAGGGGAATCGTGGGAGCATAGATGAGGTTAATGTATCTTTAGATAAAGGCCAAAAATATTCGCTTTAGGTGATTTGGCTTATTTTTGTACCAACCGGGACATCAAAATACCTGTGGTGCCAGTAGAAAACCAGTCAAGTGGAAACCGTACTCGCTTTGGAACTTTGCAGTCCCTTCTGAATACTATTCATGCTCTGAGCTCTGCTTCTTCAGCGTTCTCAAGTAACACAGGTCAATAAGTAAGGGGCAGATCCAGCGCATGTTTTTGCCTAATATTATAGGACTGGTAGTGCTGTGTGGAAAAAAAACTACAAGTCCCAGAATGCAAAGGAATAGTCCATTGTTAATTCTCACATGGGCAAACAATGGCAGAACCTAGTGGTTTCAACTATGACAAAATACTTGAACCAACATTTGTGCAAAATTGTTGTTGTTGCGAAAATCATTCATAGAGTACTGCCAAGTACCAAGCATCAGGTGTCAGACTCACGCATTTCAGTGCATTTCACTGCACTGAAATGCATTATCACACATATGAATGTGTCTCAGCTTTCAGTAAAGCGCTGCAAACTGAGTGTGTGGCAGCTGGCAGCGCACCGCCCATGGCCTTTGCGCGCTGCTCCCGCAGGCTTGGGAAGCTAGCTGCATAGCTAAGCTACGGCGCTGGCAGGCTCACTACAATGTATCTATTATTTCCGGTGGCGCCTCGCAGCTCTGAGAGTCACACAGCCGAGCCTGAAGTCACGAGGTAGTGTCCAATGGCTGCCAGAGCGGGGATTTTGTGAGAAAGGCGGCAGGCTACTGGTTTGCAGGCTCTAGCACCTGCCGCAATCTTGGCGCTCAGCTTGCAGTAGTGTCTGCTGCTCAGACCGGGCCGCTTGAACTGCTGTAATATTATCATCTTATTAGAGCCGGCGAATTCATAATTGCTGAGCCCAGGGCCAGGGAGAGAGTCGTCATGGAATCATGACTGACCAGGGCACGAGTCGGGGGACCACGCGGGTGGGTGGTGTCCCCCCACTTATTTTACAGGGTGGACCGCATCCCCCTGCTTAAAAGCTGGACCATCTAAGATGGCGAGTTACTTGCACGCACGGCCACCCCTATCTTTCTAAGATACTTACCCGCCGTCCATCTTCCAACTACAGGGCTGGCTGTCAATCTTGTGTAGCGAGCGAATGCGCTATGTATCAAAGTTCTGCTTTGCCCTCTGCAGTGTCCATGACTGGGAGGCCGGGACGGAGGGGGGATATTTTTCTATTGGCAGGCCAGGCGTGCAACACCCATTGAGCTCAAACGGCTTTAGTACCCCCCTCCTCGTGTTTGTCAGCCCAGGCAGAGACAGCTTCCCGGGCAGACACACAGCTGCACCCGAGCATTTCACAGGTCTTTAAAAGACCATTTGCTTGTGAATGAGGCTTTGTTGTTTTTCACTCCTTCTTAGAGCCCCTGAATCTTCACTCTTCATGTTGCATACCTAGCAACTCTTTGGAGCTCAGTTTTGAGGGGAGAATGGAACCGGAATAACCCAAACAGAGATTTAGAAACGTGAATGCGCCCTGCAGACGACTTTCTCTGATCGCACAGATGCTCCAAATCAGCACAAGGTGACGCTTAAATAAACTGGTGATACACTGCCAGCGCGTGCAGGAAATCTATCATTCTACAGAGCAGTCACCTAGCGGGAACTGATAAAGGCCACTTTCTTTTTGCGCTGCAAACCGACGGCACCACAATAAAGCCTTTGAAAGTAGTCCGATTTCATGATGAAGAGATTTAGGCCTGAAGTAGAGGCGTGAACCTGGGTAGAGCCACCACCGAGGGAGCTGATGAATAGAAAGCAAGGAATCTGTGGCAGAAGCAGGGGAGAGAGAAATACAATAAGGAGGGAAATAAAGAGAGGAGGAAAATACAGCGAGGAGGAAAATTCATCGAAGAGGGAGATTTAGTCAAGAGATATATGGAGCGAGGAATAAAAAACTGTGGGGCAGATTTTCAAGACCCTTGCGACACTTTTGCGTCACATTTTCAACATGGGAAAAGTGACGCAAAATTGGTGCAAGTGCCTTGTAAATCTGCCCCTGTGAGACTAGAAATAATGTGGCAAGTGAAATGCAGCGAGGAGGGAAATGTAGAGAGGCGAGAGATGAAGCGAGCAAGAAAAACTGGGAAGAGAAATAATACGAGGTGTTGCAATTTTCCATGCTGTCCAGCTGCTGGCCTATAATTCATGAAAGACAGCATGGAGAGTCACTTAAAAGTGGGACGATGTTCTGTATTTATCACTTTTAAAAATAAATACAGACAGAAAACTCATTATTTTCTGTCTTTATTTATCTGTAAAAAATCTGTGAAAAATCGGGGAGCCTTACACATAATCATCTTGAAAACTTGGCATGCCATGTTTTCGTATGCCTCACTTACAGCCCTTAATGGTTTGACCAATGTAGTTGTATGCCAAACTTCATCCACATTTGGGTTCTTAATTCCTCCACACAGGGACCTTAAATCACAGGCCTAAGTACTGACCAGCTTCAATTGTTAAATCTTGCAATACGTGCAAATGATAGATCTGCTACACATTTGATGTCACTTCCTGTTGTGATGCCACTCCCTGTTGTGATGTCACTTCCTGCTGTGATGCCACTTACTGCTGTGATGTCACTTTCTGCCATGATGTCACTTCCTGTGACACCACCTAACTTGGAAGGTCCCCCCACTTCTTTTTATAGGACTTGTGCCCTGCCCTGTGACTGACCATGATTATCACCAGTTGCAACGGCCGTAGGACCGGCGGAAGGTAATGAGGACACTTGGCAGCCTGGACTAAAAGCGAGCGGCAAACGGAAATGATTGCCATTGGGGGGTGGCTCCCGGGCTGAGCCTGCTGCCTTGCAGAGTCACCAATGCTTGTCATGCTGTCTGCAGTGGTGCAAAACTCAAGACCAGTAAGTAGTATTGGCCACTGCCACCCACCCGTGTGTGTACTGGCAGTGTGTTAATAATAACACAAACTATTTCCAATGTTGCCAAACAAATTATTTTCATTGGGTTCCCTTTCTTTTAAGCCTTATTACGCACGTACTAGAAACAATACTTTCCTCAGACTCCAACCACATAAACTTTTTTTTTAGGGACTCTGTCCGAATGCAGCTGTCGCTCTTCAGTTTTTCAAAGGTGACCTGCTGGGTGCATTGGCAGCTTTGCAGCACAGCTGATCATTCAGGGGCAGATTTACAGGCCCCTTGCGCTGCCAGTACGTCACTTTTTGGGATGCACTGGCAGAGCATTTCTCTGCCCCATATTTACAAGGACAGAAAAAGCCTTGCGGTACTGCAGCACTTTCTTGAAGATCTACCCCTCAGGGCGCTCAGAAACCTCCACTAAATGCTACCAGCAGGTGCTTATTTACAAGTTACTTAAGACCAGTAATGCAGTTGTTGGTCGTGAAGTACTGTGATCAAAAAGCGCCTCCTTCTGGATGGCTGCAACTGATTTATTATTGTATCAAAATATAATTAAGTGCATGCACGTTTGTCATCAGCTTCTGTGAAGTTGCTGTTACAGCATGAGAGGAAGTGCAGTGTTTCCATGGTATTCACAGGGGTGGCAAACATGTGCCTATGCAGTGCTGTGCATTGTTTGCTTACTTCCTATACTTGGAATAGACTACACACAGCACAATAGGACGGTTTGTGGGAAAAACAATCCCTCTTGTTCATCAAACTTTCATTTCAAGAGTTGGAGCCATGTGTTTCACTTGCGCACTCATGGTCAGATTTACAAGCCCCTTGCGCCACTTTTGAGTCACTTTTCCCATGTTAAATTACGCAAATGTGGCGCAAGGGCCTTGTAAATAAGTCCGGCACCGGCGAACGCTGCGCGTGCCGAATGTCACTATTGCGACAGGGGCTTTACATTCAGTGAGGTAGGGGGTGCCCCCAGTGCTTTAAATGGGCCGGCACTGTCCGGTACGGAGTACCGGCACTTTTTTATTTTTAGAGGGAGAGTACCAGCACTTCTCAAGAGAAATGCAATACTTTTAATTGGAGTACCGGCACTTCTATTTTTCCATTTCAAGCACTGGGTGCCTCCCTGGCTGCCAAAGGTGCTGGCGAGTGTTGGGGTGTTCTGCAGATCCGGGGAGCATAAGGTGGGAAATATGGAAACTAATCATTTGAAAAACATCCCGAAGTGTCCGCAAATGAATAGAAAACCTGCCAAAGAATATCTTAATCGTAAACAAGATTTTAAGAATCATTTAAAACTTTCATTCATGTTCTGATTCACGCACGCTCTCTTTTCTAAGAAGTAGAAAAATTTCTTTTTTCACCGAAAGATTCAGTCTCCTTAGAGACTGTCAAAAATTGCAATGTCGACTATATTTCAAGTCGCCACAGCGGGGTATTGGGTAAAGTTTTCAATAAGCAATAATCGCGCCTCGGTTAAACCTCATTGGCTACGATACTGCCACTGCGCAAAGCTAAAGAACATACTGTGAATTACGGGCCCGCTCCTCGTAGTACCTTATGTTACGGAGAGTTAATATAGTTTGTATCAGTCCGAGGCATAAAGATAGCACTGTTGACTTATGGCAGGAAAAAATGAATGTGATAGCGTTGTTTCTGAGATTTCTATCAGCTCTCTGGCGTCAAACGTTTACCTGGAACGCGCAGAGGATCATGGGAAACTGCATAGTAAGTAGCTCGTGGGACCGAGCCCTGCACTGGTTCCGGTGTTTCATGTTGCGGGCGGGGCTTGGTGCTGCCGGTGCGTTGGAGGAATGGAGGCAGCAGCGTCACAGGCACGCGGACTATGAATACATATACCCAAAGGAGGCGTGGACATAATGTAACGAAATATATAAACAATACTGTCATTTTTTCGATATAGCCTTTACTGCGGGAGTGACGTTTCACTGAGCTGCTCTGTTGAACTTGCAGCATTTCAGTCTCAGATTGAAGAGGTGCAATTCTGGCTTCGTGGTTTTCAAATCATTTCTCCTCCGGATCTGAAATTCAAGGGATTCATTTTACTATAACTGAAAATTATTAACCACTCAAGAGAAATAACTGTTTTAGACTGCAGCTTTTTTGGGGTTGGAATTCGTGCTCGCTAAAAGGCATTTTCAATCAGGGATCTCCAAACAGTCATCAGGAGCTACTGGCAGCTGGCTGGCACTCCTTGAGCAGCTTGCAGTCCAACATCTCCCTTTAGCGGCCTGTTTTAGCAAAACTTTATTGTTTCACTTAATGTAAGGCCCATTTTCAGTACTTCCTGCCCCCACCCAATCCAGCTGCTCCGATTGGCTGAATTCAGCTGAGCCCTGGGAGAGGAGGGGTGATGCGGGTGATGGCAATGCCAGAACCCAGCACAGCCGCATTAGGCTGCCCACAGTCAACCACACTGCCTGCCTCTGCAGCTCGGCACAGAACTTCCATGCTACACTACCAGTCCTGCAAAGTACCACGCTTCAGGCGTTAGACTTACGCATTCTAATGTGATCTGCATTACCACATTTAAATGCATTAATCACGCACTTTGAGCGCTGTGATCACCTGCATGCTGTGAGGGATGAAGCAGGGGGATCTCGACCGTTTGAGCTGCATTTGATTACAGCAGAGTGGCGTCTAAGTGCTCTGCTGAATGAAGGACAGCCGTCCCCTAGATCACGGGCCTGGTGACTCTGAGAGCAGGTACCACTCATTTCCGAATCAGTTTCATGTGTCTATTTATTTAATGCATTTTTATATAGCGTCGACTTTACCCAAAGTTGTCAGAGTACTTTACAATAGAACCAAATAAGTTGCGTAAGTAGAGTTACACAGTAACAAGTTGCACATACAATGAGGATAATGAAAAAAAACAAAGGTGGCAAAATTAGGTTAATACAGGTAAAGAATACATATTTACAAAGTTTGGCTCATGTGAATGCCAAGCGGCCTTGAGGGTCATGAAATGGGTTGAATTATTCCTGGAAGTATGTAGAGGTCATTAGACGAGTGTGCGACTTCATTACGAAGTCAGCAGCAATTATTTTCATTAGGGTTACTTGAGGTTAAGGCTGAAATTTGTTTACTTTATTTTTTTTTGTGCATAATGGCAGATGCAGCAGCGGCTCGCACAGGTAAATGCTGTGGGGCGGGGTCGGAGCAGGGTGGGGTGGTAGTGGAATCAGACATACGAGAGGAATATGAAAAGTAACTAAATAAATAAATAAAACCACTTACCTTGCGATGGCCGCATCGCTGAAGTTGGCGATGCGGCGAGCCAAAGGAAAATGGTTTTATTTATTTATTTAGTTACTTTTCACATTCCCGTCGGATGTTCCATTCCACTATCCCCCACCCTGCCCCGCCCAGCCCCACAGCATTTACCTGTGAGAGCTGCTGCTGGGCAGATGGGAAGTTAAATCTTTGTATTTATTCTTAAGAACATAAAACATGGAAATTAAGGGGCAGATTTACAAGCCCCATGCGCCTCATTTACGCCGCAGTTGCGTCTCTTTTGTGACGCAGCGGCGGCGCAAATCCTGCACCATGGTGAGGGGTACTTACAAAATAAGCATCTGGGAGATGCATCACGTTGTAATGCCCTGCGCCACATGTAGGCGTTCCTGTGTAGGAGGGGGCTTCCGGCGCAGGAATGCCTCCTAAAAGTGGCTGAGTGAAATCTACAAGATTTCACTCAGTCACTTTTAGGCGCATGCTGCGTCAAAACTCTGCGCCTGCCTGAAGCAGGCATAAGGATTGATGCAGCAATAACTAAATAGGGCCCTCAGAGCATTGCTGGAGTTGCGTCGCACTTGCGACGCAACTCCAACAATGCGCCACTTTTACAGCACAGATACGTCACGCATCTATCAGCCTGATTCATCAAGCATAATTGCGCTCGCAAAGGGCCAGATTCTGAGAATCTGGCCCTTTGCAAGTGCAATTTTTGCTTTTGGGATTCATCATCCCAAAAGCAAAAGTCTCTATTTAAGAAATCGCATATTTGCGAGGAATTGGATTTAAGGAATCTCTAATAGAGATGCCTTAAATCCAATTCATCAACCAATTAGAAAATGCGAAATCGCAATATTTGGTCGCAATTTACCACCAAGTCTGACTTGGTGGTAAATTGCGAAAAAAGAGTAAAAAGCACTTTAGTGCATTTTTTTCTTTTGCATGTTACACACACACATGTTCTTTGGACATGTGTGTGCGCAACACCTGTTCAAATGTGCATTTAAGGGGTGCTACAGGGTGTCCTTTGGACACCCCTGGCACCCTTCAAATCGCTATCTTATTTGCGATTAGCAAATTGCTAATCGCAAATAAGGAATACTCCCCATTCATTCCTATGGGTCTTTTGAATGGGGAGTTTTTCCTTATTTGCGATTAGCAATTTGCTAATCGCAAATAAGGAATTTGTAGGAATCACATTTTATTTAGCGATTCCTACATGAATACCGTTTTGCAAGACTCTAATAGCGATTCCTTATGATTCTCTATTAGAGACTCGCAAAACGGTACCTTGATGAATCAGGCTGTATGTTGTTTTTGCCCCATGGTGAGGCGCATTGTAAATGCGGCGCATCCATGATGGCGGAGCTGTGGCACACAATAACTGGCGCATCCCTGCTGATATGCAGGGATGTGCCAGTTATTGTAAATATACCCCCAGGTCTTCGTATGCATGACTCCACAGAGTGCCAGCTGTGCTGATTCGCTGCATTGCGAGTTTCAAAACATCCCATAAGTAGCTGCAGGTTAATATGTTTGCCAATTATAAACATTCTTAAGATATCCATTGTGCTGTGATGTTCATTTGAACTCGGCTGTAAAGCGCATTTTGCTAGGCACAAGGGCAAAACTTTGTTGGTCTTAATCTTGTAAGTGTCATAGTCACTGGTATCTTCTTCATAATTTAATTTACTTTTGAGTGTTCAGCCTCTCACTCTCTCTGCGAGTCAGCTGTCGTGGCTGAGTAATTATAATTTATTTGCAGGCAGCGGAGATCATCTGCGCTGGGGCCTCTCACATCCTGTTTGGTACATGTGGGTCTCATAGTGTCCTTCCATTTCTGGTGCTTTGCAGCAGTTTTAAGATCTTCTTAGAGTTTCTCGTTGCTCAAATGGGTGAAATTTATTGAAATGCATTTCCCTCATGTTCACTGCTTGATTTTTCTCACTGGAAGTGTCACTCATAGTCATTGAATGTCACTCATAATTACACTGAAAATATGAAAACGTCACACATGCCAATCTAAAACCTTGGCAGCTATGTATATTCATTTGGAACATGACTGTTCTGTCTGTTTACTTTAATTATTAGTCATGGGTTATTGAAACACTCCAGAACACTTTTAAAAGTGCTTTCTGTTTATCTTTGGTGTATAAAGTATCTATAGACAAAGCCTAAAAATACTGGCTTTAGGTGATTTTGCTTATTTTTGTATCAGCTGGAACATCAAAATACCAGTGGTGTCAGTAGAAAACCGTCCAGGTGGCAGCCCTACTCACATTGGAACTTTGCAGTCCCTTGTGAAATACTATTCATGCTCTGAGCTCTGCCTATTCAGTGTTCTCAAGTAACACAGGTCAATAAGTAAGTGGCAGATCCAGTGCATGTTTTTGCCTAATATTATAGGACTGGCAGTGATGTGTGGGGAAAAAAAACGACAAGTTCCAGAATGCAAAGGAATAGTCCTTTGGTAATTTTCACATGGGCAAACAATGGCAGAACCTAGTGGTTTCAACAATGACAAAATACTTAAACCAACATCCGTGCAAAATTGTTAAAAATGACTGTTGTTGCAAAAATCATTCATACAGTCCTGCGAAGTACCACGCATCAGGCGTTAGACTTATTTTATTTGATGCGATTTTATATAGCGTGGACTTTACCTGAAGTTGTCAGAGTCCTTCAAAACAGGAACAGTAACGTTACATGAGGAGAAAATTACAAGTGGGCATGTTACAAAAGCAAACGTTACGTTACATGAGAAAAAAGTGACAATTGTGCATGTAACAAAAGCAAACAAGATACAAGGGGGCATATTATCAACGCTGTGCAAAAAATATCGCACAGCTTTGATATCGTGGAAAAATCTATCGCCGATTTCACATTGCCTGTTAGCAGCGTATTCTCAACGCTAAAGCCAACAGGTGATCTGAAATCGTCGATAGGTCGCATTAGCGCGTGAAAACAAGTGCTGTTTTCACGCGCTAATGTGTGCCTTGATAATATGGGGGGTGGATTCAGCTTTATGATCCACCCCCTCATGTTAGCAATGCCTAACACGTACTAAAAGCAGGCGTTGGGAGACCTGCGATAGACGCGTTTATCCCAGGTCTCCTACTCCCAAGGCCTGCCTTGTGAATAGGGCAATCCCACCTCCAACCACATTTTACATGTGGTTAGACGTGGGAACGCCCACCATGCATCTCATTAGCGTTTTTCATTGCCCCCAGCGTGGGGGCGATGAATAACACATGAAATGCGTCGCTAACCGGAGTTAGCGACGCTTTGATAATAGGGCGATTATTAATTCATGCGTTAGCAACCGGAAAAGGTCGCTAACACATGAATTAAGGCCCTTGATAATATGCCCCAAGAAGAGGTAGCAAACAATACGTTCCAAGAGGAAAAAGTGACAAGTGTGAATGTTACATAAGCATACAAGATACAGGTAGAGGTATAACACTGCAATAAGTGGCAGTTACTCAGAACACAAGAACACACTAGGAAGGCACTTCTATAGGCATGGAGTACAGAATTTACTATAGTTTAAGAACTTCTTTGAGGAAACAGAGAGAGTATGAATTAGATTTGGAAGTGTCTTTGAAGGAGGAGAAATTTGTGGTCAGTTTTGAAGGACCAGGAAGAGGTGGTGGTCCGGAGCTGAGGCGGAAGTGAGTTCCAGATTCTCACTGCATTGCCTAAAAAGGATTGGACCATCAATCTTTCCTTTTTGAAAGTGGGAGGTTCAAGCAATACATTTTCTCATTTCGTGATGGTCTAGAGCCTCCAGAGAGTTTCAGTTTATTTACCAAGGAGCGAGGAGAGGAGGAGTGCAAGGCATTGTGGGTGATCCAGGCAGTCTTGTAGATAGATCTTGCCTCGATGGGAAGCCAACAGAGGGAAGATAAAATGGGTGTGATGTGGTCGCTTCTTTTGGCCCCATATATGAAACGAGCTGCTTAGTGGAGAACAGATTTAAGGGGAGACAGGTGGGATTTGGGGAGGCCAGTAAGAAGAGAATTTCAGTACTCCAATCTAGAGAGAACCATTGATTGGATCAGGGTTTTTAGATCTTTCTCTGGGAAGAAGCGTTGAATCCCCCAAAGAAGGCGCAGTTGGTATCGAGCAGACTTTGCAATGGAGTTGATGTGGGAGATTAGATTGAGTCTTTTGTCGAGTATGACACCAAGGGATTTTGCGCTGTCGACAATGATGGGATTATTGTTAAGTAGATTCATCTGATCCAACCATGATTGAACCAGAGGAGGAGAAAGTGAGGAGGAGATGAGGAGGAATTCAGTTTTGGAGGGATTCAGGATGAGTTGATGAGTTAACATCCAGTTTTGAATGAAGTCGAGAGTAGAGTTTAGGATGGAGAGATCGTGTGTGGAGGACACCTTAAGGTAGATTTGAGTGGCGTTTGCATAGAGATGATAGAGGACCCCAGATTTACTTAGGAGATTTCCCAATGGTTCTAAATAGAGATTGAACAATGTGGGTGCAAGTATAGAGCGTTGAGGAACGCCTTGACCTACCGCCAAAGGAGATGAAAGACTGTCCGCTATTTTGACCATTTGGGATCTATCAGAGAGGAAGGAAGCAAACCATTTAACGCATTTCAGTGCATTCCACTGCACTGAAATGCATTGTCACGCATATGCATGTGTCTCAGTTGTCACTAAAGCGCTGCAAACTGAGTGTGTGGCAGCTGGCAGCGCGCCGCCCATGGCCTATGCATGCTGCTTCCGCAGACTTGGGGCGCTTGCTGCACAGCTAAGGTGCAGCACTGGCAGGCTCACTGCAATTTATCTATTATTTCCTGCGCAACTCTAAAAGTCACACAGCCGAGCCTAATGGTTGCCACAATGGGGAGTTTGTGAGAAAGGCGTCAGGCTACTGGTTTGGCGCTCAGCTTGCAGAGCTGCCTGGGGTTCACACCGGGCCGTCCGCTCCGCTGTAATATTATCATTTTATTATGGCCAGCGAATTCATTATTACCGAGCCCAGGGCCAGGGAGAGAGTCGTCACGGAGTCATGGCTGACCATGACTGTGACCGATCGCAGCCGAAAAGACGGAACGCAACGAGGACACCTGGCAGCCTGGACTAAAAGCGAACGGCAAACCGAAATCATTGCGGGTGGGGGTTGGCTCCCGGTCTGAGCCTGCTGCCTTGCAGGGTCACCGATGCTTGTCACGCTGTCTGCAGTGCTGCAAAATTCAAGACCAGGAAGTAGTACTGGCCACTGCCACTCACCGTGTGTGTACTGGCAGTGTGTTAATAATAACAAACTATTTTCAATGTTGCCAAACAAACTATTTCCATTGGATTCCATTTCTTTTCAGCCTCAATACTTTCCTCAGACTCTAAGCACATATACTTTTTAGGTCTCGCCTATCCCATTCCGCAAGGAATGGATAGGGGAGAATTATAGTGGGCAAAATAAGTTCTCAAACCATCGGGCGGATTTCAAACAGTTCACGTGAACACAAGCACACGCTTTTCCATCGCTCCCGAGCCGCCTGCCTCCGAGAGCTTCACTTCAAAGGGCTCCGCTCCCCCGCCCACTGCTTCACACTTCACGGCCGCCAGGCCGTGTCTCCCATTTCTCAGCTTGTTTAATTACTCGTGCCTACAGCTGAATGCATCCTCCATTCAGGTTCCCAGCAGTTCTCCATAACCAAAGACGGTCTAATTGGAGACATGCAGAGGTGAATCTTCTGTAGCTAAGAGACAGTCCCCAGCTCACGTCGGCTCCCAGCTAGCATCACTCACGCCTCCTCGTAGTTCAGGCTTTCTCGTTGTTGCTCAGCAAACAAGGATGCTTCAATCAAGACACGTGGAGTTGAGCCTATTGTTGCTAGGAGACACCAGCATGCTCCATGCTCGCTACACTATGCAATGTCATGTGGTGCACTTTGAGCTCTTCTGACGCTCAAGCCACCGCTTTACAGTTGAAAGTGTGAGAGGCTACCCAGGCACTGCCACAGCCAACAGTCAACTCCTTTAGAATCACCAGTCATGTCATTACACCTTAGCCACCATTTAAACCTTCTAGAAGGTGATATCATTATACATGTACAGAACACATTATACAAGTACAGAACACCACACGCACCTTCTCATTTAATAACTGTTTCATCAAAATTCGGCCAATGGGGCAGATTATATAAGGAGTTCAAGGCTGGACCCCAAAGAACCCGAGCTGTCATTAGTTTAACATTTTTACCTGCAAGGGCCTCCCACGTTATAAGAATATTTTGTCCTTAGCTGTAGAGTGGTCGAATTGGTAAAAAAACCAGTGTCCGTCTATTAAGATAAGCAGCCACCATACTCACATTTCTTCAACGCGGCGCTCCCGTCGGAAACGCCACACGTGAAGACCATCTGTTTTAAACTAACACGGAGGTGTAACCCAAACCCAGTGACCATATGGCAGTTCAATCCAAGCCAGTCACAGCTTGAAATGTATAGTGTTATATGGTTGTTCTGTTAGTCACGGCGTAAAGATTTTGTAAACACGCATTAATAGCGAGCAATTACTTTGGTGGCTCCAGATAACATTTCACTCACAATGGATATTTCCCTTAGTACAAGTAGGTGGATTTAATAAATTAATTTTTCGCATGAATGCTCATGCAAATGGGGGTGGACTGAGTATTAATTTTATGTTGACATTCTCGGTAAAACAGTGGATTTTTTTTTCTTCATTTTTATGTTATATAACTAGGTTACAAGGGTATGTTTATGGGAACCGAGTAGAATATTTATGGGTCCTTTTTACTATTTCAGTTACCCGTGACAAAGGTCTGCAGAGCCCGAGATAAGCGCAACCCCTGCATCACTCAACGCAACCACAGCATCACTCAGCGCAACCCCTGCATCACTCAAGGCAACCACTGCATCACTCAACGCAACCCCTGCATCACTTAGCGCAACACCTGCATCACTCAGCGCAGCCCCAGCATCACTCAGCGCAACCCCTGCATCACTCAGCGCAACCCCTGCATCACTCAGCGCAATCCCTGCATCACTCAGCGCAACCCCTGCATCACTCAGCGCAACCCCTGCATCACTCAGCGCAACCCCAGCATTACTCAGCGCAACCCCTGCATTAGTCAGTGCAACCTCTGCATCACTCAGCGCAACCTCTGCATCACTTAGCGCAACCCCTGCATCACTTAACGCAACCCCTGCATCACTCAGCGCAACCCCTGCATCACTCAGCACAACCCCTGCATCACTCTGCGCAACCCCTGCATCACTCAGCGCAACCCCTGCAATACTCAGTGCAACCCCTGCATCACTCAGCGCAACCCCTGCATCACTCACCGCAACCCCAGCATCACTCAGCGCAGCCCCAGCATCACTCAGCGCAACCCCTGCATCACTCAGCGCAACCCCTGCATCACTCAGTGCAACCCCTGCATCACTCAGAGCAACCCCTGCATCACTCAGCGCAACCCCAGCATCACTCAGCGCAACCCCTGCATCAGTCAGTGCAACCCCTGCATCACTCAGCGCAACCCCTGCATCACTTAGCGCAACCCCTGCATCACTCGACACAACTACAATATCAATCAGCACCACCACTTTATCAATCGGCACCACCACATAATCACTCGGCACCACCGCAGCAACACTCAGCACCACCACCGCACCACTCAGCATCACCGCATCATCACTCAACGCTACACAACCATCACTCAGCACCACAACATTATAAATCAACACCACAACATTATCAATTTGAACCACCACAGCACCACTCAACACCACAGCCCCTCTCAACACAACAGCACCACTCAACGCCACATAATCACTCAGCACCACTGAATGCCACAGCACCCCTCAACGCCACAGCACCCCTCAACGCCACAGCACCCCTCAATGCCACAGCACCCCTCAACACCACAGCACCATTCAATGCTACAGCACCACTCAATGCCACAACACCACAGCACCACTCAGCACCACAGCATCCCTCAACACCACAGCATCACTCAACGTCACCGCATTACTCAACGCCACAGCATTACTCAATGCCACAGCATCACTCAAAGCCACAGCATCACTCAACGCCCCAGCACGATTCAACGCACAGCACGACTCAACACCACAGCACTACTCAACACCACAGCATGACTCAACACCACAGCACGACTCAACACTACAGCACGACTCAACACCACAGCACGACTCAACACCAGAGCACGACTCAACACCACAGCACCACTCAACACCACAGCACTACTCAACACCACACTGAGGTACCGGGTTTTATAGTCCCGGCGGTGCCAGGGGAAACACCCATAGACCTCTTTGAATCCTTCCTGTTTTGGACCACAGAAACACAGAGTCTTCTAGGTGATATCAAGGATCGAGTTTATTGGCTGCAACCAAGTAACAAGTGTCCTAGAAGTACAACTGCACGAAGCGCATGTATGTTCTCAGGAGACTGCTCGCTTTTACGGAATCAGCCTTCTCTTTTTATACAAAATATTACACCTCAGGCGAGGATTCTTTGTTTTTACAGTTGGTCATATAAATACTTCTACTACAAAGAAAGGGCAGAGTCATGATGGCAGGCCCCTATTTTAGTTGGTCCAGTTCGTGATAGATTACCCAGAAAGGCCCAGAGCTTCCATCAGATATCGATGAACTCTCAATAAAATCGGGCACCTCCCCCTTGTAAAACTAGTCATAAAGAAGAAACGGGGACAGGTGTGTGTGTGATTAGCCATAGCGGGTATGCGAAGAATGGTTTATGACATGTTATGCCTTGATACTCATCTCGTTCGGCCACTGAGATGCGAACTGCCCGAACAGGTTCGGCTTGAGGCAGTGGAGTCAGCTCGCCCAGGTCACAGAGGAGTCAGCAAAGGTGTACGTGTCCTTCCAGGTCGAATTCGGCTTTGGTCATTTTGACTATGTAAGGGCAATCACAAAATGGATGCCGCTCACAAAATGGAACCCGAGGGTTCAAGACGAGAACTATGATTTCGGGGTGATTGCGTCACTTGAACATGACGCAAATGCTTGGGTATAGTGTCCCGATCATTACCGGTCTGCTGATACCAAAATCGTCATAATACGATGATATTTTTGACACGAGTGTAGAGCTTCGGTACCACATAATAGCAGGGTCCAGAATTTTCAATACCATAGACCCTCCTTTTGCCCTTATATAGGCAATAACTTATACTCATGCTAGTCTGAGTCTAGGTCTGTGTACATAAAGTCATTGAGATGCTGTTGTAGCATCATCCTATTACTTAGTTCATCCCTTGATACAGGCTTCCTTACACAGGATGCAGCGCAGAGGCCACATATTGCAGGAGCGCACTGTACACACAGACAGAACATGAACACAATGGCTAAGACCATCCCAATGACCATCAGAATCTTCCATCCCCAGGAAGATATCAGTTCCCAGAACCACCCCATTAAGGACCGGTCTCCTTCATCCATGTGAATGGACTCGGAAATTTTATGCAGTTTGGAGATGGCCTGGTATACTGTCGTAGCGTTATCTGGGATGAAAATACAGCAACTGGAGTGGATCACCTTACATACCCCACCACGGTCTGCAAGTATGACATCTAGGGCGACCCTGTTCTGAAGAGTCATAAGGCGGTCCGACTGGAGCTCCGCAGTCAAGTTACTAAGGGCACCAGCCGTTTCGATCACGGTGGATTCAACTACTCTTGTCAATTGGCGAATGTTCCTGCTGTTCACCATAGGCCCCCAAAACGGCAGAAAACCTTTTGCGAAATCCCCAAACTCCTATTCTGCAGTGTCGTCTTTACTCACAACACCCCTAACTGTCCTTGTCCTGTGGTAATCTGCTTCGGCCGTGTAGGTGGGTGGCAGCAAGAATGAGACAAAACATGAGCCTGAAAAATCAGGGGGCAGCCATGTATACGCTCTATCGTGGCAGATGAAGTAGGTACCTTTAGCTGCTAAGAACGAAGGGGAGGTCTGGGTCGGGAAAACATATGTTTCAGTACAGACACTCTTCCCTAACTGAGCTCTTGGGTTTTTGCCATTTCCCTGCAGACATAGGTGACCCTGATGGGGTACTATCCAGATTGGGGGCGATTTCTTTGCTCGCTGGTTCTCACTCAAGGAAATTCCATATTTTGTTATATTCCATCTACTGTAAGCCTTCAATTCATCTCTGGGAATCGCTCTATACGTGTCGATATCTCTACTCATATTTCTGATTCCCGCCACTAGTGCCTGGTTGCTCGAGTTTCTTTGTGGGGTATATGGTTCGAGGGCAAATAGGAACATCGTTTGAAATGCCCACAAAGAACCATCGCAGCTAAATGGCAGGACAAAATACGGGATGCCTTTATCTGTCGTATGTGGCATAAGTCCACATACCCAACAATTTGTCGTGTTCATTACAGACTGGTGCTGGTGTAGGAGCTGAACGAATGAGTTGTTTATAAATTCTAATCTTCTAGCAGACTCGTGTTCAGGTAGAGGGTGAAAAGAATGCGGGGAAACAGTTGGAGGAGGTGTGGGCTGTGTGGTGTGTGCAAACGATACTCGAAAGGTGTATAAAGCATAGCCTATTACATCATTATGCTACACAACATGAAAATACATATTATTAAAAATCGTGTTTTTGCCATCACAGTGCATGTTCTCGTTCCAAAGTTCGTTGATCTGGCAGGTCTCTCCATCTTGGGAAACTCCATCCTCTAAGTTGCTGCCCGCGGTGGGAGATTGTTTCTGCTAAGGAGTGCTTCTGTCAATCCCGGGTAACTCCCTTGAACCAACAGAACTGTCGACCTAACCGTCTTCAGCTGCACTCCAAAGACTGTGGCAACCGCGACCATAGCTGCAGAACCGGATGGCGGTTCAAAAAAACAAAAATGAGCAGGTTTCTTGGATGAGAGAGCTGCATAATCAAAAAGGAGAAAAAAAATTATTTGTCCATAGTCATAGGTCTTGGCCTCAAGTTGTAACGGTTTCTGCCAGGCGCTGTCTGGTCCAGAAACAAGAGCTCAGGCTCGGTAGTGTTCAATTGAATTGATGGAGGCACAGCCTCTTGCAAAATGTCGTCGCTCTCCTTTTCAGAATTTGTCCCCTTTATACGTGCATCGCTGAAGGGTAGGAATCGAGGCACACTCTCAGCCTCAGAGTCAGCAATTCCCTCCTGGACCCACCGGTCATACGGAAGGGGCAGAGAGACCCTCTTGCAATGGTGTCCGTGCACCAAATGTTTCTTTCCCTCCACTCGAACGGCAGACCTCGTGGAGAGGAGGACTAGGTGGGGACCAGTCCAGCAGGGCTCATCGTTCTTTGTCCGCTGGAAGTTTCTCACAAGGACATAGGTTCCAGGATTGATAGGGTGTCCTGGAGCTTATGAGGCCTGGGGTAGGATGTCGCGGACCTGTTGGTGTAAAACACGCAATTTAGCCGTCAATTCATACAGGTAGTCAAGCAGTACAGGGTGCTCTATTTCACTGAACCTGGTGGGCCTTGGCACTCCCCATATGTTGGCCGGGCGGCCGAACACAATTTCGTGTGGACTGAGTCCCACTCTAGAGTGAACAGTCATCCTTGTGGATAGGAGTGCCAAGGGCAGAGCGTCAGGCCATTTAAGACCAGTGCTTGCTTGGATCTTGGCAAGTTTCAACTTTAGCGTGCCATTATAGCGCTCTACTAGTCCGGCTGATTGGGGGTGATTTGCAGCGTGGAACTTCTGTTGTATGCCTAGTCCCTCACACACTTTCTTCATCACTCGTCCCACAAATTCACTCCCATTATCACTCCAAACCATTCTAGGCATTCCAAACCTAGGGAAGAACTCTTTGACAAGGGCTTTGGCTGTGGATAAGGCAGTGTTGTCCTTTAGGGGGTATGCTTCGACCCATTTTGAAAAGGCACAAACAACAACGAGTACGTATTTCAAATTGTTGCACCTTTCCATGTGGATGAAATCTAGCTGCAAAACCTCAAACGGATACGTTGGAGGCGCAAAATGACCAGCTGGAGTTGGGGTTCCCTTACCAGGATTGTACTTCAGACACACCATACAATTCTTGACCACATTCTCTGCACACTTAGGGATTCCACTATTCTGCCATACTGGAGCCAACAACTTGCAGATCCCTTTCACGCTGATATGAGCCATTCCATGAGCCATTGTCACCACTGCAAGCACGTACGCATCAAGTAGCAACCATCTCTGATGCTCTGATAATTCGACCCAACAACCATTTGCATCCATTCTACTCGTACTTTCTCTCCACATGTTCAACTCTTTCTCTGTGGCCTCAGTTTGGATAGACTTCACACTCTCCATTGTATCTTCACACATACCAACATCACCAATCCATCTCGCAGGGCTTACAACATACATTCAACTCATTACATTCCTTGCAGTTTCTTTTGCAACTTCATCCGCAAACGCATTTCCGCGACCAACATCATCCGTGACCTTTCTGTGTGCACTGCACTTTACGATCGCAACTTGTAGCGGCAAGGTCAGTGACTCGAGAAGCTCATTTACTAACTGACCATGTTGGATCTTAGTACCATGCGATGTCAGGAACCCACGTTCACTCCACAATCGTCCAAAACTGTGAGCCACGCCAAAGGCGTATTGGCTATCCGTGTACACATTCACTCGCCTTCCTTTTGCCAACACACATGCTCTCGTAAGTGCAATCAATTCTGCTGCTTGTGCGGAATTGTGGGGGATACGTGCAGCTTCAACAATCGTATGCAAAGTCGTCACAGCATATGCTGCAGTCGTGTTACCATTCGGCAACTTAAAACACGAACCATCAACCCATAAAGCATCATCACATTCAGGAAAAGGAGTGTCCTGTAAATCTACTCTCCCTCTTGTCTCCTCTTCTGTCCTAAAACAGCAGTCATGTTCTTCGACCTCATCTGTCTCTACTTGAATGGGCAATAACGTTGCTGGGTTCAGTGCGTCGCACCTCTTTATGTGTATGTGACTCGCTAATAGTGTCAGCTCATAACTTGACAATCGAGCACTAGTTAAATGCTGTGTCCTTGTTCTGTTTAGCAGAATGTCTACTGCATGTGGGACCATGACAATCAGTGTATTATTCATTACTAGCCCAGCAGACTGTCGAATACAGACAGCTGCTGCCGCAGTGGCCCTCAAGCAACTTGGCAAAGCCTTAGCTACCGGATCTAGAGTCGCCGAAAAATACGCGCATGGACGCTGTTTGTCCCCAAAAGATTGTGTCAGGACTGATAACGCACAACCTTCCTTCTCATGGACATATAATGTAAAAGGCTTACTGTAGTCGGGGGTACCCAATACAGGAGCCAAACACAATGCATCACTCAATTCGTAAAAGCTCTTCTGACACTCTTCAGACCACGGAATAGGTTTCGGTGTATCCTTGCAAGTTAATGCCACCAAAGGTTTGGCCAACAAGGAGAAATTCGGTATCCATTGTCTGCAATATGATGTAATGCCCAAGAAAGCACGCACTTCTCTCTGTGTCCTTGGGACACTCAATTTTGCTATTGCCCGAATTCTCTCTGGGGTCAGTTTCCTTCCCTCCTTCGATAAGAGGTGACCTAGGTAGGTCACTTCTTGTCGACAATATTGCAACTTTGAAAGAGAAACTTTGTGGCGCAGATCACATAAATGACGCAACAATGACAAAGTGCCTTTCTTGCAAAGCTCCTTAGTATCTGCAGCGACCAGCAAATCATCGACGTACTGAATAAGAGTAGCGCCATCAGGTAGAACAATCGTGTCAAGCTGTGATTTCAGAGCCTGACTGAATATTGATGGACTTTCACAGTAGCCCTGAGGAGCGCGTTTGAAGCGGAAACTTCGGCCTCCTAAATTGAAGCCAAAAATATCTCTGCTCTCTTCGGCAATCGGAATGCTGAAGAAAGCATTCTTCAGGTCGATCACTGAGAACCAAGTGGCTGAAGCTGGAATCATAGTCAATAGAGCAGTGATATCAGGAACAACTGGAAACTGTGGCACAACAATCTTATTGACCTCTCTAACCGCCTGATTCATCAACGGGCCGTTTTGCGAGCCCCTAATAGCGAATCATAGCGATTCGCTATTAAGGACTCGCAAAACGGCATTCATTTAGGAATCGCATAATAAAATGCGATTCCTACTGATTCCTTATTTGCGATTAGCAAATTGCTAATCGCAAATAAGGAATAACTCGCCATTCATTCCTATGGGCCAAAAGGCCCATAGGAATGAATGGGGAGTATTCCTTATTTGCGATTAGCAATTAGCTAATCGCAAATAAGATTGCGATTTGAAGGGTGCCAGGGGTGTCCACAGGACACCCTGTAGCACCCCTCAAATGAAATCTGACACAGGTGTTGCACACACACATGTCCAAAGGACATGTGTGTGTGTAACATGCAACTCAGAAAAATGCATTTAAATGCATTTTTCTGAGTTTTCGCAATTTACAGCGAGGTTTGACCTCGCGGTAAATTGCGTCCAAAAATAGCGAATTCGCAATTTTATATTGGGTTATGAATATCATTTAAGGAATCTCAAATTGAGATTCCTTAAATGTGATCGCAATTTGAAAAATCACAATTTTTTGCGATTTCTCAATTTGCGAGTACATGACCCAATGATGAATTTCTAATGCAATTTTTGCGGGCGCAAACGGCTGAATTCTGCGATTCGCACCGTTTGCGCCCGCAAAAATGCTTCATGAATCTGGCTGTAAGATCGATCACAAATCTGTACAAAGGTGGCTGAGAGGGATCAGTTCTTTTCAAAACAGGTAGAACAGGACTATTGCAAACGTTGCCTCTTGTCTCTTCAATGACATCTTTCTCAATCAGATCGTAAATGATTGCTAACAACGCCTTTTCACCTTCGCTAGAGATCTTGTATTGGGGAATGCGTGGCAGCCTAACATTGGCTTTCAATGTCATAACATACGGCGCTATTTCTAAAAGACCCACATCATTGGAACCAGTAGCCCAAAGTATGTCTGGAAGTGAAGACAATTCCGTTGGAATTTTTTCCTTTGACAAATACATTGGACAGACCACTTTCTTACCCAGTGTAAGTTGTACTCCCAAAGGAGAACAGTACAAAGTCGCATATAATCTCTTCAACAGATCCAATCCCAACAAGTTTTCACCACAACCTGTTGTAAGAATGAGGGGTGCTTCTAATTCACATGGCCCAACAGAAAGGGACATAGGACTAGAGATCGGGTTCCTAACCGGGGCACCAGAAAAACCTACTAAAATGTTCATTTCGCCAGACAAAGGTGCGCCAGGAAGTTTTGAGTGCATAATAGAACTCTTTGTAGCACCAGTATCCAACAGAAAAGGCTCTGACACACCTGATGTAATCACCTCAACATAAGGTCCATTCTGATCTACTGGAACTGAAACAACTCCCTCTCTTTGTCTATGGCTGTCCTAGCAATCATTACCCTCCGTATTCTCATTTTCTGCATAGTAGTCATCAGCATAGTACTGAGCTGTCCTAGAAAACGCATTATTCTGTGTAGCAGGGTTTCCGTTCTCTCACAGAACTGTGCATAGAGATCTAGAACCTCAGTGAGTTAGGATGATCCAAAACTCATCTCAGTATCAGAAATCCCCTTACCTAGCTAGCTACAGTGTCTCATGGATCATTATGAAATGATCAATGTCTTAGACAAACCAGAACATGATCTTTAGAATACCTCAGGAATCGTGGAACACATGAACACTCTTTCGTTATATAATCATTTCATACCAAAACTGAGAGTCAAAGAACACACGTGCAAGTTTGAAATATTTATTATTCAATGCAAGGTTCTCAAACGCAGTATCTTGTATAATACCAAAATGCATATTATAAAAATCAGAGTTATCAGCATAGTCACTAATCCATAGTAAGCAAAAGGTGATAGCATGTTACAATGCAAAATCTATAGAAATCTGTATCACCTATATTTTGCGCACCCTATTTAGCATAATATATTATATCTAAGAAGGTCTCATTCGGGTTTTAGCAGGGCAGACCCATACCTCTAAATGTCAGTAGGAGTAGATCACATCAACAGCTACCAGCTCTCTTCATGCGCAGCACCAAGTGTATTGATTCATTCCCTGTAACTCTATCTTAAACCCGCGTAGAGCCCAATGTTGGCATCAAAATTATTAGTGTTATGTCTAATGTGGTGCGAGGATCAGGCCTCCCAGCAACCTTGTGTTAGGTTATTCTTAGAGTGTGCAGCTCTCAGTGTGCACCAAGTGTACCAAGCAAAACTGATAGCATAGTAATAACATATTATTCTCAAATAAATCACATCACCGCTTCTAAGGTGAAAGCGACAACAACAAGTAGGTGTCGTGTGCAAAACTGAAGCCGAAGGAAAAATGGCTGTTTAGACATGTAATACACTCATGCTAACTTAACGCAATATATGTAACGAAGTATCCATATGACACCCCCCCAATGATCTGAGCACCGTCAAATATAAGGGAAAGGCAATACTAAATCAAATACATAAAATTAAAGCAAAGTTCAATAATTTTGAGCTAAAATAAGCTAAAAAATATGTATGAATGAATATGTATGAATGCCTACAGTGGCCTCAAAAATAAAAAAATAAAAACTTTCAAGATCAAAAGTTATCCGCCAGGTCTCCAAAATATGAAATGTAGGACCAGGTCGCATCAATTCAAATGTCTGTAAGAAAAAACAACGCACTTATCCAATATCCAAAGTCATGTGCCACATCAATGTCATTCTCAGCGACATCTCATGTTTGAATTCTCCATCATCCGAACACAGTTCATCCCTCCAATTCAGCAAGGGGAAAGTCATATTCCATAACAAAGCAATCCTCTCAGTCAGCTCACGATTGGACAGTATATGCAAAGTAAGCTGCAACAGTCTCCAGTATGAAATCACTGCCATCATCCGAAAATAGTTCAGCAATCCAATTCAGCAATGGGAAAGAACATACGTGCTCTTCCAGCATCGGATCCTCCTGTAACGTCAGAGGACAACTCAGTGGGTTCACCAGAACGCTGTGTGTCAGAAAGGCATGCGCCGCTGCAGAGATCTCCCATTGACCCAGTACTCCATTTATCGCTGCCAAGGCCATAACTCTTTCGCCAGAACAAATCAGCTCGTGAGCCACTACGGGGCGCATTAGCTGATCAAAATCGACGCCAGGAGCGGTCTTCAAGCATAAACACAAATCAATGGCCCAATCGAACTCGCAGCTCAGGCAATGAAACACAGGTTGGACACACGTGAAGTCAGTGAACCGAAATGACAATCTATAAGCCGTGCTTAATGCTGCAAGCGGCAATGTTCCATAGTAATTGAGCATCCGATTACAACACAGTGTCAGGAGGCGTTGAACGGCTTCTTGCGCAGGATGGGCATCCATGTTTTATAAAGAAAAACAATAACAAAATGCCCGCAGCCACAGCCAGTAAAACAGGTAGTCCACCAAACCAACTTGAAAAAATAGAATGGAAAAACGTGGGAATGATACCAAACATTTTCTGAAATGTAGTCACGAGGCCACTGCTAACCAATTTAAAAAAATGTGCGAGCCCAGTCGTGGAAGATGCATTAAAGATCTGGTGCACCAGCTCACAGAAATGAAACGGCAAGTCAGTATTTAAAAGTGCCTGCACCTCTGTGCGTGTGTTAGCTATGTGAAGGACATAATTTTCCCGGGCCGAACTCAGGGTCACTTGTTTTTGAGACAAAAGGGCCCTTATTCTGCTTAAACCATTGAACTTCGCTTTCAAGGTTGGTATTCGTGGCCAGATGGAGACATCTGAAGACCCATGCGTGGGTGGGTATAAAACGTTTTTGCAACACACCACACGCTCTGATACAGTTACCACATAAGCCACACCAATTAATAACCCACAACATACCTCGTTGTTTAAAAGCAAATAACTACCATTAGTCAATAATGTAAATGTGGGAACTACTGCTGGAACTGGCGTGCCTTTTAAAACACATGCTAAATTTGGCCGGTCCTGATTACAAGAACCGTGTAACTGGATGTGTCTGCATATTAATGAATGGTCAGGTGACTGTGTGCATTCCTCACCATTAAGATTTACTTCTTTTCCATCCTTCAGACATCTGTATGTGTATGGTAATGACCACGCCTCATGGAGGAATGCATTGCCTAGTGGTTCATATCGTCCTATAGCAATATACCGCATACAATTAGTAAATTTGTATAAAGGAAATGGTAATGTAATTAATCCATGAATAAGCCACGTAGCAGTAGTGGTTTCAGCAACAGAGAAAGGTAAGGATTCTAGCTTCTCAATATGTAACATAGAAAATGATGCATCACGCATTGAAAGCATGCGTTGCTTTTCAGTCAGATTAAAAGGGGCAAAAAGGGACGAAACATTCAATGAGTTCCAGGGAACTCGACCAGACTTAAGTGTCTGTAAGGTCCATGCAAACTGCAGTACAGAGCGTAATTGATTCTGACCATGGTATAACGTGGACACTTCATCATGCACAATATCAACAACAGAAGAAACAATATTATCCAACGTGTAAATTCTGGAAGAAAGTATGTTAATACTGTTATCGACCACCGCAAGCACTTTTTCCAAATTTGCTTGATCAATAGCTCTCAGGCGTTTAGCTGCCTCAATCTGTGAAAATTTCCAAATTTCATTGTAAACAGCATAAAGCCAGCGTTTAGACCTACCCTTAGCCGGGCCTTTTATAAAATCATTCAGCTCTATATTCTCATTCAACTGGGACAGATGCAGTTTAACTGCAGCCAAAGTGGAATGTTGTAACCAGTTCTGACACAATTTGCCCACTGAATAAGTAGTAACAGTGTGATCTGTTTCAAAACGGGGATCTGGCCTGATGTGTGTAAAACCTTCAGACAAACCCAAAAAACGACGTTGGCAAGAATCAGAGCTTCTTTGCCACAAAAGCCACCCCTCCGGATCAAAACTGGTAATATTAAAGGAGGAATTGTGCAAGAGGGCTTGTATCTCACTTATGGACAATGTAGTGAAATTATTCCAACCTGAATATTCTTCCAAATCAGGGATAGTTGGTGCATTCAATTTTTTAGATGTAGCCAATCCAAAGCATGTTGTTTGGGAAATGGTAGAATTTAAAAACAACATGTGATTCGGGATGAGACATGCACGATGCAAAGCCTCAGTGCCTTGTACCTGCCAATCTTTGGTACCCCAAACCGATTTAAGGTCAATAACCTCCTTCCATAACTCATAGCCATCTATAGCTAACCTGTCTAGAAAGGACTTCGAATACAGCAATTTTGTATCGGTAAGTCTAACTTTGGACATGAATTTCTGTGTCACTTTAAAATAAAACGACTCAGGATTCGATTGATTAAAGTCCGTAAAATAAGAGTATTTTCCCAGAAATGTACTTGAGCTCCCTTGTAAAGGAGCAGGGCAATGTTCCCACTGTGTGTAATTTACAGGAACCCTCCTGGAACTTGTTTTATGTAAGAAATGATTTCCATAATGTTGAAAGCAAAACAAATCACCATAATTGACAGAATCTAAGTACAAATCCTCAGCATCAAAGGCCGCATAATATTTCAAATCAGAGAACAATGCTTCTATGGCCTGAAGATCCCAATCATCAGAACGAATATTTTGTTTAATCACATCTCCCATGTTTACTCTAAGCACATTAGGAGCATTAATAACTTCTGTGGGGCCATGAATCTGAAACCTAACCGCATCCCACACAATCCCATGAAGGACAGGCCAAGCAGTAATTTCTACTGTATTTAAGTCTCATTTTAGTCTGTGTGCTGAATGTGAGGAGGAAAGAGGGGCCAATGTTCCATTAAGGTACAGAATTCCTGTTCTTTCTTTGACATAATGGCCATCGATCAGGCGGAAAAAATAAAACACAAAACCAATTGACATAAAAAGATAAAATGAAAATAGTATCAGCCAAACATATGTCCAAGGTGGAATTAAAAAATGTTTTTTAAATAACGTGGTATATTGTGCAATAGTCGATGGTTTCTTTGAAAGTTCCGAATCAGAGTCAAAAGAGAATCTGGACTGGTTAGCCAAACGAGCTTGTAAATCAGGCATTGATAAATCAGCAGGATATGCATAGGTCAGCTCATCAATGTTAGTAACAGGAATAGTATTTAATAAAGGACTGGATATAGCAGGCATCTCGAGGGACACCTCCTGTTCTGCACCAGATGTAATAGCCAGCACAGAGTGCCTCACCATGGAAGGACAGGATACAGCTGGTGTCATGCTATGAAGAATCGGCCACCCTGTGTGCCTTGACATTGTCAATAGAAATGAATCTGTTTTCTTTACGACCTGGAAGTGATGGTAATACCACTGTTCTTGTGCCCTTCACTCCAAGAACTCGAACCGGTGCTCAATATGAGGGACCAAACTCTTTCTTGTTATCGATCTTCTCCCGAACCAGTTCTCCAACTTGGGGTAGCCAGCCAACTACCGGGATCTGCAACGCATCATCCGACGTGGAGGGCAAGTGTTCCTTAGCAAGACTGTCTCTGGTCTTTTGTAGATCCTGTAAAACATTGCAATGTTCATCTACGTCAAAGGCCGCGGCCTGGGCCTGGCAGTCTAAACCATCGAGGTCAGGGACGTACATCTTGATACCAAAGAGCATTTCGTATGGGGTCTGCCCACCCAGAGACCTTCTAGGGAGAATATTAAGCGCACGCTGCACGTCATTGAGGTGGGCCAGCCAGTTTCTACCAGTGCCTATAACTCGGGCTGTCAAAGATTGCTTTAAGTCGCGGTTTATTCGTTCTACTACACTATTGCCCTCGGGCCTGTAGGGACTTGAAAACTTGACTTGGACTCCCAACGAAACCATAGCATCCTTGTACGCCTTAGAGGCGAAAGCCGGACCCTGGTCCGAATGGAAAGTACCACAGGCAAAAATTCCCACAAAGACACGCAAATCCTTAATGACAGTCCGCGAATCAGCGCTTCGATGTGGCCATACCCACACAAAGCGTGTGCATGAGTCAACTGCTACTAAGATGTATTTATACGCAGTATCAGAAGAAAAAGGACCGCAGTGATCCAAATAAACACAACCAAGCGGTTTATTAGAGATGTACAACTGTGTCTGAGGCGGACGCGCAGCAGTAGAAGGCTTAATCTGCTGGCAAATGTCACACAGAAGGACATAATCGCGCGTCTGTTTGTACAGTCCCCGCCACCAGAACCTTTGTTGTAGCTGAGTTACAGTGGCTGAGACGCCCGCATGCGCAGACGCCACACCTTCATGAGCCGCTGTAATCAGAGAAGCCCTGCGATCCGAGTTGGGAACTAGACGTTCGCCAACTCCAGGAATTTTCACATAAGGAACCTTATCGGGACTTAAGTGGTATGTGTACTTCGAAGGGAACCCCGCAGGATATTTACCTCCCTTCTCCGTGGCAGCAACAGCCGCCAAGATGTCATCATCTATTTTGCTTTTGGACCTTGTGACTGCTGCAACTAAGTATTTTGATACCGCAGACTTCGCTGCCTCATCAGCAAGCGAATTTCCAACAGCGTGGACCCCCACGCGCTGATGGCCGAGATTATGAATCACAAACACGAGCGGCAGCTTCTCTTTAAGTTCCGCCACTCGGACCCAGATCATTTTATGTTTTATTGTGCTACCTTTGGAATCACGAAAATCATTCTGAATCCAAAAGAACAAGTTCTCATTGTAAGACTGGACACAGTAGTAAGAATCACTTACGATTAAAGTCGTCAAGCTAGGATCAGCGTACTCCAATGCGAGCATCAGAGCACGAAGCTCTGCTAATTGTGCGGTGCAGTCCCCTAGTGTTTGCGTGTGCACGACACTGGACTTGAACTCATCGTTCACCATGGCACCTACCACAATGGCGCATGCGGAAACGTAGGCATGTTTAGAGCCATGCGCAACCTGCGCCGAACCATCAGTGTAAATGATACAATGGAAATCCTCCAACGGCCGCATTGCTAAAGGAGCAGAATGAACGAATTCATACTGTAAATACTCCTGCGACCGTAAAGCGGCGTCAAAAATAAACGTGACATCCTGGGATGTCAAGGATGTAGCCCACTGAATCCACCGAGGGTGCAAAGCTTTAGAATTTGGTACACTGGCTTTCGTGACTGCCTCCAAGACAGGACACGGGGTAACAACCAACATGCGCTTTCCCTGTGACAGGGCACGTTCCTTAAGAATTGCCATCTGTACAGCCGTTAAAACTTTCTCCACAGTGGAAAAACGCAGTTCAGCCGAAGTGTACAAGTGTGACTTATAAGCAATAGGTACTGTATCCCCCTCATTAAAAGTCAGGTACGTGAAACCCACCGCCCCAGGGATAATTCTTATGACCAGGTTGGTCTGGTTATCACGAGTCTGTAAGTAGTCAGAAGCGAGCAAATCAGCCTGCAAAGACTGCAGAATGGCTGAATGCTCAGGCAGCCAGCATGATTTGGAAAAAGATGGTTGTATCAAAGCATACAAAGGCTTGATACGCTGGGCATATTCCGGAATGTATGTCCTCCCGAAATGTAAAAAACCCAGTAAAGACTGTAATTTTTTCAGCGTTGTCGGAGAGCGCAACTGCGCGCACTTCTCCAGGAAGTGAGGAGCCAATCCCTTTCCTTCGTGGTTAAGTTCATAACCCAGAAACAACACTGTGTACTCCGCAATGTGTGATTTTGCAAAGTTAAACTTGTAACCCATGTCTGCAAAGTTACAAATTCTGCTGTTTACTCGACACAGATGCTCCCAAAGTTCGTCGTCTGTGAGATAAATGTCATCCACATAAGAACAAGCAACTGGATCGAAGCTCTCCAAAAGAGAGACTATGCGGGCGGAAAACACTCCAGGACTATTCTTATAGCCCATTGGGAGTCGTTTAAACATTTTTTGTACACCGCCGCACGTAAAACTGGTCCATTGGGAACTTAGACCATCTAATCTGTGTGCATAAAAACCATTGGAAATGTCAAGCGTGGTTTTGAACCGTTTACGCTCAAGACTATTCACTAGGGCAGAGCCGTGAGTATTCTGTACTGCACAGTTACGGCAATGCGAGTTCAAATGCCGATAATCCAAAACCAGACGATATGAGCCGTCCGGCTTGTTCACAGTAAAAAGGGGGTTATTCATTAGTGACACACACGTTTCAATTACACCTTGATATTCCAATTGCTCAAGGATAGCCGCAACAGAAGCTTTAGCTTCACGCCGTATGGGATACTGAGGTTGTGGCTGCGGCTGTGACCATAAAGGAATCTCATGGCTAGGGGACAATTTATCCCAGCCACACTGATTTCGGTACACAGCCGGCGCAAGCGCCAGAGCCCACTCTTCTGCAAAATGCAGCGCTTCCACTCTCGATACAGTGTGCGCGAAACTGGGGAGGATCACCTCCTCCCCTCGCGGAGCTGCGAGAACAAAAGGTGGGGGCCAGTCAGCCTCCGAAAGTAAAATGTCATACGTAGACGAAAGATTTTCCCAAAATACCCCTTTTACAGTTCGCTGCATGTCACCTTCTATTAACAGGACAATTTCAAAAAGTCGTTCAGGGGGAGCAACATGTGTATCAGCCGTTTCAATCACAACATAAGTGTCAGTCGCTGTCACCTTCAACAGTGGACGGAGGGCCTCTCTCACTATGGTAATCTCCGCCGCGCTGTCCAGCAAGGTCAGAGCCCACGTCAGATTCCGAAGCCGCGTTCTCACTATCTGGGGCATATCGATGCGCCGTTAAGGCTGCGACTTTCTTCTTGGCAAACTGCGGTCTCTTGGGCGTAGAGTTGTCCCGCTGTTCCCCTTCACCTCGCGGGCGGGGCTGACCACGTCCTTGCTGGCCACCCCTGCCCCTGCCGCCCCCTCCACCACCGGTTGACGGAGCCGATGAGTCCTGAAAGGAACGAGGAGAGCGTTGGTCAGAAGCCTGAAATCTCTCAGGCGATTTAATCGTCGCGCAATCGCGCAAATCATAAACTCGATCCGACTGCGCAGGCAGCGAAGGCGCAGGACTAGAAACCTGTGCCTGCTGTTGTTGTTGTTGCTGCTTACCCTGATTCTGCTTTTTCGGCCAATTTTGTTTTTTGGACTTGGGTTGTCCACCCGTTTCCGAAGACTGTCCCTGGGGCTGTTTCTTCTCCTTTTCAGAAAAAGCCTTTACACCCTTAGAAGTGCGGCCAACCATTTTATAAGCCGCCACAATAATCCTTGCTAACTGACGGGGTTTATCGGCATCGGGAATTAACGCCAGAGCATTGGCCACCTGAAAGTTCACTGCATCTCCCTTGACATTCGCAAGGATGAGTTCGCAAACCACATCAAAGGAGCCACTCAGACGCATACCCAATTCAACCGCCGACTCTGGTCCGTGATCATCTTGAACACGTTTAAGGACCGCAGACAGGTTGGACACAGTCGGGGTGCCATAGCACCTCGAATAAACCGCTGCAAAAGTCTTACCCCATGTTTCACAGTCAACAAGTTCAGGGGCTAAATCTTTCGGTAAACTGAGCGTAAGAATCCGGTGTTTTTCACCAGGAGTCGTATTAGGAAACACAGCCTCCAGCTGGTCGAATTTCTCGGCAAGCCAGAAAGGAAAATCATCCTTATCCTGGGGCTTCTTGCCCATAACGGAATTCACCATGACAGGACTGATTTTCAAACCAGCCTGTTCCGCTCGAAGCTGCGCGCCCGCAGGGGCTGCGCCATGAACATTACGACCAATGTAATGAACAAGCGCCCTAATCACTTCAACCGCGACTTCATGAAGACGCCGCAGGTCACCCACATTACAAGTGGCGCGATTAGGATGAGGAGTAAATCCACCCAAAGCGGGCCAACTCGTGCCCGGAATGGACAAAGGACCTAACCTCGGAGTGGTCAAAGAATGGGGTAGGGCGCCACCAAACCAAACTCCGTGCTGCCAAACATCTATAGGTACTTCCAGTGCCCTGTACGGAGCATAAGCCGCCGGTACAGCCGAGGCAGTGTATGAATGGAACACACCAGAATTAGCGTCCACTGCCGGAAACGTCACCCATGAATAAAACAATTCGTACGGGTACGCATGTTCCGCACTCACCACTAGAACCACAGCTAAGCCATCCACAGGGACATTATATGCCCGTAAGTGGTCACGCACCGCAATGCGGCTATGCTGCGGGATGTCCACGGCCATGTTAGCACAGGAAGAGAAAAAAGACAAAGAACACTTTGTAGCACAACTGGGTAGTAAGTCAAAGAAACCGTTTTAGAAGAATTCAAGCTTGAAAAGACCTATTTCAAAAATAAGTAGGTTTTCCGACACCACCGTTTTCCGGAAACGGGAATGAAGGGGTTAAGGTTTGAATGATATACTACTCGAGTGTCATGATATAAGGCCAACAACGTACGGGCGCCATGTAGCTGGGTTTCCGTTCTCTCACAGAACTGTGCATAGAGATCTAGAACCTCAGTGAGTTAGGATGATCCAAAACTCATCTCAGTATCAGAAATCCCCTTACCTAGCTAGCTACAGTGTCTCATGGATCATTATGAAATGATCAATGTCTTAGACAAACCAGAACATGATCTTTAGAATACCTCAGGAATCGTGGAACACATGAACACTCTTTCGTTATATAATCATTTCAAACCAAAACTGAGAGTCAAAGAACACACGTGCAAGTTTGAAATATTTATTATTCAATGCAAGGTTCTCAAACGCAGTATCTTGTATAATACCAAAATGCATATTATAAAAATCAGAGTTATCAGCATAGTCACTAATCCATAGTAAGCAAAAGGTGATAGCATGTTACAATGCAAAATCTATAGAAATCTGTATCACCTATATTTTGCGCACCCTATTTAGCATATTATATTATATCTAAGAAGGTCTCATTCGGGTTTTAGCAGGGCAGACCCATACCTCTAAATGTCAGTAGGAGTAGATCACATCAACAGCTACCAGCTCTCTTCATGCGCAGCACCAAGTGTATTGATTCATTCCCTGTAACTCTATCTTAAACCCACGTAGAGCCCAATGTTGGCATCAAAATTATTAGTGTTATGTCTAATGTGGTGCGAGGATCAGGCCTCCCAGCAACCTTGTGTTAGGTTATTCTTAGAGTGTGCAGCTCTCAGTGTGCAGACAGTTGTACCAAGTGTACCAAGCAAAACTGATAGCATAGTAATAACATATTATTCTCAAATAAATCACATCACCACTTCTAGGGTGAAAGCGACAACAACAAGTAGGTGTCGTGTGCAAAACTGAAGCCGAAGGAAAAATGGCTGTTTAGACATGTAATACACTCATGCTAACTTAACGCAATATATGTAACGAAGTATCCATATGACATCTGTTGGTCAAAACTATTCATAGAATTTTGAGGCGGGAAAGAAAGAGCATTCTGGGGAAAATTTCCACGGCCCCTACCTCTAGGGGCCTGCTGAACACCTCGACCTCTTGCACCAGAAACACCATTCATACGCCGTAACAAAACCGGACAAGTACTCTTAAAATGACCTTCCTCCTTGCAGTACGCACACTGATTCGGTCCATACGGTAAACGCTGTTGAGAAGACTCGTTTCTTTGCGAGTTTCTCGAATACTGCTGAGACTGCTGATAATCGTGCTAACTAGCAGTGCGAGGTGGATAAGCTTGCTGCAGAAGAATTTTAGTTTTCAATTCTTTAGTCTTTTTATCTGCTTTCTCTAACTCATCTTTGCGTCTATTCTCGTAGTACTGGGCTGTAGCTAAAATCTGTGCTGACGTGGAAACAGCCCAAGCACTCTCAGAATCCTTCAACTTATTACATAATTCAGGAAGTAAATTATGTACAAATTTGTCGACAAACAATCTCTGGCCACCCTCAGTAGCCATATCCGGACCACTATGATCGACGAAAGTCTCTTCAAACTTCGTGAAGAAGTCAGACACATTCTCGTCTTTCTTCTGTTTGCACGCAGACAACTTGTCCCAATTCACACGCAATTCGGGCATTAAAGTCTTCATATACGCAATGATCCTACCAGGAAGTTCTGCTATTAAAGGCTCGGGCTTAGAGCCACCAACTTGTCTAGCATCAGCAGTGGCAATGTTAACCCATGTATCGCCTAACTCTTGGTCATGATCTGCATGACGAATCTTTCCCCATAAAGGCTGTGGAACAACATTTCCAAATAACATATCAATATCGACTAAATTCATGATACAGGAGCTGGCAGTCTGTGATTACTCCTTATAATACCCGGCAGGATTTTTGCGGGGATCAGGCAATGTCTGTTTGAGCGCTAAAACCTCTGATCTTTTCCAGGGAACATGTACCCACACATGCTGAAAATGTGGCGAAATGGCTGGATTTGCATTTGCGTCACCTTCCCTCCAAACTGGGGGAACCTCGCTCATGGGATACTGTCGCGCCTTCTTCCTACCTGGCATGTCATGCTCAGATAGTGAACGAGAATTGCTTCCCTTACTTCTATAAGACAATAACATCTCAATTGCGTGTTCAACATCGGTACCCACAATCATGCCTTCTGCGAACTTGAACCGTATACGGAATAATTCAGGCATGTCGTACTCTGGATCATTTCCCTCCAAATCTTCACAGAGATATATACACATTTGTTCAAAAACATATCTCTGCGTAGATGCTTCCCACTGACGGAAGACTTCCATGACGGACTGAACGTCATACTTTACAGTATTGGTAACCCATTTACGCGCTAACTCATTTAGTACTTCCCTCTCTTGATAGTCAGGCAGTCGACTCCGCAACTGTCTTCGTTCTGTGTTAGGGGTCGTATTAGGTGACCCAAAGAAAGGTGAGAAGAGACCAGTGACAGTGTTTGCTACTCTCTCTCGAACAGAAGGAGAAACAGACGGAAGGGCAGATAATCCTGGAAGAGACAGGCAGATGTAAAGCGGATGTCGAGACAGTAGTAGAGGTAGTATTAGGATAAGCAGTTGGAGCAGTAGGCGAAGTCGTAGAAAAAGCAGATGAAGTATGTAGCAAAGGCGGCGGCCCTTGAGAGGGCTGCACCAGAGGAGTAGAAACCAGCTGATGAGGAGCTGGTGATTGTGGAAGAACGGGACTTTGTGCGGCGGGGCGTGGTATAACAAAGCGTTGCGGGGGTGCAGTAGCATTTTGTGCATAGGGGGGTAGCGAACTCAGTAGATGAGACATTAAAGGATCCTTATCAAGTTCTTCTTTTGATCCTCGTCCTTTATGTGGCAAAACCGGGTAGCATTTGTCTACCGCTAGCTTCCTACTTCGAAGCATTTGTTCACTCTCTTGCTCTTCCTCATTATCCCTGAACGCAACGGCAGCTTGTACCATAGACATACCTCGTTTATTCTTCTTCGCTAATTTCATTTCTTTCTGTTTGGCTTCTTTTCGCCTTAGGCGAAAGGAGTCAAACATCGCCGGCCGGGCTTTCTTCTTGAAAAGTTTCACCTCTAGATTATCTAGAATTTCTGTATCGAAGCTACGATATTGGGGCCATTTTAAACAACCGTTGTTTCTGGTGTATCTGATCCACACTTCATTATACGTGATAGGACCTACGCCATGCTTCACGTAGAGCTCATATGTTGGAGTTCCAATCGGAGGAACCGGACACGAGTCCTCCAATCGGGAGTCCCTATTATTACAACCAAGACAAAACAAATTTCCAAGTCTGCTAAGACCAGGCATCTTCGCTCTCTAGTCTATTTATTTATTTATTTATTTATTATAACGTTTTGTATAGCGCGAACAAGACCCGTGGGTATCAGAGCGCTTAACATGAGGTAGGAAAAAGGAAACAAGGTTACATATGTATACATCGTTAGCAAGCAATCGCAGTGAGGTAGATGACATATAAATTCGTAACACAAGTGACGTTAGCAAAAGTAAGTATGCTATGATTAAATAAAATACAAGACATGTATATATAACAAATATGAGGTAGCACGGTATAGGTTCATGTATGAGATAGCACGGTATAGGTTCATGAAAGATATTGTTCTTCTGTTCAATTAAATCTCCATTCCTGTTGGCTATTGGGTTGTTCCCGTATCCTAGGATACATATTCCATTATAGTATTGTCTGAGCCTTCTATTTTGATGGCGTACATGATCTGTACTAAGGCAGTATTATAGCAAATCCATGATCCGTGATCTTCATTAAGTAATGTATCTATTCATCAGCAGGCTCTTCACTTCCCGTTTGAATATTACCAGATTCTGGATCTTCCTGATGTTTGGAGGGAGTGAGTTCCATATTCTGGGGGCCGCTCCTGAGAACGCTCTGTCATAAGTTTTTTCTTTCGGAAGAATGCTGGTCGTAGTAGCAGCTCCCCAGCACTCCTAGATGTTCGGTTGCCACCGGACAACTGAATTTTCTTTGCTAGATATCTTGGGGTGTTGTCGTGTAATGCTTTATGTGTGATACATGCTAACTTCATTTGTATTCTTGCTTCATAAGGTAGCCAGTTTAATGCTTTTAGATGTGGGGATATATGGTCATATTTCCTAGTTCCGGTGATAAGTCTTGCTGCAGCGTTAAGGCAGGCTTTTAGTGGTCCTGTGGACATTTTTGGTAATCCAGCCAAGGTGGTGCATCCATATTCAATCCTTGAGACAACTAAGGATTGGATTGCCAATTTGAGGTCTGACTCTGTGATGAAAGGTTTCAATTTTCTTAGGTAGTTCAAGTGAAATCGGGCACTTTTCGCCATTGAGTTAATGTGGGCTTTCATGTCTAGATTCTCATCTAAGATGATTCCTAGTGATTTGGCTGAGTTGACAAGGGTAGGGGTACAGTTTAGCGCAGTCACGACTTTCATCCATTCCATTATTTCTGTATTCCTCTTTGGTGGAGAGATTAATAGGAACTCTGTTTTATGTGCCTTCAGCTTCAGGTGGTTTGCCATTAACCATTGAAGTGTCATTTTTAGTGTCTCATTTATTAATTCCAATTCTTTTATGGATCCGATCTTTACGTATATTTGCGTGTCGTCTGCATACATGTGATAGGATATTTGAGATTTTTGTAGAATTTCTGTGAGTGGCTCGACGTATAGGTTAAACAGATCTGGGGATAATGTCGATCCTTGAGGGACTCCAATTGTGGTAGGGCACGGAGGGGAGATTGATTGGTTAACCAGGAAGCGCTGTGTTCTATTCTGTAAAAAGGACTCGAACCATTTCAGCACTGTTCCTGATATTCCCATCCTGTCCCGTAGCCTGGCCAGTAATGCTTCATGATTTACCGTATCAAATGCCGATGACAAGTCCAGGAGGATCAGTAAGCATGCTTGATTTTGGTCAAGGGCCTGTAATGCGTCATCAGTAATGTGGAGAATCGCTGTTTCAGTGCTGTGCCCTGCTCTGAATCCTGATTGGCATTCATCTAACAGGGAGAATTTGTTGATGTGTTGGCACAATTGGTTCTGCACACATTTCTCAGTCAACTTGGCCAGTAAAGGGATGTTGGTCACTGGGCGAAAGTTATTTGGATCTGATGTATCTGCTGTGGGTTTTTTGATTATGGGAACGACTTGACCTGTTTTTAGGCAGTCTGGAAGGATCCCTTGTGACAGTGACGCATTTACTATTTCGGTCCATATTGGAATCAAGATGTGATTGATTTCTTTTACGCATTTTGCCGGTAGAGGGTCTTGGTGGTGGTTGTTAGGTTTGATTCCTGAGAGCGCCTTGGCAATCATGTGTTGGTCGTATAGTTCAAATGTTTCCCAGCTTGCCTTGTTTTTTGCCTTAGTGCAATCTGTTGTAGAGTTGGCATCGTTAGTAGCCCTAGGTTCGTTGGGAAGGTTTAATGCCGAGTCTTTAAGCTCTATTTCGAGTGCTTTGGCCTTTTCCATGAAAAATGTGGAGAAATCATCACAGCTTAGAGATGTTTTTGAATGTTCTTGCACTGTTTTGGCTAGTTTGTTTGATTGCTCCTTTAGGATTTCAAATAGTTTTCGTGGCCTGTTTTTGGCATTATCCAGTTCTTCTCTTATAAATTCCTTTTTTGAGTTGATGATCTTTTTATTATATTGTTTCCTTGTTTTTCTGAGGGCTTCCAGTTCAGGAGTTGATGGGTGTTGCCTCCATTTTCTTTCGGCCATTCTCAATTTGCGTCTATCTTCATTTAGTCTTTCGTTAAACCATGGGTTTTTTGTCTTTTCTGAGATTCGTTTCAATTTTAGTGGCATGGTGTTATTAACGATATTTTCGACAGTTGTTATGTAGTGTTCCGTCAGTTCGTTAACTGTTTCCATATCGTTGGGTGGCTTTAAGTCTCTTTCACAGCTCTTGACCAGTAGTTCCATATTTGTTTCTTTTGTGTCTCGAGTCCATTTTTTGGTCTTGATAGGTTGCCTGGTTCTACCTTTTCTCGTTGCGGGTATCATGAAAGTTATGGCGTGATGATCCGACCAGTCACATGGAGTTATGGAGTGGATTGTTGCAGCTTTGTTTCTTGAGATTATCCAGTCTAACGTCCCTCCTTTCGAATGTGTGGGCAAAGCTTCAAACTTCAAAGGATTATCGATTACGATAGTCTCGTGAATACACGAGTCCCTCGGCTTTGGCGCTTGCAAGTTCCAAATCAAAGCTATCCCAAAGGATATCAAACTAAGAACCAGCCTATGGACTGGGAGACGTTCCACTTATACTTAACTGAAGTATCGATGATCGATGACATCACCAGGAGACTCGTCTAACGTTTCGCTCTACCAATCATCAAGGGTCCAAAACAGGGCGATAGTCAGGGCAGCAGTCCTTCGTAGCCGTCGGGACGCGGGGAACCTCGCAGCAAAGACCTTTGGAACCACGTCGACATACAGGGGTCGCTGAAGTGGCTGGCCGTCCTCTGGAATTTTCACACGAAGCTCCTCACGAACATCTGGCTTGGACCGATACCGCTTGATACCGCCCCGAGTTGGGCGCCAACTGAGGTACCGGGTTTTATAGTCCCGGCGGTGCCAGGGGAAACACCCAGAGACCTCTTTGAGTCCTTCCTGTTTTGGACCACAGAAACACAGAGTGTTCTAGGTGATATCAAGGATCGAGTTTATTGGCTGCAACCAAGTAACAAGTGTCCTAGAAGTACAACAGCACGAAGCGCATGTATATTCTCAGGAGACTGCTCGCTTTTACGGATTCAGCCTTCTCTTTTTATACAAAATATTACACCTCAGGCGAGGATTCTTTGTTTTTACAGTTGGTCATATAAATACTTCTACTACAAAGAAAGGGCAGAGTCATGATGGCAGGCCCCTATTTTAGTTGGTTCAGTTCGTGATAGATTACCCAGCAAGGCCCAGAGCTTCCATCAGATATCGATGAACTCTCAATAAAATCGGGCACCTCCCCCTTGTAAAACTAGTCATAAAGAAGAAACGGGGACAGGTGTGTGTGTGATTAGCCATAGCGGGTATGCGATGAATGGTTTATGACATGTTATGCCTTGATACTCATCTCGTTCTGCCACTGAGATGGGAACTGCCCGAACTGGTTCGGCTTGAGGCAGTGGAGTCAGCTCGCCCAGGTCACAGAGGAGTCAGCAAAGGTGTACGTGTCCTTCCAGGTCGAATTCGGCCTTGGTCATTTTGACTATGTAAGGGCAATCACAAAATGGATGCCGCTCACAAAATGGAACCCGAGGGTTCAAGACGAGAACTATGATTTCGGGGTGATTGCGTCACTTGATCATGACGCAAATGCTTGGGTATAGTGTCCCGATCATTACCGGTCTGCTGATACCAAAATCGTCATAATACGATGATATTTTTGACACGAGTGTAGAGCTTCGGTACCACATAATAGCAGGGTCTAGAATTTTCAATACCATAACAGCACCACTCAACACCACATCACAACTCAACACCACAGCACCACTCAACGCCACATAATCACTCAGCACCACTGAATGCCACAGCACCCCTCAACGCCACAGCACCCCTCAACGCCAGAGCACCACTCAACGCCACAGCACCACTCAATGCAACAGCAACACTCAACGCCACAACACCACTCAACGCTACAGCACCACTCAGCGCCACAGCACCACTCAGTGCCACAGCATCACTCAACATCACAGCATTACTCAACGCCACAGCATTATTCAACGCCACAGCATTACTCAACGCCACAGCATCACTCAAAGCCACAGCATCACTCAGCACCGCTCAACGCTACAGCACCACTGAATGCCACAGCATCACTCAGCACCACTGAATGCCACAGCATCACTCAGCACCACTGAATGCCACAGCATCACTCAGCACCACTGAATGCCACAGCATCACTCAGCACCACTGAACGCCACAGCTTCACTCAGCACCACTGAAGGCCACAGCTTCACTCAGCACCACTGAAGGCCACAGCATCACTCAGCACCACTGAACACCACAGCATCACTCTGTGCAACCATTCAACAACAACTAGTTCTAATATGTTCTCTCAATGTTTCAAGCTTTATTACAAATGTCACAAAAACATGTTAATATTTCAATGCTGTTATTGGATTTGCATCAAAATAAAATACAATGAACACAATCTTCCCAAAAGATATTTACAAAAAGTTTAAGCTATTGCCATTATACAGTACAATAACTTTTATTTAAGTATTAATTATTTTAAAAAATCCATTGTTATTTGTAATATTAATACATGTAAGTCATGTAAATACAACACTGATTGCATTACAAATGCTATAGGTGTCACGTTTGCGAAATTTAAAGCTATTGGCATTGTAAATGACAAAGCTATTATTATCGCTATTTACAAAACCAACACGCTCTTCAGTTTCTCGAAGCTGACCTGCTGTGTGCATTGGCTGCGTTGCGGCGCAGCTGATCATTCAGGGCCCTCAGAAACCTCTACTAAATGCCTCCACAGCAGGGGCTTTATTTACAAGTTACCTACGACCGGTAATGCAGTTGTGAAATACTGTCATCAAACAGCGCCTCCTTCTGGACGGCTGCAATGATTTTTTATTGTATCAAAAATAGAATTAGGTTGTAGCACGTTTGTCATCAGCTCTCCTTGAAGTTTGTGTTACAGCATGAGAGGAAGTGCGGTGTTTCCATGGTATTTACAAGCATAGGTGGCAAACACGTGCCTATGCAGTGCTGTGCATTGTTTGCTTATTCCCTATACTGGGAATAGACTGCACACAGCACATTAGGACGGTTTGTGGGAGAAATAATCCCTCTCTCGCTCGCCAGACTGTCCTTTCAAGAGTTGGGGTCACGTGTTTCACTTGCGCACTCAGGGGCAGATCTACAATAACTGGCGCATCCCTGCATATCAGCAGGGATGCGCCAGTTATTGTGCGCCAAGGCTCCGCCAGCATGGATACGCCGCATTTACAATTGGGAGCACCATGGGGCAAAAACGTGACGCATCTGTGCCGTAAAGGCAGCGCGTTGCTGGAGTTGCGTCACAAGCGCAACGCAGCTCCAGCAGTGCTCTGGGGAGCTCTATCGTGTTAATGCTGCGTCAATCCTTACGCCTGCTTCAAGCAGGCGCAGGGTTTTGACGCAGCATGGGCTTAAAAGTGACTGAGTAAAATCTTGTAGATTTCACTCAGCGACTTTTAGGAGGCCCCCTTGCGCAGGAACACCTACATGTGGTGCAGGGCTTTAGAACGTGACGCATCTGCCAGATGCGTCACGTTGTAAGTACCCCGCACCATGGCGCAGGATTTGCGCCGCCGCTGCGTCACAAAAGTGATGTAACGGCGGCGTAAATGAGGCGCAAGGGGCTTGTAAATCTGCCCCTTAGTGCAATTCAGCTTGGCTCTTTCCACCCTCCATTTTCAAATGGTACCGGCCACCACTGCGCGCGCCATGTCACTATTGCGACAGGAGCTTTACATCCAGTGAGGTAGGGGGGTGTCCCCTGGCTGCCAAAGTTGCTGGTGAGTCTTGGGGTGCTCTGCGTTAAGAAGAGATCCGGGGAGCAAAGGTGGAATCTAAGACTAAGAAATATGAAAACTGTTCCGTGAAAAAACATCCCGAAATTACTGCCAGAGAGTAGAAAACTACCAGAGATGATATGGACACCAAGTTGCAATGATCTAACTTTGAAATCAATTTAAGCTTTTTAAATTTCTAATCGACGCACGTAACAAGTTACATTTGATCTTTTATTTTGACAGCATTATTCAGTCTCCTTAGAGACTGTCAAAAATTGCAATGTCGACTATATTTCAAGTCGCCACAGCGGGGTATTGGGTAAAGTTTTCAATAAGCAATAATCGCGCCTCGGTTAAACCTCATTGGCTACGATACTGCCACTGCGCAAAGTTGAACAACACACTGTGAATTATGGGCCCCCTCGCCGAAGAAACTCGTGTTACGGAGATTAACTTTGGTTTGTATCAGATTGAGGCATCAGTAGCACTGTTGACTTACGGCAGGAACTCATGAATATAGTAGCGTTATTTCTGCAAATTTAATCAGTTCTCCGGCGCCAAACGTTTCCCTGAGGCGCGCAGAGGACTGTGGGAAATTGCATGGTAAGTAGCCTGTTAGACCGAGCCCTGCTCTGGTTCCGGTGCTTCATGTTGGGATGGAATGGAAGCAGCAGCCTCACAGGCACGCGGACTATAGATATATATATATATACCAAAGGAGGCTGGATATAATGTAGCGACATTGAAACAATACTGTCATTTTTTCGTTATAGCCGTTACTGCGGGTGTGACGTGTCACGGAGCTACACTGTGGAACTATCAGCATTTCAGTCTCAGATTTACACTTTTGGCTTCATTGATTTCAAATCGTTGCTCTTCCAGATCTCAAACTTCAAGGGAATCGTTTTATTAAAACTGTGTATTATTAACCACCCAAGAGAAAATAACTGGTTTAGACTGTAGATTTTTTTTTGGTCCGGAACTCGTGCTTGGTTCAGATACGTTAAACAGGGATCTCCAATCAGTCATTACCTCCATGTCCCTCGTCCTCGACCCAGTCATAACTAATGAGGTATATTCCACTGACAGGAAACAAAAGAGGAAATGCTTTAAGCTCCACCCACCCTACTGCCAGGGGCTATAAGTAAATAGCCAGAAAAAAGCACTTTGGGCCTTATTTATGAAGGTCTTGCGCCGCCGGTGCGTCACTTTTAAAATGGGAAAAAGTGAAAAATGAGGCCCTTCATGTTTTGTTTCCTGTCGGTGGACATGACAGGAGACGCCAGGGGGCAGATTTACAATTACTGGCGCATCCCTGCATATCAGCAGGGATGCGTCACTTATTGTGCGCCATGCCTCCGCCACCATGGATGCGCCGCATTTACAATGTGGTGCACCACGAGGCAAAAACGGCACAGATGGGTGACGCATCTGTGCCGTAAAAGTGGCACATTGCTGTAGTTGCGTCACTAGCATCGCTCCAGCAATGATCTGGGGGGCCCTATCTTGTTAATGCTGCGTCAATCCTTACGCCTGTTTCAAGCAGGCGCGGGGTTTTGACGCAGCATGGGCCCAAAAGTGGCTGAGTGAAATCTTGTAGATTTCACTCAGCCACTTTTAGGAGGGGTTCCTGTTCCTGAACGCCCCCCCCCTGCGCAGGAACGTCTCCTTCTGGCGCAAGACTTTACAACGGGACGCATCTCCCAGATGCGTCACGTTGTAAGTACCCCGCACCATGGCGCATCTTTTGCGCCGCTGCTGCGTTACAAAAGTGACGCAACAATGGCGTAAAAGGGGCGCAAGGTGCTTGTAAATCTGCCCCTTGGTATTTGCTGGGCACTTACTTTGTTGCTGCACGTGTTTCAGTTATCTCCTTTGCTGGGCTCTGGGGGTGCTGTTGAGCCTTCGTGGGAGCAGCTGGTGTCGGGACGCTTGGCCTCCTGGACTCTGTGAGTTATTCCGGGTGCCAGATTTGCTGGCTTTGTAGGTCCCCGGTAGTCTTCGATTTCTTCTTCTTTGTTGTGGATTGAATTTCATTCCCGGGGCCTCTGGTATCCCTCCACTGTGTGGCGCTGTATGGGTGCTCTCCCTCCTACTTATTTTGGCTGGGCGTACAGCAGTGAGGCGTTTGCCATTTTCCCCTGCCACGCCGCTGTGGTTGGGCGTGGGAGGGGTCATTTTCGGCATCCCTGCTTGGTGACGTGTTTGGCTCCCGCTGCGATTGGCGTCTGCGGGAGCCACGTTGCTATTGTTCTGCCTGGGCATTGGCGCGGAGTGCACATCTTCCTTTGTTGCCGCAGGGCCGTCCTTTGCCCTCCCTTGTTGCTTCCTACAATATCATGTGTGATGCAGGGAGGTGTTCGGTCCTGAGTACATACCGGCCTGGATACGCTTGAGGTCTTTGTCAGTCCCGGCAGTCTTCCTGGGTGCAGGCTGTTCCGGGTTCCGTGGCGGGTACCTCCCCTCAGTAACTCGTCCCCGTATGGATCTTCTGAGTGCTGCACATGCTTCTCATGCAGTAGGGCCTTTTTTGCCTACGTGGCCAAAGTATTTTGGTATTTCTTTAAGCGGTTGGCCACGCCCACTCGTTCCTTTCATGCTTCAGTTCAGCTTTTGACTGGCTGGTTTTGCTGGGTCATACGCCTGCTTAAACTGGTGTGGACTGCTTCTGTGTTTTTTTTGCATTTAAGGGGGGAGGGGGTTTCTTACACAGGCTCTGTTGGCTTGGTACCTGTTGCCAGTATCTGTTGGTCATCATTGCGAAATATCCTCCGAAGCGCAGACATGTCTCTCCCATGTGTTCTTCGTCATCTCTTGGGGACTGTGTGGATTCAGGCCCTCCTGTGACGTCCGTTAAGAAGAGGTTGATTTTGGAGACCTTGTCGGATTTAAAATCCTCCAAGAAGGCTGCTGGTGGGTGTTCTGGTGGTGGCCCTGACCTTTATTCTGATATTTCCAGTTCTGAGTCTTTCAATGGTTCCTCCTTAGGTGCTGTGGACCTTAAGGGAAAATACATTTCCATGGGTGTGTTGCCGGACATTCTGTCCCATGTCAGTGAAAAAGTGGGTTTCCGTGATGAGGCTGTTGCCTGCACTTCCAGAGATACCGTATTTCCGCAATTTCGGAAGCAGTCCACTAAGTCTCTGCCTCTTTATCCTTTTGTGATGGATGTCCTCTTAAAAGAGTGGAAGGATCCAGATCACGTTATGATGCTACGCTTTAGGTCAAAGCTCTACCCCTTACATGACATGGAGGAAACCATTCCTCAGACTGTTCATGTGGATTCCATTGTGGCCAGTTTGGTAGGTAGTCATTTCATGGCTGATGATAATGTCCTCCGTGATGGTGTGGATAAAAAGATTGACTCTTCTTTGAAGAAGGCCTATGTCGGTTCCCATCTCGCCATCCGGTCTGGAGTGTATGGGGCGTATGTCGCTCAGTCTTTTTTGTCCGACTTTAAGGCCTTACCATCATGCAGGAGGGTGGCAGTTGTCCTGATTTGCTTGAATCCATGGAATGTCAGGCTGAGTTCCTGTCGGATATTGCCTTTGACTCTGTGCGTGCTTCGGCCATGTCCTGTGGTGAGTCCATTGCTGCCCCGCTGAACCTATTGCTGAAGGGTTGGAACACGGATGCTGCACAGCGTTCAATGGTTCTACGTTTGCCGTTCGCTGGTCCATGTCTTTTTGGGAAGGTCCTTGAGGAGAAGCTGCACAAGGTGTTCAAGGAGCAGAAACATTCCTTGTCCTTCCGGAAACAGCCCCGTCAAAAGGATTCTTTCTATTCCAGTGCTAAGTCATTCAGTTAACCTTCTCGCCTGCATAAGACCCCGTCCGGAACCAGAAATACTCTGGGAGAGGGTTCCAGTGGCGGTTTAAGAAGAAGCCCCTTCCTGGGGCGAGTCCTGGTAATCAGCGTTCCTGACTATGTCGTTCCCAGGTCCAATCCTTCTGGGGTGCTACCAGAGGTTGGTGGGAGGTTACGTCATTATCTCCCAGCTTGGCATCTTTCAACGTCTGACCAGTGGGTCATGGATGTCCTGGAATGGGGTTACCGGATCGATTTCATATCCCCTCTGCCTGCATCAGGCCTGATACGGACTCCCTTCCCTAACGATGTGTCTCGATGGCTGGCTCTTTTGGTTGGAGTGCAGTCTCTGTTTCTGAAGGGGGCAATTGTTCCTGTCCCAAGCTACGAGTGAGGTCAGGGGACTTATTCTTTCATCTTTTTGGTTCTGAAGGTCACGGGAGCTTTTGGATTGTGAACAATCTCCACCCTTTGAACAAGTTTGTCCGGAAGATTCAGTTCAAGATGGAGACTCTCCAGCGCATGATCCTGTTGATTCAGGCTGGTTGGGTGATGTCTACCCTGGACCTTCAGGATGTGTACCTTCATGTGCCAGTGTCGCAGGAGTGTCAACAGTTTCTGAGGTTTTACCTGAACTACAAGCATTGGCAGTTCTGTGTCCTTCCGTTTGGCCTTATGTCCTCTCCCCGAGTTTCCACCAAGGTGGTGACCCTTCTGGTGGGCCGTCTTCACCTCCTGGGAGTGTCTGTGTTTCCCTACCTGGACGATAGGCTTCGCCAGGCACCTTCCAACTTGTGATGTCTCTGCATCTTTCTGTGACCATCCATATGCTAAAATCCAATGTGTTTCTTCCGAACGCCCTGCCACCCGGAAGACCTTCATTGTTGCGGACCTCAATACTGTTCTGGGCAAGATGTTCCTGCCTACTTCCAGGATTCTGCATCTCCAAACTCTGTTGCTGAAACTGTTATCTCGACCTCCAGCACCACTGCTTCAGTGGATGGTAGTACAGAGTCACATGGCGGCGACTGTATGTACGGTTCCTTGGGCCAGGCTCCATCTCCGGCCTTTGCTGTAGCATCAGCACCGCTGGGTGCTTTTCCTTGTTCATGACTTCTCCGTTCCCATTCCTGTGTGTCCGGAGATTGTGTCCGGTCTCCAGTGGTGTTTGAATTCTTTGAATCTCTCTGTGGGAATGTGGCTGTGCCCTACTCCACCGCAGGTGGTGGCGACGGATGCCAGCGCCTCGGGTTGGGGTGCCAGTCTGGGACCGTGGACTGTGCAGGCTCGTTGGAGGGGCTCAGAGTCTCGCGGGTCTTCCAACTGGAAGGAGTTTTCAGCAGTGGAGCATGCTGTCCAGTACTTTCAGGAACATCTCCTGGGTTGCAATTTTCTGGTTCGGTCCGACAGCACCGTGACTGTGGCCTACATCAATCACCAGGGCAGTACTGGCAGTCCTTCCTTCAACCTGGTGTCCTGTGCCATTGTGGGTTTGACTCTACTTCATCTCCTGGCCATTTCTGCTCAGTAAATGAGGGGCCTGGTCAATGTTGTGGTGGATACCCTGAGTCGCAGGTTTCCTTCCTCTCTGTCTCTGTGCCAGGCTCCCAGGATTTTCCTGTTACCGTGCCAGAAGTTCGGGACTCCTGTGCTGGATTTGTTTGCTTCCAGGAACAATGCTCTGCTTCCCCTCTTTTGTTCCCGGACTCTGGAGCCGGTTGCTTGGGGGATGGATGCCTTATCTGTCTCGCACTTCCATGGCTTCTGTATGCTTTTCCTCCTTTTCCTCTCATCCCTGCGTTTCTGCTGAAAGTTCAGAGGGTGGGTGCTCAGGTGGTGGAGGTTTTGCCTCACTGGCCTCAGAGGTCTTGGTTCCCATTGTTGCTGAGTCTGTCTGTGGGCTATCCTTGGATCTTGCCTCATTGCCCATCTCCCCTGCGGTCTGCCTCTCCCTCTCGCCTGGTCCCTCTCACATTGGCGGTCTGGAGATTGAACGGCTGTCTCTAAGGGGCAGAGGTTTGCCTGACCACATTATTTCTGTGATGCAGTCCTCCCGGAGAAAGTCAACTTTGTCTTCTTATTCCAAGCATTGGGCTTCTTTCACCTCTTGGTGTTCTGAGTGTGGTCTGTCTTCTACCTCTTGCCCTATCGCTGCTGTGCTTCAATTTTTGCTGGATGCTTTCCCGAAAGGTTATGCTTTGTCTATGTTGAAGGGCCAATGGGCTGCCTTTAGGGCTTTACGGGACCCAGACTCCCTACCATCTTCTGATGGGTTGTTGGTGTCTCGGTTGTTCAGGAGTTTCTCTCTTTCCTCTCCTGCTGTTCGTTCTTCTGTACCTCTGTGTGATCTTTCTCTGGTTCCTCTTCTTTTGAACCTCTGGAGTCTGCTGATTTAAAGTTCCTGTCCTATAAGGTTGTGTTTCTGGTTGCGATTACACCTACTCGGAGGTTGGGTGAGCTTACTGTGTTGCGTTGTTCTCCTAGCTTTTTTGAGGTTTATGGATGACTCTGTGGTCCTCTGTTTGGTTTATGGTTTTCTCCCTAAGATCCGTTCTAGATTTCATTTTTCTCAGGAGTTGATCCTCCCTGCTTTCTGTCCTCTCGATTGTTGCACACCGTGTATGTGGACCGGCCGGTGGCTTTCTGTTCTTCTGATTCCCTGTGTATGATGTTTGGGCAAGCTGTTCATGGGAAGGCTGCTTCCTGGCTAACGCTGGGTCATTGGATCAAGTCTGTCATTTCCTTGGCCTATAAAGATTCTGGTTTGCCTTGTCCTTCTGGGGTTCAGGCCCGGTCTACAAGGGGTGTCTGTGCTTCCTGGGCTGCTTTTCATGCTTTTCAGTTTTGTCGAGCTGGTACTTGGGCTTCAGATTCTACTTTTGTCAAGCATTACCATTGTAATTGTGCCGTGGATGCCCGTAGGAATTTCAGTTGTGGTGTTTTCCGTGTTGTGGGTCCTGTTACTCCCACTTGATTCCTGTGTGTTATTAAACCTTTCGCTTTGGTGCGTTTCACACCTGTGTGCTGTCTGTTTAGTCCTGCTGGGGTGCCAAAGTCCTTCATGTGTTGTTGCTTTGGTATGCCTCATTAGTTATGACTGGGTCGAGGACCCAGTCATACTTAACACCCACCATCCCTGGTTCAGGCCTTTATGCTTTGTATGTCAGGAAGTGCTTTTTGCTGGCTATGTACTTATATTACACAATAACGGGGAAACACCAAAAATCTGTGGAAATAAGCTGAACATTTATTGTCATTTCACTAATCATACATATTAAATCTTTCACGTCACGCCTAGTTATTTCATGATTCTTACTTCAAATTCACTCATAGGTGGTTCCTCCTGTCCTGATGAAGACCCTGGTTTAAGTACCCAATATTACTCTATATCTTTGGGGTTGAAACGTTGACTCTTCCTAATTGTGCACCTGTTCTGCTCTTGTACCCACAGATAGATAACAGTGATTGAGTGACTGTATCTCTACAATACTGTGCATCTTGATTTATTTTTGGTCACTGAGATGGCCAGACAGGTCTTTGTAAATAGATTGTAAATCTATACTAATATAATAAAGAGAGAGCCCAAACCTTTGAGGCGGGTAATCTCAGGAACCACAGCACCAATCACAAAACCCAATACAGCGTTGGAAAGGGCAGTTGCAGCAAAAGGACATAGGCTATGCAGACGCCCACCATATACATTTGAAAAGTAAAAGAACCATGCCAGAAAAGTAGTCCCTTGTGGGCGTGTCTGCGTTGTGCTGTGGGTTTGTGCTGGGGGTGTGTGACAAATGCTGGGGGTGTGTGGTACGTCCCTCCCTTCGGGCGGGACTGTTCCCATGAGGCACAGGGTCAAGGCTGATTTGCATATGGCCATGTCTGAACTGGGGTGATGTGGAGTACAAAAAAACGATGTATTTAGGCCCAGATCTCTGTACTGGGGTGAATGTATGACATTGTTCTGCATTCTGTCCATCAACTGTTGTTTTTGCATTTGTCACCCCGAGTGGGATGGGTATGCCCAGAAATGAGTCCCATGCTCTCCACACCACTGGAGTTTAGGTATTGTGGCTGAAGACGGCTGATAGCCAGAAATCTGTCCTAGGATGCTTGAGTCCGGTCCAGGAAAGACATGGCTAGCCAGTTCGGCCTGGAACGTTCCCATGAGGCACATCGCCAAGGATGAACTGGGGTGGTGTGGAGAGCAAAAAAATGATGGATTTAGTCCCAGATCTCTGTATTAGGGTGAATGTATGACATTGTTCTGCTGTCTGTCCATCAACTGTTGTTTTTACATTCTGCCCTTCATGCCATGTCTCATATCGTGTGCTGGGGGTGTGGGCATGTGCGGGGCGCGCGTTGTGTCAAATATTTCAATGATTTTTCTTCCCAGGTTCTGTACATTCCAGCTCCGGGTGCCTACCCTGCAGCCTTTAAATACCCCTGCACCCCATAATCAAATCCCACACTTACTCCTTGAAAATACCCCAACACCCTTAAACACTGACCCATCTTAACCCTATAAATATACCCTATACCCCAAAACCCAAACCTATACCTAAATCCTAAAAATACTCCTGTACCCCAAAAACCAAACCTACCCCTGAACCCTAAAATACCCCTGTACCCCAAACCTAGCCCTGAACCCTAAAAATACCCCTGCACCCCAAAACCCAAACCTAGCCCTGAACCATAAAAATAACCCTGTACCCCAAAACCCAAGCCTACCCCTGAACCCTAAAATACCCCTGTACCCCAAAACCCAAACCTAACCCCGAACCCTAAAAATACCCTGTACCCCAAAACCCAAACCTAGCCCTGAACCCTTAAAATACCCCTGTACCCCAAACCCAAAACTACCCCTGAACCCTAAAAATACCCCTATATCCCAAAACCCAAACCTAGCCCTGAACCCTAAAAATGCGCCTGTACCCCAAAACCCATACCTAGCCCTGAACCCTAAAAATGCACCTGTACCCCATAACCCATACCTATCCCTAAACGGTAAAACTACCCCTGTACCTCATAACCCAAAACTATATCTGAACCCTTAAAATACCCAAACACCCCAAAACATATACCTCAGTACCCCAAAACATATACCCCTATACCCCTACTTACCTTATCCAAACATTAAAAAAAACATGCTTTTACCATTCATGCGTTTACAACGAATTTCGTTGTAAATGTACGCGTGGTAAAAGCATATAAAATGTAATGCCATGCGTTATAATGGCATTGCGGAGTCATGGTACTTTCATAATGAAACGATGCGGAGTAATGGTCTGCGGAAAGAAAGTTGCGGAATAATGGGTGATTACCCTGCCCCGGTAAGTACATTGGTGGCACGGCGGCCCACATCTCCAGCAACATACTCATATTTTTTCACCACCGATTTGAAAAATGCACAGGTCTCTCTCATTGATGGCCAGCACCGACGTACACTTTTAGACACACCTCCCGCCACAAGTTCTAGAATTGCGAACTTTAGAGCTGGGGAGCTACGTTCGAATCTCGGCATCAGCTCAACATCCTGTGATTCCAGGCAAATCGCTTTGTTTCCCCGTGCCTACCACAAATGAATGTGTTCTTCTGTAATGTGAATTGTGCTCATGCCATGTTGTTGAGTTTGCGCTATATAATATTGCAAGGAAAAATAAAGTAGGGAAACTCGAGTTCACACACTACTGAATGCGCACTCTTAAGTGCATCAGCAGTGCACTGTGAATCGGAGCGTTTCACAGGCCTGTCACAGATAAGAAATGCTATCAAAACGATATACTACTGGCCGGCAGCAATTCATACCCGGACAACGTCGGGGCGGGCTGCTAGTACTGTATATTTCTCTATTTTTCCTCATGAAACCCTCACATGAGCTCAATTCCTATCACACCACTATCACTTTCCTTTGGAGCACCTTCTGTGCCAATTGTATTGATTACTTGCTTTATGCCAAATGCTGACATAAATATTATTTTGACTTTTAAGTGATTAATGTGGTTATTTTGGATAATGTGACTAGAGTGAATATTTATCTTCCACGGTGACCACCTATTTTCTACTGGCTATGTACTTATTGCCCCTGGCAGTAGGGTGGGTGGAGCTTAAAGCATTTCCTGTTTTGTTTCCTCTCAGTGGAATATACCTCATTAGTTATGACTGGGTCAATGACAAGTATGACTAGGAGTAATGAGGGTAATATAAAAGATTTCACTCAGTCACTTTTGGGCCCATGCTGCGTCAAAACCCTGTGCCTCCTTGAAGCAGGCGTAAGGCTTGACGCAGCATTGGAAGAATAGGGCCCCCCAGAGCATTGCTGGAGCTGCGTCGCGCTTGCGACCCAACTTCAGAAATGCGCCGCTTTTACGGCACAGATGCATCACGCATCTGTGCCGTTTTTTGCCCCATGGTGCACCTCATTGTAAATGCGGCACATCCATGGTGGCGGGGGCATGGCGCACAATAACTGGCGCATGTCTGCTGATATGCAGGGATGCGCCAGTTATTGTAAATCTGCCCCTAAGTCTTCTTATGAATGACTCAATGGAGTTCCAGCTCTGCAGATTCACAGCATTGCGAGTTTCAAAACATCTCATAAGTAGCTGCAGGTTACTATGTTTGCCAATCCATACTAATATAATAAAGAGAGAGCCCAAACCTTTGAGGCAGGTAATCTCAGGAACCACAGCACCAATCACAACACCCAATACAGCGTTGGAAAGGGCAGGTGCAGCAGAAGGACATAGGCTATGCAGACGCCCACCATATACATTTAAAAAGTAAAAGAACCGTGCCAGCAAAGTAGTCCCTTGTGGGCGTGTCTGCGTTGTGATGTGGGCTTGTGCTGGGGGGGCGTGACAAATGCTGGGGGCGTGTGGTACATTCCGCCCTTCGGGCTGGACTGTTCCCATGAGGCACAGGGTCAAGGCTGATTTGCATATGGCCATGTCTGAACTGGGGTGGTGTGGAGTGCAAAAGAAATTATGGATTTAGGCCCAGATCTTTGTATTGGGGTGAATGTATGACATTGTTCTGCATTCTGTCCGTTAACTTTTGTTTTTACATTCCGCCCTTCATGCGTCAAATATTTCATTGTTTTTTCTTCCCAGGTTCAGTACATTCCAGCTCTGGGTGTCCACCCTGCTCCCTTTAAATACCCCTGCACCCCATAACTAAAACCCACCCTTACTCCTTAAAATACCCCAACACCCTTAAAACCTAACCCATCTTAACCCTATAAATATACCCTGTACCCCAAAACCCAAACCTATACCTAAATCCTAAAAATACCCCTGTACCCCAACAACCAAACCTAGCCCTGAACCCTTAAAATACCCCTGTACCCCAAAACCCAAACCTAGCCCTGAACCCTTAAAATACCCCTGTACTCAAAACCCAAACCTACCCCTAAACCCTAAAAATACCCCTGCACCCCAAAACCCAAACCTAGCCCTGAACCATAAAAATAACCCTGTACCCCAAAACCCAAACCTACCCCTGAACCCCAAAATACCCCTGTACCCCAAAACCCAAACCTATCCCTGAACCCTAAAAATACCCCTGTACCCCAAAACCCAAAAATACCCCTGAACCCTAAAAATACCCCTATACCCCAAAACCCAAACATAGCCTTGAACCCTAAAAATACGCCTGTACCTCAAAACCCATACCTATCCCTAAACGCTAAAACTACCCCTGTACCCCATAACCCAAAACTATATCTGAACCCTTAAAATACTCAAACACTCCAAAACATATACCTCAGTACCCCAAAACATATACCCCTATACCCATACTTACCTTATCCAAACATGTAAAAAAAAACATGCTTTTACCATTCATGCATTTACAACGAATTTCATATAAAATGTAATGCCATCCGTTATAATGGCATTGCGGAGTCATGGTACTTTCATAATGAAAGTATGCGGAGTGATGGTCTGCGGAAAGAAAGTTGTGGAATAATGGGTGTTTACCCTCCCCCGTAAGTACATTGGTGGCACGGCGGCCCACATCTACAGCAACATACTCATATTTTTTCACCACCGATTTGAAAAATGCACAGGTCTCTCTCATTGATGGCCAGCACTGACATACACTTTTAGACACACCTCCCGCCACAAGCTCTAGAATTGTGTACTTTAGAGCTGGGGAGCTACGTTCGAATCTCGGCATCAGGTCAACATCCTGTGATTCCAGGCAAATTGCTTTGTCTCCCCGTGCCTACCACAAATTAATGTGTTCTTCTGTAATTTAAATTGTGCTCATGCCATGTTGTCGAGTTCGCGCTATATAATATTGCAAGGAAAAATAAAGTAGGGAAACTCGAGTTCACACACTACTGAATGCGCACTCTTAAGTGCATCAGCAGTGCACTATGAATCAGAGCGTTTCACAGGCCTGTCACAGATAAGAAATGCTATCAAAACGAAATCCTACAAATCAATATACTACTGGCCGGCAGCAATTCATACCCGGACAACGTCGGGACGGGCTGCTAGTTATATGTATTCTTTAACATATCCCTCATGCAGTGATGTTCATTTGAACTCGGCTGTAAATCGCATTTTGCTAGGCACACGGACAAAACTTTGTTGGTTTTAATCTTGTAAGTGTCATAGTGACTGGTATTTACTTCTTAATTTAATTTACTTTTGTGTGTGCAGCCTCTCACTCTCTCTGCCAGTCAGCTGTCGCAACTGAGTAATTATACTTTATTGGCTGGGGCCTCTCACATCCTATTTGGCACATGGGGTCCCATAGTGCCCTTCCATTTCTGGTGGTTTGCAGCAGTTTTATGAGCTTCTTTGAGTTACTTGTTGCTCAAATGGGTGAAATGTATTATATTTATATGTTTCCATCATCTTCACTGCTTTATTTTTTACCCCACAGGAATTGTCAATCATAGTTGTTAAATATCACTCATAATTACACTGCTATTATGAAAATATTACACATAGCAATTTGAAAAGTTGGCAGCTATGTTTACGGAATGCAGGAGCATATTACCAACAACTAGCGATATTTATCGCTAAATGGGCTTAGCGAGTATTTTTTTAATGCCAAGCATCGCCAAATAATATTGCAGAGATAACGTGCTATTAGCAACGTTTATCTCTAAAGCGATAAAATATCCGGCGTTAGCGGCGAAATGCGTGAATATCGTTGGTAATCCAGCGATATTCACACATTATCGCTAACAGGGACTTAGCCATAATATCCACCTCCCATTGGATATAATGGCTAAGTACTGGTCTGAGCCGGCGTTAGTTTTTGGAGATATTCGCGCTTAGCGCGAATATTTCCATCGCTACACCTGCCTTGCTGATAGGCGATAGCGACGTTAGCGACTGCTTTCAGTCGCTAACAGGTTGGGTACGCCCACTTTGCATGTCATTAGCGATAAATATCACTGACATGCAAAGCGGGCCCCAAACCGCTCGCTATCGCCTACAAGCTGTCGATAACTGCTGTTAGCGACAGCTTGCTAATAGGGCGATGGAATTATCTCAGTTTAGCGTCCGAAAACAGTCGCTAAAGCGGCGATAATCACATATCGCCCGCCTTGGTAATATGCCCCACAATTCCCATAAAACACTCCAGAGTTCCCCCCTCCACGATTGGAACGGGCCAGAGAAGGGCTTCATGCACGTAAGATGGCCGCAGCAGCAGGACCTAGACGACACTCACTTTTCCCAGCATGCCACTCTTATTTACATATTGCCCTATAATCTTTAAAGTGGATTACTTTGAGAAATTATTTAATTTTTAGAACCTAATTTACGTAGATGAGTAACGTTTTTACAAGATGCTTACACAGCATGGGACAAATTAATGTCTACATTTTACTCGCACTGTGACACATAGGAGAAGCGGTTGGGTGGGACATGGCTCCAGGAAACTGTTGGTAAAAAGGGTTTCTGCCATGAGTAGCACACAGGGAGCTTCTGGGCAACCTGGAGGTCTGTGTGCGGAATCGATATCAAGAGATTTCGGAAACATAATTTTTGTTAACGGGGCTGCTGGTGACCGGCTGTACGTGCGCCCCAAGCAAACTGGTAACATTAGATTTCAGTACATTATACCGTTAGTATTACTGCAAAGGCGTGATGCAAACTTTATTCTTCGTCCGTGTAGCAGGTTGATTTCATATATATATATCCATCTATACTACTATTATAAAGAGAGAACTTGCACCTTTTGGCCAGGTAAACTCGGGAACCACAGCACCAATCACAACACCCAATAAAGCGTTGGAAAGGGCAGTTGCAGCAGAAGGACATAGGCTATGCAGACGCCCACCATATACATTTAAAATGTAAAAGAACCGTGCCAGCAAATTAGTCCCTTGTGGGCGTGTCTGCATTGTGCTATGGGTGTGTGCTGGGGGCGTGACAATCACTGGGGGCATTCCGTCACGAGTGTTGTTTTTTCTTCCCAGGTTCTATACATTCCTGCTCCCTTTAAATAGTAATTCAGTGGAGGTCCCATTCTCTTAGAACCACCCCAAGCACAGTTATGGGCAAAAATACAACTAAAAGGCCCTGCAAAGCATTATGGGATAAGCTTAGGATAATTTTTAGCATTCATGAAAGGGTTTCAATGCTTTTGAAATTTACTCATCAGGGACATCTTGGGACGACGAGGTGAACTGCAGCTTCATGTATAATATTTTAAATGCTATTGCATTTGCCTCATCAGGGACACCTAGGGACGGCGAGGTAAACTGCAGCTTGATAAATAATATTTTAAATGCTATTGCATTTGTATCATCAGGGACATCTAGGGACATGAGGTGAACTGCAGCTTGATGTGTCATATTTTAAATGCTATTGCATTTGCCTCATCAGGGACATCTAGGGACCATGAGGTGAACTGCAGCTTGATGTATAATATTTTAAATGCTATGGCATTTGTCTCTTGGGGACAACTGGGGAGAACAGGTGAACTGCAGCTCTTTGTAGAATTATTTGGATACTATAATATTCACTTCCCACTGCTAATCTTGTCCCATAATGGTTTGCAGGGGCTTGATCTCAAAATCATCACCTCTCTCACTGCTTGCTGGAAGCTAATTTCAGTTTTGTGAAATGACTATATGCATTTTAGCATGTAGAAATACTTGTTATTTTACCTTGAATATATGCGGTTTCAGTTTTAATAATTGGAAATCTGACGGAACGAAATATTGCGGATTTATTGTACCAAGTTCGCACCAATTCCACCCACCCCTACTTTAAATACCCCTGCACCCCATAATCATAACCCACCCTTACTCTATAAAATACCCCAACACCCTTAAACACTAACCCATCTTAACCCTATAAATCTACCCTGTACCCCAAAACCCAAACCTAGCCCAAAACCCTAAAATACCCCTGTATCCCAAAACCCAAACCTAGCCCTGAACCCTAAAAATACCCCTGTACCCCCTGAACCCTAAAAATACCCCTGTACCCCAAAACCCAAACCTAGCCCTGAACCCTAAAAATACACCTGTACCCCAAAACCCAAACCTACCCCTGAACCCTAAAAATACCCCTGTACCCCTGTACCCCAAAACCCAAACCTAGCCCAGAACCCTAAAATACCCCTGTATCCCAAAACCCAAACCTAGCCCTGAACCCTAAAAATACCCCTGTACCCCAAAACCCAAACCTAGCCCTGAACCCTAAAAATACACCTGTACCCCAAAACCCATACCTATCCCTAAAAGCTAAAACTACCCCTGTACCCCATAACCCAAAACTATATCTGAACCCTTAAAATACCCAAACACCCCAAAACATATACCTCAGTACCCCAAAACATATACCCCATACCCATACTTACCTTATTCAAACATTAAAAAAAAAACATGCTTTTACCATTTATGCATTTACAACGAATTTCGTTGTAAATGTATGCGTGGTAAAAGCATATAAAATGTAAAGGCCCTCCCCCGTAAGTACATTGGTGGCACAGCGGCCCACATCTCCAGCAACATACTCATATTTTTTCACCACCAATTGGAAAAATGCACAGGTCTCTCTCATTGATGCCCAGCACCGACATACACTTTTAGACACACCTCCCGCCACAAGTTCTAGAATTGCGATCTTTAGAGCTGGAGAGCTACGTTCGAATCTCAGCATCAGCTCAACATCCTGTGATTCCAGGCAAATTGCTTTGTCTCCCCGTGCCTACCACAAATGAATGTGTTCATCTGTAATGTAAATTGTGCTCATGCCATGTTGTCGAGTTCACGCTACATAATATTGCAAGGACAAATAAAGTAGGGAAACTCGAGTTCACACACTATTGAACGCGCACTCTCAGCAGTGCACTGTGAATCGGAGCGTTTCACAGGCCTGTCACAGATAAGAAATGCTATCAAAACGAAATCGTACAAAACAATATACTACTGGCTGGCAGCAATTCATACCCGGACAACGTCGGGACGGGATGCTAGTACTAATATAATAAAGAGAGAGCCCAAACCTTTGAGGCGGGTAATCTCAGGAACCACAGCACCAATCACAACACCCAATACAGCGTTGGAAAGGGCAGTTGCAGCAGAAGGACATAGGCTATGCAGACGCCCACCATATACATTTAAAAAGTAAAAGACCCGTGCCAGCAAAGTAGTCCCTTGTGGGCGTGTCTGCGTTGTGCTGTGGTCTTGTGCTGGGGGGGGCGTGACAAATGCTGGGGGCGTGTGGTACGTTCCGCCCTTCGGGCTGGACTGTTCCTATGAGGCACAGGGTCAAGGCTGATTTGCATATGGCCATGTCTGAACTGGGGTGGTGTGGAGTGCAAAAAAATGATGGATTTAGGCCCAGATCTCTGTATTGGGGTGAATGTATGACATTGTTCTACATTCTGTCCATCAACTGTTGTTTTTACATTCTGCCCTTCATGCCATGTCTCATATCGTGTGCTGGGGGTGGGGGTGTGGGCGTGTGCAGGGCACACGTTGTGTCAAATATTTCATTGTTTTTTCTTCCCAGGTTCTGTACATTCCAGCTCCGGGTGTCCACCCTGCTCCCTTTAAATACTCCTGCACCCCATAATCAAAACCCACCCTTACTCCTTAAAATACCCCAACACCCTTAAACACTAACCCATCTTAACCCTATAAATATACCCTGTACCCCAAAACCCAAAACTATACCTAAATCCTAAAAATACCCCTGAACCCTAAAATACCCATGTACCCCAAAACCCAAACCTAGCCCTGAACCCTTAAAATACCCCTGTACCCAAAAACCCAAACCTACCCCTGAACCCTAAAAATACCCCTGCACCCCAAAACCCAAACCTAGCCCTGAACCATAAAAATAACCCTGTACCCCAAAACCCAAACTTAGCCCTGAACCCTAAAAATACCCCTATACCCCAAAACCCAAACCTAGCCCTGAACCCTTAAAATACTCCTGTACCCCAAAACCCATACCTATCCCTAAACGCTAAAACTACCCCTGTACCCCATAACCCAAAACTATATCTCAACCCTTAAAATACCCAAACACCCCAAAACATATACCGCAGTACCCCAAAACATATACCCCTATACCCATACTTACCTTATTCAAACATTTTAAAAAACATGCTTTTACCATTCATGCATTTACAACGAATTTCGTTGTAAATGTATGCGTGGTAAAAGCATATAAAATGTAATGCCATGCGTTATAATGGCATTGCGGAGTCATGTACTTTCATATTGAAAGTATGAGGAGTGATGGTCTGCGGAAAGAAAATTGCGGAATAATGGGTGTTTGCCCTCCCCCGGTTAGTACATTGGTGGCACGGCGGCCCACATCTCTAGCAACATACTCATATTTTTTCAACACCGATTTGGAAAATGCACAGGTCTCTCTCATTGATGGCCAGCACCGACATACACTTTTAGACACACCTCCCGCCACAAGTTCTAGAATTGCGAACTTTAGAGCTGGGGAGCTACGTTCGAATCTCGGCATCAGCTCAACATCCTGTGATTCCAGGCAAATTGCTTTGTCTCCCCGTGCCTACCACAAATTAATGTGTTCTTCTGTAATGTAAATTGTGCTCATGCCATGCTGTCGAGTTTGCGCTATATAATATTGCAAGGAAAAATAAAGTAGGGAAACTCGAGTTCTCACACTACTGAATGCGCACTCTTAAGTGCATCAGCAGTGCACTGTGAATCGGAGCGTTTCACAGGCCTGTTACAGATAAGAAATGCTATCAAAACGAAATCCTACAAAACAATATACTACTGGCCGGCAGCAATTCATACCCGGACAACGTCTGGACGGGCTGCTAGTATATATCTATAGTGCTTACTATCTCTGACGAGGCGTTGGAGCGCTCTAAAGTGAGTAACATTGCAGCAGTTGGGGGGAGGAGCTTCGCTGCCAACCAAGATGGCCGCGTGAGCTCGGAGCTCCGAAGACCTCCCGATCTCCCGAATTAATCCTGCTCTCCATCCTGTCCCACGATGGTGGGAATCGGTCGCTAAGCCGGGCCTGATGCGGCTCCCGCTCTCGGATTGAAAATCGGACATTCCTAGCCTCAGTTGTGTCGACGATTTCGGAGGCTCCTCCCGCACCGCTTGTGCCAGGGTGGACCGTAGCGGTGTCCATACGGAGTTCCTCCCTGCCAGTGCTTCTCCGGCCCGAGGGGTGCACCTGAGCTTCGATCGCCTTGCTGGCCGATCCTGATTCTGGACCCTGAAATCCTTGTTGTGTGCATTGGAAATACCCCGCTGGACTCTTTCGCCCCCGGTGTCCCCCCCCTGTCCCGTGATTGCCAACATGGCGGGCAAGGGTGGCTCGGACGCGGGCAAGACTCAACGGATCAATAGGAAGCCGTCCCAATCCCAGTCTACTATCCCGAGCGCTTCTCCCAGTCTAAGGGATCGCCGGTGCAGGTGGTTCGAACAAGAGACCCGAGGAGAGATGAGTCGCCGGACGACTCCGAAATAACGCTCAGGGACGTCATGGGTGCGATATCGGGGGTGAGGACGGAGGTGCACACACTTCGCGAGGAGCTATCCAGCAAGGTCGACTCCCTGAAAATCGAACTGAATCTCATCAGGACGGACCTTGGGAAAACTAATGACCGGGTGAAATCTTTGGACCTTAAGACATCCAGCCTGGTCACGGATGTCTCGGACATCCAGACGGAGGTGCGCACTTTGAAACTGGCTAATGGCGTACTGGCGCGTCGGCTGGATGAGTTCGAAGGCCGCGCGCATCGCCAAAATGTCCGCATCACCGGAGTGCCGGAAAAGGCCGAGGAGGACTCGGCTGAACTCTTTGTGGAAGAACTGGTGGTCAAGAACCTACAACCGGGGGGCCTGAGCAAGTTCTTCTCGGTAGAGAGGGCCCACAGGATTCCTGGTGGGCCGCCCAAGTCGGGAGCAACCCCGCGCCCCATCATTGCGAGGCTGTTCAACTATAGGGACAGAGATGCTATCCTACAGGCTTCGAGGACCGCGGGCCCTCTCCATTTTCAGAACTCGGAAGTAAACTTTTTCCCGGACTTCACCCAGGCCGTTCAGAAACAGCGGCAGAGCTTCACCGGGGTGAAGCGGAGACTCAGGGAAATGGGCCTGCGGTACTCTATGCTCTATCCTGCTAAGCTTCGCATCGAGCGAGACCACCGGACTTTCTTCTTCGACTTTCCTGACAACGCGGGACACTGGCTCGACACCCTACCCCAGGAACGGCCTGAATCAACCGACCGGACGGAGGAAGCCACCGGAGGAGCGGCTGCACAGGAATGATTTCTTGACTACTTGTCTTCCGAGAACTGGGAAGCCGTGAGGTGCTTCGACTTTTGACATTGCTGCTTAAATTGACTCATTTTGTTATTGATATGGGGGATGACGGGAGGGGATGGGATGCCTCCTTTCTCCTTCGTGGGCTTTTTGTAGGTTAGTTTAGGGGCGACAGGCACACTGCTAGTTGGGGTGGATCTTAGTCTGATGCAGGGGTGCAGGGTGGGGGGTAGTTGGGGTGTGTGGTTTTGTACTTTCTCTTTGTTTAGTCTTTTCTCCTGGCTGAGGAACTCTTGGTACGTTATTTCGCTGCACTGGGCGCTGATGTGGGGGGTGGGGGGGGGGGACGCGGAGCGTCCTTGACGATGGGGGGTAAACTGCTTCATTTGCTGAGCTGGAATGTCAACGGGTTGGGAGATCGTATCAAGAGGGGTGTTGTGCTACAAATGATTAAACGATGCTCGCCAGATATAGTTTTTCTACAGGAGACCCACTTGGTGGGTCACGCATGCAAGGCCTTGAATAGACGGGGTTACAAAATGGTGGCTCACGCAGGTTTCTCCTCGGGCTCCAGGGGGGTGGGCATAATGGTGCGCGCGTCCCTTCCGTTGGAGGTGGAGTCTGTGCTGGCTGATGATAGAGGCAGATACGTGGCTTTGGTGGGTAGATGGGAGGGCCGCACGCTAGTTTTGGTTTCGGTTTATGTACCCCCGGGGTTGCAGGAGACTACGTTCAGGGACTTGGGTGGCGCCATTTTAGGTCTTCCCGAGGGATTGTTGCTGGTGGGTGGGGACTTCAATTCAGTTGTCTCAGGGGAACTGGACCGTTTTCCTCCCAGGGATCTTCGCCCTTCCCAGTCTTGGATGCCTGACTTTGTATGTTCCATGGGGATGATTGATTGTTGGCGTCTGCTTCACCCTACACAGCGACAGTACTCCTTTCTCTCGGGTGCTCACGGTAGCTTCTCCAGGCTGGACTACGTCCTGGCCCCGGCGGCCCAGGCGGAGTCTGTTTCCACCGCGCGCCTCCTGGCCCGAGGTATCTCGGACCACTCTCCGGTCTGGATCTCGTTTGACTTCCAGGTCCCAGCATCCTCGCGAGTTGCCCCCATTAACCCGTGGTACTTTCGCGATCCGAAAACCCGATCTCTCCTGACCAAGGCTATGGACCGGTACTTTGTTGAGAATACTGGCTCCGTGGACTCGGCCGTCTCTTTATGGGAGGCCTTTAAGACCGTTCTTCGTGGCGAGGCCTTCTCCCTGATCGCGGAGGCACGCCGCCGCCGCGATGAAAACGTGGTGCGGCTGGAATCTGACCTTGCAGACCTGGACGCTCAGCTGGAGCTGGGCCCGTCACCCGATCTGGTCCATGCCATCTCGCTTAAACAATCCGAACTCCGGGCCACCGCCACTGACGCAGCGAAGGCCTTAAGCAGGGAACAGCAAGGAAGGATCTACGATTCCGGTGATAAAGCTGGGAAGCTCTTGGCCTGGTTGGACAAGCGGGAATTGGCGTCCCGGGTGGTCCCGGAACTGGTGGGTGAGGACGGTTTAACCTTGACGGACCCGGCGGCTATAGCCGGGTCCTTCGCTGAATATTTCGAAGGGGTTTATACCTCCGCTACCTCCCTCCCGGAATCCGCTTCGGCCTCCTATCTGGAAGATATTGACCTCCCCTGCCTATCTGATCTTGACCGGGAGGACATGGATCGAGACCTGTCTGATGACGAGGTTGCCCTGGCGATCCGCTCGTTACGATCTGGTAAAGCGCCGGGACCTAACGGTATCCCGGTGGAATTGTACAAGCTAAAGGCTGACGCGCTGGCTGCACCGTTGCGCAAAATGTTCCTCGAGGCCCGCGAGCGGGGGGAACTACCCCAGACCAGAGACTCGCCACCATAGTGGTGATCCACAAAGAAGGGAAGCCGCGGGACCTGCCCCGGTCCTACAGGCCCATTTCACTGTTAAATGCTGAACCCAAGATCTTAGCAAAACTGTTAGCCAACCGGCTGGTGGGCGTGATCACGGACCTGGTACATCCGGACCAGTCCGGGTTCATACCACACCGGAACACGGCGCTTAACTTGAGGAGGCTCCACGCAGTTCTGGCACGCGCCCACTTGCTTCGCGACCCGGCGCTCCTGGCCTCCCTTGACGCTACTATGGCTTTCGATTCCCTTGAGTGGAATTACTTGTGGGCAGTTCTAGCCAAGCTGGGCTTCGGGCCTTCCTACATTGGATGGGTCCGACTGTTATATTCTGCACCGCTGGCTAATGTGGCTGTTAACGGTAGACTTTCGGCCTCCTTCGCGCTGCACAGAGGCACCAGACAGGGCTGCCCGCTTTCACCGCTCTTGTTTGCACTAGCGCTGGAGCCCCTGGCGGCAAGGATTAGAACGCACCCTGATGTTTCGGGGATCACGTGGTCGCCTGGTTTCGAGGACCGAGTGTCGCTTTACGCGGACGACATCCTCCTTTACCTTACCTCTCCTTGTCGCTCGCTCATCGTGGTTTTTGACCTGCTGGGTGTCTTTGGGTCGTTTTCGGGGCTGGTGATCAATTGGTCCAAATCCTCACTATACACGGTGTGTGGGGATACCCCGCGCCTCCCCCGTGGGTGCTCGATTCAGGTAGCCCAACAGGGCTTCCGGTACTTGGGCATCTACGTGTCGCTCGACCCCCGCGCCCGATACACACGCAATCTTCTGCCACCGCTAGAGCGCTTACGGAGGGATGTCGAGATTTGGAAAAAACTGCCTATCTCCTTGATGGGCAGGGCCGCACTGTTTAAGATGATGGCGCTACCCCGCTTTCTATATGCTCTGCAGAACTCACAGGATCCAGTCCCTACCAAGTACTTTGGCGAGATCGAATCCTTGCAGCGGGCACTGCTGTGGGATGGACGGCCGAGAATATCGCTGCCTAAACTGACCATTCCCTGCTATGACGGTGGTATCGCACTACCGGATATGCGACGGTACTATTGGGCGTCCCAGCTCGCGGCGGTCAACCATGGCCTCTATGGCCCTGCGGTAAGTCCGGGGTACGCTATGGATCGGTGGCTAGTTGATGACGGCAACTACTACAGAGCTCTTTACTCCAGGTCGTTGGATCGTCGGTTAACGGGCCCCACCAGAACGATGGTACATGTATGGCGCACGGTGACGGACACCCTTGGCTGGAAAGATAAGATCACTTTGGCCACTCCCCTGTATGACTCTGATGTGCTGGGGAAACTGTGGAATACCAAAGGTTTTGACCGGTGGGACACCATCGGCATCTCTAAAGTTGGTGACATGGTTGTGCGGGGTAGGATCAAGTCGTTTGCCTCGCTGCAACATGAGTACCAGCTGGCGCCGACAGAATATTTCCGACACGCCCAGCTTAGCCACGCCCTCTCCCCCCACGTCACTGACGGTGGTGCCATCCCTGAGTCTTCGCCCCTGGAGGATCGGGTGCTGGACGGCCATATGCCGGACAGCGCCATTTCCCTGACCTACAAAAAACTGATCAACGTGAGGGTGGACTTGCTTGAACGCTTGCGGATGCACTGGGTGAATGATGGCATAGAAATGGATGATGAGGAATGGCAGTCAGCTGCCTCTTCCCCCAGGGAGGTGGCCATATCGGCGCGATTACGTCTGGTCCAGTTAAAAATCCTGCATAGGGTGTATGTCACCGGCCCCAGGCTCATCCATATGGGGCTTTCTACGGATGGCCTGTGTCGGCGGGGTTGTGGTGTGCTTGCCACCTTCCTACACATCATCTGGGAGTGTCCTGGTGTGGCCCGGTACTGGATGCGAGTGCATGAGGTGATGGAGGAGGTGACGGGAGTGGCCCTACCAGCCGAGGCTCGACGTTGCCTCCTCAATGTGTGGTGTCCGAATGATTACAGTGTGGCCCAGACCCGATGGGTCACCTTAGGTAATATGGTGGCCAAGAGGGACATTGCCCAGAAATGGGGCGCGCCCGCTCCCCCGTCCCTTAGCCTCTGGAAGAACAATATGGACTGGTGCATGCTGCGGGAGAAAACGGTGTATGTGGCCAGGGGCAAGCCCAGAATGTGGAGATCAGTATGGGGTGCCTGGAACTCATATCGGGGCGATTTATGCGAACCCCCGCCTGAGCCGGAATTGGACGTCCAGTCCTCCCCATAGAATGCTACCCTTCCCGTGATTCCAGACAGAACATCCTGGAATGGAAACCCCCCCCCCGTACTTTCGTATTGCAATTGTTACCTTGAGTTGTGTTGGATGTGCGGCCCCCGGCCCCCTCCCGCTGTGCCCCTTTACTATGTATGCACTGTCCTCGGCCAATTCTTTTTCTACTTTTTCTTTCTCCTAACTTTTCCGTGCCTAGGCACTTCGTTTTTTGGTGGCCTTCCGGGGCCCTTTTATTCTCTATGGTTTCTAAGTTGTTCATTATTGAAAATTAAACCTGACTGCTTCTGCGTAATGTTTTGTACATGAATCTATCTGCCGCCTTAATGCTGCCTGGCCTCCGGGATGTACGGCTGAATAGCGGTGTACTTTTTCTACAAATAAAGGTTTTCCCAAAAAAAAAAAAAAAAAAAAAAAAACATTGCAGCAGTTCATATCACTGAAGAGGCTCTAAAGTGCATTAGCATAACTTCTTTTTTGCATTGGCGGGAGAATGATAAATCACAGCGCGGCCATAAATATCCCCCCTCCACATTCATGCAGCTGACCCCCAATTAGTAACCCTAAAAAGATGTTTGACTCACACCGTTGCAAGTCTGTGTGGTGGAATTGAACTGCCACGATTTTAGCTCCAAATATTCATGTTACACAGGGTATTAGGTGGGGCTGTCCTGCAACAAAAAAAACAAAGGGGCATATTATCAAGGGCTTAATCGCCGCTTTAACTGCACATTTTGCTGCTGAAGCAGCGAAAATCCTATTGCCCTATCTATTAACATGCGCTAACATGCATTAGCGCATGTTAGCAGCCGCTTCAGTGACGCTACGCATTTTAGTGACATACATCACTACTGAGATGTAAAATAGGCGTTCTGTCTGAAAACATCTCGGAAAAGGTCACTAACTGAACATCGCGATATTAACAATGCGGCCCACAACCTCTTAACGATGTAAAAAGTCACGCTCAGCGCACTTTTCGCTGGATTCGAACACCTCCTAAAATCCTGACTTTGCCATCCCCTTAATGGAGGGGGGATCGTCAGGCTAAGTCCACCATGGCATATCTACATGGATTTCCCTAGCTCTGTAGTTATATTGCTGGATTTCCAGCGATATCCCCCTAAAACGCCGCCATTACTGGATTTTTTATCGCTCTGGTGATCAGCGTTGTTAATAATGCACTAACTGGGCGATAAAATCCTGCGATAGACGGCAATAAATAAAATTGTGCTAAACGCAGTTTGCGATATTTATCGGCATCTGTAGATAATATGCACCGACTATCTTTAACATTTCTGGCCAAAACACTATTCGAATTCTCAACAGTGACTGCAAACACTCGTCAAGCATTCCATGTCAATCCAAGCTCGCATTTCATTCAATGAGAGTGCTTGCTTTTTTCAAGAAGCTGCGTTTCTGTAGATTTTTTCATGCAATATGTGACTAATGTATAGTGCATACTCTGAATTAAGGGACATATTTACAACGAAATGGCGCAGTGCAGTGCTGCAGGCAATTTAGCTGTGCCGTGCTGCGTCATTTAAAAGACCCATGGATGCGCTGTATGTTTTGCCCTGGCCCGACGCTAAGAAAGCTGCCTAGACCGAGCGCAGGCATCCAGGATGCCAGTGTTGCAAGGATGATTGTGTTTGTGCAGAAAGGGATACCTTCAGGGCAGGACTGGTCGTGGCGGGCTCCAGGTGTTTCCCCTGTGGGCCGCCAGGGTTGGGGCCGTTTTTTTTCTTACCGGGGGCCGGCAATATCGGCCCCCTGTACCAAAATCGGTCAAAAACGGCCCTAGGAAACAGCTCGGCCAAACTCCCCCCCACCACTGCCCTCCCCCACCCTTTGGCTGGCGCAGCAGTGTGCCAGGGCCGGTTTCGGTTCCCAGTCCAGCCCTGGATATTCTGTGCTTTTTCAGCACTGACGAAGTTCCGCATTGAATGAAACGCGTTGGCTGAGGCCTTTTAAAGATTGAACTAATAAAGAATTTTTCACAATATTACTACTCTCTCGACTTCTACTTTTGGTGCACCACCCGTATTTTCAAGATTTGGTAACTGTTGCAACAGCAGAGCCTTCGTGTGGCATGCTCTGGGTGTTTCTCTGCACAAACATGGTACTGACAAGCTTATTTGGAAACTGAAGTGCTCAACCGTGGTCAGCCACATTTTTTCCGTTCCTTACACCAGCCCTGGATACCTTTCTGCACAAAAAAAAATGTATGGCATGTTGCTTCTTCTGTGTGTGCTGCATAATGCAGCACAAATATGAAGAGCAAAAAACGAGGAGAAATAGAAGTATTTCTCCTCATTGCGCCACTCTAATGCCTCATTTTCAAACGTGTTAGTTTTTGGTGCTGCCTCAGATTTATACCGCCTTGTAAATCCGGGGCTGTGTCAAAAAGCAATGGAGTATATTCACAAGAACGTGTGCTAAACATCACCAAAAAATGCTAACGCAACTTTATACATCGCAGCCTATCGTGGGAAAACAACCCTGTGTCAACGTGGAATTCATAACAAGGCGGTACCAAGCGATAGTCTGCCAAAACCGTGGCCAATATCCGCGATACAACCACCTCAACGGAGATAAAAACACAAACCACAACACAAAAAAACATGCGATGAGCCCATTGGCGATGAGGAAAGCAGGGATAAGCACCGCCAGGCCCGCGACACACACGGCAGGAGGGAATAAGCACACCAAAAGCTTGAAAAAGAAAGACAAACCAAACAGAAAATAACAGCCAAGCACAATGGAGGTAACCCGAGCCAGTATACAACTCCACAAGCCCCATTGGCAACAAAACATTGTACATGGCAGGCCATCTTGGACAAGGTGAATGCAGCCTGAGAGGGGAGGTTGATAATGGAAGAAAACCAGAACATACGGAATGATGCAAAATGCACAAACAAGCAGAAACACGCCAAACAAATAGAAGGCATCAATGCTCACCGGAGGTGGGAGTCCAGCGCCACACCAGGAGCTGGATGACATGGAGGAAATGGTGTCCACCACATCAGTCTGGAGATGGTGGTAGGACTCGGGGACCGGAAACTGCCCAAAACAACAGACACAACAGCAACAGGGAGAGGAACCAGCAGGGACTGGGGGGGACTGTGGGAGATGGGCACAATGGCACACATGCACAATTAAGCACAGAACAACTGCAGACAAACCATGCCCAAGAGTAACAACACCAACCAAGAGCACAAGTCACACAACCCGGCAATAGCACCCCAATGCTGATGTTACATGGTAACCTCCGCTGAAGACAGCACACTGTGATGTTGCAGGGCCCGTGCCCATCAAGCTGACACAATGACCACACGGACACACTTGCTCAGATGGTGTGAATGGCTACGGGCATGTGCGCACAGCCACATTTATAAGCAGGCACACATACCGAGTGACACCTGTGTTGGATGTGTGTGGGGTGTGTGCACACCAGCCGGCAAGGGCTGCCTGGTGCAGTCAGAAATCAATAAACAACAGTGTACATTGTAAAGGACACAACCATTCAACCATAAAGGCCCCATGACTTTTGCTGCAGTGAGTTAGTGGCCCCGGATGCACAGCGTCCTGTATGGGCCTACCGCCACGGGCCGCTGACTTGTGGGGCACTGGAGCAGGGTCACGAGTGCAGAGTAGGTTTCTGTAGATGACAAAGGGGCCTGTCGTGTAGTGTCTCGGTGGACAGTGGAAGGTGTACCCCCAGGACATAATGCAGAGGGCAGGACCACGTTGAAACAGTCACTATGGTGGGGATGAATGGAACAGACACATGTCGGGCACCAAGTCCGGTGAAGCCAGATGAAGATGCAGCAAACTACCAGGCCATGGACTCAGATGCCACCAATTTTCAACCAGATAGTGCCCATGACTCATTGTACACCGAGTTAGTGACACCAGTGCTGTTAGGGGATACTGCCTGTGATGAGGTGTGTCCAATGGTGTGGTCTCCTCCATATCTTACCCAAGACACAGTTCCACATGTGTGACCTACTGGACCGCAGTGTAGGCCTGAGGCAGCGGTCAGCACGGGCCATTCACCGAGTGTCGCCGGTTTAGGTCGGATGGCCCCACCGGCCTCCGTAGTTCAGGTTCAGTGGTACCACGTGTCGCCGGCTTGCGTTGAACAGGGTTAGTGGCACCATGTGTTGCTGGCTTGCATTGAACAGGGTTAGTGGCATCACGTGTCGCAAGTCTGTGATATGGAATTATGCCTCACTGATCGAATGGAGTCTGGTGCTGTGGCCGCTACCATTGACTTGGGGGTCACTGCCATCAGCACCCAGGACACAGTTCCACATGTGGGACCTGCTGGGCCGAAGAGGACGCCGGTGGAGTATGTCAATGAGAAAGGAGTAATGAGTGCCAGCGTTGGGGTGGCCAGTGATGGTCTGCGGAGGCTGCAGAGGTCGTGGGACTGGTGCTTGGAGCTTGCACCAGCACGTGGTGGGCACTCCTTGACTCACGCCGATATAGGCAGGTGAGCGGAGCCTCGTTGGTGCGCTGGGGCAGGCATGATGGGTCTGGGGACCAGCGGTCCGGGGTGCAGCAGGCGCACAGGGACGCAGGCCCCTGCGCGTTCGGCGCAGGACTCGTAGCGGGCTGAGAGACTCCTCCCTGGCAGACTCATTCCGAATGAGAACCACGACCAGTGCGACTGGCTTTTTGTTCACACCCCTACGCAGTGCTGGTGTACGCAGGTCCAACCCACAATGCACACGCATGCAGGGGGAGGCGTAACGTGCAACATTTTCACGCTCTGCCCCACAGCCTGTGGGGACATGGTAACATCCACTGGCCACTACACCCCATGTACCAACAGTTGATCTCCACATGGCCATTTCCGTGATTTGCACTCTGTGGTCTGTCCGGCACCTCCACGCCACACCTGGAATTGGGTAGGTTCACATTCCTTTGTCACTTGCCGCTCTTGCACATGCCTGCTCCATGCCTCTCCTCACTTCCTGCTATTGTGTGTCTGTGGTCCCATGCCGTGGCTGGGTTGTGGGCATGGCAAGGCCGGATTCCCTATGGAGTTGTGTTGTTTTGTCTGGTCGGTTGGCATGTTGTGTGTCCCAGGGGAATCTATATACACTTAAAGGAAATAACTTTTATATAAGCATAGAAGCCGGTGACCCCAAAGAGACGGCTGTTCTGATGAAGGTGTTACAACATCAAGTACAATAACACCGAAACGCGTCGACGCTTTTTCTGACTAGAATCCCATAAAGGTCAAGGAGGTAGCGGATATCCATAAATTATAGATACTGTCTACTGTACCAACAACATTAAGAAACGACCTGAGGATCTGTAAGAGTAGTGCCAAAGAAATAACAAGGCCACAAGTGGAGGGGGTTTGTGAAAATAATCTATGTGTCTTTTTTCTGTAAAACTGTATTGATTGACTTTTTCTCCTTTGTTTTATTACTCTTATAAATGTGATATTATGTTTTTCATGTATTATGAATTGTTTTTAACTGTCTTTTGATACTCCATTGAAATTTCATTGTACTTATCCAAAGAATTGTACTTTGGTTTTTAATCCATTTTCTTGTCACAAGAAATTTTATTTCTATAAAATATTAAAAAGATTGTAAACGTTTACTTTTAGTGTGGAACTCCTTATCTAAATATTTCGTTTTGGTTAAATATTTCTCGCCTGTACCTCTATAAGGAATGTTTGTATGAGTGGTTAGAAACCGTTTAGTGCTAACAATAGATTCAGTCCAATGTACACCCAGGGATTCCTCTTTGACTAAGCTGTCACTGTACCCTGTTCCCTGGGATAGTGGGGTACTCTCTCTTGTATTTACTTTATTTTGGACTTGCCAACGGGCACTGCATTTCCATGTGTGCCATCCTGGGAGCGCTGGGTGATGATGGACTGTCGGGAGATGTGAGTATCATGCACTCTGCCTGGGGAGTGGGCCACAACATTGTTGAGGAGTCCCAAGCGGTCCACTATTGCCTGCACATTCATGGTATGCGTGTTCTTTCTGTTGTAGTAGTTGTGTGCAGTGTGGGCAGGGGGCACGAGGGGTACATGTGTGCAGTTGATTGTCCCTGACACATGAGGGAATCCAGCTATAGAGTGGGGGCCTTGCTTGGTCTCCAGCTGCTCCTGCACGGTGTGGGTGACGTGGGGAGACTGGGGTACCAGGCTGATGTTGGCATCCAGGACAGGTTTGATGACCTTGGATGGAGCTGACTGTGTGACTCTTCCGACTCTGGCAGTTGTGGGTTGATTGGTACCAGAGGCAGGCATGTGCTGTGCAGCCAGCAGCTTTGTCTGCGGAGGGATGTTGGGTCCGTCAGCAGGTGGGGGATGTGGGTCAGGATGCGGGGGATGGTTGTCCTTGTGAGCTTGTAGTGGGCAATGTCCTCCTTTGGCATTAGGTCTGGGCGGCAGGTGAGTTTCAGGTGGGTTCACTGTCTTTGTGTACGCTGCCTCTGTGGTGTTCCCAGGGGAGGGGGGACGGTTCCTGGGGCTGGTGGCGGACCTGGGGTGGTTGCGGTGGGTGTTGTGGCCCTCATGGGTATCCACGTTGCATGATCATTGTCTCCATGGCATCTGTGGGTCTTCGGGTGTGGCTCTTGGCTGGGCTCCCTTTTATGCTGCAGGTAGTCGTCCTGCTTAACACCAGCAAAAGGCAGGTGTTAATTCCCTGCTGGTACCGCGTACTGTTTTTGGTTCGCATCGCAGATCTGGCAGTTAGTTGTGAAAGTGGTGTTGTGGTTTTTTCCTGTGGTTTTTTGCACGGAAACGCATACTCTACATCTCATTAGGGTTAGGTGGTGGTGTCCACCGTGGAGATACATTTTGGGGCAGTTATTGCGGGAATACTGGCGATGTCTGCAGTTTGCACCAGCTTGTGAATGGGGTGGTAAATCTATATCCACTTTTGAAATCGGAGGTAAGTCCTTGTGAATATCCCCCAATGGGTGTTGCATGGAACACCCACAGCAACACCTACTTCACGCCCCTTTGCTGCAGAATACTGCGACGAAGAAGGTCATATATACAAGGCAGTATTAAGCCACACATAGGGGCTTAGCGCCGCCTTGTAAATATGGAGCAGGGCATTGTGCCACTGGAGCGTCAGAAAAAGTGACACTCCGGTTGTGCAATACCCTTTTAAATATGCTCCTCAGTCACCTCCAGTTGTCTCAGTGAGTTGAGGTTGTAGGTGGATTTTTATGATGGCGCACAATTGACAGCTCTGAAGTGGAGACAGAGGGCAGTGCGAGTTTCTTGCAGTGCCTGTCAGTGGGACATAAAGTTTTGGAGACCACATGCATATCCAATACTTGGCTTCTGCGGAGCCATGGTCGTATATGTGTCAGTTGTAATCGTGGGGAAGTGTGAGATATGCAGATGGGGAGAATAAGAATATATGGGTACAAGTGTCTATACGACTGCGAAACTGAAGTGAAAATGGGGGTGAGTGAGACAGTCAAAAAATGACTATCCTTTCCACAGAGCTTAGTAATGTTTAATTCATGGTTTCATGAAAATTGAAACATTTTAATTTCTAAATATTCACATTAAAATCATTGTTGCTGTTCATTTAGCTGATCCAGCTAACAAGCATTGGCGCTGGTGAGTTTTGGGTATGTTGCTTTTCGTGTGATATGTTTGGGTGTAATAAAAGAAAACTCGCACAGAGGCACCCAAATGCAAGTCAGGTGGCACACTGTGCAAAACACAGATATTTGGGCCTCATTTATGGGGATGTGGAGTAGGGCACCACAGCAACACAGCAAGTCACGTTCCTGAGCTGCACTATGTCAAAGTGAAAGGGCAGGAATGCACTTTATTTATCCAATACTGTTCATTCCTGACCTTTCCAGCTGTTTGGCGCCGTTTCAGCAGCCTATCACCGATGCAGGCACCCTTGCACTATGGTTCAAAGGTGCCTGTGTTGTCGGCAAGATTATTTTTTGTGCAGAAAGGGGCACCTTCCTGCTCAAAAACAATCCTGGGAGGCTTTTCCCTCTTTCTACTTGTGCTGCAGAATGCATAGAAAGAGGAAACAAAGCGCCTCCCCTGGGGATGCATAAGGTTTTGGTGCATCCCCAAGTTTACATGGTTTTGTAAATCTGGGGAAGCATCAAAATCCATGGGTCTTGTGTGGGAACACCCACCGCAACGCCCATGGATCGCCTCCCTTGAGCAGAGTAAGGCAGCTCAGTGTTTTGCGCTGCCTTGCATCACTTCTTATCTATGAGGCCATTCAATATGATTTTGTAGTTTGCGCCAACAGAGCGTCACAAAAAAGATGTCCCCTAGTTTATAAGTTTTAAGCCACACCCTTAACTACATAGGCCATGCCTTTTGGATAGGATCCCTAGCTAAGCTCATTTTAAGACTTTCGGTATTCACAGAACGCATTTAGGAGTCCTAAAGTTAGGAGTCCTAACTTCTGTGAATGCCGAAATGAGTAAGTGCCTTCTGTGAATACCAAAATGGTAGTAAGTTTAGGATTTTGTCTTAAGTTAGTTCTGTGAATCGGGCCCATGATGTTTAAAAGTGGGACATGTAGAAAAATATTGTTATCATGTCCTAGAGGGGAAAGCCCTAAATACTATTTTCACTGTGGCAGGGCTACCTGTCCTATGTAGAAAACCAGAATACAGATTGTAATTTTAATATAATGTAATTAGGTTTTATATCGCGCATGATTACCTGAGGGTGTCTTGGTATTGGCATTCAACCCAGAAAGGCCCACCAGAGACTAGGACGCACAAGATGAAATTAGAGATCGATCTCTGAAAAAAGCCAGGGTGCAGATTTACAAGCCCCTTGCACCTATTTTACGCCGCCGTTGCGTCACTTTTGTGATGCAGCGGTGGCGCAAAAGATGCGCCATGGTGCGGGGTATTTACAACGTGATGCATCTGGAAGATGCGTCACATTGTAAAGCCCTGCGCCATAAAGAGGCGTTGCAGCGCAGGTGGGGGGTGGGGGGACGTTCCTGCGCAGGAATGCCTCCTAAAAGTGGCTAAGTGAAATCTACAAGATTTCACTGAGTCACTTTTAGGCCAATGCTGCGTCAAAACTAATGCTGGGCGAAGGACTTCACTATGCCCACGGAGTGGGCGGAGTGTTGCCTACTTGGCCCTTTGCAAAGTAGGCGTAGCAGGCAACACTACGCCCACTCCATGGGTGTAGCGAAGTTGCCCGCCACCCGCTTCCCTCCCGCCCTCCCCTACATACCTAAATTTTGTAAAGGTTGAAATAAAAGTAAATAAAAGGCACTTACCTTGTCAGCTGCGCCCCGGGGCTCTCTCTGCTCGTTCGCGCCGCCGTCTCCGCCATCTTGGATACCAATGCGCATGCGCGCCGCCCGCACATGTGCATTTCTCGCGAGAAATGCGCATGCGCGGGCGGCCGCGTTTTTGCCCCATGGTGCGCCGCATTGTAAATGCGGCGCACCATCGGTGGCGGAGCAGCAGCGCACAATAACTGGCTCATCCCTGGGGATGCGCCTGTTATTGTAAATCTGCCCCCAAGTTTTTAACATTTTCCTAAATTGCAACAGATTGGATTGAAAACACAGGTTTATTAGGAAAGCATTCCAGAGTTTGCTAGCACAAAAGGAGAAGCTCCTGCCTCCCCGTCTAGCCTTATATATTCTCGGAACAGTTACCAGACTGGCTGAGCTTAATATAAGTACCCGGCCAGGTCAGTGACAGGAACAACAATTAATGAAAGTATTCTGGTCCAGTCCAGTCAAGAGCTATATGGACCGACCAGACATAGTGCTTTGAAACTAATCCTATCCCTGACTGGTAGAATATTAAGGCACTGCAAGGGCTGAGAAATAGGGGCGAAGTTAGGAATTTTCTAAAGCAGTTCGGCAGCAGCATTTTGAAGAGATTGAAGTTTTTTCATCAAAGCTCTTTTGGGTGCCCATATTCAAGGCATTACAAAAGTCAATCCTTGTAATGACAAGTGCCATAAAGACAGTCTGTTGTAATGCCAGAGGAGTAAACGGAAAGATCTTCTTTAAGGTCCTAAGCAGGAAGAAATAAGAAGAGGTGGTTTGGTTTATTTGATCTGAAAAGCACAGTCTGCTGTCAAAACAGACTCCAAGATTTCTAGCTTTTTGAACTGGGGAAGGAAGGGAACCAAGATTGGGCAGCCACCATGAGGAATTCCAGAAGGTGGAGTTGTTCCCGAAGAACAAAATCTTAGCTTTATCTGAGTTCAGCTTCAAATAATTTCTTTGCATTCAGTTCACAATATGAGTCATACAGCTACAGAACTTTTTAGACACCTCTTCTACTTCAGATGTAAATGTAAATGTGGGTGTACTTGTAAAGCGCACTGCGACTCCATGGAGTATCCTGGCGCTGAAGACCGCTGGGGAACCCGTCCTGGTTTTCCCTGTGAGATGGTCCCTTTCTGGGTATCTCCGAGGTGAAACCAGGCATCCCCGGCGTCTGTGGGGGGCCGTTGTAGAGATGAGGCAAGCTTAATGCCCAGAGTTGCCGAGTGTGTTCCCTGGTTAGAGTAGGCACAGAGGCAAGAATTATTGAGTCCGTTGAGCCTGCTCCACGAACCTGCCGTGTCGGGAATCGAACCCTGGTCCCGGGCCATTCTCTGCTTACGGGTCTGCCGCCTCTGACCAGTGAGCCACACCACTCCACCAGATGATATTGACACCACAATTTGTGTGTCGTCGGAGTAGGAAAATACTACAAAGCCATAGCTGTGGATGAGATTAAAACACTAATAATGGATCGGCTAGAAATCTAACAAAACAACTATTTTTAATAGCTATTAAAATCGAATTCAGTAGGGAAGTCAGATTTCTAGTAAATATTATGGAAAGGTAACTTTCAAAAAGTTACATTTTCTAGACCTTGGATGCTAAATTGCATTAGCTTTTCCCAGCCTGTGCTCAGCCCAGGAAGAGGTGTGAAGTTTCTCCAAGGAGCACACAAAAAGCTGATCTGTTCGACAGAGATGTCTCTTCTGAACTCCGCAGGATATTTAGAGTGGGGGCTTTTGGTAGCCTCTGACACTAAGGTGTCAAGACCTGCTTGTAAGGTCAATTGAGCCACACATAACACTTGGAGCACACTTGAAAGGGAGAAAACAGAATGCCAAGACAGCTCCTGTGGATCCCTTGTCTGATTGCTGAACGACCCTGCTTTTGTCCGACTAGTCTTCTGTCTCTGAGTCTGTTATAGGTTCATTGCCTGTCTCAAACTGGTATTAGATGAGGGAGGACACTGGTGATGTCCCTGTGACACTCCCACATACAACCCCAGCCCTCAGTGCCCAAATTTAGCGTGCCCTGGTACATAGCGTTTTGGGCCTGTTTACAGTGAAGCAAACAGAAACTACTACAAAAGTAGGTAGCTCGGGGCATGTGAACCTTTACTCCATTGATCAGATAGGGAACTAGGAATATCTTAGGGCACCCTACACAGCTGAACCCTCATGCAGTGGCAACAGCGCCTGGAATGGAATTTGCTGTGGCCCTCTGCCTAACACCCTGATAGCCTCTTAGTGCTCCTTTTGAGGTCCTGGGGGCTTAGAAGTATACATATGTGGTTGTTTTGGTACCAAATGAAGTTTCAGAACTTTTTCAAAAGTTTTCTTCAGTGCTTCGAGGAGTTTGACCGCAAAAAGGATCCGACCATCAGTTCCATGGCATCAGACTGAATTTCAGGTTTGTTCTGCACAGAGAAGAGTTTTCATCAGAAAAGTCCCATTGCAGATTGGGACTTTTAAGGAGTTTTGAACTTTCATATTTCTAGGCCCTAGTAGTCAATCTTCTTGTTCTGTCCGACCCATCCTGCATTTCACTCAGCTTTAAATCACACCTATGTCCTGTGACCATTAGCAACTATTGAAGCTTTGTGCTTCTTTGTGCTATTTTCTCTAAAATATTTACAACATTCATATTGCAAATTCTCCTTATTAGACTTTCGTCATGTTGGTGTCTTTTTATTGAATACGTTTCACTTCATTTTCATAAATTGGAGTGGAATTTTTCTCATGTTGTGTTTCAGCTTTTTAACCATGTTGGTACTTGTTAGACCTGACCCTTTTGACAGGCTTATCCCCCAACTTTTTGCATTTTGCCTCCTATATTTCTGACCCTGTTTTAGTTGGCTACAGGATTATGGGCACTTTACCACTGCTGATCCGTGCTAAAGTGCATATGCTCTCTGCATAAATTGTAATATGATTGGTTATCCATGATTGGCATATTTGATTTACTGGTAAGTCCCCAGTAAAGTGCACTGAGTCTTCCAGGGCGTGAAAATCAAATGCTACTAGTTTACTTGCAGCACTGCTTGTGCCAACCATATAAGTATCCCTGTAAATGTGTCTCAGACCTACCACTGTAGTGTCTGAGCACACAGTTGTGAACTACCATGTTGTCCTAGCAAGTGCACCCACTTGCAAGGCCCAAACCTTCCCTTTCCTTACATGTAAGCCATCCCTATGGTAGGCCCAAGGTACCCCCCATGGGCAGTGTACAGTGTATGTGAAAAGTTGGACATGCTGGTGTGTGACAGGTCCTGGTAGTGAAATTTTGTGTATTTCGTTTTTTCACTAATGAAAGGCTGTCTGTCCCATAGGCATATCATTGGGACTGCACTGTAAAATTTTTACATGTGTAACTTTCCATAGGGACAAGATGGAAAAATAAAGTTTAGGCTCTCTGAACTCAGAATTTATTAATGCACCTTTTGGTAATGGTGTTTTTTTTAATTTTGTGTTTTAAAATGCCACTTTTAGAAAGAGGGCGTTTTCTTACTGTACCATTCTGTGTGCCTCTGGCTGTTTGTGTATTCAACGTATGGTGTTTGAGTGACAGGAACTGTGATGTGCATTCACTTAAGACAGTCACTATGTTATGTTATGTTATGTTATGTTATTTAAAATTTATAAAGCGCACATACGCCCAGGAGCTTCTTGGCGCTGGAGAGAGATTAAAAAAAAAACATAACAAAGGATGTACCAGCAAGAGTCTCTATTTCAAATAGGCCTGTGTGAAAAGGTGGGTCTTGAATGCCTTTCTAAAAGCAAGGAGATCCTTGCTCTGTCTGAGGGTCAAAGGCAATGAATTCCACAAGGTGGCTGCTAAAAAGTGAGAACAGCTGCCTCCCAGTCGTTTCTTCTTAAAGCGTGGCACCTCAAGTAAGTCTTTATGGGCTGATCTCAAGCTGCGTAAGGGGATGTATCTTCCAATCAGCTGCCTGATGAACAGGGGGCCCTTACCTTGCAATGCCTTGAAAATGATGCACCCGGCTTTGAATTCGGCTCTTTGAGCCACAGGTAGCCAGTGCAAAGTCTCTAAACCTGGTTTTATCGATTCCCATTTGGGTACATTGCAGATCAGTCTAGCGGCTTGATTCTGCAGGTACTGCAATCTTCTAAGTTGACCTACAGGTAGGCCAAGATAGAGGCTGTTTGAAAAATCAATGTGGGAGAGGACTAGGGCCATGACCACCTGAATTAAGGCAGTATGAGTAAGGAGGTGTGCAATTTTTCTAATTTACCTTAGTTGAAAAAATCCAGAGGATACCACAGTTCCAATCTGGGATTTTAAAGTAAGGTCCTCATTGATGGTCACTCCCAGGCTTTTTACTGTTTGTGATTTTTTAGGGGGGAGACCCATGTCAGAAGGCCAGAAATTAGGGCTCCAGCTGATTTCGCTCTTACCGGGTAAAATCAGCTCGGTTTTCCCTGGGTTTAATTTGAGGTGATTTAAAGACATCCACCTCTGAATTAAGGTCATGGTTGCCTGAAAATCCTCCACAGCATTAGGTGAATTGAGTACGAAGACTAGCTGCAAGTCATCTGCATAATTATATACAGTGACTTTGTGCTCTCTTAAGGCAAAGAGAAGGGGCCGCATGTACAAATTAAATAATAAGGGAGATAACGAAGAGCCTTGAGGGACCCCACAAAAAGAATTGATTTTAGGGGCTGAAAAGGATCCTAGGCAGACAGACTGGGTACGTTCAGATATGAACGATTTCAGCCAGACCAAGGCAGAATCTCTGAGGCCGGCCTGTTCGACACGGTTGACCTAAATGGAATAGCCAACCGTGTCGAATGCTGCGGACAGATCAAGAAGCACCAGGGCTTGGTGAAAATTTTTGTCGGCATTGGACCTCAAGGTGTTCTGAACGGCCAGTATTACTGCCTCGGTAGAATGACCAGGTCGGAATCCCGCTTGGTTAGGTTGTAGATAGCCCGATTCTTCCACAAAGTTTGAGAGGCAGTTGGTGACATGAGCCTCCAAAATTTTGGATAAAAAGGGCAGCAGGGATATAGGCCGATAATTCGTGAGGTACAAAGGGTCAATACCAGGTTTCTTAGTGAGGGGTATCAATAAGGCTTGCTTGAAACTGCTGGGGACTGTCCCTGATGTGAGAGAGTTGTTAAGCAAGGGTATCATGCTATTGGGGATGGCCCGGCCAATTTCCCTCATAATTTGAGGGGGACAAACATCCGTAGGGGAGCCTGATTTGACTCTAGACAGTAACTCTGAAAAGACTTTCAAATCAATGGGAGGAAAAGAGTGTAGTGTTAAAGGATTAAAAAATATATCATCCACAGGGGCGCAAACTGGAAGTGTGGATATGTTCTGTTTAATCAGTAGAATCTTTTCGCTGAAGAAATCATTCAAGGAGTTGCAGAGTGTTTGTGAATGAACTACCGGAGGAGAGGTTCTGTCATCATTGCATAAGTCGTTCACTATCCTGAAAATCTCTTTCGACTTGTTGGTAGAGTTTAAAATTTTAGTTGAGAAATAAGCAGTCTTATGATTATGTAGAATTTTTTGGTATGCTTTCCTGGCTAGGCAGTAGGTAGCCCTAGCTTGACAGTCACTAGGGGGGTTGAGGTGTGCCCTGCTTTGTCTGGGTGACTCATCGAAGGGCTGAATAGACCAGGTCTTCATTTAGAGAGGTGGGAGGAGTTTTGCTTGCCCCTGAGTAGGCTAGGTCTCCTTTTTCACAAAGCTGTCTCCGCCCCCTGTGGTTATGTTGCACCAGGGAGGGCAGTACTGGTTTCGACCAGGTTCAGAGCCCATTGCCACAAAGAGAACAATAACAAATGGGGTATAAGTAGTACACCAAAAACCCCAGGATTTTAGATTAAATCAAGAAAGAAGAGGACCCCACCAAGAAGAAGAGCTGAAGAAATGTGTGAGGAGCGCCGCTTTTTCTGAGTGTGAGGTGGGTTGACCTGCAGTTGCTGCATCTGTCTATGGTGGAGGAAAATGACTGACTCTTTCTGCTCTGCTGTGGTATCCTGCCTTTGAAGAAAAATCGCCAAGGGCTTGTGTATGATGGTCTTCTACTGGAAATCTAAGGGAGAAAAAAGATTTCAAGAAAGATCCATGCTGAATTTTAAAGTGTCCTGCCTGGGAGAAGTGCTCTAGAAACTGTGTAAGGAGCACTGCCAAAGACTATGTGGGATAGGACGGCCTGCAGTGATAGCTCCTGCCTGAAGCAGGAAAAGGACTGGACTGTCCTGGTACCTTTCTGTTTGAAGGCAGAAAAGGAAAGCACAAGAGGAGTGCTTTGGTTAGCAGCTCTGAGTGGGGAGATGCGTGGTGCCTTCCAGTGCAGCCGGTGGAGAGAGCTTCCCTTGCTGTGAAAGGGGGCTTTTGTTTGTACTGCAGCGAGTGTGGCGCTACCCTTGCCTCGTGGTGAAGTGGAGGGGAGAGCTGAGACTCAAGAAAGTGCTCTCCCTCTACCTGGCGGTCGGTGCATGGTCCACATTGATTTACAGCCGGGGCTCTGCTTACTTGGCCCGGGTTCTAAAGGAATACGGTGCCTAAGGGCAAATCGCACTACAGGGGCCGCAGCACAGATCGGCTTGCCTCGAGGCAGAGCGGCTCTTACAGACGCAATCGGAGGCTGCCGAGGGAGCTGTCGAAGCAGGAATAAATCCCGGCCTGGAGACCTCCGCGTTGTTGGGCAATGCCGAAGTCCTGGTGGGAGAGGCTGGCTGTTGCAAAAGACACTGAAGGCCATAGAGACCAAAGTGGAGACGACTGAGACCTTGTCCCATGCCCAGCCAGTAGAAGGGGAGGCTGCATCCAGCTCAGCGACCCTCGGTGGCAGCCGGGACAGCTCAGCGCTACTCGTGAGTGGTGCGCAGTCCTGCCAAGTATCACGCATCAGACGTGACTCTAATGCATTTCAGTGTGGTGTTCCGCATCACCGCACTGAAATGCATTATCACACATTTTGATGCCACTGACTGCACTCTGCTGACAGTGCCAGCAGAAACTGGCAACATAACACCATGGTGCTAGCGCCCAGGCCGGCGCCTCTGACACCTGTGTGCGGTGACTGCTGTTCAGCTCAGCTCCCCACAGACTTGCCAGCAGGAGACACTAAATTAAAGATCGCTCTGGGTGAGAGCCTAGTGCTACAATCTGCCAGTGCCTTCCCGACCATTAGCTGTGCCGCCAGCGCAGCGCCGTGTGGGGGTATCATGACCTCACGTCCTTTACAGGAAGGAAGTGAGGTCGGTCAGAAGTGGCGGCTGGGGACTCGACTGGAGTTATTATCTTGCGAGACTCTGCTCTATTACCCGGCTGGCGTGTGCTGCTTTAGTTTGTTTTGGCTGCCTACAGGCCTTGTTGGGTCTCGTGCACAGGAGAGCCTCAATCATGCCCAGCGGCTGGCATTGCCACAGGTAGGGTCCGAGTCGGGTTGCAACGGCCAGCCACAACACCACGTAGGCTCTCGCCTACCCTCTAGATGCTGCATAAAAGTAAGTGCTCAGCCTAGCCGCTAATGTATCTATCTTACTGCCAATATCGGCAACACTCCCCATCCCTCCCACAGCAATACTTCAGAGAAATAATCAGACACAACACATTTTTAGTGGAGAAAATTGCTGCAGGTTTATTTTCATAACAAATATGCCAACATGGTGGGTTATCTTACGGGCGATCCCAGGGCAGGCAGCCCCTCGCCGCCTGCCCACCTGATGAGCCAACATTCCCGGTCGCCCTCGCCAACCGGTGTTTGTTGACTTGGGGGAGGGGATTGCCCTCCCACTGGCGGACCGCCAGTCCACCCCCTCTGGATCTCCCTGTAACTCCACCTGCAACACAAAATAATAAGTTAGTGAAACACCCCCCCCCCCAACCTGTATGCCGGGTACGCGGTGGGGAGGGAAATGGCATCAGGGCAGCAAGAGAAAGAGGGTGCTCAGTGGGCAGGAGAGGTATAAGTACCTCTCCCCCGCCCTCTCCTGCCTGGAAGTGACACAGGCCTGGGGGACCCTCAAGGTTCACCCCAACACTGGGAGGCTAACAGTGTGCCATCCTGTGGCACTAAGTGGGGCCGCCCTCTTAGGAGGACCCCCTTTGTGGGCCCAGGGCAGCCCTGCATTGTGCCAATATCGGCAACACTCCCCGTCCCTCCCACAGCAATACTTCAGAGAAATAATCAGACACAACACATTTTTAGTGGAGAAAATTGCTGCAGGTTTATTTACATAACAAATATGCCAACAGGATGGGTTATCTTACGGGCGACCCCAGGGCAGGCAGCCCCTCGCCACCTGCCCACCTGATTAGCCAACATTCCCGGTCGCCCTCGCCAACCGGTGTTTGTCGATTTGGGGGAGGGGATAGCCCTCCCCACCGGCAGACCGCCAGTCCACCCCCTTACTCACTCCCCTCCCAGCTCAGGGGGGCAGAGCATTGCAGGCAACCCCCGGTTGCTTAGGTCTACAACCCCCGACCACAACCCCCGAAGTTCTGTCACTCAACTGGCCTGTGATAGTGAATTCCAGGGCCGACTTCTGGCCTCTTAACCCTCACTTGGACATGCCTGAGCTACAAACCCACATCTAAAAGGCCTGCCAACCGCCTGAGCCAAAAAACGCAGTCCCAATGGTGACTGACAACTCCCAAGGAAAATGTGCATAACTGAAACAACTGGTAGCATGCAATCCCTATGATTAGGGGACATGGAGTCAACTTATGAGTAATGTACCTGCACCCTCTTATCTATGACTTAAAAATGTGGTCTGGTAGTTGTCCATTTAGTGCTCCATCCCCTCCAATTCAGTAATATCAAAGCAAACCACACCCTCATGGGAATAGCAACTCCCGCCCCTGCTGACCGAAAGTGCGTATTTGCGTGTAGACCAACCTTCCGTTTTTACTGACAGTATACCTGGATTCTGCTGAAACTTAGCTTGCTTTACTTCTGAGTGCGCGTTGCTCAATCACATATATGTCTTTGCCTATTCCGTTTCTGACCGCAAAGTTCGATGACAATGTCAGCCCCAATACCTAATAAACAAAAGCTTTACTGCTACCAATGTGACAGTTGCTGGTGTTAATGATGGTCCAATATAGCACCGATGCTGTACTATAGCCTTGGATAGCTCCAACATGGGGTGATCCTGTGAACCACCGCCACACCCCACATGCGACTCAGCCCAGGTTTACTTTGCCATGACCCCTCCTAAGTCCTTAGAGATCCCCATAAACAACCTGTAGTGGCCAGGTGGCAGGTACCCCTACGGGACCTGCCAGAACTGTGCACTCACCAACTCTTTGCTGCCTGGCAGCATTCCCTGCTGCAGGTGTCTTGTTGCAACCACTACTCGCCCCTCAAGCCAGTAATGATTGACATTGACATATTATGAAGGGCATGTGCTAGTATTCAAAACTGTGCCCTGTAGATTATGCACGGTGCTTAGCAGCACAACTTGGCCCAGCTCCTCAACTTTACAAACCTAGGCTGCAAACCTTAGCTGTTTACCCACAGATCCTTGCCGTGCACGCCTTAACCCATGGAGCTCTCTTACTACCGGATCATTTGTCCAAACAGAACTGACACCTCTGCATTCCTCCTCCGGAAGACGATCTATGTGATTCATGTTTGCTGGCATACTGCTAAGTGTCCCAGATCATGCACTGCTATATCCAAACAGCTTATCTACTTCTCTGACGGCAAGTTACAGGATAATGTAATCACCAAACCCAATGTAACCAAAATTGCAAGCCGAACTTGCCAGGAGACATTCAACCTCTATCCTTGAAGCGCAGCAAACTTGGCAATCGAAATTACAGAACTGACAAGCCTCTATATAACTCAAACTTAAAGTGTGACAAATGAGGCAATCCAAGGCCCTAAGGCTAACTGGATGGCTTGGGCAGAAGGCAATAGCCATCAATGACTTGACCTACTCAGTGCCTGTTGTAGTGGTCCTCTCTCCAAGCCAGACAGTGCCACCTAGTGGCCGACTGACAGAAGCGCTGGTGGTAACAATTAACTGACGGTGCCTATTGCACCAGAAAACCACCCAGTCAGATTTAAGGTGAACTTGCTGCTGAAGATCACAGTCGTGCGCCAATGCCGCACTTACGGAAGTCCAGACTTGACTTTCTCACCTTGTGGGTTAAAACAAGGTACAAAATTGACAAGTGCGTACCCCGTGACTAACTAGATGGAGCGAAAAAGGTAGCAACCCCCTGCCGTGTGCAAAACCAATTGTGTGTCACATATGCTGATCTTCATGAAAAAGAAAAGATAACCTTGGAAAGATACCACACCCGCTTCAGTTTAAGGAACCTCACTAAGCACAACATTTTAACATATGCCTATCCCTTGAGAGGTAACCCCCTTATCCTCTGAAAATCGTAATGAGCTTAGCTGGCAGCACTGCGGCTAAACTTCATTTCAGTTGAGTGCACTCAGGCCAGTCAAAAGTAAATGCAGTCCCATAGTGCTACTGTGCAAGATCCAAAACCATTGGCACTCCATGCTCTCCGTCCTTACCGAATAGTTAAGAAGCTTGCCAACTGAGGTTGCCACAGGCTGTGCCAACCCACCCTTCACCCCGAAAGCTATCCTGGCCCTGCTTAACAGGTAATTATTGCTGCCAAAGTCGAAGGACTCATTTTACCAGCATCAGGAGGGTGAAAGGCCGGGGGAAGGGGGCACACTATCCGATGGGATGGCCTATTAAATGGTTGCCCCTGAGTAAAACCCATATTCCCCATGCTTATTGGTCCTGTGAGCAAGAAATGCTTCCTTGCGTGTGGGGCTTGCTAAATATCTTCCTGCAAGCAAAACATTCTTGATGCCTTACCAAAAGCCAACCAAAAGATGCGTGCCCCTGTCGCCAATCACCTCTGTATGCTGTGAACAAACTCCCAGAGATCTTAGGCATATCCCATGCAAGATGCAAAATCCTAACTTAAGTCTGTCTTAAGTCAAACTTAAGACAAAATCCTAACTTCTGTGAATACCAAAAGTAGTACGTTTGTGATTTTGTCTTAAGTTAGTTCTGTGAATCGGCCCCTTAATGTTGGTTATCCATATAGATGGGTGCAATACTGCTTTAGAGCTCAGGTTTCTATTTCTTTCAAAGAGCTGACCAGGCGCCAGTCGTTTAGAAGATAGGGATGATGCCAAGGATAATAGATGGTTATGCAAATACTGCTTCCACATGCATGCAATGAAGGCAAATGCCACTGTGTTGGCACTACACTGTACCACCATGTGTGGGAAATGTGCATGTGTTGTGTTAATGACAACCAGTAATGACAATTTCAGGAACTAAATGTCAATTATGCGAATTCCAATAATTTCCAGCCTTGTGCGCACCAGTGTATATGTGCTAACTCCTAGGAGGTTGCCCACAATGACATCAATGGCAGCTTATTGTATGATCATTTCACAAGCTGAGCCATTGGACTTATGTGAACCACAAATCATGTCTCACAGGAAGTGTAGTGCTATTTTCGACTACCATTATTTAACAGGATGTGGTTTGGTCCTCGATTGCTAATATTTTAGATGACAGCAAGTGTACTGTTGCTACTTTTTGTTGGAATTATTGTTATGGGACAATACAGGATGCCTTAATATCTGCCAATGAACACATTTGGGAATTTGCACATGTGGCTACAGTGCATGGGTGCTCATTTGTGTTTGATTTGAAAACCCTCAGATACAAGGCCGACAACATACTATTGTTAGTGCAAAACATTAAAATAGGGCTTCGTTTTCAAGCAAAAATAATAAAGAATGTGGTCACCGCGCAGTTCTAATAATTTTTCATTCTACGTTCTATGGCCAGCCTTTTAGTGGTGGTGATGTGGCAACTTTTGTTTATGCCTGGGTGTAGGTACAAAATGAAGATAGAGCCGCTGGGGCAGATTCACAGAATGACTTACGACTCAATTCTAAACTTACTACTATTTTGGTATTCACAGAATGCACTTACTACTTTTGGTATTCACAGAATGAACTTACTACTTTTGGTATTCACAGAAGTTAGGATTTTGTCTTAAGTTTGTCTTAAGACAAACAAAGACAGACTTAAGACAAACTTAAGACAGATTTAAGACAGATTTAATTTAGGATTTTGTCTTAATTTTGTCCCCAGCTAATATCGAAAGCACTCCTACGATCCCTATCAAGAGGAGGCATGAGCATCGCCTGCTAGACACATGTGCATGAGACAATATGTCACAATAATACATGTAACTACCCTTACTACGTGTCAAGACGAGCATGCCCCATAACACTAAAGTGTGAAAGTTTTTTTTACCCCGCCATCGTTGTGAGGCTCCGTGCTGCATCCGGTCGAAAGCAATAAAAAAAATTGCTATCCCGGAGACTGGAACAAAGTTGCATGTTTAAAGAAACCAAATTGTGTATAGCCGGGTCTTATTAAGGCACGAGTTGCGCTTTAATCTCTTTTTTTCTTGAACCATAAACCCATACAGTACATAGGGAAATGCCTTATGTGAGACCTGGCGGGAATTGATGAAGCATTGTGAGAAACCCAATTGGGGGAGTTCATAATTTCTTTCTGCAACCATGGTGGTGTTCCACCAAACGTGCCTGTGTGATTTTCATGATAAAATGATTGTGAGAGTCACCCACACAGCACTCACGCTGTGTATGTTTTTAGCCATCACCACTGCGTGTTGTGAGTTTGTCACACAGGGAACACGAGAGTGTCGTTTATACTGCATTCTCAGATCTTAATAATTGTTTTTATTTCTTCACTAGGTTGGTCATGTTCCATCAGGTACTACATTTAGAATGTGTTAGGTTGGTTTAAAAAGGTAGACACCATATAACCACCCGTGTGTAGATTTAATTAAACAAGGTCCTTACGAATCGCCACCAGATTGACGGACTACCAGGCGAGAAACATGTTGAACTCACAATAAAGCGCCCCACCTGAGACACAACCACAGACATGCGCCTTTGTTTTTTTATCAGGTTGGGAGACCTATTGAATAAAATTGTTTTCGTTGGTACTTCCACACCTGTTTTAAACTTCCTTCAGGTTACACACCTCCACTCACTCATCTACACTAGGTTAGGCCTCTGCCCCCCACTGCACCAAACGGCAATAAAGAATAAAAGATCTCCGCCAAAGAGCCCGTCATAGGGAGCCCGTCAGGTATTGCAACGCCGATCTGACGAGGAGCAGCCCTATGATGAAGCATGACGCCCAGCCGGGTGTGCGAGGGCCCCAAATTCCAAGAGGAGGAATGCCGTCCTCCTGCTTCTCATGACCACACTTAACCGGTTTCCGTAGTTTACCCCTTTCACTTAAATTAGGAACAGTATACCCTCTTTATCACCACTAATTTTGGGCATGTATGCTGAACCTGTTTCAAAAGCCCATTTAATTTGATTTGGTTTGGTTTATTATTTTGTATAGCGCTTGAATCACCACCAAGGGGGTATCTCAGCGCTCGGGACGTGCAGTGAAAGCGGCGGCAATGTCCCTCCTTTGTGAATGACCACTAGATGAAGCACCCAAATTGCCACTGCTTGCTGAGGGCCTGGTGTTAGGGCAGAGGTCTTCAACTTTGGGGTGCGCCCCCCCTGTGGTCTGTGGCTGCATTCCCAGGGGAGGAGCATATGCCTTAACAAGTACCAGATGGCTTGGAAGCAGAACTTTGTTTATTTGGCATCTTTCCAAGCAGTCCATATTTACAGGAAGTGGTTGAAGTGCTTAAAAACAATATAAGAACATGTGATCTGGGCAATGGGGTTGGAGTCACAGGCTTAGCTTCAAGTAACCAAATATTCTATGTGTTGATTTGTTATTCACCTTCAGGGTACTGCATATAAATGACGCACAAACCTTAAACGCATATTCAGTGCAAGTTAAACTAATTGGTGTAAAATTAGGTCTTTTACTTTATGAAACCTCAAATGGTTGATGTGATCACTACAGAGGTCTGTACGTGTTATCAGAGAGTCACAGAATTGAATTCTAATTGTGGGGGATACTGTACCTGACACCCGCAGTAAGGAATAATGACTTGTGTATGTGTTGTGCTGTGAGATCATACCCTGTAACAAAAATCACTGTGAGTATGTAAGTCATTACTTTAAAATTGTATTACACACAGTATAAGATAGGCTTCTGCAAAATGATTTATGGCCTGATTACGAAATTGGCAATCCGACGGGGGACTGTCGTTGTGGTGGTCAGGAGAAAGCCACCAAGTCTGTGGCTTTCCGACTGCCGTATTCCGAGTTGACCCTCAGGCCGGCGGTGTGCCAGTGGAGGTCTTGTGGCGGCGGCATGCTTCGGCTCACAGATCGGCAGTGCCTGCACTGTTACCATGCACAATGCAGTGTGCGCACGACAGTGCAGGCATAGGGGGCCACAACTTGTACTCCCAGCCTGAATGCCCATTGGGCGATAACACATGGGGCCCTGTTTGGAGCCTCTCCTTGCCTTTCCGCCAACTGTTTCATGCCAGGATCTCCGCCATGAAAAGTCTGTCTGAAAGGCAACTCGTAATACGCATGGCTGTGTCTGCATCAGCACCGCCTCCATTCCTTGCCGCTTTGTGCACTGCAGCGGGATCCAAGTTCCTGGCGGTGGTGAAGGTCCTGTGTCGGGAAGTTTGTGGTCCGGCCACCGCACTCGTAATCCGGCAATCGGATTACCGAGATTGCAGTGGATGGACTGCCAACGCAAGTAAGGCAGTCCCAAAATGGCCATAATCGTGATCAGGCTCTTAGTGTTTAGGGTAAAACAAGTGCTTTCAAAGTATATATTTTAGTAATAGGTCATCTGTATCTAATGTAAGCAATTTTTAGAAGTGTCCAACAAAAGTACTGTGAGAAATTAGGTTGTTGGTTTAAGGGGGGGATAACCCCTGTTCAAGCAACTACCACAATCCCTGTCAACATGAACCACAAAAATTCACAAAATTAACCTGTACTTAACCCTTTGGTAGCTTGACACAAAAGTAGTCACGTTTAACTTAGAGGCAATGTGTAAAGTATTTATGCAGCACACAAACAGTAACATGAAAATACAATACCAAATCACAATAAAATCTGGCACCTAAAACATCAAAGCTCCAAACTTGGATATCTAGGCGCCTGAGACAGTGTTAAAATCAAAAACTTTGGCAATCACGATGGAGTGTAGGTCGGTGGATGGAGCGTGGATCAGATACAAAGAGTGGTCGGCACTTAGCTTTGGACTTAAAATACATTTTGAAGCAAATGTTCTGAGATGGTAGGGTTAAGCGGGGTAAGGCTGCAGGTGGTGTGCGAGGAGGGAGTGTCATTGTCAAGGAGCCAGTGGATGTGGCCGCGGTGAAAATGTCTACGTTCAGACGTAGTCTTTTTTTTTTAATTCGAAAATCTTCAGCGGGAAGAAGTTGGAGGCTGTAGCCTGCAAGAGTTCCAGGAGGCGGATACTCCACTGCAGAGGGGCCTCTGAACAGGGTTCGCTGCTGTGGAGAAGAATGTAGCAGGAGATGCCCCAAAGTCTGCCCAACCAGCAATGCCACATTGGGCGTATAGATGAGCAGGTTGGTTATGGCCTTCCCTCAGAGCAGTTTTTAGTCAAATTTTTTCTAAGTCACGAGTTTGGATTTGTGGCAATCTAGGCACCTTCAGCACCACTACCAAAGGGTCCAGGACTGGAGTCCTAACTTTGGGGGTTAGGACTCACTCAGGTTGGGTGCAAGTTCAAGATTGAGGGTGCATTTCTGTCCAGGAGGACAGCATACAAACCCTTACAGTTACTCTGCTAGACTTGGGCGCAAGGGCTGAAGGGCGCTCAAGGCAGGCCCCAGACAGCAAAGCAGTCTTACGGAGTCACAACAGCCCACAGCAGCAGGCAGTCCCCTGAGAGTCCTTACACACGTCGAGAAAGTGAACTGAAGAGTAAGTCAAAGGAACCCCATTTTATACATTATGCTTTTTTTTGGAGTAGGAGAAGTTTCTTGCGAATCCCCTTTGAAGTGCTTGAAGTTTCCTGACTCCCCTTCTCTGGCTCCAAGCTGGCTGAATGAAGTACTTTGTGTGAAGGCAGAGCACAGCATGCAAGTGGGGCTGTGCCCACCTCTGCCCCCATCCTGCCAGTTGATGCCCTTCCAAGTACACCTAATCCCTCAATTATGTGACTGTCTTGGAGGAATAAAGAAAGTCCAACTACACCCTGTCATGTGACTTAGGATAGCCTGTATGCACCAAATAGTTTAGGGCAGGAAAATGCTAACTTTCTAAAAGTGGCATTTTCAAAATTGTAACTTAAAATTCAACTTTGCCTTTAAAGAGGACTTTTAATTACCATTTCTCAGACACCAAATGTGAAATGCTCACCTGTTCCCAATCAAAAGTTAGCATGTATTAAATGTAATAAGGTGACCTAATGTTTTCCTATGGGAGAGGTAGGCCTCATAGTAGTAAAAACAAATGTAAGAGTTTTTTATTACCAGCACATGTAAAACATAAAAGTTAATCTCCAACTTTGTAATTAAAAAGCACCTAGCCCTATGGGCTACCCAAGACCTACCTTAGGGGTGACTTAGACGCAATAAAAGGGGAGTTTAAGACTTGGTAAGAGGGTTATATTCCCATATCGAATTGGCAGTTTAAAACTGTATTCAGGCATCAATGGCAGGCCTAGAAAGTGCTTGAAGGGGCTGATGCGCCAACTAGTTTAGGGCAGGAAAATGCCAACTTTCTAAAAGTTGCATTTTCAAAATTGTAACTTAAAATTAGTAAAAAATAAATGTAAGAGTTTTTTATTACCAGCACATGTAAAACGTAAAAGTTAATCTCCAACCTTTTATTTAAAAAGCTCCCAGCCCTATGGGCTACCCAACCCTACCTTAGGGGTGACTTAGACGCAATAAAAGGGGAGTTTAAGACTTGGCAAGAGGGTTATATTCCCATGTCGAATTGGCAGTTTAAAACTGTATTCAGGCTTCAATGGCAGATCTAGGAGGTGCTTGAAGGGGCTGATTAAGTGGGTGGCACGATAAGTGCTGCAGGCCCACTGGTAGCATTTAATTTACAGGCACTAGGTATATGGTATACCACTCTACAAGTGAATTATAAAGAAATTACACACACCAATTAGGTGTAAGCCAATGTTACCATGTTTAAAGGAAAGAGCACAAGCACTTCAGCACTGATTACCAGTGATACAGTGCACAAGGCCAACAAAAACGAATTCAGCGAAAAAAATAGGAGGGGTGGAGGCAAAAGTTTGGAGGTGACCCTACAGAGAAGGCCAAGTCCAAAAAGTATGCTTTCCAGAACTCAGCTGATAACAGCTGTACATTACCTTTCAAAAAGAATAAATCAATGTCACCATAAACATTCAAGGTTCTAAACCACCTGTTCTTTCTCCCTATACACCCACAGCACCCACAGCCCCCGGCTGGGTCCCCTGTGAATTTCTTTATTTACACTTAACTCACGGTGCCACTGCATCTCTCCAGGCAGGATAGGCCCCCCTTCAGGTAGATTTGACATTTAGCTTTTCTTATTCTACATTAGTACTTCATTTCTAGGGCCACACTCTGACTATATGACCCTACTACTTCATTTTGGTGTCCCTACACCGCCAGGTCCTGAAGAGACCCAATATCCTGACTGGGTCGAAACGCCGTCGGCAGTTTAAAGAGGTGAACCAAATAGGAGCATTTTTTTTAATTGTTTAAAGTGTTGTGGTTCACATGACTATAACTTCAATGGTCGCCAAATTCGTTTGAAAACTGAAACCTTACACATTTGTCACTTTTAATATCACTTCTTTAGCGTAAGTTCAATTGTACTTTCACTGGGCCACCACACACTATTGTCTAAATGAATAGCTTTTATACAAACATAAGTGTGTACCTGAACACTCGTATATGTATTGTGTTATTTACTTGATTTCTATCTAAATATTTTTTCTATTTGACTAAACCTTGCATGTGTATAGACAGCTTTCTTTCTGACATCCCTCTAACCATTTTAATAGCCATTGTGCGTAATTCTATTAGAAATTTTCCGTACCATTCCACAGGAGCCATTCTTTTCTTAAAAAGCTTTCATACCCTGGCTCCCAGTGAGTAGAGTCCCCTTGTTCCCTTTTTCCAGCTGTCTTAGCTTGGAGGAGAGCAGGTACATGCCTGTACGAGTGTCGAGCCAGCTCGCTCCAGCCAATCCTGGTGCTGCTCTCATACTGCTGAACATTAGCAGTAGCATGAGAGTGATCCAGCGGGCCAAAGGAAATTCAGTCTCATATGAACAACTCTACACCACAATACTCACCATAATTCATAAATCTAATACTAGGCCCATAAATGTCTGAGACATGAATTGACCAACTGAATCATATGACCTAATTAATCAGAAATACTTTATATACATTTAATTAAGTCAAAATCATAGGTAATGGATTAACTAATGGTAACTCAAGGAAACAAACAAGACCAGCTTGTCATTTCAAAAAATATTTTAATAACTTTATTATAAAGCAAAATGCATTTTAATACGTAAATTATTTTATTTTATTTATTTATTTATTTATTTATTTATTTTCGAACGCCGACTTTCGAACTACGGAATTGCAATCGCCGCGACATAGAAGAAGAAATTACTGATCACTTGGAATACTGAGGACCCGCAAGTGAAGCAGCGGACGTGGCGCTCGAGCCGGCACTCCAGAACTCTGTAGTAAGAGGAGCGGAGGACTTTTACGAGTCTGCACAGGCAGCAGACCGAAAGACAGCACATTTATTGCATACAGCGAGGGGCATAACCCATAGGATTCATCGCACACTACATGTGATTTGGCATATATGACGTATGGATTAAGGTGTATAAGGATCCCAAATAGATGGTGGTTAACTGAAGAAGGTTTTTGGTCCTGAGGAGAACCCGTAAACAATAGTGGTTCGAAACGCGTCGACCGACCTGGTCCCTTGTCATCTAGAAGTCAACATTAGGTATAGGAAAACAACTTTCTTTTCATTGAGTGAACCCTTAAAGTATTTTGTGGCTTCAAATGCTAAAATATACATTTAAATGTGGCAAGGAACCTTTTTGTTTTGTATTGTAGGATGGTTGTATGTATGAATGTGATATGAATGTGAAATTGGCCAAGTGTACGTAATTTATGTTGCCAAATAATTTGGTTTAAAATATATTTTTTTCTTTCACAGGGTGTGTAAATATTTTGTCCTATTGTAAATGTCTATGATCGTTTTGTATTGAAATGCACAACAAATAACGTTGTTGTTTGAAATAATAAATGAAATTGAAAAGTTTGCGTTTGAATAAGTAGCAATCTTTAAAACTGAATTTCATGTTTAGTATCATGAGTTCCATTTAACAAGCTAAGGAGTAGTCAGTCTCAGCATTGGCAATTGTTTTGTTCTATAAATCTTGATGGCTCAGCCTTGCTGAGTTGGAGCCAAGACCCATTACTGTTGTTAAATTCTTTTATTAGCATTTTTATTAAGCAAAATTATTTATTAGAAAGGCACATTTGACTGTCAGCTCAAAACAAAATCAGCATGAGAAATGCTCAAACATTTAGGAAAATTCCCTAAGCCCTATTTCCCTAACTTTAACTAAGAAAACCTAAAGGGAAAAAGTAAAGTTTCAAATGGATCTTACGTGAGATGAAAGTCCGACAGCATCTCTGGAGCACAGGAATGAGCCAGCAGTGCTCTTTCTAAGGGGGCAATTTTTATACCCTTTTCCTATCTAAAACTCGACTAAAAGAATACAAATATTCGAGTGACACGAAGCATGATTGGACAAGAAATGTCGTCCGATGAAGTCATTTGCCTTTCGCATAGTAAAAACCACGTTTCCTCAAGAGCAGCATTGTTCATAGACTAAGAGTGTCACAGGCTCTTCCGTGACTTGCAACATTAGGTAAAGTCATTCGTTACTTCCTCCGTCCAAGCCTTTCCGCCGCTGCACATCCTGTCCTTGACCATGAAAGCTTTGTCAAAAGAACATTCAATGCTTCCACACAGCCTTGCTTTTACGAGCGACTTTCGAAGAATTATTGCAGAAAATATTTTCCTTTTCAAACGCTGCTGTGCAAGGCCCAACTTTGACAGGACTTCGGACATCCATTTTAGAAATAGGCCACAGGCCTTTTTAGCATGACTCTAGTATGCAAGGAAACACAAGACAATAATTAATTCAAGAAATGATAATTATTCTGTTACCCACCCCCTTTGCTAATATTAACCCATTAGTCTATGTTACCTAGCTTTGCATACAAAAGGCAAACATAGCACAGTCACATAAAAGACACGACAAAACCAAAAGCACATTTAAAAGAATGCACATGTTATTATTTGAAACAGCCGCAGTTAATGACTGACAAAACGAAAGACAAGGTAAATGTATTATTTAAAACGAAATAACAAACATGACAAGAGCACAAATAATTAAACCCGCGTGTTTATGTAAGTGCACATTACTCTAGGTTGAGTCAGTACGAAAACATCCAACACTCATTAATAAATTAAAAGTTATGGGAGTTTTAATTCAGCGTGCTTCAATTCAAAACTTATTCTAAAAGTCCGCTTCATCAAGAGCAACGTCTGCATTGGTGCAGATAATTAATTCAACTGCTTCAAGCTTTCAGCGCTGAGGGGCTGAAGCAGAGGACCTGAAGAGGCGAGCCAGCAGAGTGGGTAAGTACTTTTTATGCTCGTTCGGCCTGTTATTTTGCCAATTTCTGCTTGTTTCTCACTTTTTTTTGCCACTTTCTTCTAGTTTCTGACCTTTAATTTGCCTGTCTTCTCGTTTCTGATTTTGCCTTTTCCTCTTACTGCCTGTTATTTTTTCTCTTTCGGCTTGTTTCTGGCCTTTATTTTGCCTCTTTCTGCTCGTTTCTGCCCGTTATTTGTCCTGGTTCTGCTTGTTTCTTACCTGTATGTTTTCTCTTTTCTGTTCGTTTCTGACCTTCATTTTTCCTCTTTCTGCTCGTTTCTGTTCTGGCTCCTCGATGGCTCCTGACCTTTAATTTGCCTGTCTTCTCGTTTCTGAATTTGCCTTTTCCTCTTACTGCCTGTTATTTTTTCTCTTTCTATTTGTTTCTGGCCTTTATTTTGCCTCTTTCTGCTCTTTTCTGCCCGTTATTTGTCCTGTTTCTGCTTGCTTCTTACCTGTAAGTTTTCTCTTTTCTGTTCGTTTCTGACCTTCATTTTTCCTCTTTCTGCTCGTTTCTGTTCTGGCTCCTCGATGGAGATGTTGTATGCACAGCGCTCAGATAAGCCTTCGGGTGACAGTGCTGTGCTATTCAAATCCTCATTGATGGATTGACCACGTGCGATTATGCCCAGCCACCACCCATTTGGCTGCCTCACCACACTCATGGTTGCCAGGCGCTGCTGCCAGGGATCTGAGAGACCCCTGTACCTAAATTGTGTTGATAGTATAATGAGGTGAGGACCATTTTCCTGGTTTGAATAAGAGCACGGGTCACACCTGCTGCGCAGGGAACAAGGCCCAAGTTACAGGTGGCAAGATGTGAGGGTTTAGCCTTTTTCTGGGTTTTGTTACATGAAGGAGCAGGTCGCCTGCTTTGGGCCTCAGGCCTGGGAGGGATGGCCCAGTGGGCAGAGGAGAAAGAGTTGTAGGTATTATTGGGTATGCATATGCCGTGGGTGTGAGGGGCTAACTAAACCCCAATTATGGCTGTTTTACTATCCTTCCTGGCTTGCACCCTTGCTGTGCCAGTGCTGCTTTGGGCCTTGGAACAATGGTCCAAGGGAGGGGAAATATGAAGCAGTAGAGACACCTTGGCTGGGCTTCAGAGAGATGGCAGAGGCGAGTGAAGCTAGACAGGGGTCCTTGGGGCGTATTTACAAGCCGCGTGCACCACCCGTATGTCACTTTTCCCATGTTAAAAATTATGAAAAATTGGCACCAGGGGCTTTGCAAATAAGCTCCCTTGTTTTTAACGAAGGGCAGAGGAGACTGCGCTCTCTCCAAGGCAGTAGCTATCAATACTGGAGCAGGTGCAGCAGCACTGGGCCCAGGGGTGTGAGAGGCGAAATGCATCACAGCTATGACTGCCTTATATGGCGTCTCAGTTTCCATGTTAGCATTACGGCCAAGGGAATCCTTGCTGCAAAGTCGGGGCAACACAGGGGATGCTGATTCTCTTCTGAACCAGAGAAAGAGTCTGTTTCAAGATTGGAGAAATGGCCAGGTATGGTGGGAAAGGGGTGAAGGACGCAGACGAGGCAGCCCTCTACTCCGGCTGCAGCTATCATTAGTGCAGCAGGTACAGTTGCATGAGGGCCCAGGAGAGTGTGGAGCTCAACACATCCCAATTATGGAGAGTAGTGTTTTTTGGTCCATTTCTGTTTTTGCTTGATATATTTGCTTTTTTATAAATCTCACACTTAATACGGATTAGCAGCTACAAATTCCCCTGATAATATCTCAAAAGCCCCACCCTCTGTGCTCAGCTGTGTTTCTCTCCTGCCACCAATTCTGGTCAAAACATTTGGAGGGAGCGATCTTCAAAACAAATTACTTCAGGGGGCTCAGTGCATAAAAAAGTCTGAAGACCACTGGTTTGGGATGACAGACATCCCGGATTGGTCCAGACAGTCCCGTTTTTAAAGGAGTTCCCCAACAAAGTCCCGACAGTTTCTGGAAGAGGATCAGATGAACGTGTTTATTAATCACAGTGCTGTGCAGGCTCACGTTTCACTGGTCTTCTCATTACACCAGGGAAAGACCTTTACATCTTTAGAGTCACCAGCTATGCTGCTGCCTCCATTCATTCATGCAGCACAGCAGCATTTAGGGAGGAGTGAGTCTGGGCTGCAGGCAAGGGCATAGCTTCACGGGGCATGTTTGGGGTAGTACCCCCACCATTAAATGTATCTTCTGCTAAATCGTTGGGTACAGGTAAGGTGAGGTGTCAGTGGATTTCATCAGAAACGTTTATCTGCACACAAATAAAATGCACAAACGCTTTCCCTCTGTTTTGAAAGTTTGCAACAATGTTGGTTATTTTGCAAAATAATGTGTTTTCTCTCACTTGGTACCAAAACCAATCTGCATTTGTCTCCCTCACCATTGCCCCTTTTGCCCATCTCATGCACCCTGCTTGTCATATCATTTATTTGAACATTATATGCCAGTGCCGTTGTTGGAAAATCTGAAGCTACACCCCCCGCCCTATCTTACTGATCAAGATTCACTGCGGGGGGAGTTTGTGGGAAGTGAGCAGGGCCGCGTTTTGCTGCCCCTTCACTTGTTTATGCTCAGGGCCCGGTCCGGTATTCATGACAGTCGCGGCAGGCATGACTCGCGGGTAGGGGGCAGGTAGAGGGGTCGCATAGGGGGTTCACGTGGGGGGAGGTTGATTTAAAAAATAAATATAAAATTACCTTCCCGGGTCCTGCGCTGTCTCAGCTCCTGGCCGGGTCCAGCGGAACAGGAATAAGACAGCCTACCTCCCTTGCAGCGTTGTGATTGGCTGGGACGCGACCACACAGGCCTCTATAGTGAATTCATTTTCTCCTTGTAGGCTGCATGCAGCCTACATGGAGAAAAGGGAGAGTGCGCATGACTGGTTTGGCCGGCCCCAGAGGGCCGACCAAACAATCAGGGTCCGCAACATTGGGCTAGCCACTCCTCCCCTGCCCTCAAGCAGACCCGCCCACCCCCAACCAAACCCTTCTGCTTTCTTGCAGTGCGAGAAGGCGAAACATAAAATGGTATTTATAATACCATTTAAGTTTCTGCTTCTTTCACTGCGAGAAAGCAGTGGGGCGACGCTGCTCCGCCAACGTAGAGGAGCCACCCCTGGTTCATCAGTCAACAAAAGAGAGGCTGGAAGGGGGCTCACTAGCCTTGAAGTACAGCAAGTGTGCCATCAAATGAGCATAGAGCAACTGTGTGAAGAGCAGTAGGACTGGCTGAGCAACTTTTAAGCTAATTAATTATAGGTTGGCTCACAGAGTGCTGCCTCAGTCCAGGGTGGGGATGGAATGGTTGATTCAGCCAGGTGATTGGCTGCAGTGCTGAAAACTGAAAGTTTGTACTCCGGGATCCCATAAATGTGGGTCAAGGTGTGGCAGTGAAAAGGTAGTGGAGTCACAGCGACAGAGTCATGTGAAAAGAAAGTCGAACATTTATAAAACATTCTGGTTTGGTGACATTGACAACAAGAGCAAACGAGACAGGTTTTCTGACTTATTTAATTGGCTGAATTTTAAAATATCTTATGGGGTTAAGGGACATGCTGTATAAATCTTGGTCTACCCAGTTATTTACAGAGGATAATAACTCTGGTAGTTAATGGACATGCAGGAGAGATTTATGTTTTGTCTACTCAAAGTTTTGACTTGACATAAAGTAGCATGTAGGGTTAATATATCTTCTGCAAAGCGCAATGTTTAACATGCAGTACACAGACTTGTATTTTATGCAGTGGCGGCTAGTGACATTTGAAAGTAGTGAGGCGTACGGGGGTGGTTAAATGTCAGGCTTCTGCTACTGTGCGACAGCCATTGTTTTAATGTTATTGAAAAGTTTGCACATTACCTGCAGCCTTTAGTAATCCTGATTGAGGCATTCTCATCTTCTCGCAAGGCAGGTAAAAGGCCACGGGCCTCATTTATGAGAAATGACGCATCGCTACGTGAAAGCAGCGATGCGTCACTTCTCAGTGCGCACTCCTTGCAACATTCCTGATGCGTCATATTTATAAGATGACGCATCATGTCGCAAGGAGTTACAGATACGTCAGTATTTCTAACGTATCTGTAGGCGCAAAAGTGACGCATTGTTGGAGTGTGTGACAAAAGTGACGCAACTCCAACAATGCGTTCTTTCACATGGGGCAAGCCCCATGTGAAAGAGCCTGCGTCAGTCTTACGCCTGCTGTGAGGCAAGGGCAAGATTTTGACGCATTTGAGTTCTAGAAGTGGCGCAGTGAAATCTGGAAGATTTCACTGCGTCACTTCTATGACCCTTTCTTGCGTGGGAACGCCCCCCTTGCATGCATTATACCTGGCACAGGTATAATGTGGCGCAGGGGTTTACAAAGTGACGCATCTACCTGTGGCGCAACAAGGCAGATTTTTTACACCAGTGGTGCGTCCCAAAAAGTGACGCACCTGCGGCGTAAAAGTGACGCAAGGGCTCATGAATGAGGCCCCATGAATGTAGCAATGACAAAGGGAATCTTTAGCACACAATGCAATTAAATAAAAAAAGCATTCTCACCTGTTGCTCACCCTACCTAGCACTGCTGCCGGCTTCTCCTCTGTGCTTTTCTCCTCCTGACCCTAATCAAAAGCCATTAACATGAGCATAGCTATTGAAGGACATTTAACAAACAACTACAGCTACATGAGCCCTTTATAACAGAACGAGAAAGCTGTGCATACCTCACAGCTCGCAACACATACCATGTGTGATCTTGGCTCACTCGTAAGTTTATATTTACTAACGGACACTCTTTGAGCAAGAAACTATCTGGTAAAAACTGCAGTGACCCTATTGAAAGATTGGTGGTTCGCAATTTACCTGTTTAGTGCACTGCTTTGGACTTTCTGTGGCTGGTAATTTATATATAATGTACTTGCAATGCTCTACAGGTGTGTATGGTGCTGTTTGTAGTTTTGTAGTTTGTTGTTTTGCGGCCTCATGGGCATCTATACAATGTACCAGTGGTTTTTTATCTCATACATTTAATTTGTATTATACTCGCTGGATTTCGCCCATTTGGTACCCTGGAAAATCAATAAAATGTGTGGTTTTTAAAAAAAAAAAACCGCAGTGACTGTAATCTATGGCACATAACTACACAACCTCTCAAAAAAACATTTACATTGGCCTAACAAGCACATACAGCGAGCTGGAAGGAGCCATATGTAGACTCCAAAGGCAACAGAATCCTCCTTTCATTCCCCCATGTTCCCCTGATCCAAGAGGTAGGGAAATGAATGGCACCAATCTGAGGTGAGTGCAGGGGTACAAAGGCAGCTGTGCACCCATCTGTGACCTTTACTGTTCCATCCTAAGAATACTGTGCGCCTTGAAGCCAACCCAGCACCTCTTGCTGCAGCAGCGCCAAGTGACCTTCCTCTCGCCCTCTGCAGGCAGAAGTGATCAGTGCAAGAAGTGACTAACTCCCAGCAGTCCATGGGTGCACTACACAGGCTCCTGGACTCCGCCAGGCCAATCCAGACGCTGATCTTGCGCTGGTAATCCAAGAATGAGAGAAGTGCTGGGATTGATCTGAGAGGGCTGGTTTTGCGCTCACACAGGGACTGGGAGCCAGAGCCTTTTCACCACCAGCTCGGGTTGGAGATATCTAAGTGCGCATGTCAGTCTGGCCATCCTAAGAAAGTCAGTCAAACCAACATGCACTGCCCAACACTCCCCCCCCTGCCGCTGCAGCTGCTATCCGGTGTCCTGTTACAAGACTGGGCCAGACGCTGATGTGGCTGAACTGGCACCCTGCAGTATGAAAAATAAAATATTAATAAAATTGCTTTATTATAATTGTATTTTCATGCTCTAATTTGCAGTGGGGCTACGCTCCTGCGCCATAACGTAGGAGCCGCCGCTGATTTTATGTGGGCACTTCAATAGGTTACTGCTTCATCACGGAGAGCCTTTTGTTGCTTGCAGTTCACACGCTTCCATTCTTCTAATATAGCACAGTGAGCAAAGAGTCATCATTAAGGAGCTGCGTGCAAGGCATAGGATTAGAACTTTACTATATTTTCCACAGTCTTTCGTTAGTCTAAGGTGAAAAGAGTTCCTTTCAGGTAGTAATAAACAGCCTGATTCATCAAAGGTAATTGCGCTCGCAAAGGGCCAGATTCTGAGAATCTGGCCCTTTGCGAGTGCGATTTTTGCATTTGGGATTCATCATCCCAAATGCAAAAATCCCTATTACCGAAATCGCATATTTGCGAGGAATTGAATTTAAGGAATCTCTAATATAGATTCCTTAAATGCAATTCATCAACCAATTAGAAATTGCGAAATCGCTATATTTGGTCGCAATTTACCACCAAGTCTGACTTGGTGGTAAATTGCGAAAAAAGAGTAAAAAGCACTTTAATGCATTTTTTTCTTTTGCATGTTACACACACACATGTCCTTTGGACATGTGTGTGCGCAACACCTGTTCAAATGTGCATTTAAGGGGTGCTACAGGGTGTCCTTTGGACACCCCTGGCACCCTTCAAATCGCTCTTATTTGCGATTAGCAAATTGCTAATCGCAAATAAGGAATACTCCCCATTCATTCCTATGGGCCTTTTGGCCCATAGGAATGAATGGGGAGTTTTTCCTTATTTGTGATTAGCAATTTGCTAATCGCAAATAAGGAATATGTAGGATTCGCTTTTTTTTTGCGATTCCTACATGAATCCCGTTTTGCGAGCCTGTAATAGCGATTCCTTATGAATCGCTATTATAGACTCGCAAAACGGGTCTGTGATGAATCAGGCTGTAAGTGCCTTTATTTCCCTCAATTACATTTCCATCAAAGGGGCAGATTTACAAGCCCCACGCAACACATTTACACCGCCTTTGCGTCACTTTTGTGATGCAGTGTCGTCGTAAGCAATGCGCTACGTTGCGACACTTTTACAATGTGCCACATCTATGGAGATGGATCATGTTGTAAAGCCCTGCGTCACATTATACCTGTGTCAGGTATAATATATGCAAAGTGGGCGTTCCGACGCAAGAAGGCCTCGTAAAAGTGACACCGTGAAATCTACAAGATTTTACGGAGTCACTTCTACAAAGCCCCTACATCAAAACCATAAGCCTGCTGGAAGCAGGCGTAAGGAGTGACACAACATAATGGAAATAGCCAGTCCGAAGCATTGCTGGAGTTGCATCGTGCTTGCGCCACATCTCCAGCAATGCGTTCCCTTTAAGCCAATTCATGCGTCACACATCTGTCCATCCTTGCACCACGGTACCTCGCATTGTAAATGCTGCGCATTCATGGTGGCGCAAGGTTCTTTTTTATGTGACACACATTAACTGATGCATGTCTGCTAATACGCAGAGATGCGTCAGTTCTTGTAAATCTGCCCCTAAGTGTTTGGCTCCAGATAGCTCCCAGCTAAGATGAGACTCCAACAAAAGAAGCGCTGATGGCCCTTTAAGTGAGGCCTTTAGGTTGGGCCGAGCAGGAAGTAAAAATAAGAAACCCATCTTACCCCCTGCAGGTTCCTGCTCTGAACAGAAAGCAGACAACATCCTGGAGATTTCACTAGGGTCCCTTGGTCCTGCTCATTTCATGCACTGATTGTCTGTCCGCCAGCTGCTCTCAGGTCGGTTTAGCAGCTTTAAATTATGGACAAACGCAATCTGTAACACAAACAGTGACAACGGACACTTGTCCAAAATTACAGACGGTCCCGGTAAATAACAGAGAGAAATAAAAATTATCACACCCCACACGTGTTTGGAATCAGATCAACATACCACAGACACTCCTACAAACTAACAGCGCGCCAGTAGTGTAGTGGTATCATGCAAGATTCCCATTCTTGCGACCCGGGTTCGATTCCCGGCTGGCGCAGCAATTTTATGTTACATTAAATTTATTTCGTTTAATCCTTTCCAATTTTGTGACTGATTAAAATTTTTCATGTACATTAAAATATTTAACATTTTAATCTATGGCGAAAAAAAGTCGGAATCATGTTATGCTTTCGCAAGTTCAAACATAGAACATTCTAAAATATTCGTACCATAAACGTGTTTTGCTTTTTGCAATGTGACATAGGAAATCCTATATTCTGATTGTAGAAACTTTGAAAAAAGTTGTCATTTAGTACAAAATAAATTGGACAAGGCAAAGCCATGTAATCTGAGACATCATTCGTCTATTTCATTTTTTCCCCCATGGAAACAATAGCACCATTCAAGGTTCAATGCGCCCCTAGGCAAAAAAACAAAAACATTTAAAGCGCGCGATAAAAGGTTCATTATTTTAAGCGTTTTCCAGCAAGTTCCGAAAATGTCTGCTCGATTTGTTTTGCAGTTATGTTAATATCACCATTAAAAGCAACAAGCAATATCCTGAATAACACAGAGGTCATTATAGCATGAAAAAAACTGAAACCCTCCTCCTTTATAAAGAAAAAGCACGTGCATTTAACGTTTTAATCTTTTGGTTATTGAAGACTAAAAGGAAGGAAAGTCACCTCACAGGCCCTTAGGGAATCCAGATACACGAGGAACCCTGGGCTGGTTCCTGCACGGTGTAATCATTCATTGGTACCAATTCCACAGCATTCAAAAGTTCATAGGTCACACCAGCATGTACCTTATCAACCTGGTCTAATTAGAAAATACTGCCCCTGGGTGCCAAGTTCGTGGTGATGTTACCGCCCTATACTTTACCCTTGATTCTGATGTCCTTCAGTGAAGACAGATGTTTTGTAGATAGTTTGCACACTTCATCTACATCTAATGTTGTGTTAGTATTCATCCATAAAATAACTTTATTTTCTTCTCAAGACTCTCCAACAACGTAAAAGAATTAGTGGCTAATGGTATAGCTTTGTCAATCGATTTTGATCAACATGTTTCAGCTCCCACGCATGTGTTAGGTGCTTTTTCAGGACAAATTAGAAGACAGTGCAAAAAGCAATATCAGTCACAGTACCTTACAGTGAGCCTTCATGTTAGTGTCCACACCTTATACCCAAGTCATTGTAGTGTGTCACAGAGATCATTCCATCGTCCTCCAGACCATATTGGGACAAAACAAAGCCCACTGTCTGATTCTTCACTCGCCATGGAGTGTTAAAGCCATAAGACAAGTATGTGCAAACAACAAAAAATTTACAACCCACCATCTTGGGAAAAGCAGTTTGTTCGTAGGCTTGACTATACCTCTTTCCCGAAAATCATGGTATCACCTAACAAGCGAAGAAGACTAAGTTTGGGACCATTTGCTTACGGCTGGATTCTGCAGCTTCACCATTGCACGTTCCAATAAATTAGACCCACTTATCGCAGAAAACTCTTCCAAGTGACCGCAATCACAGAACCAGCAGCACGGCCCAAGCCGCAAGGGTGTCTGGCTGTGTGCTAAGAGTGAGTCCAGCAACACACGCACACAGACTGACTATCTCTGACTGCGGACAATCTCTAATAAGACCTGGACATAGATGTTATACCACCTTAAAGTGCACTCTTGATTCAGTGGAAGCCATTGTAGTGTTATGAGGATAGATGTGATATGTTTGAAGTTCTTGCATCCACAAACAAAAGAGCAACTGCAAGTAACGAAGTTCAAAACAGGGCTAGATCAACTTTTGATAGGTCAGTGACAGGGTCAGATTGGGAACCAAATTAGGCCCAGGTACTAAATGAAAAAGTGGCCCACATTTGTGGATAATGACCTTTCATGACACGTTGCTTAGTATAGGGACTGATAGAGCGCCAAGTTGTTTGAAAATTTTAGTAGTACATCGTTTTTCGCCCCTAGTCAGCACCCGCATATTTAGAGGACTGTATTAACGTGTGATTTTAGAAATATAGGACTAATCGAGAGTGTTGCAATATGTAGAATTATGCTCATACCATTTGAAGATTAATGTAGTGTTTTGATTGAGAGAATCATGCCTTAAGTAACTTAGAATTAATTGCTTCATGTGTAAAATGTGCATTAGATTTGAACATGGCATATTAAAGTTGCACATATAGGTTGCCTAATAAGAAACGTGATGCTTTAACATGAGAATAATGATTGCTAATAATGAAATGTAATGTTAGGATTGATTAATGAAATGCTTATGTTGTTGTATTAGAAATACATTTAAAGAGTAAAGGCCTGACACATGAGAACACCAGCTGAGGCCTAACTGTGGTTTTGTTAGCATGACTAGAATTCTAGAGTTGAAAATGTTCCTTGGGAAAAAGAGGCTCCTGTTTGCAATTGAATTTCAAATTGTAACTTAGAGCATGCAAAGGATTGTTTCTCATACATTTCTTTTGCAGGTGCAAGGCCATGTAGCTCGTTAGGTAAAATGAGCCATTGTTTAGAAGTTAGACTGGTGGGAGTAGGAACGAAGGGAGTGCGCTGGAATGCACAACTGAAACATTTGGCGGAGAAGTTGCCTGGGACCCAAAGACACAGCAATGGTTTCTGGAAGAAGATGGATCTGTGCTGGAAAAGTACGAGGGGCCGCACCTGAATGAAGAAGGTGTGTCATGGGCGTGTTTATTGTTTGTGGATTTTGTATTAGGAAAAGTGCCCTGAGGGAGGAGAAGCAGTTGCTATTGAAGCTAGGGTTAGGGTCAGTAGGACTTACGCTGGGTCTTGTCTAAGGGAGTCCAGTTGGATATGCAGCTAGACATGGGTCTCAGAGGGAATTAGGCAGAAGAAATTAAGGAGCACTTAGAACGAGCTCGGTAGCTTAGGCTATTCACCTGGAAAGAATGACTGTGCCTCTTAGGGAGCCTTCACAGCTGACACTTTTTCTCTTGCCTGGGAGGTATGTTAAGTAGGGATGTCACTTTAGAGAGAGTGTAGGGACAGACTAATGTTTTCCTTTTCCATTGGAGCGAATGCAGTCGAGTTTTCCAGTGGGAACTGTTATCGCTGGTCTAATGCTTCTTGAATTAACTTTGCTATTTATTTTGAGTCGTCAGAGACTCCTGCATAGGATTATGTTTGTATTAGTGCCAGTTTATTTCTTGAACCTCTTGTTGAGGTACTTGTATGTTCAGTTGTTTTTGACTTAGTAAATACATTTTTTAACTTTCTTCCGGAGTCAGTGGGGGCCTATTAACAACAACTTCCGATAATTATCGCAAACCTCGCTTAGCGTGAATTTTTTTATCACCCCTATCGCTGGATTTTATCGCAGAGATAACTCAGTATTACCAACGTTTATCTCCAATGCAATATAAAATCCAGCGATAGCGGCAAAACCCATAATTAACGTGAGATTTCCAGCAATAAAAATCATATCGCTAAGGAAATCTCAATAATAGGCAGGTGGGGACTTAGCCGTAGAATCCACCTCCCATTGACTTATATGGCTTAGTCAGGTTTTTACCAGGTGTAAAATCCTGGCGCTAATCGCGGTTAGCGCACGTTTTTTTATCTTGTCGCGGGAATTGCTAATAGGCGATAGCTGTGTTAGCGACTGCTTTCGCTAACAGGTTTGGTACACCCACTTTGCATGTCATTAGTGATAAATATCGCTGACATGCAAAGCGGGCCTCAAACCAGTCGCTATCGCCTAAAAGCTGTCGCTAACTGCTGTTAGTGACAGCTTGCTGATAGGGCGATAAAAATATTCCTGCTTTAGCGGGAAAAAGTCCTGCTAAAGCGGCGATATTGCCCTTGCTAATATGCCCCGTGGTCCTTTAGATTGATGAGTGACGTCCATGGGGAAACTGTTAAAAGTATGATGTTGAGGAACTTCCTTTACACTTCTATGCAGACTAAAGAGGTTCGTCGACCAGGGATTCTTCAGATTGGTAAGGTGAAAATCTAGATGAGAATCCCAGCGTCATTAGTTGGTAGCAGAGGATGGGTTGTCTCTGGAATTAAGGGAGTCCTAGATTAGGACAAGGCTTTCCCCAAGGCCCATAGAGTTCAGGTGATGACCGTCCATTGGATTAGCAGGGGAAGAGGCCTTTTCATGGAAACTGACGAAGAGTGACAGTGCAGCGAAAAGCAGCAGTTCGTGGGGGAGTGAGTATGAACAGGGCTTTGTGTTGTTAGATTGCGGTGTTTATGTTGTGTTGTTTGTGTACGATGTCTTGCGGAGTTGGCATGCCTGTTGTATGAAAGGAGATCAGGTTGTGAATGCGCGTAGCGCGGGAAAGTCTTAGGCTCAAGGAGTAGCTTTAGCAAACCGTAATTGTCGACCATTGTTAAGGGAATCGTGAGGTACCATCGATTGCCCGCTGGACAGAGATAGGGGAATGAATGTGTGAGTGCGTGAGTAACTGACACTGGTCGTGGATTGGTGAGTGTTTGTAACCTATCAGTGAGGTGATTGTCCGGTCGTTTCGTGGACAGACATTTGCCATTTTTCTGTAGACAATTACACAACTGTGGACGTACATTCAGACTGTGGACGTACTATCAGCGAAGTAATTTCTTGGACGTACAGGTGATTATTTCAGTGTATGCATGGGGCGTATGCGTGAGTGAGAAGCGAGTTGAAAAGGAGGGGAACTGCTGCGAACGGGGTAAAAGTGACGTCAGAAGGTGCCCCGCTGTGATAGGGTGGTTGGTGGATTGTCATCAGGAAGTAAACAAACGCTACAAAAAGAGAAACTCTGGTTTCATCATGAAACGTTTTAAGGTTTTACGAGACACCAGTTCGGGTTTGTGAATTTCATAAACTCGGTGAGTTGTATAATAATGGTTATGCCTGCCTGGATTTGGGGCTAGAAGTAACTTACAATTTCCGAGAAAGTGTTTTTTGTGTGTGTGAGTGTGTATGGGGTGGTACGGGGGTACACCGAGAGGGAGTGGCAGCATGCAGTGATTTGGCGTATTCTACAATAACAGTAGACATCATTACTATAGATGATCGAGTGATTGATGCTTTAAACCCTGTGTGAACGGAGTCTAGTACCCGGGTTAGAAGCATAGCAGATACACTGTTACTGCTACAATTTTATCAGTAATTTGCAACACATCACGAGTAACCTTATTCATATAGATGCTGTAAACAAACGGGGGGCTTGTAGAGCGAGAGATGGGAAGAACTAGGTGTCCCTATCACCTCTCTCTACTCCTTTACAGTGAATGTTTTCCCGCACTATTGTGATCAGCCTCCACGTTTAAGTCAGAATACTTGGAAGAGTACGGATCCTGATGACCTACTCTCTTCTGAGGGTCCATTGACCGAATTACGGAAGGGCCAACAGTGGCGTTGATCGCAACAGACCTGACGAAGACCGGGGTGACCTCTTCAGGCCCAACTCTAGCAGTCGAAACATGTTGACTTCAGCAGTGGTAGGAGGGAAGTCTTGAGGAACTTCATTTTCTCGATAAGACATTTCCCATCCTTTTCTTACTTTTAATCCTAGTAGGGGTACCAAATTGTGTTGAATAAAGTAATTCTTTCTACTGGCACCCTTAATCAGTTTTAATCACTTCCTTGTACTGCACTTTTTGTTTTACTATCAGTTTTAGCCACAGGGGGCCCGATTCACAGAATGAACTTAAGACTCAATCCTAAACGTACTACTGTTTTGGTATTCACAGATTGCACTTACTACTTTTGGTATTCACAGAATGAACTTACTACTTTTGGCATTCACAGAATGCACTTACTACTTTTGGTATTCACAGAATGAACTTACTCATTTCGGTATTCACAGAAGTTAGGACTCCTAACTTTAGGACTCCTAAATGCCTTCTGTGAATACCGAAAGTCTTAAAATTAGGATTTTTCTCAATTTAGTAGTAGTAGAGTTAGGACTCCTAACTTTAGGACTCCTAAATGCCTTCTGTGAATACCGAAAGTCTTAAAATTAGGATTTTCTCAATTTAGTAGTAGTAAAGTTAGAAGTCCTAACAATGTTTTTATTATAACTGTACAACTTGACGATAAATCTGTATTAGATGGCACTAGTGGGCTTTTAAATCAGCTGCCAGTTCTTTCTCCCATATGGGTTTGAGGGACTTTTCTTATTTTCCAATTCCCCTGCCAGGTTGGCACTGGCTGTGACGGCATGATACTAGTCATGGTGCACAGAGCTGAGTTTCCCCTGGGAGGTTGGCACTGCCTGTCATGGTGTGCTACTAGTCAAGGTGGCGCAGATCTCGGTTTACCCGGGGAAGATGGCACTGTGATATTAGCGTACGAGTGAGGACCTAAGTCCCCCTGTTTTGAGGCTGACAATCTCACAGGTCCACAAAAAGTTTATTGTGCTTGCTGTCCTGCCCCACGTTGCTTGTGCTCGCTGTCCTGCCCCCCCTTGCTGTCCTCCCCCTCGTTGCTTGTGCTTGCTCCCCTGCCCCCCGTTGCTTGTGCTCGCTGTCCTGCCCCCCTTGCTGTCCTGCCGTTGCTTGTGCTTGCTCCCCTGCCCCCTGTTGCTAGTGCTTGTTCCCCTGTCCCCCGTTGCTTGTACTAGCTGTCCTGCCCCCCTTGCTGTCCTGCCATTGCTTGTGCTTGCTCCCCTGCCCCGCATTGCTCGTGCTTGCTGTCCTCCCCCCGCTCCTCATTGCTTGTGCTTGCTGTCCTGCCCCCTCGTTGCTTGTGCTTGCTCTCCTGCCCTGCTATTGGCATTGTAAATGACAATGCCATTTATTCATGTTTGTAAAAAAAAAATTATAATAAAATAATGTCATGAGCAATGCCAATAGCTCTAACTTTTGTAAAGGCAAAACCATTGCATTGTAAATGCTTGTTCCAGCTGTCTTAGCTTGGAGGAGAGCAGGTACATGCCTGTACGAGTGTCGAGCCAGCCCGCTCCAGCCAATCCTGGCGCTGCTCTCATACTGATGAACATTATCAGTAGCATGAGAGCAACGTCTGCATTGGTGCAGATAATTAATTCAACTGCTTCAAGCTTTCAGTGCTGAGGGGCTGAAGCAAAGGACCTGAAGAGGCGAGCCAGCAGAGTGGGTAAGTACTTTTTATGCTCGTTCTGCCTTTTATTTTGCCAATTTCTGCTTGTTTCTCACTTTTTTTTGCCACTTTCTTCTAGTTTCTGACCTTTAATTTGCCTGTCTTCTCGTTTCTAAATTTGCCTTTTCCTCTTACTGCCTGTTATTTTTTTCTCTTTCTGTTTGTTTCTGGCCTTTATTTTGCCTCTTTCTGCTCGTTTCTGCCCATTATTTGTCCTGTTTCTGCTTGTTTCTTACCTGTATGTTTTCTCTTTTCTGTTCGTTTCTGACCTTCATTTTTCCTCTTTCTGCTCGTTTCTGTTCTGGCTCCTCGATGGAGATGTATGCACAGCACCCAGATAAGGCTTCCGGTGACAGTGCTGTGCTATTCAATTGCTCATTGATGGATTGACCACGTGCGATTGTGCCCAGCCACCACCCATTTGGCTGCCTCACCACTCTCATGGTTGCCAGGCGCTGCTGCCAGGGGTCTGAGAGACCTCTGTACCTAAATTGTGTTGATAGTATAATGAGGGGAGGCCCATTTTCCTGGTTTGAATAAAAACACGGGTCACACCTGCTGCGCAGGGAACAAGGCCCAAGTTACAGGTGGCAAGGTGTGAGGGTTTACCCTTTTTCCTGCTTTGGGCATCAGGCCTTGGAGGGATGACCCAGTGGGCAGAGGAGAAAGAGTTGTAGGTATTATTGGGTATGCATATGCAGTGGGTGTGAGGGGCCAACTAAACCCCAATTATGGCTGTTTTACTATCCTTCCTGGCTTGCACCCTTGCTGTGCCAGTGCTGCTTTGGGCCTTGGAACAATGGTCCAAGGGAGGGGAAATATGAAGCAGTAGAGACACCTTGACTGGGCTTCAGGGAGATGGCAGAGGCGAGTGAAGCTAGACAGGGGTCCTTGGGGCTTATTTACAAGCCGCGTGCACCACCCGTATGTCATTTTTCCCATGTTAAAAATTATGCAAAATTGGCACCAGGGGCTTTGCAAATAAGCCCCCTTGTTTTTAACGAAGGGCAGAGGAGACTGCGCTCTCTCCAAGGCAGTAGCTATCAGTACTGGAGTAGGTGCAGCGGCACTGGGGCCCAGGGGTGTGAGAGCCGAAATGCAACACAGCTATGATTGCCTTATATGGCGTCTCAGTTTCCATGTTAGCATTACGGCCAAGGGAATCCTTGCTGCAAAGTCGGGGCAACACAGGGGATGCTGATTCTCTTCTGAACCAGAGAAAGAGTCTGTTTCAAGATTGGAGAAATGGCCAGGTATGGTGGGAAAGGGGTGAAGGACGCAGACGAGGCAGCCCTCTACTCCGGCTGCAGCTATCATTAGTGCAGCAGGTCCAGTTGCATGAGGGCCCAGGAAAGTGTGGAGCTCACCACATCCCAATTATGGGGAGTAGTGTTTTTTGGTCCATTTCTGGTTTTGCTCGATATATTTGCTCTTTTATAAATCTCACACCTAATGCAGATTAGCAGCTACAAATTCCCCTGATATTATCTCAAAAGCCCCACCCTCTGTGCTCAGCTGTTTCTCTCCTGCCACCAATTCTGGTCATAACATTTTGGAGGGAGCGGGCTTCAAAACAAATTACTTCAGGGGGCTCAGTGCATAAAAAAGTTTGAAGACCACTGGTTTGGGGTGACAGACATCCCGGATTTGTCCAGACAGTCCCGTTTTTAAAGGAGTTTCCGAAAGTCCCGACAGTTTCTGGTAGAGGATCGGATGAACGTGTACATTAATCACAGTGCTGTGCAGGCTCACGTTCACTGGTCTTCTCATCACACCAGGGAAAGAACTTTGCATCTTTAGAGTCACCAGCTATGCTGCTGCCTCCCTTCATTCATACAGCACAGCAGCATTTAGAGAGGAGTGAGTGAGTCTGGGCTGCAGGCAAGGGCATAGCTTCACGGGCGTGTTGTAAATGTATCTTCTGCTAAATCGTTGGGTAAAGGTAAGGTGAGGTGTCAGTCGGATTTCAACAGAAACGTTTACCTACACACAGATAAAATGCACAAACGCTTTCCATCTGTTTTGAAAGTTTGCAACAATGTTGGTTATTTTACAAAATAATGTGTTTTCTCTCACTTGGTACCAAAACCAATCTGCATTTGCCTCCCTCACCATTGCCCCTTTTGCCCATCTCATGCACCCTGCCTGTCATATCATTTATTTGAACATTATATGCCAGTGCCATTGTTGGAAAATCTGAAGCTACACCCCCCGCCCAATCTTACTGATCAAGATTGTAAATTGATACTTGTATAGAGCAATACTCACCTGCAAGGGTCTCAAGGCGCTTGTAGGAATACCGCTGTGGAACCCATCCTGGCTTTCCCTGTGAGGCGTCCACTCCTGGGCCCCCCAAGGTGGAGGCCAGGCATCCTTAGCTGCAGGGGGAGTTTGTGGGAGGTGAGCAGGGCCCCGTTTTGCTGCCCCTTCACTTGTTTATGCTCAGGGCCCGGTCCGGTATTCATGACAGTCGCGGCTTGCATGACTCGCAGGTACGGGGGAAGGTAGAGGGGTCGCGTGGGGGGTTCACGTGGGTGGAGGTTAATTTAAAAAAATAAATATAAAATTACCTTCCCGGGTCCTGCGCCGTCTCAGCTCCTGGCAGGGTCCCGCGGAACAGGAAGCAGACAGCCTACCTCCCTTGCAGCGTTGTGATTGGCTGGGACGCGACCACACAGGCGACTGTGGTGAATTCATTTTCTCGGATCACTGAAATAATATCGAGGGACAAAATATCGACTTGCCAAAATATCGTGGACAAAATATCGACAGTCAAAATATCGAGTTTGTATCTACAAACAGGTAAGTACAAAAATATCGAGTACAAAATATCGTTAACAATAATATAGATGTAAAAAATATCGACTTTATTAAAACAGTGTTAAATTAAATTAATATTAAATTTTAATTACTAAAATATACTTAAAACTACTTAAATTAATTTTTAATAATTAAATAATAAATGAAAATAATAAAAATAATTTTTTACAATCTTATTTGTTGACCCTGAACCCTAAAAATACCCCTTTACCCAAAAACCCAAAACTGACCCTGAACCCTAAAAATACCCCTTTACCCAAAAACCCAAAACTGACCCTGAACCCTAAAAATACCCCTTTACCCAAAAACTGAAAACTGACCCTGAACCCTAAAAATGCCCCTTTACCCAAAAACTGAAAACTGACCCTGAACCCTAAAAATACCCCTTTACCCAAGAACTGAAAACTGACCCTGAACCCTAAAAATAGCCCTTTACCCATGAACTGAAAACTGACCCTGAACCCTAAAAATACCCCTTTACCCATGAACTGAAAACTGACCCTGAACCCTAAAAATACCCCTTTACCCTAAAACTGAAAACTGACCCTGAACCCTAAAAATGCCCCTTTACCCAAAAACTGAAAACTGACCCTGAACCCCAAAAATACCCCTTTACCCTAAAACTGAAAACTGACCCTGAACCCTAAAAATGCTCCTTTACCCAAAAATTATCAATATTATTTAATTACCAATTAATTATTAATTAACAATAACAATAAAGTAAATATATTAGAACATTAGCTGTAATTATTTTAATAATTAATATTATTTTTTCCAAATTAATTACTTAAAAATAACACAAAATTATATATATTAAAAATTTACTCTAATTAATGTAATTACCTAATTACAATTAATTAATTAACAATTAATTACTAATACAAAATATGTTCAACATTATATTAATTAATTAACTAATTAATATTAATTAATTATCAATTAATTATTAATTAAAAATATTAACAAACATATATTAATTAATTAATTATTATTAAATTACTTCCCACCCTATTCCCCTATAAACCCACAACCCGCTACAGAATTACATTACGCAATTATTATAAAAACAAAATTCATTTAATAAAATATTTTATAACATTAATACACACTATTCACACATATTATTACATAAAAATACACTATAAAATATTATATATTATTAAAAAATCGATATTTTTGCTATCTATATTTTATACAGTCGATATTACTTCACTTACCTGAAAAACAATATTTTTGTAGTCGATATTATGTCCAGTCGATATTTTGTCCAGTCTATATTTAAAACTCGATATTATGTCCAGTCGATATTTTGGAGTCGATATTTTGTCTGTACACCCATTTTCTCCATGTAGGCTGCATGCAGCCTACATGGAGAAAAGGAAGAGTGCGCATAACTCCTGACCAAACAATCAGGGTCCGCAGCATTGGGCTAGCCACTCCTCCCCTGCCCTCAAGCAGACCCGCCCACCCCCAAACAAACCCTTCTGCTTTCTTGCAGTGCGAGAAGCAGAAACATAAAATGGTATTTATAATACCATTTTATGTTTCTGCTTCTTTCACTGCGAGAAAGCAGTGGGACGACGCTGCTCCGCCCACGTAGAGGAGCCACCCCTGGTTCCTCAGTCAACAAAAGAGAGGCTGGAAGGGGGCTCACAAGCCTTGAAGTACAGCAAGAGTGCCATCAAATGAGCAGAGAGCAATTGTGTGAAGAGCAGTAGGACTGGCTGAGCAACTTTTAAGCTAATGAATTATAGGCTGGCTCACAGAGTGCTGCCTCAGTCCAGGGTGGGGATGGAATGGTTGATTCAGCCAGGTGATTGGCTGCAGTGCTGAAAACTGAACAAATGTACTCCGGGATCCCATAAATGTGGGTCAAGGTGTGGCAGTGAAAAGGTAGTGGAGTCACAGGGGCAGAGTCATGTGAAAAGAAAGTAAAACATTTATAAAACATTCTGGTTTGGTGACATTGACAACAAGAACAAACGAGACAGGTTTTCTGACTTATTTAATTGGCTGAATTTTAAAATATCTTATGGGGTTAAGGGACATGCTGTATAAATCTTGGTCTACCCAGTTATTTACAGAGGATAATAACTCTGGTAGTTAATGGACATGCAGGAGAGATTTATGTTTTGTCTACTCAAAGTTTTGACTTGACATAAAGTAGCATGTAGGGTTAATATATCTTCTGCAAAGCGCAATGTTTAACATGCAGTACACAGACGTGTATTTTATGCAGTGGCGGCTAGTGACATTTGAAAGTAGTGAGGCGTACGGGGGTGGTTAAATGTCAGGCTTCTGCTACTGTGCGACAGCCATTGTTTTAATGTTATTGAAAAGTTTGCACATTACCTGCAGCCTTTAGTAATCCTGATTGAGGCATTCTCATCTTCTCGCAAGGCAGGTAAAAGGCCACGGGCCTCATTTATGAGAAATGACGCATCGCTACGTGAAAGCAGCGATGCGTCACTTCTCAGTGCGCACTCCTTGCAACATTCCTGATGCGTCATATTTATAATATGACGCATCATGTCGCAAGGAGTTACAGATACGTCAGTGTTTCTAACGTATCTGTAGGCGCAAAAGTGACGCATTGTTGGAGTGTGTGACAAAAGTGACGCAACTCCAACAATGCGTCCTTTCACATGGGGCAAGCCCCATGTGAAAGAGCCTGCGTCAGTCTTACGCCTGCTGTGAGGCAAGGGCAAGATTTTGACGCATTTGAGTTCTAGAAGTGGCGCAGTGAAATCTGGAAGATTTCACTGCGTCACTTCTATGACCCTTTCTTGCGTGGGAACGCCCCCCTTGCATGCATTATACCTGGCACGGGTATAATGTGGCGCAGGAGTTTACAAAGTGACGCATCTACCTAGATGCGTCACTTTGTAAATGTGGCGCAACAAGGCAGATTTTTTACACCAGTGGTGCGTCCCAAAAAGTGACGCACCTGCGGCGTAAAAGTGACGCAAGGGCTCATGAATGAGGCCCCATGAATGTAGCAATGACAAAGGGAATCTTTAGCACACAATGCAATTAAATAAAAAAAGCATTCTCACCTGTTGCTCACCCTACCTAGCACTGCTGCCGGCTTCTCCTCTGTGCTTTTCTCCTCCTGACCCTAATCAAAAGCCATTAACATGAGCATAGCTATTGAAGGACATTTAACAAACAACTACAGCTACATGAGCCCTTTATAACAGAACGAGAAAGCTGTGCATACCTCACAGCTCGCAACACATACCATGTGTGATCTTGGCTCACTCATAAGTTTATATTTACTAACGGACACTCTTTGAGCAAGAAACTATCTGGTAAAAACTGCAGTGACCCTATTGAAAGATTGGTGGTTCGCAATTTACCTGTTTAGTGCACTGCTTTGGACTTTCTGTAGCTGGTAAATTATATATAATGTACTTGCAATGCTCTACAGGTGTGTATGGTGCTGTTTGTAGTTTTGTAGTTTGTTGTTTTGCGGCCTCATGGGCATCTATACAATGTACCAGTGTTTTTTTATCTCATACATTTAATTTGTATTATACTCGCTGGATTTCGCCCATTTGGTACACTGGAAAATCAATAAAATGTGTGGTTTTAAAAAAAAAAAAACAGAATACTGTGCGCCTTGAAGCCAGCCCAGCACCTCTTGCTGCAGCAGCGCCAAGTGACCTTCCTCTCGCACTCTGCAGGCAGAAGTGATCAGTGCAAGAAGTGACTAACTCCCAGCAGTCCATGGGTGCACTACACAGGCTCCTGGACTCCGCCAGGCCAATCCAGACGCTGATCTTGCGCTGGTAATCCAAGAATGAGAGAAGTGCTGGCATTGATCTGAGAGGGCTGGTTTTGCGCTCACACAGGGACTGGGAGCCAGAGCCTTTTCACCACCAGCTCGGGTTGAAGAGATCTAAGTGCGCATGTCAGTCTGGCCATCCTGAGAAAGTCAGTCAATCCAACATAAAGTGCACAACACTCCCCCCCCTGCTGCAGCTGCTGTCCGGTGTCCTGCCATAAGAAGGGCCAGACGCTCATTTGGCTGGACAGGCACGCTGCAGTAAGAAAAATAAAATAATAATAAAATTGCTTTATTATAATTTGTTTTCTTGCTTGAATTTGCAGTGGGGCTACGCTCCTGCGCCATAACGTAGGAGCTGCCGCTGATTTTATGTGGGCACTTCAATAGGTTACTGCTTCATCGCCGAGATCCTTTTGTTGCTTGCCGTTCACACGCTTCAATCCTTCTAATATAGCACGGTGAGCAAAGAGTCATCATTAAGGAGCTGCGTGCAAGGCATAGGATTTGAACTTTACTATATTTTCCACAGTCTTTCGTTAGTCTAAGGTGAAAAGAGTTCCTTTCAGGTAGTAATAAACAGCCTGATTCATCAAAGGTAATTGCGCTCGCAAAGGGCCAGATTCTGAGAATCTGGCCCTTTGCGAGTGCGATTTTTGCATTTGGGATTCATCATCCCAAATGCAAAAATCGCTATTACCGAAATCGCATATTTGCGAGGAATTGGATTTAAGGAATCTCCAATATAGATTCCTTAAATGCAATTCATCAACCAATTAGAAATTGCGAAATCGCATTATTTGGGCGCAATTTACCACCAAGTCTGACTTGGTGGTAAATTGCGAAAAAAGAGTAAAAAGCACTTTAGTGCATTTTTTTCTTTTGCATGTTACACACACACATGTCCTTTGGACATGTGTGTGCGCAACACGTGTTAAAATGTGCATTTAAGGGGTGCTACAGGGTGTCCTTTGGACACCCCTGGCACCCTTCAAATCGCTATCTTATTTGCGATTAGCAAATTGCTAATCGCAAATAAGGAATACTCCCCATTCATTCCTATGGGCTTTTGGCCCATAGGAATGAATGGGGAGTTTTTCCTTATTTGCGATTAGCAATTTGCTAATCGCAAGTAAGGAATGTGTAGGAACCGCATTTTTTTTTGCGATTCCTACATGAATCCCGTTTTGCGAGTCTGGAATAGCGATTCCTTATGAATCGCTATTTCAGACTCGCAAAACGGCCCAATGATGAATCAGGCTGAAAGTCTTATAAGTTCACACAACTCCAACCACTGCTTACATTTTAAATTATGACTTTGGGCTTGATTTAGGCTTCTCAAACCTGAGGGATATCCTGGCACTTGTATTCCAAATGCCATTGGTTATAATGCACTTGTAGTGCGACGGACAAGTTCGTGACAGAGTGACCCATCTGCCAAAGCCTAAATCAGGCCGTTTGCGTTTCTCTAGATCAGTCGTTCGTAATATAAAATGCCTATCCTTATGGATGATATGCGACTCCTACAAATTGTGACCCCCATTGTCTGATGTAACATTTCCTGTACATGGATTTACACACCTGTAGGATTCATTGTCTCAATATAATGTGCGAGTGATGTCAAGCGAATTGACGCTCTGCATTCTGATGAGTGGCACTATAATTATAAAATTGTAAAAATGAGTAAGTGCTATTTAAACCATTATTCGTGCAATTACTCATAAAGTCAGATACATCTGACATTCTGACAGTGCATGCATATCTCTTATGCATTAGTATGACCAAAGTAAAAAATCTGGTTCCAAATCATAGTTTTTCTGAAGCGCGTGTGACGTCCTAACAACCTAAGTGCCTTTATTTCCCTCCATTACATTTGCATCAAAGGAGCAGATTTACAAGCCCCACGCAACACTTTTACACCGCCGTTGCGTCACTTTTGTGATGCAGTGGTGTCGTAAACAATGCGCCATGTTGCGACACATTTACAATGTGCCACATCTATGGAGATGGATCATGTTGTAAAGCCCTGCGTCACGTTATACCTGTGTCAGGTCTAACATATGCAAAGTGGGCGTTCCGACGCAAGAAGGCCTCGCAAAAGTGACACCGTGAAATCTACAAGATTGTACGGAGTCACTTCTACAAAGCCCCTACATCAAAACCAGACGCCTGCTGGAAGCAGGCATAAGGAGTGACACAACATAATGGAAATAGCCAGTCTGAAGCTTTGTCCCAAAGGCAACAGAATCCTCCTTTCATTCCCCCATGTTCCCCTGATCCAGGAGGTAGGGAAATTAATGGCACCTATCTGAGGTGAGTGCAGGGGTACAAAGGCAGCTGTGCACCCATCTGTGACCTTTACTGTTCCATCCTAAGAATACTGTGCGCCTTGAAGCCAACCCAGCACCTCTTGCTGCAGCAGCGCCAAGTGACCTTCCTCTCGCACTCTGCAGGCAGAAGTGATCAGTGCGAGAAGTGACCAACTCCCAGCAGTCCATGGGTGCACTACACAGGCTCCTGGACTCCGCCAGGCCAATCCAGACGCTGATCTTGCGCTGGTAATCCAAGAATGAGAGAAGTGCTGGGATTGATCTGAGAGGGCTGGTTTTGCGCTCACACAGGGACTGGGAGCCAGAGCCTTTTCACCACCTGCTCGGGTTGGAGATATCTAAGTGCGCATGTCAGTCTGGCCATCCTGAGAAAGTCAGTCAATCCAACATAAAGTGCACAACACTCCCCCCCCTGCTGCAGCTGCTGTCCGGTGTCCTGCCATAAGAAGGGCCAGACGCTCATTTGGCTGGACAGGCACGCTGCAGTAAGAAAAATAAAATAATAATAAAATTGCTTTATTATAATTGTATTTTTCCTGCTTGAATTTGCAGTGGGGCTACGCTCCTGCGCCATAACGTAGGAGCCGACGCTGATTTTATGTGGGCACTTCAATAGGTTACTGCTTCATCGCGGAGATCCTTTTGTTGCTTGCAGTTCACACGCTTCCATTCTTCTAATATAGCACGGTGAGCAAAGAGTCATCATTAAGGAGCTGCGTGCAAGGCATAGGATTAGAGCTTTACTATATTTTCCACAGTCTTTCGTTAGTCTAAGGTGAAAAGAGTTCCTTTCAGGTAGTAATAAACAGCCTGATTCATCAAAGGTAATTGCGCTCGCAAAGGGCCAGATTCTGAGAATCTGGCCCTTTGCGAGTGCGATTTTTGCATTTGGGATTCATCATCCCAAATGCAAAAATCGCTATTACCGAAATCGCATATTTGCGAGGAATTGGATTTAAGGAATCTCTAATATAGATTCCTTAAATGCAATTCATCAACCAATTAGAAATTGCGAAATCGCAATATTTGGTCGCAATTTACCACCAAGTCTGACTTGGTGGTAAATTGCGAAAAAAGAGTAAAAAGCACTTTAGTGCATTTTTTTCTTTTGCATGTTACACACACACATGTCCTTTGGACATGTGTGTGCGCAACACCTGTTAAAATGTGCATTTAAGGGGTGCTACAGGGTGTCCTTTGGACACCCCTGGCGCCCTTCAAATCGCTATTTTATTTGCGATTTGCAAATTGCTAATCGCAAATAAGGAATACTCCCCATTCATTCCTATGGGCCTTTTGGCCCATAGGAATGAATGGGGAGTTTTTCCTTATTTGCGATTAGGAATTTGCTAATCGCAAATAAGGATTGTGTAGGAATCGCATTTTTTTTTGCGATTCCTACATGAATCTTGTTTTGCGAGTCTGTAATAGCGATTCCTTATGAATCGCTATTTCAGACTCGCAAAACGGCCCAATGATGAATCGAGCTGAAAGTCTTATTAGTTCACACAACTCCAACCACTGCTTACATTTTCAATTATGACTTGGGCTTGATTTAGAGTTTGGTGGACGGGTAACTCGTTCTCAAACCTGAGGGATATCCCGGCACTTGTATTCCAAATGCCATTGGATATAAGGCACTTGTAGTACGGCGGACACGTTTGTGACAGAGTGACCCGTCTGCCAAAGTCTAAATCAGGCCTTTTGTGTTTCTCTAGATCAGTCGTTCGTAATATAAAATGCCTATCCTTATGGATGATGTGCGACTCCTACAAATTGTGACCCCCATTGTCTGATGTAACATTTCCTGAACATGGATTTACACACCTGTATGATTCATTGTCTCAATATAATGTGCGAGTGATGTCAAGCGAACTGACGCTCTGCATTCTGATGAGTGGCACTATAATTATAAAATTGTAAAAATGAGTAAGTGCTATTTAAACCATTATTCGTGCCATTACTCATAACGTCAGATACATCTGACATTCTGACAGTGCATGCATATCTCTTATGCATTAGTATGACCAAAGTCAAAAAATCTGGTTCCAAATCATAGTTTTTCTGAAGCGTGTGTGACGTCCTAACAAGCTAAATGCCTTTGATCCCCCTCAATTACATTTGCATCAAAGGGGCAGATTTACAAGCCCCACGCAACACTTTTACACCGCCGTTGCGTCACTTTTGTGATGCAGTGGCGTTGTAAACAATGCGCCACGTTGCGACACATTTACAATGTGCCACATCGATGGAGATGGATCATGTTGTAAAGCCCTGCGTCACATTATACCTGTGTCAGGTATAACATATGCAAAGTGGGCGTTCCGACGCAAGAAGGCCTCGTAAAAGTGACACCGTGAAATCTACAAGATTGTACGGAGTCACTTCTACAAAGCCCCTACATCAAAACCATAAGCCTGCTGGAAGCAGGCGTAAGGAGTGACACAACATAATGGACATAGCCAGTCCGAAGCATTGCTGAGTTGCATCGTGCTTGCGCCACATCTCCAGCAATGTGTTGCCTTTATGCCAATAGATGCGTCACACATCTGTCCATCCTTGCGCCACGGTGCCCTGCATTGTAAATGCTGCGCATTCATGGTGGCGCGAGGTTCTTTTTTATGTGACGCACATTAACTGATGCATCTCTGCTAAGACGCAGAGATGCGTCCGTTCTTGTAAATCTGCCCCTAAGTGTTTGGCTCCAGATAGCTCCCAGCTAAGATGAGACTCCAACAAACGAAGCGCTGATGGCCCTTTAAGTGAGGCCTTTAGGTTGGGCCGAGCAGGAAGTAAAAATAAGAAACCCATCTTACCCCCTGCAGGTTCCTGCTCTGAACAGAAAGCAGACAACATCCTGGAGATTTCACTGGGGTCCCTTGGTCCTGCTCCTTTCATGCACTGGTTGTCTGTCCGCCAGCTGCTCTCAGGTCAGTTTAGCAGCTTTAAATTATGGGCACACGCAATCTGTAACACAAACAGTGACAACGGACACATGTCCAAAATTACACACGGTCCCGGTAAATAACAGAGAGATAGCCCCCCTAAGGAAGCTTGGTGTGACCTCAACAATCCCAGGCCTGCAGCAGCAGCCCCAAGGCCCACAGAGCACCACAGCTCTGGGTCTCCTGATGGGCTTACCCGGGCCTGAGAGGGGGTGAGGGGGGCTGAGGGGGGTGCAGTGGTTTAGCTGCCAAGGAAAACAGCTGCAGTGGCCACGCCCAGCCGCTTACACTGGACTTCAGACTTTACAAAGACGAGCCTGAAATAAAGCCCCTCACTCACCACAACACACCTGCTCTTCGTATGTTGCCATGTATTCGATAGCAATACCTAATTAACAGTAACGACTGTTTGCAAACTATTAACTGGGAATATAAATACTTGAGCAACATGTTTTCTTTTTCTTTGTAAGCGAGGTTTAAACTCCAAACCTCTAGACCCCACGGTAAAGTTCTGTGTATTCAGGGGTGCCTTGTCACTGGCTGTGCTCCAAACAGGCCCTTTCCTCACTGAGCCACAATGTGGCCTTGAGCTTCATAAACAAATATAAAACTTGATTTAACTCCATCCCGACAATTTAAAAATAAAAATGATCACACCCACACACGTGTTTTAAATTAGATCAACAAACCACTGACACTCCCTCATTCTAACAGCGCGCCAGTAGTGTAGTGGTATCATGCAAGATTCCCATTCTTGCGACCCGGGTTCGATACCCGGCTGGCGCAGTAATTTTATGCTACATTGAATTTATTTCGTTTAATGCTTTCCAATTTTGTGACTGATTACAATTTTTCATGTACATTAAATTTTAACATTTTAATCTATGGGAAACAAAAGTAGGTATCATGTTATGCTTTCGCAAGTTCAAACGTACAACGTTCTAAAATATTCGTGCCATAAACGTGTTTTGCTTTTTGCAATGTGACATAGGAAATCCTATATTCTGATTGTAGAAACTTTTGGAAAAAAAAAGTTGACATTTAGTACAAAATAAATTGTAAAAGGTAAAGCAATGTAATCTGAGACATCATTCGTCTATTTGATCGTGCCCCCCCCCCCCCATGGAAACAATAGCATGTTCCAAAAATGTCTGCTCGATTTGTTTTGCAGTTATGTTAATATCACCATTATTAGTAACAAGCAATATCCTGAATAACACAGAGGTCATTATAGCATGAAAAAAAACAAAAACCCTGCTCCTTTATAAAGTAAAAGCACGTGCATAACGTTTTCATCTTTTGGTTATTGAAGACTAAAAGGAAGAAAAGTCATCGCACAGGCCCTTATGGAATCCAGGTACACGAGGAACCCTGGGCGGGTTCCTGCACGGTGTAATCATTGGCACCAATGCCACAGCATTCAAAAGTTCATAGGTCACACCCGCATGTACCTTATCAGCCTGGTCTAATTAGAAAATACTGCCCCTGGGTGCTAAGTTCGTGGTGATGTTACCGCCCTATACTTTACCCTTGATTCTGATGTCCTTCAGTGAAGACAGATGTTTTGTAGATAGTTTGCACACTTCATCTACATCTAATGTTGTGGTAGTATTCATCCATCAAATAACTTTATTTTCTTCTCAAGACTCTCCAACAACAGTAAAAGAATTAGCGGCTAATGGTATAGCTTTGTCAATCGATTTTGATCAACATGTTTCAGCTCCCACGCATGTGTTAGGTGCTTTTTCAGGATAAATTAGAAGAGAGTGCTAAAAGCAATATCAGTCACAGTACCTTACAGTGAGCCTTCATGTTAGTGTCCACACCTTATACCCAAGTCATTGTAGTGTGTCACAGAGATCATCCATCATCCTCCAGACCATATTGGGAAAAAACAAAGCCCACTGTCTGATTCTTCACTCGCCATGGAGTGTTAAAGCCATAAGACAAGTACGTGCAAACAACAAAAAATTTACAACCCACCATCTTGGGAAAAGCAGTTTGTTCGTAGGCTTGACTATACCTCTTTCCCGAAAATCATGGTATCACCTAACAAGCGAAGAAGACTAAGTTTGAGACCATTTGCTTGCGGCTGGATTCTGCAGCTTCACCATTGCACGTTCCAATAAATTAGACCCACTTATCGCAGAAAACTCTTCTGAGTGACCGCAATCACAGAACCAGCAGCACGGCCCAAGCCGCAAGGGTGTCTGGCTGTTTGCTAAGAGTGAGTCCAGCAACACACGTACACAGACTGACTATCTCTGACTGCGGACAATCTCTAATAAGACCTGGACATAGATGTTACACCACCTTAAAGTGCACTCTTGATTTAGTGGAAGCCATTGTAGTGTTATGAGGATAGGTGTGATATGTTTGAAGTTCTTGCATCCACAAACAAAAGAGCAACTGCAAGTAACGAAGTTCAAAACAGGGCTAGATCAACTTTTGATAGGTCAGTGACAGGGTCAGATTGGGAACAAAATTAGGCCCGGGCACTAAATGAAAAAGTGGCCCACATTTGTGGATAATGACCTTTCATGAAACGTTGCTTAGTATAGGGACTGAAAGAGCGCTAAGTTGTTTGAAAATAGTAGGGGTGCATCGTTTTTCGCCCGTAGTCAGCACCCGCATATTTAGAGAACTGTATTAACGTGTGATTTTAGAAATATAGGACTAATCGAGAGTGTTGCAATATGTAGAATTATGCTCATATCATTTGAAGATTAATGTAGTGTTTTGATTGAGATAATCATGCCTTAAGTAACTTAGAATTAATTGCTTCATGTGTAAAATGTGCATTAGATTTGAACATGCCATATTAAAGTTGCACGTGTAGGTTGCCTAATAATAAACGTGATGCTGTACCATGAGAATAATGATTGCTAATAATGAAATGTAATGTTAGGATTGATTAATGAAATGCTAATGTTGTTGTATTAGAAATACATTTAAAGAGTAAAGGCCTGAGACATGAGAATGCCAGCAGAGGCCTAACTGTGGTTTTCTTAGCATGACTAGAATTCTAGAGTTGAAAATGTTCCTTGGGAAAAAGAGGCTCCTGTTCGCAGTTGAATTTCGAATTGTAACTTAGAGCGTGCAAAGGATTGTTTCTCATGCATTTCTTTTGCAGGTGCAAGGCCATGTAGCTTGTTAGGTAAAATGAGCCATTGTTTAGAAGTTAGACTGGTGGGAGTAGGAACGAAGGGAGTGCGCTGGAATGCACAACTAAAACATTTGGTGGAGAAGGTGCCTGGGACCCAAGGACACAGCAATGGTTTCTGGAAGAAGATGGATCTGTGCTGGAAAAGTACGAGGGGCCGTACCTGAATGAAGAAGGTGTGTCATGGGCATGTTTATTGTTTGTGGATTTTGCATTAGGAAAAGTGCCCTGAGGGAGGAGAGGCAGTTGCTATTGAAGCTAGGGTTTGGGTCAGTAGAACATAGACTGGGTCTTGTCTAAGGCAGTCCAATTGGATATGCAGTTAGACATGGGTCCTAGAGGGAACTAGGCAGGAGAAATTAAGGAGCATCTTAGAACGAGCTCGGAAGCTTAGGCTACTCACCTGGAAAGAGTGAATGTGCTCCTTAGGGAGTCTTCACAGCTGACACCTTTTCTCTTGCCTGGGAGGTATGTTAAGTAGGGATGTCACTTTAGAGAGAGTGTAGGGACAGACTAATTTTTTCCTTTTCCATTGGAGCAGATACAGTCGAGTTTTCCAGTGGTAACTGTTATCGCTTGTCTAATGCTTCTTTAATTAACTTTGCTCTTTATTTTGAGTCGTCTGAGACTCCTGCGTAGGATTATGTTTGTATTAGTGCCAGTTTATTTCTTGTTCAGTTGTTTTTGGCTTTGTAAATACATTTTTAAACTTTCTTCCGGAGTCAGTGGTCCTTTAGATTGAAGAGTGACGTCCATGGAGAAACTGTTAAAAGTATGATATTGAAGAACTTCCTTTACACTTCTATGCAGACTAAAGAGGTTCGTCGACCAGGGATTCTTCAGATTGGTAAAGTGAAAATCTAGATGAGAATCCCAGCGTCATCAGGAGTAATCTCTGCTAAATTAAGTGTTCTAAACTCGAGCCGTCAATAGCATTAGCCAAGGCTAAACAAACCACTAGACACACTAATATTCCACTGCAAACCACCCACAGGTCTCCTCACCTGATATGCATTCCTAAACATTTCTCTACTTTGGGTGCCTGAATGTGTTAGTCACCTATTGGTCCCAACGTCTGTGCTCCCCCCAAAAATCCCTAATTATCCTGTATTATATAAGGCCGTAGTCAGAGAACCATGCACATACTTTATGTCTGGAGGCTTCTGTTCACCCTCAAGGAACTAGGGGGCATATTACCAAGCAATAGCGATAATTATCTCTATTGCTTGGTTAGAGACAAAATTTTACCGCAGAGCTGCGGCGATTTTTACCGCAAATAAACCTTGGTATAACCAAGGTTTATCACAAATGCGATAAAAATCGCCGCAATGCATGAATATCGCTGAAAAGTCAGCGATATTCATGCATTCCCGAGCTAATGCTCTTAGCCATGTTATCCACCTCCCATTGGATAACATGGCTAAGAACTACTCAGGGCAGGTGTTAGCTTTTGGAGATATTTGCGCTTAGCGCGAATATCTCCAAAAGTTAGTAATAGGAGATAGCGATGTTAGCGACTGTTTTCAGTCGCTAACATCTTGGCACGCCCACTTTGCATGTCATTAGCGATAATTATCGCTGACATGCAAAGCGGGGCCCAAGATGGTCGCTATCTCCTACTAGCTGTCACTAACTGTTGTTAGCGACATCTAGGTAATAGGGAGATAATTTTATCTCCGATTTCTTGGCTTTTAAAGCCAAAAAAGCGGAGATAAACCCCCTTGATAATATGCCCCTTGAGGTCTTCTTCTTTTGGTTGTCACTCAGAAGCCTCTCTGCAGGGGATGTCTTTGGGGATTGCATACAACTTTGTACATGATATCTTTTGTTCTTGTGGGATGAGAATTGATTTCAATCTAAAAAGGCTGGAGGAATTCCCCCCAAATGCCTTTCTTTCTCTCTGTCTCTGGCCATTTCTTACTTGCTGTGTGCACCTCTCTCGTTCTGCCTATCACTTTTTGCACCTCTCTCTAATTCTTCCTTTTTCTCTCATACTCTACTTCTTTTCTGCTTCTTGGTATTTCTCATTCTACCTATGTGCTTCACCCAGTCTCTCACATTTCCCCTCTCTTTTATCCTATATTTCTCTCTGTCTACAGATATCTCTCTCTCTCCCATTCCTGTCCTGCCTATGGGATCTTTCTTCAGTTATTTGTAAATCTCTCATGTGCTTATTCCCCAATCATTTTGTATCTCTCCTTTAAGTTTTATTTCATTATACTTTAATACACTCTCCACTACTAATCCTTTCTTCCTCACTTCATTTCCTTTTCGTCTTTTGAAATGAAATGAGGCGCAGAACCATGGCGAACCCGCGGTGAGAGAACCGTGATGATGTGGTGTGTGTCATTTCGCTGATGCGCAGATCTGCTTTTGATTCCTGTTTATCTCCCTGATCCTGCAGCCCCCCTGGGCTGACACTAATGTCTGGCCTCGACTCCACCCCATTGCGACCTACATAAGCATCACATATAAGCTTCCTGCCATTCACCCGGACCCTAAAATCCCCCTGGGCCGACCCCTCCTCCCGGCCTCATAGCTATCGCGACCCACAAAACATCGCGCACAAGATTTGGTCCATACCGACAGTATCAGTCCCCTCATGTCGTGGAAGACCTACTCCCACCAAGACCTATATCGTGGATCCTAATCGACAATTTTCTCAGGCATCAATTGCAATGTCCTGATGAGGACCCCATTCCCTAGTTAACGGATCGAAACGTCGTAGACTCCAGCACCTTGAACCAATTGAGAAATTTGTTTTTACAAAGTGCTTTGGTGCTAATGTGTATGTTCCTTGGCTCACAGTGCTTACCTGCATTCTGGTCTGAGTTTGGCAACCTGTTTTGTTTGTCGTAATTTGTTCCACTTTTTTTGTATTGAAATATAAACATTCATTTAGACATATGATCATAGATGTCACTGTATCTCTGTTTTAAACGAAAATACAAATTTATGTTGTGAGGGACCATTTTCCCTATCACTCCTCTGAGGCCCTCAAGTGCCAAATCCACCCTGAGCTGTCATGGTTTCCTTTTTATTACTAAGCAGATCTGTCACATAGGTACTCCAATTTCTCTGACAGACATTTCCTAATGTCTGGGGTTGTGAGTCTTTAATTCTCTCCCATCAATCAGCTTGTGTATACACATTGCATGGCCAAGATGCCTCATCTCTTTGACTGCGTCAGTTGTCTCACAGCTGCTAGAATGAGAGCATCTTGAGGTGCAATGCTACACCATGTGGAGAGGTGTGGCGCAGCGGCCAGGGCAGCTGACTTCGGAGCACAGGGCTCACGGTTCGATCCCTGGCACCGGTGGCAGCTCAGCACCGTGTGACTCTTGGCAATAGCTCACTTAGTTTCCAAGACGGCCCCCAGTGCCTTGAGACCCATAAGGGTGAGTGGTTTGTGCTTTACAAACAAGATATCGAATTAGCATTTCCTTTTCTATATTTTATCAACAATATTTATCATTTTGTGCAAAATTGAAATACAGAGATCATGAGACACACAATGATTCATCAAATAACAAAACTGTGTCATGGCAGTTCTACACATCTGAGGATGCAGCATGTAGAGAAAACAGCAAGACATTAAACACATGAGGGGATGATCACTGATAAATAGAGCTGCAAAGGAAAAGACAAACTCTATGCAACAGTGTCTTGACTGGTGGAAGATGAAGAAGATGCAGCCGGAGGTGAATGAGGGGCTGAGCTTTGGGGGTCTGATTCCAGAGAAAGTAAATAAGTACAGAGGGGTTGCCAAATATCTTTTGGTCTGGCAGTCGGGGTTGCAACGTGGCATATACTTCGTTTGTCATGTCGCAATATGCCATGCTATGTACCCACGCCTTAATAGTAGGGTGGATTCCGCTACCCCAGGAGAGCGCTATCTCTCTCTTTGCCAGTAGCAGAGCAATAGCAATGGACCTGTGAGTGCTCTTCAGGATGGCAGCACATTGCCCAGCGGTGCCATCATGAGAGACTGCTCCAGAGCCATTTAAATAATCTGGGAGAGGGTATGAAACACGTCAGTTCAAAACGTTGCAATGGCAGGTCCAACTTAAGTGTGGGAAGTCTGCCTTTGGAAATCTACATCTACATTTGGGGGCACATTTAGGGACCTGGTTGGGGTGCAGCAGATGGGCTAGAAGGCCGCCAGGGCTCTCACCCTCGCCATATCTGCAGGCGGTGGAGTATCCACAGATAAGCGGTTTCCCTCTCAACAAGGTCCTGGAATTCTGCAGAAGGACTGATTGTCTGTGGTGGGAAGGGGAGGCAAGATGGTAGGAGTTGACCCTATCGATATCAGTAACTTCAGCCTCTATCCGTGCCAGACTATTGCAGATGTCACCAAGTACACGTACCTTTTTCGAAATGCAGATGCCACGAATATATACTTGGAAGGCATCCCATAAATACAGAGGGGCAGATTTACAATAACTGGCGCATCCCCAGGGATGCGCCAGTTATTGTGCCCCGCTTTTCCGCCACCCATGGTGCACCGCATTTTCAATGCGGCGCACCATAGGGCAATAACGACACAGATGCGTGACGCATCTGTGCCGTAAAGGTGGCGCATTGCTGGAGTTGCGTCAAAAGCGCAACACAGCTCCAGCAAGGCTCGGGGGTGCCCTATCTGTCCAATGCTGCGTCAAGCCTTACGCCTGCTTCAAGCAGGCGCAGGGTTTTGACGCAGCATTGGCCTAAAAGTGACTGAGTGAAATCTCGTAGATTTCGCTCAGCCACTTTTGCGAGGCGCACCTGCCCTGGAACGCCCACCCTGCGCCAGAAAGCCCACATGTGGCGCAGGGCTTTACAACGTGATGCATCTGCCTAGATGCGTCACGTTGTAAATGGGTCGCAGGGATGCGCCACGTTTACGCCGCCGTTGCGTGACTCAACGGCGGCGCAAGTCTGACATAAATCTGCCCCAGAGTGACTACGAAAGGAACGCATGTTGATCTTGAGATATTTGAGAATGGAGTTGCGAAGTTCCAAACCAAAGACAGTGTTAGACCTGTCAGCCCTTTGGGTGGTCCTCCTATTATTTATTTATTTTGTCCCCTTTTGCCTCCTAGTACTTTCCATTTTTTTTATGTTCTCTAGACTTTTTGGTGTTGTACAAGGGGTTAGGTGCGTCCTTGTCCCTCTAGAATCCTTTTAGGCCTAGATGCCCCTCTTTTATCATGAAAATCTAGTTCTACAAAATGGTGGCTTGTAACTGCCACAACTGTTCACCTCAGAAAAATGGTCCCATAGGATAACATAGGGACACTCTAGAAACTTCCAGCTGGTTCTAGTAGCCTGAGGCTAGCCTATATAAGGCCAGTATCAGGGCAGACATTTTGGAGTGACCAGTGAGTGCACGGGGTGGAACTGGTGAGGAGAGAGGCGGCTTTGAAGAGGAGGATAGAGTACTATAAGGAGTTGGATCGACCTGTGGGCCGGCTGATCTCCTGTACTGACCTGACCCCTCTTGTGTTGACCAAACCATTCCAGGTCAGTCCACATTTAATTTCCCAAAAGTCTCCCGTGTACTCTGAATGCCCCTGGAGCTCCGTACTGTGTCGCTACTGTGGAGCTGTGGAAACCTAACTCTGAGGGGACTTCCATAGTGGCTGAGGAACTTGACTCTCCCAACAAATTGCCTGAGACAAGTTAACTGACCCATCTGATCGAGGACTCACCGCGAGTGGGTCTTGTGGGGCCATCTGGCGTCCCTGTGGTGCTGAAGCACCCCTCTCCGGCGGGGATTCTGTCCGTGTGCTGATAGAGGCGGGACCCGGCTGAGGCTCCGTGACTTCTGAAGGAAGTCTGATGCGGCGTTGGAAGAGGCGGGCCAGCGCTGAAAAAGGGCCGGACGTAGGCGGAGACCTTCCTTCGTGATAGACGGCGGGGAGGAGCTGCCGGGAGAGCCGCCTGACGCTGCGAAATCCAACGTGGTGAAAGCGGAAAGAGTCAGCCGTGGCCGGTCAAACAAATCAGATCGGCTGGAGGTGTAGCCGTTCCCCAGACCCCGGACCGCAGTACTGGGTCGTGGTGAAACCGGATTGACTGAGTTACTCAAGGAATAAAGTAAGCTGAGGGCTCTTGGCTGGAGGGAGGTAAGGAGCGAAGCTGGGACTGCATCGGGACAACAGTACTGGCTGCGGTCTTTTAACCAGACTACAGGATAGTCCCCAAGGGATGAACTGAGACACATATAAGTCCCCGTAGAAACGTGTCCTTCGGTTTTCAGTGCTTCCCTGAATGTGTTAGGTTAAATTGCCATAAACAGAATCACGAAGTCAAGGCTGTGACTGGGCTGATAAAGTGTGGGGCTGTAATTGACTTGACACAGAGCATTGTGGGGCCGGGAAGAAAGTGAGGGATCCTACGAGTCTAATGAGAGTCCAGAGCAAGTTAGATAATTTGATTAAGTGAAATAACAAACTGTCAGTCTTCATTCAGATCCCTAGCTGCTCGCACCGTGATATAAGTGTGCTGTTTCTGGAACTGTGCTGGGAGCCTGTACCATCCTGATTTTAATGCTCTTGAGATCTTGGGGGTAATGTACGGCTTTGCCTTTCTGTAGAGAAACTTGACAAGTGCAGGAACCTTTTCTAAGATTGTAAAATGTATGTAATGTTTACTTAATAGTAGAATATATCACTCAGTTCCTTTCATTTGAGAAAAGAGAAGGAGATATTGTTAATGTCAAATCGAGTGTGGCACAATCTAATAATTGAATGTGTAGTTATTAAGAGTACTGATACTGAAATCTGCTGGAAGCCATAAAATCTGACAAAGAGTTTTATAAAGCAGACCGTATTTTTCTAAATTGGTGTAGTGTCTTTCTTTTCTTGTGGATGGTCGCTGAGTTACTGTAAGGGTGTGACGCAAGCTTAACATTTTTGCCTTTAGGTTAGACCTTTCCACTCTGTGCCAGGCTACCCTATGTGGACTGGTGACCCCAGGTCCAACAGACAGCATTTAACAAAGCAGTGCCAGGGTAGGGCCACCGCCCTCCCAGCCGCCACCTTAGGGGAGGGTAATCACTAGATTAACTGGAACATGGTCCGACAGCGTACGCATAACAGCTGTACGTCCTTGAGTGACAGACCGACACCCTTAGAGATAAACCAGTAGTCTAACCGAGGGGGGAAACGGGGGCAGAATATAAAGTGTACCCTGGTGTAGTGGTGTTAACACCAAGCATTTTTAAGAGTATGTGTATCAATAATATCACAGGATACGCAGGGCACCAGCGGTGTCCAGCGAGGGGTCAACAATCAAATTCAGATCTCCACCCTGCAATATGATGCCTGTAATTATTCGACCAAGCAGCGACGACAGCTCCAGAAAGAAGGGGGCGGAGTCATCCACATTAGGTGCATATAAACATTCAATAAGAGGAACCATCTCCCCAGCAATGTTCCAGTCACAAGGACTTAATGCCCGTTCTTGGTTGCAACAGTGGCATGGTGGATGAAGGGGATGCTTCTGTGGAGAAGTATGCATACCCCAAGAGAATACGTACTATAGCTGGCAAAGTATCTGTGGCGCCCCCAGGATGCTGCAACCGCAGGATAGGATTGTGGAGGGAAATGTGTTTCCTGAAAAAACGCAACCATGACGCCATGTTTAATGAGATATGACAATACCTGTTTGCCCTTCCAGGGTTTGTTATATCATATCATATCTGTATGATCTCTACCGGGCTTAGGCAATGATATTACCATCGCCTGTGCGGTGGTGAGAGGCAGAGAGCCCTCCTCCCATATCGCTTTATACAGGTCCGTTAATCTGGGTACTAACGTTTCCGCATACGTAGCATAAAATTCGATAGGGAGCCCATCCATACCATGAGTCTTATTACGGGGGAACCCTTTCATAGCAGTTTTTATTTCTTGTGATGTTATAGGTCCTGCTAGGTCCTTTTGAGCCAAAGGCGCTAACACTGGGAGTGTCAAGGCAGACAGGAAGGCTTCCTTCTGCTCAGTGAGTACTCCCATGGGTGCACTATATAGTGAAGCGTAGTATGTCCTGAATCTCGCCCTGAGTGGAGGCCCTTGTTCCTTCCTCTGTCCTGATTTCATTAATCACTATTGTGGGAGGGGCGTCTCAGAGTAATCTAACTAGTAGAGTCCCAGCCTTGTCGGCCTCCACATGCGTTCGTCGTGTGTATTCCTGGTAATTTATCACTCTAAGGGATTCTAAGAGTTCAGCGTGCTTAATTCTCGTCTCTTGAAGGGAACCTTTGTGGGTGTTGTCAGTCGCGGTCATTTGTTCTAGTCTGCCCATTTTAGTTTCAGTGTCCACTAGGGACCTATGGAGTTCCTGTCTGGCACCCACCGTTACACTTATCGCCTTGCCCAGTATCACCGCCTTGAAGGCGGCCCACTCAATCAGCCTACTTGTTGATGTGTTACTGTATTCTGCAAAATAGCAATCTATGGTGTGTGAGAGGTCAGTACGTAGCACAGGGTCTTCTAATAATAGTGGCCATAGTCGCCATGTCGGGACCGGTGTGGGTACCTTACACCATGTAATGCTTATCTCTTGTGGGTTGGGATCGGAGAAAGTTTTTGGTAGGTATGTAGAGTGGAGTACCTGCATTGCTATGCTATCAGAGCAGAGAATCCTGTCTATTCTAGTGTGCAGGTCATGGATGGCAGAGTAGAATGAGTTTTCCCGGTGTCCGGGGTGTCGCATCCTCCACACGTCACATAATCTCCACCCTGCAGCCCATCTTATCAATGCCTCAGTCTGCTTAAACACACCCGCACCTCGCAGTGGCGGATGTGATCTGTCCACGGACACATCCATAATCGTATTGCAATCCCCTCCGAGGATCCATGGGCATGTATCCCATCCCGCCAGTGCTCCGCTTATCATGTCCCAGTATTTGTCTTGGTCAAAATTAGGGGCATAGATGGATCCCAAAACTACCAATTGACCATCCAAGGCCCCCCGCACAAAGACATATCTGCCCCATTTATCAATTGTCTGTGCTACAAATGGAACCCCAAGTCGCAGCCAAATCTTGGAGCCCCTTGTGCAGTTCGAGTAAGATGTAGAGAAAATTTGACCCCTCCATTTCTTTTTAAATTTCACCACCTCGCTTTCCACCATATGTGATTCTTGTAAGTAAACTATTTGTGCTTTACGGCGTAACAGGTGTTCGTGTATCCTATGCATTTTGTGTATTGTGCCCATACCTCTTATATTCCAGGTAATTACGGTGTATTTATCCAACACATGCATCGTTCCAGTCTTGAAGCCATGTGGGTGCTGACATGATTCGCAAGAAAACTAATGTGACTAAAGGTACATTGAAAAAGTGACCATCCCACCCCCTAACATTCCCAATACACGGTCTGGACTCAGAACCATACCAGACCACAACATAAAATTGGAGCGAATATAACATAAAGAACATACAAAGGGCCTTCGCCATATGGGGGGACGGCGCCTGCACTTCGCATGTGGGTATGTGCCATTTCGACCCACCAGACTAGAGCTTCTACGGTACCCGAGCCCAAGCATTGATTGCCTTCCGTAATGTATCTAATGGGGCCCGATTCACAGAACTAACTTACGACAAAATCCTAAACTTACTACTTTTGGTATTCACAGAAGTTAGGATTTTGTCTTAAGTTTGTCTTAAGACAGACTTAAGACCGACTTAAGTTAGGATTTTGTGTTAAGTCTGTCTTAAGTCTGTCTTAAGACAAATTTAAGACAAAATCCTAACTTCTGTGAATACCAAAAGTAGTAAGTTTAGGATTTTGTCTTAAGTTAGTTCTGTGAATTGGGCCCATGGTAACTAGGGTTAAAGCAGGCAAGCTACAGCTTACAGATAAAAAAAGAAAAACAAAATAAATCACATGGTATACTTGCACAAGGTCATCAACCAAACAGTTCTGTTATCAGCTGCGGTGTGGCAGAGGGGAACAGGGCCTTACTGCCCTCGGAGTCCGATCCCTGTGATGCCTCATCCTCAGTAGAAGATTTAGCATCCGTTCTTGGGGCGTTCGTGAAGGTTGCCGCTGCGATGATCGCCTGTTTCTTAGATTGCTTCATTTGCCATGATTTGAATCGCCCACTCGCAATAGTTCGCCGCGCTCTGTCTCCTTTACGGCTCGCGGGTGCATTATCCTGGGATCCTCGCCTGCTGTCCATGCATGTGGCATTTTCCGTAGCGCTAGTTAATTCCATCACCTCAAGCCAGTCCCCCACATCACAGGGGCTCTTAAAGTAATAGGTTTTCTGTTCATGTAAGATTTTTAGACGTGCCGGGAACAGTAGCGCATACTGTATGTTCAGGTCCCGCAGGCATCTTTTCATCATCACAAAGGAGGACCGCTGTCGCTGGACCAGCATCGTATAGTCAGGGTATAGGGAGACCCTCGTGTTCTCGAACGTTATTGGCGCTGCCTTTCGGGCTTTTTGCAATAAAGTGTCCCTGTCTCAGAAGTTCAGTAGTTTCACTATGAGGGGCCTCGGTGGGGCTCCCGTCTACCAGTAGGTATTCTGTGTGCCTGTTCGATGCAATATTGTGAGGAGAGTCCCTATATCGTGACGTGATCCCTGAACCACTTCTCCATGTATCCAGACGCGTCGGACCCTTCACTTTTCTCCGGCAGGCCAATCACCCGGATGTTGTTCCGTCTCGCTCTGCCTTCCGCATCCTCCACGCGGTCCATTAAGGTAGCCACCTGAGTTTGTAGCAGTTTTACATCTGTTTCAGTCTGTTTTTGCCATGGGAGTACCTCAGCTAGCATCTTCTCTTGGTCTTTCACCTTGTCCGCCGTCTTTGTGTGGTCTGCCCTCAGCAGGTTCCGGCCCGTGGTCAGGGTTCCTATCTGTAGTTCAATCGCCTTCCTGGAGTCGCGCACTTCCTTCAAGATAAGATCCAGTTTGTCTTCCTGAGCAGGCACCATTGTGGGGGGGATACAACTAGTCGCCGGCCTGTTGAACGCACTATCCTGTCCGTCTTGCGTGGGGTCTACTCCGGTTTGTCCCTGCTGTTTCGGTCTGTTGCACCCCATGTTACTCTATCTGCTTGGTAAGCAGTCACACTAGGCCGTTCACACAGGGCAGTGGTAGGAGCAAGTGTCGGGTTAGTAGATCTCACCATGTCAAGTAAGGGCCCACATCTGGGGGGGGCAGACAAATCACCTCTCATCCACTGGTATAGCCCACTTCCCGCTTGTTCCAGTGTAACTCTGTATCACAGACTGGCAAGGCACACGCTCTTGCACTGCTCACCTCACGATTTCAGCTCGCCGTCCCACGTCCCGTCTCTGCGTGGCGAGCGGAGGGGGGGGTTACAGTGGTTTTGCCTACTGGGGGTTCCCACCGTATGGCCGTGACACTGCAGGTATCACCAAGGTTATGCTGTAGGTATTCGCTGCCCCATCTCGTATCGCGCGTAGTGCGTAGTGCCACCCCACTCTTCGTGACCCGGGGGGAAAGGTCCATGTCCTTGGTGGGATTGCCCCGGGTATAAGTATGGTATCACCTTACAGCGTGTGGGTAAACCGGCTATCCTACCACTGCGTCACAGCTCGGCAGCAGCAATGTCGAGGCTGCAATTGTTACGCTCACTGGGGGGCCTCAAGCTAGGTTCCCGGGTCGGGCTCCGACTTCTGAGCCAGTTGCGACCGGGCAGCACTGAAGATCACCTGTCCTGCAGTCCCTTGTGGCCAGGGGCAGCTAGGCCCTTAGCATTCTGCCTTCGGTTTTAGCAGCCGCCTCCGCATTCATAGGCCCCACGGCCCCGGGCTTGCGTAGGATCGCTCCCCGGCCGCGGATGCACCGGGCCTCCCCACCCGCAGCACTGTTCACAATACGGCACCCGTTTCCTGCGCCGGGTCACACCATCAGGGCACAGTGCTCTTTCCACCAATTGTTTGCCGCTCTGCACAGTTTCCCCGCAGTGAGGAGTGTCTCCCCTGCAGGATACGGGCCCATGCGTTCTTTGCTCCCTCGTGGGCGCCAGAGGGTCTCCACTGCAGTTTCCCCGCAGCCTTCGCGTCCGTGTTCGGCGCACGGCGTTGTCGAGTCTCCACCACCGCTTCAGCTGTAACACACTGCAGCCATAGCCGTCTGCATACGGCATAGACCCGGTTTTCTACAGGATTATGTGGGCTCGGGTCCGGAACTCATTCAGCAACCGTCCGCCATGTTCGGTTGCCGGCCACGCCCCGTGTGTTGTGACCCTCATGGGTATCAGCGTTGCATGATCATCGTCTCCATGGCATCTGTGGGTCTTCCGGTGTGGCTCTTGGCTGGGCTCCCTTTTATGCTGCCGGTAGTCATCCTGCTTTACAGCAGCAAAAGCAGGTGTTAATTCCCTGCTACTACTGTGGCTTATCGCCTGTTTTTGGTTTGCATCGCAGATCTGGCAGTTTGTTGTAAAAGTGGTGTTGTGGGTTTTCTGCTGTTTTTGCACGGGAACGCCTATTCTGCTTCTCATTAGGGTTAGTTGGTGGTGTTCCCTGTGGAGATACATTTTAGGGCAGTTATCGCGGGAATACTGGCGATGTCTGCAGTTTGCACCAGCTTGTGAATGGGGTGTTAATCCTATCTCCACTTTTGATGCGTTAAGGTGGAGATAAATTGGAGATAAGTCCTTGTGAATATCTCCCTGAGACGGAATTAAACAGAGAACTCAGGGTTTGAAAGGAATGAGGAAAGCACTGATGAGCGAGGAACCAATAACAGCCCAGGCAAAACAAGTCACGCTGGTCAACACTGCACTATCGCAGAGAGGGTAGGGAACAGGGCTGCCCATCTGCAGTAGAGCTGTAGTCCAAAAAATGGGTCCAGTTGGTGCATATTATAAGGCAATTTTCCAAATATGTTGAGAAAAAGACATGATTGTAAGCGAACATAAAAGGGAATGAATGCAATATTCGTATAATTAAGGCTTTGTTGTATTACACAGGAACATTATTTCTTCAATGCAAAAGAGTATGTACTGATACAGACATAGTATGCTAGTTACAAAGCAAAACGTGATGAAACGTAGAGAAACATATGCCAAGGAACATGCAATACCTATCTGACAGTGTGTCCCTCTGAGTACATGTCTGTACAGACTTATGTCAAAAGGAATACCACACTTTTAAACTCTAAGTTGGGATATATTGCCTGACACTTTTCATGCAGCAGGTAAGAGCCCCTAGAAAATGCTGTAAGTGAGAATAGAACATGCAATAGGCTGAGATTCATCAGGGGAGGGAGCATTGCTGAGTTGGCGTGCTCTGACTGGAGAGGCTCAAACCGGGACCTGATTGCCCAAGGCAACAGATTTTGGGAGACTGTTATCTGCCCAGGCTCCTGGTCTGCAGTAAACTGTGCTAGAACCGATGCAGGTAACTTATTACACAGGTCTATGCCTCATATATTAGTGGTATTAACTAAGTTACAGGTACTGCCAAGATGCCATTGTCCACATGGCAATAGCAGTGTCTATATCACAGAAAGGTATAAAACCAGCATCAGTATGCACATCGCAGAATTATTTAAAGCACCATTGTCCTGCCAGAATTCATCTTACACTGTATAAAGCACCATTTCATATTAGCATACAAACTACTTACATAAATCACCTTTGTCATGCAAGAATGTATGTTCGCCCAGTCGTAAAAGTAGCCCTGAGCGTAAAATTCTGCTCTGCTAGCAGGGTTTGCAGACTTTTTCCCACTACGCACTCCGCGTAGAGCACGGAGTTCCCCAAAAGTCCGCATAGCAGTGCAGAGCAGAGTTTTTCCTCTCTCGTGGTTCAGAAATGTAAAGTTGGCGAGCGCAAGTGAGGAAAATCCAATGCTAGACCAACTCCTTGATCGACGGACACCTTTGCAGACAATACTCAGGATTCCATGCAGAATATACAGAAACAAATGCAGGGGACTCCAGCCGTAACATATCATGTCTTGAAAACGCCCCAGGCTGGTGCTCCACCAGGGGGTGAAACACGTGTTGGCTGTATACTTTTAGAAAAGAAATACCTCAACTGTACATGAATAAAGACATGTAAGTGAAATGGGTGTGCAGTTCCTAAGGGGGGGACAAAAAGGGGGAGAGTACAGGTCTCTTAAGGATTGCCCTCATACAACCCGAAGGATGTCATGCTTCATCAATGGGCTATACTCCTCGCCGGGGGGTGTGAGGGCAATACTTAAGAGACCTGTACACTCCCCCTTTTTGTCCCCCCTTAGCAACTGCACATCCATTTCACTTATGTACCGTGTAAGGAGCATTGTGCAGGACCTACTTAAAAACTCCTGGTTCCTCCCATTGATTAACACGAATAAAGACAATTCACTCTCAGAATTGTGTGGATGCTGATGTTGACATTTCTGCACTCTTGTTAAACATTGCCCACTTGTTACACATTGCCCACTTATTAATCTTTAGTGGGAATGGGGCCTTACTTACTGTTCTGGAAATGTTAATTAATTTACTTGCTCATGCTTACTGCAGCAAAAGTTACTTTTAGGTCTATAGTAGGAGGGCCGGCCACTCGGCATGTGTACGTTTTGAACTCTGGCTTCCATGCTCCTTTTTTTTTTTTACTTTCTTTTGCGTTTTTATCAATACAAAAAGAACACGCATGAATATATGTACAGCATTCCGTAGTCATAGGTTGTCTCATCATACTAAAATCAGCGTCTTACGCATAGTAGTAATATGTTCGGATAGACACCAGGTAAGAAGACCAATGGCATTAAGAATCGCTTGTCACATTAGGGTCTGTAAACCGACCTCACTCATAGTTGTGAACAAAAAAAGAAAATGTACCCCTAGCAATTACACCCCCTCCTCCCACAGAACGAACCCGCCTCTCTGTGTTGCATACTTGCGATTTGCATGTATAAAAAAAATCAATCCGAATGGTGGGACAGACTCACCCCATTGCCGCCGGGACAATTCCCTGTTCTAGCTGGGACCCAGTTTCTTGTCTAAGAGTCTCGACATATGTCTTGTAGGGGCCCCAGATATCCTTGGGGCGGGACGTACTGGGCATCATACTTGCATACTATTTACATTACAATAGGCGATACTGCGCAACCAACCCCGGACATTTGGGGCAGTTTTCCAACACCAGTGCAGTGCCACCTCTCGCTTAACTAATAAAAGACCCAATGAAGCAAACCTATGGATTTTTGGGGGGAAGGTTACCGTGTAGCCTAGCAGTGACGCAAAAGTGGCGCAAGGGGCTTGTAAATCTGCCCCTTTGTTTCCAGTTTCTCCGAGCCTCCCATCATAGCTGCTGAACACTTCCTCAGTTTCACATGTGGGCACCATAACCCAAATGTAATTACACTACTCTACTTGCAACTGTCTGATGACAACAGCTGAGTCAGAGATGTTCTTGTCTAGTCACAGACCTGGGCATTTCCTCAAATGATGTTATACACAGAAGATGTGTGACATTTGGCAGGGCTGTAACAGCCCTGAGACTTGAAAAGGTATTAACCAGCACCAGTGTGTACCTGATATGATATAACCGTCACACCTCCAACATTTTAGTTTACTCAGTACAGTCAACAGCTCACACTTAGGGCCTGATACCGGTCTTGGCGGACGGGATACTCCTTCATAAACGTGACAGATATTCCATCCGCTGTATTACAAGTTCCATTAGCTATGATGGAATTGTAATTTGTAATTTGGCAAACAGTTTAACCCTGTCCACCATGATCGTATCAGGACCTTAGTTCTTATTAGGGTAGAGCCTGCAAGAGCATGCATTTACGTATGCGAAAGAGCTTGGAGCTGCCCTTTGCTTACCATTTGTTGGCATGTGTGAGACTCTTCTTGATAGTCTTGTAATTCGTCAAGGGAGCCCTAACATCAATTTCGTGCCTCTCTGCGGAGTAGGGACCAATCACACTGAATGATTCCATCTAATCACCCCACACCAATCTGCTCTACTTAATCCAAACCACCCCAGACTAATCCGATCCACCCCACTCCATCTAAACCACTTACTCCAAATCACCACGCTCCAATTTGCCCCACTCCAATCCAAAACAATCTGCCCCACTCAATTCCAAAACATTCTGCCCCCCTTCTACCCAAATAAATCTGCCCCACTACAAACCAAAACAATCTGCCCCACTACAAACCAAAACAATCTGCCCCACTCCAATCCAAAACAATCTGTCCCACTTCAAACCAAAACAATCTGCCCCACTCCAATCCAAAACAATCTGCCCCACTCCAATCCTAAACAATCTGCCCCACCACAATCCAAAAGAAATCTGCCCCAATCCAATCCAAAACAATCTGGCCCACACCAATCTGACCCATTCCAATTCACCCCACTCCATCCCAATTCATCCTACTCCAACCCGCCACAATCCACCTCACTCCAATCCAATCCACCACACACCAATCCAATCCCCAAATCCAATCCACTTTACCCCAATCTAATTCAACCCACTCCCTCCCCAATCCATCCCACTACAATCCACCTCACTCCAAAACAATTTTCCCCACTCATCCAAAACAATTTTCCCCACTACAATCCAAAACAATCTGCCTGAATCAAATTCAAACCAATCTGCCCAACCCAACCTGCCCCACTCCAATCCAAAAGAATCTGCCCCACCCCAATCCGCACCACCCCAATCTAAAACAATATGCCCCACTCCAATCCAAAACAATCTGCCCGCTCCGATCAGCTCCAATCCAAAACAATCTGCCTCCTCCAATCTGCACCACTCCAGTTTGTCCCACTCAAATCCACAACAATCTGCCCTACTCCAAAGCAAAACAATCCGCCCCACCCCAATCAAATCTGCCTCACTCCACCCTAATTCAATCGACCCCATTCCTATCCATTCTACCCCATTACAATACACCTCAATCCAGTTCACCCCAACCCAATCCAATCCACCCCATGCCGAACCAACTCACCCCACTCGTCTTCAACCCACCCCACTCCAATCCACTCCACCTCACTTCAATCTAGTCCACCCCAACCAGCCCACCCCACTCCCATCCACCCCACTGAAGTCCAATCCACCCCACTTTCCTCCAATCCACCCCACTCTACCCCAATCTAATCCACCCTACTCAATACAATCCATCCAGTCCACCACACTCCAGGTGCAATATAGAAAACTACATAGGAAAGCAGCTGCGCCTAAATGACTCTACCATAAATCTGAGTCAAGAAAGCCAGAAGGGATAGGACCTGCTACCGCAAATTAATCTTAAATCTGGATGCCACAATAAACCTGGATACTGATTCCCAAGACTCCCTAGAGATGCTTTCGAGGAGAAAATCTGCAAAATTATGGAGGGTTTGCAGGATCCAGTCAATCCTACCACTGGTTCGGGAGCTCCGGAGGCGACGGCCAGTCGACCCCTGCAGAGGGTTTCTCACCTCTGTTTGGAAGCTCCGGCTACGCCTTCCAGTCGACCCCGACCAGAGGACCACGCACTCAGCCTGGGAGCTCCGGCGATAGAGTCCAGTCGACCCCAGCTGAGCAGCTTTCCCCTCCCCTCCCTGGAGGAGTTTGGCAGCCTGGCTCTCTCGATCTCATCTGGCTCGCCTCTTGACCCTCTCCCTCCAAAACTTTGGAGGGTGTTTCAGGAGGAACTTTTCCAGCCTTTGCACTCCATCTGTTGCCAGTCGTTTGAAACAGGGACTGTACCGGACTGCTGGAAGAAGGCAGTGGTATCTCCGCTCCTAAAAAAATCTACGCTTGACCCCGCTTGTCTTTCCAACTATCGGCCAATTTCCCTGCTTCCTTTTCCCGTTAAAATCATGGAAAAACTCGTCACCCGCACTGTAGGAGAGTAGGGTCTGCAATCCTATGATCACCCAGATTTTTTGCTTTTGTTTCACTGGTTTACGACTTTCTCTGGCTGTGGGCCTGCCAATCAGACCCACAGCCTGGCTGTTCTCTGTCTAAATTACGATATGTACCCTAGGTACATTTACCAATTGGTGCTGGGCCACCTTATCAGACCCTGTAACTCAGGGCATAGGTGTACCCAGGGCCGCCAGGGGCTGCAGCATGTATTTTGCCACCCCTGGCTGGCCTCCTAAATTTGACACAACTGGCTGCATGACAGCTGGGGCAAAGTCGTGTACTCACCCTTTGCTTTAGGTATAGTAGCCCTATATCTAACCATACAATGGGCACCCGAGCTCCTATCAGTCACTCCTATGACAGGCCTTGACAATCCTGAAGGCAGAGTGCGTGGGCTCGTGTGAACTGTGTTCTGGCCCGAGCCGAGCCCGGTTGCAGCTTGCGGAATCAAGACCCAATGGCTGTTCCATGATAACGCGTACCATATCGGTAACTTCGGTATCGCGTTATCAAGACATGTCGAGTAAGGTGTCATACGAATCGGGATGCGGCCCTCTCACCAATTCTGGCGACAAGGTTAGCATCCCGCCCTTCTAGAGGGACACGACATGTACGTAACTGTGAACCCCGGTTAAAGTTAACTGAAGCCTCAGCTCCACAAAATGGATGCTGCCACCACAGACACGAGTCTGACCTCCTGCTGCTGGGAGTCCTTCCAGCGAGGAGCGCTTGGACAAAGGGTTTCCTGTCGAGGGCGGTGTTCGCACCGTCCCAGACAGGGTTTGTGTATTCTGGGTAGGTAGGGCTTTTGCGAGAAGGTGACTGCGGAGTGGCACCCCGGTGCTCACTACGCATCCGCCGGTCAGAACCAGTTCCAGGGGCGCCAGCCCTGGCCTGGGGAAAGTCCGGCAGGGGAGAGGGGTGTAACTACCCCCCTTCCTGGTCCCACCCTTAGGGCAGGACCTAGTCATGTACCCACCCCTTTCTTTAGGATAAAGGCCGGAGCGGGGACCCTTCCAAATTAGATCATCTTTGAATCAAGAACTACTTTCCACGAAAGGACATTCAAGACTCTTCTCAAGATTTCTCCCTTGTGACTAAGGAGTAGTCACCCTGCATCAGCGGGCACCATCTAAGAACTCTGCGGTTTGCTGCAAGTCCTTCCTCAAGGATCCGACGGCCCAGCTCGACGAGAACCGGCTTCCCTGGCACCTCTGACCTACCCACGTCATCAGCTCAGCTGTGATCTGTGGGTGCGACGAGACCTCGAGGGACCGGCCATCATCAAAACCTGCACGCTTTCTTAAACCAGCACGACCATCGAAGTAATTCTCTGGTGAGTGCTCTGGGGTCCGAGAAGCCCCGACCCTGAGCCGCTCCAGCACCGAAGTGCAGTCTCCCAGCATCTCCACGATCTGCGTGGGGCCCTTCTGCTCGCTGCTCAGCACGTTGTCTGGTCACTAGCCGCTGGCTTGTGCCCTCCTGTGACGACATCCGACAATCAACGCCGCTGGTCTGGTTGCTCCAGACCGGCCCTTGCTCCCCTTTGAGGAAAGGAGCACCCCGGACCCTCCTAGTCCATTCAAGACGCCATCTTAGGCCTACCACGTGGCCCTGAGATCTGCCAAGGCTTGTTGCCCCAATCCTGGACCCAGCGACGCCGACAGCATCATCCTTCGTGGGACAGCTCGCACCTCCATCCTGGTCGCCGACAACGCCTCCTGGTCCGTGAGACTGCAGAGCCTAGCGTCGCCCACTCACCTGGTCGAGGTGACGGCCAACCGGTGCCTTCCTGGTACCCTCTGACTACTGGCTAGTAGTACGAACTTGGTCCCCTCTGCTTTCAGGTATCATCGATCTCTGATCCAGGCTTGGATCTCTACGAACTAATCATCACTGGTCGCCGGCCAGCAACTCCTTTTCTTCCGGCTCCTGGCTCGTCAGCGAAGACCCCGACGCCTGTAAGACTTGTGCAGCCGCAGCCCTCGTGGCTAGGTAACTCGGCATTTCGGTGCCTGCATAGCCTCTTTACTCTAGGGTCCCGAGCCCTTCGCTTCCGACTTGCCTTATCGGGTCCGCCCGAGACCACTAAACTTTCCGTGTCCTCGGACACTTGTTTAATTGTGCACTTGAAGTATTTTCCTAAGAGATTTGGTTTGTGCTTAGTACCCTGTCCTCATAAAGAGTACAGGGCTGTTGTGAATCTTAATAAATATCCTGTTTATTTTCATAACACGTGTGTGGTGTCCTTTCACTTGGTGTTCAAGGGGTACATGTGTATTAAACAGCTGGCTTAACACGCCCTCTCGAGTCTTTAGCCTTAGACTGCTCGTATCCACGCTACTAGGATAGCTGGTCTATAGGTTGACTTACAACCAATCACCATAAGGGTCGTTTGGAACGATACATAGCGGTCGCTAGAATAGCGAACGCTGCATATCGGGCCAACTTCTCACACGCACTCTGTCCGGCTTCTTAGAAGGTAACACCTGGTTGGATGAGACGCAATTCGGTTTCCGCCCAGCTCATGGGACGGAATCCGCGTTAGTGACCGTGTTAGACAATCTGCGGGCGCGAGTCGACAGTGGTCGGGCAGCCTTTCTGGTGCTGCTCGACATGTCGGCCGCGTTCGACACGGTCAGCCATCCTACCTTGATCATGAGGCTGGAAGAGTGCGGGGTCAAAGATAAGGCCAGGGATTGACTGATCTCTTATCTGGACAATCGTCAGCAACGGGTATCGCTCCCTCCCTTCAGCTCAGAGGAGCGGAGAGTGGGACAAGGAGTACCCCAGGGCTCAGCCATCAGCCCCATACTCTTTAATATTTACCTCCGCCCTCTGGTCCAGCTTATTAAATCATTTGGGATCTCCGCATTTAATTATGCGGATGACACCCAGCTGGTCTTTTCACTGGAGGGACAGGATGCAGTCCCATTGGAAACCTTCCACCGATGCATGCAGGCTACAGCGGAATGGCTCCGATTGAACTCGCTGCAGTTTAATGGGACTAAGACAGAGGTCCTGTACTGTTCCAATGACCGAGTTCCCCGGGATCTCCCAGACGACTTCTGGCCTTCGTCATTCTCAGAGACGGTGTCAGCTGCACATTCGGCGCGCAACTTGGGTGTCATTTTCGGGCCCAACTTGCAGCTAGATCTGCACGTAAATAAGACCACCTCAACGTGCATGATGCTGATCCGCATGCTGCGCAAAGTTCTGCCCCTCCTCCCTGAGCAAGCCAGACCCGAAATAGTGCGGAGTACCATCTTAAGTCGACTCGACTATTGTAACGCACTACTTCTGGAGGCCCCGATAACACTACTGGGCAAGCTACAAAGGGTGCAAAACATGGCTGCCAAACCCGCCCTCTCCCGCCCCTACCACAGCTCATCCACGGCAGCGCTACAGGAACTTCACTGGCTGCCGGTCCATCTACGCGTTTGCTACAAAGCAGCTTGCATTGTGTTCAGGGCTATCCATGGCCTGGGCCCGGTCCCCTTGCAGAAAATGTTCGCCTGGTACCTCCCACCCCGAGCCTTACGCTCCTCTTTATCAAGGTTACTTGTAGTACCGCGTTTCCAGAGAGTGAGGATGGGCGGCCGATCGTTCAGAGTAGCGGCGGCCAAACTCTGGAACTCCCTGCCGATACCTCTAAGGAGTCTTGAGGATCTCTCAGCCTTTAGGAAGGCGTTAAAAACCTATCTTTTCCCCAGGACAGGCTAAGTCGCTGAAATTGTTGGTTTCATCGTTCGAAGCGCCAGGATGCCCTTGGGGTGACAGGTCTGCGCTCTACAAATATACAACGTTACGATACGATACGAGATGCCTCAGCCGAATAACAACAATAATCCCCAAGAAAACAAGCGCGAGGGAACTCAATCGAGACGCTGTTGCAAACATAATGTTGAACCTACAAACGCACCATTGTCAAAGGACAGCAGGTCTAACCTATCTGGTGAACACAGTGAGAAGGCTGATAGTCCTCAAGTCAGTCTACCAAGCCAAGTCTTTTCAGCAACCTCTTCTCATACTGATACGTCTGAACTCGCTAAAATGTCCCTGCAAAAACAATGGCAGTTGATTTTGGAAACAAAAGTTACTCAAAATTCTAGTACAGTAAACCGACATATGATGTCCATTGTAACTAATGGGAGTGATCGTATCATCTCTCTATGGTCTCCGGAACAGCTAAGGGATCAACAAAGCACCGCAAAAGATAGCCCAGACCACGGAAGGGCAACACCTCAAGTCAAAAGGGGAAAAAGGGTGCTGTTGTAAGCATCCAAAGTGACCCACTGAAATTGAAAAACTTAATGAGGTCCCCTGTTGAGCAGAAATGCCCCTTCTATGAGGAAGTCATGAACAAACTTGTGTTCAAACCAGAATACATAACTCACGGTCATCTGGATCTTCTCAACAGGGCAAACATCGTATGGTTACTTGGAGAGATGCCTGAGCTAAGAGCCATAACATCAAAAGATTTGTTAGCTGTGGAATTCCTGCCAAATGATAACTCTTAGCATTCAGATTTCACGCTAACAACATGGAGATACGATGAAATAGTATCAGTGCTCTTAGCCTGCGCTAACATCTTCAAAACTTGGAGCATATTGCTAAACGATATCAGCCTCATGGCTAGCCATTCCCAATGGTATAAACCATCATCTCCTCTGGTGCCCCCCTGTTCAATGGATAATAAGAGGTGCAAGAAGCACCAACAAGGGTTAAACCTATGAACCATGCCTAAAAGAATCTTCTAAAAACTCCCCGTCCTCCAGCTGCGACCGGATTCCTACAGCCTTAAATGCACCACACTTTCAATAACACCATCCTCAAAGCAATCAGGCACCTGACCACACGGCTTTCCACTATCTATCTTGGAAAACTGCTCCAAGATGGACTGCCCCCATCGACTTGGGCAAATGCTGACATAATTACGCATCAAGAATCATGGTCAGTGGCAGATCTCCCAGTAGAAGGTTACGTGCAATATCAAAAATTGGCTACAAAATCTAAACGCTACGGAAGGCCGAGAGTGGGGGCTAGCCGTCTACATATCACTTGACCTAAATGTCTATATACTAGTGCTGCCCAACATAGACCCTGACCTCCAAATTACTCATTTTTTTATTGGACCCTGGACAAGCCCTCTATCTTTTAATTAATACCTATGCACACCCTAATTGAGCCCAAAAAAATTTGCTAATATGAAAAATGTTAACGGCAATACCAACATATATACAAAGTAATCCGCTTTGGGACATAATTTTGACGGGAGATTTTAACTTAAAGTTAATTCACACACCAGATGAAGATGACATACTTAATGTTGAGAATGTATTCCTGAATGTCCCTAGCGAATTAAGCATACCATCAAAGTGTCGGGATTATACAGAAGAACAATTAGTCACGACCTTGGAATTTCTGGGTTTGAGAGTCTTGAATGGAAGATTTGCAGATAATTCACCGCAAAACTTCACTTATTATGGACCAAATTCCCACTCAGTTATTGATTATTCAATCATGCCTCTGCCGTTGATACAATTAGTCCAGTGTTTTCAAATTAAATACACAACGATAGTGATCATTCTTGTCAGTCATTCGTGATAGGAAAAGTCCCATGTACTCATGAATTGGCGCCAACGAAAATTGGCATTATAAACACAACCAACCTAAAGCGTTTATTCTGGTCAAACAAGTGATCAACAGACCTCGCTATTTTGGCAAAACACCTACAGATCTACACTATCAATAACACTACTGATCCAATAAATGTTTAGCTTAGTTTTAATGCAGCCATAGTAAAACAAGCCTCCTCGTTCACATCCGGCCTTCCATGGGTCGTACCATCTTTGAGAAGAACTAAACCACGCCTTTCTCCTATTTGTACTGAGTCAAGAAAGGAACAAAAAAAGGCAGCTAGGCGGTTGAAATGGGTCTCATTCAACTCCCCTCCTTGGGAATGTTTGAAATCCCAAAAGAGCGAATAAAAAAAGGGTCAGTGCGATTCGTTGAGACAAACCCAAGGCCTTTGTTTAATACTTGCTCTTGGGTCTCTGTTAATTGTTGAGAACTCTATGACTAAACTGGTCCCGCTGTGGTTGATGGTTGCTCCTGCGGGATCTTCTTCCCACTCCTCAGATCCATGGTCTGGGGTGGTATGTTCCAGCGGACCTGTCCTTGTCTGGGAGTTCTTTGACGGCCCCGGCTTCTCCTGCCCCCCCTAAAAAAGACTGTTGGTTGTAATCTCCATAGAATGGGGGCGGACCGTATGGGTTCATCATAGGCGGAAAAGGGGGTTGTCCCCACGGTGAAGGTTGCCACCAGGGTGGAAATTGTGGTTGAGGGAAAGTTTGATTGAATCCTCTCCACCCTCTCCTGTTCCCACCCCTACCTCGCTGTTTAGAAGATGACTGACTGGTATTTTATCCATCGGAGTCACTGGAGACTCCATCGGAGCTGGAGCTCCCATAGTTGGACCCGCCTTTGTATCCAGCTTTTTGGTTGGTGGAACAGAAGGTGTCACTGGTGTACGGGTACACCTTTTCCATTGCAAATTTTGCAAGATCTTTTTTAAACTTCTCCAGTTTTGTGAAAAGTATCGAATCTCTAAACTCCTTACTGGACTTATTGCCATCATCTTGATGTTTGGTAAATATTTTACTAGATGAGATCGTTGTCTTGATCTGGCCCTCTAAGACCTGAATCTCTATCATTATCTTGTCTGCTGTCTTTTTTGCTGTTTTGATAATCAGGCATAACCAATCGCGCGTGCATTTCCACGCTATAAGCGACCAGTCATGAAGGAAGGCCTTGTCGTCTAAAAAGAGACGGGGGACGTTCCCTACTATGAGGCCGTTTGGTGCACAGTTGTTTCTCAAGTAGTCAGCCATAATGATACCGTGTACGCACACTCTCGCATGGTTCTTTTTCAAAATGAGTACCTTTGCCCAGCCATCCTCAGAGCCAGTAGAAGTGGCGGGTATCGGAGTAAACATTTCAAGCATGCTAGGATTATCTGCAAGCAATGTCTGGATTTCATCCTCATCAAAGGCTAAGCCTAAAGGGGAGGCGTGTAAGGTAAATGTTTATTGACCTTGCATTGTTACAGGGATCATACCAATGCAAGGTCAATAAACATTTCCCTTACACGCCTCCCCTTTGTATTAATGTTCTAGTGTAGTCAGCTGACTGCAGGCGTTATTAATTTTCTGACTCACTTATGTTTTTGGAATATAGTTTTGTCTGAGTAGAGGAGCTTGTGGAGCACAGTTTGAGACACACAGTAAGAATCATGGCCACAAATTTAGGCTTAGCCTTTGATGAGGAGCAACCATCAACCACAGCGGGACCAGTTTAGTCATAAATCTGAGTTCTCAACAATTAACAGAGACCCAAGAGCAAGTATTAAACAAAGGCCTTGGGTTTGTCTCAACGAATCGCACTGACCCTTTTCAGGCCCAAATTGAATTAAGTAAACTTTATCGGAAGATCAGGCTACATTTTCTGTTTGCTAATAAAACCATTGAAAACTCACAAAGTGGTGCCCTAAGCAATACTGGATTGAAGAAACCTTCAACTTTTAATCCAACCGCTTTAGGCCAACCCCCTAAGGTATTAACCTTTGAAGAAGCAGTCAATCATGACATAAAAGAACTCTTCACAGCTAGGCAGAGGACGTTCTCCAATTTGACCAGAGATGAACAAAATGCTATTAAAGATCTAACTGAGAATCCCCTCATTGTGATAAAACCTGCAGACAAGGGGGGCGGGGTGGTCATCCTTGATGTAGAAACATATCGCAATGAGTGCTTACGTCAGCTCAACGATGGTCGGTCATACAGAAAACTCAAAGAAGACCCGACGGCTAGACTAACCAATATCATAGCCCATATCGTTGAAGAAGCACTAGCGGAAGGCTGGCTCACTCCCAAAGAGGGCCAATACCTACAAGTATCTAACCCGGTTACCCCGTATTTTTACCAATTGCCAAAAATACACAAGGTCCAACGCCCACCACCGGGCCGCCCAATAATATCTGGGATAGGTTCACTATTGGAACCTTTGTTGATGTGTTCCTCCAACCTATGGTGCAAGAGATGCCCTCTTACTTGAAAGACACCAAAGACGTCCTAAGACTGTTACCCGACATTGAATACGACATCAATACAGATCTGTTGGTGTCATTCGATGTCGAGAGTCTATATACGTCCATACCCCAAACGGAGACTCTACAAGTGATAGAAGAGTTGTTACTATCACGAGACTTAAACTCCATAACTCCAGTTAGACTTATTATGACCTTGGCAACACTGGCCATGACGGAGAACTTTTTTGCCTTTGAGGATTCTCTTTATTTACAGATTAGCGGGACTAGTATGGGCAGCGTTTTTGCCCCTAGTTTTGCTAACCTGTACGTGCACCAATTTGAACAACAGCACTTGCTCGCAGACACCAATCCCCATCTACCGTGTCTGCGAGCGTGGAAACGCGACATCGATGACATTCTTGTGGTGTGGCGTGGGAATGAAACCCAACTCAAAGAATTCCATGAGTGGCTGAATCAGAAGAACCGCTATCTTAAATTCACCATGGAGTTTGATGCACACAGATTGGCCTTCCTAGATCTAATGATCATTGGTACAACCGATGGACTCAGGTCGGAGCTGTATCAGAAACCTATGGCCCGGAACTCTTTGTTGAATTACCATAGCTGCCACCCAAAGTCCCTTCGGGATAATTTGCCCTATGGGCAATTTTTGCGTATACACAAAAACTGTTCAGATAAGGTATCTTTTGAAACACATGCTAAGAAATTAACACGAGATCTCTTGGACAAAGATTACCCGAAACAACTGGTGAACCGATCCAAAAAAAGAGCAGCAAACAATAATAGAGCAAGCCTGCTTGAAATAATGGCTCCCAAACAAAAGACAGAACGAATGACCTGTGTGACGACATTTGGTACACTATCTAACCAAATCACTAGCATCATCAAGAAACACTGGGGCATTCTTAATACGGGAAAAGATAAACTGCCCGTCCCCCTTTTTGCCTTCAAAAGGGGACAAAACCTGAAGGACAAATTGGTCCACACAAGACCTAGGATTGAAATCCCAAAAACGACAGGTACATTGTGGGATATGCCTGCTGTAATCGGACACCATCCTTGTGGACAGTGTGCAGCATGCCCCCAGACTCGTAAATCAACTACGATTAACATTTGGACAGAACATCCGTGGGAACAGCGCAGGTTCACGAACTGTAATAGTTCCAACCTCATATACTTAATCAGCTGTCCCTGCGATAGGAAATATGTGGGGATGACCACGAGAAAAATAAAGACCAGGATCTCAGAGCACAAGAGCTCGATACGCTGCAACAAACAAACAACACGAATGACTAAACACTTCTTAGAGGCCCAACATGCCCCCACCGACATGCAATGGACAGTGCTAGAACAACCAGTAATCCCTAAGCACATAACAGACATAAGCACTTTCTTACATAAAAAAGAACAAAGATGGGTGTATAAACTTCAGACTGATGTAACGGGTCTGAATGAGGACATCCCATGGATGTTGCTATAGGATTCTGATAGATTGTTCATTGCATAAGGTGTTGTAGACCTTGCCTCTTTGGGCTATAACGTTGCAAAATACCAAAATCCTTTTTTCCAATCCCACTATGTTCACTGGCACCCATTCACTAAGATCATGGTAATGGAGACTTGAAAATAAGAGAATAACATAATCAATACATATATAAGACAGCAAATGGTTTTTTAATTAAAATGAAGGTCCACTGGTTTCCTCAATAAAATTCAACCCATAGGCAAGTATAGCACACCAAGTAATAATGGCATCTCACCTGCCGATTTTAAATATACATCTCGTTGTCCAAATAACTATTAAAAGTTCTTGGAACTGGCACTCGTATCTTTTTCAAATGTCCATTATAGAACAGGGCGCAGTATGCTTAAGTCTGCCAACACAGTAGATGGCGAATTAGAACGGCCGCATAGAATCTTGGGCGAGAGGCCCGAGTGAACAAACTACAATTCCCATCATTGCGGTAGTTCCGGCGCACGCGACAAGGAGTGTCACGTGGTTTCCCCGCCGGCCAACCAGAAGGAGTTTAAATACTCCGCTTCCTGTCCGTTCCGGTACCTCCCGTTGTCAGCCTAGAGGAAGGCGAGGAGTACCGACGGACAAATAAGCGGGTGGGAGACTAAGGAACTACAACCAAACGCGCTGCATTGACCGTTTGTTTTCCGAGGGATTGCAGGCATAAGAGGGAGACCCCTTCGGAACTTTGCATTCTTTTGCTCCTTCCGCCTAGCCCAGATACCCGATAGCTACATACGGGTACTCTGTTCGATCCTTTTTATATTTTATCGACCAAGCATATATACCTTCATCTAAGCATTAATATCTAGATGTAATATTAAGGTTCAAAGAGCCAAATTGCTATACCATTGACTTTCCCTATACCGGACTGGAATCGTAAACAACAGTAAAATAAACAGGTTGGGAAAAGTGTATGTGTTCTAATTGAGTTCCAAGAGAGCTCTTCCTCTTTCATTATTATTTTTTCCTTCCACATTTAATAGAGCGGTGCTCCATTTGTACCTGAGCTGTAGCCGGGTGAGGTGGAGAGTTCATTCCCCAGATTGTGGGTGAGTGTATGCAATCTGTTTCATACCAGGACTTTCTTTGCCTGGCCTTAAGGTTGATTGTTAAACAACCATTGACCAACATTTCTTGGCAGAATATGTAACATCACGAGAAATTCTCTGTGAACTTGAAGCTATCTTAATTGACTCTGTGTTCTTTGTTTGTGTGTATGTCTGTCCGTCCTTTGGTGACCAATTGGATCATTTTGACTGGCGATTTCAGGTGATATGATTTTGATCACTTAACACACATTTATCAGCAGTAGCACTTTATTGTTAAGGTCCTGATGAAGCAGACAGGTATCTTGTGAACCTTCAACATTGCAGAAACATGTCGACCTAGATAAGACCCAAGTAGTTATTTGTTAACACTACTTTGGGTGTGGGTAGGATCCTATTAAAGAAATTTTATTTCCACTCCCACAACCCAATATTAACTCACTTAATCACATGCTACATATAGCACTTTTTGCACTGCTAACTCTTTTTGCCCCCTGATACCAACATATAGTTTTCATTTATACATCACCAACTCCTTCAAATACGATAAGGACACAATCTACCTAATCCGTAGTGGATTTGATTCCACTTCCTTCGGGTGAAGGATCCCAAATGATGTAGGGCGGTACAGGATGGGTATCTGATGGGAAGATATTTTTCACCATGAATACCTCTGATTCAGGGATTGTATCCTATCAATAGCACAGAGTTGTCTAGATAGCTTCATTATGTTTCTTCTGACCCGTTGTTATATATGTTTTTTTCATAGTTTACAGGGATCATAACAATGCAAGGTCAATAAACATTTCCCTTACACGGCTCCCCTTTGTATTAATATTGAAAAAAAATCACAAATTATTCTTGAATAAATGTTTTGAATTTCTTATAACTGACGTCACTGTATTTTCCTTCTTGATTGGATATTGTATTTTCCTTGCTTTTTCTGTCTTTGGTTGTGTTGTCCATTTTCAAAATGCAGTAAAACTTGTAAAATAAAAGCATTGGCAAAGACACTACGTCTCTCTAATACAAGAGCTATTGGCTTTGGCATTTTTTTTTGTTGCCATGTTGTACACCAGTGTGACTGTTGTTCAGCATGGCTAAAAGTTAGTGGAGTGGATATTTTTCACCATGAATACCTCGGATTCAGGGATTGTATCCTATCAATAGCACAGAGTTGTCTAGATAGCTTCATTATGTTTCTTCTGACCCGTTGTTATATATGGTTTTTTCATTTTTTTTCAATAGACATTACACAAGTATATGTCAACGTATTAGTTCCTCTACTTTTAAGAGTATTTATCTAAAAACAAAATACCATTATTATATTGATATTTAATTATATGGCTTATTCTGCACCTCTTGAGAGGTGTTAAGTGGTTATTCAAGGACACAGCATCAGAACAGTACCCTCTCAAGATACTAATCAAACTCACAGGCACGCCTCTTAAAAACAAACTAGGTAGGCTAAATATTAGTTATCAGACATTTTTTAAGTCATTCAGTGAAACGATGGGGGTATTGTCAGTGGCAAAGCCAGTGTGGGATGATTTCAAAATTTGCAAACATTCGTGACAAGAATTTTCAATTCTATTAAGGACTAGGAGGCGAGGATTATGCTTTCTCATTTCTTTAATGAAATGCTCAGCAGCCAATAAAAACAACCAAAAAACTACATTTCCCATGAACACTAGGGAATAACCATAGAGAGTAGTGTATAAAAGGTCCCAACATTAGTCTGTCTTCCTCTTTCTTTGTGGAAATATGTCCAAGTTAAAGTAAAATCCCAAATACAACAGGAACAACAATTCCAAACAAGCCGCAGTCATCCAGAGAATCCTGAAGTAGGCAGCCGAAGAACCATGGGTCCAGAAACCAGGAGGAGAACAAGATTCCGCCAAGGAACAAACGACATCACTTCTGGTCTGAACCTGGAAAAAGATACAGAGCCTTAATATCCAAAGTAATAACACTGTCCAGAATAATTCAGGGAGGGAGAACAAGGAGTGAAATATTTGCAATTGCATGTATACAGTCATAATACATTAGCATACAAATATGAAACACGGGTGGGATAATCCTCGCCTCCTAGTCCTTAATAGAATTGAAAATTCTTGTCACGAATGTTTGCAAATTTTGAATTCTATGTCAGGACAGGAGGCTCCGATTATGCTTTTTTAAAGCTGATCCACCACTACAGAAGCAACACAATCAATCGGTTTAAAATAAAACATTTTAAATACAGAAGCAGATGACCAATCTGCAGCTTTCATGATATCAAACAAAGTAACACCCATGGAATAGGCTTTGGACGCCATCGCCCCGCGTGCAGAATGCGCGCCAAACACAGAAACATCAATACCTGCTTCAGACATAAGCCACCGCACCCAACGCGCCAAAGTAGCTGGAGAGACGGGGCGAAAGGGCTTTTGTAAAGCAATCAGCAGTTGACCCTGCATGTCTGAACGAAAAGAAGCGGTACTCACCTCGTAATCCTTTAGGCACTGTACAACGCAAAGGTTGGGATGAGAAGGAAAAGAAGGATAAGTAATAGAAGGCGTATTAGATTTTGTACGCCTGGAAAGACGTAAAGAAACCCCTTCAGGAGTAAAACTGCGACCCGCAAGATCCAAAGCGTGTACATCTGACACGCGCTTACATGAGACCAAACATAGCAACATCGTTAACTTCGCAGACAACTGCTTGCGAGACAACAAAGAATTCGAAGGCCAGGCTTCCAAGAATCGGAGAACAACCGAAACATCCCATAAGGTAACATACTTAGGAGTGGGAGGTTTCGCAAAACGAACCCCTTTAAGTAACCTGGAAACAAAAGGATGTTCACCCGCAGGTTTCCCATCGATGTGGGCATGACCCGCTGAAATAGCCGATCGGAAACCACTGATAGTCGAGTAAGCCAGACCAGAGGTGGCTAAAGAGGCCAAGAAATTAACAATCACACTGACATCTGCTGAAACTGGATCAACTTGTTGTTGAGCACACCAATCGCACCATCGCTTCCAAGACCCTTTATACCGTTTGTGAGTATTGGGAGCCCATGCCTCACTAAGGAATTTGGAAGCGTCGCTTGAAAGGCCTGGGAGCGACCAACGATCCCCGAGATCCTCCACGCGAGCAGTTGCAGGGAGCCTGAGAGGATCAGGGGATGAGGATCTCCGAGAGGATCCAATAAGAGATTCCACAATGGGGGAAGGAGAAACGGCGGAGCGGAACACATTTCCAGAAGCACCGGAAACCATGCTTGAGCCCTCCAGAGAGGGGCAATCAGAATCAGATCCGTCTGAAACCGTTTGGAGTAAGCCAATACCCTGGGAATCATTAGAAATGGTGGAAAGGCATAGCAAAGGGTCGATGGCCACTGTTGAGAAAAGCATCCGTGGCCAGAGCTTGAGGGTCCGGTCTCCAACTGTAAAAGCGCGGAAGTTGCGCATTGAGGCGAGAGGCAAACAGATCTAACTGACAAGGACCCCAACGCCGATGGAGAGCACGGAAGACTCGAGGGTGAAGCTTCCAATCGCTGTAATCTCGGAGATGTCTGGAGTGCCAGTCCGCTATCTGATTGTGGCATCCTGGAAGATATTCCGCAATAACAGTGATCTTCCTCTGTAGACAGAAGTGCCAGAAATCCTTGGCGATCTCCGCCAACACTTTGGACCTGGTCCCGCCCAGTTTGTTCACATAGCGGACTGCCGATACATTGTCCATCCGGAGAAGGACACAACAACTCGGTTGCAGAGGGGAGAAACACTTGATCGCAAAGGAACCCACCAGGAGTTCCAGACAGTTGATATGAAGAGTCAACTCCTGAGGGGACCAACGACCCCCGGTCGAGACAGATCCGCAGCGGGCTCCCCAGCCCCACCGACTGGCATCGGATTCTATCACTAGATCCGGGGACACACCGAAGAGGGCTCGACCATTCCAGGCCTCCATGTGGTCCAACCAACACTGCATTTCCCAACGAACCTCCTCTGTAAGAGGAATCTGATCGGAGTATCCGAGGCCTTTCCGGAGATGCAGAATTTTCAGCCGTTGCATCGCCCTGTAATGCAGAGGACCCGGAAATATCTCTTGAATGGAGGACGCCAGCAGACCTACTACACGTGCCAACGACCTCAATGACACAGTCGGTCTGGAAATAACAGACGTCAACTCTCTCTTGATGTAACGCATCTTTTGCTTGGGCAAGAGAAGTTGACAAGCTACCGAATCGATCTGGAAACCCAGGAAGTCTATAGACTGGGCAGGGACCAAAACCGACTTCTGAACATTGATCAGAAAACCTAGAGACTGTAATAGAGCGATGGACCAATCCAGATGACGTAGAAGTTGAAGAGGACAAATCCGCCATAAGGAGAATATCGTCCAGATAAATAATCAACCACACACCGAGACGTAAGATGTTCCACAACTGGTCTCAACAGTTTCGTAAAGCACCGTGGTGCCGACGACAGGCCGAACAGGAGAACCTGATACTCGTACCAAACTCCCTGCCAGAGAAACTGGAGAAAACGGCGATGAGGTTTGTAAATTGGAATTGAGAGGTATGCATCCTGGAGGTCCAGACGGACCATCCAGTCCCCCTCTCGCAAGAGATCCCTCAAAAGATGGATGCCCTCCATCTTGAAATGCCAATAGACTACCCCCCCGTTGAAGTCTTTCAGGTTGAGAACTAGGCGGGAGCCCACCCCCTTTCTTCTCGACCAGAAAGACTGAACTGGCAAACCCCATGGGATGACGGGTCGTGGGAACAATCGCCCCTTTCCTGAGGAGGGTGTCTATTTCCTCGGAGAGACAAACCTGGTCCTTCAGAGGAAAATGCAAACAAGGGGGAGGACGGGACTGATGCACCGGGTGATAAAACTCTATTCTGAACCCTTGAACAGTTTGCAGCACCCAGGCATCGCTGGAGATTATGTGCCAATTTTGCAGGAAAATTGAATGCGACCCCCCAACATTACATCGCATGCATGAATCAGGCTCACCTGTAGAGGAGGCATCATGGTATTGTCCTTGCTGGCCGCCAGAACGGCCTTTTCCGTACTGGCCTTTTCCTTTCCTTGAGGGGTAGAAGTTGGCTCGGGTGGAGTAGCCGGAATCATAGGAACCTCTCTGCTGAGAGGAATTTCCCCTCTGGGACTGGTTCGCAGAGCCACGGCCGAACGAGCGTCCCCTACCTCGTCCGGCCTTTGCAAAAACCGGGCGCATTGCCCGCCTTAAGGAGGCCTGCGCCTTGTCTATCCCGCTGAACGTGGAGACAAAACGAGTGAGTTCTTTCAGGAACGGCTGACCGAACAACAGTCCTTGAGCCTCAGGACCAGACTCTGAAGTGGCTAGTTCCGAAAGTTTCGGATCCAGTTTTAAGAGGATGGATCTGCGACGTTCTGCCGACATCGCGGAGTTAGCATTACCCAGATAACATATGGCCCGTTGGGCCCATTCGATCAATTCCTTCGGGTTCACCAGAGCAGAAGCCTCTTCAGCCTTGTAGCCGAGATCCAAGATCTTGGTGAGCGGGGCTAGCAAGTCGAGCATCTTGTCCTGACAGGACCGCCAAGATCTATCCAGGCCCTTTTTAGGGTCCTTGGCATACTTCTTCAGGTACGTGACCATCATGGGGTCAACCTCAAGAGTGTTGGCTAAATGGTCCGCCAATTCCGGTCTCGGGCACTCCGAACGCAACCGTGCCCGAACCGAGGCCTCAAAAGGCTGACGAATGTGAGTCTCAATATAGGCAGCCACTGCAGGAGAAGGCATCCAGGTTGAAGAGTTCGGGTGGATAATATCCGCCGGCTCAAAATTAAGCACCGGAGGACGCTCAGGGGCGTCCACAAAATGTTCTTTACAGACCCTCTTCCGAGGAGGCGGTGAAGCATGATCCGAAGACGCGGAAGAGTGGGCATTATCTGATTCCGATTCATGCAGAGCAGAAGAAGCGGAAGGAGCCGTCGCCAAACTCTTCGCAAGGCGCTGAAAGTCTGCCTTATGAGGATTAACCGGCGACTTAGCCGATTTCTTGGCAGCAGGAAGCCAACCCTGCTGTTGTGCATAAAGATTCAGGTGACGCTTCAAAGGGTTGATAGCACGCACCAGTGCCTTGTTAACAGAGTGTTGGACCCCTCTGTCCAACTGCTCCACCAAATTCTGTTCCAAGGAGTCCTCCTCCTCGACATCATAGCAGTAGTCGTCATCAGCGTCATAATATTCCGCCATTCTACAAGGTAGAAAAGTAAATGCCCACAAGACGACTATAATCCGGGGTGTCAAAACACCAGTCAGGGGGAGTGTGGAGACCCCAAAGCAGGCTTCGAACGAAGCAGGACCGGGTCCGACTTCTAGAAACTATTCAAGCGTGGAAGGAGCCAAAGCCTGCACAGCACCAAAACACTCTAGGCAGAGCCTATGCCACAATGTTGCAACCCAAGTCTTCAAGAGACCTCGGTGTCTGACGGGGTTAAAGTCTGGAGACAGGCCGTGGGCAGAACGCCAAGAACGTCGTCACTCAACCAGTTCTGAGGAGAAACTCCGAAACCGGAAATAGGACAGTGCGCATGCGCGACTGTCGCCTGTCACCAAACACCGTCTCGAGAGCGCTCGCGCTCCCCTAAGGAAACGGAAACCCCTGCTCCCGCTCCACCAAAGTACACAAGCGCGAGACAGCGCTCGGAACAAACGGAGGTGAACCACACGCTCCAAATGGAGGGAGAAAACCGCCCAACAGTAGCGGAGAAAAACACGTAGTAAGAACGGAGACGAAGCCCCAAACACGTGAACCCCAATGTGCAAAGCACAACAGGTAAGAGAAGCAACAAAGTCAACCAAGTAACAATATGCTTAGAAGAGAAAAAATGCACTTAACTGGCTGCGGAGCAGCAAAGAAAGAGGAAGACAGACTAATGTTGGGACCTTTTATACACTGCTCTCTATGGTTATTCCCTGGTGTTCATGGGAAATGTAGTTTTTTGGTTGTTTTTATTGGCTGCTGAGCATTTCATTAAAGAAATGAGAAAGCATAATCGGAGCCTCCTGTCCTGACATAGAATTATGGACTGTAGTGCAAAAAAGGAAAAGCTCGCACTCCTAGCCGCTGTCTGAAGTGTGAAATACAGAAGTAAAAGTGTTCAGTGGGCCCCTGTGCCACTGCACCTGCTGCACAATGGAAGGTACGCGCCTGGGTAGTGAACAATCGACAGCCGCGTGGATTTGTAGGACAAAACAAAGAAGTTTTATTCAAATGTAAATTGTTTATCAATTACTTAATGGGCTACTTTATTTTATTCACTATTAAAGTTTAAAAACGCATCATCAAAATTCAAAAGCCCACAAAAACGAACATTGAATCAAAAGTTTGGCTTATAGAAAATAGATATAACATTATTGCACGTTACGTTAAACAAACAAGTGTTAAAAAAAATAAATAATAAATGTCCTCCCCGTCGGGGAATTGAACCCCGGTCTCCCGCGTGACAGGCGGGGATACTGACCACTATACTAACGAGGAACTGACAAAGAACCACCTCTAAATTCCTGTTTTCATGCCATGCAGGTGTATCACGTCTGTCGTGTTCATTCTTACATGGAAGCATACGAACATATTAAGAAAAGATTCATGTTGTCCTAACAAATAAATCCGTACACTGGTATAACAGAACATTATTCATTGTCATTTTTATTTCCACGCTAACGTCAAGCAATCGCCCAAAAACCCCCTAAAATTTGCAGTTCAACTAAAAATGGGGAAAAAAAAACAACAGGAAACTGAGTTAAACTTGTGGGTCTCTGATGATCAGACGTGCCCCCAAAATTGGGACGTATAGAACCCCGTGCTCATTGGTGACATCCGTTGTGACATAAAACTCAGTGTTTATCTAAAATGTGCACTAATCATTTAGAATAATTATCACCATCGGACAAACCCATCACTGGCTTATTTCTTGGGAAAGCCTCACCTGCCTCGGCAGATTAATACAAGCATAGAACGTTCCAAAATGGCGACCATCTTCGAGTTGTGTCAGTATTAGGCGGGGCGGCCACTACTTGAGTGCACTTCCGGATTCTAGGAGCATGCGCAGAATGATCGTTCTATGTTCTGAATGGGCAAAGTTAGAGCCTGAGTAGAGAGCCTTCTGTTGCACCCATTTGTATTGGCTTCCAGATCTATAACACTGAGGTTTAAGGTGATTTTGATTTGTATGTAATGTATATATATGAAGAGTATAAAAGGAACACGCAAAGAAACACCAGATCAAACCAGTACGTATTTTCCATCACTTGTCAAGCGAAGTCAAATAAGGACCTCGGATGGGAAATAAATTATTATGAGAACCCAAAAGTCAGGTGAGGGGAAGATGAGGCTTCAGTCAGACATCCTATTCTTTGCTACTACACGTTTGAATTGCTTTACAATCTCTGCCCCTAGCAACAGTATTTTTCAAATTATTTTATTGGTTCACTTACACATAATGCGAATTTGAGTAATGTTCATGCCTGTTTCTGGCACAATATATTTTACAGTATAGTCAAGGCTGCTAAATGTTCTTAGTCCAGAAGCGCTGTTTAACATATTGCATACAACTAAGAGCATTGATGGGCCCAGTGCTACAATCCTTGTTGACGCCCCCCCCAAAAAAACTCCTTCTCCATGAATCTCTTCACTATCCCCCTCCACCAGTGCCCATATTACGCCATAGCCTGTCTCACATTCATTTCATTTGTTAAATAGTGCTACTCATACCAGTGTAGGACTTCAGAGCACTTTACACCATACACACATTTTACAGAGCCAATTAAGCATATGTTTGTAAATTATTCTATAGGAAATGTTACATAAAACAATGAGCATTATAAGGTGTAGGAGTCACATTTCACCAATATTAGTAGGCATTACATTTTAAGAATATTTGTCTGGAGAAGCACATACTCAGAATTTAAAATGTACCACAATGTTTGGCTTTAATAATAAGAATGTATTTCTACCCAGAGGAACCCTTTCAAGCCACATTAGGATAATGAAAGACTGAGGAAAAAACGTAACCTTCTTTTACCTATATTATTATATATATGGTATATTATTCGTGGATGTGTCAGCCGACACAATTCAGGGTCGTCCGTCTTGTGCGAGCATTTATCGCATTTATTGCGAGCACAAGATGGACGAGGACGTCTTTCTCCTGACTCTCTCTATTCTGGGTGATCGCTACGGCGGCACACATCCTTATTTCCGCCGGATGGTGAGGAATTAAAATCACGCCTGCATAGAACAGACGACCATGAATGGCGTCGTCTGACACCTTCAAGAATAATATACCAGAAAGTAAATTACTACACTTCCGGTCCACCAGGCTGTCTTATCTTTGCCTGTCCTGATGAAGACCCGCCATAGATGCTTATGAATCTGCACTACATCTTAGAGTCGAAACGTCGACGTTGTTAGTTCAACTTGTCCACGCTACCCCACAACTAGAATAAGGAATACATTACCCTGCTGTGGTTTATGCATCTAATTTTGGACATTTGTGTAAAATATCTCTTCCATTTGTGTGATTATATGTTCCTTATGTTATTATTTGTGTACAGCACCATGTCACTAAGCACGATCAGTCACTAAGTGTTTCACAGTCCTACGTGCATTATTTTGTTGGACAGCCGTGTATAATTTGAGTGATTCATCCCAAGAGTAAATAGGAACTCATTTCCCTGAACCCTGTATACCATCCATGTGTTTGTGTGTTTCCTTCATTAATAATTAAATGTTATTTTTATGACATGGATCCAGGACAGAACCACTGTTATCGTTTTGCATACATACCCAGGTTCTGAGGGTTACTGGGTTACCACATTATCTTTAATGGCTTGAGATAACAGAGCTTTTGCTTGGTAATGAGTTAATCTTTCCTCCTCCAAGAAAAGCAGACAGCTCTTGAAGGATATGGCCACTAAACCCAAAAAATGTACCAAATAGAACAAGGTCATGTGACTTCCGCCTGCCTTTTAGTAACGTAACAATGTTGCTTTTAACACCGTGTATTATTTCTTACAATGCAATTTTAAAAACAACAGGTAGTATGATTACTGTAATGTATTACATTCTGCACATCTTTTATGGATTTTTAATCCGAATAAAGATTTGAATTTATTGACCATGATATGCAACAACTGAGCTCTTCGATTTACAATATTATGTAATGTAGTTGCATAAAGACTCGCTTGTGCTTCTGTAGGGCCACCTTGCTTTGTTTACTGCCCTTTTTAGGAACACAGTATGGCCTGTGTTAATCATTCAGTACATCATGTGTATCTTGCAGGTGAAGCAGTTGCCATATTTATACATTTCTGTGGAGTCGTATTGGTTTTTAGGTCTCGCGACCTATCAATGCGCGCAAGCGCATTGAGCGGAGCGTGAATTCAAGTGCTCAAAATACTCGTGAAACCAAGGGTTTCGTTCGTGCGGTTTTCTTTGAGTTCACGTGAATCACGTGACCAAACAAGCACGCGCATCAGCCTCCCTCCCTCCCTCCTAATTGCATTTTTTCACGGCCGCACAGCACATCATCAAAGGGCTTCTCCCAGCGTGTGCTGTGCGGCTTCTCCTCCCCTAATTATTCATGGCTGGCTGCTGGCCGGCCGTACTTTCAGTTTCCCGGCCGCTCTTGTTTCGTGGGGCGTGCATTATCAGGTACGTGTTGAATGCAATAAAAGTCCCCGTCAACATCCCACAGTAAGAGTCACAAGCGATCTGGGGCTTCTATAAAACTACTGCGGTTTCATGCAACTCCTCACCACCTCGTGCTGAGGACTCAGTGCACGAGTCGCTCCATTGCTTCCCTGCCTTTTTTGTATTATGATGCTCTTCATATATTTGGGTTCGCATTTTCCCCATGAGCATCTCCGGGCCCCAAAGAGGTGATGGTTGCAAAAACGACGTCCTTACGTGTTGAATGCATTAAAAGTCCCCGTCAACATCCCACAGTAAGAGTCGTAAGTGATCTGGGGATTCTATAAAACTACTGCGGTTTCATGCAACTCCTCACGACCTCGTGCTGAGGACTCAGCGCACGAGTCGCTCCATTGCTTCCCTGCCTTTTTTTGTATTATGATGCTCTTCATATATTTGGGTTCGCATTTTCCCCATGAGCATCAGCGGGCCCCAAAGAGGTGATGGTTGCAAAAACTACGTCCTCACTGATGGGCTCAGCTGCAGTGAAGCCCTTCGATACAGTGATGCCGGTGCACAGCCCTTTTGGGTTCACGCCGGTGCCGTCGACCAACTCCGGAGCGACATCTGTTCCTACTGGATGTTTCACTGGCCCCAATAGGCTCCGAATCGCAGTCGATGCATGACCACGCCGAAGTTTGAGGCATCAACATCCCCTCAACTCATTGTTATCAGTATCGCCGACATCCAACAACCTTCCCCTTTCTCATCCAGAGGTTAAAACGGCAGTGACCGCGTCAATTGGCACAGTTTACAGAACAAACAGTTTGTGGACGGAAATGAAGGCGTTCTTTTTGTGCTACCAGTGCCCAAAGATCCTCCTATGATGGATAGCTGGATTTCGATGTTGGACGAAGCAAGCAGGTTAGAATCATCTCACCTTCTATCTCCTCTTGGACTGTTCTCGAAAGCCAGCTCTTCCTTGGCCAATACGTAAAAATGGGTGGCTGATCTACATTTGGCTGCCTCCCCCCCCCTTATTTGATGTTCTTCATCCGGGTCAGTCATGGATTTAGCCTAGGCTACCCTCTTGAGAGGCATATGATTTACTGGGGGAAGGGGAGGTGCTAATGGGCACGATCTGGGTCAGTAGATTTCGGATGGCAACAGGCGGCTAGGTTAATCATTAGGTGTGGAAAGGACACCACTGATTTGATTGGTCAAGCCATGGTGTCCTTTATGGCGTTACACCAGTTAGTTTGGCTTCGTAAGACTGGATTTTCAGGGGCAACCAATCAGCTTTAATGGACATGCAGTTTGACAGTGGTCATTCGTTTGGTGCCCATGCAGATGCTACTCTGACATTCTAGTCCCGAGATGTAATTTCACTAGAATACTCGTTTGCCATATAACAGTGTTTAATTAAGTTATAGTGCTTACCAGCTCTTTAATGTTATCACTGTTGAGCCAAATGTCACTTACATTTTTTAAGGAACAACAGCTACAAATCACTGATGATAATTATTTTTTTACATACTTTTATTCTTCGAAAATGTAATGCATTTTATTGTGCAGCTACAAACTTCCCAGAGTGTCTTGTGTTGAATTTTCATTAGTCCCGGGGTGCAATTGCACTGGGATACACGTAGGGGGATTACATGAACTTTCACACCCGTTTACGCTTTATTACTCATAACAGATGTCATTTTGTGTCTGCAGTTAATTTGCATTACCAACCACTTTCCCCAACAGTAATGTATTTATCTTATATTTTCAATACTGCGGTGACCTCTCCCCCTCCCCCCGGCGAACTGCACCATCATAATGCACAGTATCTATTGGTTATATTAGAAGTGCTTCCATTTGTAAACTCGATAAGTAAGTACTGCTCTCTCACTTCCTCAGCCGGTATTTACTTTATTAAATGACGTACACTAGAGCAACACTTGTTTTAAAATTAAATAATATAATCCTAGATGGTTCTTCTGGTCGTCAAAAGTGGGAAACAGCAGACAGATGCCATGATTTGTTTCCTTGTGGGAAACCATCCGCTTGACAGTCCGGCAGGAAGGCCTTTGATCACTATCTGTGTCACCATCTTTTGTTAATCTGGGAGCAAAAGCCCCAACCTAAACATTGATTGCTTTTCACCACATGCTGACATACTTAACACTTCCCTCAATAGATGCCTGGACGGCGGCTCGGCGACCGTCCTGAAATTGTAAGCAATACTTCTTTAAAATGGACTGTCAGGCGAAGCAAGGCCTTTTTTCCGGCTTTTTCATTTTGCTCATGTGCTGACAAGGGGGGAAATCACTAATTATGCGATATTACCTTTCTCCGTCATCCAACTCTATCAGTTGTGTGTCCGCTAGTTTATTGATTTGCAGAACCCAACCTCCTCCGGTTCAGAAAAGCCCTCAAAACTCTACTCTTCCCTTAAACTGACACTCTCCCGAATTTCACCTTGCGTGAGTAAAAAGGTTTTCAGCGCTGGGATACCCACTGGGTGACTACGCGCTCTACAAAACAATAAATAAATAATAATAATAATATTATATTGCTTCCCGTTCTCTACATAAGTTTCTGAACGTACTTGCTGCCCTGCTTGTGTGTTATTTGACTGACCACAGCGTGTAAAACCAGTTTTCCAATGTATTCCATTTTATGTATCCTCTCTGTTACAGCTCTTCCATCTCACTGTGAATTAAGTACCCATCTGTTTGTCTATGTTGTTTGTCAGACTCTGCTTTCCCCTACGCACTTACTCCTGTTCTTATGTTTGTAGGATACAATTTTAGCAAACAAGTAGTATTCATAATTAAATCAATGTCACAGTAATTTCTTTCACAATTACCTCCAGTGTGCGACTTCAACAGCATCACTCATAACTGATATAAACTTCATGCAACGGATATTTACTTTCAACTCAGTCATGCATTCTTTGCCAATCAAACTTCTCTAAATACGTTAACATGTTTAGAACTTTAAAAAATAGAATACTGTCAGAAATGTATTGGTTCTGATTTTGAGCTCCCATAACTAAAAGGAATTCATTTATTTGTCCTTCTTCCATGCACTCACACACTGCCCCCTCACACACTGCCCCCTCACACACACACACAACCCCCCACACACACAGACACAACCACACACACAAAACCACAAATACACGCAAACCCCCCACACACAACCCCACACACACACAACCCCACACACACACACACACCCACTCGCACACAACCCACTCACACACTGCCCCCTCACACACTGCCCCCTCACACACACACACAACCCCCCCACACACAAAGACAGAACCATACACACACAAAACGCCACACACACACACAACCCCCCACACAACCCCCCACACACACAAACCCCTCCACACACACACAACCCCTCACACACAACCACACACACACAACCCCCCACACACACATACCCACACACACAAACCCACTCACAAACTGCCCACTCACACACTGCCCACTCAAACACTGCCTGTCACACCACTCACACACTGCCCCCTCACACACTGCCCCTTTCACACACTGCCCCTTTCACACACTGCCCCCTCACACACACACCCACACACACACAACCCCCCCACACACAAACACACAACCACACACACAAACACACAACCAAACACACAACCACACACACACACAAAACCACACACATATGCAAAACCCCACACAAACAACCTCCCCCACACACACACAACCCCACACACACAACCCCACACACTCAACCCCACACACACAACCCCACACACACACAACCCAACACGCAAACAAACAACCCAACACACACACACACAACCCAACACACACATATACCCAACCACACACACACTGCCCACTCACACACTGCCCCCACACACACAACCCCACACACACACCCCTGCACACACAACCCCCCACAAACACAAACACACAACCACTCACACACACACACACACAAACCCACACACACCCACACACACACAACCACACAACCACACACACAACCACACAACCAATAGCAAAACATAGCATAGCATAACAAAACATAGCATAGCATAACAAAACATAGTATAGCATAACAAAACACAAACAACATAGCATAACAAAACTCAAACAACATAGCATAACAAAACACAACAAAACATAGCATAGCACAACCAAACATAGCATAGCATAACAAAGCATAGCATAACAAAAAACATCATAGCATCACAAAACATAGCATAGCATAACAAAACATAGCATAGCATAACAAAACACAACAAAACATAGCATAACAAAACAAAGCTTAGCATAGCTTAACAAACCATAGCATAACAAAGCATAGCATAGCATAACAAAACATAGCATAACAAAGCATAGCATAGCATAACAAAACATAGCACAACAACACATAGCATAGCAAAACAAAGCATAGCATAATAAAACACAACAAAACATAGCATAGCATAACAAAACATAGCATAGCATAACAAAGAATAGCACAGCAAAACACAACAAAGCATAGCATAGCATACAAAGCATAGCATAACAAAACACAACAAAACATAGCATAGCATAACAAAACAAAGCATAGGATAGCAAAACTAAACATAGCATAGCATAACAAAACAAAGCATAGGATAGCAAAACAAAAGAAAGCATAGGATAGCAAAACAAAACAGCATAGCATAACAAAACATAGCATAACATAACAAAACATAGCATAACAAAACACAACAACACATAGCATAACAAAACATAGCAAAACACAACAAAACATAGCATAGCTTAACAAAACACAACAAAACATAGCATAGTAAAACAAAACAAAACATATAATAGCATAATAAAACATAGCATAACAAAACAAAACATAGGATAGCAAAACAAAACATAGCATAGCATACAGCATCACTCAGCACCACCACAGCATCACTCAGGGGCACCACAACATCACTATGGGCTACCACAGCATCACTGAACGCCACAGCATCACTCGTTCGCCACCACAACATCACTCGGCACAACCACAACATCACTCGGCGCCACCACAACATCCCTCGGCGCCACCACAGCATCAATCTGTGCAACCAATCAACAACAACTGTTTCAAATATGTTCTCTCAATTTTTCAAGCTTTATTACAAATGTCACAAAAAGATGTTAATATTTCACTTCTGTTCTTGGATTTTTGTCACAATAAAATACCCTAAACATAATCTTCACAAAAGTTATTTACAAAATTTAAGCTATTGCCATTATAAATTACAATAACTTTTATTTAAGTATTAATTATTAAAAAAAATTTACAAAATTGTTGTTTGTAATATCAATACCTTTAAGTCACGTACATACAACACATATTGCATTACAAATGCTATAGGTATCAAATTTGCAAAAGTTATAACTATTGGCAGTGTAAATGACAAAGCTATTAATTTCGCTATTTTCAAAACCAACACATAAATAAAAAATTTGTCATTTACAATACCAATAGCTCAAACTTTCCTAATGCGAGACCTATTGGCAACGCCAGTGCTTGTTTGGGGGGACTTTTTAGCCATTTTCACTGATTACCTCCAGATTATCCTGTTTATCAAACATTATTAAGTTATGCTAAGTACATTTGTGTTTTGCATTCCTCTTGTCTGTATGCCCCCAAACACTTTTGGAATCTGTTCCCCCATAACAGTTCTGGGAATTTAGCTGCCCTGCCTCAAAGGTGTCTGTTGAAATTGTATTTGGCTGCGTTTCCTCATGCTTCAATTCAAATCATATTGGATAGTTGCTGTCAAGGTAGGAGTAGACTTATGTTTTGTGTAGTGAATTAATATATTGGATTGTAGACAACCAGATTCTTCTTTGGGTCTGTGTGGAGTATTTTCATACATGGATTGAAGTGCTGAAGCTGCCAATCACTCTCGGTCCCAATCCAACTGCTACCAGAATTAGATTCAAAAACTGTATCACTCATATTCAATCAATCAATAATTTGTAGAACGCACAAATCACCCGTCAGGGTCTCAAGGCGCTGAGCGGGGTGGGGATGCAGCTACTGCTCAAACCGCCAGGTCTTGAGAAGTCTGCTGAAGGTCAGCAGGTCCTGTGTCTGTCGCAGCTGTGTGGGGAGGGTGTTCCACGTCTTGACTGTGAGGTAGGAGAAGGATCTGCTGCCGGTGGAGGTCCTGTGGATGCGTGGGACGGTGGCGAGGGCGAGGTCAGCGGAGCGAAGCTGGCGATTTGTTGTGTAGAAGTGAGACGCTTGTTGAGGTATGCTGGTCCGGTGTTGTGTAGTGCTTTGTGGGCGTGGGTGAGGAGCTTGAAGGTGTTCCTCTTGTTGATGGGGAGCCGGTGCAGGTCTCTTAGGTGGCAGTGATGTGGCTGTGGCGGGGTATTTCGAGGATGAGGCATTCAGAGGTGTTCTGTATGCGTTGGAGTCTCTTCTGTAGTTTGGTTGTGGTTTCTGTTTGGAGGGCGTTACCGTAGTCCAGCCTGCTGCTGACCAGGGCCTGGGTGACCATCCTTCTGGTTTCGGTGGGGATCCATCTGTGGATCTTGCGGAGGATGCGCACGGTATTGAAGCAGGAGGAGGAGACGGCGTTGCGAGCGATGAGTCCAGGATGACCCGCAGGTTGCTTCCGTGGTCAGTGGGTGTGGGTGCAGCTCCCAGTGCGGCTGGCCACCAAGAGTCGTCCCAGGCTGAGGGGGTGGATCCAAGGGTGAGGACTTCTGTCTTGTCCGAGTTGAGTTTCAGGCGGCTGGTCTGCATCCAGCTGGCGACTGCCTTCATTCCTTTGTGGAGGTTGGTTTTGGCTGTGGCAGGGCTTTTGGTGAGGGAGAAGTTCAACTGAGTGTCGTCAGCATAGGAGACGATGTTGAGGTTGTGTCAGCGGACGATGTTGGCGAGTGGAGCCATGTAGACGTTGAAGAGGGTAGGGCTGAGGGATGATCCTTGGGGTACGCAGCAGATGATCTTGGTGGCTTCGGAATGGAAGGGCTGGAGGCGGACCCTATGGGTTCTGTTGGTGAGGAAGGAGGTGATCCAGTCCAGGGTTTTTTCTGCGTAGTCCTACGTCGTGTAGGCATGTCCGTAGGGTGTGGTGGCAGACGGTGTTGAAGGCGGCCGAGACATCCAGGAGGATGAGGGCCACGGTTTCACCGTTGTCCTGATGTCGTCTGTGGCAGCAATGAGGGCGGTTTCGGTGCTGTGGTTGCTGGGGAAGCCGGATTGGGACTGGTCCAGGATGTTGTTATCCTCTAGGAAGTGGGTCAGTTGCTTGTTGATGAACTTTTCGATGACTTTCACCGGGAACGAGAGGAGGGAGACGGGCCGGAAGTTCTTAAGGTCCTTTGGGTCCCCTGTGGGTTTCTTGAGTAGGGCATTGATCTGGCGTGCTTCCAGCTTTCCGGGAAGGTGGCGGTCTCAAAGGAGCTGTTGATGATCTTCCGAAGGTAGGGGGTGATGATGCGGCTTGCTTTGTTGAAGATGTGGTGAGGGCAGGGGCCGGTTGGTGAGCCGGAGTGGATGGTGTCCATGGTCTTGATGGTATCCTTATCATTGACCTGGGTCCAGGAGAGCAGGTGGTTGGTGAGTCTGGGGGGGCGGTGGTTCCGCAGTGTTGGCGGCTGTTGGGAAGGTCTGGGTGTTGAAGCTGTCGTGGATGTCTGTGATCTTGCGGTGAAAGAAGGTGAATATTAACTCCTGGATGCAAGCCAACCATCTTCGGCCTAATGCCAGTAAGACTGAGATCATCCTATTTGGAAAGGCACATGAACTCTGGTCTAATGACGGGTTACCCCAAAGTTTTGACCCCTGTCCACCTCTTAATCCCATGGTACTTAACCGTGGAGTGAAAATAGATGATAAGCTAGCCATGAAAGACCATGTAAACCAAATAATGAGCACCTGCTCTGGCTTAATGCGGAGCCTACATAAGATCTTCCAATGGGTTGGAGTAGAGTCAAGAAAAGCGCTTATCCAGGGTTTAATCATCAGTCGTCTTGACTATGGAAATGCTCCGATGGCCTCAATTAACAAAGATCTTGTCACCAGACTCCAAGTTTTGTAGAACACAGCCGCCAGGCTGGTACTAAACCTTCCACCTCGGTCCCCGTCTGCGCCCAGTCTGACATCTCTCCACTGGCTCCCAATTAGGAAACTGAACCGTTTCAAGATCAGTTGTCTGGTATTTAAGACCTTGTATGGAACTGGTCCGGGTTACCTGGCCAAGAAACTAAACTGGTATCTTCCTCACAGGAATCTTAGGTCTGGAACTAAACATCTTCTCACTCCACTCAGGGTGCGCACCGCCAGGCATGGAGGCTGATCATTTTCCCATCTAGCAGCTCCTCGCTTTTGGAACAAACTCCTACTGCAGCTTCGCACAATTTCGGATCACAAACAGTTCTGAAAAAGGCTTAAAACCTGGCTATTTTGATAGTCCACCCTTGTCCGATCAGCTGTCTATCCTTGCATTCGCTACAGCGCTTTGAGAACCCTTCGGGTGATACGTGCGCTCAATAAAAACCCTATGACATGACATGACATGACAAGGGCATTCCTGTTTATTTCTTTTTGAGGGGTGTACAGTTGATAGAGCACGCAGGTCACCCCGACTAACTTAGTTACCGGATAATGCACACTTGGGCCCATAAAAATTATATATTCATTTACACTTTAATCAGGTAACCTACACATTATTATCAGTAATCCAGTTCACTTCTGTTTGTTTTCCGTGTACCTGACTTACCAATCCTTGAAACAGGTACCTATGATCACAATGGATCAGGGAGCTAGCTGTGGGAGTAAGTAGACAACACAATACCATATACCATTAGCATAATGTTATACTCTTTATAATGACCACAGACGCAAGATGTTTTAAACACCTTTATCTAATCATCATCTTCGTCATATGCCATGAGCCAAAGGTTGAAACAAAATTAAAAATTCCGTTTTCGCATATTGGAAGAAGAGACTTAGGTCTCTGGGGAGTTCAAGGGAGGGGCGCAGGGTGAGCCTACGGGCGTATCCCCAGTTGCATATGGATTTACAAATTTACAATACAATTTTAGCAGGCCTTAATTAAAAATCTTGAGTATCAGTGCTGATAGTTATTAAGGATGTTATACACTAGATGTACAGTTGTTTACAAAAACATATATTTTTATTTGAAGATATTATTTTCTGTTCATACAAAACATTTCACATAAATTTACACATTTATTCATGAAAACCATTATTCCCTTTTATGCGGCGGAGTTTGGTTCTCCGTTATTCTAAGGGAACGGCTTCACTAACTAAAGATGCAAATCCCGTTTTTCATCCGGCTACCGATAATGGGAAGTGTTCTGTACTTGTTTGTGCACATTGTGATTGACATGTGTTTCACATGTTTTTTTAGAGCGGTGCTTCATCTTCCCCTGAGCCGCTGCCAGGTGGGGTGAGGCCAGTCTACCTTACAGATCAAGGTAAGAACTGAACGACATTTGGCAAATGAAGACTCTTTCCAAATGAATAATATCTGGCTTATAAATAATAAGAGTGTTTGATGAACTTCTTGAGTGTGATTGTAAGATTGATCCATAGACTATGGACTTATATCATAGCCCATGGGATATTGATAGTATAACCCAAACCCCTTACCTCTTTTCCTTCCACAGTGATCGACACAGACTGTAAGGGCACTCGGATTATTCAGGTGACTGTGAGCACTTGTTTTATATTTCCTCGTGTCACTTTATACACTTCACTTATTCTTAGTTCACGTTGTGCAGTAGCTCTTACTTGTTTAGATCTGGTCCTGATGAATGCAAGGACGTAATAGTCCCTATATTGCAGAAACATGTTGACCACCCTTACCTCAGGCAGTCTACATTATCAGACTGCTTAAGGTCACACATACTTTTAATCTTGGTATTTAAGGCACGCATAGAATAAATATTATTTTGTGCTTTTCTAAACCAATTTTAATACACTCCTTTGTCTTGGTTTCTTCTCTCACTCACTTTTTCCTGCACTGCACACCCCAGTCCCATGTATTTGTCCACTCATCAACATCGAGTGGTAGACCACACTGTTAGTGTCCATATCCTCTGAGGGACCCCCTTACCACCGGGTTGACCTCTGATTGTGGCACTGATTTTCTCAGACGGGTGGTTCGGATAAAATCCCAAATGATGAAGGGCGGATCCGAATGGTGACTGATGGGTAATTTCCTCATCCTTTGAGAGCCTTCTGTGCCGTATCAATTTAGGTTGTTGGGTGTCTTGGGTAACTTCTTTACACCTCTGGGCTTTGTCTGCTTTTGAGACCCTCTGGTACCTTTTGTTGTTTTTAGGCTGGAAAGGGGGACCTGTGGAATCCCATCATGATGGGAAGGATGTGGTAATATTTCTTCAGGCCCTTAAAGAGACATACTGCAGCATGTTGGATGCCCTTAAGGAGGTGGCAGTGGGGTTTAAAGTTCAAATATGGTTTCCCAGATATCCAGTGCAAGATAAGGTATGCAGCACATCAGACGTCTGAGTAGAACGATACGAAAGAGCACAAAGCATTTGAAAATAGCTAGGATTCTATTAAAGGCACCATTCAAGTCAATGTAAAATTAAACAGCAGGATCCAGAGAGCTAAATATGAGTTCTGATGTGCTGGACCTGGCCCTGTCTGCATTTTCACTCCCAAACAAGTGACCGTTACCTCTCCTGTTTTCTGAATCCGTTTTTTTGCCATTTAGGACTTTGTGCTCCGTACTTCTGCTAACCAGTGCCAATGTACTTGTGCTTTCTCTGTTAAACTTGATAAAGTTGGCTTACAACCAATTGATGCATTTTGTTTGCTTACAAACCACTAGTAAAGTAGTACCACAGGTACCCAGGGACTGTAAATTGGATGCTGCTAAGGGGTCTACAGGACTTATTGTGCCACCCACTTACGTAGTCTTTTTAAACATGTCACAGGTCTGCCATTGCAGCCTGTATGCAGTTTTAAACTCCCAATTTGACTTGGCAAAATAAACCTTATGCCAAGCTTAAAACCTATAAGTCATCCCTAAGCTAAGCCTTAAACAGCCCTTAGGGCAGGGAGCCATATATTCTAAAAGTTGGACATGTGCTTTTAAGTTATACTTGTCCTGGGAAGTGAAAAATAACAAATTCTTTTTTTTTCTACTGTGAGGCCCACCTCTCCCATATGATCACATTGGGTTTCCTTACAATATTTAATAAGTGATAACTTTTAGTTTGAAATCTTTTTATTGAACTATGAAAAAGCATGGTGCAGCAGGAAAAGGCCCATCGCACGGGCTGGCATCCAACATGATGCTTCGCAGAGCATCAGAGGAATCCCAGAACAAACCCCCTTCCCTCCACCCTTCCCCCTCACGCCCCGTCCCCTCCCACCTCCTCCCCCAGGGGTATAGATATGCAACAAAAGAAAAGTGATAAATTTTGTGTGGCAGCAGGTGGGAATGTCATGTTTGGTGTCACAATTCTGAAAACACCACGTTTAGAAAGTTGGCATTGTCTCATCCTAACCATTTGGTGCCTGCAGCCTGTTTCCTGGATCACACGACTAGGTGCAGTTGGCAATTAGGTTTTGTGTATTCCTCCCAGACAGTATCATGAAAGAGGGCCTTGCTATTGGCAGGATGGGCCATCTTGACTTGATGAGGGGGGCGGAGCTGGCACTTGCTGCTCTTGCACTTCAAAGACACTGCCTCAGCTAACACACAAAGAACATCTCACTAGCCTATTGTGACTCTAGACAAGATCAGGGTAGGGAGAGAGGAAATTCCAAACACCTCTGTGGGGAGGGGGTAAACTCCAGAAACTTCTCCCATTTTAAAACTTGCGCCAGGTATAAAAGTAAGACCCTCAGATCAACACTTCAGGTCACTTCTGGGCCGGAGGAGAATCAGAAAAAGGACTGCTCTGGTGCCTGCTGCTGGATGGAAGGCCCTGTTGCAAGAAGGATTGCCGTGCTGCTCTGATGCCTAGGATAGAATACCAGACCTGCTACTTGAATCCAGAACCACCAGAGTGACTCCAAATGCTAGCTGATTGGCCTCTTGTTCTGAGCTACAAGGATACAGCAAGCTGCAGAGACATGTCCTGCATTTCTCCACCTGCCCAGAGTCAACTGGACCTGCCTGTGCCTTGCTGCTGGCTTTTGCTGGAGTGCGTCCTGATCCCTAAGAGGTGCCCTCCTCCACAGGTCCTGGACCCTTGCCTGACATCATAATGGAACTCCTCCTGGCCCATCGATGGGTTCACACAGAACCGATACAGCGTGACGCAACTCGATGTAACATGGCACAGGACCTTTCATCACAGCATCTCACAGCCCCTGATTGGCAGCCTCATCGGAACCGAAGAGGTGTGATGCAAATCGATGCAGGACCTCACATCGCAGCCCTCGCTGCTTCTAACTGGAACTGACTCAAAGCCCTGCATCAAAGACATAAAGTACATTATCAGTGGGTCAAACCTGTCCCTGAATCCAGCCCCACTCCAATGTGGTCGACTGGAGCTTGTGACTGTGCCTCGGTCTGCCATGACCAGATATCCATAGTTGCCACTTACTTTGTGCTTGTAGGCACTATATTTACCTTACAACTTTGAAATTGTATTTCTCTGGTTCTACTGATAGGATTTGTGTCGTTTTGGGGTCAAATAATTTATTTAATGTTACTCTGTCTAAATTGGTGTGGGATTTTCCTTATGTTGTGTTCTCACTTTATTACTGTTTGTGTGCTGAATAAGTACTTTACACATTGCCTCTCAGTTAATCCTGGCTGCATTTGTGCCAAGCTACCCAGGGCGAGGCACATGTTAATTTAATAACTGTTTGTGGTTCACCCTAAAAAGGATTGTGGCTGTTGCTTGAGTACAGCTCATACCCCACTCAATTCCTCACATGATAAATTTACCTTTTTATATAAAAGTATTGTAAAGCACAGGTCAGGCTTAGGAGAAGGGTGAAGAGTGGTGGACTAATAAAGCATCATTATTTAGGGTATTCTCTGACAGTGATGAACATTCAGGATGTTTTAGTCCAAACATACCTTGTTAAATGTGAAACTAATGGCATGCAATGTTATGGAGGATAAAAGGGTTCAGTGAGGTGGAACATGAGCCATGGCTACAAAGCCTCTCTCAACCTATTATTTGTACATTTAGATGGTTCCATATTGTATTTCCTTCTGTAAATAACTCCTTTCACCTGCATACATTCAATAATTTTGACCAGATTTGCAGCACACCTGGAAAGCACACATACAGATGCAAGTAAATGATGCTATGAGCCTGGCTCAGAAGCCATCTCTCCTCCATGTGCCCCACAGGGTTGGAGCAGAGATGTGAGTCCCTCAGGATGGACAAACCTTTGTAGTTGGGAACCAGCCAGTATTTTACAAGCAATATTGGTATTTTCATCTCTAAAACAGCACACAAATTGGAACAAAATCCAATAAGTGGGAGATTGGTATGCCCAGATGTGGCCCTTCTAGCTCACTGTGCTATCGAAAGCAGTCTGCACCTCACAAAAGAGACCTAATAAGCCTGAAACCAGTCTTAGGTTCATTGTGCCTCTGTTAAGAGTGGCCCTGAAATGACCTGGCAGAGCTGTTCCTATATAGGCCAGACCATTTCCCTCATAGTGCTGACACAGTGAACAAAAAACATGCACCGGAGGTCTGCTTAAGTAATGGGAACTGACTCAAACTATATTTGTGGGGTGTTTTTAAGGACATCAGTGTGTTTTATTGTGATGAATCTCACTTTTTGAACCACTGCGTTGGTGCTTTGGCAGTTGCTCACCATTTATACATTACACATTTTACTTTAGTTCCTATAATAGCCTCCAAACTCTTTTCATTCGCAGGGCTATTTGGGGTAGGGGTCTTGCATCTGCCATGGAGGGCATCAGTTTTTGTCTGTTGGGCCCACGGGGAATGTGTGGTGGCGCGGCTGGCGTTAATCTTCCGAGACACACTTGATATGATGTGGGATGAACCTGCAAGGTTCAGTACCAGGTGTGTTTTCCTGATGCTTGTTGGCAAATCAGTTAGGTAGTCAGGTTTGGTCATATTTTGCTATCTGCCCTTGGATTGCCCTTTATCTTACCAATTGAGCATGCAATATAATTTTCCCCAAACCAAACCAGTGCAGTCTTCGTCACTTGCTTGCAAACTTTTACTTTGCATGCATTTATTCAGTATGTTCTGTGGGTTTGTGCCTGTCTATAGAATATCTGCAGTATGCAAGGTTGGACAGTTTACCTGATGTAAGTGGAACAAAGGCACTCTGAAATCACAGTAAGTCTCGATTTTTATTAAAATATCATGGTGAGGTATAGTTTGTAATAATGTCAACTTGGGCACTTGCATGCTTTTTCATTGTTCTGGTAAACAGTAGTGTTGAGCATTACTATTGGCCTGTACTCTTCGAATATACATAGTTTATGTATGTATTCTACTACAATGTTTCCCAGTCGTCAGGATGGCCGAGTGGTCTAAGGCGCTGCGTTCAGGTCGCAGTCTCCTCTGGAGGCGTGGGTTCGAATCCCACTTCTGACAGTATTTTTTTCTTGCTCAAGAAACATTGCCTTAATGCATATGGTACTTTTTAACCTGATATAATCTTCTTCAATGTGTGCTCCACCATTTATATTTCGTAGGTAATTTCAACGTTATATTCAAAGTAGAAACTCAAGCACAAGTAAGTAGACTTAATTTCTACATGTTTTCAAAAACAGTTCGAGAATATAGTTTTTATTGTATTTTAAGTCAGTATTTCAGATTTCAGGGCGGCAGTTGGAACGCCACGAGTGTGTGTTTTTACACTTACATACTAAACAAAACTTTTTGTTTCCTATCTCTCTTTGAAAGCGCGCCATTTCTCTCCCAGCTCGACTTTTCGTGACAGTTCTAACGTCCTCCACAAGGTGTCGCCCGCTTCAATGTTGGAAATTCCTTCTGCAGGTCAAGCCAGTAAAGTAAGTAAACATAATGCTGGGCATGGTCATTGCATATTATTATTTTTTTTTTTACTTTGATGAGCTTAGAAAGAGCAGCGTTTTTGCATTTCCGAAGTTGTGTGCACATATTTTAAGTTGCTTCTAAAGGTTTGGGGTGAAAGGGAGTGACGTAGAGGGCCGGGGGGAGAATGGGGGAGCAGAGAAGGGCACATGAGCCTGATCTGGGGGTCTATCCAGGATATATATATATTAGGGGAGGGGTCAGGATACAGTACACTGGTATTCTAATGATTTCTATATACATAAAGCACAATACATTGTAACCTATACCAGCATGGAGCTCAGTGACGTGGTGATATATATGTTACAGAAGAGGAGTTGTTCTACTGCGCCAGTAGTGTAGTGGTATCATGCAAGATTCCCATTCTTGCGACCCGGGTTCGATTCCCGGCTGGCGCACTTCTTTTTAAATATTTATTTATTTAGTAATTATCATTTTAATAGCTAGATTTCTGCTACTTATGTTTTGTGAAGCCGTAACCTCGTGTTTCTTATTCTGTGAAAATAGGGACGTGATCCGTTTGCTGCAGGTTTGACTCCTTGCAAATGTTAGCAGTTTCTAATGCAGCAGGTTGTGCTGTTCTAAAAAGAAGGCGCGAAATGGAAGTGCAGTAGTAGGAGAAATACAGCGGTGAGAAGGACGGAAATCCTGGTAACTAAAGAATTAGACACGGTGGTTTCATAGGAATATCGACTTAGAAAATGACTTTAGTTAAACAGAAAGAAAAACAAGTACTTGATATAATATAAACAAACGTATTGACAGCGGGCAGTATCTTTAACTGGTAGACAGAGATATATCAGAATAAATGGAAGATACAATAAGGTACGATTGTAAGCTCACAGCTGACACCAGGGCTTTAAGTGGGATGAAAAAACTGGGGGGGGGGGTCTCTCAAAGGGGTGTGGCCACTAATTAGGGGCGTGGCTTTTAAACACTTGCGCTAAAAATCTGTGTTTAGTATAGTGCGCCGTTCAACTTGTATTTTGCTGTTTCTGTCATTGCATCCAGATATGTGATAGAACAAGTAACATCATACCTACAACAATTAAGGACTATTGGCTTTGTCAATGGTTATTAGTTGCATAAGATAAATAAGCTGCAACTATATCTTGTTACATATAATATTGAAAAAGCTTCCAATTAAAGCCCTGGTGACCCTACCACAATGTTACTGCTCTTGTGTTTTAGAAAGAGAAGGGAAATCCAGAGAGAAAATGACTCTCTCTAAAGGATTTCCCTTCCCCAACAAAGCTCACCTGGCATGACGTCATACTGTAACTTCTTCATTAGTGAGAAGTGAGCAGTGTGGGCAGCGCACATCCATGTGCTTGTTGTCTCGAAACGGGTCTCTATCTGGCTGTTTTGCGCCCTGGCACTTTTTTCCGTACTGCAGTGACAGTAAACTGCAGTCTGGAAAAAAACGGACCGCCTGTGCCAGGGCTCAAAACAGAGCCCGATAGAGACCCGTTTCGAGGCCTCTTTTGAAAAACTCCCGGTGCTCAGACCCCTTGAGACCCGGCCCACTTAAAGCCCTGGCTGACCCTAAACCTAGGGGTTGCAGATCTACAAGGAAGTGCCGCAGCGCTGCAACGCAAGAACTTTGGCTGCTTCACGCTGCAGCACTTCCGAAGCACAGGAATGCAACATGGACCCGCATTGGCTGTCCCTTTCAAAATATAAGTTTAAATAAAATTAGAAAGTTGCAGATCATTTCTGAATCAGTCATGATGCAATGTAAAAACCTACCTCATATATGCAGTGTATGCTTTTTCTCCAGGAAAAAAACATGCATGGAATGGGTGTGCAATAAGAAAATGGGCCCCGAATATGCGGCTGATCTGTGCCAACCTAAGGGGCATATTTACGAGTTCTGGCGCAACTCTGCATATCAGCGACATACGCCAGAACAAATGTGTCACGCAAAACTCCCCTTGTGCCACGGCAGATGCGCCGCATTTACAATGCGGTGCGCCGTGGCACAAGGGTAGGCAGATGCGTGATGCATCTCGTGACGTAAGGGCGGCGCATCTCCAGCAATGCTCAGGGCCCCCCAATACTTTAACATGCTGTGTCAGTCCTTACGCCTGCTTCAAGCAGGCGTAAGGAATTGACATAGCAGCGTCGCGGAAGTGCCTGCGTGAAATCTTGTAGATTTCACGCAGGCACTTTTGCGAGGCGCACAGGCGCCGGAACGCCCACCCTGCGCCGGAACGCCCCCATTGTGGCGCTGGGCTTTATAACGTGTCGCATCTCCCTAGATGCGTCACGTTGTAAATGCCTCGCAGGGATGCGCCACGTTTACGCCGCTGTTGCGTCACGCAAGGCAGCGTAAACGTGGCGCAAGGGGCTTGTAAATCTGCCCCTAAGTATTTTAGGTCTGAATTTGCCCCGCTTGAGCCACCCTCGCTGCTTGCTGCTATTTTCATTTTGGATCCTTCAAGAGCGGAGAGAAGGGTAGGCTAGACCTGGACATAGCAGCTAATTGTTACTGTATAGCAGCTTCATTAAAAATAGACAACTTAGACTGCAGCCGTGCCTAATTCGAGTCTGTGGTTTCTGGTGCTAGGCACCAGCACTTAATAGTCAATACCAGAACTTATGACAGTATGCCACATGGTTGGCTGTATAGCTAATTTAGGAATGAGCAATACTTAACTTGAGCATGTCCTTTCTGGCGCTCAGCACTGGCACTTAATTCTTCGCACCAGAGCTTGTGACAGTCTCCCACATGGGGGCACTGTCTGCCAAATTTGGGTATAAGCACAACAGCAGCTGTTTGTTAATTTAAAATACACCAACAGTCACTGATACATGCCAACCAAGCCATTCTTATAGCTTTGGATGGTTAGTAGCTGTGTTGGGACTGTCACTGGCAGGGACAATATGAGGTGCAAGCTGCAGTGGCCTACTAGGAAAACAACAGTTATTTATTTGTTCAATATACAGTAAAAATAACTACTACCTGTAGCCCAAGCCATTAGTATTCGGGCATGGAATAGTCTGAACTGTCACACTTGTAGGAGTGTGATGGTTAGAAGCTATGTTGGGACTTTTAATTACAGAGCGGATAGGGGCGATAGGTATCTCAACCTGCAGTTGCCTCCTGACAAAGGCCCTGTCACTTTAAAAAAATATATATATTATGCACTGGAGTGAAGATGGTTTCCATAGCAACACACCTCTTGTTGTCCTTGGCCTGGCTCACCATGACTGCACTGGCTAGCTACTTAGAACAACCGCTGTAACTCAATCAGCTGTAGCGCCTCGTCCAGCATGATAGGAGCTAGCCTCGTAATGCGTGACCTAACAGTAATGTAGTGACCAGTAGTAAAATTCGTTACTCTGACCTTTGACGCGTGGTACTTGACAGGGCTGGTGCAGCCTACCTACCTTTCCTGGGGACTGGAATGTTTGCTAAACTTACTGAAATTTACTGGGACAGATGTTGGAAAAACTGGACTGCCCCGGCAAATCCAGGACACCTGACTAACTAAGCCACCAATCATAAATTAATGCAATGCAAACATTCCAACATTTAGGAACAGGCAAGAAGGAGCTTATAAAAAGAAATTGGGGGATTTGCATTTTCGTCACTATCCCATATGTATTTGGTAGCGTACAGAGAAAATGTTATATGCATTAATTATACCTTAATCTAAGCTATCGCTCACTCTACTGCCCTTGGAAGGATGAAAGGCTGCGGTGGTGTCAAGCTGGAGAGGTCTGGCATCTAGTAACCGGTGAAGTTACAAGTTAAATCCCAAATCACATGACCTCCCTCAATAAGACCTGGCAAAAGGATGAGTGGTTGGAGCTGGCACATGCTCGCTGGAAATTTGTCATCATGGGAGAGGCTCAGACATCCAAAAATGGATGGATTTAGAATCTGATTCTAGTACATGGAACCTCACGATAAGTATCCCCCAGGGTCTTCAGGTGCCTGTTAAAGTATACAGGAAACTGTAAGCCTGGAGGTAGCAGCATATGTTAGATCTGCCTGCTGTCTCAAGCCAAGAAAACAAATACAGAGCAACAAGCCATAAACTAGGCACGCATAAAATTGTCAAAATGTGTAAAAACAATCTTGATGTACGCTACGGCAACTGTGCACATAAAACTGAGGATATCAGTAAAAAATATTATCAATGACTGCCATGTTATAGGTACACGTAATAACAAACTCGTATCATTGCTGTCAGATCACCCAAGTTGACCTCCCCATTAACCCTTAGTCAGACGTACATGGTCAAACCCAGGCCTACTGATTGATAGGTCATAGGTGGGGTTACACTGAGCCCGATGACAAACGCGCAACCAGGAAAAACCCTGATCGATCCCACAAACAGGCAGCTACACCCCAAACAGGTCAGAGGAAATTGGCCCCAATAAAACACAATTGGCCTTAAGTCTCACATTCTGAAAATACCACAAAGTTAGATGCCACAAGTAGTTAGGAACACTCAGCAAATCAGGACACGGCACGCACAAACCACAGGTAGTAATAATAATAATAATAATAAAGAAAGATTTATAAAGCGAGTAGCTACCCTAAAATATCCCAGCGCTGTTTGGAGACACAGACCAAGAGAGTGACTTTACTAGCCAGTGATTTTAAAAAGCCATGTTTTTAGTAGTTTCCGGAAAGACATATGATTAGATTCCTGACATATTTGGGGTGGTATGGCATTCCACAGCCTAGCCGCATTGTAAGAAAAAGAGCGGCCTCTGCTTCTCGCTTTCTTTATTTTTGGCACTGCACTGTGGTGAGTAACAAGTTAGCTGATCGAAGGCTTCTATTCGGTTGGTAAGGGATAACCAAAGAACGATTGATTGCTGATCCCTTTCCCCAAAATGACTTATGGGTAGCACAGATTGCCTTGAATTTAATTCTCTCCAATATCGGAAGCGAGTGTAGGGTTTTCAAAGCAGGTTTGACTGATTGCCGATAAGGGAAGTCTAAGAGAATACATGCTGCACAGTTCTGAATGATCTGGCTGTAGTGTTTTTAGTAGCTCCTAGATAGGGTGCATTTCCATAGTCCATGCGTGAAAGAATCAACGCCAGGACCATGATCCTTCTTGCTGGAATGGGATGAGAGGGAGGACTTTCCAAAGCAGTCTCATGATGCCGTGGCACGTTGCCGATAATTTTGCTGTTTGTTGCCCAAAAGTCAGGGAATGATCCAGCCACATGCCAAGACTTTTAATCTGGCCTTTTGGTGAAGGGGAAGGGCCAAGGCAATTTGGCCAGTGTAACTCTATATTACGATTCAGAGAGTTGATAGGAGCATGGGCTCCGTCTTGTCTCCATTCAACTTTAGCGATACAAAAGGGGGTGGTGATGGACGGAGCGTTTGAGAAAATCAAACATTCACCCCCAGTCAAAAGATCTGGGTTTCATCCATCATCATTCTTCAGCTCACTCCGCCTCCCCAGTTCAGACATAACCATATGCAAATCAGTCTGACCCTGTGCCTCATGGGAACAGTTCAGCCCGAACTGCCAAAGCCATGTCTTCCCTGGACCGGAATCAAGCATCCTGGGACCGGTTTCTGGCATTTCAGCCGTCATCAGCCAGGCTTGCTTGAGTCCAGTGGCAAAGTGAGGAAGGGACTCACGTCTGCGCATACCCTGCCAACTTATGGCGAACAAAGCGATACAATAGGGGATGATTCAACTTTAAGCAAGAGAGCTCCATCCATCCAGGTAGTGATCACGCGCTCCTCATATCTGGACACATAGACACCGGCCCACACTACCTCTACCCGAGGTTGAGAACCACCTGTGTCCCCATTATCAGATGGTTGTACTTATAATTTATGACTAGGTCAGTACCACATGCTGTCTAAGCATGTGAAATTGGTTTATTGTACCCCACAAACTGTATATATAATTGGGCAAAACCTCTGCACATTGAGACTCTACTGATGCTCTCCCGGCTGCTGCATTTAATTAAACCAACTTGTTCCTGTTTTGCCAAATGCTTCTTGTCTTTTAATTTTTTCAAGGTAACTTCATATCCGAGCAACAATGTCAAATGCATTGGTCACTTCTGTACCCACTTGTCACCGCTTGTTATGTGCAGCACACACAGATCTCGCAGGTTTAGTGCACTGGGTGCCCATTAAAGGGATGTCGTTTCCTTTCCTTTGCTCACTCCATCTGCCCCATACTTGCAGATGTGTGTGTTATGTTATGTTATAATGGCTTATAGAGCGCATGGCTGCCCCCGCAAAGGGGCTTCCCGGCGCTGAAAGCAGAAAACTGCACAGCTAGTGGCCAGAAGGCAACTTACAGTGGAGGGAAGAGGAAAGTTTTGACAGCTTTACGGAAATGCAGATAGGTCTTTATACCGCAGATGGAAGTGGGAGCTCGTTCCAGAGTTTCGAGGCCGACACATGGAAAGAGTGCTCTCCAGCACGGACCCTCCTCACCCTAGAGACACCCACCAGATTCTGTCCCATAGAGCGAAGTAGGCGGGAGGGGGGTATAGAAAGGTATGCAAATTGGCCAGGATACCAGGAGATGAAAAATTCAGGATTTTGAACGTAATGCAGAGGGCCTTGAATTCTATGCGCTTGGCCACTGGCAGCCAATGGAGGCGACGGATGGCATCTCCCTCTCTGAGGGAGATGGGAATAGGAGGGACCGCCATGTCATGGCTGGAAAGCTTTCTCACGGGCCGCCAACAGGGTGTCAAGTTGGGCTCCCACAAATCCATCTGTAGGGAGCTCATTAAGGGAGTGCCACAGGGCTCGTGTTTGAGCCCCACGCTCTTTAACGTGTACGTGGCCCCCTTGGCGGACATAATAAGATCTCATGGGTTCACTCCAATATCTTACGCCGATGACACCCAGTTGCTGTTCCCCTTCCAAACCCTTACGCCGACAATAATGCAGTCCTTTGCAGACGGGATGAGAGCTATAGCGGATTGGATGGCCCAGAACTTTCTCCAATGCAACGTGACTAAAACCGAAGTCATGTTGTTTGGAGGGGCCACTCTACTATGGTCCCCAGATTGGTGGCCCCTGGAGTTGGGACCGGTTCCCGCCCCAAAGCAGACCATTAAAAATCTGGGAGTGAGTCTGTACCAAGCATTGATACTGAAAGATCACGCCAACCAAGTCACTGGAACTTACTTCCGGGTAATTGGGCTGCTTCGACGTATCTTTCCCTTCCTGCCTGACACCCACAGGAAGACGTTGGTACAGACATTAGTCATCAACAGGATGGACTACTGCAACGGACTTCTCATTTCCGCCAATCAGGAACAAATGGATAAACTGCAGGTGATACAAAATACTGCAGCAAGACTCATCGTGAACGCCCAACCACGCACCCCATCACGTCCCCTTCTTTCTCATCTCCACTGGCTTCCAGTGAGACAACGTGTCAATTTTAAAACATGTTGTATAATGCACAAGTGCATTTATGGGTCAGGACCTAAATATCTAAAAGATATATTTGTACTGTACACACCCGGCCGCGTCTTGCGTTCCAGTAATTCCCAGATGCTGCTGGTGCCAAAAGTGAAGAGAGCCAGACAAGGAGGCCGGGCTCTCTCTCTCAAAGGCCCAGTTCTGTGGAATTCCCTGCCTGCACAGTTGAGACATACCACCAATCTTCTTTCTTTTCTAAAGAAATTAAAAACATATCTTTTTACTCAGGCCTAGTAATTCCCCTACCATAATGCAGTATCGTCCTTGTCTATCAACACAACACCACAACGGATGCAAAAGCGCGGAGATACCCCTTCGGGGCTGATTCAGGCGCTCTACAAATACATAAATAAATAAATAAAGTAGTGCACCTACTAGGCAGGCCAAGGAGAGCTCGGGCCGCAGCATTCTAAACCCTTTGTAGTCTGTGCATAGGTACAACTCAAAGTAATGGTATAACAATAGCCCCCGCAGCCCCTGCGGTGCGGGGACCTAAGCTAGAACCCCCCCAGCACAGTGCAGGGATGGGCCGGAGAGCTCCTGACTGGAAAATGTGGATTTAATTAAACTCGCAGATGTGAGTATTGGTCTTTATTTTCTAACCTATGTGGCAATCAAATATAATGTTAATGTTAATTGCGATTTGTAGATTTATAACCACATAAACTACAGGGGCCGGATTCTCAGAACTAACTTAACCACATGGCTGCTAGGCGTTTTCCCGTCCTGCGCTAAAAAATCATAAACTCCATACATCATGACGAGCTGGCCTTGTCATCCGCGCACGGCAGGTAAGCGCCATGACGAGCCCAGCTCGTCATTAGCTTCGAAGGGGTTAAGACAAAATCCTAAACTTACTACTTTTGGTATTCACAGAAGTTAGGATTCTGTCTTAAGACAGACTTAAGACATACTTAAGTTAGGATTATGTCTTAAGTCTGTCTTAAGTCTTTCTTAAGTCTGTCTTAAGACAAAATTCTAACTTCTGTGAATACCAAAAGTGGTAAGTTTAGGATTTTGTCTTAAGTTAGTTCTGTGAATCGGGCCCCAGGTTCTTGATTCCCTGAGAAAGGGGAAAACAGAAAATTACAAAGAAATGACAAATAGGCAGTGCTCAGTAGATAAAAGTACATCCGACTGCCAACAGAAATCATTATTGTCTTTACTGAGCCTTTGAATAATGTGTCTGGAGTAGAGAAAACATAATAATGAGGAGAAAACAAGCCGGCAAGTACTTGATAAGCTCAAGGGGCTTGATTTGTGCGTCTCCCACAGGCATTGCTGGAGCTGATTGAAAAAATAATTATGTGCAAACGAAGGGGCAAAAGGTGTAAAGTACACACTTGGGTGGAAAATACGCATGCCTCCACGTTTGAATGAAATCAGGTCTTTGTAAGGTACCAGTTAGGAAGTATTACATTTATGGCTAGACCAGAGGCATCTAATGTACTTTTAAAAAACTACTTGAACAAATGCTGTATAAGTTTCAGACTAAATAATGTTATAGGTTAGATGTGAGAAAGACCTCTGATTTGCCCCAACCAGAAGTTGTGGATGTCATAGCCACCTGAGCTGAGTCACTCCAAAAGTAGAAGTATCTGTTACTGCTAGAGACAGAATGAATGTAATCCAAAGATCCAGTGGCAGGGAAGATATCAGACAACAGAGCTATTGGAAGGAAATCAGTAACTGAAAAGAAGAGTACATTCTCAGGGGTGTTCTTTTGTTTCATAAGCATTTGCTGTATTACTTTTAGCCATTGACTAAGGGAGGGTAGTGACTGGTTTAGACATCAATTGCTGTAAGATCAAAACCCCTTTTTTTTAAGGAATCAAGCTTAGAACCGCACCCAGCCTTTTAGATAAGGCTTTCAGTGGCAGACACTTTATCTGGCTAGGACAAAGAAAGTGTTGTCACTGGGGCTACATCTACAGAGGCAAATATCTTGGACTCAAAGGTTTGGTTACTGAAATGCCTCGCAGTACACAGCATATTAGCAGCTGTTATCTGATAGAGACATCTAGCCACACATTCCTTAAATCTGAATTTCCCCCAGGCGCCAGTCTGGATCGGAACATTTTTCAGCAGTACCTTTTTGCGCTGGGGGCGTCATTGTACGGCTCCATAATGACGTTGTCTTTGGATATGATGTCAGTGGAGCCATATAAGTCCCCTCTGGCGCTCTGAAGTCAGTTTTCTTCTTTTCTGCCCTGTAACGTGAATCCAGAAGAAGTGGTTCTCCAGGCCCTTTTTGTTTTGTGGCCTACTCAATGCCTTTCGCGTCTGGAACAGTGTGCCGATGCCATCAAACTTTAAATCGCGCGGGACCTGTTCGCGTCACATATCAGCGACGAATCCACATGCCATTTGTATGTGTGCTTGGGAGAGCACAAGTACTCCGAGGAGTGCAAAGCCTGTAAAAAACTGAAGCCCAAGTTGTTACGGGAATGTCTGATGAAGTTGCTGTTGGCTCAGCTGTCCCGTTCGGAGTCCAAGCGCCAATCTCCTTCCCGTTCTGAGGCTTCTGCTCAGGGCAGGTCGAGGAGTCTTTACTGTCATTCGTCAAAATCAGGTAAATTTCATCGGAAGGGGTAGAAGTCACTGAGGTTTTTGGCCTCGCAAGGTCGTGACGCCAGTGCCAGTTCCTCCCGGTCCTTACCGGAGACAGTTGCATAGGAGTTTTACACCATATCCTAGTGAGGGGTCGACTATGGCCCAAATGGCAGTATATTTCCAAGCGTTACAAGTCTTTTTTGAGTCAACACCTCTCCCTGGCGCGCCTTCGGACCCCAAAGAGGTTGAAGGGACTCTGATTGGGAGGTCGCCAGTGGGTTCGACCTCGGCCCCGATTGAGTACCCTGGCTCTGTAGCTGGAGTCGCTGCGACATCGGGAAACAGCCCGGTGCGGCTTCCTGTTATGACGTTGGTGGTGTCTGCAGAGGGGGATTCATCACCACCTCAACGCTGTGTGACCCTGAAGACATCTTTAGTGGTGGAGGTCAATATGTCGCCGTCTCAAAGCTGTTCGGTGCCAGAGACATCTTTAGTGGTGGGTGTCGATACAACGCCGCATTGACATCGGTCGGCACTGGAGACGCTGTTTGTTGCCACTGAGGCTTCTGCACCATTTCCACTACAAACTGAGGATCCGGCTACATTGGTTGCCATTTCCCCAGTGTTGCAGGAAGAGTCTGCAGACACTGGTAGAGTTGAGTGTTTGGGTGCTCTTGGCAGCCTCATGCAGGAGGTTCTTTGGCTTTTGGTGTGGGGTTAGTCTACAACCGTCCCCCACCTATGTTTACTTTCACCACCTAGAATTTCAACAGAGGATAGTGCAGCTTTTTCTGGGGTCATTGAAAAGGCTGCTGGTATTTTAAAGTTGCAGTTTCCTGTGGTATCCCTGTCCTCAAAGTGCCTATTTGGTATGCCCCGCCAAGGAGACACTGGGGTTGAGCCTTTACTTCCTTCTGGAGAGTTGCTATACGACATTCTTCTTGAGACTTGGGCAAGGCCAACGTCAGGAGTTTCTGTTGAGCGTTCCATTGCACACAGTCATCGACGTGCTCCAGATGATCCTGTTTGTTTTTGTCAACACCCTAAGGATACAGGGCTTGTTGTGCAGGCAGCTTCAGCTTTGCTGAATTTGGAAGCTCCTCCATTGCTCCCACCAAGCAGGGAGTCTTGGTCATTGGACACGTGTGGCCAAAATATATTTGCGTCCACTAGTTCGGCCCTAAGATCTTTAAACACGTCTTGTGCGTTTGGAAGGGCTTCTTTTGCCCAATGGGATTCTATCGACCCACTTCTTCCTTCTCTCCCTGAGGGAGTTAGATCTGAACATTTTTAGCTGATACAGGATGGTCGCGAAATGGCTAAATTCACTATCAGGTTGCCAATGGACACAACGGATTCCATTGGTAGAGCTATGGCTCGAGCAGTAGCTCCAAGGAGGCACGCTTGGTTGTGAGATTTCAGTTTCCCCAAGAATGTTCGGAAGAGTCTAAAGGTCTTACCTTTTGACAGGATGAAGGTATTAGATAGCCATACTGATTCTGCAGTCCAGCGCCTTATGGATGCCAATTTGTGATTGGAGCTCATCAGGTCTTGTTATTTATCCTATGGTGTCCACGGCAGTGGGTCCTATGTTTATGGCCTTCATTGACTTAGTAGTGTTCAAGTGAAAAGCACTGCTTTTGACTTATAATGAGAGTATTAGTCTCTGGGTTGGGGTCTTTAATTCCTGGATGGTGTTTACAGCTGGGTAGCTAGTTTATTTTATTTTAATTTTCTCTGATTAAGAGCTACCCACGAACTCCTAAAGAGCTAGTCTCAAGATAGTATACCCCTTTTATGGGTATGTAACTTACTCTACGCGGACCTTTGGTAGCGTAGTTCTCTACTATAGAATCTCTCCGTTCTACAGCTGTGTCCTACTCAGACTTGGCGATATGTTCTTCTAAGGACTATTCTAGTGAGCTAATAGCTCTATTTCCCTTCTTGTGATAACCTTAATAATAGGGTTCTGTTGCACTTTCATGCCTCTATGTTTTTTTTCCAAACCAGTGGATTCCAGAAGATATGTTTTTGCTTTTTAGTGTCCTACGTTTGTATTCTGAGTGCATCAGAGCTTTGAAGAAGTTGAGCAGGTTGGAACTTTTCTCTAGTTCAGAGTGTATATTCACATTCTTTGGATGCTTTTCGCTTGTCAGTTCTTCCTATAGGGTGTCATCCTCAAATATAGTAATACCTAGTCATGCTCCAGATTGTGGTGCAGTATAGTGGCAGCCAAAGGTATGCAATTGGTCCAACTTGTCCCAAAGTTATCACAAGTTTGGTTCATCCATCCATCCATCCAGTTTTCCAAACTATTCTCTATTTTTTGGATGTTCTTGATACATGTAGTTCACCTCTTTTTATGATACTTTATAGTCAGCAACAATACAGATTATATGGCTTCTGTCATGCATTTGATCCCTTTGGTCATTCATCTTCTTTTCCCTTTTTTGAGGGTTAAGGGTTCATGTCTGTCTTGTGGTGGGAGCTTCTTGAAGGTTTTTAAGTCTTCTCCTTCAAGGACCAATTTTCTTCGGACCTGTAAGGATGCTTTTATTTATAATGCTGCATGACCGAGGGGATAGTTTCTATTAAGAGCCTGCTCTTGTTTTGCTATTTCCACATAAACTTGGGCAGTCATTAGTAGACGGCTACTTCTCTTTGAGAACCTTTGTGGGATTAGTTCGCAGACCCTCCTCTGGTGGGGTATAGCTATGGTATTTCATTCAAAGTTAAGGAATCTGTGGCTAGATTTCTCTATCAGATGGAAAAGTTACTTACCTTCAGTAACGCTATATCCGGTAGAGACACAGTCTAGCCGCAGATTCCTTAACGCCCCATCCATCCTCCCCGCTCTGCGAAGGTCTTATGAGATAGGGGTTATACCCTTTTAATGCTTGATTTATATGCCAATGATCTCTATCTTAATCTATGTTTGGTCTAAGCAAACTCACTTAGCTTTTGTTTAAATATTCCATTCACCGTGATAGAGCGCGGGCTCACCTGCCCGAGAATTTTACCATACTCACCTGGGCCCATAAATCAACATACACACACTTTGAACAGGTAAACCTACGCTCGATCAATATTTTGTTTAACCATTCAGGTCCCATACCATTTGCCTTACTAATCCTAGTCACCGGTACCTAGAGGCCTACTGGATCAGGGAGTTAGCAAGAAAATAGGTAGGAAAAATAACATTTGCACTCATATAATAACCACAAACTCGGGAGCGGTTTAAAGTCTTTATCTAAGATTCTTTAAATGTCATAATCCAAACATTTGTCACCAGAAATCTTTCAATTAAGAAAATAACGATTAAAATGAAAATATGCAAAGATTTTATAAGGCAGTCTTTACGCATTTGACATTAGGCTGAAAAGAGAGAAGGAAACAATGACATACCCACATAGAATATTTACCTAGAATGGTGTGAAGAACTAACCCTGGCCACGGGTCAGTTAGAGGATAGAACCCCAAAAGTGCTAGTGCCAGCAAGACAACAGGTGCCGACCAGAAATCAGGACAGGTGCAGCCAAATTTGGATCAGGACAGGACCACCACAGGCTAAGACCGGCACCCACATTTTAAGTTGCGACGCCAGCGCTACAACCCTCTCTGCAGCTAACAGCCAAACCCCGTTTGGGTTATCGAATCTTCCGACAGGGTGCTCCGCCAGCATCTCTGCTCTCAATCACCTATTGAGTGCGTTGGGTCAGTGACAGGTCAGTTATTCGGACAAGTTGGGCAAATTAGCTAACTAAGCCTACTCTAGTTATACTATTTTCCAGGGCAGTGTACCACCCCCCAATGTTGCAAGTGTAAAGATCCCCAATTTTGATTGGACAAAAGACGGGGAGAGATCATCACACCATACTAAAATGAAACTTATTCTCCTGAATATTAAGTCAGCATTTCCGCCCATCAATTTAATTTTCCCATGCATCTTTATTCTACCCAACAATGGATATTCTTATAGAAATACAATGTTAACAGTTTGTCTTCCGCTTGGAGTCATCCAGTCAGGTTCCCAGGCGCATCTTCTAGTGTGATGATAGCTTGGCATTTGTTCAATAACAAATGACTTCAGCTCCCTCTGGAGTTTGACATGCGCAGTGTGGGTTTTCAAGATGGAGTAATAGCACCTCCCAGGCCCAAGATTATGATACATGAATAATAGAAAAGAAACAGTTTTAGAACACAGAATAAATGAATGTACTGTAGAAATTGATACTTGTATAGCGCACTACTCACCCGCAAGGGTCTCAAGGCGCTTGTACGAATACCGCTGTGGAACCCATCCTGGCTTTCCCTGTGAGGCATCCACTCCTGGGCACCCCCAAGGTGGAGGCCAGGCATCCTTAGCGTTGTGGGGGCCATTGTGGAGCTTAAGCAAGCTATTGCCCAGAGTTGCAGAGTGGGACTCCATGATTGGAATAGGCACCGAGGCGAGAATTATCAGGTCCTTAGAATTTTGAGCCCAAGACCCGCCGAGGCAGGGAATTGAACCCTGGTCCCAGGCTAGACCTCTGCATCAAGGTCTGCCGCTCTAATCATTGAGCCACACTTCTCCACTAACAGACTGTATACCACTTATCTCTACTCTATTCCGATTACTTTATTTTAACTATTGCGTTTAGTGATTAGGCAGAACGAACAGCTTAGCAAAAGCAGAGATGCAAGCTTCTTGCACGTTAGGACACAGAGCAGCCATCTTAGTTCTAGTGCGCAGAAGCAACAGTTTCCCTCCAAGCAGAGTAATACGTCATGTCATGTGAGTATGACAGACGCATGCAAGAAATCCCGCGTAGCAGCAGCCTTTTTAGTGCAAGCGGATTGTTGTTAGTAAAAACACATAAGCACGCTTCTCCTAGATACCTAGTATGTTGTGTAATGCAATTATTAGTACACAAAACATGTTATTTAGTACATTATAACTTATGAGAGTGGGTTGAGTCCAAGCAAGTCGCTTTACGTGCTCAACCTTGCTCCATCAACCGCACCTCTTCAAATGGGCGTGGTTGGTAAAGTATGTGGGTACTTCTTTTGCACCCTGGTTTATACACCAGTGAGCAGTTTATTTTTTATTTTTTTTGGTACCATTATTCTTTGACACTGCTGATTTCTATAGATCATGTACTAATGTGACTTAACAGTTAGTGTTGCTGTTGTAGATTCTGTTTAACTACTACCAAATAATTCTTTCCTTTAATGATTGGTTCATAGAAGGTTTGGTCCCCCCCATCATATCGGTTATTCTCTAGGGCGCACAGTTTCTTGTGGCCCTGTGTTAAACTTTATTTTATTGGGTACTAGCTTACCCGTCGCGCATTGCTGCGATCTCAGAAGAAAGGAAATTCAAGGAAACTCGTTATGATAACATTCAATTTACATTGTGTCATTTTTATTGAAACTTAGTCATTTTAATACGGAAAAAATTTCAAAGTGTGGCTTGAGCAATGCGTACTCGATCGGCTTCCAATCTTGATTCTGGTTGCTCTCCTGTTTCATTTGAGCGGGCTTGAGCAGTGCGAAATTGATCGGTTTCCAATCTTGATTCTCGTTGCTCTCCTGTTTCATTTGAGCGGGCTTGAGCAGTGCGTAATCGATCTGTTTCCAATCTTGATTCTCGTTGCTTGTTCATTTGAAAAGAACGGACTTGAGCATTGCGTACTCGATCGGCTTCCAATCTTGATTCTCGTTGCTCGTTCGTTTGAGAAGAACGGGCTTGAGAAGTTTGTATTCGAACAGCTTCTAATCTTGCTTCCCATTGCTCGTTTGTTTCAGAAGCTCGTAATGCCTTTTTTTTCGTGCTTCAGATGTAGATCGACCAATCGATTTCCATTTGGGGGGCATAAGTGTCGACGATGCTCACAAATTCGCTGACAATTTCAGTATTCGAAAGATTATGGGGGCCCTGGGGGGCGATATTTAAAAAACTTTTATGCCAGAAACCTTCTCGGGAGTGTACTCAACAACTTCCCAAAGTTTCATGGCGATCGGATGAATGGTGTGGTAATGCATAAAAGACAAACAGACAGACAGACAGACAGACATACATTCGTTTTTATATATATAGATTTTTTCTAAAATCCATGTCTGGTATTTTCATACTATTTGGTGGAAGAGATGTGGCGCAGCGGCCAGAGTGCCTGACTCTGGACCGCGGGGTTCACGGTTCGATCGCCGGCGGAAGGTCAGCCCAGCATCATGTGACTCCGGGCAAAAGCCCTTCCCGAGGGTCCCCAGCGCTGGGAAACCACTTCTGAGGTACCTGTGCGCTTAACAAATTCAAGGTTATTGTTAATATTTGTTGTGTATTTTTATAGTTGTTTCAAAGATTTTTTGATCTTTTTGACACAATGTTTCCACAACCAGTTCTTGTAGGGGCTCCGTGTTCTGGCTTAGGAAAGTTTCACAGTAGAAAACTGACGTCGGAGGGGACTTATATGGCTTCACTGATGTCATCCGAAGATGACGTCACTACTGAGCCGTACGACAAGGCCCCCTGGCGCACAGAGATACTGCTGAAAAATCTCCGGATCTAGACTGGCGCCTGGGGGAAATTCAAAGGTAAGGAATCTGCAGCTAGACTGTGTCTCTACCAGAAATACCATTACCGAAGGTAAGAAACTTTTCCTTCTGGTGTGTTTGCAGCCTATTCTAGAAAGGTGTACTGAATTGGAAGAATGGTGGCCAAGGAGTATTGTGTTAGGTTTAACCTGGGTACATTGGGATGCTGAGAGGTCCACAATGAAACAGGATTAACATGACTTTCCAGGGGCCACTCCAAGCCATTTGGGGTAATATATATGCCTTGGATTGCTACGGCACCCATTTGTTCTGTATGAGATTAGCATCCTGTTTCAAAATGTCCAGAATTTTCCTTGCTATTAGACATTAACAGATTATGAGCCATACAGCAGCCGTGAAATCGGGAACATGTGAATGGACCGAACAATCCACTGACATTGTCAACGTTTTTTTTACAAGTTTAATTTTGGGTGACAAGATATTTTGAGTACTAATGATTTTTATGATGAATTCTGGTTGTAAATGCTGAATTAATGATTATGCACTTGAAACAATTTTTATTAGACATGTAGAAATGTGTGTATTACTGAGATATAGCTGTGCCACATTTCTGTATGTATGTAAGCTGTAATCTGTTCATCTTGCTTCTGCTCATTCCCCCTCCCAGTCAATGTCCCCCTGCGTGTCTTCTCTCCCTACTGTTCCTGCAGCTTTCGCAGAGCACAGAATATTGTGACCTAAGTACTTATTTTCCTTAGAGTGCATGTATTGTGAATAGACTTTACTTTGTGTGCTGAAAGTACAAACTTTGCAAGGTCCTTCCTTTGTAGCTTGCTTGTTGGGCCTGGTTACAGTCCTTGATGTGTGGGTCATTGTTTAATAAATGCATCATAATGTGTTGTACATCTGGGTACGTTTTTAGAAGACAAGGGAACCCAATAAAGGCCTTCGGACCGTGGGTTAAGTAACTTATTTCAAAGAACAAGGGTCCTAAGGATTTCAATATAGCAATAGAATAATAATATAGACTTCAATCAGTACTATATGATTTCAGCGCCCAGCCGGGCGTGAGTTTATTTAAGGAATGATATAAAATCTTGTTGATCCAAGAAGGACCAAAGTCAGCGGTGAGATAGGGTACAGTCCTGTACCTATCCCAAAAGGTTAGAAAGAACAGAACAAGGCATAGGATAGAAGAAGGAAGGAGGTTTTTCAGGCAGGAAACCATTTTTGAGCCAAGGGGTGACTTGCAAATACAATAGAAAGTTTTCTCAACAAATTCACCCTACAGTGTAAACAATTACAAGTATACATATTATATCATATGTTACACTGCATAGCGCGTCGACGTTTCGATCCCTAAAGGCTCATGATAAACTGGGACCATCATCAGGACAGTTTTACAATTAATACCTGCATTACAATGCGAAAGCCTTTTTGGAATATTTTCGAGCCCAGAGTATTCGGGAATTGGCTTGCGACTTTTTAACAGATATACGTGCCTTGATGCTTGCGTTGCTGCATGGGGTCGGGGGTGTTTCTACCAGTCGAGAGAGTTCACAGCCGGTGCAAGAAACAGGATGCTAGCGCTACTGGAATGTAGACGCATTCAGTTCAAGGATTGTTGATTTCACCGGAGGCGAAATAGTTCCTGCCGGTTCGGTAGTCCGGTTGCTGGCTACGTGTGAAGTAGCCGTGCAGGAGGGGATTTTTGATTCAGAATACGCCGTGTTGGGGGAGAGGGTGGCTCCCACGAGAATCCTGGTTGCTGGATCGGAGCAACGGCGGGATGGGGTGAAGCGCAATGGACTTCTACCCCTTTCCTGCACAGCGGACTCGAAACGTCGACGCGCTATGCAGTGTAACATATGATATAATATGTATACTTGTAATTGTTTACACTGTAGGGTGAATTTGTTGAGAAAACTTTCTATTGTATTTGCAAGTCACCCCTTGGCTCAAAAATTGTTTCCTGCCTGAAAAACCTCCTTCCTTCTTCTATCCTATGCCTTGTTCTGTTCTTTCTAACCTTTTGGGATAGGTACAGGACTGTACCCTATCTCACCGCTGACTTTGGTCCTTCTTGGATCAACAAGATTTTATATCATTCCTTAAATAAACTCACGCCCGGCTGGGCGCTGAAATCATATAGTACTGATTGAAGTCTATATTATTATTCTATTGCTATATTGAAATCCTTAGGACCCTTGTTCTTTGAAATAAGGTACATCTGGGTACAGCAACAGCGTAGAAACTGACGTGTTTCAAAATGGGTTAGTGCTATGAGTTTATGTAGAATATTCTGATTTACCAAATGTCGGCAGCCGCTAATCATACCACTGTGAGTTTGCAGTTTTTGCTCATTTTCTATTTATAAAATGTGTATAAAAATCCCTGGTTTTTGGGGGAGGAGCCGCACCAGCGACCAAGATGGCCGCTTGAGTCTCGACTCCGCCGGCCGCCACATCCTGACTAGCCATCCGGCATACTACCCTGACACCCGTTCCTACCATTGGGTGGGGGACCAACACCTGAGTCACTAGGTGAAATTCTGGTTCGTTTGGACGCTCCGGTGTCAGAATATCGTCGTCTGAAACTTTGAGGCCTACGGACGTGGAAGCCGGGACCCCGAGTTTGGAAGGTCCGTAGTTGAGTGCAACAACATCGGCCTCTGGGACCGGAAGTGGTCGGTCGGATCCTGGTTCATCGCGGTAGAGCCTTGGCTGGATGTCCTGAGTCCACCTATATTGGCCTAGGGTCACATTGCTGAGGAAGTAGCCAGGACTCTATCGGTGGTGGCAATGGCGTCGAAAGGAGACCCTGAGAAGCCCCAGTCGAAGTCATCGAAGAATACCAGGCAGATCCAGACCAACAAAATTGACAAGTATGCCCTCTCTAGGGGGTCCCCAGTTGATGCAAAGCGTACCCCGACTGGCGGTCGGGATGTTGATTCGGTCGTTGAAGACCCTACAATGAAAGACTTAATGTCAGCGATCACCGGGGTCCGCTCATCCTTGGACAAGATGGACACTAAATTGGACTCTGTGTCGATCGAGGTGGGCCTGATACGGGCCGTCCTGACCAAAACGGCAGGGAAAGTTAAGGGCTTGGAAATCAAGACAATGAGCCTCATCGAGGATGTATCGGAACTCCAGAAAGAGGTGCGAGACCTTAGGGCGGCCCGGACCCAATTCGATCGAAAGCTCGATGAATATGACGGGCACGCCGAAATAACGTCCGTATCTTGGGAGTACCGGAGAGGTCGGAGGGGTTGACTCCGGACCTCTTTGTCGAGGAACTTGTCCTGCAACATCTCAAGCCTAAGGTCCTCGGTAACATTTTTACGGTTGAGAGGGCCCATAAAGTTCCTGGTGGTCGCCCGAAGACGGGGGCGCCTCCTGGGCCCATAATAGCCCGGGTACTGAACTTTCGGGATCGAGACGCTATCCTGCAAACAGCAAGATCCACGGGCCTGCTGGCCTATGAGAACGCTTCACTATCGTTTTCCCGGACTTCACTCAGTTGGTGCAGAGGCAACGACAGAACTTTATGGAACAGAACATTATGAACCTCAAGCGACGCTTGAGGGACTGAGAGATGAAGTACTCGATGATGTTTCCGGACCGTCTTCGGATTGAACATGATGGGAAAACTTGGTTTTTTGACAATCCTGAGGTTGCCGCGGACTGGCTGGACCGGATTGTGGGCTCGATCCCGGGGGTCAGGCCCGGACAGATGATGGAGAACAATGACTTGTCGCTGTGACTGTACCGCATCAATATTACTGGTGACGTAATGGAACTGGTCAGGGTTGTTTTTATTTCCCCCCAGACTATTTTTGGGATTTCCTTTTTTGGGTATGGCTGAACGGGGAGACATTGGTTGGTTCGGGGTGGTGGGGGCGGGCGGCCTGTTGTAAGGTCCTCCTCCGTTTTTTAATTTTAGATACCTGTAGTTAGTTGGGGGTGACATGCACACTGCGAGTTGGGGATGTGTGTTTGCTACATGCAGGGGTGCAGGGAGGGCAGTTGGGGGACCGTTACCGGGGGGGATTTGATTGTTGAGTTGTTTGTTTTGTGTGACCAGAGTTCGCTATGGGTACCTATGGATATTCTGTTCTTGTTTGGAGATAGGAATGGCCTCCGCTAGGTTGGGCTTGGGGTTTTCCGTCCTTAGTTGGAATGTGAATGGCCTGGGTGATAAGATCAAGCGCACTATGGTGAGTCAACTGATTAGAAGGCACTCGCCCGACGTGGCGCTACTACAGGAAACTCATCTCATGGGTAAGCGTTGTATGGCGCTTCACAGAGGAGGCTATAAACTAGTGGCTCATGCTGGCTTTACTTCCGGCTCTAGAGGAGTGGAGATTTTGGTAAAGAACTCCTTTCCCCTTACTATCCAGTTGATGTGGTCTGACAACAGAGGCCAATATGTTGGAATTTCGGGGTTATGGGAGGGCAGGACTGTCACCATTTTGTCTATCTACGTCCCCCCCAGGGTTACAGGTGGATACTTTCCGCGATTTGGGCCGTGTGTTTTTGACTTTGCCCATTGGGACTATGGTGCTGGGCGGGGACTTCAATGCAGTACTGGATGGGGAACTAGACAGGCACCCCTCCCGTGTGCTATTGCCTTCCCGTAGATGGCTGGCAGATTTTACTGCCGCATCGGGCTTGGTGGATGGATGGAGCCTTCGGCACCCCAGCGATGTTAGCTATACACACGCCTCTGCAGCGCATCACTCACTCTCTAGGATAGATTATGTTTTGTTACCGGCGTCTCAGGCGGCTCTTATTCAGGAAGTGACTCATTTGGCGCGGGCGGTGTCTGATCATTCACCAATATGGCTTCGATTGCGGATGGGACAGGGTGATGTGGGTAGGGTGGCACCGATTAATGAGTGGCGTCTGAAAGACCCTACTGTCAGGAAGGAACTTGTACGTGTCACGGATCATTACTTTCAGGAGAATGTAGGTTCGGTTACATCGAAGTGTTCCCTGTGGGAGGCGTATAAAACTGTTGCAAGGGGGGAGGTTCTCTCCCTTGTATCTGGGCAGAAGAAGAAGAGCAGGGCAGAAATAGATAGGGTGGAGGCGGAGTTACTGGTTTTGGAGGCTGCTGTCTCCTCCGGGAGTGACCCTGGGGCGGGACACCACCTTGAGATGCTCCGGGTTGAGTACAGGACCCTGACACGTGACAGAGCAAAGACGCAACATGCTACCACGCGGAGTAGAATATATGAACATGGCGACAAGGCCGGGAAGTTGATAGCATGGCTGGAAAAGGGTGATTGGGAATCTCGATTGGTGCCGGAACTGCGTATCGTGGGTGCGGCGGTTTCGCCGGACCCTCAGTTAATTGTAGACGAATTTGCCCGTTATTTTGAGGAGGTTTATACCTCGACAGGGGACTTCTCGGAGGGAGAAAATGCCGACATGATACGGGATATTCCGATGCCGGTTCTGTCGGCTGAGCACAGGGATTTTTTGGACTCCTCCCTCACGAACGATGAGGTGGCGTTGGCTATCAGGGGGGTTCATTCTGGCAAGGCTTCAGGCCCAAGCGGTCTCCCCATTGAACTGTTTAAGCTTCATGCCAACCGTTTGGCCCGCACCTGAAAGACATGCATCTTGAGAGCAGGGACCGCTGTGAGTTACCATATGATCAACGCATAGCCAATATCGTGCTTATTTATAAGGATGGCAAGCCGTGCCTGGAGTGTTCATCGTACCGCCCGATCTCCCTGTTAAATGTAGAACCTAAAGTGTTGGCCAAACTGCTCGCCGCCCACCTAGTGAAGGTCATCACGACGCTGGTGCATCCGGACCAGTCCGGCTTTATGCCGCGTCGAAACACCGCCCTTAATCTCCAACGGCTCCAAGGGGTGGTGGCGGGTGCATCTCGCATCCATGAACCGGCAGTGTTGTTGTCCCTAGATGCCACAATGGCCTTTGATCGAGTGGAGTGGCCTTACCTCTTTGCGGTTTTGGAGAAGTTGGGGTTTGGCCCCGAATTTATTGGCTGGGTTCGCCTTCTCTACTCTGCTCCCCTGTCTCGTGTGGTCGTTAACAACCATAGATCCCGCGACTTTTCACTTGGGAGGGGCACTCGTCAGGGTTGCCCTCTCTCACCGCTGTTGTTTGCCCTCGCACTGGAGCCGCTCGCGGCCTGGGTGCGATGGGACCGTTTGATTAGAGGGCTGCGTTGGACATCGGAGTGGGAGGATAAGATCTCGCTTTATGCTGATAACATCCTGTTGTATTTGACCTCCCCTCACAGCTCCCTGGTGGTTTTTATGGATATCCTCACTATTTTCGGGAGGCATTCCGGCTTCGCCATTAACTGGGCGAAGTCGGTCCTTTTTGTGTTAAGTGGATGATCCACTGAGAGTGCCGGTGAACTGTCCGGTAAAGCTAGAATTGATCAGTTTTCGGTACCTGGGGATCCAGATATCGAAGGACCCCAAGGTATGTTTCAGCCTGAATCTACTTCCCCCGTTGGCCAGACTGCGAGGTGATGTCGCTAGATGGAAAGGATTGCCGATTTCTATGTTGGGCCGCGCGGTCCTCTTCAAGATGATGGCCCTCCCGTGCTTTTTGTACGCTCTGCAGAATTTCTTTGACCCGGTGCCTCCGTTGTATTTTAACGAGATTGAATCTTTGCAGCGTGGCCTGTTGTGGGAGGAGAGGCCGCGTTTCGCTTTGTCAAAATTGATGTTGCCCTGGTATGATGGGGGCATCGGCCTCCCTAATATCAGGAAATACTATTGGGCGTCCCAACTGGCTCCAACCATGCCATCTATGGCTCACCGGTTGACCCGGGCTATGCAATGGATCATGGCCAGGTGCCCAGGGGAGAGTATACCAGAGTGTTGTATGCGAGGTGCGGTCGTTTCCCTTTGGTGGGTCCTCCATCGACAGCGACGAGGGTATGGCATGAGGCCAACAGGGCCATCAAATGGGAGGGACGAATAACACTAGCTACACATTTGTGGAGTTCAGAGAAGTTGGGCACTCTTTGGAAAACGAAAGGGTTTGACCGTTGGGATTTGATTTACTCAGGTGCCTGATGTGTGGGGCAAAGATAGGGTGTTGACGTTTGAGGAGCTGCAAGCCAAGTATCAGCTGCATGATACGGAGCGGTTTAGATACCTTCAGGTCAGTCACGCTCTACATGCTGTGGTCCCCAGTGGTGTGACACCCCCAGTGACCTCCCCGCTGGAAGACAGATTGCTGGATGGTCATTTGCCCACCAAAGCAATATCACTGACTTACAGGAAACTTATCAACCACTCTGAGGATCCCCTGGTGCGGCTAAGGGAACAATGGGTTGCAGGTGGCTTGGTCCTGGATGAGGAAGATTGGAGGGAGGCGGTCTCATCCCCTAGGGTAGTGGCTGTCCCGATGAGACTCCGTTTGGTCCAACTACGGATTCTGCACCGCTCCTACACCACGGGCCCTGGTTTGTTGAGAATGGGGTTGGCCGTATCTGGGGATTGTCGGCGAGGGTGCGGAATGCCTGGTACGTTCCTTCATATCCTATGGGAGTGTGAAAAGGTCCGTGATTTCTGGACCAGGATACATTTGAAGATGAGTGAAGTTTGGGGAGTGCGGATAGAGTTGGAGGCGCGTCGCTGTTTGATGAATGTCTGGGATCCCTCCGACCTCTCGATTCATGGCAAACTGTGGGTCACACTGTAGTGTAGTTACTATATTCCCAATAGGCTCTGCACATTGGAATAATATATTCAGCAGTGTAGACGTAGGACTGAGGTCGACTAGGTCTCTACTGACTATATTAGACTTAAGGTTTGCCAGCTAGCTCAGAGGTCACTAGAAACGTTCTCGAATAAACGAGGAGGAGTTTAACCTCCCTGGATAGACAAGAAGGGATTCGCTTCTGACAACCATAAAACATGACAACTTTGCTCCCTCAGAATAAGAGTGTATCTCTAGAGTCGTGTGAAAACAAGACAGTTATTTCACTCAGTCAATCGTGCGTACTTAGTTTCACCAGAGTGCAGAGAAAAGAGAGACGGGCGTTTTCAATAAAAGGTGTAATTTATTGAGCAGTCTTCCTTCTCATGCAAGATAAATGAATTGCCATAATTGCAATACTTAATGTAAAGTAAAGTGCGTACAGTAAAAGGAGTATTATGAAATAATACTGTAAAAGCATTGATATGGTTTCTTAGCCATAAGGTACTTTAAAATGGATAAAATATATACATACATATATACATTGACTAACGTACTCAACTGGTGCTTCTAAATATGCCTACCCCGGTGTACCTGACCTAAGCCTAATACGTGGGAAGGAGTAAGTAAGTAGCAGTTTAAGTTAAGTTGGTTTTGCCAAGAATCTGAATCAAGAATTCTCTTTAAGGGTTTAGTCAGCTCTGTACCTAGGTAATAGGAAGCAGGAGGTCTGGTATCTCTCTTTCAGGACTCGATATTCCAGCAGCCCGCAAAGGCGGCTGAAAACACCGGAGCTGGATTTCTCGGCAGGAGAAAAGACAGCGTCTCTCTCAGTACGTCAAAAGGGAGGGGCAGCGTCAGTGGGCTCTCGCATCAGCTGGGCTCTCGGGCAAGTAGATAGCTGCTCGGCTCCAAAACCACCACCGTGTGTTTGCTTAAGGCAACGTTGATATATTTATACCTGAAAGGTGCCGGTTTGACGTAAGGTTGGACATAAGACGTCAATAAATATGTCACTGAGAACTGGCCGTTCTTACAGTGCTCACATGAGTTCTATGACAAATCAAAACAAAAGCCATGGGGATTTCCCAGGTTGCTGGAGGTTTGTTTTGTTTAGAGAACTCGTTGTGCTTTCTAGGAGTCCGGGGAAGTAGCCTTGCTTAATGTGACTGCATGGGCGACAATTAAATATGGATATGATTCTTATGCCATTATAGGGATATTATTGATTATACCCGTACAAGGGCATAAAATAGAAATATTGATTTAGGTTCCTAGATAAAAACACAATAACACTAGCTTGCGCGATAGCCAAACGCAATATTGCACAACTCTGGGGTGCTGTTCGAGCACCTCGAGTTGGAAAGTGGATGGAGGACCTCGACTGGTGTTTGTTCCGGGAGAGGTCCGTCTATGTGTCGAGGGGGCGACCCCGCAAGTGGGACAAGGTCTGGGCAGCGTGGAATGCCTTCTGGGGTGACATCTGTACACCACCTGATGTAGATCCTGATAGTGTGGAACCGGAGGACACCTAAGCCCGTTCTTCACATTTTTATATTCTGTCGATTTATCTCTGGTGGAGGTCTATGTTCTCATTGTATACGTTGGCAGTCACTCAATGCGCTCTGGTCAGTTCTGTATTGTGTTATGTCTTCTCATTGCTTAATAAAAAGATGTTTAAAAAAATCAACTGGTTTTGGGAGTGAGTTATGATTACATTCCTTTTCTATTGGGGACTGTCTCCATTTTATATGAGAGTTTTCCTTTTCAACTAGAAATGCTTTTTAAAAAAAATTAAACGAATCTAACAGCTACATTTTTCCTTTCCTATTAGTGGTGCTGTCCATTTTTCTTCTGATTTTGCTGTTCATTTGGGATTTTGAATAATTCTGATTGTTTCTGTATTTATATTTTCATGGCATTTAACATTTATTCCATACTTCGTGATTTTGAGATTTAGTAATAAAATCCTTTAATTCTTCTCCTGTTCTAGATCTAAGCTTTTTAGTGGTCCCAGTTGCTTATTTATTACTCTACTAAACTGACGTTGGGCCTGATGTTGTGGAGAGGGGTGTCTCTTATCGCTAGATCGAGGGTGATGTTATGTTATGTTATGTTATGTTGATTTATTATGCGCACAGATACTCCAGCCAAGGAGCGTCCCGGCGCAGAGACAAGGTAGAGCATAACACAACAGGAAGTGAAAAACATAAAAGCAGCTAAAACAGGAATGTTTTTATGGCCCTCCGGAAAGTCAAGAGATCCTCCATCAGACGGATTTCAACAGGAAGGGAGTTCCATGCTGCCGCGGCCTTTACACTGAACGAGCGGCCTCCCATGCGACTGAGCCTGAATTTGGGGACCACAGCAAGGGCCAGGCCCTGGGAACGGAGGGTACGGGTGGGAACGTAAAAGGAGAGACAACTAGATAAGATTTCCGGGCCTATACCTCTCAGAATCTTAAAGGCAAGGCACAGAACCTTAAAGAGGATGCGCTTCCTTACAGGGAGCCAATGTAGGGAACGAAGGACACCTGCCACCGAGCTGAATCTGGGCAGTCCGACAATCGCCCTCGCCGCAGCATTCTGTACCCGCTGCAGACGGGTTAACTCGGCCTGGTTGGCCCCGGCCAGAAGAGAGCTGGCATAATCCAGGCGGGCGATGATAGTTGCCTGGATCACCAGCTGCCTGGTCGGGGCGTCAAAGAACTTGAGAACAGGTCTCAAGCCCCTCAGCAGTCCAAAACAACAGGCGGCAGTTTTTTTGGTGTGCCCTACAAAGGAGAGGCCCGCATCCAGCCAGACCCCCAGGTTTTTTACCTCCGATACCGGGGTCGGAGTGGGTCCTAGCTCTGAGGGCCACCATTGGTCACCCCACATCTCCACTCCCTTACCGACAACCATCACCTCCGTTTTTGTGGCATTTAGCTGAAGACAGTTGCCTGTCAACCAGCTAGCCACCGCCTTCAGTCCAGACTGAAACCTGGGAGCCTCGATCTCCGCATCCCCGCTGAGAGTAACCGCCAGCTGTGTGTCGTCGGCATATGAGACCATGGTTAGGCCCCACTGCCTAGCGACATCAGCCAGCGGTCTCACGTAAAGGTTGAACAACGTGGGACTCAGCGAGGACCCTTGCGGGGTCCCCATGGCCAGCGGTTGGAAATTGGACTTGAAGGGAGGGATGGCAACACAGAAGGAGCGGTCGTCTAGAAAGGAGCGGAACCATTGCAATACCTGGCCGCCAATGCCAGTCTCCTCGAGCCGATGCAGGAGGATGCTGTGGTCTACCGTGTCAAAGGCGGCGCTAAGGTCTAATAATATAAGCGCCACCGTTTGACCAGCATCCAACCTTACACAGAGATGTTCCACCATCACAAGTAACGCGGTCTCTGTGCTGTGACCGGCACGAAATCCGTTTTGTGTGGGATCGAGGGCATTGGTCCGTACAAGATGTTCAGACAGGGCCAGATTGACATGGGCCTCTGTAATCTTGGCTGGCCAGGGTATCAACGAGATGGGGCGATAGCTTTCGGGCTTGGACGGGTCCAGGGAGGGCTTTTTGATGATTGGGGACACCACAGCTTGCTTCCACTTAGCTGGGACCACTCCCGTTTCCAAGGAAAGGTTGACAAGGGAACATACAGCTGCACGTCCCATAAAAGCCTGATCTCGAAAGAGAGCAGGCCTTACTGGATCGGATGGAGATCCAGATTTGACTTGCAACGCAAGTTTGTCAAACCCGTCCAAGGTGAGGGGGGGGAAGACAAGCAGAGTAGTCTGATAGTGGGTCCTGCTGGTGCTTTCCCAACCGGACCCCATGCTAGGGAATGTCCGATAGATGGCTTGGACTTTCCCCAGGAAATACGAGGCAAGGGATTCACAGTGGGAAAGAGAGCTTACGGTCGTAGAGGTAGGCCGCTTTGCCATGAGATCTTTTACGGCTTTGAAAATGGCTTTCGACGGATTAGTACTGTTCCGGAATTCTGCAGCATAAAAAGCCGCTCGAGCTTGACAAATAGCCCGATGGTAGAGCTTGACGGACCTGGCATATGCAGCTTTTAAATCAGCCCCATAGGTCTTCCTCCAGGCCCTCTCAGCCCGTCTACAGGCACCCTTCAGAGCCCGAAGGGCGCCGTCGTACCAGGGACTCGACTCTCTAGAGTTGATTTTAGTCGATACAATGGGTATCAGAGAGTCAAGGCCCTAGTAATCCAGGAACAGAAGAGGTCATACCCCTTTTCTACATCCGTCAAAGGACCCAGCGGCTCCTCTAGTAGAAGACGATGAAAGTCTTCTAACCTAAGTTTCTTCCAGGCCCTCTTCTGAACCCGTCTAGCCGAGGAGATGGAAGGGGTGGCTGAGACAGGGCAAAGGATGGACACCAAGAAGTGGTCTGTCCATTCCACCGGCAAGATGGAGGTAATTTTAGTCCCCGGCAGATTGGTAAACAAGGGATCTAAAATATGCCCCCCCGAGTGGGTAGGCTGGGAGACCAACTGGGGAAGTTGAAAGGCCTCTAGGTCAGAGGAGATGGAACGCACTGTCAGGCCTGAGAGGGTGTCGAAGTGCAGATTCAAGTCACCTATCATGGTAAAGTTGGCACAGTCTGCGACCAAAGGGCCAACAATGTCGGGGAAAGCATTTCTAAACACCACATCGCTGCCGGGCGGACGATAAACGACCATCCCGGAGAGCGTAAATTCAGGGCTGACAGAGACCCTGAACAAGGCACTTTCACACCCAGGAATATTGAGGGCACTCCAGACACAGGAATAATTGGGCCTTACTACTAAAGCTATACCCCCACCTCTGGACACCCTATTCAAGGTGTACATAGAATAGCCGGGTGGACAGGCTAGATTTGAAATAGCAGTGTCCGCGTCCTGTAACCAAGTTTCAGTCATGGCAAATATGTCCGGAGCCTCCTCCTCAATAAGGTCAAAGATGTTCTGATAATGTTTCAGCGCAGACCTGACATTCAGGTTCAGGATCCGCAGGGAGGAGGGAAGATCAGTAGTATGGCGGGTCGCCGGGGCATTAGTACTAGGGAGAGGACTCGGAGAGTCGAGAGCCCACCCCTTGCAGGGGCAATGGTACGGGCCTCGCAATGGATGTACCGGTGGAAGGGTACAACTACGGCTTACCTGACCGATGGCAAACAGGCACTCCCGCGAATATGACAGCATGGCGGCAGCAAGAAGGAGTAATAGTCGTACACCAGAGTCCCACGACGTCCAGCGTGTCCTTAGCACGGACGGGCGCAGACGGGCAGGACTCTGGCACGACTCCGGCCACGCGAGGACACGCCCGCTGCGCGATCCCGCTGTGCTAGGGGAGGAGCTTTAAATAGGTGTTCCCAGGCGGCACATGCGCACTCAAGCGCTATCAGATGGAAAACGCCTCACTCACTCCACTCACCCCACTCCAAGATGTCCGCCAAAAACGAACCAGGCACCCACCCCAGGACCAGACCCGCCAAAACGGCGGTGAAGGGGCACAATTTATGGTGCAGGTAAGGGGCAGTTTAAAAAGGGTCAAAATGACCAAAACAAACAGAAATAATATAGAACAATGAAGGGAACTTGTAAGGTAAACTTTGGGGTGATCTGAATTTTGGGGTTTGGGGTTCTGCTTCCACAATGGTTCCAGAAGAAGTGAGATTCACACTTGTGATTGATTGCAAAAACAGCTGTAACAATGAACAGGTTCACATTTTAAGGTTTTGTTAGGGCAGAGATTTGGCAATCATTGTGAAGGGGGTGGGGAGGAATATTTTACCCATCCAAGTCCAAAGCCTCCAGTTACAGTTGCCAGCATAAGAAAAGTGGCAGCTGAGTGCTCAGGTGAGACTCAGAAAAATGGAAGGGTAATCTGGTATTGTCTGGAGTTCCCATCAATGCTGTTGTCTTGTTTCCTGGGAGATGCAAATGTGGGCTAACCATAATCCCAATATCTTTTCACTTAACAAGAGGTTTTGCATCACCCAGTTATAAGTATAAGTATTTTATTTAGCTTAGTTACTTAAAACCATTGCTTCAAAGTATCTCATAATGGTTCAATTATGAATTACAATTTTTTAAATAGTCTAAAACAATTTCCTAAAAATCAGTTGAAATCTGTGCATGCTAGTTAGTCTTTGCAATCCATTAGTAAAATAAACATTTGTTTAACAGCGTCTGACTTTTCCCTTTTGGTTATAGTATTGTTCTATCCGAAGTTGGTGGCCGGAGATCAGCATCTCGATTTTGTGGCATTCTCTTCTCTACTTGTCTCAAGTATTTTACTAGGCAGCAGTTCAGCTGCGTGTCCTCAGGTGCAAAGCTTGCCATCACAGCCTGCCTCCGTGTGCGGATGCCTCTCTGAATAAAAAGCGGCTTTAAAAGCTGTTTCCGTTCCTGTATTAGGGGCATATCAACAAGGGCCTTATCTCTGCTTTTTTTGGCTGTAAAAGCCAAAAAAGCAGAGATAAAACTATTGCCCTATTTACAAGTGGGTGCTAACATGAATTTGTGCATGTTAGCACCCGTTTTCCAGACGCCTCGCTTTGCATCTCTAATTAGATGCAAAGTGGGCATCACTGGGCAGTACTGCTTGTAAATTATCGCGGATGTGCACATCGCGATATTTACAAGGAGGCCCACGCATTTTAGCAGACGTTAGTTTTTGGCTAAAACCGCGGTTTTCGGCAAAAACTAACGTCTGCTAAAATGCTGACTTACCTATACTTTACATTGGGTTGGATTATGCTAATACAACCACAGGGTCGTAACAGCAAGGTTATTGCCGTTTTCCATGGAACATCGCTGGAAAACCAGCGATGTTCCATGGAAAACACCCTATCACTGGAATAATTATCGCCATTGCGGCCAAGTCGGTATTTCAGGAATTGCATTTTAGTGGATTTGGCAAACCCTAGGGCTAGGTATTTTTGAGCAGCGAGAGAGGAATAGGAGCTAAAGATCATCCAGCCGTGCGACCTTCTGGATAGGGCTGCCTTGTCTTTGATCCAGGATTGACTCTTTACTGTTTTCTTTGTTATTTTTTTTGAGAAGGCAGTGACTTATAGGTGTTTCCCAAAGCTCGATGAGGCCCAAGGTGGTCAAACTTACTAATAGATATTTTGCCCTTGGTGATGATTTTTTCGGTTGTAGTTCTGACCACAAGCGCCAATTTAGGGTTCCTGGTTTTGATTCTGTTACTTTGTCCTAAAAGATGACGGTCGCACCTTGTCTTGCAAGGGACTGTTTTTGAACACCAAACTCGAGCCTGATCTGTGCTGGAGAGACTCTTGTTGGTACACCAAAGATTATTCTATACACTTTTGCAACCACACCATCCAAGAGCTTGGAGTCCTTTCCCCTCTGTGCCTCGCTCCCGTGGGTTATTGTAGGCAGGAGTTTTACCCGTATTACCTCAACCAATGGGGCAAGTGAGGGCCTGCTCAGTTTAGTTAAGATTTCTCATCGAGACTGCTAGGACTGTTCCCTTCCTTTTGATTGTATCCCTTTGGGCTGCAAAATGCCCACTTTGTCGATGATCACCCCCAAGTATTTATACTCTATTGCTGAGTCTATGCGGGTCTTGCCCCAAAACCAGCAAAACCAGCCAGTTGTTGTCTTTGAATTCTTTTTGATTGACACAGTTTTGGTTTTCTCCAAGTTAATATTTAGATTATTTGCCTCAGAGTAATCATATGTAGTGTTAAGAAGATGCTGCAAACCCACCTTCGTTTGACTAATTAAAACTAGGTCGTCAGCTTAAGGTAATACTAGATTCCCGACTTTTAGAGAATGTGAATTGCTGGCATTTAATAGCGGGATAAGGTCTGCAAGAAACAGATTAAATAGGGTTGGGCCAGCACGCAGCCTTGCTTGAGTCCTTTCATTGTAGGTATCTTTTGTGATAGAGTTGACCCGTCCCCCAACTTTAATTGAATTCAGGTCTCAGTATGTAGATTTAGCAAAGCCTGTGGTATGCCCCAGCCAGCCAGTTTTACCCAAAGTCTGTTGCGATTCACGTTGTCAAAAGCAGCCTGGTAATCTATAAAGCACATGTATAGTGGCATTTTTGTTGTCTTGGCCTTATCTATTAACAGAGCCATGGTTGTTATGTTTGTTACAGTTCCAACAGATTTGGAGAAGCCAGTTTGGTTTAGGGATATATTCGCCTAAATGCCCACCGTCTTTCGTGGATCTCTTCATTGAATGTGTTACCAATCTCCGCTCACGCTTCCAACAACTTCTGGTGGTAGGTGATTTCAACTACCACTGGGACCAAAAACCCAGAGGGGCACAGGCCCAACAGCTAGAGGATACGCTCACCACTCCTGGGTTTAAACAGTTGGTAACATCCCCTACCCACGAGAAGGGACACACCCTAGACCTGGTTTGGACAACCTTTCCATCTGTGAGTCTAGTGAATACTGCCCCTTGTGAGTGGTCAGACCACTAATTTATTAATCTACTACTCCCCCGAGTGAGGCGAGATTCTGACCCGCCACCCAACTGGAAACTTGTATGGAGTTGGAACAAAATTGAGGGGACCAGTTTAGAGAGCACCCTCAGAGAAAACCCCGTTAGAAGGCCACCCTTAGTGGATATTGAAGAGTGGACTGAATCCATCTCCAGCCACTGTCATCGGCATGAATAAATTAGCCCAGTCAAGAAAATAAAAACAGGAAACAAGGGTAAGGGCGCACCCTGGTTTGCTGAGGAGCTCAGACCTCTGAAACGCACGCTTTGCCACCACAAAAGAATGTAGCGTAAAGCTTATGAGCCACAGGCCCTTGCAGTATGCAGGGCAAAACTCCTTACTTATAAAAAAGCCTGTAGGAGAGTAGGGTCTGCTTTCCATTGGTCACCCCACTTTTTGCTTTTTGCTTCACTGGTTTTCGACTTAATGTGACTGTGGGCCTGCTAATCAGACCCACAGCCCAGCTGTGCTCACTCTAAATTCAATACAATGTACTTTAGGTACTTTACCAATCGGACATTGGGTCACCTTATGAGCCCCTGTACAGTGTAATATAGCTACCCAGGGCATAGGTGCATCCAAGGCCTACCAGGGGCTGCAGCATGTATAATGCCACCCCTGGCTGGCCACTCACATTGACACAACTGGCTGATCACTCAGCTGGGGCAAGGTCGTGTAATCACCCCTTGCTTAGATATAGTATTCCTATATCTAACCTTATATCTAGACACATATATACCTATAAGTCACTCCTATGGCAGGCCTTGACAATCCTGGAGGCAGAGTCCTTGATTTTATGTGAGATGGTGCTCTAGCATGAGCTGAGCCTGTCTGCAGCTTTTGTAACCATGTCCTTATAGCTGTTCTAGGATATAGCCATACCATATACTCTTAAGTGCATTATGAACCTCGTGGTTAAATGCTAACTCTGGTTTGGCTTTATCAAAACATGTCGAGTAAGGTGTCATACGCTTTGGAATACTACCCCCTCGCCAGTTCTGGCGACGGGGGTAGCATTCCACCCTTCTAGAGGGAGAAGACATGTTGTTCCTACTAATCCCGGTTAAAGTTAACCAGTGCCTCAGCATCACAAAATGGATGCTGCTGCCACAGACACGAGTCTGACCTCCTGCTGCTGGGAGTCCTTCCAGCGAGGGAGGCTTGGACAATAGGTTTCCTGTCTTGGGAGGTGCTAGCACCACCCCAGACAGGCTCTTGTGTATTGGGGCAGGAAGGGCTGAAAGAAATGAGACACTGCCTGAGGCACACAAGGTGTCCCAGGCATAGTCCAGTTCCAACCAGTGCTGGGGCACTCCAGCCCCAGCTCTGGCGCGAAACTGGACAAAGGGAAAGGTGTAACCACCCCCTTCCTTGGTCCCACCCATTGGAGGGACCTAGCAGGTAATCCAGCCCCTAGATTTGGTATATAGGTAGGAGCCGAGTCCCAAGACTTTAGATTTATCCTGACTGAAACTTGAAACGAACTCTGGCCCTTCGACATTCAACATTCTACCTGAAGATAGAAGACTGAAGAATCTCCCTTGTGGTCAAGGAGTGACCACCCTGCACAAGCAGGCACAATCCAGCGATCAACAGCTTGCTTTGTCGAAGCTCCCGCCGGAGCCCGAGCACAGAGCCTGACAAGAACCGGACTTCCAGACTTTCTTCAGCCCGATCCACAGTTCCAGCAAGGCTGAGACCCGTGGAGGCGACGCGAGACGTGGGACCGGCCAAGTCAGCAACTTGCTTTCCGTGCAGCTTCTGAGGCATCCTCGAAGCTGTGCATTGGGGATTGAGAAGCCCCAGCCCCGAGCATCATCTGCACCGAAGATCAGCCCTGCACACTCCATAAGTTCTGCGTGGGGCCCTTCTGCATTTTTCTGCTCGACGCGTCTGTCCAGTCACTTGCCCGTTGGCTAGTGGCCATCTTTGCGACGAACCTTTGAATTTACACCGCTGGTCTGGTTGCTCCAGACTTGCCCCTGCTTCCCTGAAAAGAAGCAGCCCATCAGACCTTGCTGGTCTGATTAAGAAGCCAACTTCAATTCCTGCGTGGGTTGCCTTTACCAAGGCTTGTTGACTCCAATCCGGAAGCCGACACCGCCAACAGCGAGAGCCTTCGTGGGACAATCTGTGCCACTGCTGTGAATGCTATTGTGTGATGGGTGAGAGGGTGCAGAAGGTTGTGTGAGACTACTACTGTGTGTGTGGGAGGTGTAAGAGTAGTCCAGGGCACAAGTCCTAAACAAGCATTGGCATAGCCAATAGGTCTTGACTTTGGGACCTTATAAGTGCTTAGACATGGAACAGTTGATGTTGTTGCACCGAGGATATTGTGCTGCATAGCTAAATACGTATAAAGTCCCAAAAGCGAGATCTATTGGCTATGCCAATGCTTGTTTAGGACTTGTGCCCTGGACTACTCTTACACCTCCCTCACACACAGTAGTAGTCTCACACAACCATCTGCACCCTCTCACCCATCACACAATAGCAGTCACACACTACCAACATTCCTCTCAGACTGTCATACCAGCCACAGCACTCTCACACCCTTAACAGACTAGGAGTCACTCACTGCCATAAGCACTCTAATATCCCTCAGCTGAGTAGCAGTCTGACCACCAGCATCACTTTCACTCCCCACGTGGACTAGCAGTCACACAATCCCTTCAGCATTATCAGCCCCTAGCATTAAAGACAATGGGTCTGGCTGATAAGTGATGATGGCTTTTCATTGGCTGGTGAATGTTTATGTGCAGTTCTGTCGATGAACAAATGGGTACATTCAAGAAAGTGTCACTTGATGGCTGAATAGATACCAGAGTGGACTGGGTGTATTCCAGACAGCCCCCCCCCCCCCCCACCCCCCTCTGCAGTCTGAACCACCAGTTATTTCTCTAGGGTGGTTAATAATTTACATTTTTAATAAAATGAATCCCCTTGAATTTTAGATCTGGAGGAGTAACGATTTGCAAACAATGAAGCCTCAATCGCTCCTCTTCAATCTGAGACTGAAATGCTGCAAGTTCAACAGTGTAGCTCCGTGACACGTCACTCCCGCAGGAAAGGCTATATCGAAAAATGCCCCGGTTACTTACCGGTAATCTTCATTACTCCGAGTCCATGTCTTCCTCGCCACAGTAATCAACATATGAGCCTCCGGCTCCACACAGAACTCCAAGTAAAATTAAAAAAGCCACGCTCTAGTCTCCCCTCCCTCCTCCAATATGGCCCCCGAGGCTTCCACCAATCCCATAAAGGGACACATAACCAGCAACTCAGCCTGAAAACCAAGCCGCAGACATGAAGCCACCACCAGGGCCGGGAGGGAAGGGAAACTATACTGTGGCGAGGAAGACATGGACTCGGAGTAATGAAGATTACCGGTAAGTAACCGGGGCATTACCTCCTCGTCCTGTCTTCCTCGCCACAGTAATCAACATATGAGCCGATACCAAAGCAATCAGCTTCATGTAAGGAAAACAGACCACCACATCAGTGCAGTGAAACATATTTTAATATACAGAGGCACAACAACCCAAAATCGGACAACCTCTTAAGGCACCCCAGCAGTCAAAACAGAAGAGGCAAATGAAACAGAACCCCCACCCCCAATCTGGAGGCGGTAATGGGACATGAAGGTATGCGGAGAAGACCACGTAGCAGCCCTGCAAACATCCTCCATAGACACCCCTTTGAAAGAAGCCCAGGATACAGCAACAGCCCTGGTGGAACGACCCTGAACAGGAAGAGACGGAACCACCGACCCCGAAGCATAGGCCAAAAGAATGGCCTCCTTAATCCACCGACTGATCGTGGACAGGGAGGGCTTCATACCCTGACGCGACGAACCATAATTCACAAACAAGCAGTCAACCTTACAAAAGGGAGAAGTGCGAGAAACGTAAATCAGTAAGGCACGCCGAACATCCAAGAGGTGCAAAAGGGACTCCTCAGCCGAGGAGGGATCAGGACACAGAACCGGAAGAACCACCTCGGCAGACCGGTGAAAAAAAGAAGCTACTTTAGGAACAAAGGTGGGATGAGGGCGCAAGACCACACGGTCCGCCAAAACCAACAAAAACGGGGCAGAACGAAGGAAAGCACCCAACTCACCCACACGCCTGGCAGAGGCAATCGCCACCAGAAACACCACCTTGAGAGTCAAAAACTTCAGGTCCACAGACTCCAAAGGCTCGAACGGAGCCAACTGCAAGGAACGCAAAACCAAAGGAAGGTCCCAAGGAGGAGGACGCATGATAGGACGTGGCCGCTGGAAAGAAAGAGACTTAAAAAGTCGAGCAACCAACGGAGAAATGGACACCAAAGGCAGGACATGAAAAGCTCGAATGGCGGCCCACTGAGCCCGAAGGGTCGAGATGGCCAAACCCAACACAAACCCATCGTTCAGAAAGTCCAGAATGCGAGCCGGATCCAAAGACTCCAACGTCAGCCCACGATCAACACACCAAGAAGCAAAATGATCCCAATGCTTGGCGTAAGACTTAAGCGTAGAAGGCCGCCGTGACTGCTGAATGACACCAGCCACAGTCACCGAACAACCGCCACGTATCAGAGACTCCCTCTCAAGAGCCAGGCCCGCAGACCCATGGAACGGAACACAGGTAGTGGAAGATGAGGACCCATCAGCGGATACGGCACGAACGGCAAGGGCCACCCCGGAGACACCGCCAATTCCCTCAGAAGGGGAAACCAAGGGCGACGCTTCCAACAAGGCGCAATCAGAAGCACCAATGACCTCTCCCTCTTGATTTTCTGTAGCACAGCCGGAAGCAGGGGAACAGGGGGAAAGGCATACAGCAGACCCTCCGGCCAAGGGAACGAAAGGGCGTCCACCCTCCAGGCGTCCCGGCAAGGCATAATTGTGCAAAAACAACGGGTCTGGGCATTGTCCTGGGAGGCAAACAGGTCCACAATCGGACAACCAAACATCATCCGCAACCTCCTGAACATCCACCTCGTGAGAGATAAGGAACCCATGGAAGGAAACACCCGGCTCAGACAATCCGCCACCGTGTTCTCCGCCCCAGGTAGGTAGATGGCAGACAGGGACAACAGATGCACCTCCGCCCAAGAACCAATCCGACGAGCCAGGCAACTGAGGGAGCGAACCCTGCACCCCCCTTGATGGTTCACATACGACATCACAACCTGATTGTCCGTCCGGATCTGCACGTGGTGACCCTGAACAAGAGCTGAGAATTCCAACAGACCCAGAAGGACGGCCTTCAGTTCCTTGAAGTTGGAGGAACAGGACAAAACCGACTGAGGCCAAATCCCTTGAGCCGCCGAAACCCCCAGAGTAGCACCCCATCCCAGCAGGCTGGCATCGGTAGTGACCACGCGGGTGGGAACAATCAGAAAAGGGCGGCCTTTGGACAGATGACCCTCGTCCAACCACCAACCCAGGACCACCCGAACCTCCTCCGACATAGGAACCAGAACATCCATATCGAGGGAACAGGGGTCCCAATGCGATAAAATGTGGGACACCACCGGGTACATATGAAGGCGAGCCCATGGCACCGTCAACAAGGAAGCCGACATCAGACCCTGAACTCGCAACCACAGGCTCACAGGATGAGAAACCCCCACCAACAGGGAGCGAACAGCAGACATCAGGGACAAAACACGGGGAGGGGGCAGGAACACCATCCCCAACTGAGTCTTGAACAGAGCCCCAATGAATGTCAATTCTTGTGCAGGAACCAGGGAGGATTTCGGCACATTCACTAGGAACCCATGATGCGTCAGGACCTGGCACACCTTCTGGACATGCAACTCCGCCTTAGGAAGAGAAGAAGCAGAAATCAGAATGTCGTCCAGATAAGGAAAAACACTAACCCCCTCCCCATGTAAATGTCCAATAAGAGGAGCCAGAATCTTAGTAAAGACCCGTGGAGCAGAGCAGAGTCAAAAAGGTAATACCTGGAATTGGTAATGACGCCCTTGCACACAAAACCGGAAAAACTTCTGAAACTCCGGATGAAGAGGAACATGAAGGTAAGCATCCCTCAGGTCGATCGAAGCAAGGAAATCCCCCTGAGAGATCAGAGGAAGGATCAAAGGCAGGGAAACCATCTTGAACCCTCGGTGAGGGACGAAAGTATTCACCCACTTCAGGTCCATCACAGGTCGAAGATCCCCCGTGCGCTTGGACACCAGAAAGAGAATGGAGTACACCCCCTTCCCCACTTGGTCGCAGGGCACAGGAATCACCGCCTTTTTGACCACCATGGAAGCTATGCCTTCCAAAAGCGCCAACCGTTTCACCGGATCTCCGGGACAAGGAGTGGCCTTGAAATAGTCTGGGGGCGTCTGGGCAAATCCAATGCGCAACCCCTCCGAAATCACGCGAAGCACCCATCGGTCTGACACAGTCTCGCGCCAAGAGTCCATGAAGCAAGAAAGACGACCCCCAACCGGACCTACACCAGGAGCGATCCAGTCAGGACTTGGAAGCAGGAGCGGAGGAGGCAGAAGCGCCGGAGAACCGGGACTTATCAAAGGAGGGAGCACCCCGGCCACGCCCCCGTCCACGAAAGGGCTGACCAGCCCGGCCCCTCTTCGAGGTACCAAAAGACCGCTGGGAACCAAAAGCACGGAATCTGCCAGGACGGTCAGGAGCAAGCAGTTTACGGTCCTCTGCCGTCTTCTTCACCATGTCGTCAAGAGACGAACCAAAAAGTCTAACCCCAGAGAAAGGGATTTTCATAAGCAAGTTCTTCTGAGCAGCATCAGCTTTCCAGGAACGGAGCCACAACTGACGCCTCGCAGCCACAGAGGATCCGGCCGCAGAAGCAGCAGCCCCCAGCGAATCAAAGGAGACATCCGACAGCAGACGGACCTGCTGCTCCATCATCGCCAGGGTAGAAGAAACATCCTCCCCTTGGTCCAACAACTCCGACAGAGACCGGAAATCCCTGAGCAAGGACTGGATAGTGTAAGAGGAATAGGCCGCCGCCCGGATAGAAAAATTTGCAGCCGCAAAAGTGCGTTTCACAGCACCATCCACCTTACGGTCAACCGGGTCCGCAGGTGAAGAGTCCTCCGAGACAACGGACCCATGTGAAGACATGCTTGCCAACAAAGAGTCAACCTTCACGGAGGCAGGGTATTTCACCGCAAAATCCTGAAGAGGGTACCTCTTACTCAAGAAACGAGGAAAGGAACCTTTGTCCACATCCTTCCATTCATTCTCCAGGACCTTCAAGACCGAGGAATGGAGAGGCAAAGAATCAGGCTCAGGACGATGATATTGTGAAAATAGATCGTCTTCCAGAGGCACCACAGAAGCAGGAAACACCAAGTTTTCGCGAATGTGACCCAGCACCTCCTTCAGGTCGGCACCCTGCACAAAGCGACCTCTGACATCAACCTCCTCCTCATTCTCAGAATCAGCAGGAGCAGCAGCGCCATCAACCCTCGCCTTCTTCGCAGGAGGGACAGGCACCTGACCGCTTAAAGCAGCAGACACAGCAGAATTGATCATCTGCTGCAACATCTCCATCGAAGGAATTTGCACCCCAGAACCAGAAGCCACAGCCAAAGAATCAGGAGCACGAGCATCAGCTGAAACATCCATGACAGACAGCCACGTGAAGCAGTGTAAAACAAACACAGGCAAAAGGCAGAACAGCCCGTTAAAATAATGGCCCGAGGTTGCCAAGCAACCCCACAAACCCCACCTCGACGCATGCTCCAAGAATAAATGCAGCCGGAAACGCTGCGCGCGCACCCACAGCCACAGACTGAGAGCAGAGCCCAGCCGAGCCCTGAATGCGCCCCGAAGGAGCAGAGAGCGAAGAGGCAGCAAACCATGCCGACGCCAACCGGCAGCAGGTAAGAGAACGCCCACGGAAGCCACCGGCCCCCACAGACAATGCCCCCGGCCGCGCAACGTCCGCTCAGCAGGACACGCGGCCGGTAAAGGCAAGTAACAAAACGGCCGACCGGACACAAGGCGTCCCGGCCATACCCAGCCGCAATGAACGCCACGTACGTCCGCTAGGCAGGACACGAGGCACATAGGCAGAAGAAGGGGGAAAAAAAATTAACAAACACGCATTCGGTTACGAACAGAAATACACGCAATAGGGAAACAACACTACTTTCCCCCAACCAGATACCACGGACTAAGGGAACCGCTAAAGCAGGAACCCAGCCCACTCACCTGACCAGCAGGGAACACAGCACTCGGAGAAGTGCAGAAAAAAAGAACAGGCTGAGTTGCTGGTTATGTGTCCCTTTATGGGATTGGTGGAAGCCTCGGGGGCCATATTGGAGGAGGGAGGGGAGACTAGAGCGTGGCTTTTTTAATTTTACTTGGAGTTCTGTGTGGAGCCGGAGGCTCATATGTTGATTACTGTGGCGAGGAAGACAGGACGAGGAGGTAATGGCAGTATTGTTTATATTTCGCTACATTATTTCCACGCCTCCTTTGGTATATATATATTTATACCCCGCGTGCCTGTGACGCTGCTGCTTCCATTCCTTCAATGCACCGGCAGCACCAAGCCCCGCCCCCAACATGAAACACCGGAACTAGAGCAGGGCTCGGTCTAACAAGCTACTTACCATGCAATTTCCCAGAATCCACTGCGCGCCTCGGGGAAACGTTTGACGTCGGAGAGCTGATGGAAATTGCATAAATAACGCCAACACATTCATTATTTTGCTGTCAGAAGTCAACAGTGCTGTACTGATGCCTCAAAGCCGATACATGGTTTCCTGTTCTCTGTAACATGAGATACTTCGGCGAGGGGGGCTGTAATTCACAGTACATTTTCAGCTTTGCGCAGTGGCAGTATCGTAGCCAATGAGGTTTAACCGAGGCGCGATTATTGCTTATTGAAAACTTTACCCAATACCCCGCTGTGGCGACTTGAAATATAGTCGACATTGCAATTTTTGACAGTCTCTAAGGAGACTGAATCATTCGGTGAAAAATAGAATTGTTCGAGATGAATCTGTGAGCGTTTTGATCACAGTTTTAAGATCCTGTTTTACTTTTACATACTTCTAAGCAGATTTCTGTTCTCTGGCAGTATATTCGGGATGGTTATTCAATAAACAACTTTTATTTTTCTTAGTCTTGGTTCCCACGAATCCCTTCTTACCGGGGAGCACCCCAAGGGTCACCAGCACCTCTGGCAGCTAGGGGGGCAGCCCCTACTTCACTGAATGTAAAGCCACTGTCGCAGTAGAGACCATTGTCGTGGCGCAGTGGTGGCCGGTACCATTGGAAATGGCAGGGTTGAAAAAGCCAAGCTGAAATGCACTGAGAGGCAGATTTACAAGCCCCTTGCGTCATTTTTACGCCGCTATTGCATCACTTTTTGTGACTCAGCAACAGCGTAAAAATGCGGCCCATTTACAACGCGACGCATCTAGGGAGATGCGTCACGTTGTAAAGCCCTGCGTCACATTATACCTGCGTCAGATATAATGTATGCAGTGTGGGCGTTCCAGCCCAAAAAAGCGTCGTTGAAGTGACGTAGTGAAATCTACAAGATTTCACTGTGCCTCTTTTAGGACGCCGGCGTAAGAAGTGACGCAGTGCAATGAGGGTAACCCACCCCTGCATTGCTGGAGTTGCGTCATGCTTGCGACACAACTCCAGCAATGTGTGACTTTTGCGTCTACAGATGTGTCAGAATTTCTGATGCCTCTGTCAATCCTTGCATAGTATTGTAAATACGGCGCATCAATAGTGGCGCAAGGGTTTCTAATGGTGGCGAAGGGAAAGTGACGCATCTAAACAGATGCGTCACTTTCTTGTAAATATGCCCCTGAGTGAGCAAGTGAAACATGTGACCTCAACTCTTGAATGGAAAGTCTGGCGAACAAGAGGGATTGTTTCTCCACAAACGGTCCTATTGTGCTGTGTGTAGTCTATTCCCAGTATAGGGAATAAGCAAACAATGCACAGCACTGCATAGGCACGTGTTTGCCACCCATGCTTGTGAATACCATGGAAACACTGCACTTCCTCTCATGCTGTAACACCAACTTCTTGGAGAGCTTATGACAAACATGCATGCACTTGATTATATTTTGATACAATAAAAAATCAGTTGGAGCCGTCCAGAAGGAGGCAATGTTTGATGACAGTACTTCACAACAAGTGCATTACCGCCCTTAGCTTACCTGTAAATAAAGCTCCTGTTCTGCTGGCATTTAGTGGTGGTTTCTGAGCGCCCTGAATTATCAGCTGAATCACAACGCAGCCAATGCACACAGCAGGTCAGCTTCGAAAAACTGAAGAGCGACAGCTGCATTCGGGCAGAGTCCCTACAACATCTAGGTAGATGCGTCACATTGTAAAAATTCGCACATGCCTCTCCTGCTCGGGCAGCCATTTTAGCTTCATGCCCCAATCGCTGTGCTCATTCTCCCCATCCTGTTGATGTTGATGTTTTCACGTTTCCCCTTCTCTTCATGCTGTACTCCCTTTTTTTGTAGATTTATAAAGCGCGAACTAGACCCGAAGGTAGTGGATCGCTTTACGTGAGCAAAAGTTACTTTACACAAGGACTCCTTTCCATGTTCCTCCTCAATATCCCCTCCATCTCTCCCTTCGTTCCTTTACCCCTTACTCTCTCATAACCAAGCCTTCACAACCTACTTTCTCTCTCTTTCCCCCTCCCCTCCTCTGTGCCCCCATTTATTACTCCTTACCCCCTCTGATTCTCTATGCCTCCCCGGAGCTCAGGAGACCTTCCTGCCTCTGGTTTCACCCTGCCCCCGGGGCCTGCTCCCCAGCCCTGTCTCCTGGATGTGTTTTGTTTCCTGCTGTCCCTGTTTGCGGAGTCGGGACGGGACTCCTTTCACAGCAGTTTTTGCCCCAGACCATTCAGATGTCGCGTTATACAATTTTAGTGCAGTGCAGAGTTCAGGATTTACATTTTGTCAGTGCGCTCGTGAGTGTTGGCTCACAGATTTGTGTCTGGAGGTTGGTAGTTTGCCCTGTTGCAAGAACTGCGCCCCAGTGTGTGATCTTGCTTCCTTCCACAATGTACGTGAGTGTGCACAGTGCATACTGGAGTGTGAGACAGTAAACATCTTGCGCTTGTAGCGCATGCACTGGCTCAGGCGGTGCGCAACTGGGCAAAGATGAAAAATGCCTCCCACTTATCACAGCCTGTCACTTAACGGTTGAGCTTGACCCCAGCAGAGAGGCCTCAAGTTGTCCTCCTTGCCTTGTGCCAGTAGCCAAGCCAACCTTTTCCCGCCCCCGCCTCCTGGTCCCTTTAGAAGCTTTTCCTTAAACACCAAGGCCCCGAGGCAGTGCAAAGCAGGATTTAGAAGTCCGAATGCCCTGGAATCAGATGTCCCTATTAGGAATTAAGGAAACAAGAGGAAGTCTATCTGACTGCCAGAAGACACGGCTGTGACGTCATCAGCATGCCCAAAGATTATCTGCAGATGGGGAAGGGCGAAGGTTCGCCTTTCGAAAACAACCTGTTGCAGATTTCATCCTGGGCGGGAGGTCTGGGCCTTGCACACTGCGGGTGGCTACGACAATCCCCCAGTCGTGGAAGTCCTGACATTGTCACGCAAATTTTAAGAAAAGTCACTACTTTTTTTCACGAGGATAAAAGTGAAATGTGTAACAAGTGAGATAAAATATATATATAAGGTTTAATGTAGGCTTGTTGAGTTAAAGTGAAACCAAAGAGTACAGACTAGTGCACGAAACAGCTCCTGTCATCTATGTGACGTCAACACTGTTTTATAATTACTGTCCATCTAGCCATTCATTCATCATTCTCCCACGTTTGTATGACAGTCATCCGCAGATATGTTGCTGCAGACCAATCACCCATCCACGTATCCAAACCTTTCCTCCTCCTTCTCATGTCTCTGTCCATCCATCCAACCATTCACCCATCTATTGCTTGTCGCATTAAGCCAATAATTTTGCAGACTACATGAAGCCATTTTCTTCTAACCAAAGAGAGACAGAAGGCAGACAGAGAATGCCTATAGGCAGAAACCAGGCAACAAGTTAAAAGCTTCCTCAAATTGATATGGATGCTCATATTTTTTGCATTTTTTTTATTAGGTCTCGCTTATCAGTGCAGCCGTGTCTACCTGCTCATACTATTTAAAACAATGAACTCAGAGTGCACTTTGGCTCAGTCAGTCTCTTAAATGATGCTATTGGCTGTTTGGTGTATCAGTCCTCCTTCTACGGACTGCTTCGTGAACCAGGGACTATTTTAAATCTGAAAAAAATGCTTTCCATCATCACACTTTTTTTTACAATCAATTCCTTATTACCCATATTTTATAGAAAACGCAATCCTTTTTCAATGCTTTTTTTGTTTTCCAGTGTTTGCAAAGACATGTCTGGCTTATGCATGTGGTGTGAGACCCTGGCTTAGAGTGAAACTCAGTTTTGGTCATGAAAAACAATGCCCTGCAGTGCAGTGGTATGTGGCATATATACAAGACTTCTTTTTAATGCCACTGCACAGAGTACATGAAAATGCTAAGTTACAATATAGAAATATTTGGTGGGTTGTGAGCACATTTTAGGAGCGTAAAAGTGCGATGATGTCTGTGATGATGTCACGCCCATCACCAATGACAACAAGCATTGACATAGCCAATAGGTCTCACCTTTGGGACCTTATAAGTGCTTAGACATGGAACAGTTGATGTTGTTGCACCGAGGATATTGTGCTGCATAGCTAAATACGTATAAAGTCCCAAAAGCGAGATCTATTGGCTATGCCAATGCTTGTTTAGGACTTGTGCCCTGGACTACTCTTACACCTCCCACACACACAGTAGTAGTCTCACACAACCATCTGCAATCTCTCACCCATCACACAATAGCAGTCACACACTACCAACATTCCTCTCAGACTGTCATACCAGCAACAGCACTCTCACACCCTTAACAGACTAGCCGCCTGATTCATGAAGCAAAATTGCACTCGCAAAGGGCAAGATTCTCAGAATCTTGCCTTTTGCGAGTGCAATTTTGGCATTTGGGATTCACAATCCCAAATGCTAAAATCGCTAATGAGGAATTAGCAAATATGCGAGGATTAGCATTTAAGGAATCTCTATTAGAGATTCCTTAAATGCTATTCATGACACTTGCAAAAATTGCGATTTAGCAAAATTGGGCCGCTATTTACCGAGAGGTCAGACCTCTCGGTAAATAGCAAAAACATAGAAAAATGCTTTTAAAAGCATTTTTCTAAGTTGCATGTTGCACACACACATGTCCTTTGGACATGTGTGTGCGCAACACCTGTTCAAATGTGCATTTTAGGGGTGCTACAGGGTGTCCTTTGGACACCCCTGGCACCCTTAAAATCGCTATCTGATTTGCGAGTAGCAAATTGCTACTCGCAAATAAGGGATACTCCCCATTCATTCCTATGGGCCTTTTGGCCCATAGGAATGAATGGGGAGAAATTCCTTTTTTTGCGAGTAGCAAATTGCTACTCGCAAATAGAGAACATGTAGGAATCGCTATTGATTTAGCAATTCCTACATGAATGCCGTTTTGCGTGTCCTCAATAGCGAGTCGCTATGATTCGCTATTAGGGCCACGCAAAACGGCCCGTACATGAATCAGGCTGCATGAGTCACTCACTGCCATAAGCACTCTAATATCCCTCAGCTGAGTAGCAGTCTCAGACCACCAGCATCACTTTCACTCCCCACGTGGACTAGCAGTCACACAATCCCTTCAGCATTATCAGCCCCTAGCATTGAAGACAATGGGTCTGGCTGACAAGTGATAATGGCTTTTAATTGGTTGGTGAATGTTTATGTGCAGTTCTGTGGATGAACAAATGGGTACATTCAAGAATGTGTCACTTGATGGCTGAATAGATACCAGAGTGGACTGGGTGGATTCCAGACCCCGCCCCTCTGCAGTCTGAACCAGTTATTTCTCTAGGGTGGTTAATAATTTACAGTTTTAATAAAATAAATCCCTTGAATTTTAGATCTGGAGGAGTAACGATTTGCAAACAATGAAGCCAGAATCGCACCTCCTCAATCTGAGACAAAAATGCTGCAAGTTCAACAGAGCAGCTCCGTGAAACGACACACCCGCAGGAAATGCTCTATTGAAACATGACAGTATCGTTTATTTCTCGCTACATTATTTCCACGCCTCCTTTGGTATACATATTTATTGTCCTCCTGCCTGTGACGCTCCTGCTTCCATTCCTCCAATGCACCGGCAGCACCAAGCCCCGCCCCCAACATGAAACACCGGAACTAGAGCAGGGCTCGGTCTGACGAGCTACTTACCATGCAATTTCCCAGAGCCCTCTGCGCGTCGCAGGGAAACGTTTGACGTCGGAGAGCTGATGGAAATTGCATAAGTAACGCCAACACATTCATTATTTTGCTGCCAGAAGTCAACAGTGCTGTACTGATGCCTCAAGGCCAATATATTGTTTCCTGTTCTCTGTAACATGAGGTTCTTTGACGAGGGGGCCTGTAATTCCCAGTATGTTATTTAGCTTTGCGCAGTGGCAGTATCGTAGCCAATGAGGTTTAACCGAGGCGCGATTATTGCTTATTGAAAACTTTACCCAATACCCCGCTGTGGCGACTTGAAATATAGTCGACATTGCAATTTTTGACAGTCTCTAAGGAGACTGACTTATTCGGTTAAAATAGAATCATAATGAGTCGTGTTGTGAGCCTCCATCGATCCGGTTTTACTTACACAAATTTCTAAACAGATTTCTGTTCTCTGGCAGTAATTTCGGGATGTTTATTCAATAAACAACTTTTATTTTTATTAGTCTTAGTTCCATCCTTTGCTCCCCGGATTCTTTCTTACCGTGGAGCACCCCAAGGCTCACCAGCCCCTCTGGCAGCTAGCGGGGCACCCCCTACCTCACTGAATGTAAAGCCCCTGTCGCAGTAGAGACCTTTGTTGTGGCGCAGTGGTGGCCGGTACCATTAAAAATGGCAGGGTGGAAAAAGCCAAGCTGAAATGCAATGAGAGGCAGATTTACAAGCCCCTTGCGTCATTTTTACGCCGCTATTGCATCACTTTTTGTGACAGCACCAGCGTAAAAATGCGCCCTATTTACAACGCGACGCATCTAGGGAGATGCGTCACGTTGTAAAGCCCTGCGTCACATTATACCTGCGTCAGATATAATGTATGCAGGGTGGGCGTTCCAGCCCAAAAAAGCCTTGTTGAAGTGACGTAGTGAACATTAACAAGATTTCACTGCGCCTCTTTTAGGATGCCACTGCGTCAAATTCTTATGCCTGCTTGAAGCAGGTGTAAGGAGTGACGCAGTGCAATGAGGGTAGGCCACCCCTGCATTGCTGGAGTTGCGTCATGCTTGCGACACAACTCCAGCAATGCGTGACTTTTGCGTCTACAGATGTGTCAGAATTTCTGATGCCTCTGTCAATCCTTGCGCCACGGTGCACCGTATTGTAAATACAGCGCATCTATAGTGGCACAAGTGTTTCTAATGGTGGCGAAGGGAAAGTGACGCATCTAAACAGATGCGTCACTTTCTTGTAAATCTGCCCCTGAGTAAGCAAGTGAAACATGTGACCTCAACTGTTGAATGGAAAGTCTGACGAACGAGAGGGATTGTTTCTCCACAAACGGTCCTATTGTGCTGTGTGTAGTCTATTCCCAGTATAGGGAATAAGCAAACAATGCACAGCACTGCATAGGCACGTGTTTGCCACCCATGCTTGTGAATACCATGGAAACACTGCACTTCCTCTCATGCTGTAACACCAACTTCACGGAGAGCTGATGACAAACGTGCATGCACTTAATTATATTTTGATACAATAAAAAATCAGTTGGAGCCGTCCAGAAGGAGGCAATGTTTGATGACAGTACTTCACAATAAGTGCATTACCGCCCTTAGCTTACCTGTAAATAAAGCTCCTGTTCTGCTAGCATTTAGTGGGGGTTTCTGAGCGCCCTGAATTATCAGCTGCATCACAACGCAGCCAATGCACACAGCAGGTCAGCTTCGAAAAACTGAAGAGGGACAGCTGCATTCGGGCAGAGTCCCTACAAAAGAAAAGTTTCTGTGCTTGGAGTCTGAGGAAAGTATTGTTTCGAGTACGTTCCTAATGAGGCTTAAAAGAAAGGGAATCCTATGGAAATTGTTGGACCTAGATTACCCAAGCCTACATATGGTAGCTTGGCACAGTAGTGGTCTACAGCTAACTCCAAGCGTTGGCTAAGTACTTACAAATCTTACCCACAGTAACACAGTGATGAACCACCAAAATAAAGACACAACACCTCTGTTTGGAAAAATACCGTTACCTTTTTATAAAAATAATATGCTCTTCTTGTTATGCTTTTTAGTCAGGGATGAAGTCCATCACATTACACCTTTTACATGAAATACAAATCACACTTCAATATTTTTCCTGTTCAGAATTTAAGAATCAATGGTACATTTAAGGTTTAGGGTTATTCAGGACACAATATGCTTCACTAGAACTTTACAGAAAGGAAAATGCAGCCTGACAGTGCAATATATATTTAAAGATTCATTAGCAGGTACATTACCCCACAGCTCCTAAGCTCTGCTCAACTCACAGAATGACCTGGGTATAGTTCCTCTCTGCATACCCAATCCGCAATGTGGCTAAAGGGAGAGACACAACAATTTTAGCTAGATTCCTCTCACTCTAATTTAAAGGCTCCATTGGCTAACAGGAGATCTTTCCCTCCAATTTATTAAGAAACTACAAGGGTTTCTCCTCTTTACTCCAGTTACTTTTGGGACTCTGAAGTTATTATTAAGCTGAACACAAGCCCGTTTTCTTCACTTAGGCTTCCTGGTGCAGTTCAGTTCAAGTCTCAGTTGTAGCCTCAACCTGTCTTGTATCTTTTCCCTGGTGCTGCTGCCTCCCGTCCCCACACTACCCAGCTTACTTGTAGGCTTCTGGGGGTGATTCGAGGGCTCTCTCCCCTCGCGCTGAAACCTGGCAGCAGACGGCGGTCGAGGAAGGACGAGGACGGCTTCCCTGGCCCCCAGGCACCTCGCAGTGGCGTCCGCTGTGGCGCTTCTGCCTCCTTTGGACGGGGAAAACGGCTACCGGTGCTCCGACGCGATCGGGTCTCCTCAAACGACACTCCTCAGCTGGGCATGCGCGATCGCGCTCACTCTCCTTCCGTTTCTGCGCGCTGGCTCCCAGGGAGGACGCTGCTCCTCACGTCGACGCTGATCTCCTGGGCCTGCCCGATCATAGGCCCCTCCTGCCACACGAGAAGCGTCTGATTGTTGGTCATGCGCGGAAGCGCCGATTTCTTCGCTTTTGACGCGGCCGGTGCCCCCGGGGTCCCGATGCCGATCAAAGCAGCGTCGCTGCTTCCCTCCAGTCACCACTCACTTGGGCTTCACAGGAAGGATGTCCATACACAGCGCCCTCGCTCCACAGGTCACCAGGGTGCCACAGACCCCCCGCGCTCACTACAGCTACTCCACGTCCCCGGTAAGCTTAGCGCTGATTAGGGGTAGTCAGGAATATCTTCAGTCAGGGGTTTCCTGAGTGGATTTATTGGGATTCCAAGTTGTGAGTGGCTGCTTCCTCAAGTAGCTCGATTTCTTTACCAATAGTTGATATTTTGAGAGAGGGATCGGTCAAAGGCTGAAGGGGGAACAATCCTCTGAAGTAACTGTCAGCCTCAGTGACAAACTAGCTGCTCTCAGTGTGTCCACCTCCTCTCACCACTGCCTCACTCCTCTACTCTGGGGTCAGCACAAAATGGCTGCTGGTCACTGGCCTTATATAGGTTGGCCTGAGACCTGCAGAAGTCTCTAGTAGGTTCCAGAAAGTTCCTTAATGCTATCCTATGGACCTGTTCTCCAGTAGTGTCCGTTATGGCAGTTGGTGGACACCATTTTAGGTCTCTGGAGATCCCTTAGGTTTCAAGGGGGGTGACTAGGCCTCACAAGTGATGAGGGAAAAATGGCGTCATCGCCAAGGAACACCTAGCCCCCTGACAGCATAAAAAACCTCCTGATGGACACATGTAAAATAAAAATAGAAAGTCTGGGAGGCTAAGGGGGACAAAAATAAATCATGGTGGTTAGAGTCTTCCCAGAAACAGACAGGTCTAACACGCGTCCCCCCCAGCTGAAAGTGGGGAGAACTACCCAACCCCTTGGGAGTCCTCATCACTAAGGCGGAAATACCTGGATAGACCGTCTGCGTTGGCATGGTCTGCCCCAGGTCGATGTTCCACCCTGAAGTCCATTCCCTGTAGGGAGATGGACCACCTTAGCAACTTGGGATTCTCCCCCTTCATTTGCATCAGCCAACGAAGGGGGCGATGGTCAGTCTGAACTAGGAAGTGCGAACCAAACAGGTATGGTCGCAGCTTCTTCAGAGCCCAAACCACCGCAAAGGCTTCTCTCTCAATTGTACTCCACCTCCTTTCCCTGGGGAGTAGTCTCCTGGACAGGAAGACCACGGGTTGATCCAAGCCCTCATCATTTAGCTGCGATAACACTGCCCCAATGCCATGTTCTGACGCATCTGTTTGGACAATGAATTCTCTAGCAAAATCAGGGGCCTTGAGAATGGGAGCGGAACACAATGCTTGTTTCAAGGTCATGAAGGCTCGCTGGCAAGCCTCCGTCCAGACTACCCGTCGGGGTTGCTTCTTGGAAGTAAGCTCAGTGAGAGGGGCCACGATAGTGCCATACCCCTTCACGAAGCGACGGTAATATCCAGTGAGGCCCAGGAAGGCTCGGACCTCTGTTTGAGTCTTGGGGGGCTCCCAGGCGATGATAGCCTCAATCTTTGCCTGGAGGGGCTGCACCGTCCCTCTGCCCACCAAGTGACCTAGGTACACCACCGACCCCTGTCCGATCTGACACTTGCTGGCCTTGATTGTCAATCCAGCCTGTTGCAGGGCATGCAGAACAGCTTGCAGATGCTGCAAATGGTCCTCCCAGCTGCTACTGAAGACAGCAATGTCGTCCAGGTATGCAGCAGAAAAAGCTTCCATTCCAGAAAGGACCCTGTTCACCAGCCGCTGAAAAGTGGCAGGGGCATTCTTGAGCCCAAAGGGCATCACGCGAAATTGGTAGTGTCCCTCAGGTGTAGAGAAGGCTGACCTTTCCTTCGCCCCCTCTGTAAGGGAAATCTGCCAGTACCCTGAAGTTAGGTCAAAGGTACTTAAGTATTGAGCAGCTCCCAGCCGGTCAATCAGCTCATCCGCCCGTGGGATAGGATGGGCATCAGTTTTGGTTACTGAGTTCAAGCCTCGGTAATCCACACAGAATCTCAATTCCGGTGTGGTGCCTGGTGGGGCAGCCTTTGGTACCAATACCACCGGGCTAGACCAAGGGCTTCCAGAAGGTTCAATCACTCCCAGCTCCAGCATCTTGGCGACTTCACCCTTGATGCTGGCCTTCACCTTGTCCGACAGCCGGTAGATCTTAGACTTCACAGGTGGGCTGTCTCCTGTGTCCACGTCATGGGTACACAGGTGGGTCCTACCCGGGACAAGGGAGAACAGAGAAGAAAATTGCTCCAGGACCTGGCGGCAATCACTCTGCTGTTCAGGAGTTAGGGATGGCGAGAGAATTACTCCCTCCACCGACCCATCCTTTTCTTGGGACGAGAGAAGATCAGGGAGAGGTTCGCTTTCTTCTTCCTCTGCTCCATCGGTTACCATCATCAAGACAACCGCGGGCCTCTCATGATGTGGCTTGAGGCGATTGGCATGCAGCACCCTGTGGGGCTGCCTCGGGGCCTTAAGATCCACCAAGTAGGTGGACTTCCCCTTCTTCTCCAACACCTCAAAGGGGCCTGTCCAACGGTCCTGGAGGGCATTTAGCTCTCCAGGCTCCATCACCCACACCTTCTGTCCAGGCTCCAGTTCCACTGGGTGAGCGTTGTGGTCATACCACTCTTTCATCACCGCTTGGCTGGCCTCCAAGTTGTCTGAAGCTTGCTTCCACAACTTAGCCATTTGGCTCCGGAAGGCCAGCATGTAGCTCACCACGTCCTGGGGAAGTTTTCTGGGAGTCCGTTCCCATCCATCCTTCACCAGGCTGAGAGGTCCCCGTACAGGGTGCCCGTACAAAAGTTCGAAGGGGCTGAAGCCCACTCCCTTTTGTGGCACTTCCCTGTAAGAAAACAAGAGACAGGGTAGGAGGATGTCCCATTTCCTCCGCAGGCTCTCAGGTAGACTCCTGATCATACCTTTCAAGGTTTTGTTAAACCTTTCCACAAGACCATTGGTTTGTGGGTGATAAGGAGTGGTAAACCGATAGGTAACCCCACACTCCTTCCACATAGCCCGCATGTACGCTGAAAGGAAGTTAGTCCCCCTGTCGGACACAACCTCCTTGGGGAAACCCACTCGGGTAAAGATCCCCATCAGGGCCCTTGCCACCACAGGTGCAGTGATGGTCCTCAGAGGTATGGCCTCTGGGTACCGTGTGGCATGGTCCACCAAAACCAGTATGAACCGGTGACCAGCTGAAGTTGGTGGATCCAATGGCCCAACAATGTCGATGCCCACCCTCTCAAAGGGGGTGCTAACGACAGGTAGTGGTTCCAGGGGAGCTTTAAGCTTCACTCCTGTTTTCCCACTAGCTTGGCAGGACACACACGTCCGACAGTATGTGTCAGACGCCACTTTCATTCGAGGCCAATAGAAGTGGGGGACAAGCCGGGCAAAGGTCTTGTCCTGTCCTAGATGTCCTGCCAATGGTATCTCATGAGCCAATTCCAGTAGAAAGGCTCTAAAGCATTGAGGGACCACCAAGGCTCTGGCTGAACCGTGGCCAGGTGCCTTGGGCTCACTGTAGAGGAGTCCATCCTCCCAGTAAATCCGGTAGCTCCCTTCAATGTTCCCTGCTGCCTGGGCGTTGGCCTGTTGCCGCAGCCCCTCGAGAGTAGGACACTCTTTCTGAGCTGCACAGAATTCTTCCCTGGAAGGACCTCCCTCCACATGCCATTCTGTAGGGATGGGTAGGTTCTCCAAGGAAGCAACATTCTCCCCTGTGGACTCCAGATCCACCTCCGCAGGTGGTCCAGCTGTCTCACGAGGCGGAGATGTCGAGGCAGGGTCCTCCGGCCTCTTGTCCTTCTCCTCTCTGGCAGCCGGCTGGGCCATTGTTCCAGGCTCCAGCGTAAGCAACTTTTCCCTTCGGGCAGTGGCTGACCTTGTGCTGACACAAGTCCAGTCAGGGGGTCCCAGCATCGCAGAGTGAGTCTGGTACTCCACCCTCCTCCAAGCATTGTGCTCCATATCATTCCCTAACAGGCAGTCAACAGGCACGGCAGGGCTTACGGCAACTCGAAGTGGACCTGCAACCCCTCCCCACTCAAAGGGAACCTCAGCCACAGGGTAGTGGCCCAATCTGCCGTCAGCCATTACGGCGGGATGGAGTACATCTGGGATGACCTGCTCTGGAGACACCAGCTGACTCCTTACCATAGTCATGCTGGCTCCTGTGTCTCTCAGAGCCTCCCCTCTACGGCCATTGATGGTGACCCACTGCTCATACTTAATAGTATTAGAGGGCAGCTGGGTCTTGGGAACCATCTCCTTATCTCCCAGGGACACTAAAGTGACACCCGCCCGCTCCCCTCCATTAACCAAAGGCATCTCCTCCCCGAGCACTACACTAGTGATTCCCGGGACTTTTCCTCCAGTGGGAGGGGGTGGTCTCTTTGGGCATCTCACATCTCCTTTATAGTGTCCCACACCACCACACTCAAAACAATGAACAACCCTTGGCTGCTGGCTTTGGCCAGGGGTAGGGTTGCGAGGGGGGTTACTCTTGGGGATGAATCCTCTGCCCCTTCCTTGCGAAGTATTTTGTGGCCCTTTAGAGAACTCCCTCTTAGTTTCCCCTCCCTCTTTCTTCTGGGGGGCGCCCTGTCCTTGCTTCTGGGAATTCCCTCCAGTCCCCTTAGTCGACACCCGGGTACTAACCCAGATGTCCGCCTCCTCAGCAAGCTTCCTGGGGCTGGTCAGCTTGCTGTCCACCAGATGCTGTCTAAGCTCAGGAAGACACTTCTCGAGTAGGTGTTCCTTGAGTATGAGGTCATATAGTCCCTCATAGTCCCCTACATCGCTGCCTCTTACCCAACCCTCCAGGGCCTTCCTGGAGTAGTCCAAGAAATCTACCCAGTTTTGTGTGCCCAGCTTGTAGCTGCCCCGGAACTTTTGTCTGTATTTTTCAGGGGTCAACCCAAACTTCTTAAGCAGTGCTGATTTCATAGCCGGATAATAGGTCTGTTCACTCGTGTCAAGGGCCAACAAGGTATCCCTGCCAGTGGGGGGCATGTATTTGTATAACCCACCTCCCCAGTGGACTTCCAGAATCCCATGGGCCCTCAGCGAGACCTCGTAGGCGGCTAACCATTTAGCAATGTCGTCGCTGGGTACATAACAAGCCATAATGTCTTTTGGTAGGTACGGTCTAGGTTCTCGGGTGTTGGTTTGGTTATCGCTGCCACCATTCTCTGCTTTGGGGGTACGTAAGTTTAGGGCTTGCAAATCCATCTCCTTGATGGTCCGCTCATGCTCCAACCTCTTTTCCTCCCTCACCATGTCCATCCTGGCTAGTTCTATTCTCATCCTCCTCTCCTCCCTCCTGTCTTCTAATTCGGCGTCGGTCAGGCCCCTCTCTGACACACTACTGCCCACTCTAGAAGGTGTTCTAGGACCTGTTACAAGGTTCTCCCCTCCCGCCTGGTACAGTGTTGCGGTCTCCAGGACAGTGTCCTTGTCACTCTCTTCAGGATCTACCTCCTCCCCGGAATGAGCCTCTACCCATGCTCGAATACTGGTCAGCAGCTCAACTTTTCTGGCGCCTTTCTTGAAGAACACCCCCTGCTGCTGACACCATTCTTTCAATTGGTTCACAGTATAATTGTCTAGCTCTTCCACATTTATCTCCATTCTTATTTGAAGTAATAAATGCTATACAGGAGAAATCCACAGAGTGACCTGAGGTCAACCTCCACCCACCGCCAGAAGTCAATTTAGAAAAACCAAAAATGTAAATTAGGAGGGCCGCAGGGAGAAAACTCCAGGTGGGGTCTCGTGGTTGGCACTGTGTTACTAATAAGCAAGTGTAAGTACAGATCCGCTATCCCACCGCTGAAACACCAATTATGTTGGACCTAGATTACCCAAGCCTACATATGGTAGCTTGGCACAGTAGTGGTCTACAGCTAACTCCAAGCGTTGGCTAAGTACTTACAAATCTTACCCACAGTAACACAGTGATGAACCACCAAAATAAAGACACAACACCTCTGTTTGGAAAAATACCGTTACCTTTTTATAAAAATAATATGCTCTTCTTGTTATGCTTTTTAGTCAGGGATGAAGTCCATCACATTACACCTTTTACATGAAATACAAATCACACTTCAATATTTTTCCTGTTCAGAATTTAAGAATCAATGGTACATTTAAGGTTTAGGGTTATTCAGGACACAATATGCTTCACTAGAACTTTACAGAAAGGAAAATGCAGCCTGACAGTGCAATATATATTTAAAGATTCATTAGCAGGTACATTACCCCACAGCTCCTAAGCTCTGCTCAACTCACAGAATGACCTGGGTATAGTTCCTCTCTGCATACCCAATCCGCAATGTGGCTAAAGGGAGAGACACAACAATTTTAGCTAGATTCCTCTCACTCTAATTTAAAGGCTCCATTGGCTAACAGGAGATCTTTCCCTCCAATTTATTAAGAAACTACAAGGGTTTCTCCTCTTTACTCCAGTTACTTTTGGGACTCTGAAGTTATTATTAAGCTGAACACAAGCCCGTTTTCTTCACTTAGGCTTCCTGGTGCAGTTCAGTTCAAGTCTCAGTTGTAGCCTCAACCTGTCTTGTATCTTTTCCCTGGTGCTGCTGCCTCCCGTCCCCACACTACCCAGCTTACTTGTAGGCTTCTGGGGGTGATTCGAGGGCTCTCTCCCCTCGCGCTGAAACCTGGCAGCAGACGGCGGTCGAGGAAGGACGAGGACGGCTTCCCTGGCCCCCAGGCACCTCGCAGTGGCGTCCGCTGTGGCGCTTCTGCCTCCTTTGGACGGGGAAAACGGCTACCGGTGCTCCGACGCGATCGGGTCTCCTCAAACGACACTCCTCAGCTGGGCATGCGCGATCGCGCTCACTCTCCTTCCGTTTCTGCGCGCTGGCTCCCAGGGAGGACGCTGCTCCTCACGTCGACGCTGATCTCCTGGGCCTGCCCGATCATAGGCCCCTCCTGCCACACGAGAAGCGTCTGATTGTTGGTCATGCGCGGAAGCGCCGATTTCTTCGCTTTTGACGCGGCCGGTGCCCCCGGGGTCCCGATGCCGATCAAAGCAGCGTCGCTGCTTCCCTCCAGTCACCACTCACTTGGGCTTCACAGGAAGGATGTCCATACACAGCGCCTTCGCTCCACAGGTCACCAGGGTGCCACAGACCCCCCGCGCTCACTACAGCTACTCCACGTCCCCGGTAAGCTTAGCGCTGATTAGGGGTAGTCAGGAATATCTTCAGTCAGGGGTTTCCTGAGTGGATTTATTGGGATTCCAAGTTGTGAGTGGCTGCTTCCTCAAGTAGCTCGATTTCTTTACCAATAGTTGATATTTTGAGAGAGGGATCGGTCAAAGGCTGAAGGGGGAACAATCCTCTGAAGTAACTGTCAGCCTCAGTGACAAACTAGCTGCTCTCAGTGTGTCCACCTCCTCTCACCACTGCCTCACTCCTCTACTCTGGGGTCAGCACAAAATGGCTGCTGGTCACTGGCCTTATATAGGTTGGCCTGAGACCTGCAGAAGTCTCTAGTAGGTTCCAGAAAGTTCCTTAATGCTATCCTATGGACCTGTTCTCCAGTAGTGTCCGTTATGGCAGTTGGTGGACACCATTTTAGGTCTCTGGAGATCCCTTAGGTTTCAAGGGGGGTGACTAGGCCTCACAAGTGATGAGGGAAAAATGGCGTCATCGCCAAGGAACACCTAGCCCCCTGACAGCATAAAAAACCTCCTGATGGACACATGTAAAATAAAAATAGAAAGTCTGGGAGGCTAAGGGGGACAAAAATAAATCATGGTGGTTAGAGTCTTCCCAGAAACAGACAGGTCTAACAGAAATAATTTGGTAACATTGGAAAACATGTGTGTTATTATTAACACACTGACAGTACACACACTGGTGGGTGGCAGTGGCTTGTACTCCTCACTGGTCTTGAGTGTTGCAGCACTGCAGACAGCGTGACAAGCATCAGTGACCATGCAAGGCAGCAGGCTCAGACAGGAGCCAACCCCCACCGGCAATCATTTCGGTTTGCAGCTTGCTTTTAGTCCAGGCTGCCGGGTGTCCTCATTGCGTTCCGTCTGTCCGGCGGCCGCTGCGACCGGTCACAGTCATGGTCATTCATGACTCTGTGACAAATTCTCTCTCTTTTCCCCCTCCCCCACCTCCTCTGTGCCCCCATCTATTACTCCTTACCCCCTCTGATTCTCTATGCCTCCCCGGAGCTCAGGAGACCTGCCTGCCTCTGGTTTCACCCTGCCCCCGGGGCCTGCTTCCCAGCCCTGTCTCCTGGATGTGTTTTGTTTCCTGCTGTCTCTGTTTGTGGAGTCGGGACGGGACTCCTTTCACAGCAGTTTTTGCCCCAGGCCATTCAGATGTCACGTCATACAATTTTAGTGCAGTGCAGAGTTCAGGATTTACATTTTGTCAGTGCGCTCGTGAGTGTTGGCTCACAGATTTGTGTCAGGAGGTTGGTAGTTTGCCCTGTGGCAAGAACTGTGCCCCAGTGTGTGATCTTGCTCCCTTCCAGAATGTACGTGAGTGTGCACAGTGCATACTGGAGTGTGAGACAGTAAACATCTTGCGCTCGTAGCGCATGCGCTGGCTCAGGCGGTGCGCAACTGGGCAAAGATGAACAATGCCTCCCACTTATCACAGCCTGTCACTTAACGGTTGAGCTTGACCCCAGCAGAGAGGCCTCAAGTTGTCCTCCTTGCCTTGTGCCAGTAGCCGAGCCAACCTTTTCCCGCCCTTGCCTCCTGGTCCCTATAGAAGCTTTTCCTTAAACACCAAGGCCCCGAGGCAGTGCAAAGCAGGATTTAGAAGTCTGAATGCCCTGGAATCAGATGTCCCTATTAGGAATTAAGGAAACAAGAGGAAGTCTATCTGACTGCCAGAAGACACGGCCGTGAAGTCATCAGCATGCCCAAAGATTATCTGCAGATGGGGAATGGCGAAGGTTCGCCTTTCGAAAACAACCTGTTGCAGCATTCATCCTGGGCCGGAGGTTTGGGCCTTGCACACTGCTGGTGGCTACGACAATCCCCCAGTCGTGGAAGTCGTGACATTGTCACGCAAACTTTAAGAAAAGTCACTACTTTTTTTCTCAAGGATAAAAGTGAAATGTGTAACAAGTGAGATAAAATATATATATGAGGTTTAATGTAGGTTTGTTGAGTTAAAGTGAAACCAAAGAGTACAGACTAGTGCACGAAACAGCTCCTGTCATCTATGTGACGTCAACACTGTTTTATAATTACTGTCCATCTAGCCATTCATTCATCATTCACCCACGTTTGTATGACAGTCATCCGCAGATATGTTGCTGCAGACCAATCACCCATCCACGTATGCAAACCTTTCCTCCCCCTTCTCATGTCTCTGTCCATCCATCCAACCATTCAACCATCTATTGCTTGTCGCATTAAGCCAATAATTTTGCAGACTACATGAAGCCACTTTCTTCTAACCAAAGAGAGACAGAAGGCAGACAGAGAATGCCTATAGGCAGAAATCATGCAACAAGTTAAAAGCTTCCTCAAATAGATATGGATGCTCATATTTTTTGCATTTTTTTTATTAGGTCTCGCTTATCAGTGCAGCCATGTCAACCTGCTCTTACTATTTAAAAAAATTAACTCAGAGTGCACTTTGGGCCAGTCAGTCTCTTAAATGATGCTATTGGCTGTTTGGTCTATCAGTCCTCCTTCTACGGAGTGCTTCGTGAACCAGGGACTATTTTAAATCTGAAAAAAATGCTTTCCATCATCACACTTTTTTTTACAATCAATTCCTTATTACCCATATTTTATATAAAATGCAATCCTTTTTTAATGCTTTTTTTGTTTTCCAGTGTTTGCAAAGACATGTCTGGCTTATGCATGTGGTGTGAGACCCTGGCTTAGAGTGAAACTCAGTTATGGTCATGAAAAACAATGCCCTGCAGTGCAGTGGTATGTAGCATATATACAAGACTTCTTTTTAACCCCTTCGGCGCTTGTGACGGAACCGTTCCGTCACGAGCCTCGGGTGAGCTGTGCTAGTGACGGAACGGTTCCGTCACGGCCCGCTCGACGAGCCTGCGCGATGCTGATTTCGCGCCTGCGCGGCGCGTTCTATTGAGCGGGCGCGTTCGTGACGGAATGGTTCCGTCACTAGCACAGCTCACCCGAGGCGCGTGACGGAGCGGTTCCGTCACAAGCGCAGGTGAGCCGTGCGGCCCCCCCACCCCCTAGCACTACATCGGAATTCCCGCCGCAGTGAAGGCGCCACTGCACAGAGTACATGAAAATGCTAAGTTACAATATAGAAATATTTGGTGGGTTGTGAGCACATTTTAGGAGCGTAAAAACGCGATGATGTCTGTGATGATGTCACGCCCATCACCAATGACAACAAGCATTGGCATAGCCAATAGGTCTCGCCTTTGGGACCTTATAAGTGCTTAGACATGGAACAGTTGATGTTGTTGCACCAAGGATATTGTGCTGCATAGCTAAATACTTATTAGGTCCCAAAAGCGAGACCTATTGGCAAAATGCCAATGCTTGTTTAGGACTTGTGCCCTGGACTACTCTTACACCTCCCTCACACACAGTAGTAGTCTCACACAACCATCTGCACCCTCTCACCCATCACACAATAGCAGTCACCCCCTACCAACATTCCTCTCAGACTGTCATACCAGCAACAGCACTCTCACACCCTTAACAGACTAGGAGTCACTCACTGCCATAAGCACTCTAATATCCCTTAGCTGAGTAGCAGTCTGACCACCAGCATCACTTTCACTCCCCTCGTAGACTAGCAGTCACACAATCCCTTCAGCATTATCAGCCCCTAGCATTGAAGACAATGGGTCTGGCTGATAAGTGATGATGGCTTTTCATTGGCTGGTGAATGTTTATGTGCAGTTCTGTGGATGAACAAATGGGTACATTCAAGAATGTGTCACTTGATGGCTGAATAGATACCAGAGTGGACTGGGTGGATTCCAGACCCCGCCCCTCTGCAGTCTGAACCAGTTATTTCTCTAGGGTGGTTAATAATTTACAGTTTTAATAAAAATAAATCCCTTGAATTTTAGATCTGGAGGAGTAACGATTTGCAAACAATGAAGCCACAATTGCATCTCTTCAATCTGAGACTGAAATGCTGCAAGTTCAACAGTGTAGCTCCGTGAAACGTCACACCCGCAGTAAAGGCTCTATTGAAACATGACAGTATCGTTTATATCTCGTTACATTATTTCCACGCCTCCTTTGGTATACATATTTATTGTACTCCTGCCTGTGACGCTCCTGCTTCCATTCCTCCAATGCACGGGCAGCACCAAGCCCCGCCCCCCAACATGAAACACCGGAACTAGAGCAGGGCTCGGTCTAACAAGCTACTTACCATGCAATTTCCCAGAATCCTCTGCGCACCTCCAGGAAAAGTTTGACGTCGGAGAGCTGATGGAAATTGCATAAATAACGCCAACACATTCATTATTTTGCTGCCAGAAGTCAACAGTGCTGTACTGATGCCTCAAGGACGATACACGGTTTCCTGTTCTCTGTAACATGAGGTTCTTTGACGAGGGGCCCTGTAATTCACAGATTATTATTTAGCTTTGCGCAGTGGCAGTATCGTAGCCAATGAGGTTTAACCGAGGCGCGATTATTGCTTATTGAAAACTTTACCCAATACCCCGCTGTGGCGACTTGAAATATAGTCGACATTGCAATTTTTGACAGTCTCTAAGGAGACTGAATCATTCAGTGAAAAAAAAATGTCTGTGTGCGTGCTTCGTTCAGAAGTATATAGTCTGTATTACTTTTAGATACTTCTAAACAGTTTTTTGCTCTCTTGCAGTAATTTCGGGATGGATATTCAATAAACAACTTTTATTTTTATTAGTCTTAGTTTCCACCTTTGCTCCCCGGATCCCTTCTTACCGTGGAGCACCCCAAGGCTCACCAGCACCTCTGGCAGCTAGGGGGGCACCCCCTAACTCACTGAATGTAAAGCCCCTGTCGCATTAGAGACCATTGTTGTGGCGCAGTGGTGGCCGGTACCATTGAAAATGGCAGGGTGGAAAAAGCCAAGCTGAAATGCACTGAGAGGCAGGTTTACAAGCCCCTTGCGTCATTTTTACGCCGCTATTGCATCACTTTTTGTGACTCAGCAACGGCGTAAGATGCGTCACGTTGTAAAAGCCCTGCGTCACATTATACCTGCGTCAGATATAATGTATGCTGGGTGGGCGTCCCAGCCCAATAAAGCCTCGTTGAAGTGACGTAGTAAAATCTATAAGATTTCACTGCGCCTCTTTTAGGAGGCCACTGCGTCAAATTCTTATGCCTGCTTGAAGCAGGCGTAAGGAGTGACGCAGGGCATTGATGGTAACCCACCCCTGCATTGCTGGAGTTGCGTCATGCTTGCAACACAACTCCAGCAATGCGTGACTTTTGCGTCTACAGATGTGTCCGAATTTCTGATGCCTCTGTCAATCCTTGCGCCACGGTGCGCCGTATTGTAAATACAGCACATCCATAGTGGCGCAAGGGTTTCTAATGGTGGTGAAGGGAAAGTGACGCATCTAAACAGATGCGTCACTTTCTGGTAAATCTGCCCCTGAGTGAGCAAGTGAAACATGTGACCTCAACTCTTGAATGGAAAGTCTGGCGAACGAGAGGGATTGTTTCTCCACAAACGGTCCTATTGTGCTGTGTGTAGTCTATTCCCAGTATAGGGAATAAGCAAACAATGCACAGCACTGCATAGGCACGTGTTTGCCACCCATGCTTGTGAATACCATGGAAACACTGCACTTCCTCTCATGCTGTAACACCAACTTCACGGAGAGCTGATGACAAACGTGCATGCACTTAATTATATTTTGATACAATAAAAAATCAGTTGGAGCCGTCCAGAAGGAGGCAATGTTTGATGACAGTACTTCACAATAAGTGCATTACCGCCCTTAGCTTACCTGTAAATAAAGCTCCTGTTCTGCTGGCATTTAGTGGGGGTTTCTGAGCGCCCTGAATGATCAGCTGCATCACAACGCAGCTAATGCACACAGCAGGTCAGCTTCGAAAAACTGAAGAGCGACAACTGCATTCGGGCAGAGTCCCTACAAAAAAAAAGTTTCTGTGCTCGGAGTCTGAGGAAAGTATTGTTTCTAGTACGTTCCTAATGAGGCTTAAAAGAAAGGGGATCCTATGGAAATAGTTTGGTAACTTTGGAAAAAATGTGTGTTATTGTTAACACACTGACAGTACACAGACGGGTGGGTGGCAGTGGCTTGTACTCCTTACTGGTCTTGAGTGTTGCAGCACTGCAGACAGCGTGACAAGCATCAGTGACCATGCAAGGCAGCAGGCTCAGACAGGAGCCAACCCCCACCGGCAATCATTTCGGTTTGCCGCTCGCTTTTAGTCCAGGCTGCCGGGTGTCCTCATTGCGTTCCGTCTGTCCGGCGGCCGCTGCGACCGGTCACAGTCATGGTCATTCATGACTCCGTGACAAATCAATCCCTGGTCCTGGGCTCAGCAATAATACACAGCGGTGAGGGCGGCCTGGTGTGAGCTTCAAGATTGCGGCAAGTGCCACAGCCTGCAAACCAGTAGCCTGCCGCCTTTCTCACAAAGTCCCCGCTCTGGCAGCCATTGGACACTAGAATCAACAAAAAACTTGACGGTCTGCAATTAAGCTGAGTCTTAGATGTTCTCACCGGAAATAGTCAGAACTGGACATGCCCTGAGCCAGTCTCACAGTAGTCAAGAGACACTAGTAATGTAAACAAAGTCCTATCAGCCCACCCTCGTGGCGGAGCATCATCATTTAGGATATATGAAACCTGGCTGTTGTCTCCGTGCCTTGATGTATTGGCGGGATGACATGTGCCAAAGGTTCAATGAGTGATAGTGTCCTCGCTCCTGGCGGTGCTGGTACAGTGCAGTGCCGTGAATGTAGTGAGTGATATTAAAATGACTATCGAGGCAAAAAAATATTTTATTAGGTATTCACCTAGACGTCAGGTTAAAACGAGTGAGAGAACAGTGTGAAAAAATCACTGTATTCTTTGCTGATTGGTCAAACAGGCCAACATGTTTCTGCCTATGGTGAAAATTCCACCGGCATTCTTCAGGGCCAAAGCTGTAATACTACTACTGCAAAGTTATACTCAAACTTGAAGTGCAAAGTAAATTAAAGTGAAAAATAGTATAATAACTGGTATCGTCAATTAGACGATCCTACCGTATCCTTGTAAATTCTATAGTAAGTGGAGGATACCGTCCCTGTAAAAGAAGAGAAACAGAGAAACACACCCACTCAATATTCTGTTGATGTGCATGTTCAATTCCAGGAAACATAGGGGTCCTGGATCAAATCATTAAGTGAGAATCAGAAAGACTCAGCTCGGCCAGTCTTTGATTAACTGGCCAGTAATATAAAAATATCAAAATATCGGTTGCCCAAAGGGTCAATCAACATCTTATGATTACAGAGAATTAATCAACAAATTGACTTACTCAGCAAGTTGTGGGAGTATAGCCTCACCTCACTCGGCAACGACTCAGAGTGATGAGGCCCCGCTCTGTGCACAGAAATAAATATGAAAGGCACATTTGAGAAACCTCATAAGTGTCTTATACCACTGGTATTTACTACTATGTGCATATAACTTGTTCGTAATCTGCCCGCAATAATCACTTCGGACATTGGACACTACCTCATGACTTCAGGCTGTGTGACTCTCAGAGCTGCACGGCGCTGTAGGAAATAATAGATACATTGTAGTGAGCCTGCCAGCTCCGTAGCTTAGCTGTGCAGCGAGTGCCCCAAGTCTGCGGGAGCAGCGCACACAGGCCATGGTCGGCACGCTGCCAGCTGCCACACATTCAGGGACTCATTTATGAAAAGTGACGCATCGCAGTGAGAAAACGTGTCACTTTTCATTGCGACACCAATGATGCGTCATATTTACAGTATGGCGCATCATGTCGCAAGGAGTTACAGATGTGTCAGTATTTCTGACGTACCTGTAGGCGCAAAAATGACGCATTGCTGGATGAGTCACAAAAGTGAAGCAACTCCAGCAATGGGTCATTACACATGGGCAAGTCCCATATGAAATGTGCCTGCATCAGATATTGACGCATTTGCGTCCTAAAAGTGTCACAGTGAAATCTTATAGATTTCATGGCATCACTTCTACGACCCTTTCTTGCGTCGGAATGCCCCTCCTGCATACATTATACCTGGCGCAGGTATAATGTGGCGCAGGGGTTTACAAAGTGATGCATCTAGGTAGATGCATCACTTTGTAAATATGGTGCAACAAGGATAATTTATTACGCCACTGGTGAGTCACAAATAGTGACGCACCGGCGGCGCAAAAGTGATGCAAGGGCTCATAAATAAGCCCCTCAGTTTGCAGCGCTTTAATGACAGCTGACACATGCATATGCGTGACAATGCATTTCAGTGCGGTGAATCGGTGCACCACCCTGAAATGCGTTAGTCTAACACCTGATGTGTAGTTCTTGGCAGGACAATACATAATAGCAAGCTTTCCAGCCCTGTAGGTTAGCTGTGCAGTGAGTGCCCCAAACCTGCAGGAGCAGCGCGCACAGGGCATGGGCGACACGCTGCTAGCTGCCATTCACTCAATTTACAAAACACACAAGATGATGGACGGAATGTTGCACAATGGCAAAACATTCACCCCCAGTCACAGATCTGGGTTTAATCCATAGTTATTTTGCTCACCAAGCCACCCCAGTTCAAACATGGCCATAAGCAAATCAGTCTTGACCCTGTGCCTCGTGGGAACAGTCCAGCCCGAACTGCCAAGCCATGTCTTCCCTGGACCGGAATCAAGCATCCCAGGACCGGTTTCTGGCTATCAGCCGTCTTCAGCCAGGATAGCTTGACTCTAGTGGCATACTGAGCACGGGACCCACGTCTGGGCATACCCTTCCCACATGTTTTGCCATTGTGCAACATTCCATTCATCATCTTGTGTGTTTTGCTACTCACTCAGTTAGCAGCGCTTTAGTGACAGCTGAGACACATGCATATGCATTTCAGTGCGGTGATGCAGAGCACCACACTGAAATGCGTTAGTGTTAGTCTAATGCCTGATACGTGGTACTTGAAAGCAAAGAACACACAATTGATGGACGGAATGCAGATCTTATCCAAACATTCACCCCCCGTCAAGAGATCCGGGTTAACACCATCCTTTCTTTTGCTCACTATACTACCCGAGTTTAGACCAGGCCATATGCAAATCAGTCTTGACCCTGTGCCTCATGGTAATAGTCCAGCCCGAACTGCCAAGCCAGCCAGGTCCTCTCTCGACTGGAAACAAGCATTGTAGGACCAATACAGAGATTCACTCTACTCAGCTAGGAAAGCTTGAATCCAGTGGCACAGGAAGCCACGTCTGGGCTTACCCGGAGCACTTAGGGCAAGCAAGCAAAAGACACAGGGGCATATTACCAAGCAATAGCGATAATTATCGCTATTGCTTGGTTAGAGACAAAAATGTACCGCTGAGCTGCGGCGATTTTTATCGCAGATAAACCTTGGTATTACCAAGGTTTATTGCAAATGCGATAAAAATCGGCCGCAATGCATGAATATCGCTGAAAAGTCAGCGATATTCATGGATTATCGAGCTAATGCTCTTAGCCATGTTATCCACCTCCCGTTGGATAACATGGCTAAGAACTGCTCAGGGCAGGTGTTAGCTTTTGGAGATATTCGCGCTTAGCGCGAATATCTCCAAAAGTTGGTAATAGGAGATAGCGATGTTAGCAACTGTTTTCAGTCGCTAACATCTTGGCACGCCCACTTTGCATGTCATTAGTGATAAATATCACTGACATGCAAAGTGGGGCCCAAGATGGTCGCTATCTCCTACTAGCTGTCGCTAACTGGTGTTAGCGACAGCTAGGTAATAGGGAGATATTTTATCTCCACTTTATTGGCTTTTAAAGCCAAAAAAGCGGATATAAACCCCCTTGATAATATGCCCCACACATTGATTGACGGAATGCAGAACAAATCCAAACATTCACCCCAGTCAAGATATGTGGGTTAAATTCATCCTTCTTTTGCCACCCTAGTTTAGACCTTGCCATAGGCAAATCAGTCTTGTTCCTGTGCCTCATGGGAACAGTTGTGCCCGAAATGCCAAGCCAGGTCCTCTAGGACGTGATGTGAAAATCTGAGGAGAACTAGCCTCTCCTGGGAGTGTTCTAGAGGGTGCTAACAGCTGATTGGCTGTATCCCAACATGTGGTCCTTTTTTTAAAAGGACATTGATAGGCTACTGATTAGATGGCCTTGGGTCATTATAGCCTATTAATGATTTAAGGAACTCCCATCTTGACGACGGGGAATTATTCAGGCTTGTGAATCTATGAAAGATACCCCGATACTGGATAAGAAAATACGTTACTTACCTGTAATTACGGTTATCCGGTATTGGTATCTTTCATAGATTGACATGTACTCTTTCCCTTCCACAGGTCTTAGAAGGGCGGAAAAGGCCTTACTTGTCTGACATGATGTCTAGAATTTGCTGAGTAGAAGAAAAACCTGAGTAGCACTCGGGAAGACTCCCTTCCACACAACATGCAGTTAATCTTAGAAACTTTCGGTGCTTTGGGTGGATTGGGATATGTCGGGGAGCCATAAACGCCTGCTGAAAGTATCAACCTTACAAGGTCCTTCCACTGCAGCTTGCTGATTGAGCCATTGTTATATCCTGCTCTTCCTCTCTCTTTGTGCTCTTCCTCTCTCTTTGTCCCTCCTTAGTGTTAGTGTCTGCTTGTCTATGTCATGTCTCTGTGATGTCATCCAGGATTCTACCTGTTGCTGTTCAAGGGATTTATCAGTTACCTGGAGGCTGAGCAGGAAGTTATCTGCTCCTGGTGGGGTTTCTTACCATATTACATTCCTACCTGAATGCTGTACCTTCTATCTAATATCAAGAATAAATATACTACATGTACATTACAACAAGGACCCTTCATCTTTATTTTACTGAATTTAACAGCCATGTAAAAGTAATTGATGTATGGGTCATTGTTTAATAAATGTATCGTAATGTGTTGTACATCTCGGTACAGCAACAGCGTAGAAATTCTATTCATAAAATGTGTATAAAAATCTCTGGTTTTGGGGGTGAGTTATGATTACATTACCGTTCTACTGAGGACTGTCTCCATTTTGTGTGAGACTTTTCCTTTTCAACTAGAAATGCTTTTGTTTTTAATTAAATGATTTTAACAGTTATATTTTCCTTTCCTGTAGGGATGCTGGCCATTTTTCTTCTGATTTTGCTGTTCATTTGGAACTCCAAATAATTCTGCTTTCTGGTTACTTATTCTGTATTTGTGTCTTTGATGACATTTAAATTTTTTTCTGTATTGCCTGATTTTTACATTTTGTAATAAAACCCTTAACATTTTCCCTGATCTACAACTCAGTTATTGAGTGGTCCCAGGTAGTTATTTATTACTCTACTAAACTGACGTTGGGCCTGATTTTGTGGAGAGGGGCGTCTCTTATCGCTAGATCGAGGGTGATGAAGCGGAACCTCTAAGGTACATTTTGAGGTGATCTGAATTTTGGGGATTCAGGGTTCTGCTTCCACAATGGTTCCAGTAGTGATGGTATTCACACTTGTGATTGATTGCTAACACAGCTGTAACAATGAACAGGTTCAGATTTTAAGGTTTTGTTAGAGCAGAGATTTGGCAATCATTGTGAAGGGGGTGAGGAGGAATATTTACCCCTCAGGCAAGTCTTTCAAACAGGCATCCATGTCCAAAGCCTCCAGATCCAGTTGCCAGCATAAAAATAGTGGCAGCCGAGTGCTCAGGTGAGACTCAGAAAGATGGAAGGGTAATCTGGTATTGTCTGGAGTTCCCATCAATGCTGCTGTCTTGTTTCCTGGGAGATGATCCTGTAATGTAGGCTTACCATATAATCCCATAATCTTTTCACTTACACAAGAGGTTTTGCATTCCCTAGTTGTGGATGTACCCCAGTTATGGATGTACCACTGCACTGTTAGGATCTCCATGCGGTTAACAGTTGAACAGCTTGCTTTACAAATCACTGTAGTCCATTATGGTCTGCAGAAATCTCTAAACAATGTATGTGCAAAGATGGCTCCTTCTTGGACCATCTTCCTCCAAATGTGAATTGGCAATGCCTCAACCTCCCTTGTGCCAGGATGGCACCAGACCCCAAGACTAGATCAGGGAATGGGGTTAAAATGCCTCTCCCTCTGACAGCATCCTTATGGTCCTAGATCCAATGGAATCATCTCAGAATAAGTCAGGCCTTTCCTCGCAAGACACATTTTGACTCTTTGAAGGGCGGATCGTGTAGTGGAGGTGGGAATACAGCATGGATGGTGGAGGCTAAAAAAGACACCCAACCATCTAGGCCAAGCAAGTAAGGGGAAAGAGATCTGACTCATGCTGGTGTGATTTCTTTCTCTATACTGGAAATCTTAGCCTGAGAATGTTGGCGAACAGAGAGATCTGTATCTCCCCTGAAACATAGAAGCACTGTGTGGGCTAATCATAGATTCTTCATTACTGAGAAGAAACCCTGGAATCTGCAAGTGATATACAGACACATGAGATTAAAGCAGCAAAATTGATCAATCCAGTGCCAAGAATAAAGTATTGTTTTGGTAGACAATCATCTTGGTTCCCTTAAGTCTGAGAACAGTGGTCACTGACCTTCGCCATTTTGTAAAGCACCAAAAATACAAACAATAGGCTGAAAAGGAGAGATGTAACCGGATGAATTCTTGCTCACCTTTCGATCTCCATTAATATGCGGTGTTGATGCCAAAGGTGAGAAGAGCCCTCTGAAGACTTAAGCGTGGCATCCAGTAACCTGGGAGGTGGGAATATCATGTGTGTACTATTGTGTGCATCTTGAAAAGACAGTTGTTTACAGAGCAGTTGATTGCTCTGATACTTATAGCACAGCAACTTGTTGTTTTTATTGTGAACAAATAAAATTGTTCTCAGACAACCTGATGGGGAGAAAATGTGAGCCGGTGCCCATGTGTGCAGAAGACCCATCAATGCTTGGCCGTGGGAGCGAATGATGATACGAAGACGCATACGCTCTACTTGAAATGCCTACCGGCTAGACGACCGATTGATCTGCTGGTTTGTCACCATGAGTTAATGGTTAGAGGATGGAACTCTTACCTTTGAAGAATGTCTCTGCCTGGGCCTTGGGATACTCATGCATGAAGACATTTTCCACTGTGTGCAAAGAACTGGGACCTACATTAAAGATGTCTCAACTGAAATCCCTGGAACCCAGAGTTGATAGGTAATAGCTGGTGCAGTGGCCCCTACATCTCTAATGGAATAAAATGTGACGGCCCACTACTCTTTTCAGAAATGTCTCTTCCTAGTCAAGTATGCAAAAGTGGCGACACTCTTTCCCATGCCTTCAATTGAATGATTGCCATATAATAATCCTTTCACATCAGTCCCTGCTCCTGTAAAGGCTATGAATTAGAGTGTCTCATCTTTTTTTTATGGAGGAAACCTTTGCACGTGTGATTTGCTCGCTTCTATCCCCAGCAGTGACTGCGATATGTATTGCTTTGACAGCTGCTGAACATCCAAAAGAGACGCTGCAGCTCAGTCCTGGGCAGTGACATAAGTCGGTCTTGTCTATGTTGCTCTTTTCTGGTTTATCTAATGTGCACGTTTGGTGCTCCTTGGTGAATGCCCAAGTGTTAGAAATGAGGTCTCTGGTTTGGAGTGTTTTGCACCCTGTCCAAGTAGTGACCCTCACTCTAGTCAGGGTAGGTAAGTTACACCCTCAGAATAACTTGTGCTCTCCCCCTTGGTAGTTTGACCATAGCAGTAATGCTTATTGTCAGAGGAAAGGTCTAAAGCAGTGTTTCCCAAACTGGGGTCCGCGGACCCCCAGGGGTCCGTGACACATTTCTAGGGGGTCCGTAGGCAGCAGTTTTAAAAGCACAGAAAACTTTCTTGTATAATTAGCTGCTTTCCAGCAACAATAAAAGTGTCAAGATAATGCCAGTGATTAATGTACCTGCTTGAGAGTGAGGAGAGTTTTATTCAGTGGCAGCTTTGACTTAACTAATGTAACACAAAGGTTTAATGTGCCTACTGCAAAGAACGTGTAACATGCATTTCATTTTCAAAAGCAGTATTTTATGTGCATAGGTTCGTGGTTACTGCTTTTGTCACAGAGATTATTTCTTTACTGTGTACTTCATAAGTGACAATCGTAATCTAGCAGAGGGACCTATAAACTGTCATCAAAGGGCTGCTTGCAAACTGCATGGTACCAGTTAGTAACTTATGTTTTTCCCAGTTATTCATTAGCCTGATGCTGCTAAAAAGATTTACTTGGGTGGAAATACATTTTTAATGTTAAAGTCAGTGCTAGCCACTGTGTTATGTTCTGAATCCTGAGGTTCTGCTTTTCCAGACCAAGCGCTTTTTAAAAATGTCTACCAGTATGAATGACATGTGAGTCTTGTAGTCCCCTTTACCTTATGTAACATTTTATATACACTGATTTACATGTATGGTTCAATGTCTCTATATGTGTGTGATGTAAAGTGCTCTGACCTCCTTCAATGGTATGAGAGATGCCATAAAACAAATGAAATACATGTGACAGAGGGGCTATTCCTTCAATATAAAATACTAAGGGCCAAATGTATGATCCGTTTTTATATGCGCGAACGGGTTCGCGAACCCGTTTACGCATGCAAAAACCTATTGGGCCATGTACATAGCCTATTTCGCGAGTCGCAATTTGTTTGTGACTTGCTAAATAGGTTTTGCAACTTGCTATTTGAAAGGGGCATTCCCTTCCAAATAGCGAGTCTCAAAACCATGTTCAAATATTTTGCGGTCGCAAAACACTCGCAATTACCACCTTCTTCAAGTCCCCTTTGCAAATGCATGCAAAATTATTTTTTAAGGGCAGACAGTGGTCCCAGGGACCTCTGCCTGCCCTTAAAAAATAAAACGAAATCGTTTCATTTTCTTATTTTTTTTTTTTAAATGCATGGTAAACGGGCTGCATTTTTTAAAATTGCATTATTTAAAAGCAGTCCCAGAAGCCTGCTGAGTCCAGCAGGCCACCATGCCTGGGAGGGCTGGCATTCCCAATGGGCTCGCAAATTGCGAGAGGCTCATTAATATTAATGAGCCTCGCAATTTGCGGCCCCATTGGGAATCCCAAATAGTGTTAATAAACACACTGTTGTACATTTCATTTAGCGACTCGCAATTTGCCACTCGCAATATGTCGCCAATTGCGAGGTGCTAAATTAAATGGTCGTACATCTGGCCCCAAAATCCTTAGGGCCAGATGCATCAAGCATCCATTTTGCGATTCCTTATTAGCGAAAAATAAGGAATCGCTAATAAGGAATAGCAAAATGGAATGCATCAAGCAATCTCACAAAAAATAGCGATTCCTTAATTGCGACTCGCAAATTGCGAGTCGCAATTAATGAATACCTCCCCATTCATTCCTATGGGCCTAGAGGCCCATAGGAATGAATGGGAAGACAATCTCAATTTGCGAATCGCAATTAGCGATTCGCAAATTGAGATTGCGAGTTCAAGGGTGCAGGGGTGTCCAAAGGACACCCTGTTACACCCCTGAATGTGATCTGTGCACATATGTTGCGCACACACATGCCCTTAGGGCATGTGTGTGCGCAACATGAAACTTTGAAAAATGCACAAAAGTGCATTTTTCAAAGTTTTTGCAAATTACCATGAAGTTGTACTTCATGGTAATTTGCGTGCCCTATTAGCGAATTCGCTATTTTTGATACTTTCATGCATTGCATTTAAGGAATCTCAATTAGAGATTCCTTAAATACAAACAATCGCATTTTAGCGAATTCTCTATTTGCGATTTTTGCATTTGGGATGATGCATCCCAAATGCAAAAATTGCACTCGCAAAGGGCCAGATTCTGAGAATCTGGCCCTTTTGCGAGCGCATTTCGCTTGATGCATCTGGCCCTTAGTACTTTGAGTATTGGTTTTGTGTGCACACGTGTTTTTTTTAAATTACTGTTTTAACATTTGAAATTTAACTCATACAAATTGCTTGGGGGTCCCCGGGTTCCAGTGGTGACTCAATGGGGGTCCTCAGGAATCAAAAGTTTGGGAACCACTGGTCTAAAGTATTTGTACATAACACCCCTGGGAGCTCAAAGGGGATCTGTGCATAAAATGAACAGCTCTTGTTAGCACCTCGTAAGCAAGCCCGGCGACCCTAGCTACACATATCAACAGGCCCGATCTGCCCCCTATAGGCAATATTAACACATTCACCCTCCCCTTATCCATCTCGTCCGACTCACCCCGTCACCCCCCACACAGGCACCCTTCCGTTCACATTACCTTCACGATGGCTCGTGACTCGCCATCCCCTCCCACACAAGTCATACCTGCCCACCTGAAACCCCACAGCCGGAACTCATTCACCATCATCTTCCCCCCCCTGTACAAAAATGAGATGTATTTTCAAACAGAAACTTATCCGCCAACACAAAGAAACCCTATTCACAGACATCTACCACTCAACCTCCAAAGGTCCGACTAAGATGGACCTTATATTCCACACTGAGAGACCAGAAGACTGGATTTCCATGATCAGAACGCAACTGTATATCGCCAAAACCACATCCACTTCCCACAGTTGCAGACTAACTTCCATACTCCCTAACGCAGGGGTCTCCAAACCGGTCCTGGAGGGCCGGATCCAAGCCAGATTTTTTGGATATCCCCATTGAGATACATGTAGTAATTTTAAAAATCTGGCATGGATCCGGCCCTCCAGGACCGGTTTGGAGACCCCTGCCCTAACGGCTCGGCCAGAAGAGGGTCCACATCCGTGACCATCTATACGAATGGCACGGTCCTCATTCAGGCAAACAATGAGAACCTTGATGCTTTCGACTCCCTATTTCCCACATTAAGATCAGCCCTCCCGACCCTACCGCACCTCGCCTCAATCCCAATCCCGCCCACATTCACAGCTAACAGCGAAGCCTATGATTTTCTCTTCCGGCCCTCGCGATACCGCTCTGGCCGGAACGCTTCCCTTCTCACGCTTGGCCCCGCCGCATCCCAACTCACTCTTACAGCCAACCAGCCACGACAGGAAACTTCAGCCACTCCTTCACTTCCCCCTTTCAACCATCACACTTCCCCTACCAACCTTATCCCCAGCTCCTTACGGAAAGCACTACCTCGCCCCCTAACTGGATCCCTCACAGATGCGACACGCCGATAGGGACCTCTTTCCCCACTAGATTCATCCCAGCTCTCAGGCACTCAAAGCCCCCCCCTGTCCCTATCCTTCACCTTCCATTGACCTCTCCCTCAATCTCGAAAAAGGACAACCCGACTTGCACCACCAACAAGAGACCTCAACCCCTTAACCTGATCCACAACACGCTAGATCATGGGTACTCACAAACTTTCTCTCGGGGGCCAAATTTACAGTGTGGTTTGTGTCCGAGGGCCGCACCGGTAGGGGGCAGGGTCAGTGGGGGGGCGGAGCTAGAGCAACAAAAAAAACTGTGACCATGAGGTTGAACACAGGTCCCTGCAGCAGACGCCTTCGTCCACTGAGCTACCAGACCCGGCATACACACCCCTCTCTCTCTCTCTCTCCCTCTCTCTGACTCCCTCCCTCTATCTATCTCTCTCTGCCTCCCTCCCTCCATCCCTCTATCTCCCTCTCTCCCTCCATGGTCTCCCTCTGTCTCACTCACTCTGACTGTCTCACTCCCTCTCACTCCCTCTCTTTCCCTATCTCATCCTCATTTTGACTGTCTCACTCCCTCTCCCTCTCTCCTTCCCTCTCCCTTCATCTCCTTCCCTCTCCCTCCCCTTCCTTCTCCCTCCCTCTCCTCCCTCTTCCTCCCTCTCCCTTCCCTCTCCATTCCTCTCTTTCCCTCCCTCACCTTCACTCCCCTTCCCTTCCCTTCCCCTCACTCCCCTTCCCCCTATTCCCCCTCTGCCTCCCTCACTCCCCTTCCCTCACCCTAACTCCCTCCCCTTCCCTCTCTCCGTCCCTCACTCCCCTTCCCTCCCTCCCTCACTCCCCTTCCCTCACTCCCCTTCCCTCTCCCCTTCCCTCACTCCCCTTCCCTCACTCCCCTTCCCTTCCCTCACTCCTGTCACTCACTCCCTTCCCTCACTCCTGTCACTCACTCCCTTCCCTCACTCCCTTTCCCTCACTCCCTCCCCTTCCCTCACCCCTCCATCACCCTTCCCTCCCTTGCTCCCTCCCCTTCCCTCACTCTCTTCCCTCACTCTCCTTCCCTCGTTCCCTCCCTCACGTCCATCACTCTCTTCCCTCACTCCCGTCCCTCACTCCCTTCCCTCACTCCCTTCCCTCACTCCCTTCCCTCACTCCCCTTCCCTCACTCCCTCCCTCCCCTTCCCTCATCCCCTCCCTCACCCCTCCCTCCCCTTCCCTCACTCCCTTCCCTCACTCCCCTTCCCTCACTCCCTCCCCTTCCCTCACTCCCCTTCCCTTCCCTCACTCCCTTCCCTCACTCCTGTCACTCACTCCCTTCCCTCACTCCCTTTCCCTCACTCCCTCCCCTTCCCTCACCCCTCCATCACCCTTCCCTCCCTCGCTCCCTCCCCTTCCCTCACTCTCTTCCCTCACTCCCCTTCCCTCGCTCCCTCCCTCACATCCATCACTCCCTTCCCTCACTCCCTTCCCTCACTCCCCTTCCCTCACTCCCTCCCTCCCCTTCCCTCACCCCCTCCCTCACCCCTCCCTCCCTCCCCTTCCCTCACTCCATTCCCTCACTCCCCTTCCCTCACTCCCTCCCATTTCCTCACTCCCCTTCCCTCATTCCCTCACTCCCCTTCCCTCATTCCCTCACTCCTTCCCTCACTCCCCTTCCCCCACTCCCCTTCCCTCACTCTCCTTCCCTCACTCGCCTTCCCCCTATTCCCCCTCTCCCTCCCTTACTCCCCTTCCCTCACTCCCCTTCCCTCACTCCCTCCCCTTCCCTCATACCCTCACTCCCTTCCCTCAGTCCCCTTCCTGCATTCCCTTCCCTCATTCTCTTCGCTCATTCCCTTCCCTCATTCCCTTCCCTCATTCCCTTCCCTCATTCCCCTTCCCTCATTCCCTTCCCTCACTCCCTTCCCTCACTCCCTTCCCTCACTCCCCTTCCCTCCCTCCCTCATTCCCCTTCCCTCATTCCCCCCCTCACTCCCTCCCTCACTCCCCCTTCCCTAACTCCCTTCCCTCACTCCCTTCCCTCACTCCCCTTCCCTCACTCCCTCCCTCATTCCCTTTCCCTCACTCCCCTTCCCTCACTGTGCCTCCCGCACTCCGTCACCCTCATCCCTCTGTCACCCTCATCCTTCTATCGCCCTCCTCCCTCTGTCTGTCTGTCTCCCTTTTTCTGTCTCCATTTCCCTCCCTCTGTCTCTACCTCCCTCTGTCACCCCACCCTGCCTGTGTCACCCGGGCTGAGACAGCTTCCCCAGCCTGCTTTCCCAGCGCGCACAAACACACAGCCCCACCCGAGCATTTCACAGGTCTTCAAAAAGACCATTTGCTTGTGAATGGGGCATTGCTGTATTTCACACCCTCTTGGCGCCCCTGCAGCTCCACTCTGGCTTTGCCGGAATAAATTGCCTGCCCCCCACAGAGCAGCAGAGTGTTTGCAGACAGTCTTTGTAAACACGGGTACTATGTCTCATGGTCCGCGGGCCGCCACGGAAGGCTTGCCGGGCCGCTGCTGGCCCGCGGGCCATACTATGAGTACCCGTGCGCTAGACGTTACCCTAGATGCCCGCAACTCCTCCCATGATTCCGTGTCGCAGCGTCTCGCGGCTCTTGAAAGCCAGATAGATGTAATCTCCCAGGGCTTGACCGAAATCCTCTCCAACCTAGGTAAAGCCAACAGACCCCTGAAATCCCCTCCCTGGACTCCCCGCAACGTCAACGCAAACAGCCCCCCTGGCCCACAGAAACCCTTGGTACCCAGCATCAAGGTCCCCCCTCCAGGGTCTTGGGATCATGCTCACAAAAAGCCTAAAAAACCGGAGTCCTCTCCCCTAGGACCGAGATCTCTACATTATCTGACACAAAACACCTGACCTCAAGGCCCATTAGAACAGAAGCACCTATGTCAGACAACGAAGCAGCCTTGCTAGCCTCCGCATAAGACACTCCCTCCTCAGACTCTCCTAAATCCAAAATCCAAGTGATCACAGGCCACCGGAAGGACCTTCCCTGCACTAAACCACTGAGACGGCTTGTCCTCACCGCCATACCTAAGGCGACCAAAGAAAGAACTGCCAGCAATCAGGAGCTTTTCACCAACTGCTTACTAATCAACTGCAGAGCGGCCTCACTTCACGCAACGGAACTAGCTGAGGCTATCCTCACACATGACATTGACATTGCGTTCCTCACGGAGACCTGGCTGAATAAGATATCTCCTCCTTCCCCAGACATGCTGGTACCACCTGGTTTCTCCCTTATCACCAAAGACAGGATAGATCAGCGAGGAAGAGGGGTTGCTATCATCCACAAGGATAGTTTGGTCATCTCGGAAACCACCTCCTTCGACTACGACTCATTTGAATGTCTATCCTTTATTATCAAGACCAAAGATAGCGGTTCCTTACTGTGTCACCTGCTCTATTACCCCCCAGGTAGAAACGCCGCATTTGGAGAACAACTATCTGACCTGATAGCGCAAGGTGCACTCGGTGATACCAATAATTAAATTCTTGGTGATCTGAATCTACGATGGAACGAGACAAACAATCCTCTAATCCAATCGTTATCCAGTCTCCTCTGCGATAACAACCTCATACAATACTGTAAAGAGGAGACACATTACAAAGGAGCCACATTGGATGCCATCATTGCGCAAAAGAACTCAATCACGGTCAACCACATACTTCCCGTCGACTGGTCTGATCACCACATGATCCTATTTCATATCAATCAGCCCACTCTCTCCCATCAACCTCCACAAGACCCCCCCTAATGGATGAGAAACCTCTCTCAAGTACCCCTGGATATCCTGGAAGATCAGATAAGCTCACTTCTCCAGCACAACAAAGCCCACCTCTACAACGATGACCTCACTGACCGGTACAATTCTGAGCTAGTGTCCTTACTCAATAAACTAGCTCCACTAAAGCTCAAAAGGAGCAGAGCCATTCCATCCAGAACGGTTCAACTCTGACCTCAACTCAAGAGCCAAAGTAAGAAAGTGGAGAAACAACCCGACCGCCATCCTTCGCGATCAACTGAAATCAGCCGTAGGAAGTACAACAACCCCATAAAAAACAAGAAATCCAGCTTCTTCCGCGAGGCACTGGACAGTGCCAAAAACAGACCAAAGGAGCTTTATAGCATCATTAGACAACAAACCTTCAAGCCAGTGTCCTCATCTGTGCAGGCGTCCAAAGAATTATGTGACAACTTCGCCCACTTCTTCAACGATAAGATCGAAAGAATCGAACTATCATTAGACATCAACAAATCACATCCCAAGAAGAGCATCACGGCTGTACCTCATGCTCTCTCTCCTGGCTCTTCTCTCACCCCCTGGCTTAGCTTTCACCCCGTTCAATAAACGGATATAATCTCGTTGATCTCCACCTCCAAACCATCAGTGCATATCTCAGACCACATTCCTTCCCTACTAATCAAGAAAATGAAACACGCTTTGTACCGCTATGGGGCAAAATCATAAATAGCTCCTTAAAAATGGAGTGGTTCCTGATTGCCTTAAAATGGTGCAAGTCACTCCCCTGCTGAAAAAAACCCGGTCTAAATTCGACAGATCTGAACAATTTCAGACATATTTCAAACCTCCCCTTGCTCTCAATAACACTTGAATGATGCGTACTTCATCAACTAACACAGCATCTGGACATCATCAACCTATTAGACCCTCACCAGTCTGGCTTCAGAAAAGGTTGCAGCACAGAAACCGCAATTCTGAACATCATAGATGATATCCATGGATCACTAGACTTTGACAAATGCTGTCTCCTCATTCTCCTTGACATCTCCGCAGCATTTGATACGGTGGACCACAAACTCCTCATCAGGGCTCTTTAAGAAAGAGCTGGTCTCAGTGAGGTAGTTCTCAAGTGGTTTTACTTCTTTATACGCAATCGCACGCAAAAAATAAAAATCAAGAACTTCACCTCTGAAACCCAGCAAGTCAACAAGGGTGTCCCCCAAGGATCGGTGCTCTCCCCACAACTCTTTAACATCTATATGGAACTGCTCTCCAAACTACTCAGAAAAGCCACAAAGCCCTCCACACAAGCAAACCCGAATACCTGGCAAAAAAACTCAAAAAGGCATGCCAATCCAGGAATCTGAGAAGCTCTAACTCCCTCCTACTCATCCCATCGAAAACTAGAAGGAAAAGGAAAAGAACAGCGGATTGCTCTTTCACGGGAAACGCCCCCAAAATTTGGAACTCCATCCCCCCGCACCTCAGAACCATACCGTCCTTTGTGGAATTCAAAAGTTAACTCAAATCCCTGTTCCTCAACCGTTCTCTTGGTTGTGGATAACACGGGACAGACAGCAACCACAGAGCTATGCGACCGCAAAGAATCTTGAAGCCAAAGAAGTTCTGCATTACAATTACGCCACTTTTACTCTGTCACTCGTTGATTGTTATACCGCACATATGTCATGTTTCTGTTGATTATATGCTATTCTCCTACTGTAAAGTGCTCTGATACCTTTGGGTCTTGACAGCGCTATAGAAAACTTCTTAAATTAATAAATAGTGAAAACACCAAAAAAGTACTCCAATAGATAATATTTATCTGATTAAAGCAAGACCAAAAAGACAAACATCTAACATAAACAGGTCACAATACAAAATTTCAAGGTTAAATAGACTTATAGCTCTTAGAAATCAATGGTTGTGCTTGACCTGGATAAAGTACCTTTGATGAGAACAAAATTAAAGACGATGCATGGGGCACCATTAAAGCAGGTATTGAGCCGGTTTCTTTCTGTTATGCAGGTCTTTTGGACATTGGTGCTAGGTAACGATGCGCTGCACAAAGGAGGTTATGCGTCGCTTATAGTAAGTGATGCGTCAGTTCCTAGAGGCGGTGCAGGGTCATTGAGCTGCTAATGATAAGTGATGATGCGAGGCACAGGGGAGGTAATTCATTGATTTTGAGTGTGATACCTCGGTTCCTGAGGCCAGGCGGAGTAAATCATGCGTTGATGCGTCAATTCCACTGTGTCTCTACGTCGGAGCGGTGCGTCATGGATGTCTGTGATGCAGTGTTCGAGACTCATGCAGTGGCGGTTGTTCAGGGCCATGCGGCAAAGTCGGAGCTTGTGTTGTAAACAGCAGTTGATGCGTTGGGCACTCGGTGAGCAGGAACCACAGCTTCTGTGCAGGTAGCAGTGATGCGACGATTCTTGCTGGGGTGTGCTTAATCTGAAGTTGATGCGTGTTTTTCTTCTTTTAGCATGAAAATTCACTTCCAAGGGCCCAGAACTGGAATTTACACCACTTGACAGAACAGAGCTCTCAGTAAAGGTACCCAGGTGTTGGCAGATGAAGTCTTTGATGGCCCTGAGACTTCCAACAGGAGGCAAGCTCAACTCAAGCCCATGGGAAAACTTGGAAAGCAAGATGTAGGGAGCAAAGTACAGTCCTCTCCCTTTCAAGCACAGCAAAGCATCAACAGAATGGCAGTCTCTCCTGGCAGCGCAACAGCTCTTCTTCTTGACAAAATAGCCTCAGTCCAGAATTTTTCTGAGTATATTGTGTCAGAGATCCAGTACTTATACCCGATTTGGCCTTTGAATGAGGGAGGCTTAAAAAAAAAGGTCTTTGTAGTGCACAGGACTCTGCCCTCTTGGCTCCAGACACACCGCAGGAGGTTGGCAACTGCTTTGTGTGGGAACAGGCCCACTCCTATTCAGGTGCATGTGTCAACTCCTCTCTAGCTCAGGACGACCGATCAACCTGGTGAATGACCATCAGGATATACAGGGAATATATCAGCTCCCTTTGTGTGTGACTGTCTAGAGTTAATTCACAAAGCTCAACTGTCATCCAACCCAGATGTGTATTCTAGGAGCAGGCAGAGGCACAGAACGGTTAAGGTAAGAAAATGACAACTTTAAAAGTTGCATTTTCAAACCTGCAATATAAAAAACAACTTCACTAAAAGTTGTGTTTTCAAATAGTGAGCCTATACACCAAATTAAAATGTTCTGTCTGCTCCTATTTGGAAGATACACTTGTAGATGTTACAAAGTGTTGGACCTGCGATGGGCAAGCCCAGCACAAAAGGGGTAGCTTGGCTCAAGTGTCAAGGCAAGTGAAGGCTATCGTGTTAAGCCGGCTCTGACCCAATAATATCTCCTTGTACAACCACCAAAAAGAAGGACACCACACCACTGCTGTAGAAAAATACGATTCCTTTATATAAAAATTCTCTGTTGTGAATAGGGATCAATTAGGAAAGCACATATACATTTCTTTTGGCCACAATTTGCTGGGTTTCCATTTTGGAATAAATACAATAAATAAGATCAGGTATAAATATCATCAATAAATAGAATAAATATCAGGAATGAATATCATCAATAAATAGAATAAATATCACTTTCGTTTAGCAGAATAAATACTGGTTCATTTAAATAAACAAACACATGTTCATTCTGGTATCGCTGCCACCAATTAATTACTTCAGGAACATTACGCTTGCAATACGTTTCAGGTTGGAAAGATTACTCTTACAGTTTATGACGATTTCACTGATAATGAATACAGGCTTCTCTGGGCACAAAAGGAGTGTTGGGACTCTTTAAGAATCACCCGGGGGATATGCGCATGTATCTAAAAAGGCATGGAAACACAGTGAACACTTCATTTACACTCAGCTGCCACCGGGTTGAGATCTCTGCTTGCCGGTCGGGTCTAAGCGCGCCTATGGGCTTTGTCACTGCTAGCACTCAGGCGGCACCAGTTCAAAGTCTTTAGACTGACGAACGGGGCTGCCAGAGAGGTCACATAATCTTCGCGCTCAGTCAAATAAACGCCGGTTCACAGTTCCTTTATATCGCCGCTTCCCACCTGAAGAAACAGGCCCACCTCACATCGGCTGCAATCGGAAAGCGATTCAGTCAGGGCTCAGCACTTCTCACGCCAGCGACGGGGTTCTCAGGGGCTCCACGGACCTCCCTCCGACTTCCTCATACAGGGATGGTTCCCGCCCACAGCTACAGCCGCCGATTCACTGGGGAGGGGCAGAGACAGTAGTCCTGCCCAACGAAGGCCGGCCTTTCCCCGCCCCGGCGCACCACCTCACCTTCAGACTGCGCAGGAAGCACTCTACGCCGGTGGAGCTCGGAGACGTCCGAGCTCCTCGCTGGAGGTGCCTGCCACAAAGGGGGCACAGAAGAAGCTCGCGGTCGCGGCGAACTTGCTCTCGCCTCGCGACCCGAGTCTGTCGTGATTCACCACCGGGGGGGCGGGGAGGCACACGAAAACGGCCACAGTCTCTTGGGGGTAATGAGGCACTCGCTGGGCAGGCGCTGTAGGCGCGAGGTCACCGCACACACAGCTGACTGGAACGCCAGTCAGGATCCACGCCAGTAACCTTTGCTGCTCTACCGCCCGCGCTACCACCCACCTCGGGGGTCAACAGGGCAGGTGTCAATCTGGTGTCAAGTCTGGAATCTCCTTCTTCACCTAGATCTGGTACGTCATTATCCTATCTAGTCTTCTGGTAATCTAAAATGGCCGCCAGGGACTGGACCTTATATAGCCAGTGCCCTGAGGTGCTGGCTTGTGCCAGTAAGTTCTAGAACCTTCTTTGGGCTAGGCCAATGACATGGCACTTCTGAGATGTATTTGGGACCCTAACAGCCACCATACTGTGGTTCTAGAGCAGCCATTTTGTGTACCTGAGGGAAATAAAGAAATTCCTGTCAGGAATGCGCGCCAAGTAAAAGGGTGCCAAAACCTTGAAAGGTCAAGGTTCATGGAGGCTCCAAGGGGAGTCACTCACATGAGGAAAAAGGATGGCCACCATTTTGAGGCCATTCATACAGGTTGCCAATCCCAGTCTATAATGTCACAGGTTTCGCCAGGTGCCTTGTAAATAGGTGCCAAAAACCTTGTGAACAACTGGGCGTCAAGGAACATCTAGCCCCATGAAACAGCACACAAAAGTCCTGGTAGACAAAGAAAAGCGACACATTTTGGGAGGTACAGGGGAACAAAAGAAATCATAGTGGTGAGGGGACTCTCAGAAGCAGACGGGTCTAACACGCGTCCCCCCCAGCTTGGGAGTTCTCAACACTAAGGCGGAAATACCTGGAGAGACCGTCTGCATTGGCGTGGTCAACTCCGGGTCGGTGTTCCACCGGAAAGTCCATTCCCTGTAGGGAGATAGACCACCTCAACAGTTTGGGGTTTTCCCCCTTCATCTGCATGAGCCAGCGAAGGGGTCGGTGGTCTGTCTGAACAAGGAAGTGTGAACCAAACATGTATGGTCGCAGCTTTTTCAGTGCCCAGACCACTGCAAAGGCTTCCTGCTCAATGGTACTCCACCTCTGTTCCTGAGGAAGCAGTCTCCGTGACAGAAAGACCACGGGTTGATCCAGACCCTCTTCATTGAGTTGCGATAACACCGCCCCAATGCCAATGTCGGATTCATCTGTCTGGACAATGAATTCCTTCGTGAAGTCTGGAGCCTTCAAGACGGGAGTGTTACACAATGCTTGTTTCAGAGTGTCGAAGGCTCGCTGACAAGCCTCCGTCCAGATGACTCTCCTGGGTTGCTTCTTGACCGTGAGTTCAGTAAGGGGTGCCACGATAGTGCCATACCCCTTCACAGACCGTCTGTAGTAACCTGTGAGGCCCAGGAAGGCTCGGACCTCAGTCTGGGTCTTGGGGGGTTTCCAGGCCATGATTGCCTCAATCTTCGCCTGAAGGGGCTGCACCTTTCCCCTGCCCACCAAGTGACCTAAGTACACTACCGACCCCTGTCCAATCTGAGATTTGCTGGCCTTGATCATCAAGCCAGCCCGTTCCAGGGCCTGGAGAACGGTTTGCAAGTGCTGCAAGTGATCCTCCCAACTGCTACCGAAGACAGCTATGTCATCCAAGTAGGCAGCAGAGAATGACTCTATCCCGGTGAGGATCGTGTTCACCAACCGCTGAAAAGTGGCAGGAGCGTTCTTGAGCCCGAAGGGCATGACGCAGAATAGGTAGTGTCCATCAGGCGTGGAGAAGGCTGACCTTTCCTTGGCTCCATCAGTCATGGGAATCTACCAGTACCCTGCAGTGAGGTCAATGGTACTGAGATATTGGGCAGCTTCCAACCAGTCAATCAGTTCATCCGCCCGAGGGATCGGATGAGCATCCGTTTTGGTTACCGAATTTAGTCCTCGGTAATCCACACAGAATCGCAATTCTGGTGTGGCGCCAGGTGGAGCAGCTTTAGGCACCAAAACCACCGGGCTAGACCAAGGGCTACTTGAAGGTTCAATGACCCCTAGCTCCAGCATCTTAGCTACTTCACTTCGAATGCTGGCCTTCACCTTGTCAGACAGCCGGTAAGACTTGGACTTCACAGGTGGGCTGTCTCCTGTGTCCACATCATGGGTACACAGGTGGGTCTTACCCGGGACAAGGGAGAACAGAGGAGCGAATGACCCCAAGACCTGGCGACATTCCTCCTGCTGCTCAGGAGTCAGGGATGGCGAGAGTTTCACTCCCTCCACCGACCCATCCTTTTCTTGAGACGCAAAAAGGTCAGGGAGAGGCTCGGTGTCCTCTTCCTCTGATCCGTCAGTCACCATAACCAGCATGACTTCGGGCCTTTCATAGTGGGGCTTGAGGCGGTTGGCATGTAACACCCGATGTGGGTGCCGAGGGGTCTTCACGTCCACCAAGTAGGTAGCCTTGCCCATCTTCTCCAACACCTCATAGGGGCCTGTCCAACGGTCCTGGAGGGCACTTAGCTCCCCTGGCTCCATCACCCACACCTTCTGTCCAGGCTCCAGCTCCACTGAGTGAGCATTGTGGTCATACCACGCTTTCATAACTGACTGACTGGCTTCCAAGTTGTCAGAAGCTTGCTTCCACAACTTAGCCATTTGGCTCCGGAAGGCCAGCATGTAGCTCACCACGTCCCGGTGAACTTTCCGAGGAGACTTTTCCCAGGAGTCCCTCACCAGGCTGAGAGGTCCACGTACAGGGTGCCCGTACAAAAGCTCAAAGGGGCTAAAGCCCACTCCCTTTTGCGACACTTCCCTGTAAGAAAATAGCAAACAGGATAGGAGGACGTCCCATTTCCTCCGCAGGCTTTCGGGTAGACTTCTGATCATACTCTTCAAGGTTTTGTTGAACCTTTCCACAAGGCCATTGGCCTGTGGGTGATAAGGAGTGGTAAACCGGTAGGTCACTCCACACTCCTTCCACATTGCCCGCATATACGCTGACATGAAGTTGGTCCCCCTGTCAGACACAACTTCTTTGGGGAATCCCACTCGGGTAAAGATCCCCATCAGGGCCTTCGCCACTACCGGTGCGGTAATGGTTCTCAGAGGTATTGCCTCCGGATACCTTGTGGCATGATCCACCAGTACCAGGATAAACCTGTGACCGGTTGATGTTGGTGGATCTAGGGGCCCAGCAATGTCGATGCCCACCCTTTCAAAGGGGGTGCCAACGACCGGAAGTGGTTCCAGGGGAGCCTTCAGCTTCATCCCTGTTTTCCCACTGGCTTGGCATGACACACACGACCGACAGTATGTATCGGACGCCGCCCTCATTCGAGGCCAATAAAAGTGGGGGACAAGCCGTGCAAAGGTCTTGTCCTGTCCCAGGTGTCCTGCCAAGGGAATCTCGTGAGCCAACTCTAATAGGAAGGCTCGGTAACACTGTGGGACTACCAGGGCCCGTGACAGTCCGTGCACTGGCGCCCTGGGCTCACTGTAGAGGAGACCATCCTCCCAGTAAACACGATAGTTGCCAGACTCGTTACCTGCTGCCTGGGCTTCAGCCTTTTGCCTCAGACCCTCGAGGGTGGGACATTCCCTCTGTCCCTTCCTCAGTTCCCCCCTGGAGGGTCCCCCCTCCACTCGCCACTCAGCGGGGATAGGCAGATCCTCCAACGGAACCATGTCCTCCTCCGCGGACTCCGGGTCCATCTCCTCCGATGGCCTATCCATCTCAAGGGGCACAGACATCGAGGCAGGCTCCTCCTGTCCTCGAGATGCTCCCTCATCAGCAGCTGGGTGGGCCATTGTTCCAGGCTCCAACCCTTGCGACTTCTCCTCTCGAGCAGCCACAGACCTGGTACTCACACAGGCCCAATCAGGTGTACCCAGCATCTCAGAATGAGTCCGGTATTCCACCTCCTTCCAAGCATTGTGCTCCATATCATTGCCCAGCAGACAATCGACTGGCACGGCGGGGCTTACGGCAACTCGAAGTGAACCTGCAACCCCTCCCCACTCAAAGGGAACCTCAGCCACGGGATAGTGGCTCATTCTGCCATCAGCCATCGCGGCTGGATGAAGTACGCCTGGAATCACCTGCTCTGAGGACACCAGATGACTCCTGACTATAGTCATACTGGCTCCTGTATCTCTCAGAGCTTCCCCTCTATGGCCATTGATGGTGACCCATCGCCCATACTTGGTAGTATTTGAGGGCACCTGGATCTTTGGAACCATCTCCCGATCACCCAGGGACACTAAAGTGACACCCGCCCACTCCCTCCCCTTAACTAAGGGCATCTCCTCCCCGAGCGCTACACTAGCAACTCACGGGGCCTTTCCTCCAGTGGGAGGGGGTGGTCTCTTTGGGCATTTCGCGTCTCCTTTATAATGTCCAACACCACCACACTCAAAGCAATGAACAACCCTTGGCTGCTGACTCTGGCCAGGATTAGAGTTATTTTGCAGGCTAGCCTTAGAGTTGGAGAAGAAACTTTTCCCCTTAAAGTTATTTTGGGGGCCTTTGGACAACTCCGGGTTCTTATTATCTCCCCCCTTTTTCTTCTGGGGAGCGCCCTGTCCGGACTTCTGAGAATCTCCTCCCGTCCCCTTCGTGGACACTCGGGTACTTACCCAAATGTCCGCCTCCTCTGCAAGCTTACGGGGGCAACTAAGTTTGCTGTCTACCAGGTGCTGCCTCAGCTCGGGAAGACACTTCTCGAGTAGATGTTCCTTGAGTATTAGATTGTACAACCCTCGATAGTCTTCCACCTCACTACCTTGGACCCACCCATCCAGGGCTTTCTTGATATAATCCAGGAAGTCAACCCAATTCTGTGAGCTCAGTTTGTGGCTGCCCCTAAACCTCTGCCGGTATTTCTCTGGGGTCAACCCAAACTTCCTGATGAGCGCCACCTTCATGGTGAGGTAGTCTACCTGAACCTCCCGGTCTAGGGCCAATAGGGCATCCCTACCTGTCGGAGGCATGTAACGATACAATCTACCACCCCAATGCTTCTCATGGATCCCATGGGCTCTTAAGGAGACCTCATAGGCTGCCAGCCACTTGGCTATGTCATCTCCAGCAGTATAACTGGTGACCACGTCCTTGGGTAAGTGAGGCCTGAGCTCCCTGGCAAATTCCTTAGACTCGACACCCTCCGGAGTGATGTTATGGGCCCTGAGGTCGAGCTCTCGTAGCTTGAGCTCGTGTTCCATCCTCTTCCCTTCCATCTCCAGCTTGGCTAACTCCCACCTCAATTGTCCTTCCTCTCTTCTGTCAGCTAACTCGGTCTCTGACAACCCTCCTGTTGATGCACTGCTGCCCTCCCATGAGGCTACCTTGGGGCTGATTATCATCTCACCCACCCCCAGGGGACATTCCGCAGGCCTCTCAATGACAGTACCCCTGTCTGACTCCTCCTCCTCTACCGTTCCCTCCGGATGCGCTTCCACCCAGGCTCGCAGACTAATACGGAGCTCCTCTCTTTTGGCCCCTCGCCTAACGAACACTCCCCTTTCCTGACAGAACTCCTTGAGCTGCGCCACAGTATAGGTCTCCAGCTCTGACATATCGAATTCCATCTTGTCAGTGAAAAGTGTGGACAACCACCTCGAAGTAGGTTACAAGGATAGGAACTCTGAGGGTCACCTCCACCCACCTCCAGAAGAGAATTTGGAAAAAGCAAAATATTGAATTGGAAGGCCGCTGGGAGAAAACTCCGGGTGTGTACCTGTGGCGCACACTGAATTATTATGGGGTCCAAAACAAGCACGGCTCGTAATCCCACCCGCTGAGCACCAATTTTATGTTGGACCTGCGATGGGCAAGCCCAGCACAAAAGGGGTAGCTTGGCTCAAGTGTCAAGGCAAGTGAAGGCTATCGTGTTAAGCCGGCTCTGACCCAATAATATCTCCTTGTACAACCACCAAAAAGAAGGACACCACACCACTGCTGTAGAAAAATACGATTCCTTTATATAAAAATTCTCTGTTGTGAATAGGGATCAATTAGGAAAGCACATATACATTTCTTTTGGCCACAATTTGCTGGGTTTCCATTTTGGAATAAATACAATAAATAAGATCAGGTATAAATATCATCAATAAATAGAATAAATATCAGGAATGAATATCATCAATAAATAGAATAAATATCACTTTCGTTTAGCAGAATAAATACTGGTTCATTTAAATAAACAAACACATGTTCATTCTGGTATCGCTGCCACCAATTAATTACTTCAGGAACATTACGCTTGCAATACGTTTCAGGTTGGAAAGATAACTCTTACAGTTTATGACGATTTCACTGATAATGAATACAGGCTTCTCTGGGCACAAAAGGAGTGTTGGGACTCTTTAAGAATCACTCGGGGGATATGCGCGTGTATCTAAAAAGGCAAGGAAACACAGTGAACACTTCATTTACACTCAGCTGCCACCGGGTTGAGATCTCTGCTTGCCGGTGGGGTCTAAACGCGCCTAGGGCTTTGTCACTGCTAGCACTCAGGCGGCACCAGTTCAAAGTCTTTAGACTGACGAACGGGGCTGCCAGAGAGGTCACACAATCTTCGCGCTCAGTCAAATAAATGCCGGTTCACAGTTCCTTTATATCGCCGCTTCCCACCTGAAGAAACGGGCCCACCTCACATTGGCTGCAATCGGAAAGCGATTCAGTCAGGGCTCAGCACTTCTCACGCCAGCGACGGGGTTCTCAGGGGCTCCACGGACCTCCCTCCGACTTCCTCATACAGGGATGGTTCCCGCCCACAGCTACAGCCGCCGATTCACTGGGGAGGGGCAGAGACAGTAGTCCCGCCCAACGAAGGCCGGCCTTTCCCCGCCCCGGCGCACCACCTCACCTTCAGACTGCGCAGGAAGCACTCTACGCCGGTGGGGCTCGGAGACGTCCGAGCTCCTCGCTGGAGACGCTTGTCACAAAGGGGGCACAGAAGACGCTCGCGTTCGCGGCGAACTTGCTCTCGCCTCGCGACCCGAGTCTGTCGTGATTCACCACCGGGGGGGCGGGGAGGCACACGAAAACAGCCACAGTCTCTTGGGGGTAATGAGGCACTCGCTGGGCAGGCGCTGTAGGCGCGAGGTCACCGCACACACAGCTGACTGGAACGCCAGTCAGGATCCACGCCAGTAACCTTTGCTGCTCTACCGCCCGCGCTACCAGCCACCTCAGGGGTCAACAGGGCAGGTGTCAATCTGGTGTCAAGTCTGGAATCTCTTTCTTCACCTAGATCTGGAACATGATTATCTTATCTAGTCTTCTGGTCATCTAAAATGGCCGCCAGGGACTGGACCTTATATAGCCAGTGCCCTGAGGTGCTGGCTCGTGCCAGTATGTTCTAGAACCTTCTTTGGGCTAGGCCAATGACATGGCACGTCTGAGATGTATTTGGGACCCTAACAGCCACCATATTGTGGTTCTAGAGCAGCCATTTTGTGTACCTGAGGGAAATAAAGAAATTCCTGTCAGTAATGCGCGCCAAGTAAAAGGGCGCCAAAACCTTGAAAGGTCAAGGTTCATGGAGGCTCCAAGGGGAGTCACTCACATGAGGAAAAAGGATGGCCACCATTTTGAGGCCATTCATACAGGTTGCCAATCCCAGTCTATAATGTCACAGGTTTCGCCAGGTGCCTTGTAAATAGGTGCCAAAAACCTTGTGAACAACTGGGCGTCAAGGAACATCTAGCCCCATGAAACAGCACACAAAAAGGTCCAGGTAGACAAAGAAAAGCTACACATTTTGGGAGGTACAGGGGAACAAAAGAAATCATAGTGGTTAGGGGACTCTCAGAAGCAGACGGGTCTAACACAAAGCATCTCCAATGCTAACCTATGGGAGAGATAGGCCTTGCTGTAGTGAAAAACGAATATGGGTGTTTTTCACTACCTGGGCATGTCAAACATAAAACCACATGTTCTAGGTTTTAAATACACTGCACCCTACCTATGGGGCAAACTAGGGCCTACCTTAGAAGTGCCTTACATGTAATAAAAGGGGCGGCTTGGGCTTGGCAAACAGGTGTACTCACCAGGTGGATATGGCAGTTAAAAACTGTGCACACAGGCTCAGCCATGGCAGCCTGAGACATGTTTGTAGGGCTACTTATATGGGTGGCACAATCACAGCTGCAGGCCCACTAGTAGCACTTGATTTACAGGGCCTGGGCACACACAGTGCACTGTACTAGGGACTTGTTAGTAAATGCTAATCATGGAGAAACCAATGCCATCACATATGAGACACAGAGCACATGCACTTTAGCACAGATCAGCAGTAGTAAAGTGCTTAGAGTCCTATAACCAGCAAGCAGAAGTCAAAAACAGGGGTGGCGGTAGGCTATAAGTTTGGGGAAAACCCTTCAAAAAGGGCCATTTTCAACAAGTATGTGCTACGGAGATCCTGCCAGGATGCAACCCATCTTACATCAAGCTCACTGTATCACACATATGACCTGTGCATGAAGACACTTTTCGGGGTTTGTCTGCATGCATGCAGGAGTTGCTTAGAACCAGCACGGTGGGATCCACGCCAGCCACCTACTAGAATCTGCTGCAGAGCAGTTCATGTGAGGCCAGAGTCAGCAGCCCAGAGCAAAGGGTGAGTGTCTGCACGCACCACTGGGTCAGCGCTAAGAGGATGAGGCTCTTTTCACCGGTGTAACTGGTGCTTTGCGATGTCCGTTTACACAGACAGTTGTGCATGTGATGTGAAGGCCTATGATCCATGGGCCATATATGTGAGCTGGGTGCGACCCTCTAGCAGTCACTGGGCCAATGCTCTTAAAAGTAAAGCAGTCCACATCTTGGTAATTAATACTCTCCACATGTTTTAAGAAGCACACAACATGTCTATAAAGGAAAATAAAAACCTTGTGGTGGAAAAGAAAAACACCCTAAATATCGACAGCGCTCAAACACACCTCTCACTGACGAGCACTTGCGCGCCACCAGATGCAGGCTTACTTTCCTCACATATTACCAGTCACACACTATTGGAAGCATTCCTACACCCCTTACTCATAGTAATCTCCGACAACCGAAAGCACTCTCACTTTCATCAGACTAGTAGACACATACTGAGAGTAGGAGCACCCCTCGCAGAGTCGCAGTTTGACACTACTCTTACACCTCCCACACACACAGTAGTAGTCTCACACAACCATCTGCGCTCTCACACTGCCATCTGCACCCTCTCACCAATCACACAATAGCAGTCACACACTACCAACATTCCTCTCAGACTGTCATACCAGCAACAGCACTCTCACACCCTTAACAGACTAGGAGTCACTCACTGCCATAAGCACTCTAATATCCCTTAGCTGAGTAGCAGTCTGACCACCAGATTCACTTTCACTCCCCTCGTAGACTGCAGTCACACAATCCCTTCAGCATTATCAGCAGTGGCGGCTCCCCCATTGGGGCGTGGGGGTGTTGCCCCACTGCTTTCTCGCAGTGCGAGAAGGCAGAAACATAAATGGTAATAAATACCATTTTATGTTTCTGCCTTCTCGCCCGGTGAGAAAGCAGAAGTGCATGGTTGGGGTGGCAGTCCTGCTCGAGGGCAGGGGGAGTGGTTTGCCCACTGTTGTGCGTACAGACTGTTTGGCTGCCCGCTCTCCCTATTTTCTCTTTGTAGGATGCTGCATATAGCAGCCTACATAGAGAAAATGGCCCTGGTGGGGCGCGCTCCGCTGCGCCTCACCAATCACAAGGCTGCCATTGCAGCGTTGTGATTGGCGGAGGGGAGGGAGGGAGACTGCCTTTCCTGGCTGATGACGATGTAGGATTCTGATTTCAATTCGGAACGGCAGTAGTCGGGAGTCGGACCCATCCAGAAGCAGAGGTGGCAGCGGCGCAGGACGGTAAGTTAAGTTTTAAATATTGTATTTTTTTAATTAAACAAACCCCGCCCACCTCACCCCGCCCACCTCACCCCACCCCCTCGGGACACCTCATTTCCACCCCTTCTCCCCCCACCTGCCCGACATGCCGGCCGCGACTGGTGTCACATCAAAGTGACTTGGGTCACATTGAATCGAATGGTTCACAGTGAGATTTCAATGAAGTCCAGAAAATTGTGGTTATTTATACGTAGACTGATGGAATTCTAACAAAGTATTCTTTTACAAGTTTTACACGCATATGTGAATAGGATGAAAAAGCCTTAAAAGTGGAACAATATATGGGAATAAATGCTATGTGAGTCGGACCCTTGTGGGCTGATTGAGGCGCCGGAGCAAACGCTCACATTTCAGGGCGGTCAAAAAGCACATAGATATCTCCTGTAGTTGACAACACTGTGGGTCCGACACAGAAGTCATTATCACGCGGGCCAATTAATCATTCAGACCACAATTGCCCCAGCGTGATTGAGAACCGCTCCAAGGATGTCAACGCAGGAGTTAGCGACCCCCAACCCCGCCTTCCCTCCCAGAAGGGGCGAGAGTGGATCTTCACACAGAATGCTATAAGCATAAAAATTTCTCTTGCCATTATGGCGCGATGCTAAGGGCAGGTCGGCGGGAGAGCGAGGCTCATCTCTCACGCTGCAGCGGCGCAAAAGATGCGCCATGGTGCGGGGTACTTACAACGTGACGCATCTGGGAGATGCGTCACGTTGTAAAGCCCTGCACCAGAAGGAGGCGTTCCTGCGGTGGGTGGGGAGGCGTTCCGGCGCAAGAACGCCTCCTAAAAGTTGCTGAGTGAAATCTGAGTCACTTTAGGGCCCATGCTGCGTCAAAACCCTGTGCCTGCTTGAAGCAGGCGTAAGGATTGACGCAGCATTGTAACAATAGGGCCCCCCAGAGCATTGCTGGGGCTGTGTCGCGTTTGCGACGCAACTCCAGTTATGCGCCACTTTTACGGCACAGATGCCTGACGCATCTGTGCCGTTTTTGACCCATGGTGCGACGCATTGTAAATGCGGCGCATCCATGGTGGCGGAGCCATGGCGCACAATAACTGGTGCATCCCTGCTGATATGCAGGGATGCGCCAGTTATTGTAAATCTGCCCCCTTGTGTCTAGCAGGGTACATTCTTTGTATACACAGTGTGCATGCATGGACATGGATTGCATAGTATGTGTGTTGTGTGGTGCATGCTGTTAGACAGGATGTCTCAGGGTGTGCATGCTGCGTACAACCTGTGCACATGGGGAGAGTGCGGGCTGTGCTGTGCACACAGGGTGGTTCAGGGGTCTGTGTACACAGGATGACAGGGTGCGTACAGGCTGTATAAATTGGGTTTCTGGGGGGAGCATGCTATAGGCACAGGCTGTCTTAATGCCCTCTGTGCACATGGTGTCTCTGAAGTCGCCCTCGTGCTTCCGGCTTCGGGGCACACTTGACGCCTTCACACTCCATCCTCTCCTCCCATCTTTCTATTACCAATCTTTATTTTCAAAATTTTCTTGGGTGTGGGGTAACTTTCACGTTTTCAGTGGAGCTTGTTTGCTTTGCTCATTCACGACTTTGCACTCATCCCCAACTTTCCCGCCTCACCATTTTCAAAACTGACCAGCCGCCACTGATTATCAGCTCCTTATAAACTAGCAATAAAGCCAATAGGTCTGGCTGATAAGTGAAGATGACTTTTCATTGCTTGGTGACTTTTATATGCAGTTCTGTGGATGGACAAACTGGTAAATTCAAGAATGTATCAATTGATGCCTGAATAGATACCAGGGCGCAGCAATGAGGGACCGGGTGGATAAAAGAGTTTAAAAAAACTGCAGTCTGAACCAGTTATTTCTGTTGGGTAGTTAATAATATACCGTTTTAATAAAATGAATCCCTTGAATTGCAGATCTGGAGGAGTAAATATTTGAAAACAATGAAGCCACAACACAATTGCACCTCTTCAATCTGAGACTGAAATGCTGCAAGTTCAACAGTGCAGCTCCATGAAACGTCACACCCGCAGTAAAGGGAATATCGAAAAATTGCAGTATTATTTATATTTCGCTACATCATTTCCACGCCTCCTTTGGTATACATATTTATAGTCCTCGTGCCTGTGACGCTGCTGCTTCCATTCCTTCAATGCACCGGCAGCACCAAGCCCCGCCCCCAACACGAAACACCGGAACTAGAGCAGGGCTCGGTCTAAGAAGCTACTTACCATGCAATTTCCCAGACTTCTCTGCGCGTCCCATGGAAACGTTTGGCGCCAGAGAGCTGATGGCAATTGCGGATATATCTCTACCACATTCATTATTTTGCTGCCATAAATCAACAGTGCTATACTGTTATCTCCACACTGATGTATAGTTTCATGCCCTTCGTAACATGAGTTACTTCGGCGAGGGGGCCCGTAATTCACAGTTTACTCTTCAGCTTTGCGCAGTGGCAGTATCGTAGCCAATGAGGTTTAACCGAGGCGCGATTATTGCTTATTGAAAACTTTACCCAATACCCCGCTGTGGCGACTTGAAATATAGTCGACATTGCAATTTTTGACAGTCTCTAAGGAGACTGAATCTTTTGGTAAATGAAAGAAAAGCTGGCATTAAATTGATGATATGTAGCGTTCAGCGACTGAACATTATATTCTATGTTGCTGGGATTTCTGCTCTTTGGCAGTAAATTCATGATGTTTTATCTATTAACAGTTTTCATATTTCTTGCATTGCTTGGTCTATTTTGCTCCCCGAGTTTCTGGCCTAGGGCCCCCACCTCACTGGATGTCAAGCTGCACAATAGTGATCTTTGCAGAGGTGGCAGGCAGGGGAGAAAGAGCAAAGTTCAAATGCACTGAGGGGCAGATTTATGTTGGACTTGCGCCACTTTTGCGCCGCCGTTGCGTTACACATTGCAACATACTTACATCGTGACGCATCTATGGAGATGCGTCACGGTGTAAGGCCCTGCGCCACATGAAACCTGCATCAGATTTCATGTGGGTGTTTCCAGGCAGGGGGGCGTTCCGTCGCAGGAACGCCACAGAAAAGTGCTGAGGCACTTTACCAATGCTGACGCGTCAAAACCCTGCGCCTGCTTGAAGCCGGCGTAAGGCTTGACGCACCACGTTAGATATAGGGCAGGTTGGAAAAGTGCTGGAGTTGCGTGCCACACACAACATAACTTCAGCACAGCGCCAAATTCACGCCCTAGATATGACACGCATCTGTCTATTCCTGCGCCATTGTGCGCCACATTGTAAATGCGGCGCATCATGGATGGCGCAAGGATAAACTTGTGTGCCGTACCTTTCCTGGCACATCTCTGCTGATTTGCAGAGATGCGTCAGGCAACATAAATCTACCCCTGAGTGCGCAGGAAAAGCAGGATAACTCAACTCTTGAAAGCAAAGTCTGGCGAGCAGAGGGATTGTTTCTCCCGCAAAAGTACTATTGTGCTGAGTGTAGTCTATTCCCAGTATAGGAAATAAGCAAACACTGCACAGTACCAGGGTTGGATTGCTAATGTGGTTACTCGGGCAATGCCAGAGGGGCTGGTCAAGTGCCAGCGGTGGGCTGCTTTTTTGAGCAGTCTGGGGGGTGGGAGGGATTTGGGTGGTTTGTGCATTGTTCTGATACAGCCAGCTGCCCAGTGGGTGCCTGAGTGGCCTTTCTGGAGTCAGATGGGCCTCTGTTACCTCTGTTTTACCAACCGGGTGGAGGTGTCCCTCCCTTTCTCTCGCTGGGCCGGCCCAATAATATATGTATATTGAGCGGGGACAGGGGGCCTGAGATAAAGTGGCCTCACTTGTTTTCGGGTGTGTTTCACCAGTGTAAACTAATCCGTGCATTTTTTTAAGACCCTCCCACCTCTTTATTTTATTAATTAAACTTCGCCAAAGCAGTGTTTTGCGGAAAGGCAATATGGAAATGTAAGCCACTTTTTTTTAGCGGGCCGATTTTTAATCCCAATCCAACCCTGCACAGCACTGCTAAGGCACGTGTTTTCCATCTATGCTTGTAAGTACTATGGAAACACTGCACTTCCTCTCACGCTGTAACACCAACTTCATGGAGAGCTGATGACAGACATGCATGCACTAAATTATATTTCGATACAATAAAAAATCTGGTGCAGCCGCCCAGAAGAAGGCGCTATTTGATGACAGTACTTCACACGAACTGCATTAACACCCTTAGTTTACCTGTAAATACAGCACTTGCTATGGTGGCATTTAGAGGGGATTTCTGAGCGCCCTAAATGTTCAGCTGCACCACAACACAGGCAATGCACACAGCATGTCAGCTTTGAAAAACTGAAGAGGGACAGCTGCATTCGGGCAAAGTCCCTAAAAAAAAAGTTGATGTGCTTGGAGTCTGAGGAAAGTATTGTTTTGAGTATGTTCAAAATTGGGCTTAAAAGAAAAGGAACCCAATGGAAATAGTTTGTTTGGTACCATTGGAAATAATTTGTGTTATTATTAACACACTGACAGTGCACACACGGGTGGGTGGCAGTGGCCAGTACAATTTACTGGTGTTGAGTGCTGCAGCACTGCAGACAGCGTGACAAGCATCAGTGACCCTGCAAGGCAGCAGGCTCAGACAGGAGCCAACCCCACCCGCAATCATTACAGTCTGCAGCTCGCTTTTAGTCCAGGCTGCCGGGTGTCATTGCGTTCCATCTGTCTGGCGGCCACTGCAACTTGTCAGTCACGGTCAGTCATGACTCTGTGACGACTCTCTCCCTGGCCCTTGGCTCAGCAATGATGAATTTGCAGCCATAATAAGATAATATTACAGCGTCGCGGGCGGCCTTGGCTGAGCACAAAGATTGCAGTAGGTGCTGCAGCCTGCAAACCAGTAGCCTGCTGCTCTGGCAGCCATTGGGCACTACCTCGTGATGTAATGCTCGGCTATGTGACTCACAGCGCTGCTGAAAATAATAGATACATTGTAGTGAGCCTGCCAGCGCCGTAGCTTAGCTCTGCACCGAGCGCCCTAAGCCTGCGGGAGCTTCGCGCACAGGCCATGGGCAACATGCTGACAGCTGCCACACATCCAGTTTGCAGCGTTTGAGTGCCAGCTTTTCCTACTCCCCTTCTTGTTTCTTCTTGTTCTTTTTTGTTCCTCTTCCCTCTTTTTCTTTTCTCCTCTTCTCTTCTTTAACTTCCTCACTTCTCCCGTCATATTACACTGTTGCGACACACTTTCTACTCTGTCACTCACAAATACAGTCCTGAAGAAGCCCCAGGCCTGCTGGCCATTCAGGGGTGAAACACGTGTTGGCTGTTCACTTGATGTGTCAATAAATATGCTTTGCAAAAACCAATGCGATTGATTGGAATCCTTCCAAAGAAGCAACATTTTAATCTTCAAGCCCCAGCACAACTCTTCTATTCTCAACTTAAAGAAGGGGGTGAGGGGTGTCCCCCTGCTGAGGGCAGAAGTATAAACAGATCGGAAGCTCATTAAACTGGCCGGTTTGTGATCCTGTTACCCCTTCTACCTGTACAACTACTCAGCCTTCTTGTTCACACTCGACTCGATGCTGGGAGGCCAAGCACCCCCCTTGGAGAGTCCTGCAGTGTCTCATCGTGAGTTTCGCCTGGCCAGGGACGCACCACCCGTGCACAGTAGCACCCCTGCAGTAACTACGCGCTATGCGTAGTATTGTGTACCTGTATAGTATTATTCCAAACCAGGGCCGCTAACAGGCCATGTCCCAAAACCAACCTCGAAAAGCCCTGACAACTGCTCCAGCCAAAGGTAGAGGCCCACAAGCAGTGACCGACTTGTCGCGGGTACGCCAGTTCACCTAGTGGCCTAGCGAGCTCCCTCCATCCAAGAACTGATTGACCCTGTGAGCGGCACCGGTCCTCTGGAAAACATAGCTCAGCAGGCCCCCAAACAGGGTGGTTTCTGCCTTTTGAGCAATGGGGCGTTGCCCCACTCATACTTTTGCCCCCTGACCTCCAATTTATGTGCGTATTAAGTAAACTTTTGTTTAAAAAAAAATACTTTGACTTTCCTTTATTTTCAAGTGTGACCGGGCAGTCTCTGTCAGCATTAAGCCGCAGGCATCAGCGGCTGTGAAGTGGGTGGAGTTTGTGTTGTTATTGACACGGAACCGTGGTCCGACATGTGCATGTCAGGTTGGCCGGCCACATCTCTCCAGCGAGCCCGACATGCGCTCTAGAGTTCAACTCTACCTGCACATTAGGGACTGGGGGCTGCTCAAAGCCGCAACCCCGGTCTCCTAATGAGCGTTGAATTTGCCAGCTCAAGCCAATCCGCTTCTCTCAAGCTGACTAACAACAAGGAGGCAGTGTCTCGATTGGCTGGCAGACGTGATTGCTCGGCCCAGTTTAGGTCTCTGAAGACAGCGTGGTACCGCAGGGGTGAGAGGCACTGCCCACAGAGCAAGGACAATTACTGTAATGGCTTCTTGTGAAGCCATGCAGTGATTGGCCATTTCTGCTGTTTGTTGGCAGGGCTGCACAGCCAGTGTTTCTCCCCCTCTTCCTATGTGCCAAACGTTGGTGCGAGAGAGAGACCACCATACGGAGTAGACCACACCTCCCATTTTTGTCCTGACTCTGATCGTGAGCGCAGATCATCCGATCAATGAGGGGAGTTCATCTCCCTAATAGTCTGAGGAATTCAGGTGAGCTCGATCATTCGACCTATTTTGGGTGACCACATGTCCTGGTTTCCCCCGGACCATCCCAGCTTTTGGTGGACTGTCCCGGTGTCCCAACACATTTCTTCATTTAGAGTAGATGTCCTTGTGTTTGAGACAAAGGTCAGATAATTGGAATTTTAAGAATTGGAAGGCATGCTCTCCTTACACGGGCAGTTCAGGTGAATGAGAAAATTAAGCAATTTATTCATGTTTCATCAGAAAGCACAGGAGGAGTTTGGCTGCATGTTCCCAGCAGAGGGGAGGCAGGGTGGATAATAAGGGTAGGGGGCACAGGGTGGAGGTCCTGCCATAGATAACTTTATGTGATGTAGCAATGTAAATGTAAATGAATGCCTGTATGTATATATATATATATACATAAATATATATATATATATATATATATATATATGTATATATATATATATATATATATATATATATATATATATATATATATATATATATATATACTACTATTATAAAGAGAGAACTGTGTCCTTTGAGCCAGGTAAACTCGAAAAGTACACCACCAATCGCAACACCCAATACAGCGTTGGAAAGGGCAGTTCCAGCAGAAGGACATAGGCTAGGCAGACGCCCACCATATACATTTAAAAAGTAAAACAACCGTGCCAACAAAGTAGTCCCTTGTGGGCGTGTCTGTGTTGTGCTGTGGGCTTGTGCTGGGGGGGCATGAAAAATGCTGGGGGCGTGTTGTACGTTCCGCCTTTCGGGCTGGACTGTTCCCATGAGGCACAGGGCCAAGGCTGATTTGCATATGGCCATGTCTGAACTGGGGTGGTGTGGAGTGCAAAAAAACGATGGATTTAGGCCCAGATCTCTGTACTGGGGTGAATGTATGACACTGTTCTGCATTCTGTCCATCAACTGTTGTTTTTGCATTTGTCACCCCGAGTGGGATGGGTATGCTGAGACGTGGGTCCCATGCTCTCCACACTACTGGAGTCAAGCTATCCTGGCTGAAAACGTCTGATAGCCAGCAATTGGTGAAAGAAATGGCTTCGCAGTTTGACCTGTAATGTTTCCACGAGGCACAGGGTCAAGGCAGACTTGCTCATGGCTGTGTCTGAACTGGGGGGGTGTGGAGTGCAATAAAAACTATGGATTAGGCCAAGAATTCTCTATTGGGGTGAATGTATGGCATTGTTCTGCATCCTGTCCTTCAACTGTTGTTTTTACATTCTGCCATGCATGCCATGTCTCATATTGAGTGCTGGGGGTGTGGGTGTGTGCGGGGCGCGCGTTGTGTCATATATTTCATTGTTTTTTCTTCCCAGGTTCTGTACATTCCAGCTCCGCGTGTCCACCCTGCTCACTTTAAATACCCCTGCACCCCATAATCAAAACCCACCCTTACTCCTTAAAATACCCCAACACCCTTAAACACGAACCCATCTTAACCCTATAAATATACCCCGTACCCCTAAACGCAAACCTATACCTAAATCCTAAAAATACCCCAAAAAGCAAACCTACCCCATAACCCTAAAATACCCCTGTACCCCATAACCCAAACCTAGCCCTGAACCCTTAAAATACCCCTGTACCACAAAACCCAAACCTACCCCTGAACCCTAAAAATACCCCTGCACCCCAAAACCCAAACCTAGCCCTGAACCCTAAATATACCCCTGTACCCCAAAACCCAAACCTAGCTCTGAACCCCTAAAATACCCCTGTACCCCAAAACCCAAAACTACCCCTGAACCCTAAAAATACCCCTATACCCCAAATCCCAAACCTAGCCCTGTACCCTAAAAATACGCCTGTACCCCAAAACCCATACCTATCCCTAAACGCTAAAACTACCCCTGTACCCCATAACCCAAAACTATATCTGAACCCTTAAAATACCCAAACATCCCAAAACATATACCTCAGTACCCCAAAAACATACACCCCTATACCCATACTTACCTTATCCAAACATTAAAAATAAAATATGCTTTTACCATTCATGCATTTACAACGAATTTCGTTGTAAATGTATGCGTGGTTAAAGCATATAAAATGTAATGCCATGCATTATAATGGCGTTGCGGAGTCATGGTACTTTCATAATGAAAGTATGCAGAGTGATGGTCTGCGGAAAGAAAGTTGCGGAATAATGGGTGTTTACCCTCCTCCGGTAAGTACATTGGTGGCACAGCGGGCCACATCTCCAGCAACATACTCATATTTTTTCACCACCGATTTGAAAAATGCACAGTTTCTCTCATTGCTGCCCAGCACCGACATACACTTTTAGACACACCTTCCGCCACAAGTTCTAGAATTGCGAACTTTAGAGCTGGGGAGCTACGTTCGAATCTCGGCATCAGGTCAACATCCTGTGATTCCAGGCAAATTGCTTTGTCTCCCCGTGCCTACCACAAATTAATGTGTTCTTCTGTAATGTAAATTGTGCTCATGCCATGTTGTCGAGTTCGCGCTATAGAATATTGCAAGGAAAAAAAGAGTAGGGAAACTCGAGTTCACACACTACTGAATGCGCACTCTTAAGTGCATAAGCAGTGCACTGTGAATCGGAGCGTTTCACAGGCCTGTCACAGATAAGAAATGCTATCAAAACGAAATCCTACAAAACAATATACACCTGGCCGGCAGCAATTCATACCCGGACAACGTCGGGACGGGCTGCTAGTAATATAATAAAGAGAGAGCCCAAACCTTTGAGGCGGGTAATCTCAGGAACCACAGCACCAATCACAACACCCAATACAGCGTTGGAAAGGGCAGTTGCAGCAGAAGGACATAGGCTATGCAGACGCCCACCATATACATTTTAAAAGTAAAAGAACCGTGCCAGCAAAGTAGTCCCTTGTGGGCGTGTCTGCGTTGTGCTGTGGGCTTGTGCTGGGGGGGGCGTGACAAATGCTGGGGGCGTGTGGTACGTTCCGACCTTCGGGCTGGACTGTTCCCATGAGGCACAGGGTGAAGGCTGATTTGCATATGGCCATGACTGAACTGGGGTGGTGTGGAGTGCAAAAAACGATGGATTTAGGCTCAGATCTCTGTACTGGGGTGAATGTATGACATTGTTCTGCATTCTGTCCATTAACTGTTGTTTTTACATTCTGCCCTTCATGTGTCAAATATTTCATTGTTTTTTCTTCCCAGGTTCTGTACATTCCAGCTCCGAGAGTCCACCCTGCTCCCTTTAAATACGCCTGCACCCCATAATCAAAACCCACCCTTACTCCTTAAAATACCCAAACACCCTAAAACACTAACCCATCTTAACCCTATAATTATACCCTTTACCCCAAAACCCAAACCTATACCTTAATCCTAAAAATACCCCTGTACCCCCAAAACCAAACCTACCCCTGAACCCTAAAATACCCCTGTACCCCAAAACCCAAACCTAGCCCTGAAACCTTAAAAAACCCTATACCCCAAAACCCAAACCTACCCCTGAACCCTAAAAATACCCCTGCACCCCAAAACCCAAACCTAGCCCTGAACCATAAAAATAACCCTGTACCTCAAAACCCAAACCTACCCCTGAACCCTAAAATACCCCTGTACCCCAAAACGCAAACCTAGCCCTGAACCCTAAAAATACCCCTGTACCCCAAAACCCAAACCTAGCCCTGAACCCTTAAAATACCCCTGTACCCCAAAACCCAAAACTACCCCATAACCCTACAAATACCCCTATACCCCAAAACCCAAACCTAGCCCTGAACCCCAAAAATACGCCTGTACCCCAAAACCCATACCTATCCCTAAACGCTAAAACTACCCCTGTACCCCATAACCCAAAACTATATCTGAACCCTTAAAATACTCAAACACCCCAAAACATATACCTCAGTACCCCAAAACATACACCCCTATACCCATACTTACCTTATCCAAACATTTAAATAAAACATGCTTTTACCATTCATGCATTTACAACGAATCTCGTTGTAAATGTATGCGTGGTAAAAGTATATAAAATGTAATGCCATGCGTTATAAAGGCATTGCGGAGTCATGGAACTTTCATAATGAAAGTATGGGGAGTGATGGTCTGCGGAAAGAAAGTTGCGGAATAATGGGTGTTTACCCTCTCCCGGTAAGTACATTGGTGGCACGGCGGCACACATCTCCAGCAACATACTCATTTTTTTTCACTACCAATTTGAAAAATGCACAGGTCTCTCTCATTGATGGCCAGCACCGACATACACTTTTAGACACACCTCCCGCCACAAGTTATAGAATCGCGAATTTTTGAGCTGGGGAGCTACGTTCGAATCTCGGCATCAGGTCAACATCCTGTGATTCCAGGCAAATTGCTTTGTCTCCCCATGCCTACCACAAATTAATGTGTTCTTCTGTAATGTAAATTGTGCTCATCCCATGTTGTCGAGTTCGCGCTATATAATATTGCAAGGAAAAATAAAGTAGGGAAAATCGAGTTCACACACTACTGAACGCACACTCTTAAGTGCATCAGCAGTGCACTGTGAATCGGAGCGTTTCACAGGCCTGTCACAGATAAGAAATGCTATCAAAACGAAATCCTACAAAACAATACACTATTGGCCGGCAGCAATTCATACCCGGACAACGTCGGGACGGGCTGCTAGTCTATACTACTATTATAAAGAGAGAACTGTGTCCTTTGAGCCAGGTAAACTCGAAAAGTACACCACCAATTGCAACACCCAATACAGCGTTGGAAAGGGCAGTTGCAGCAGAAGGACATACAGCCTGATTCATCAAGCTGAAATCGGCTCGCAAAGGGTCAGATTCTGAGAATCTGGCCCTTTGCGAGCGCTATTTTTGCATTTGGGATTCATCATCCCAAATGCAAAAATCGGTAATTGCTAATTCGCTAAATTGCGAGGAATTACATTTAAGGAATCTCTATTTGAGATTCCTTAAATGCAATTCATCAACCATTTTTAAATTGCTAATTCGCAATTTCGGGCCGCTATACCGAGAGGTCAGAACTCTCGGTAAATAGCAAAAACTTAGAAAAATACTTTTAAAAGCATTTTTCTAAGTTGCATGTTGCGCACACACATGTCCTTTGGACGTGTGTGTGTGCAACACCTGTGTGAAATTTCATTTGAGGGGTGCTACAGGGTGTCCTGTGGACACCCCTGGCACCCTTCAAATCGCAATCTTATTTGCGATTAGCTAATTGCTAATCGCAAATAAGGAATGACTCCACATGCATTCCTATGGGCCTTTTGGCCCATAGGAATGAATGGCGAGTTATTCCTTATTTGCGATTAGCAATTAGCTAATCGCAAATAAGGAATTGTAAGGAATCGCATTTTTATTGCATATTCCTACATGAATCCCGTTTTGCGAGTCCTTAATAGCGATTCGCTATGAATCGCTATTAGGGCCTCGCAAAACGGGAGCATGATGAATCAGGCGGATAGGCTAGGCAGACGCCCACCATATACATTTAAAAAGTAAAAGAACTGTGCCAACAAAGTAGTCCCTTGTGGGCGTGTCTGTGTTGTGCTGTGGGCTTGTGCTGGGGGAGCGTGACAAATGCTGGGGGCGTGTGGTACGTTCCGCCCTTCGGGCTGGACTGTTCCCATGAGGCACAGGGTCAAGGCTGATTTGCATATGGCCATGTCTGAACTGGGGTGGTGTGGAGTGCGAAAAAACTATGGATTTAGGCCCAGATCTCTGTACTGGGGTGAATGTATGACATTGTTCTGCATTCTGTCCAACTGTTGTTTTTGCATTTGTCACCCCGAGTGGGATGGGTATGCTGAGACGTGAGTCCCATGCTCTCCACACCACTGGAATCAAACTATCCTGGCTGAAGATGGCTGATAGCCAGAAATTGGTGCAAGAAATGGCTTGGTAGTTTGACCTGGAATGTTTCCACGAGGCACAGGTTCAAGGCAGACGTGCTCATGGCTGTGTCTGAACTGGGGGTGAATTTATGGCATTGTTCTGCATTCTGTCCATCAACTGTTGTTTTTAAATTCTGCCCTTCATGCCATGTCTCATATTGTGTGCTGGGGGTGTGGGCGTGTGCGGGGCGCACGTTGTGTCATATATTTCATTGTTTTTTCTTCCCAGGTTCTGTACATTCCAGCTCCGCATGTCCACCCTGCTCCCTTTAAATACTCCTGCACCCCATAATCAAAACCCACCCTTACTCCTTAAAATATCCCAACACCCTTAAACACTAACCCATTTTATCCCTATAACTATACCCTGTACCCCAAAACCCAAATCTATACCTAAATCCTAAAAATACCCCAAAAACCAAACCTACCCCTGAACCCTAAAATACCTCTGTACCCCATAACCCAAACCTAGCCCTGAACCCTTAAATACCCCTGTACCACAAAACCCAAACCTATCCCTGAACCCTAAAAATACCCCTGCACCCAAAACCCAAACCTAGCCCTGAACCATAAAAATAACCCTGAACCCCAAAACCCAAACCTACCTCTGAACCCTAAAATACCCCTGTACCCCAAAACCCAAACCTAGCCCTGAATCCTAAATATACCCCTGTACCCCAAAACCCAAACCTAGCCCTGAACCCCTAAAATACCCCTGTACCCCAAAACCCAAAACTACCCCTGAACCCTAAAAATACCCCTATTCCCCAAAACCCAAACCTAGTCCTGAACCCTAGAAATACGCCTGTACCCCAAAACCCATACATATCCCTAAACGCTAAAACTACCCCTGTACCCCATAACCCAAAACTATATCTGAACCCTTAAAATACCCAAACACCCCAAAACATATACCTCAGGACCCCAAAAACATACACCCCTATACCCATACTTACCTTATCCAGTTGCGGAATAATGGGTGTTTACCCTCCTCCGGTAAGTACATTGGTGGCACGGCGGCCCACATCTCCAGCAACATACTCATATTTTTTCACCACCGAATTGAAAAATGCACAGTTTCTCTCATTGATGGCCAGCACCGACATACACTTTTAGACACACCTTCCGCCACAAGTTCTAGAATTGCGAACTTTAGAGCTGGGGAGCTACGTTCGAATCTCGGCATCAGGTCAACATCCTGTGATTCCAGGCAAATTGCTTTGTCTCCCCGTGCCTACCACAAATTAATGTGTTCTTCTGTAATGTAAAATGTGCTCATGCCATGTTGTCGAGTTCGCGCTATAGAATATTGCAAGGAAAAATAAAGTAGGGAAACTCGAGTTCACACACTACTGAATGCGCACTCTTAAGTGCATCAGCAGTGCACTGTGAATCGGAGCGTTTCACAGGCCTGTCACAGATAAGAAATGCTATCAAAACGAAATCCTACAAAACAATATACACCTGGCCGGCAGCAATTCATACCCGGACAACGTCGGGATGGGCTGCTAGTATTATATAATTACAGCTTTAAACAGGGAGCACTCTCAATTTCTTGCTTAGTTCCTAGGGTTTCACTTATCCGACACATTTATTTTTCTAGTTCAATTAAAATATTGGAATAATGCAATACAATATACATAGGGATTTCATGCTTCATATTGTGATTTCAGGCTTTGTAAATTTCAGATTTATTTAATATTTAAGCCATGAAACGGATATAGCTACTTAATTCTACTTGGAACACAGTGGTGTTCAACCTGATACTCATAAGGCATCAAAATGTGAAACATAAGCACATTGAAAACATGGTAATGTGGACATAAACAAAAAAAGAGAACTTCCTGCCATGCATCGGCCTCATGCCACACTCCCTCCTTCCTCATCCATTGAAATAATGCTTCAGCTGAAGTGTAAGGCAGGAGTCTCCTGTGCTGTAAAACCGAGGGAGGGGCAGACCGCTAAACAATCCTTCCTGTCAGGGTGCCTGCTTTCTGAAAGAAATGTAAATGTGCTCAACTGGTCACTGTGCATATGCAAAGGGTGCCTGGAAGTCAGCATTGGCTTTAATTGATGGAATCTCATGAAGCTTCCAGATTCACTTTTTTTTTTAGGTAGTGTACGGGTGCTACCGCCTATGAAGTAAAGTGTGTGCTTTTAAATGACAGTTACCAAAAAATTGCTTCCTGATGACACACATTTATTATTTTGAGGGGTATTGTAAGGCAACTACCAGCTTAGCTGTGAAGTGTGCGCTTTTAAAAGACAGTTATGAAATAACTGCACTACTTACAGTCTGCAAAAAATCTAAATTTTAGAAACACTTTTTATCATTGTGTCCAGTCCGACAAGTCACAATAACTGATATGTCCTCAGTACATTTCATTTGTAAAGGTATATCAATAAATAAGGAAATCTGTGAGGTTTTCAGCAGTGTTATCTTAAAGTTGGTTATGAAGTTCTTGGTTATATTAAGTGAGCAGCTACCTACATCACTATCATATGAAATCTCTTTTCTGAAGTCATAACTACACTTCCACAACTGACTTATTAACCTTCTTGCTTTATCAAATGTGCTTGAAAATACACCATTTGCCCACTCTTTAAAAAAAAAAAATTCTCAGGGGGAGTACATCACCCCCACAACCCCCTGAACCTCCATTATGACGACAGGCACGCTCACCACATCATTCAGCCTGAAATTTTACACCTGCCACTTTCAAATGTCACCAGCTGCCACTGCTCCAAACTGTCTTCACGCAACTCATGAAACGCAGCCAGTAATCAAACATTGTTTCTACACGCTGGGAAGGAAGTCTTAAAACTGTTGGAGATTAGGTTCAGGTTGATGCAGTGCTCAGAGCATACTTGGACCAAAAACAATTTTGGGCATTTTAAGCTTCAGCCGGCGCAACAAAAAGATGACAAATCTGTAATGGTTTCTATGCGCAGCTCTGCAAAATGGCAAGCATGTGTACACGTGACGACCCTTGGAAAGAAGTACAAACACAAATCATGAAGGGTTTCAAATTGAGTGAGCTATGATGGCTAATCCTAAAGGAGCTAAGGATGAAGGTATAGATTTAAAAGCCCTGCGACCACTTTTCACCGCTGTTGCATCACTTCTGTGACGCAGCGTTCTCGTAAACAATGCGCCACATTGTGACATATTTACAACGTGATGCATCTAGGAAGATGCGTCACGTTGTTAAGCCCTGCGCTACATTAATACCTGCGTATGGTATAATGTATGCAGGGTGGGCGTTCCTCGCAAGAAAGCCTCGTAAAAGTGACGCAGAGAAATCTACAAGATTTCACTGTGTCACTTTTACGACACCACTGCGTTAAAACCTTACGCCTGCTTCAAGCAGGCATAAGGAGTGACGCAGCATGATAGCAGGGCTGTTTCTTGGTATTTTGCCACCCTAGGCGAGAATTTAAAAATGCCACCCCCTCCCTTTTACTACCATCACTCTCTCTCTCTGTCATCCAGGCTAGAAGAATGAATGCATTAGATATAAAAATGTTTGCCGCCCTAGGCAACCGCCTAGTCTTGCCTAATGGCAGAAATGGCCCTGCATGTTAGGAATAGGCATTCCTAACCAATGCTGGAGTTACATCGAGCTTATGACACGACTCCAGCAGTGCGCTGCCTGTATGCCAAAAGATGAGTCACGCATCTGTCTATCCTTGCGCCACGGTGCGCCGCATTGTAAATGCGATGCACCCATGGTGGTGCAAAGGTTTTTTTACGGGACGTAAATGAACTGACGCATCTGTGCTAATATGCAGAGATCCGCCAATTCTTGTAAATCTGCCACGAAGTTAGAAGATGTTAGTCCTGGCCCGGCGACATGAACTGCCACACAGCAGAGCAGATAGAACGGAAGAAGCTCTGGCAAAAGTGAGTGTGGTGCAATCACCCCAGCAAGAAGTCCGGGTGACAACTAAAACAAGTGACCAATTATGAAAAGCACATAAACTGGCTGCACAAGTCACACCCTGTGATATATCTTTTTTTAAATGAATCCCTTGAATGTTCGATCTGGAGGAGTAACGATTTGAAAACAATGAAGCCAGAATTGTACTGAGACTGAAATGCTGCAAGTTCAACAGAATGTGCTACAAGGGACTTGTTTGAGGAAGGTTAAATTTAAACAATGAGTTGTACATATGTAACACACTCAGGAGTATCCACAGGATGGCCGTCTTATATCAACATGGTAAATGTATTACTGGAAGGAAAGGAACACATAGAGCAAAAAATTGTATTTGAAAAAATATTTTTACTGCAACAAAAGAGGGGAGATAAATACAGACAAATTAATTAGAGCAAAAGGTCATGAACAGAGTTGGATGATATTTTCTCTACAGTTCACAACTGAAATCATCAACTCCAAATGATAAATAACATAACCTAAATTAATTAATAAAAAATGGTTGTGAATTGGTGACAAAGCAACTGTGAAGGAGATGATGGAATGTCGACGTTTCGGTCTAAAGGGCAGACGTCTAATAGACCATCATCAGGACGATGTTTTTCTATGCAGAAGAAAACTCCCTTGAATTTCCATATGAATGCCAAACGAACACGGGAACAGCAATGACGTGGAGCAAGTAGTCAACCACGGGGCACAAACAGGGATTTGTGGAGATTAAACCACAAAAGTAAGCTGGGTTCAAATTTATTAAGTAGTCAGGTGGGTGGATAGCATTCCGATATTTTCAAAAGAGTGTTCGAGCGGCAAACAAAGTATCCTCGTCAGTGCATCGGAAACACGAGGATACTTTGTTTGCCGCTCGAACACTCTTTTAATCTCCACAAAACCCTTATACATGTGTCTCAGCTGTCACTAAAGCACTGCAAACTGAGTGTGTGACAGCTGGCAGCGCGCGACCCATGGCCTGTGCGCGCTGCTCCTGCAGGCTTGGAAAGCTAGCTGCATAGCTAAGCTACGGGACTGGTGGGCTCACTACCAGTGGCGTAACACAGGCCCTTGCAGCCCCGGCAGGGCAAGGGGCCCCCAAGCTCCAGGGGAGCCCCTCAGCACAATACTGTGAGTGGAGAGCTCCTGCTTGAGTCCTTTATGCCAGTGCTCACTACAATGTATCTATTATTTCCTGCAGCGCCGCGCAGCTCTGAGAGTCGCGCAGCAGAGCCTGAAGTCACGAGGCAGTGTCCAATGGCTACCACAGCGGCAAGTTTGTGAGAAAGGCGGCAGGCTACTGGTTTGCAGACTGTGGCACCTGCCGCAATCTTGGCGCTCAGCTTACAGTGCTGTCTGCTGCTCAGACCGGGCCGCTTGCACCACTGCAATATTATCACCTTATTATGGCCGGCGAATTCATTATTGCTGAGCCCAGGGCCAGGGAGAGAGTCGTCACGGAGTCATGACTGACCATGACTGCGACCAGATGCAGCGGTCGTAGGACAGACGGAATGCAATGAGGAAACTCAGCAGCCTGGACCAAAAGCGAGTGGCAAACTGAAATGTATGCCGGTGGGGGGTGGCTCCCAGGCTGAGCCTGCTGCCTTGCAGGGTCACGATGCTTGTCACGCTGTCTGCAGTGCTGCAACACTCAAGACTGGTAAGGAGTACAAGCCACTGCCACTCACCAGTGTGTGTACTGTCAGTGTGTTAATAATAACACTAATTATTTCCAATGTTGTCAAACAAGCTATTTCCATAGGATCCCCTTTCTTTGAAGCCTCATTACGAACGTACTAGAAACAATACTTTTCTCAGACACCGAGCACATAAACTTTCTTTTTGTAGGGACGCTGGGGCAGATTTACAATAATGGCGCATCCCTGCATATCATCAGGGATGCGCCAGTTATTGTGTGTCACGGCAGACACCTCTTGCGCCACCATGGATGAGCTACATTTACAATGCGGAGCACCATGGGGCGAAAATAGACAGATGCGCGACGTATCTGCTGCTGTAAAGGTGACTCATTGCTGGAGTTGCGTCGCAAGCGTGACGCTGCTCCAGCAAGGCTAGGGGTGCTCCAATGCCTAAGATGCTGCGTCAATCCTTACGCCTTCTTCAAGCAGGCGCAGGCTTTTGACGCAGCATGGCCTTAAAAGTGTCTGAGTGAACTCTTGTAGAATTCACTCAGCCACTTTTAGGAGGCGTTCCCCCCCCCTGCGCCGGAACGCCCACATGTGGCGCAGGGCTTTACAACGTGACGCATCTCCCAGATGTGTCACATTGTGAATACCCCACAAATGTGGCGCAAATGTGGCGTATAGAGCTTGTAAATCTGCCCCTCTGTCCGAATGCAGCTGTCCCTCTTCAGTTTTTCAAAGCTGACCTGCTATGTGCATGGCTGCTTGTGGTGCAGCTCAAAACCCCCCACTAAATGCCGCCACAGCAGGGGGCATATTACCAACAAGTAGCGATATTTATCGCTAAATAGGCTTAGCGACGATTTTTTTATCGCTGAGCATCGCCGGAATTTATAGCTGAGATAACGTGCTATTAGCAAAGTTTATCTCTAAAGCGATACATTTTCCGGCGATAGCGGCGAAATGCGTGAATATCGCTGAGAATACAGCGATATTCACGCATTAGCGACGAAATGCTCCTAGCCATGTTATCCACCTCCCATTGGATAACATGGCTAAGAACTGGTCTGGGCAGGTGTTAGTATTTGGAGATAGTCACGCTTAGAGCGAATATTTCCATCGCTACACCTGCCTTGCTAATAGGTGATAGCGATGTTAGCGACTGTTTTCAGTCGCTAACAGTTTGGGTACGCCTACTTTGCATGTCATTAGCGATAAATATCGCTAACATGCAAAGCGGGCCCCAAACCGCTCGCTATCACCTAAAAGCTGTTGCTAACTGCTGTTAGTGACAGCTTGCTAATAGGGCGATAGAATTATCGACGCTTAGCGGCTGAAAACGATCGCTAAAGCGGCGAAAATTTCCTATCGCCACCCTTGATAATATGCCTCCATGTTCTTTATTTACAGGTAAACTAACGGTGGTAATGCTCTGGTATCGTAGTGCTCCACTACGTGTGCTCCTCGGACCCCGTAGTGCTTCCCTGATCCAGATTTGCATTGCTAACCCTGCTATTTTTGCTGATTGATGTGATCGTAGCGCAGAATTGTTTGTATAACCCTTCACTCATTGTAGCCTGATCTGATCGTAGCGCTTCTCCACTCGTGCAGTGATACATTTTAGTGCAGCTTGTTTCACTGTAGCGCCTCTCTGCTCGCACATAGAAATACTTAAGCACAGCTTAATCTGATCGTAGCGCTTCCCTGCTCGTGCATAAACATATGTAACTGCAGCCTGTTTACATTGCAGCGCTTCTCTGCTTGAGCTGTCCGTAGCGCTTCTCTGCCCCCATTTACCCGCTCTGCTTAACGTGTGTTAATAACTAAATTGGGTCGTAGCGCTGACTGTGTAGACTTAATTGTTTATCCCTGCATAGCCCTGATTGTGTTGTTGCAGTTGTTGTTGACCTGGTCGAGTTTTTGCTGCCACCATTTTGTTGTTCAGCCTCTCAGCCCCTCTTCCCACCCCGCCCCCGCATCCCAGCTGACCCCACCTCGCCCCTCCCACTTCTCGATCCGCCCATATAAGGCAGACACCCCTACGTGCTGCGTATACGCGCAGCGATCGCGCCCCATGCGCGCCGAAGGTGCGCCAAAGGTAAGCCCGTCTACGCCCACCCGCGCCTGGACCGCGCCCAGCGCCAGACCCCCTGGTTCCCGCAATGCCCAGCCCACTCGTATCACTTACGATGCCACCACCCTCCTTGCCCTTAACCCCGGCCGTTCCCCCAACTGCGTCCAAGCCACTCCTGGACACACCCATGGACCCTTCTCTTGCAACTCCTGCAAGTTCGACGGCACCAAAACCAACTCCTCATCCACCAACACCAAACAGAGACCTGACACAACCACCTAAAATGCATCCTGCTCAACACCCGCTCGGTCCACAGACACGCCATCGACCTCTGGAATCTACTAGACACCTTCTCTCCGGACGTCGCCTTCCTAACAGAAACATGGATGAATGCCTCTTCAGCCCCAGACATCACCATTGCCATCCCGGAAGGATACAAGATCATCTGTAAGGACCGCATCAAGCAAACAGGAGGAGGCATCGCTATCGTCCATAAGAACTCCATCGGCATCTCAACCAACTCTGACGTCAACCTTGCCAGCGCCGAACACCTCCACTTCCAGATCCACACCGACCCCAAAACCACACTCAGAGGCACCCTCCTCTACCGACCCCCAGGACCCCGTGCACAATTCAGCGACGACATCATTGAATTTATCACCCCACTCACCCTCCCCTCCGAGGACTACATTCTATTGTGAGACCTCAATTTTCACCTGGAAAAGAGCAATGACAGCAGCGCCACCACCCTTCTGGACAATCTCGCCGACCTCGGACTCTAACAACTTGTCTCTACGCCCACCCACATCGCAGGTCACACACTCGACCCTATCTTCACCTCCAGCAAACATGTCTCATTCAGTCACACCACAGCTCTTCATTGGACGGACCACAGCTGCGTTCACTTTATCTACAATAAGACCACAATCCACAACCATCCTCAACCCACTCTGCGAAGAAACTGGAACAAAATCACCATCGACCAGATCTCCTCATCGCTTCTTCAAAACCCCCCCGCCCACTCCTCAAACCCCGACCAAGCAGCCATCAACCTCACCCAATGGCTATCCAACAGCGCCGACATCCTAGCACCGTTGAAAAAACGTCAAATCAAACTAGGCAGCAAAAACGCCTCCTGGTTCAACGATGATCTTAAGAAATCCAAGAAACTCTGTCGCTCCCTCGAGAAGACCTGGAAAAAAGACCCAAACACCAGCACCAGGGACGCCTTCAAAAACGCCACCCGCATACACCACCAACTAATCCGGTCTGCCAAGAAAGCCGCATTCAAAGACAGACTAGACAACAACGCCCACAACAGCAAGGAATTATTCAACATCGTCAAAGAGTTTACCAACCCCACTGCCAACTCCAACGACATCACTCCCTCTCAAGCCCTCTGCGACTCCCTAGCTTCGTTCTTCCACGACAAAATCGCTGACATCCACAACAGCTTTGACAACCAACCCGGAGACCAACCCACCAGAACTTCCGCCGTACCTCACCCCCCTTGAACATCCTTACTGACTGGAACCCAATCTCCACTGAGGACACCATCCGCCTGATGAACTCCATCCACTCAGGATCCCCCACAGACCCCTGCCCTCACCACATCTTCAACAAAGCAGACTCCATCATAGCACCACACCTCCGAGATGTCATCAACTGCTCCCTCAACTCCGCCACCTTCCCGGAAAGCTGGAAACACGCAGAACTCAGTGCCCTTCTGAAAAAACCCACAGTTGACCCCACCGAACTCAAAAACTACCGCCCCATCTCGCTTCTTCCATTCCCGGCCAAAGTCATCGAGAAAGCTGTCAACAACCAGCTCGCCGCCTTCTCCTCACAGTCCGGATTCCGAGCCAAACACAGCACTGAGACCGCACTCATCGCTGCAACAGACGACATTCGAACTCTACTGGACAACGGAGACACAGTTGCCCTCATCCTCCTCGACCTCTCCGCTGCCTTCGACACAGTCTGTCATAGCACCCTTCTACAACGCCTCAGAAACATCGGAATCCAAGGAAAAGCACTGGAATGGATCACCTCATTCCTCACCGGAAGAACCCAGAGAGTCCGCCTCCCACCATTCAAGTCAGAGGCCACTGAAGTCATTTGTGGTGTGCCACAAGGATCTTCACTCAGCCCCACCCTCTTCAACGTATACATGAGCCCTCTTGCGGCCATCGCTCGCCAACACAACCTCAACATCATCTCCTACGCTGACGACACTCAACTGATCCTCTCTGGGTGAGTCTTAAGCCTGATGCGTGGTACTTGTCACGACTGTGTATTGTAGTGAGCCTGCCAGTGCCGTAGCTTAGCTGTGCAGTGAGTGCCTCAAGCCTGCAGGTGCAGCGCACACAGGCCATGGGCGGCACGCTATAGTGACAGCTGCGACACATGCATATGCAGTGATGCAGAGCACCACCCTGAAATGTGTTAGCCTAATGCCTGATGCGTGGTACTTGGTAGGAATGGGCAGGCCACCACCCAGTGAAACATGTATCGATGCGTGTCATGGCAATCTGCAAAGCCGCTCTGTCAAGGTCATTAAGATTTTTCACAACCCCTTGGGAAAGGCCACCCTCTGCGACTCCAGCAGTAGGGCCCGATTCACAGAATGTACTGAAGACTCAATCCTAAACTTACTATTATTTTGGTACTCACAGAATGCACTTACTACTTTTGGTATTCATAGAACCTAGGATTTTGTCTTAAGTCTCTCTTAGTCTGTCTTAAGTTTGTCTTAGACAAACTTAAGACAAAATTCTAACTTCTTTGAATACCAAAAGTAGTAAGTGCAGTCTGTGAATACCAATACAGTAGTAAATTTAGGATTGAGTCTTAAGTTCATTCTGTGAATCGGGCCCGTAGAGAACTGCTCAACTTTCCTGTTCACACCCGACTCGATGCTGAGGGGTCCAGCACACAACTTGTGGAGGCCTACAGTGTCCCATCACGGGCTGCCACTGGCCTGGGACTCGCCACCCGTGCACAGTAGCACCTCTGCAGTGACCAAGCGCTATGCCTATTTTTGTGCACCTGTATAGTATTACTGCAACCCAGTGCCACTAACAGGCCATATCCCCAAACCAACCTCGGAAAAACCCTGACAGCTGCTCCAGCCAAAGGCAGAGGCCCCCAAGCAGCGACCCACTAGCCCTGTGTGCGCCAGTCCACCTGGTGGCCCAGCGAGCTCCCTCCATCCAAAGAACTGATTGACCCTGCGATGGCACCTGCGCCCTGGAAAACATAGCCCGGCAGAACCACAAACTGTCTTCACGCAACTTATGAAACTGACCAAGTAATTAAACACTGCTTGTCTATGCTACGAAGAAAGTCTTAAAAATGTTTGAGAATCTCCAGAATGCTGGCGATGAAGTTAAGTTGATGCAGTGCTCTGTGCGCATTGTGACCAGCAAATAATTTTGAGCATTTTAAGCTTTGGCAGACGCCACAAAAAGACGTGAAATCTGTAGATGGTTTCTATGCGTAGCTGTGCAACGTCAATAGATGACGACCCTCATAAAGAAGTACAAACGCAAATCATACAAGGCTGCAAATTTAGGGGGAGATTTAAAAATCTCCCCGCCACGCAGCCTCCCGCAAGGCTGCGCTGGGTTGCGCGACAGGGAGTGAGCTGGAGAGCGCCATATCTTCAAAGATATGGCTCTCTCATCCTCTTTCCCTTGCGCCGGCGCTGATTACAGCTGCTGTGTGCCACGCACACACCTTAGCACCATAGTGCTGTGGTGTGTGTGTTTGAGACTAGCATAGGATTGCACAGGAATGGTACCCTTCCTGTACAAAATACTAGGCTAGACACAAGGGAAAGCGTTTCCCACTTTGTATGCGTGCTGCACAGAGCAGCACGCATGCAAAGTCAGAAAAGGAAAGAGAAATTAAAGCATTTCTCCTTCCTTGTGTCTGGTTTAAAAAGGTGCAGTTTTCTCACGCTAAACCCAATATAGGGGCATATTTACAAGGGCTTTATCTCCGCTTTTTTTGGCCTAAAAATCCAAAAAAGCAGAGATAAAAGTATCGCCCTAGTTACGAGAGGGTGCTAACATGCATAATCGCATATTAGCACCCTTTTTCCCAGCGCCTCCCGTTGCATCTCTAATGAGCGTCACTGGGCGTACCGCGGATGGACTACCTTGCAAATATTGCTGATTTTCACATTATGATATTTACAAGGCTGCCCCAGCATTTTAGCACACGTTAGTTTTTGGAGAAAAACGCTGTTTTCTCCAAAAACTAACGTCTGCTAAAATGCAGACTTTCCTATCCCCAACATTGGGGTGGATTATGCTGATACGACCCTGCAAAAGGGCGATAACCTCACCATCTCTGGAATTTTTATCACCCTGGAGTAATGTGTTGTTAATAACGAGCTACCAGGACGATAAATTCCAGAGTTTGCCTGCGATAATATTATTATCGCTAAGCATGTCCAGCGATAATTATCGCTGGCCGTTGTTAATATGCCACATACTATTTTCAGTAAATTGGGTTTTAGAGTGAAAAACCATGGGTGGTTGCATGGGAACGCTAATGCTCCACCCTTGGTACGCCCCCATGGCGCAAAGTAACGCTGCTTTGCATTACTTTTTACGTTATTTAAAGCGCTAAAAAAGTTGAGCAGTAAATAAAGATTTTGCGCTGATTCGCGTCACTTTTGTGACGCCAACACGGCGCAAAATCTTAGTACATCTCCCCCTTAGTGTGCTATGATGGCTAATCCTAAAGGAGCCCAGGATGAAGTTGGAAGCAATGTTAGCCCCGTCCCGGCCACATGAACTGTCACATGGCAGAACAGGAAGAATAGAAGCAGCTCTGGCAAAAGTGAGTGTGTGGCAATCACCCCAGCAAGAAGTCCGGGTGACAACCAAAACAAGTAACCAAGGGGCATACTTACAAGCCCCTTGCGCCACTTTTGTGTCACATTCCCCATGTTAAAAGGGAAATAAAAGTGTAGCAAGGGGCTTGTAAATCTGCCCACAAGTATGAAAAGCACGTGCAACGGGTAGCACCACCTAAACTAGCTGCACAAGTCACACCCTGTGATATACCGTTTTAATAAAATATATCATTTGGGGCATATTTACAAGAAAGTGACGCATCTGTAAAGATGCGTCACTTTCCCTGTGCCACCATTAGAAACCCTTGAGCCACTATGGATGCGGCGTATTTACAATATGGTGCATCATGGCGCAAGGATTGACAGATGCATCAGAAATTCTGACCCATCTGTTGATGCAAAAATCACGCATTGCTGGAGTTGTATTGCAAGCACGACGCAACTCCAGCAATGCAGGGGGAGGCCTACCCTCATTGTACTGCGTCACTCCTTACGCCTGCTTCAAGCAGGCGTAAGAATTTGATGCAGTGACGTCCTAGAAGAGGCGCAGTGAAATCTTGTAGATTTCACTGCATCACTTCTATGAGGCTTTTTTGCGCTGGAACGCCCACCCTGCATACATTATACCTGACACAGGTATGATGTGATGCCGGGCTTTACAACGTGACGCATCTCCCTAGATGCGTCACGTTGTAAATGGGACTCACTTTTACGCTGCTGCATCACAAAAAGTGACGCAATAGCAGCGCAAAAATGACGCAAGGGGCTTGTAAATCAGCCCCTTTGGGGCAGATTTATGATAACTGGCGCATCCCCAGGGATGTGCCAGTTATTTTGCGCCGCTGCTCCGCCACCCATGGTGCGCCGCATTGCGCAGATGAGTGACTTAATGAGGAGGTAATGCTCTACTACTTACTGGCAATCTCATTACTCTGACTACATGGGGGCATATTTACAATAACTGGCGGAGGACGGCCCGGGACCAGGGTTCGATTCCCGGCGTGGCAGGTTTCTGGACCAGGGTCAGCGGACTCGATAATTCTCTCGCCTCGGTGCCCACTCTGATCAGCGATCACACTCGGCAACTCTGGGCATTAGCTTGCCTCATCTTCACTAACGGCCCCACCAGACCGCCGGGGATGCCTGGTCTCACCCTGGAGATACCCATTAAGGGACCATCTCTCAGGGAAGCCAGGAAGGGTTTCGCAGCGGTCGAAGCGCCTTGGGACCCTACGGGTAAGTAGTGCGCTATATAAATGCCTATACATATACATATATACATATACATACATATACACCATCATGGATGCGCCGCATTTACAATGCGGCGCACCATGGGGCAAAAACGGCACAGATGCGTGACGCATCTGTACCGTAAAGGTGGCGCATTGCGCAACGCAGCTCCAGCAAGGCTCGGGGTGCCCCATCTTTACAATGCTGCGTCAAGACCTACGCCTGCTTCAAGCAGGCACAGGGTTTTGACGCAGCATTGGCCTGAAAGTGACTGAGTGCAATCTTATAGATTTCACTCAGCCACTTTTGCGAGGCGCACCTGCCCCTGAACGCCCACCCTGCGCCGGAACGCTCACAAGTGGCGCAGGGCTTTACAGCGTGACGCATCTGCCTAGATGCGTCACGTTGTAAATGGGTCATAGGGATGCACCACATTCACGCCGCAGTTGCGTGACGCAAACGTGGTGCATTCCCAACATAAATCTGTCCCTTTGAATTTTTGATGAGGAGGTCTGATGATTTGAAAACAATGAAGCCTCAATCGCTCCTCTTCAATCTGAGACTGAAATGCTGCAAGTTCAACAGTGTAGCTCCGTGAAACGTCACACCCGCTGTAAAGGCTCTATCGAAAAATGGCAGTATTATTTATATTTCGCTACATTATTTCCACGCCTCCTTTGATATACATATTTATAGTCCTCGTGCCTGTGACGCTGCTGCCCCATTCCTCCAATGCACGGGCAGCACCAAGCCCCGCCCCCAACATGAAACACCGGAACTAGAGCAGGGCTCGGTCTCATGAGTTACTTACCATGCAATTTCCCAGAGTTCTCCGCGCGTCGCAGGGGAACGTTTGGTGCCAAAGAGCTGATCAAAATTGCAGAAATAAGGCTCCCACATTCAGTATTTTTTTTGCCGTAAGTGAACAGTGCTGTACTGATGCTTCAACCTGGTACATGGTTTCCTGCTCTCTGTAACATGGGTTTCTTTGACGAGCGGGGCTGTAATTCACAGAACATTCTTTAGCTTTGCGCAGTGGCAGTATCGTAGCCAATGAGGTTTAACCGAGGCGCGATTATTGCTTATTGAAAACTTTACCCAATACCCCGCTGTGGCGACTTGAAATATAGTCGACATTGCAATTTTTGACAGTCTCTAAGGAGACTGAATCATTCGGTGAATAAAAGAAAAGATATGATTCAACTATATGTACTGGGCGTTCATTTCAGAAGAAATGAGAACTTCATATGTTTGATAAGTAAATATATGACGTTTAGATCTTTTATGGTAAGTGTCTACTCTCAGCCATTTTGGGATTTTTTTTAAAGGACCAGTGTTCATATTTCTTGGTCCTTATTCCCACCTTCGATCCCTTTATCTCTTACAGCAAGGCATACCAAAACTGGCCAGCACCTTTGGCAGCCAGGCCCTCTTCCCCCCTCTCCCCCCTCACCCCCCCCAGCCCAGCCCCCCACTGAATTCCAAGCCCCTGGCGCAATAGTGACATTCGGCGCCCGCAGTGGTGGCTGCTACCATTGAACATTTAGAATGGAAAGAGCCAAGCTGAAATGAACTAAGGGGCAGATTTACAACAAAGTAACGCAGCACGGTGCAGCAAGTCATTTTGCTGCGCTGTGCTGCGTTAGTTTGGAAAGCACAGTAATGCGACATATTTACAAGAATGTCGCATTCCTGTGCTCTCCCCTGCGCTGGCGCACAAACGGCAGCCATGTGCCGAGGCAGGCACCCTTGCACCATGGCGCAAGGATGCCTGCGTCGTGGGGAGATTGTTTTTGTGCAGGAAGGTACAATCACAAGAGGCTTTTTCCTCTTTCAACTCGTGCTGTAGAATGCAGCACGCAGTGAAAGAGGAAAAAACAAGGAGAAATTAAAACATTTCTCCTCGTTGTGCCTCGCTCTGCCACCTCTAGGGTGGCGTAGCATTCACACGCATCTCCAGATTTACGATTTCTCATGAATCTGGAGATGTGTCTCGTTCCATGGGTGTTGCGTGGGAACAGCACCCATGGAACGCCCCTTCCACGCACAGTGCCTCGTGTGAAGGGGCCATATTTACGAGGAGAGGAAAAGTCTTGGAGGGTGGCTTTTCCTCTCCTTGTAAATATGGAGGAGCCCCCTGCCGCATCAGTACGTCACGAAAAGTGATATAGTGGTGGCGCTGGGGGTTTGTAAAGCTGCCGCTCAGGAAGCAAGTGAAACACGTGATCCCAACTCTTGAAAGGACAGTCTGGCGAGCGAGAGGGGGATTGTCTCTCCCACAAACTGTCCTAGAGTGCTGTGTGCAGTCTATTCTCAGCATAGGAAGTAAGCAAACAATGCACAGCACTGCATAGGCACGTGTTTGCCACCTATGCTTGTAAATACTATGGAAACACTGCACTTCCTCTCATGCAGTAACACCAACTTCATGGAGAGCTGATGCCAAACATGCATGCACTTAATTATATTTTGATACATTAAAAAGTCTGTTCCAGCCGTTTAGAAGAAGGCTCTATTTGATGACAGTACTTCACGTCACAACAAGTGCATTAGTGGTTTTAGCTTACCTGTTAATAAAGCACCTGCTATGGTGACATTTAGGGGCAGATTTACAAGAGCTGGTGCATCCCTGCACATTAGCAGGGATGTGCCAGTTAAATTGCGAGACGTAAAAAAAACCTTGCAGCGCACCATGGCGCAAGGATAGACAGATGCGTGATGCATCTATTCGGCGTAAAGGCAATGCATTGCTGGAGTCGTGTCGCAAGTACGATGCAATTCCAGCTATGGATAGGAATGCCTTTTCCTAACATCCTGCGTCACTCCTCCTTACGTCTGCTTCAAGCAGGCGCAAGGTTTTGATGCAGTGGTGTCGTATAAGCGACTCAGTAAAATCTTGTAGGTATAATGTAGCGCAGTGCTTTACAACGTGACGCATCTCTCTAGATGCGTCACATTGTAAATATGTCACAACGTGGCGTATTGTTTACGACGCCACTGTGTCACAGAAGTGACACAACGGCGGCCTAAAGTTGTCGCAAGGGGCTTGTAAATCTGCCCTTAGTGGGGGTTTCTGAGCGCCCTGAATGATCAGATGTGCTACAATGCAGCCAATGCACACAGCAGGTCATCTTGGAAAAACTGAAGAGGGAGAGCTGCATTAGGACAGAGTCCCTACAAAAAATAAAGTTTAAGGGGCAGCTTTACAAGGAATTGACGCATCTGCGAAGATGTGTCAGTTTCCTTGCCTCACCTCCAAATGTCCCTGTGCCACCATGGATGCACTGTATTTACAATACATTGCACCATGGCGCAAGGAATTCCAGACGCATCTGTTGGAGGAAAAGTGACGCATTGTTGGAGTTTGTCACAAAAGTGACGCAACTCCAGCAATGCGCCAGAAAACTTAGGTAAGTCTATGTAAAATGCCCTGCGTCAATCCTTACGCCTGGTCTGAGCATGCATAGGGATTTTGACGCAGTGAAGGCGTAGATTGACACAGTGAAATCTTGTAAATTTTAATGCACCAGTTCTACGTGGCTTTTTGCATGGGAATGCCTACCCTGCATACATTATACCTGGCGCAGGTATAATGTGACGCAGGGCTTTACAACGTGACGCATCTCCCTAGATGTGTCACATTGTAAATGGGCCGCAACTTTTACGCCGCCACTGCGTCACAAAAGTGATGCAACGGCAGCGTAAAAGTGATGCAAGGGGCGTTGAAATCTGCCCTTATGCGCTTGGAATCTGAGGAAAGTAATGAGGCTTAAAAGAAAGGGAATCCGATTGACATAGTTGGTTTGTCAATATTTATTTATTTAGTAAATGCAGTTTTATATAGCGCAAACTTTACCCAAAGGTGTCAGAGCCATTTACAAAACAAACAGGTAAGTTACATTAGGTACACAAGATACACTAAGCACGCTAACAAGTTGCATACATACAGTTACAAAGGCACACAAGAAAGACCGAGCACACTAACAAGTTACATATATGCAGTTCCAAATCTAACTATTTGCATATTTATATTGTAAAAAAAATAAAAGGTGTCAGCGTTAGGTTAAAAGCAGGAGTAAAATACATATTTACAAAGTTGACGTCATGTGAGTGCTAGATGAAGCCATTGGGCACTACCTCGTGGCTTCAGGCTCGGCTGTGTGACTCTCAGAGCTGTGCGGCACTGCAGGAAATAATAGATACATTTTTGTGAGTCGCCAGCCCCGTAGCTTAGCTATGCAGCTAGCTTCCCAAGCCTGCGGCAGCAGCGCGCACAGGCCATGGGTGGCGCACTGCCAGCCAGCACACATTCAATTTGCAGCACTTGAGTGACAGCTGAGACAAATGCATATGTGTGACAATGCATTTCAGTGCGGTGATGTGGAACACCACACTGAAATACATCAGCCTGATGCGTGGTACTTGGTGGGACTGGGCAGGGCACCACCCAGTGAAGCATGCATCGATGCGTGTCATGGCAATCTGCAAAGATGCTGTAATGGCGGACTTTTTCCGGCTCTTTTTGGAGGGAGAAGGATGGAGAGTGACTCCAGTCTATCAGTCTTATAGTGTAGGAATTAGGACTATAAGTAGAACCTTTCTGGGAGACATGGTAGGGTATTTTCGTACCCCTTTCCTTAGAGTAGGGCTTACGAATTTAAGCTAGGGAGTAGATATATAGGTATTAGTCATGATCCACCCTTTTGCTAGCGAGTTAGGATATTTTCCATGGAGTTATGCGTATTCTGGGCCCCGTAGGCCTTAAACGGGACAGACTCCATCTTGCCCTCTGCCTGGTAGCTTGAGAGGCCTTCTAGGTCAAGTGTAATGTTTTAGTTTCAAGGTGTTGTTCGCTTGGAGAGAACCGGCTCAGGCTGGCCCTTATCGAAGGAATATATTTTTCTCCACTCCGAAGACACAACTTCAGGCCGGCCGGCTGGGAACGTGTCCTTGGTACGGGGAGGTACAAGAATTTGGTGGGCGGCAGGTTACTGGCCGTAACTTTCCATGAAGGAACAGGCTTTGATATTAGCGAAGGTGTTAGACAGTTAGAGAGTTAGTTCATAGGTGGCAGCTAGCCGTTAGCATCTCTGCTATTAATTATTTCTTCGGCGGACAGTCGCCATCTTTGAAGTCCGAGAAAGATTTAAGACCGAGACTCTCTGAGAAAGTTTGAAGGAGAAATAGCGCGGAGCGCACAGAGACAGAGAGAGAGAGATACGGTAGCCAATAACCAGCAAGGTTCCAGTGACTTGGAGGGAAGCAGAAGAGATTGAGCCTAGCGGTGCAGACGTGTACTTGTGACGGCTGGGGTGTGACTTTGAGACGAGCCAAGACACAGAGACGAGAAGGGAACCTAGATGACTGTCGAGCCCCGACTTCATATTAACCAGGTGATCTCCGCCCTTTCCTTAAATCACTCTAACCTTTACCTTTCCTTTGCGGAAAATATATATTGCATAGTATTGTGTTTGTGATTATTATTAATAAATACCCTGGTTTATTGTGAACCGACATGTGCCTTGTATTCTTGTTCAATCGTGGTAACTGACCTTTAGATTTGAACATTGTTTGCATGAACGGATGTGAAATCCCGATCAGTTAAGGAGTGATCAAGCCAATAGGAAGCGAGGGGACCTTTGATGTCAGGAGCAGAAGGTACATATTTTAATTAGAAGAAACGTACTAAATTTACATTGTCTTAGTTTTATCCCAAGTAGATGGGTGAGAAGTTGCTCCCATAGGTGTCCATAGGAAAGTGGTCGTCGTTGATATGCGGCGTTAATGAGAGCGTTGGGGGGGAGACCAACGTGGAGGTTCGCCGGATTGTGAACCGAGTGTAAGTGAGAGCGTTGGGGGGGAGACCAACGTGGAGGTTCGCCGGATTGTGAACCGAGTGTAAGTGAGAGCATTGGGACTGCAGGCCCATGTGTAGACACGCCAGATTGTGTGTCATATCTGCCCTAGGGTAGATTAGTCTGGGTCTGAGTGGCCGCAAGACTAGCTGATATGAATAAGATATGATAGAAAACCTATGCATGTTTATTGCTATTTCCCTATCCTTAGGTGTGAAATGTACATATATGTATCCATATCCATTGTAAATACGTTCTAAGGAGAGAGGTGATTACGTTCTGACTGTTGGAGGGGCCCCCAGGGGCGGATTCCATCTAAGCGGAAAATCCGGTCATTACATCTGGCGTCACGAACTGTTTCCGAAGCCTGTGTGCGCTGTATTGTTTTGATCTTGTTGGTTTGCGCTCGGCTCGTACGTATAATTTTTGTTTATAATTGTGTATATATTTTTTTTTGTGTGTGTTGAAATGTTTTCGAAAAAATCAGGCTCTGTTTTCAAACTGCCTATTCAGATTCCCGGCTGGGAGTCTACGCCTTACGAGGCTTTGGCCCGTGAGTGGGCCGATTCTACTGGTTTGAGTGAGAATTGGGTTTCTTGTTTGGAGCAGGCGGAGCCTGCTGATGTGGTTTCTTGCTTGCAGAAAGCTCCAGTAGTGAAGGGTGATGAGCTTCCTATTTTGGGACGCAGAGGTTGGATTGTGCTACATGCATACCGGATCCTTCATGAGAGGTTTGTTCAGTTGCGGAAGCAATGCAAGGATATGGAGGGACAGGTTGTTGAATTGCAGAATGCGCATACTTTGTTGCGGTGTCAAAATAAGTTGCTTGCCGACAAACTTGAGACTTATCAAACTATAGCCGAACGGGCTGCAGTTCGCATCGCGCGATATAAATACAAACACCGTCGTGGTCGTGTGTCTACACGGAAGGTGCGTATGGTCGTGGCGAAAGCCGGACTAGATTGGAACCCTGATAAGTGGGATGGTAATATCTGGGATTCTAATGCTTCTGACTCCTCGGCTGAGGAGGGTGACAAGCGCGAGTCTTCTCGCTCCGGACGTGACTGTAAATCTGCTTCTTGTGACAAAGATGTTATGTCTAACGACCGGGTTCGTTCTTCCCGTTCCGGTGACGTGTCTTACCCTGATTGTTCTTCTAAATCTAAGGACGGGGCTTCTTCGGGAGCTCTGTCGGAGGTTTCTGCTCATCCTGTGTTTCATCGCAAATTACAACAAGCTCCTGGTAATCCGGGTGGTGTTGCCCTGGATAGTATTGAAGATTTTACTCAACAGGAGGTGAGTGACATTTTACAACGATTTCGTCAACGGCCCGGTGAGGCTTTGCTTACGTGGATGGTGCGCCTTTATGAACTGGGTGCTGCCGGTATTATGCTTGATGCTGTTGACTGTTTACGGTTTTGCTCTTTGAGTTCCGACTCTACCATTCAAGATCATTTTCGAAACTATAATGGTGCTGGTCAGATTACTTTGCTCCAGCTTGCGTCTGATGGCTGTAACCATAAATATCCTACTGAATCTGATTGGCCTGTCAATGACAAGCCGTGGTACACTTTGCGTGATGCGTCGCAACGTTTGAAAGAGGAAGTGATGAAAACTGCTATTTTTCTCAGTACTTCTGACAGACTGTTGGATGGTCTTTTAACATCTTCTGTGCGCAATCGTATTATCCGTTCTTCCCCTGTTGCTTACAAGCAGGTGATGATGACTTTGTTGATTAATCAGACTGGCAATCCTTTGTCGGCGGTGCTTGAATCTGTTCGTCAGCTTGGTGAGTTGGGTGAATGGTTTAAACCTGAGAGATCATCTCGACCTGAGGGTCGTACCGCTGGGGATTATAAGTTCTCTAGGCGTGATATGTTTCTTGCCCTTTTGGCTGATGGTGTGAAGAGGGAAGATATTGACGGTGAGTCTAATAATCGCTTGTGGGACATTTTCCGTAAGCGTGGTTTGGATCGGAAGGAGGGTGCCCGTCGTGTTCGAAAGAATGATTGTGGTCGTGGTTCTGATGACAGTGGTGATGAGAGGCGTCGTGTGGATTCTGATCGCCGCGGTGACCGGCGTTTTGATCGTGATGTGTCCCCTCATCGTGAGAGAGAGAGAGAGAGAGAGGGGGAAAAAGAAAGGGGGAGAGATGATCGTGTTTCCAACCGATATAGAGAGGAGAGAGATTATTCCCCTGAGCTGAGGAGAAGGGTGGATCGTCACAGGCTTGCTGATCGTAATTCACAGTACGATGTAAATGACAAAAATCCATTTCGTAATGGAGATGGATATGAACAGGAGATCCTGATACCCAAGAAACATGAGAGTGTTTATCCTGATTTGTCCTGGCTAGCGGAACGCAGTAAAAATGACTAGGAAGTAGGTCAAGCTCCAGTACGCAGGTGGGCTCACAGAGACAACAGACCCTATGTAGATATTGAGATTTTTTGGAAACATCGTAATAACCAAAGGGCCCGAGCATTGGTAGATACAGGAGCGGAGGCCACTTTAATTCATGGTAAAGCAAAGAAATTTAAAGGACAATTCTTCACAATTACTGGCTTAGGTGGGAAAGAGACCCCCGCAGTGCAAACTACACTTGAGATGAAAATTGGTAGGATTCCCCGTAGAGAATATTTTGTGTTAGTCGTACCACTTTTGGAGTATATAATTGGAATTGACATTTTGAAAGGAATGACTTTGCATTTGGATGATGGCTGTTACCAATTTGGAACTAAGCATTACATTTCGTCCAGACCCGTACGGGTTGGCCGTTTACGGATGCCCCCCATTAAAATTCCTCAAGCCACGAAAGTAGTTTCTCAAAAACAATATTGTATCCCAGGTGGTCACGAAGAGATCAGTGCCACAATTCAGGACTTGGTTGATGCAGGAGTTATAACTCCGGTTACTTCTGCTTGGAATAATCCCGTTTGGCCTGTGCGCAAGAGTGATAATTCTTGGCGCATGACTGTTGATTACCGAGAGTTGAACAAACATACACCTCGTTTAGCTGTTGCAGTACCAGACATTGTCACTTTGATTCAGAGAATTCAGAAGCATCCAGGTACATGGTATGCATCCATTGATATTGCTAATGCTTTCTTTTCAATTCCAATTGCCCCCGAGTGTCAGGAACAATTCAGTTTTACCTGGAATGGACGTCAAATGACGTTCCGGAGTCTTCCTCAAGGTTATGTACATAGTCCCACGATCTGTCACCGGCTGGTGGCTGAACATTTGTCTGAGGTGCCCGCGAACCCACAAATACAGGTGTGTCATTATATTGATGACATTTTGATTCAAGGTGAGACGCAAGATCAGGTACAGTCTCATTTAGACCAGATCCTTGATTGTTTACGAGCAAAAGGTTGGGAAATTAATCCTGATAAATTACAAGGCCCATCCCAAAATGTAAAATTTTTAGGTATTAATTGGCATGAAGGTCACAGAGAGGTGATCCCACAAGTGAAGCGAAAAATTTTAGATTTTGCAGTTCCAAGGAATAGAAAAGAGGCTCAGAGTTTCATTGGCTTGTTTGGCTTTTGGCGTCAACATATTCCTCATTTAAGTCAGATTTTGGCTCCATTATATCGAGTCACTCGGAAAAAGAATGCGTTTGAATGGGGAGAACCACAACAGAATGCATTTAATTTGGCGAAAGAAGCGATTCAGTACGCCTTGGATTTGTGGCCGGTGGGCGACGGTGATGTCGATTTGAATGTGTCTGTGGAAGGTCCGTATGCCAATTGGAGTTTATGGCAAAAGCAGGGCAGACAAAAAGTACCATTAGGTTTTTGGACCAAAAAATTACCTGAAGCTGGTGAGCGTTATACACCCTTTGAAAAGCAGTTGCTTGCATGTTACTGGGCTCTGGTGGATACCGAGCAATTGACTTTAGGTCATGCTGTGATTTTGAGACCTGAAATTCCTATAATGCAGTGGGTTTTGAGTTCGCCAAAATCCCATCGGATTGGACATGCTCAAGAGGCGAGTGTGATTAAATGGAAATGGTACATTCAGGACAGAGCACGTGTGGGTCCGAAAGGTGTGGCAGTGTTGCATGAGCGAGTGGCGCAGGCGCCATCGAACGAGACTGAAAGTGATTGTTCTGTACCTGTAGTGCAGGAATCTCCTGTCAAGTGGGGTAAATCATTTGATGATCTGTCCGCGGAGGATAGAAAACATGTGTGGTTTACGGATGGTTCAGCGAGGTTCATTGGTGAGAAACGACATTGGAAAGCAGTGTCGTATAATCCGGTTACGCAGAAATTATTGAGTACCACTGGTGATGGAAAGAGTAGTCAATATGCTGAATTGTATGCAGTTTACCAAGTTTTGAAACAGGAGTTACCTGGCGCATGTCATATTTTCACTGATTCCTGGTCCACTGCTAACGGACTGGCGGTATGGTTACCAACATGGCATTCTCATAATTGGGAATTGCATTCAAAAGAACTGTGGGGAAAAGAATTATGGCAAGAAATTTGGGAAATGCTCCCACAGAGTACTGTGACAATCTTTCACGTAGATGCTCATACCCCGATAGATTCCCTTGACAAGTTCTTTCATAATATTGCAGATGAAAAGTCTAAAATTGCTGAGGCAGTGGTGGACATGCAAGATTCTGATTTGGCGGGATTGGCGAAATGGCCCCACCAGAAAGCGGGACATTTTGGAGAAAAAGCCACTAGCAGGTGGGCTATTGACCGAGGGATTCATATTCCTTTACATTTGATCAAAGATGTCATTCTGCATTGTCCCATTTGCCAGCATTCTAGAAAGAAAGAAGTGCCTCACGTTGTTCAAGGCCATTTACATCGAGGAAAGTTGCCCGCTCAAATTTGGCAAATTGATTATATTGGCCCACTCCCTATGAGCAGAAATTGTCAATACATTTGTACCGCTGTTGATACCTATAGTGGCCTTTTGGTCGCTTTCCCGTGTAAAAATGCTACCCAAATTAATACCATTAAAACATTGGAACTACTCATTTTATATTATGGTGTTCCATTTCAAATTCAATCTGATAATGCATCCCATTTCCGTGGAAGATTGGTGCAGGAATTCTGTGTGGAAAATAACATTGAATGGGTGTTTCACATTCCATATTATCCACAGGCTGCGGGATTGATTGAGAGAATGAATGGTTTGCTAAAAGATCAGTTGCGAAAGTTAACGGATGAACATTACAAACACTGGAGGGATGTTTTACTGCAGGCATTATTGATTCTGAATAATCGTCCTTTGTTGCATGCTGAATCTCCTTTAATGCGTTTGTTTCCTCCAGCTGTTAATGCAAAACCGAATACCCTTGTTCAAACTGTTACGTATTGGGAAATTACCCCCGGAGCTTTGGCTCCATGCAGAGCAACCCCCGGTTCTGCAGGCTTGGACCTGCATGCTATGGATGACATTGTCCTAAAAGGCAGAGATCGAATCATTGTTGAGACTGGCATTGGTGTCTGTATACCTGCCGGTAGCTTTGGACTGATTGCCCCTAGATCGGGCCTTGCCTTAAAAGGTGTTCAAGTTCTTGGAGGAGTGATTGACAGCGATTACCGGGGAGAGATTAAGGTCCTTCTGCTTAATAGCAGTGAGGTTGATTTATCATTCAAAAAGTCTGACCGCGTTGCTCAATTGTTGATTATGCCTGTCTTCAGTGGTGAGATTCGGAAAGGCACTGCCCCAACGTTGCTAACGACACGTGGCCAAAAGGGCTTCGGCTCCTCTGATAACCCGGGAGCTAAGATATGGGTGCAATCGCCTAAACGTCCCCCTGAACAGGCTGAGGTTATTGCGACCGGTCATGACAACACCATTTTGGTGATGAAGCCAGGGAAAGATAGCTGGGAAGCTGTCCCAGCTGACAAATGTTACTTACGAGAATGATTAAGGCCTGTGTTTGTATTCTTTCAGATCATTCTCTGGACTGCTGCTGCAGGATGTGCCGGCGTTGGACTCCTTTTGGTCTGCTACGCCGGGAGAGGAGAGAACCCGCCGACTTCGGTTGATTGAAGAACCCGAGTTCCGCGTTCCTTTGCTGCGTGGGATTCCTCAGCTAATTTTTGGATAACGCTCGCAAAGAGAGTTACTAACTCTCCACATTTCTGCCTCACCCCCATGAGGTCTGTGACTGACATTTTAGCGACCTGTTTGGTTGCTGTCCCAGCATCTACTGAAACTTTGCGACATATTTTTAATATTTCAAGTGCTCGACCCAATATTATTCTGGGCGATTTCGCAGCCCATGAATTTTGTCCCTTATGTACTACTATTCCAGATTCTGATCTCCCTATTCATTCCCAGATTACAACTTATAATATTACGCAAGGTGACCTCTGTTTTATTTTAACATGTGATCCTAAGGCCATTACCGAATTTCTTCAATTGAAACTTCAGGCTGTCACTTCTTTTTCAGCTCATCAACGATTACTGTGTTTAAAGAGACTTCCGAATTCATGTGTTTCCGTCAAAAATAATATGACAAGTAAACGTTTATTAGTTGCCCCTAGTTATTACCGTTCAATGTTACTGCCATCCGGGTGGTTGTTCTCTTGTGGGCACTCCTCCTGGCCCTATATTCCTGCAAATATTTCTGGAGGTCCCTGTGCTATTACTAGATTAAGTTTGTTGATGTTTTCCTCACATCCTAGTTCCCACTCCCGTATGGTGCGAGACTCTATGTCATTACATGAAGATTGTGATTCCTCTGTCCACCTCTATTCTAAATCGGAATACCTTGGTTTAGCCTTTTCTATTATTGGTGTTCCAGCATTGGCCGTCTATAATTCAAAAACAATTGGCAAAATGGCCTGCTGGATGGTTAAATCCATTAACCAAACTTCTACTGTATTATCTGACTTATTATTAGATGCCCAGGGCGAACGTCGAGCTATTTTGCAGAACCGTGCAGCGATCGATTACCTTTTGTTAAAACATGGACATGAGTGTTCTGATTTTGAAGGACTATGCTGTTTTAATTTGTCCGATCACTCTAAATCAATCCAAGCCCATATTGACAGACTCCACGACTTGACTGCAGAAATTAGACAACATATTGATCAGGGCTGGTTCGACTGGCTCTTTAATTGGTTACCTGACTTGCATTCCTTACGACAGATTTTAGGGGGAATTATTGTTTCCATTTCTATTTTAATAGCTATTTGCTGCTTTATTCAGTGCATTCCTTCACTACTACAGTTTTGTAGAATTGGCAAGAGATATAGATCAGTTAATTTTGTTTCCTATTATTCCTCCACTGATGTTAGCTCCATTTAGAATACGACTAATAGATTGGAGTCAAGGGGTGTAATGTAATGGCGGACTTTTTCCGGCTCTTTTTGGAGGGAGAAGGATGGAGAGTGACTCCAGTCTATCAGTCTTATAGTGTAGGGATTAGGACTATAAGTAGAACCTTTCTGGGAGACATGGTAGGGTATTTTCGTACCCCTTTCCTTAGAGTAGGGCTTACGAATTTAAGCTAGGGAGTAGATATATAGGTATTAGTCATGATCCACCCTTTTGCTAGCGAGTTAGGATATTTTCCATGGAGTTATGCGTATTCTGGGCCCCGTAGGCCTTAAACGGGATAGACTCCATCTTGCCCTCTGCCTGGTAGCTTGAGAGGCCTTCTAGGTCAAGTGTAATGTTTTAGTTTCAAGGTGTTGTTCGCTTGGAGAGAACCGGCTCAGGCTGGCCCTTATCGAAGGAATGTATTTTTCTCCACTCCGAAGACACAACTTCAGGCCGGCCGGCTGGGAACGTGTCCTTGGTACGGGGAGGTACAAGAATTTGGTGGGCGGCAGGTTACTGGCCGTAACTTTCCATGAAGGAACAGGCTTTGATATTAGCGAAGGTGTTAGACAGTTAGAGAGTTAGTTCATAGGCGGCAGCTAGCCGTTAGCATCTCTGCTATTAATTATTTCTTCGGCGGACAGTCGCCATCTTTGAAGTCCGAGAAAGATTTAAGACCGAGACTCTCTGAGAAAGTTTGAAGGAGAAATAGCGCGGAGCGCACAGAGACAGCGAGAGAGAGATACGGTAGCCAATAACCAGCAAGGTTCCAGTGACTTGGAGGGAAGCAGAAGAGATTGAGCCTAGCGGTGCAGACGTGTACTTGTGACGGCTGGGGTGTGACTTTGAGACGAGCCAAGACACAGAGACGAGAAGGGAACCTAGATGACTGCCGAGCCCCGACTTCATATTAACCAGGTGATCTCGCCCTTTCCTTAAATCACTCTAACCTTTACCTTTCCTTTGCGGAAAATATATATTGCATAGTATTGTGTTTGTGATTATTATTAATAAATACCCTGGTTTATTGTGAACCGACATGTGCCTTGTATTCTTGTTCAATCGTGGTAACTGACCTTTAGATTTGAACATTGTTTGCATGAACGGATGTGAAATCCCTATCAGGTAAGGAGTGATCAAGCCAATAGGAAGCGAGGGGACCTTTGATGTCAGGAGCAGAAGGTACATATTTTAATTAGAAGAAACGTACTAAATTTACATTGTCTTAGTTTTATCCCGAGTAGATGGGTGAGAAGTTGCTCCCATAGGTGTCCATAGGAAAGTGGTCGTCGTTGATATGCGGCGTTAATGAGAGCGTTGGGGGGGAGACCAACGTGGAGGTTCGCCGGATTGTGAACCGAGTGTAAGTGAGAGCGTTGGGGGGGAGACCAACGTGGAGGTTCGCCAGATTGTGAACCGAGTGTAAGTGAGAGCATTGGGACTGCAGGCCCATGTGTAGACACGCCAGATTGTGTGTCATATCTGCCCTAGGGTAGATTAGTCTGGGTCTGAGTGGCCGCGAGACTAGCTGATATGAATAAGATATGATAGAAAACCTATGCATGTTTATTGCTATTTCCCTATCCTTAGGTGTGAAATGTACATATATGTATCCATATCCATTGTAAATACGTTCTAAGGAGAGAGGTGATTACGTTCTGACTGGGTTGGAGGGGCCCCCAGGGGCGGATTCCATCTAAGCGGAAAATCCGGTCATTACAGATGCTCAGTCAAGGGCACCAAGGGGCAGATTTATGTTGCCTGACGCATCTCTGCAAATCGGCAGAGATGCGCCAGGAAAGATACGGCACGCAAGTTTATCCTTGCGTTACCCATGGTGCGCCGCATTTACAATGCGGTGCACCATGGCGCAGGAATAAACAGATGCATGTCGCATCTAGGGCGTGAAGTCGGCGCAGTGCTGAAGTTGTGTTGCGTGCGGCACGCAACTCCAGCACTATTCCAACTTGCCTTATCTCTAACGTGGTGCGTCAAGCCTTACGCCTGCTTCAAACAGGCGCAGGGTTTTGACGCATCAGCGTTGGGAAAGTGACTCCATCAAATCATGTAGATTTCACTGAGTCACTTTTCAGGGGCATTCCTGCGACGGAACGCCCCTCCTGCGTGGAAACGCCTACATGAAACCTTATGCAGGTTTCATGTGGCACAGGGCCTTACACCGTGACGCATCTCCATAGATGCGTCACGATCTAAGTATGTCGCAATGTGGCGCTGGGTTTACGCCACCGCTGCGTCACAGAGTTGACGCAACGGCGGCGCAAAAGTGCAGCAAGTCCAACATAAATCTGCCTCCAAGATTTTTCACACCCCCTCTTGAGCAAGGGCACCCATTGTAACTCCAGCAGTGGAGAACTGCTCAGCCTTTCTGTTCACACTCAACTCGATGCTGCGGGGACCAGGACACAACTTGCAGAGTCCTGCAGTGTCCCATCGTGAGCTGCTCCTGGCCTGGGACTCGCCACCCATGCACAATAGCTCCCCTGCAGTGACCACAAACTATGTTTTGTATTGTGCACCTGTATAGTTTTACTGCAACCCAGTGCTACTAACAGGCCATGTCCCAAAACCAACCTCGAAAACCCTGACAGCTGCTCCAGCCAAAGGCAGAGGCCCCCAAGCAGCGACCCACTTGCTGCGGGAGAACCAGTCCACCTGATGGCCCAGCGAGCTCTCTCCATCCAAAGAACTGATTGACCCTGCGATGGCACCGGCCCCATGGAAAACATAGCTCACCAAGTCCCCAATATGTCTTCACGCAACTCATGAAACTGACCAAGGGGCATATTATCAAGAACAGCGTTAAAATTATCGCAGGTTTATCGGCAGAAAACTGCAGCTAAAGTAGCGATAATGGGCTTGATAATATGCCCTGGAGAATTCCAATAGAAGCCCATTTTCTGGTGTGAACCTGGGCTTCTATGGGAATTCACAAGGGCCTATTATCAAGCCCATTATCGCCACTTTAGCGGCAGTTTTCTACCGCTAAACCGGCAATAATTTTAACGCCTGTCCTTGATAAAATGCCCCCAAGTAATCAAACACTGCTTCTCTACGCTGGGAAGAAAGTCTTAAAACTTTTTGAGAACCTCCCGAATACTGGAGCTGAAGTTAAGGATGATGCAGTGCTCAGTGACCCGCAAATAATTTTGAGCATTTTAAGCTTCAGCCGGCGCCACAAAAAGATGGCAAATCTGTAGATGGTTTCTTTGCGCAGCTCTGCAAAATGGCAAGCACTTGTACAGGTGACGACCCTCATAAAGAAGTACAAACCCAAATCATACAGGATTGCAAATTGAGTGAGCTACGACGGCTAATCCTAAAGGAGCTCAGGATGAAGTGAGAAGACATGTTAGTCCTGGCCCGGCCACATGAACTGTCACACAGAAGAGCAGAAAGAATGGAAGAAGCTCTGGAAAAAGTCAGGGGCATATTACCAAGCAATAGCGATAATTATCGCTATTGCTTGGTTAGCGTGAAAAAATTATCGCCTAGCTGCGGCGATTTTTATCGCAGATAAACCTTGGTATTACCAAGGTTTATTGCAAATGCGATAAAAATCGGCCGCAATGCATGAATATCGCTGAAAAGTCTTCGATATTCATGCATTAGCGAGCTAATGCTCTTAGCCATGTTATCCACCTCCCATTGGATAACATGGCTAAGAACTGCTCTGGGCAGGCGTTAGCTTTTGGAGATATTCGCGCTTAGCGCGAATATCTCCAAATTTGGTAATAGGAGATAGCGAGGTTAGCGACTGTTTCCAGTCGCTAACAACTTGGCACGCCCACTTTGCATGTCATTAGTGATAAATATCACTGACATGCAAAGTGGGGCCCAAGATGGTCGCTATCTCCTACTAGCTGTCGCTAACTGGTGTTAGCGACAGCTAGGTAATAGGGAGATAATTTTATCTCCGCTTTCTTGGCTTTTAAAGGAAAAAAAGCAGAGATAAACCCCCTTGATAATATGCCCCTGAGTGCGGCACAATCACCCCAGCAAGAAGTCCGGGTGACAACTAAAACAAGTGACCAAGTAATAATAGCACATACGAAGGGCGCCCCACCTAAACTAGCTGCACAAGTCACACCCGGTGGTCGAGATCCACACCCGTCAGTACAATGTGCAGCAAAAATAATGCACAAATTGTTGGAAGTACAACCACTTTGCACAGGTATGCTGCACCAGCGCCTAAGGCCAGTAGAGATGGTGGCTGAACAAAGACTCATGCCCCTGTTTGGGTAATTGATGCAGAAGTGCCTAGCCGACATCAACACCCAGCAACAGAACCAAACCAACAGGATGATAGGGAGTAGAGTGACAGCAAAGTCCCTCTTTTCCTACACAAGAAACAATACATCACCCAAAAGACCGCAGCCGGCATGCAAATAAATGGGCAGTATGTTTGAACATTAATTGACGCAGGTGCCTCCGTCCATGTAATGCCTTGGAACCTATATCCATGTCTCTTAGAGAAGTCACCATTGGCAAAGACTAGAAACTTTGGGGGATATCAACAAGGGGCTGCGGTAATCATCACAAATCGCGCTTTGCGCGATTTGCATTATAGCTGTATTTCGCAGGTTCACATCGCTGCGTTAGCGGCATAGTAACAACGATTTGCTAACAGGCGTTATCAAACCTTCGATATACGGCGATTTAAAGTAACATCGCCTGAAAACCGGCGAAGTCAACATTGCATTGAGTAAAATGTTGATAATAGGGAGAAGTGGATGTAACCTTACAATCCACCTCCCATTTTGCACATGGCTAAGTCGGAAAATCTCCAGATGTTAGTTGTCGGCGATGTCAGCGGTTAGCGCAGCTTTTTTCATCACTGCGTGTTGTCTGGGCCGGCTTGTTGAGACCGCGATGTGTGGTTAGCGATCAATTTCCCTGTTTTTTCCTGAAGATACGCCTACTTTGCATCTCATTAGCGATGCAAAGTGAGGTGTTACTAAAAAGGCAGCAAACATGCGCTAATGCATGTTTGCGCTGCTTTGTTAATAGGGCGATGGCATTATCTCCGCTTTAGCGGCGAAAAGTGCAGATAAAGCAGAGATAAAGCCCTTGATAATATGCCCCTTTATGTATGGAATTGACAACCCAGCCCCGTGGCTGGAACCTTCTGGCGTTTGGCGGGCTTGCCTGCCTCACGGATAGGGGTACAAATGCCAAGTTTTATGTCACTATGAAGTCCTGTACTATATACTAGATGGAAAACCCAATTAACCAACATGCATCTGGGAAACAATACATGAAATAATAAACGTGATGCCTAAGGAACAATAACACAAATATTTTTCGCAAAAAGATACAGTTAATTATCTCTTCCTAATTAGGATTATTCTTTTCGAAATAAATCTAAAGTTTCTTTTAAACTCCTTCAACTAGTGGCATTCCAGACAGAATATTTCAACTTATTGGTTTATATATTTCATTTAATAAACCATTTTTTCAAAAGAATTGACTGTATATTATTTGTTACTGTTTTTTTTACACATATCTACACAACTCATACATATCTACATATATATACAATATACAAACAAACATATTTATATACAAAGTAACATAAGTATCCATGAACCTTGTTAGGATTCTCTTCCCTTAATTTTATCAAAAGGAAGCTTTCTCAATCAAATATAACCAAAAAGCCATTCCTCCCAAAAAAGGTCACCAAAAACATAGATAGGAGCATCAGATGTACAATCCTTTTAGCCTCTATTATTTTTGTACTCCTTTAAGTTCATTTTATGTATTCCAAATTTTTATAAAGGTGCCTTCAACAAACGGTCGACGCGTTTCAGCCTTTCTAGATTTCAGGCATCATCAGGACTTAGGGCAATCAAGGTTCCGCCATCATAACGTTCAATCTTGTGCCTCTTCCGGATCACAATCTATCTTAGTTTTCCAGCTTTGCCCAATTGGCGTTACCTCCGTGAACACGATTGCGGCTCACACTTTCGCCAACCAACTCGCACAGGAAGTTCATAAATCAATTACAAGATTCCTTTTATATGTGTAAAACCCGCGCGTATTCCCGGGCCGCCATTAGGATCCACAGTGCTAGAAAGGCTGAAACGCGTCGACAGTTTGTTGAAGGCACCTTTATAAAAATTTGGAATACATAAAAATCCATTGTTTTTTTGCTCACTATGCCATTCCAGTTTGGACCGAGCCATATGCAAATCAGTCTTTATCCTGCACCCAATGGGAACAGTCCAGCCCATACTGCCAGGCCAGGTCCTCCCTGGACTAGAAACAAGCATCCCAGGACCAGTTTTGGGCTTTCAGCTCTCATCAGCCAGGATAGCTTGATTCCAGTGGCATGGAGAGCACGGGACCCACGTCTGGCCATACCCGTCCCACTCGGGTTGACAAAAGCAAAAAGAACAACTGATGGACAGAATGCAAAACAATGTCATACATTCACCACAGTACAGAGATCTGGCCTTAAATCAATTGTTTTTTTGTTCACCGCTCCTGTCCGTTCACCGCTCCTGTCCATTCACTGCTCCTGTTGGTCCACCCCTCCTGCCCAGTCACTGCTCCTGCTCATGCCTAATCACTGCTTCTGCCCCGTCACCTCTCCTGCCCCATCACCTCTCCTGCCCCGTCACTTCTCCTGCCCCGTCACTTCTCCTGCGCTGTCACTTCTCCTGCCCCATCACTTTTCCTGCCCCGTCACTTTTCCTGCCCCATCACCACTCCTGCCCATTCACTGCTCCTGCCTGTCCCCTGCTTCTGTATGGTCAGCACTCCTGTCCGATCACCCCTCCTGCCCCATCACTCCTACTGTCCCATCACTTCTCCTGTCCCATCACTTCTCCAGCCCCGTTCACTGCTCCTATCCGTTCACTGCACCTGCCTGGTTACCGCTCCTGCTCATGATTAATAACCGCTCCTTCCCCGTCACTTCTCCTGCCCGTTACTTCTCCTGCCTGGTAATCTCTCCTGCCCCATCACCTCTCCTTTCCTGTCGCCTCCCCTGTCCCGTCACTGCTCCTGCCCCGTCACCTCTCCTGCCCTGTCATCTCTCCGACCCTCTCACTTTTCCTGCCTTATCACATCTCCTGCCTGTTACTTCTCTTGCCCGGTCACCTCTCCAGTCCCATCACCTCTCCTTACCTGTCACCTCTTCTGCCCCGTCACTGCTCCTGTCCTGTCGCTGCTCCTGCCCCGTCACTTCTCCTGCCCCATCACTTCTCCTGCCCCGTCACTTCTCCTGCCCAATCACCCGTCCTGACCCATCACTTCTCCTTTCCTGTCACCTCTCCTCCCCCCTCACTGCTCCTGTCCCGTCACTGCTCCTGCCCCGTCACTTCTCCTGCCCGTTACTTCTCCTGCCTGGTCACCTCTCCCGCCCCATCACCTCTCCTTTCCTGTCACCTCTTCTCTCCCATCACTGCTCCTCCCCTGTTCACTCTGAGTACAACCTTGACAAATTACACGAGGGGGGCAAGTTCCCCGCCGTACTCTGTTTGGGGAAGTCACCTCTGTAATCACTAACTTAGATCTCACTGGCACATTACATGCTAAAGGCAGAAGGCGGTCGCATTGTCAATCGAAAGAGAGTAATCCGCTTTAATCGGAATGACAATGGGCCAGCCCACAGCCTGTGCGAGCTCAGGGATGGGCTGCTGCAGCCTCTGGAGTTCAAGAGGAGAATAACTATTCTTGCCGTCCCGGAATGCTTTTTTGAAAGACAGAAGTAGGGGAACGGACTCTGCCGATCCCACCCACTTCTACCACTGTACAAGTCCATCACATAGTCTTGAAACTGTTGGGACAGAGTGGGGTTATTACGCAGGTAATAATGTGGCAGGCTGAATTTATGCCCTCTTGCATGGGGGTGCACCTCACTGTTTTCCCCTCCACCTGCAATGGGGCGGCTGGTGTGGCTAGTTCAGTAACCGCTGTGGATGCGCAGAGTGGGTTTGGCGCATTCCGGGTGAAGGCTGTATGGGTCGATTTCTTCAATCGGGTCGTCGGCTACCTGACGGGTGGCTATCCACAGGGAAAGTATTACCATGTGGGGGTGGCCCTAGAGGTCACCCACGGCACTCTTTGAAACAGGATAAGTTTCAGGTAACTGTCTCTTGGCCTCTCGACGCCAACACCATGATCCCTTGGACCCTTGTTACTCACCACAGATGACGCTTGACAAGAGTCTGAGCTTGCTTCCTGGATGTCTCTCCTTCACTAGCAACCAGTCCCCTATGCGGAAATCTGTTGGTGCTGTGACACCCTGCAATTTTGTTCTTGTCTTTGGGAGGGTGCTTCGCTTCTTGCAGTGGGGTCATCTCCCACACCACATAGTGCAGGATTGTGTCCTCAACCCTTTATCTTTAACAGAGGATACTGGGTTCTACCCCTGTAGTGGTGTGAGGGATCAGTCGATAGTCCCTCAAAAACATGTAGATTGCCTCACAATGCCTTTCTGCTCCACCTGGGCTATACAAATGGTTTGGGTGATAGTCCTTATCAAACCTCTCGACCTCTCTGTTAGCTTGAGGACAGTGAGGTGTGACTTTGCGGTGCTTGGTTCTTTGGGACAGGAAGTAAATGGCAAGGTCCTAGCCACTGAACAAGGGACCGTTATCCGTGCAGAGCAATCCAGCTTCGTAATTGTCTCTTATGCGGAGGAGGTCATTACTTTGTCCACCTCTGGATACTTGGAGAAGTCATCGAAGACTACCCATAGACGCTGTCCATCTGGGAGGCTACCAAAATCAGCACTGAAATGGTGCCATGGAACCTCAGAATCTGTTCAGTGAAGATAGGTGGTGGGGGGTTGGAGGCTCCAGTAGTTTGGCATATGTCGCATTGCTGGACTGTCTGTTTAACTCGATCCTCCAGTCCGGGGAACCACTATTTGCTGAGCAGCCTATTTTTGGTCATAACTATCCCCTGGTGGGATCTCTGGGCAAGGTTTATCATCCGTTGTGTTATGCTGGCTGGTATGACGAGTTGGACCCTCATAGCAGATACTCATCCTCTGTGACAGTGAGCTCATCCCATACATTGTGCAGAGTCTTGTGGCCAAGGTTGGTGATGACAGCATACTCCACTGAGAAGTGGTATTGTAGCAAGAATATCCACTTCTCGATGAACAATGAGTGTTTCGATGCAGACTCATTGAATAGCAGTATCAGAGGTTTGTGTTCGGTGCTAACTGTAAACAATTGACCATAGAGGTAGATGTGGAAAAGTCGACACTGGAGTTCTGGACTTTTTGGTTCCGTCCAGAGGTGTCAGGGAACAACACCCGAAGACCCCGGAGTTCCACCTGCCTTGGTGCACAAATAAACAGAAACACGGGCTTCTCGATGGTGGCGTCAAAGACCAAAGGTTTATTACTGCAGGGACACAGAAGTCACAGAAACTACGCATGGGCAGTATCTAGGAGCCTGTTCGATTTGTACAAAGAGGGTTGCTCCTTATATACTAAAAATTAAGCTTCAGGCAAATTCTTCACATGTTAGTACATTCCCAAACCTTTGTGTCCTAAACAATAAATATTTGGCGTTACACAGGAACCGTTGACAATATCTGATGTCAAAACATTATGAACGAGGGGTTCCCACTTTTCCATCATAATCTCATGTCAAGTTTTCATTCAAGACCCGGACCGCCTCATCGTAAATTTCGTTACCTCCCCCTAATAAAGGCCCAGAAGGAAAGGAGCAGAGCCAGGTGCAGAAGATAGAAAAGCAGGATAAGGGATGTTTGTGGGTTGTAAATGGGCAAGGCTACCAGCTTCGGCCGCCTAATCATGATCAGGCCAACGACCACGAGAACCAGTATAGCAGGACTAGCCTCGGGCAGAGGAGGCAGCCTTTGTCGAGTCATGCAGCTACAGCGTGTTCTGTTTCAAGATGCACGTGTCACTAAAAGAGGTGAATCGCCGGCTAAGCCTACGTGTCCTTTATTGAAATGAAGTGATCAGAGGTTATTGCGTATGTGAGGGCAAGAAACACAAAATGGCTGCCATGATCTAAGATGGATGCCATGGGTAGATCAGAAATGTGTTTGTAACAGGAGTACTCTTGCTCGTAGCATAGCGAAAACACCAGGATATGCTAAATGGATCATTTGCGGTTCGCTGATACCAATATTATGTATTTCCGACAATATTGAAAACACGGGTTCAAATTGTCTCGGAACCTCAGACCCTCCTTTTGCCCTTACATAGGCAATTACTCAGTCTATGTCAGAGTCTAATTCTATGCTCATCAGGTCAGTGACATGTTGTTGTATCATCATCCTTTCTCGTGCCTTTTCTCCAAACGCAGGTGGTTTTCTAAAACAGGTTGCAGCACAAAGACTACACAAAGCTGGACCACACTGGATAATCAGGCAACATGAGAATAGGAATACTAAGATGACACCAATGACCATTAGAACCTTCCATCCCCACGCTGATATCAGAGTCCAAAACCACTCCATGAAGGACCAGTTTCCCTTGTCTACGTGTATAGAGTCGGAAATCTTGTGTAGCTTAGAGATCGCCTCATAGACTGTTGGAGCATTATTAGGAATAAAGACACAGCAGCTCGATTGGATCATTCTGCATACCCCACCTCGGTCTGCAAGTATTACGTCTAGAACCATACGGTTCTGCAACGTCATGAGTCTATCCGCTTGAAGCTCAGCTGTCAAGTTGCTAAGGGCACCAGCAGTTTCGGTGATAGTAGATTCAACTACCCGTGTTAGCTGACGTATGTTTCTACTATTGGCCATAGGTCCCCAGAACGGAAGGAAACCTTTGAAGAAGTCTCCAGCTTCCTGACCAGCGGTATCTTCCTTGCTGAAGACACCTCTCGCTACTCTGGTCTTGTGATAATCGGATGAAGCAGTGTATGTTGGAGGCAACAGTCGAGCAATATAACATGAACCTGAAAAGTCGGCAGGAAACCATGTATACGCTCTGTCTAGACAGATGAAGTAAGTACCCCTAGCAGTAAGAAAAGCAGGGGAAGAGTTAGCCGGAAACACGTAAGTCTCTACGCACTCACTCCTCCCTAGCCGAGCTCTCGGATTTCTCCCATTACCTTGCAAACAGACCTGACCTCGGTGAGGTACGACCCAGATTGGAGTTGAGCTTTTACGCTTGCTTTCTCCCAAACTAAGGCGATACTCTGAAGAGTTCCAACTCAAGTATACTCGCAATTCGTCTCTAGGGTAAGATGGAGTATTATTGACGTCCTTGATCATGTCAATAATTCCCTGGACTAAAGCTTTGTTGGCAGAGTTATATTTAGTGGAACGTGGTGGACGCGGAGGATAGGTTTCAAGGGCATAAGCAAAGATGGTTTGAAAGGCCTGAAATGATCCATTATAGCTGAAAGGCAAAACCAGATAGGGAATACCTTTATCCATAGTGTGGGGTATCAAGCCACACACCCAGCAGTCTGTAGTGTTAACTACCAGTTGGTGTTGGTGCAAGAGCTGTACAAAAGTGTTATTAATGAATTCTGAGCGTCGAGCTTGCTCATGTTCAGGAAACGAGTGAAAAGAGTGTATAGAAGAAACAGTAGAAGTAGCAGGATCAAGGGGAGGTACTGTAGTTACTGGCACAAAGATCAAATTTATACCAAAGACGATTCCACCCACCAACGTTATCAAAACAATTAGAAATGTAATAGCACATTGCATTAGGAAACATTTACTATGAAGAATTCTGTAAAGTCTGTTTCTGCGAACATAAATCACATTTTCTCGTTGCAGCGCAGGAAGCTCCATCTTCTACAATCCGCTCGCGACCACTGATGATGTGTACGTAGATGAAAATGCCTCTATCAGCCCTGGGAGTTCCCAGAACCAACAGAAAGATCGACCTTGTGTCAGACCCCCGCAAATTCAACTAGGCACACAGCCACGACCCTACGGCTACCCAGACGGCAAGGCAATTTTAAAAACAATAAAACAATAGCAAACTTCCTGGCTGAAGGCAAAAGTTCAAGATTTCAAATATCACAATAGGCAGTTTCCTGCTTTATTTGTCCATATTACGAGGTCGTAGGTTATATCTTTGCTTTGCGGGAACTGTTTGATCGGCAAATAACGTATCACTAGTAGCTGTTGCAGTGTTCAGGTTCGCAGATGACAGAGTTTTTTCTGATGCAGAGGACAAATGTTCAGAGTTCAGAGGAGTCTTTTCAGGAGGAGAGTCAGAGTTCGGAGTGTCGGTAATCAATTCGGCATCGCTGAAAGGGATGAACTTTGGCGTTTGTTCAAATTCGGAGGCACCAATTCCCTTCTTCACCCAGTCGTCGTAAGGAAGTGGCAAAGGTACACGTTTGACATGAGATGCATGAATCCAGTGCTTGCGACCAGCTACACGAACAGCGGTTCTCGTCGCAAGCAGCACCTGGAAGGGGCCAACAAACTTCGGTTGAAGGTTCTTTGTCCTCGCAAAGTTTCTGACCACAACGTGGTCGCCGGGTTTCAACTGATGCCCTGGACTCTCCGGAGGCTTTGGCAATGCATCGAAAACCTGTTGGTGAATAAGACTCAATTTAGCAGTCAAGTCGTAAAGGTAATCGATCAACATAGGATATTCTAGGGAACAAAACTCCTTTGGCCTAGGCACACCCCAAATATTTGCCGGACGGCCAAAAACAATTTCATAGGGGCTAAGCCCCACTCTAGAATGTACAGTTGCTCTCGTAGATAACAAAGCCAAAGGTAATGCGTCTGGCCAGGATAAACCCGTGGATGCCTGTATTTTAGCTAATTTTAGTTTGAGGGTGCCATTGTAACCCTCAACTAAACCAGCAGACTGGGGATGGTTTGCACTGTGGAACTTCTGTTTGATGCCCAGACCGGCACACACACTCTGCATAACTTTCCCTATAAACTCACTTCCGTTATCTGACCATACAATCCGTGGCATTCCATATCTAGGGAAATATTCCTTGAGAAGAATTTTGGCAGTTGATAGGGCAGTATTGTCCTTTAGTGGATATGCTTCGATCCATCTGGAAAAAGCACAGACTACCACCAGGACGTATTTTAAATTATTACAGCGATCCATGTGTATGAAATCTAGCTGAATCACTTCAAAGGGGCAAGAAGGAGGAGCGAAGTGACCAGCAGGAGTTGGAGTTCCCTTGCCAGGATTATGCATCAGGCATACCATACAATTTTTCACCACTCTCTCTGCACATTTACTAATCCCATCATTCTTCCAGACTGGAGCCAACATCTTACAGATTCGTTTAGAACTTATATGCGCTACTCCATGCGCCATTGTCACCACTGCAAGCACATACGCATCAGGCAACATCCAACGCTGTTGTTCCGACAAGTCAATCCAACACCCACTCGAATCCAACTTGCCCGTACTTTCTTTCCATGCACGTTTTTCCTCCTCAGTTGCCTCTTTCTGAATCTCTTTCACACTTTCCACTGTATCTTCACACATTCCAGATACAGAAACCCATCTTGCAGACGTAGCAACATACATTCTACTCATCATATCTCTAGCTGTCTGTTTAGCAGTTTCATCAGCAAAAGCATTCCCACGACCAACATCATCCGTGATTGCTTTATGAGCACTACACTTCACAATTGCAACTTCAGTCGGCAAGGTTAGAGATTCCAACAAGTCGTTAACTAGCTGACCATGTTGAATCTTAGTCCCATGGGACGTAATGAAACCTCTTTCTTTCCACAAACGGCCGAAACTATGGGCCACGCCAAACGCGTACTGACTATCTGTGAACACATTCACTCTCTTTCCCTTAGCTAAAACACACGCTCTTGTTAGAGCTATTAATTCTGCAGCTTGGGCAGAATTCTGACTCACTCTTGCAGTCTCCACAATCGTCGTCAAAGTCGTTACCGCATAAGCAGCAGTCACATCACCATTCTCCAATTTAAAACATGACCCATCCACATACAACGTGCCATCTGGATCTAACAATGGGGTGTCTTTTAAATCAATTCGTCCTTTTGTCTCTTCCTCGGTTCTAAAACAGCAATCATGGGGCTCGGAATCACTCGACTCTTGATTAGCCGGCAACAACGTTGCTGGATTCAATACATTACATCTTTTGATCTGAATATGACTCGCTAGCAATGTCAGCTCGTAACCAGATAATCTCACACTGGTAAGGTGTTGTGTCTTGGTTCGATTCATGAGTGTATCAACAGCATGAGGAACCATAACCACCAGCATGTTGTTCATCACCAAACCAGCAGATTGTCGAATGGAAGCCGCAGCTGCCGCTGTAGCTCTCAAACAACTAGGTAACGCTCTAGCTACTGGATCCAATGTTGATGAAAAATACGCACAAGGGCGTTGTTTATCACCAAATTTTTGTGTCAGAACACTCAACGCGCAACCGTCTCTCTCGTGAACGTAGAGCGTGAATGGCTTGCTGTAATCAGGTGTACCCAATACAGGAGCTGAACATAATGCTTTTCGTAACTCAGAAAAACTCTCTTGACATTCATCAGACCACGGTACCGGACTCGGAACATTTTTCCCAGTCAAAGCTACCAACGGTTTCGCTAAAAGAGAAAAATTTGGGATCAACTGCCTACAGTAAGAGGTAATACCTAGAAAGGCACGTACTTCTCTCTGTGTGTGGGGAACACTCATCTGCGTAATTGCTTTTATTCTTTCTGGGGTCAACTTCCTTCCCTCCTTTGACAAGAGATGACCTAGGTAGGTCACTTCTTGGCAGCAGTATTGCATTTTCGAAGGTGACACCTTGTGATTCAAATTGGACAAATGATGCAATAACGAAATCGTAGCTGCTTTGCAAGTTTCCTCGTCATCGGCAGCCACTAAAAGATCGTCTACATACTGCACTAGGGCAGAACCTTGAGGAAGGACAAAGGAATCCAACTGACTTTTTAACGCTTGACTATAAATAGATGGGCTCTCACAATAGCCTTGTGGAGCGCGTTTAAATCTGAAGCTTCGACCTCCTAGACAGAAGCCGAAAATATCTCTGCTTTCTTCGGCTATTGGAATGCTGAAAAAGGCATTCTTCAAGTCGATGACTGAAAACCATGTGGCTGTAGCAGGAATCAATGTTAACAAGGCAGTGATGTCTGGAACCACAGGAAACTGCGGGACCACAATCTTGTTAACCTCCCTGAGATCAATGACAAACCTATATACTGGAGGTTTCTTAGGATCAGTTCGTTTCAAAATCGGTAATACAGGACTGTTACAGACATTTCCTCTAGTTTCTTCAACCACACCTTTCTTAATCAAATCTTGCACAATCAGTAAAAGTGCACGTTCACCTTCACTAGAAATTTTATATTGAGGTATTCGTGGACATTTGACATTTGCTTTTAAAGTGACTACATATGGTGGTATTTCCAAAAGGCCTACATCATTAGGACCAGTCGCCCAAAGAGTTTTAGGGAGTGAACGCAGCTCTGGCGGGAGTGCATCCATTGACAAGTACATCGGAGAGGTGATTCTTTTGCCCAATGTAAGCTGTACTCCTTCCGGAGAACAGTACAATGTCGCATATAGGCGTTTTAACAAGTCTAAACCAAGCAGATTTTCATTACAACCCGTCGTCAAAATCAAGGGTGCTTTCAATTGACACGGTCCAACAGAAATAGACAAAGGACCAGATATGGGGTTGTAAACAGGGGCGCCTGAAAAACCTACAGAAACATTTGTTAAGCCGGACAAAGGTGCGCCAGGGAGTTTCGCATGAATGATAGAACTTTTTGCGGCACCAGTATCCAACAGAAACGGTTCGATTACACCTGATGTTGCTACTGCGACATAAGGCCCACTCTGATCCACTGGAACTGATACTACTCCCTCTCTCTGTCCATGGCTGTCCTAGTACCCATTTTGCTGAAATCCCTCATCTACTTCACAATAGTCTTCAACATGATACTGTTGAGATCTGTTTTGCTGGGAAGACTGTCCATTTCGCTGATCAAAGTGATTGGAAGGGCGATCATTCGTCTGTGGAGGCATAGCACCTCGCCCTCTACCTCTAGAATTTTGCACAAAACCACCACGACCTCTCTGAGCTGCTGCTGCATTATTTTGCGCTAAAACTGGACACTCATTTTTGTAGTGACCTTCTTTCTTACAGTATGCACATTGGTTCCACTGATATTGAGGCCTAGGTGAGCTATAATCTGTCCTCTGATACGAACCTTGCTGCGTATTAGTCTGATTCATGCGAGGCGGATACGCCTGCTGCAAAAGAACTTTAGTCTTTAAATCTTTCGTTTTCTTGTCTGATTTCTCTTTCTCCTCTTTATCTCTATTTTCATAATACTGTGCAGTTGCAAGTATTTGCGCAGTTGTAGAGACAGCCCACGCACTTTCAGAATCTTTTAATTTATTGCATAGTTCAGGTAACAAATTATGTACGAATTTATCGACAAACAATCTCTGTCCTCCTTCTGTGCTCATATCCTGACCACTGTGATCTACAAAAGTCTCTTCGAACCTCGTGAAGAAGTCAGAGACACTTTCGTCTTTCTTCTGCTTGCATGTGGACAACTTGTCCCAGTTAACGCGCAATGCGGGCATCAGAGTCTTCATCAAGTCGATTATTCTACCTGGAAGATCAGCAATTAGAGGTTCGGGTTTGGAACCACCTATTTGCTGACCATCTGCGGCAATGATAGCTGCCCAATCACCACCTAGGGCAACTGGATGATTCTCTTTACGTATTTTAGCCCAAATTGGCTGTGGAACTACATTACCAAATAACATGTCAATGTCCGCCAAATTCATTATGCAAGCCTCAACTGTCTGTGTTAATTCCTTATAGTATCCGGCAGGATTTTTTCGCGGGTCTGGCAAGGCCTGCTTCACTGCTAGCACTTCGGCTCGCTTCCATGGAATGTGTATCCACACTCTCTGGAATTGCGCCGGAGCGGCTACAATACCATTCGGTGCGTCAGCTTCCACAGCTTCGTGCCAAATTGGAGGAACCTCCCTCATTGGATATTGGCGATTTAGCTTCGTACTACTTTTCTCTAAGTCTCTCGGAGAACGAAGTGATGGATCATTCCGATAACTTAAAATCAGTTCCATCGCTTCTTTTATATTTTGACCTACAATCATTCCTGCAGCGAACTCTTTTTGAACATTAATTAATTCTTCCAGGTTCGATTCAGAATCATTTTCTTCTAATTCATCACGCAACAGGGAGCACATCTCGTCAAAAACATATCGTTGCGTTGGTTCCTTCCACTGCATAAAAGTATCTAGTACATCTCTCGTGCTATATCTCCTACTCTTCGAAATCCATCTGAGAGCCGTGGAATCCAAGATTCCCCGTTCCTCAGTACTTGGGAGCTGACTGCGCCTTTGCACAGAATCAGAAGTAGGAGTCTTAATTAAGGTTTTATAGAGAGGAGACAGAATGCTGGAAACAGAATCAGTAATTTTTCGACGAACAGAAAGCGGAGTCAACATACTGGCAGATGCGGAGAACACAGTAGTAGTTGGAATAGATAGCGGGACAGTAGGAGTATCGAGGAAGATAGTTTGTGGAATAGTAGGTGTAAGCGACACAGGTATAGGTAGAGAAGTCGGCAACCCAGGAAGAGGAGGTGCCGAAGGTACATTCACATTAACCACAGGAGGTACAGGAACTTGATTCTGAGGGGCAGGAGCAGGAATACCAGGTTGTCCAGCAACCGGCAATTGAACATTTTGTACGGGTGGAGCCACAATACCCTGTGCATACGGGGGGGGTGACTGTAACAAGTAAGACAACAGAGGATCGTTTTCGGGATCCTCTAGTATCTTAGTTGTACTCGATGGCAAGGCAGGATAGCACTTGTCGATCGCTAAATTATGCTCTCTAATGGCCACCTCTACGGCCTTCTCACATTCGTTGACTTGTAGCTGTTTAGCCGCCTGTTCTAAAGTCAACTCTTCTTGCTCTTTCTGTTCTTTCTTCAACCTCTTGATTTCTCTCTGTTTGGACTCTTTTCGCCAGTAACGGAAAGAATCAAACATTGCCGGCCGGGCTTTCTTCCTAAACAATTTCGCTTCTAAATTGTCAAGAATTTCTGGTTCAAAACTACCATGTAGTGGCCAACTAAGGACACCATACTTCTCAGTGTATCGGACCCATACCTCATTATAAGATATAGGACCCACCCCATGCTTACAGTACAAATCATATAGGGGAGTCCCAATCGGAGGAACCAGACATGAGTCCTCCAATCGTGAATCACTGTTGCAACCGAAACAAGACAACATACAATTTCTCCGACTTACCATTTTTCAGTCCGGAACACAGAACAGACAAAACAAAAAACAGATATGTGCACCTGAACCAAGAACTTAGGCCTACAAAAAGCGAACTGATGTATCGATACCCAAACTAAACCAAATAGATTATCGTAACCAGAATAACCAGTGATAATCTTACAAAACCAAACCAAACCAAGAACCACAAAGGATTTTAACAACCCTCACGAAGTAACCAACTAGCAACCACTAAATACTTAACTGAGGCACTGAAGACGTCACCAAGGAGAAACCCGTCACGTTTCGCCGTACTAAGGACTGCACCTCGGGTCCAAGACAGGGCGACGGTCAAGGCAACGGCCCACTGCAGCCGTCCGAACGGGAACCCTCGTGGAAGAGAACTTCGGGCCACTTTTGCGATATGCCGGGATCGATGAAGTGGGGCGCCTCCCTCAGGAATCTTCACACGAAGCTTCTCGAACTCTTCAGGCTTATGGACCGGTACCGAATGATGTCGCCCCACGTTGGGCGCCAATTGGAGTTCTGGACTTTTTGGTTCCGTCCAGAGGTGTCAGGGAACAACACCCGAAGACCCCGGAGTTCCACCTGCCTTGGTGCACAAATAAACAGAAACACGGGCTTCTCGATGGTGGCGTCAAAGACCAAAGGTTTATTACTGCAGGGACACAGAAGTCACAGAAACTACGCATGGGCAGTATCTAGGAGCCTGTTCGATTTGTACAAAGAGGGTTGCTCCTTATATACTAAAAATTAGGCTTCAGGCAAATTCTTCACATGTTAGTACATTCCCAAACCTTTGTGTCCTAAACAATAAATATTTGGCGTTACACAGGAACCGTCGACAATATCTGATGTCAAAACATTATGAACGAGGGGTTCCCACTTTTCCATCATAATCTCATGTCAAGTTTTCATTCAAGACCCGGACCGCCTCATCGTAAATTTCGTTACCTCCCCCTAATAAAGGCCCAGAAGGAAAGGAGCAGAGCCAGGTGCAGAAGATAGAAAAGCAGGATAAGGGATGTTTGTGGGTTGTAAATGGGCAAGGCTACCAGCTTCGGCCGCCTAATCATGATCAGGCCAACGACCACGAGAACCAGTATAGCAGGACTAGCCTCGGGCAGAGGAGGCAGCCTTTGTCGAGTCATGCAGCTACAGCGTGTTCTGTTTCAAGATGCACGTGTCACTAAAAGAGGTGAATCGCCGGCTAAGCCTACGTGTCCTTTATTGAAATGAAGTGATCAGAGGTTATTGCGTATGTGAGGGCAAGAAACACAAAATGGCTGCCATGATCTAAGATGGATGCCATGGGTAGATCAGAAATGTGTTTGTAACAGGAGTACTCTTGCTCGTAGCATAGCGAAAACACCAGGATATGCTAAATGGATCATTTGCGGTTCGCTGATACCAATATTATGTATTTCCGACAATATTGAAAACACGGGTTCAAATTGTCTCGGAACCTCAACACCCCCAGTGGATTGCAGTGGCCTCCTTCTCGATATGAAAGTACTGCTGTTGCATCGGGGACAATGCGCGGCTGGCCACATTGCTATTTTTGGGATCAAATAGCCTCCCAGGTCAATGGCGCTGGCATCTACTGCCAGTTTAGTGTCTTTGTTTAAATTGGAGTAGGTGAGGGTGATGTTCTGACAGTGCTCACTTGGGGCCTCATTTATAAAAAGTGACGCATCGCTGCGTGAAAACAACGATGCGTCACTTTTCATTGCGTCCTCTTTGCGACACCAATGATGAGTCATATTTACAGTATGACGCAACATGTCGCAAGGAGTTACAGATATTTCAGTATTTTTGACGTATCTGTAGGCGCAAAAGTGACTCATTGCTGGAGTGTGTCACAAAAGTGACGCAACTCCAGCAATGTGTCCTTTCCCATGGGGCAAGCCCCATGTGAAAAGGCTTGCGTCAGTCTTACGCCTGCTGTGAGGCAGGCGTTAGATTTTGACGCATTTGAGTCCTAGAAGTGGCGCAGTGAAATCTCAAAGATTTCACTGCGTCACTTCCATGACCCTTTCTTGCGTCAATACGCCCCCCCTGCATACATTTTACCTGGCGCAGGTATAATGTGGCGCAGGGGTTTACAAAGTGACGCATCTGCCTAGATGTGTCACTATGTAAATATGGTGCAAAAAGGCGCATTTTTTACGCCACTGGTGCGTCACAAAAAGGGACGCACCAGCGGCGTAAAAGTGACACACAGCCTCATAAATGAGGCCCTTGGTGTTCTGAAAAGCTTGCACTTGCTCAGCGCACCAGTTCCATGGGGTTGACCATTTTGTGAGGTCTAGCAGCGGTCCGGTAAGTTGGGTGAGGTTCAGTATGAATTGTCCGCAATCAGTGACAATGCTTCAGAAGCCTCTAGCCCCGGTGACGTTGGTCGGCGCCGGTGCTGACTGGATGTCACGGACTTGCGCAGAGTCAGGGGCGACTCCCTTGGTGGAAAAATGGTAACCAAAGAAATTAATCTCTTTCTTGAGGAATTCACATTTCTCTTTGTGCAGGGCAATCCAGCTGTCTTGTAAGCGTTTAAACACCATTCTCGGTCTGTGAAGGTGTTGCTCCAGTATGGTCGCTGATATTCAAAACCCCTAACAGGACTGCTACCACTCCTCTGATAATGTCCTGAAACACTTTGGCGGCATTGGATATGCTGAAGCTGAGGCGTTTGTACTGCCTCAACCCCATGTAGGTGGAGAATCTTGTCACATGCCAGAACTCAGGTGCTAGGAGAATCTGATGGTAGCCGGTCCTTAGGTCCATCTTTGAAAACCAGCAGGAGCCTGAGAGTTCTCCTACTATATCATCCACAGATGGGGTTATGTGTCTCTCCCGCTTTACGGTAGTGTTCAGAATCCTCATGTCAACACATATTCATACCTCTCCAGGTTGCTTCGGCTTGGAGCTACCACAATAGGTTAGACCCATGTTGTCGGTCCCTCCACTCTCAATTATGTCCACTGCTTTTAGCTTCTGTAGCTCTACTTCTACCTTTGGCTGAAGGTGGGGCACCACACTGTGGTGATGTAGGCAGCGTGTTGGATACTGATCGATGTGTTGGCGAATTGTTTGATCATTGAAGTAGCTAATGCCTTGGAACAGGTGTTTGAACTAGCGGAGGAGAGAGTCTACTGCGCTTATATGGATTCCAAAAGCGAACTGGACTAACCCTAGGATATCAGCTATGTGTCAGATCCACTTCTTGTGACTTACACCTTTGTTTTTATGGAATGACCTTGATGACTGATCGTGGTGGGAAAAACACCTGTGAGAGGGAAGCATGTTGTGATGCCAAAAGTGTACACTCTGGTGGCAGTGGATAGGAGCTTTGGTGAACAAGGCATCTTTTGATGTAGAACTAAAGGCAATATATTGATGGACACTCCTGTGTCCATGAGGATGCAGTAACCACAATTGAATCAGGTTTGCAGGGTGATAGTATATTTTATATTAATTTCATCATTTAAATTCACCCAATATACAAAATAACCTGTAGCAAAAAACGGCTACCAACAACGTGAAAATCCGGGTGAGTTGTGATCAAGTGACATGGTGTGATCAGTGACACAAGAAGTGCGTGATATGTTCAATGTGGTTAAAATATATACATGTTTGAAAGAGGCCAGAGTTAACACCAACACAATGACCCTGCTGCTCTAATTAATTTCAATATTTTGCGAGCGGGGCCTTGAACTGACCAGGATATCATCGACGTTTCAACCCTATATGCGCCATATTATTATAACATCAGGCGGGTCTTCATCAGGACTGGAGTGGGGGATGCTAGCCTAACAATAATCGGAGAGAAGCCTAGTTATGCTCAAGTCAGTGAAGATGGCCCATCCAGTTACCCAGACCGACTTGATGCAGTAACATGGCAGGAGGTTCCACTGCCTGTGTGCTCGTAATCCTTGACTTGCTTCAACTACCAATTCCTAAGGCGCCCATGAGGTTTTTCCCCCGATTTTTTAAATCACATCTGGCTCAATACAAGATCTGCCTCGAATGTAACTAGATGGGCCATCTTCACTGACTTGAGCCTAACCAGGGTTCTCTCCGGTTTTTGTTAGGCTGCCACTCCATCCATCCATGGACTCCTTTTGTGCTTGGCAAAGGAGGAAGTGCTTGTAATTTGGGTTTCCTAGAGGTCAAAATGGACCGTCAATGCAGCTTTGAGCGTGGCATAGGTGTAGGGCGTGCCTGCTTCGCCATCAGTTTTGGACAGTTTGTGAATGGTAGCCACGCCTAAATGAAGGAGCTTATGTTGGCATCTATTTTCTTCCAGACCCACTGCTGCAAAATACTTTTCAAGGTGATCGATCCAGGTTGCCCACTTTGCAGCTTGCGCTGATGGGGCACCAGACACGAGGAAAGGCTCGATGGCAGGTACGGACGCCGTAGGTGCAGCCACAGAGTAAGTTAGGGCAACAGGGTCGTGAGAGGACAACTTGTTAGGAGGAAGCACTTGCCTGGACAGGTGATAGGGCCGACCGTGTAGCTGTGTTGTCCACTTATCTGAGGCCCAGGAGGTCAGAGTGGAGGCTTGCTGTCTAGATGGGCCACCAGTAGGCGTGGCTGTGACACAGTCTGGGCCAGGACTGCGTGGGGCCATAGTACCTGCTGCCAGAAATTACGAGATGTGGCCACAGGGCCAGAAGGTCATCCACATTCAGTAACGCATGCCCTAGATGTAGGCCCTGCCTCTAACATTATCCAGCTCACCACATGGTGCAGGAGAAAAAAGTGATTGTTGGAGTGCCCAGGCAGGGGCACTGCGTGGAGTTCCTGGGTTTTGAGCACAAAAATTGTGCCCAATGAGCACACGGAGAAGAAGAGGCGAGCAATGGGCCTGGTCGTTGAGTAGACCAGTAGGCTGCTGTTGAGCTGATCCGTCTGAGAGAGGAGGACGGGGCAGCGACACACTCTGCGGCTTTCGCAAGGCTTGCAGTGGTGAGAGTGGGCACAGAGCTGAGTTCGGCATGGCCTAGCATTGCATGCCAGTTAAGTGAGGATGGTAGAGACTGTCCTCTTCACCAGGTGTACACAGGGCCGGACTGGGAACCAGAACCGGCCCTGGCAAAGTGCTCGGCCGGCCCCCCTCCCCCCTCCGGGAGGAGAGGGGAGGGGGGAGAGGTGCGACCGGGCTCTGTGACAGGGCCGGTTTTTGGCCGTTTTTGTTACAGGGCCGTTTTTGCAGCATAACGGCCCTGTAACAAAAACGGCCCCAGGGGCCCAAAACCGGCCCCCAACCATGCGGCCCACCGGGAAATTGCCCGGTGCCCTCAACGGCCAGTCTGGGCCTGGGTGTACATTCCCCAGGCTGGCCTTGTGACTCAGCCGCACTATGGCGCTGTGCACAGTGTGGGTCATGCAGCTTAAACTGTTAACTGCGGCGCAAATTCCGGCGCAGTGCGGGACAAATAATGAGTGGGGGTTTTTCGGACAGCTCCCAGCCATCCTCCGCACATGGCCACCGTGTCGTCGGACGGCCGGGGGCCATCCGACACATCGAACGGGATAAGAACACAACAGGGTCACTCATGGTCATCTGGAGCGGAACTGGAACTCCGCAGCCCTGCCCCTTTATTCATACGGTAACCGCAGAAAAGTCCAACGCATCTCCTGAGGCCAGGGGTGCTTGCTTCAATGCCCCTCGGCCAATAATGTTACACCTCTGGGGGCAGATTTACAAGCCCCTTGCGCCTCTTTTACGCCGCTGTTGCGTCACTTTTGTGACGCAGCGGCGGCGCAAAAGATGCGCCATGGTGCGGGGTATTTACAACGTGACGCATCCAGGAGATGCGTCACGTTGTAAAGCCCTGCGCCGTAAGGAGGCGTTCCGGCGCAGGGGGAGCGTTCCTGCGTAGGAACGCCTCCTAAAAGTGGCTGAGTGAAATCTGCAAGATTTCACTCAGTCACTTTTAGGCCAATGCTGCGTCAAAACCCTGCGCCTGCTTGAAGCAGGCGTAAGGCTTGATGCAGCATTGGACAGAAAGGGCACCCCCGAGCCTTGCTGGAGCTGCATCGCGCTTGCGACGCAACTCCAGCAATGCGCCGCCTTTACGGCACAGATGCATCACGCACCTGTGCCGTTTTTGCCCCATGGTGCGCCGTATTGTAAATGCGGCGCACCATGGGTGGCGGAGCTGCGGTGCACAATAACTGACGCATCACTGGGGATGCGCCAGTTATTGTAAATCTGCCCCCTCATGTTTTGCGCTTTACACATTTTAGTAGCCCAATTTATCAAGATTTGCATGTAGTTCTGTTTCCAAACAAAATAACCAAGTCCATCATGCAAAGTGCTATTAAGGAAAGACTTGAGACTAAGACTTACTACAGTGATGGTCTCACTAAATATCAAAAATGTACAAGCATTTTACGGCACCAGTCAGGATGGCCGAGCGGTCTAAGGCGCTGCGTTCAGGTCGCAGTCTCCTCTGGAGGCGTGGGTTCGAATCCCACTTCTGACACAACTTTTGTTACTTTATTGTTGGTTTTTTTTTAATACTTAACTCGAGCCTTCTGTTGCGTTAACGTGGAACACGTGGCTCGTAGCGTGTAAACGGGATTTTTTTTTATTTTTTTTAATCAAACATGCACACAACGTAACTCAACCACTGTATTTTTGTCACTGTCCATGCAATTCAGGCTGTTACTAAAAATTGGGTAATTTCACTAACCCCAACAAACCAAAAACACATATTTGCGTGGTTCGTTTCTTTCAGGGTCTTCAGCTGAATGAAACACGTGGGGATTAGGATGTTTCTTGTTACTATTTTTTTTTAAATCTTTCATTCCATGATCAGCCGCAAGGTGGCGCTTTAGCCTTTTTTAAAAAAAAATCACCCTATTAACCCCTGCTTGCTGCACTTGCAGGAGGCGTCAGTGAAATCTGAGTTTTGCGTTGGGATGGAAGAAGCGGTAGGTGCAGCTGTCTCAAGAATGCACGGTGCTTCAGTTCTCCACCAGTACAAAAGGCCTCTTGTGCCTGAATGGGCAAACAGCTGGTCCCGGCGTCGGTTTACAGACAGCAGCACATTCTCAAACTGGAACAGTAAAGCAGTCTGCAAATCTTAGCGCGGCCACAAACAAGCCAGCCCTGTGATCCCCGTCTCAGGCTACAGGTTTAGTTTATTTCTGATGCCTGCCGATTTTCTAACAAATTTCTACCGTTTTTTAATTCCTGTTGTTAGGGTCGGATTGAGATCACACTTAGGCCCGGTCACTCCCCAAAAAAGTGGTCTCCCCTTCCAAAATGGTTAGGGCCTCATTTATGAGGCTGTGCGTCACTTTTACGTCGCCGGTGCGTCACTTTTTGTGACGCACCAGTGGCGTAGAAAATGCGCCTTGTTGCGCCATATTTACAAAGTGACGCATCTAGGTAGATGCGTCACTTTGTAAACCTCTGCGCCACATTATACCTGCGCCAGGTATAATGTATGCAAGGGGGGCGAATTGACGCAAGGAAGGGTCGTAGAAGTGATGCAGTGAAATCTATAGGATTTCACTGCGCCACTTCTAGGACACAAATGCATCAATTTCTTACGCCTGCCTCACAGCAGGCGTAAGACTGACGCAGGCCCTTTCACATGGGGCTTGCCCCAAGTGAAAGGACGCCTTGCTGGAGTTGCGTCACTTTAGTGACACACTCCAGTAATGCGTCACTTTTGCGCCATACAGATACGACACTTCCAACTTCAGCTGCTCTAAAACTAGAACATTACATCTTTTTTTTTGGGAAGGTGACAATGTAAACACTCCTCCACCCCCCCACCAGGGCCTAAAAGACATTAGGACTGAGATGACAACACCTGGCCCCTAACGTGGCCACTTCTTACTAACCCTGTCCCCATCCCATAATAGCCTCAGGGTATGATCTGACAGGGGTGCAGGGTCAAATGCTGCTACTCCCTGTGAGAACTCCTGCATACTTCCACCCTCCCCAGTCCCCACCCACACTTGCCATGGCCTGCAAGTGATGGCGCACACAGGGAATAACACTGCTTCTGGGCCGGACTAGCCACACGAGGCAGAGGGCAGAGGTGAGAATGCCCTGAGGGCCAGAACAACAGCTGGTACCCAGCCTCAGTTTGACAGCATGGCAGGGGGGCTGAGTAGACAGTAACTTTCTGTGGGCCGGTTTACAGAAGGCCTAAAGAAACGACCCACAGATGACCCTGAGGCATCTGCCCACCGCCCAATGCTCAACTGCCCGCCTCCCAATTCCACCCTGCCTGCTGTCAGCTTGTGAGTCCAGCATGTTGGCAAATGTTGACCCTAGCTTTAAAAGCAGCACTCACTAGGGGCCCGATTCACAGAATGAATTTAAGCCTCAATCCTAAACTTACTACTATTTTGGTATTCACAGAATGAACTTACTACTTTTGGCATTCACAGAATGAATTTACTACTTTTGGTATTCACAGAAGTTAGGATTTTGTCTTAAGTTTGTCTTAAGAGAAACTTAAGACAGACTTAAGAGAGACTTAAGACAAAATCCTAACTTAAGTCTGTCTTAAGTCTTTCTTAAGTTTGACTTAAGACAAAATCCTAACTTCTGTGAATACCAAAAGTAGTAAATTCATTCTGTGAATACCAAAAGTAGTAAGTGAGTTTAGGATTGAGTCTTAAGTTCATTCTGTGAATCGGGCCCTGAGAGTCACCCATGCGTCACCACTTGAGAGCCCATACATGCCATTCAGATGGGAAACTCACGATTTTCAAAGTCAAAAATGTCTTTATTTTAGGTGTCTTCTGCCTAAATTTGCCCCCGCATAAAATAAAGCAATGAGGAAACGACACTTCCACGATTTGTTTTCAAAACCTCCCAGTTTGAAAATGTTGGCAGGTATGAGAAGCACCCTAACGGACGTCAAACTGTGGTGTGACTTTAATCTAAAAGCAGAGTTGGCATTATTTCACTATTATTCTTAACTACTCGGAGCTAGCGAGCGCAACACTCAAAGAAGATTTCAGCTGCAGGAGAGACGAGGGCAGGAAACTCCCTGCCAGCAAAAGGAACATATTAAAATAAACAAAAACGATGTATTCAGAGTAATGAGATTACCAGTAAGTAATAGAGCATTACCTCCTCATTAAGTAACTCACTGCGTCTTTATTTACTATGACGATGGACACGAGCCAGGCTTTGCGTTATTATAGCCTTATAGCCCGACGTAGAGGGCTATACCAGCTATTAAAGGCCCTCTCCAGAGTTAAAGGCCCGAGCCGAATGTGAGGGCCTTTAACAAGGGAGAGGGACTTTAATATCCGGTATAGCCCAGCTACGAAGGGCTATAAGGCTATTAGAACATTCTGCCGCTAGAGGGCAGAATGTTCTAACAAAAAAGAACAAAGCCTTATCTGAGCGTGAGGGGATTGGAATCTCCTCAGGCTCCCTTAAGCCTTTGTTCACAGCCAGAGCTGTGAAAAAAGAAACATTGGAATGTTGGAGCTCCAGGCCTATACCAGCCATTATAAGCCCAGAGCACCCCATTGTTTTCAATGGAGCTCCCAACATTCCAATGTTCTAATATAGCCTTACTATACCGGCTATTAAAGGCCCGCTGAATCGTTAAAGGCCCGAGCCGAAGGTGAGGGACTTCAACGAGACAGCAGGACTTTAATTGCCGGTACAGCCGGTACGAAGGGCTATAAGGCTATTAGAACATTCTGCCACTAGAGGGCAGAATGTTCTAACAAATTAAACAAAGGGTTCTCGAAGCTCGAGGGGATATAAATCCCCTCGAGCTTCGAGAAGCCTTTGTAGAACATTGGAATGTTGCTCTGCGGGCCTTTACCGGCCCATAGAAGCAGGGAGCACTCCATTGTCTGCAATGGAGCTCCCAACATTTCAATGTTCTAATTAAAAATATAGCACCATACAGGAGAACCAGGACACAAATAAGCTATTCACAAGCGTAGCAACTTAAGGGGTATATTATCAAGAACGGAGTTAAGATTATCGCCGCTTTAGTGGCAGGAAACTTCTGCTAAAGCGGCGATAATGGGCTTGATAATATGTCGTAGATAATTCCAATAGAAGCCCATGCTCACACCAGAACATGGGGTTCTATGGGAATTCACAAGGGCATATTATCAAGCCCATTATCGCCGTTTCTTGATAATATGCCCCCAAGTTTCTCAAAGTGGAAAAAAGAAAGGTGAACAGATAAGTGGCAACGCCCTCCCCAATTTCAAGGACCTCAAGGTGATAGTGAGAGGTGAAGAATACGCAGCAGAATTACGAGTATCCTGCAACGACAGACCGACAACACCATCCTCTTGAAGGTCTTACAAACATTAGCCTCAGGCCGCACTTCAGTCACCAAGTAATAGGCCTGAGAAACAGAGTCTGCCCCCTCAACCAAACAAAGGGAGGCCTGAGACCCTGCAGAGAAACCTCATCAGTCACAGTCAAGGTGTTGCACCGCTGAAGGGCTGAAAAGTGAGCCTGGTCAGGGACACAACACATCCTTTCGATGGACCTTAGTCTGTGTTCCAGGAGCAATTGGAAAATCGTTTAGAAAAATAGGCCAGGGATGACAGGATGAAATTAGATCTATGAAAGGGGTACATGAGGATAAACCAGGTTCTAATACAATTTTGTGTGGTCATCATTCCAAATGCGTGCCGAGTATCTTTAGACACTATATCTAATCCTTACCCATAGTGTGGGCATGCTTCATCATTGGGCTTGCTTCTGCGCGGGGTGCGCCTCCATGAAGAAGAAATCCTCACCCACAGTGTGTGGCATGCTTTATACTTCGGCTGGCTTCTATGCGGGGTGGTCCTCTAAGGCGTAGAAATCCTCACCCACAATGTGTGTGGCATGCTTTATGCTTGAGCTTGCTTCTGCGTTGAGTGCACCTCCATGGAGAAGAAATCCTCACCCACAGTGTGTGGCATGCTTTATGCTTGGGCTTGCTTCTGTGCGGGGTGCGTCTCCATGGAGTAGAAATCCTCACCGAGAGTGTGGGCATGCTTCATCATTGGGCTGGTTTCTGCTTGGGGTGCGACCCATGGAGAGGAAATCCTCACCCATAGTGTGGGCATGCTTCATCATTGGGCTGGCTTCTATGCGGGGTGCGTCTCCATGGAGTAGAAATCCTCACCGAGAGTGTGCGGCATGCTTCATCATTGGGTTTGCTTCTATGCGGGGTACGTCTCCATGGAGTAGAAATCCTCACCCATAGTGTGGGCATGCTTCATCATTGGGCTTGCTTCTGCGCGGGAGCGCCTCCATGGAGAAGAAATCCTCACCCACAGTGTGTGGCATGCTTCATCATTGGGCTTGCTTCTGCGCGGGTGCGCCTCTATGGAGAAGAAATCCTCACCCACAGTGTGCGGCATGCTTCATCATTGGGCTTGCCTCTGTGCGGGGTGTATGCCTCCATGGAGAAGAAATCCACACCCACAGTGTGTGGCATTTTTTATACTTGTTCTTGCTTCTGTGAGGGATGTGCCTCCATGGAGAAGAAATCCACACCCACAGTGTGTGGCATGCTTTATGCTGGAGCTTGCTTCTGCGTGGAGTGCGCCTCCATGGAGAAGAAATCCTCACCCACAGTGTGCAGCATGCTTCATCATTGGGCTTGCCTCTGTGCGGGGTGTATGCCTCCATGGAGAAGAAATCCACACCCACAGTGTGTGGCATTCTTTATACTTGTTCTTGCTTCTGTGCGGGATGTGCCTCCATGGAGAAGAAATCCTCAGTCATAATGTGTGACATGCTTTATGCTTGGGCTGGCTTCTATGCGGGGTGCGTCTCCATGGAGTAGAAATCCTCACCGAGAGTGTGCGGCATGCTTCATCATTGGGCTTGCTTCTGCGCGGGGTGCGACCCATGGAGAGGAAATCCTCACCCATAGTGTGGGCATGCTTCATCATTGGGGTGGCTTCTGCTTGGGGTGCGCCTCCATGGAGAAGAAATCCTCACCCACAGCGTGTGGCATGCTTCATCATTGGGCTGGCTTCTGCTTGGGGTGCGCCTCAATGGAGAAGAAATCCTCACCCACAGCGTGTGGCATTCTTTATCCTTGGGCTGGCTTCTGTGCGGGTGTGCTTCCATCGAGAAGAAATCCTCATCCACAGTGTGCTGCATGCTTCGTCAATGGGCTTGCTTCTGCGCGGGGTGCGTCTCAATGGAGTAGAAATCCTCACCCACAGAGTGCGGCATGCTTTATGCTTGGGCTGGCTTCTGTGCGGGGTGGTCCTCTATGGCGTAGAAATCCTCACCCACAGTGTGCGGAATGCTTTATCCTTGGGCTTGCTTCTGTGCGGGGTGCGCCTCCATTGAGAAGAAATCCTCACCCACAGTGTGTGGCATGCTTTATCCTTGGGCTGGCTTCTATGCAGGGTGCGCATTCATGGAGTAGAAATCCTCACCCACAGCGTGTGGCATGCTTTATCCTTGGGCTTGCTTCTGTGCGGGGTGCGCCTCCATGGAGAAGAAATCCTCACCCACAGTGTGTGGCATGCTTTATGCTTGGGCTGGCTTCTATGCGGGGTGCGCCTTCATGGAGTAGAAATCCTCACCCACAGCGTGTGGCATTCTTTATACTTGGGCTGACTTCTATGTGGGGTGGTCCTCTAAGGCGTAGAAATCCTCACCCACAGTGTGTGGCATGCTTTATGCTTGGGCTGGCTTCTATGCGGGGTGCGCCTTCATGGAGTAGAAATCCTCACCCACAGTGTGTGTCATGCTTTATGCTTGGGCTTGCTTCTGTATGGGGTGCGCCTCCATGGCGAAGAAATCCACACCCACAGTGTGTGACATTCTTTATACTTGGGCTTGCTTCTGTCCAGGTGCGCCTCCATGAAGAAAAAATCCTCACCCACAGTGTGTGGCATGCTTCATCATTGGGCTTGCTTCTGCGCGGGGTGCGCCTCCATGGAGAAGAAATCCTCACCCACAGTGTGTGGCATGCTTTATACTTGGGCTGACTTCTATGTGGGGTGGTCCTCTAAGGCGTAGAAATCCTCACCCACAGTGTGTGGCATGCTTTATGCTTGTTCTTGCTTCTGTGCGGGGTGCGCTTCCATGGAGAAGAAATCCACACCCACAGTGTGTGGCATTCTTTATACTTTTTCTTGCTTCTGTGTGGGATGTGCCTCCATGGAGAAGAAATCCTCACCCAGAGTGTGTGGCATGCTTTATGCTTGAGCTTGCTTCTGCGCGGGTGTGCCTCCATGGAGAAGAAATCCTCACCCACAGTGTGTGGCATGCTTCATCATTGGGCTTGCTTCTGTGCGGGTGCGCCTCCATGGAGAAGAAATTCTCACCCAAAGTGTGTGTCATGCTTTATGCTTGGGTTGGCTTCTGTGCGGGGTGCGCCTCCATGAAGAACAAATCCTCACCCACAGTGTGTGGCATGCTTTATGCTTGGGCTGGCTTCTATGCGGGTGCGCCTCCATGGAGTAGAAATCCTCATCCATAGTGTGTGGCATGCTTTATGCTTGAGCTTGCTCCTGCGTGGAGTGCGCCTCCATGGAGAAGAAATCCTCACCCATAGTGTGGGCATGCTTCATCATTGGGCTTGCCTCGGTGCGGGGTGTATGCCTCCATGGAGAAGAAATCCTCACCCATAGTGTGGGCATGCTTTATGCTTGAGCTTGCTTCTGCGTGGAGTGCGCCTCCATTGAGAAGAAATCCTCACCCACAGTGTGTGGCATGCTTTATGCTTGAGTTTGCTTCTGTGCGGGGTGCGCCTCCATGGAGAAGAAATCCTCACCCTCAGTGTGTGGCATTCTTCATCATTGGGCTTGCCTCTGTGCGTGGTGTATGCCTCCATGGAGAAGAAATCCTCACCCTCAGTGTGTGGCATGCTTCATCATTGGGCTTGCCTCTGTGCGGGGTGTATGCCTCCATGGAGAAGAAATCCACACCCACAGTGTGTGGCATGCTTTATGCTTGGGCTGGCTTCTGCGTGGGGTGCGCTTCCATGGAGAAGAAATCCTCGCCCATAGTGTGTGGCATTCTTTATGCTTGGGCTGGCTTCTATGCGGGGTGGTCCTCTATGGCGTAGAAATCCTCACCCACAGTGTGTGGAATGCTTTATGCTTGGGCTTGCTTCTGTGCGGGATGTACCTCCATGGAGAAGAAATCCTCACCCATAGTGTGTGGCATTCTTTATGCTTGAGCTTGCTTCTGCGCGGGTGCGCCTCCATGGAGAAGAAATCCTCACCCACAGTGTGTGGCATGCTTTATGCTTGAGCTTGCTTCTGCGCGGGTGCGCCTCCATGGAGAAGAAATCCTCACCCATAGTGTGGGCATGCTTCATCATTGGGCTTGCTTCTGCGCGGGTGCGCCTCCATGGAGAAGAAATCCTCACCCACAGTGTGTGGCATGCTTCATCATTGGGCTTGCTTCTAAGTGGGGTGCGCTTCCAGGGAGAAGAAATCCTCACCCACAGTGTGCGGCATGCTTTATGCTTGAGCTTGCTTCTGCGCGGGTGCGCCTCCATGGAGAAGAAATCCTCACCCTCAATGTGTGGCATGCTTCATCATTGGGCTTGCTTCTGCGTGGGGTGCGCTTCCATGGAGAAGAAATCCTCACCCATAGTGTGTGGCATTCTTTATGCTTGGGCTGGCTTCTATGCAGGGTGGTCCTCTATGGCGTAGAAATCCTCACCCACAGTGTGTGGCATGCTTTATGCTTGAGCTTGCTTCTGCGCGGGTGCGCCTCCATGGAGAAGAAATCCTCACCCTCAGTGTGTGGCATGCTTCATCATTGGGCTTGCTTCTGCACCGGGTGCGCCTCCATGTAGAAGAAATCCTCACCCACAGCGTGTGGCATTCTTTATCCTTGGGCTGGCTTCTGTGCGGGTGTGCGTCCATGGAGAAGAAATCCTCACCCACAGTGTGCGGCATGCTTCGTCATTGGGCTTGCTTCTGCGCGGGGTGCGTCTCCATGGAGTAGAAATCCTCACCCACAGAGTGCGGCATGCTTTATGCGTGGGCTGGCTTCTGTGCGGGGTGGTCCTCTATGGCGGAGAAATCCTCACCCACAGTGTGCGGCATGCTTTATGCTTGAGCTTGCTTCTGCGCGGGTGCGCCTCCATGGAGAAGAAATCCTCACCCTCAATGTGTGGCATGCTTCATCATTGGGCTTGCTTCTGCGTGGGGTGCGCTTCCATGGAGAAGAAATCCTCACCCATAGTGTGTGGCATTCTTTATGCTTGGGCTGGCTTCTATGCAGGGTGGTCCTCTATGGCGTAGAAATCCTCACCCACAGTGTGTGGCATGCTTTATGCTTGAGCTTGCTTCTGCGCGGGTGCGCCTCCATGGAGAAGAAATCCTCACCCTCAGTGTGTGGCATGCTTCATCATTGGGCTTGCTTCTGCACCGGGTGCGCCTCCATGTAGAAGAAATCCTCACCCACAGCGTGTGGCATTCTTTATCCTTGGGCTGGCTTCTGTGCGGGTGTGCGTCCATGGAGAAGAAATCCTCACCCACAGTGTGCGGCATGCTTCGTCATTGGGCTTGCTTCTGCGCGGGGTGCGTCTCCATGGAGTAGAAATCCTCACCCACAGAGTGCGGCATGCTTTATGCGTGGGCTGGCTTCTGTGCGGGGTGGTCCTCTATGGCGGAGAAATCCTCACCCACAGTGTGCGGCATGCTTTATGCTTGAGCTTGCTTCTGCGCGGGTGCGCCTCCATGGAGAAGAAATCCTCACCCTCAATGTGTGGCATGCTTCATCATTGGGCTTGCTTCTGCGTGGGGTGCGCTTCCATGGAGAAGAAATCCTGGCCCATAGTGTGTGGCATTCTTTATGCTTGGGCTGGCTTCTATGCAGGGTGGTCCTCTATGGCGTAGAAATCCTCACCCACAGTGTGTGTCATGCTTTATGCTTGAGCTTGCTTCTGCGCGGGTGCGCCTCCATGGAGAAGAAATCCTCACCCTCAGTGTGTGGCATGCTTCATCATTGGGCTTGCTTCTGCACCGGGTGCGCCTCCATGTAGAAGAAATCCTCACCCACAGCGTGTGGCATTCTTTATCCTTGGGCTGGCTTCTGTGCGGGTGTGCCTCCATGGAGAAGAAATCCTCACCCACAGTGTGCGGCATGCTTCGTCATTGGGCTTGCTTCTGCGCGGGGTGCGTCTCCATGGAGTAGAAATCCTCACCCACAGAGTGCGGCATGCTTTATGCGTGGGCTGGCTTCTGTACGGGGTGGTCCTCTATGGCGGAGAAATCCTCACCCTCAGTGTGCGGAATGCTTTATGCTTGGGCTGGCTTCTATGCGGGGTGCGCATTCATGGAGTAGAAATCCTCACCCACAGTGTGTGGCATTCTTTATACTTGTTCTTGCTTCTGTGCGGGATGTGCCTCCATGGAGAAGAAATCCTCACCCACAGTCTGCGGCATGCTTCATCATTGGGCTTGCTTCCGCGCGGGGTGCGCCTCCATGGAGAAGAAATCCTCACCCACAGCGTGTGGCATTCCTTATCCTTGGGCTTGCTTCTGTGCGGGTGCGCCTCCATGGAGAAGAAATCCTCACCCACAGTGTGTGGCATGCTTTATACTTTGCCTGGCTTCTATGCGGGGTGGTCCTCTAAGGCGTCGAAATCCTCATCCATAGTGTGTGGCATGCTTTATGCTTGAGCTTGCGTCTGCGTGGAGTGCGCCTCCATGGAGAAGAAATCCTCACGCATAGTGTGGGCATGCTTTATGCTTGAGCTTGCTTCTGCGTGGAGTGCGCCTCCATTGAGAAGAAATCCACACCCATAGTGTGGGCATGCTTCATCATTGGGCTTGCTTCTGTGCGTAGTGCGCCTCCATGGAGAAGAAATCCTCACCCACAGTGTGCGGCATGCTTTATGCTTGAGCTTGCTTCTGCGCGGGTACGCCTCCATGGAGAAGAAATCCTCACCCACAGTGTGCAGCATGCTTCATCATTGGGCTTGCCTCTGGGCGGGGTGTATGCCTCCATGGAGAAGAAATCCACACCCACAGTGTGTGGCATTCTTTATACTTGTTCGTGCTTCTGTGCGGGATGTGCTTCCATGGAGAAGAAATCCTCACCCACAGTGTGTGGCATGCTTTATGCTTGAGCTTGCTTCTGCGCGGGTGCGCCTCCATGGAGAAGAAATCCTCACCCTCAGTGTGTAGCATGCTTCATCATTGGGCTTGCTTCTGCGTGGGGTGCGCTTCCATGGAGAAGAAATCCTCGCCCATAGTGTGTGGCATTCTTTATGCTTGGGCTGGCTTCTATGCGGGGTGGTCCTCTATGGCGTAGAAATCCTCACCCACAGTGTGTGGAATGCTTTATGCTTGGGCTTGCTTCTGTGCGGGATGTACCTCCATGGAGAAGAAATCCTCACCCATAGTGTGTGGCATTCTTTATGCTTGAGCTTGCTTCTGCGCGGGTGCGCCTCCATGGAGAAGAAATCCTCACCCACAGTGTGTGGCATGCTTTATGCTTGAGCTTGCTTCTGCGCGGGTGCGCCTCCATGGAGAAGAAATCCTCACCCATAGTGTGGGCATGCTTCATCATTGGGCTTGCTTCTGCGCGGGTGCGCCTCCATGGAGAAGAAATCCTCACCCACAGTGTGTGGCATGCTTCATCATTGGGCTTGCTTCTAAGTGGGGTGCGCTTCCAGGGAGAAGAAATCCTCACCCACAGTGTGCGGCATGCTTTATGCTTGAGCTTGCTTCTGCGCGGGTGCGCCTCCATGGAGAAGAAATCCTCACCCTCAATGTGTGGCATGCTTCATCATTGGGCTTGCTTCTGCGTGGGGTGCGCTTCCATGGAGAAGAAATCCTCACCCATAGTGTGTGGCATTCTTTATGCTTGGGCTGGCTTCTATGCAGGGTGGTCCTCTATGGCGTAGAAATCCTCACCCACAGTGTGTGGCATGCTTTATGCTTGAGCTTGCTTCTGCGCGGGTGCGCCTCCATGGAGAAGAAATCCTCACCCTCAGTGTGTGGCATGCTTCATCATTGGGCTTGCTTCTGCACCGGGTGCGCCTCCATGTAGAAGAAATCCTCACCCACAGCGTGTGGCATTCTTTATCCTTGGGCTGGCTTCTGTGCGGGTGTGCGTCCATGGAGAAGAAATCCTCACCCACAGTGTGCGGCATGCTTCGTCATTGGGCTTGCTTCTGCGCGGGGTGCGTCTCCATGGAGTAGAAATCCTCACCCACAGAGTGCGGCATGCTTTATGCGTGGGCTGGCTTCTGTGCGGGGTGGTCCTCTATGGCGGAGAAATCCTCACCCACAGTGTGCGGCATGCTTTATGCTTGAGCTTGCTTCTGCGCGGGTGCGCCTCCATGGAGAAGAAATCCTCACCCTCAATGTGTGGCATGCTTCATCATTGGGCTTGCTTCTGCGTGGGGTGCGCTTCCATGGAGAAGAAATCCTCACCCATAGTGTGTGGCATTCTTTATGCTTGGGCTGGCTTCTATGCAGGGTGGTCCTCTATGGCGTAGAAATCCTCACCCACAGTGTGTGGCATGCTTTATGCTTGAGCTTGCTTCTGCGCGGGTGCGCCTCCATGGAGAAGAAATCCTCACCCTCAGTGTGTGGCATGCTTCATCATTGGGCTTGCTTCTGCACCGGGTGCGCCTCCATGTAGAAGAAATCCTCACCCACAGCGTGTGGCATTCTTTATCCTTGGGCTGGCTTCTGTGCGGGTGTGCGTCCATGGAGAAGAAATCCTCACCCACAGTGTGCGGCATGCTTCGTCATTGGGCTTGCTTCTGCGCGGGGTGCGTCTCCATGGAGTAGAAATCCTCACCCACAGAGTGCGGCATGCTTTATGCGTGGGCTGGCTTCTGTGCGGGGTGGTCCTCTATGGCGGAGAAATCCTCACCCACAGTGTGCGGCATGCTTTATGCTTGAGCTTGCTTCTGCGCGGGTGCGCCTCCATGGAGAAGAAATCCTCACCCTCAATGTGTGGCATGCTTCATCATTGGGCTTGCTTCTGCGTGGGGTGCGCTTCCATGGAGAAGAAATCCTGGCCCATAGTGTGTGGCATTCTTTATGCTTGGGCTGGCTTCTATGCAGGGTGGTCCTCTATGGCGTAGAAATCCTCACCCACAGTGTGTGTCATGCTTTATGCTTGAGCTTGCTTCTGCGCGGGTGCGCCTCCATGGAGAAGAAATCCTCACCCTCAGTGTGTGGCATGCTTCATCATTGGGCTTGCTTCTGCACCGGGTGCGCCTCCATGTAGAAGAAATCCTCACCCACAGCGTGTGGCATTCTTTATCCTTGGGCTGGCTTCTGTGCGGGTGTGCCTCCATGGAGAAGAAATCCTCACCCACAGTGTGCGGCATGCTTCGTCATTGGGCTTGCTTCTGCGCGGGGTGCGTCTCCATGGAGTAGAAATCCTCACCCACAGAGTGCGGCATGCTTTATGCGTGGGCTGGCTTCTGTGCGGGGTGGTCCTCTATGGCGGAGAAATCCTCACCCTCAGTGTGCGGAATGCTTTATGCTTGGGCTGGCTTCTATGCGGGGTGCGCATTCATGGAGTAGAAATCCTCACCCACAGTGTGTGGCATTCTTTATACTTGTTCTTGCTTCTGTGCGGGATGTGCCTCCATGGAGAAGAAATCCTCACCCACAGTCTGTGGCATGCTTCATCATTGGGCTTGCTTCCGCGCGGGGTGCGCCTCCATGGAGAAGAAATCCTCACCCACAGCGTGTGGCATTCCTTATCCTTGGGCTTGCTTCTGTGCGGGTGCGCCTCCATGGAGAAGAAATCCTCACCCACAGTGTGTGGCATGCTTTATACTTTGCCTGGCTTCTATGCGGGGTGGTCCTCTAAGGCGTCGAAATCCTCATCCATAGTGTGTGGCATGCTTTATGCTTGAGCTTGCGTCTGCGTGGAGTGCGCCTCCATGGAGAAGAAATCCTCACGCATAGTGTGGGCATGCTTTATGCTTGAGCTTGCTTCTGCGTGGAGTGCGCCTCCATTGAGAAGAAATCCACACCCATAGTGTGGGCATGCTTCATCATTGGGCTTGCTTCTGTGCGTAGTGCGCCTCCATGGAGAAGAAATCCTCACCCACAGTGTGCGGCATGCTTTATGCTTGAGCTTGCTTCTGCGCGGGTACGCCTCCATGGAGAAGAAATCCTCACCCACAGTGTGCGGCATGCTTCATCATTGGGCTTGCCTCTGGGCGGGGTGTATGCCTCCATGGAGAAGAAATCCACACCCACAGTGTGTGGCATTCTTTATACTTGTTCGTGCTTCTGTGCGGGATGTGCTTCCATGGAGAAGAAATCCTCACCCACAGTGTGTGGCATGCTTTATGCTTGAGCTTGCTTCTGCGCGGGTGCGCCTCCATGGAGAAGAAATCCTCACCCTCAGTGTGTAGCATGCTTCATCATTGGGCTTGCTTCTGCGTGGGGTGCGCTTCCATGGAGAAGAAATCCTCGCCCATAGTGTGTGGCATTCTTTATGCTTGGGCTGGCTTCTATGCGGGTGGTCCTCTATGGCGTAGAAATCCTCACCCACAGTGTGTGGAATGCTTTATGCTTGGGCTTGCTTCTGTGCGGGATGTACCTCCATGGAGAAGAAATCCTCACCCATAGTGTGCGGCATGCTTTATGCTTGAGCTTGCTTCTGCGCGGGTACGCCTCCATGGAGAAGAAATCCTCACCCACAGTGTGTGGCATGCTTTATGCTTGAGCTTGCTTCTGCGCGGGTGCGCCTCCAGGGAGAAGAAATCCTCACCCTCAGTGTGTGGCATGCTTCATCATTGGGCTTGCTTCTGCGTGAAGTGCGCTTCCATGGAGAAGAAATCCTCACCCACAGTGTGTGGCATGCTTTATGCTTGAGCTTGCTTCTGCGCGGGTGCGCCTCCATGGAGAAGAAATCCTCACCCTCAGTGTGTGGCATGCTTCATCATTGGGCTTGCTTCTGCGTGGGGTGCGCTTCCATGGAGAAGAAATCCTCGCCCATAGTGTGTGGCATTCTTTATGCTTGGGCTGGCTTCTATGCGGGGTGGTCCTCTATGGCGTAGAAATCCTCACCCACAGTGTGTGGAATGCTTTATGCTTGGGCTTGCTTCTGTACGGGATGTACCTCCATGGAGAAGAAATCCTCACCCATAGTGTGTGGCATTCTTTATGCTTGAGCTTGCTTCTACGCGGGTGCGCCTCCATGGAGAAGAAATCCTCACCCACAGTGTGTGGCATGCTTTATGCTTGAGCTTGCTTCTGCGCGGGTGCGCCTCCATGGAGAAGAAATCCTCACCCACAGTGTGCGGCATGCTTCGTCATTGGGCTTGCTTCTGCGCGGGGTGCGTCTCCATGGAGTAGAATTCCTCACCCACAGAGTGCGGCATGCTTTATGCTTGGGCTGGCTTCTGTGCGAGGTGGTCCTCTATTGCGTAGAAATCCTCACCCTCAGTGTGCGGAATGCTTTATGCTTGGGCTGGCGTCTATGCGGGGTGCGCATTCATGGAGTAGAAATCCTCACCCACAGCGTGTGGCATGCTTTATCCTTGGGCTTGCTTCTATGCGGGGTGCGCCTCCATGGAGAAGAAATCCTCACCCACAGTGTGTTACATGCTTTATGCTTGGGCTGGCTTCTATGCGGGGTGCGCCTTCATGGAGTAGAAATCCTCACCCACAGCGTGTGGCATTCTTTATACTTGGGCTGACTTCTATGTGGGGTGGTCCTCTAAGGCGTAGAAATCCTCACCCACAGTGTGTGGCATGCTTTATGCTTGAGCTTGCTTCTGTGCGGGGTGCGCCTCCATGGAGAAGAAATCCTCACCCACAGTGTGTGGCATGCTTTATGCTTGGGCTGGCTTCTATACGGGGTGCGCCTTCATGGAGTAGAAATCCTCACCCACAGTGTGTGTCATGCTTTATGCTTGGGCTGGCTTCTGTGCGGGGTGCGCCTCCATGGAGAAGAAATCCTCACCCACAGTGTGTGGCATGCTTTATGCTTGAGCTTGCTTCTGTGCGGGGTGCGCCTCCATGGAGAAGAAATCCTCACCCACAGTGTGTGGCATGCTTTATGCTTGAGCTTGCTTCTGTGCGGGGTGCGCCTCCATGGAGAAGAAATCCTCACCCACAGTGTGTGGCATGCTTTATACTTCGGCTGGCTTCTATGCGGGGTGGTCCTCTAAGGCGTAGAAATCCTCATCCATAGTGTGTGGCATGCTTTATGCTTGAGCTTGCTTCTGCGTGGAGTGCGCCTCCATGGAGAAGAAATCCTCACCCACAGCGTGTGGCATTCTTTATCCTCGGGCTGGCTTCTGTGCGGGTGTGCCTCCATGGAGAAGAAATCCTCACCCACAGTGTGCGGCATGCTTCGTCATTGGGCTTGCTTCTGCGCGGGGTGCTTCTCCATGGAGTAGAAATCCTCACCCACAGAGTGTGGCATGCTTTATGCTTGGGCTGGCTTCTGTGCGGGGTGGTCCTCTATTGCGTAGAAATCCTCACCCTCAGTGTGCGGAATGCTTTATGCTTGGGCTGGCTTCTATGCGGGGTGCGCATTCATGGAGTAGAAATCCTCACCCACAGCGTGTGGCATGCTTTATCCTTGGGCTTGCTTCTGTGCGGGGTGCGCCTCCATGGAGAAGAAATCCTCACCCACAGTGTGTTGCATGCTTTATGCTTGGGCTGGCTTCTATGCGGGGTGCGCCTTCATGGAGTAGAAATCCTCACCCACAGCGTGTGGCATTCTTTATACTTGGGCTGACTTCTATGTGGGGTGGTCCTCTAAGGCGTAGAAATCCTCACCCACAGTGTGTGGCATGCTTTATGCTTGAGCTTGCTTCTGTGCGGGGTGCGCCTCCATGGAGAAGAAATCCTCACCCACAGTGTGTGGCATGCTTTATGCTTGGGCTGGCTTCTATGCGGGGTGCACCTTCATGGAGTAGAAATCCTCACCCACAGTGTGTGTCATGCTTTATGCTTGGGCTGGCTTCTGTGAGGGGTGCGCCTCCATGGAGAAGAAATCCTCACCCACAGTGTGTGTCATGCTTTATGCTTGGGCTGGCTTCTATGCGGGGTGCGCCTTCATGGAGTAGAAATCCTCACCCACAGTGTGTGTCATGCTTTATGCTTGGGCTTGCTTCTGTATGGGGTGCGCCTCCATGGAGAAGAAATCCACACCCACAGTGTGTGACATTCTTTATACTTGGGCTTGCTTCTGTCCACGTGCGCCTCCATGAAGAAGAAATCCTCACCCACAGTGTGTGGCATGCTTCATCATTGGGCTTGCTTCTGCACCGGGTGCGCCTCCATGGAGAAGAAATCCACACCCACAGTGTGTGACATTCTTTATACGTGGGCTTGCTTCTGTCCAGGTGCGCCTCCATGAAGAAGAAATCCTCACCCACAGTGTGTGGCATGCTTCATCATTGGGCTTGCTTCTGCACCGGGTGCGCCTCCATGGAGAAGAAATCCTCACCCACAGTGTGTGGCATGCTTTATACTTGGGCTGACTTCTATGTGGGGTGGTCCTCTAAGGCGTAGAAATCCTCACCCACAGTGTGTGGCATGCTTTATGCTTGAGCTTGCTTCTGCGTGGAGTGCGCCTCCATGGAGAAGAAATCCTCACCCATTGTGTGTGGCATGCTTCATCATTGGGCTTGCCTCTGTGCAGGTTGTATGCCTCCATGGAGAAGAAATCCACGCCCACAGTGTGTGGCATTCTTTATACTTGTTCTTGCTTCTGTGCGGGATGTGCCTCCATGGAGAAGAAATCCTCACCCGCAGTGTGCGGCATGCTTCATCATTGGGCTTGCTTCTGCGCGGGGTGCGCCTCCATGGAGAAGAAATCCTCACCCACAGCGTGTGGCATTCCTTATCCTTGGGCTTGCTTCTGTGCGGGTGCACCTCCATGGAGAAGAAATTCTCACCCACAGTGTGTGGCATGCTTTATGCTTGGGCTGGCTTCTGTGCGGGGTGCGCCTCCATGAAGAAGAAATCCTCACCCACAGTGTGTGGCATGCTTTATACTTCGGCTGGCTTCTATGCGGGGTGGTCCTCTAAGGCGTAGAAATCCTCATCCATAGTGTGTGGCATGCTTTATGCTTGAGCTAGCTTCTGCGTGGAGTGCTCCTCCATGGAGAAGAAATCCTCACCCATAGTGTGGGCATGCTTCATCATTGGGCTTGCCTCTGTGCAGGGTGTATGCCTCCATGGAGAAAAAATCCACACCCACAGTGTGTGGCATGCTTTATGCTGGAGCTTGCTTCTGCGTGGAGTGCGCCTCCATGGAGAAGAAATCCTCACCCACAGTGTGCGGCATGCTTCATCATTGGGCTTGCCTCTGTGCGGGGTGTATGCCTCCATGGAGAAGAAATCCACACCCACAGTGTGTGGCATTCTTTATACTTATTCTTGCTTCTGTGCGGGATGTGCCTCCATGGAGAAGAAATCCTCAGTCATAATGTGTGGCATGCTTTATGCTTGGGCTGGCTTCTATGCGGGGTGCGTCTCCATGGAGTAGAAATCCTCACCGAGAGTGTGCGGCATGCTTCATCATTGGGCTTGCTTCTGCACAGGGTGCGACCCATGGAGAGGAAATCCTCACCCATAGTGTGGGCATGCTTCATCATTGGGCTGGCTTCTGCTTGGGGTGCGCCTCCATGGAGAAGAAATCCTCACCCACAGCGTGTGGCATGCTTCATCATTGGGCTGGCTTCTGCTTGGGGTGCGCCTCCATGGAGAAGAAATCCTCACCCACAGCGTGTGGCATTCTTTATCCTTGGGCTGGCTTCTGTGCGGGTGTGCCTCCATGGAGAAGAAATCCTCACCCATTGTGTGTGGCATGCTTCGTCATTGGGCTTGCTCCTGCGCGGGGTGCGTCTCAATGGAGTAGAAATCCTCACCCACAGAGTGCGGCATGCTTTATGCTTGAGCTTGCTTCTGCGCGGGTGCGCCTCCATGGAGAAGAAATCCTCACCCATTGTGTGTGGCATGCTTCATCATTGGGCTTGCTTCTGTGCGGGGTGCGCTTCCATGGAGAAGAAATCCACACCCACAGTGTGTGGCATTCTTTATACTTGTTCTTGCTTCTGTGCGGGATGTGCCTCCATGGAGAAGAAATCCTCACCCAGAGTGTGTGGCATGCTTTATGCTTGAGCTTGCTTGTGTGCGGGTGCGCCTCCATGGAGAAGCAATCCTCACCCACAGTGTGTGGCATTCTTTATACTTGTTCTTGCTTCTGTGCAGGGAGTGACCCATGGAGAAGAAATCCTCACCCACAGTGTGCGGCATGCCTCATCATTGGGCTTGCTTCTGTATTCGGTGCGCCTCCATGGAGAAGAAGCCCACACCCACAGTTTGCGCCATGCTTTAAGTTTGAGCTGCCTTCTATGCGGGGTGCGCATCCATGGGTAGAAATCCTCACCCTCAGTGTGCAGCCTGCTTTGTCCTTGGGTTTGTTCCTACGCGGGGTGTACCTCGATGAAGAAGAAATCCTCATGTATAGTCTGTGGCATGCTTTATCCTAGGGGTTGTTTCTATGCAGAGTGTGCCTCGATGGGGTAGAAATCCTCATCCACAGCGTTCAGCTAGCTTTATCCTTGTGCTTGCTTCTTCGCAGGGTGTGTCTCCATGGAGAATGATGGTTGATCCCCACAGATGTAGAGTTTATGGCTATAAACTAAGAGCTCCATATATTATAAGTGTGTGTTACCTTACTCCTGTCCTGGAGCGCCTCTCATCTGTGACGAGGAAGCCTCTGCTTTGGGAAACAAAAGGGGGCACCCACCAATGTCAGCACTGTCATCATCAACCTGACCTCAACATTAAGGATGTGTAAGGGTGGGCCAGCAGAGACTGTTGTTGGTTCTCCCACCTCAACACCAAAAACGCAGCGGAATAAGTATTCCCCTTAATGTATTCAGTCATGTTGAGGCAAAGATGTTCCTACTTGTATGCTTGCTGTAGTTTATAGGGTATAGGAGCTGGCGCTTAAATGGCTTGCTAGTTTTGTAGATCAGCGCATGCAAACTGTCAATCTGGGCCCTCTCCGCTCACGTACTGTAGTACAAGGGGGTGCCCCGGGCTCTTGCTTGAGCTCGATCCTATTCAATATCTAGGTGGCCGCCCTTGCTAAAGTCCTCCGAAAATATGGCTTCATGCCATTCTCTTACGCAGATGACACTCAATTACTCCTATCCTTGATAAGGATAAGGAGTTAGTTGATCAGCGTTTTGCTAAAGGCATGTTTGCCATATCTGATTGGATGACTGATCATTTCTTGCAGTTAAATGCGGCCAAAACCAAAATCTTGCTGTTTGGTCCTGCGCTTACTTCCTGGTCACCTGCTTGGTGGCCGACGCCGCTAGGCCCCACCCCCTCTCCTACCTTGGTGGCAAAAAATCTAGAAGTCCAGTTGGATGCACAGCTATCAATAAAAGACCAGATAATGGCCACTGCTGGGATCTGTAATCGCACCCTGAGCCTTTTGCACAGAGTGTTCATTTGGCTGCCTATTGCAATACGTTGAACCCTAATTCAGGCTCTGATTATAGGTAGCCTTGATTATTGTAATGTCCTATTGACCTCTGCAAGTGAGGCCCTTCTTAGCAGATTACAGATTGTACAAAATGTGGCTGCACGCTTCGTCCTTAATAAACCTCCTCGTACCTCCTCCGGGCCACTATTGACGTCCTTTCATTGGCTTCCCATTCGCCAGAGAATAAAGTTTAAGCTCTGCTGCTTTGCCCATAGAGCTGTTTTTGGCAAGTGTCCGAGTGTTAGACGGGGACCTGGAGGGTCGGCCGAGGACAAGGGGAGAGGCCTCCGGAGAGGGCCGTCTCCAGCGATCGTACAGACAAGTAACTTCCCCCCCACAGATGGACACCACACCAGGATGAGGTTAACACTCTTTATATACGATTCTTGAAGCAAGGATGTCAGCGATACAGTGAGATCGGGACACGAGGGTCCTCTTAATTCTAGTCTCTGGAAGGGAAAGGGTAGCGGGACAGTCTTGGTACCGGTCTGGTACTGAGGTGGTACGATGGATAGCTCACAATCCTCGAGCTCGGAGTTCTGGAAGGTCGGGCCGCGGCAGCGCCAGCAGGCTCGGTTGATAAGTCTCACTTGAGAAGGGCCGCGCCAGCCGGCAAAGGCGATGGTTCACACAAGGATGGGCCGCGGCAGCGCCAGCAGGTCCCGATGAGGATGTAGGTTGCAGAGGGCCGCGGCAGCGCCCGCAGGTCCCGACGAAGATGTAGGTTGCGGAGGGCCCGGCAGCGCCAGCAGGTCCCGACGAAGATGTAGGTTGCAGAGGGCCGCGGCAGCGCCAGCAGGTCCCGACGAAGATGTAGGTTGCAGAGGGCCGTGGCAGCGCCAGCAGGTAGGACGATGGTTCACAAGGCAGGGCTGCGGCAGCGCCAGCAGTCCGTCAAGGATGAGTTCTTCTAGGTGTCTCTCGACTCCAGGATACAACTGCCTTCCTGCTCTGGAGCTGCCCCAGTTATAGGTCTGGCCTCCTTTGATGTCCGGACCCTCGCTCTTGGAGGTCAGGAGGTCCGGGATGAGGGAGTCCAGACACCCAGCAGGGGGGTGGAGCCAGCGCCCGGGGAGGCTGGGGGCGATTGGCACCTGGCGGGGGGAGAGCCATCGACACTCCTCTCTCCCATTGACCTACCAAGTGGTCCGTTCACCTCCTGGGTGGATGGTGGTGCCTCGATGTCGGGGCCTGGCCAGGCCCAGGGTTGGGGTCGAGCTGAGGCCACGCGGCCTCATGGTGCAGTGTCCAAGATGGCGGCTGGGCCGGGGCAATGCTGCCGGTGGTGGCCCGGGCCGGCTGATGTCGGGGTGTTCGGGGGCAGGAGTCCCGTTGGGGACGGGTTGCGGGTTGCTTCTGTGGGTTGCCGGGGTGGTTCTTCTGGTGACACCGGGAGAGCCTGTGTTCAAGTCTTATGATGCGGGGAGGGAGCGGCCCCTTCACGAGGCCTGTCCAACATGCATCCCCCCCAGCTGAAGGCAGGGAGAGTCACCCATCTACTTGGGTACTCTCCTCGCCGAGGCAGAAAAAGCGTGACAGGCCGTCCGCATTGGCGGGGTCTTGGCCAGGGCGATGCTCCACAGTGAAGTCCATCCCCTGCAGGGAGATGGACCATCGCAACAGTTTTGGATTCTCACCCCGCATCTGCATCAGCCATTGCAGGGGTCGATGATCTGTTTGTACCCTGAAATGGGTACCGATGAGGTAGGGCCGGAGTTTCTTGAGGGCCCATACTACTGCGAAGGCCTCCCGCTCGATGGTGCTCCAGTGCTGCTCTCGGGCCAGCAGGCGTCGGCTGATGAAGGCCACTAGTTGATCGACTCTCTCGGCGTTGAGTTGAGAGAGTTCTGCCCCAATGCCATGATCTGAGGCGTCCGTCTGGATGATGAATTCCCGGCTGTAGTCGGGGGCCTGGAGCACGGGGGCGGTGCACATGGCGGGCTTCAACTTCTCGAAGGCCGCTTGACAGTCCGGAGTCCAGTTGACGGTTTTGGGGTTTTTCTTGGAGGTGAGTTCTGTGAGGGGCCCAACAATGCTGCCATAGTCCTTCACAAACCGCCGGTAGTATCCGGTGAGCCCCAGGAAGGCTCGGACCTCGGTTTGGGTGACAGGTGGCTGCCAGGACTGGATGGCAGCGATCTTGAGCTGAAGGGGGGCCACCAGACCGCTCCCCACTTGGTGTCCGAGGTAGGTCACGGACCCCTGGCCAATCTGGCATTTGCTGGCCTTGATGGTGAGGCTGGCCTGCTGGAGGGCGCGCAGGACTTCTCGGAGGTGGTGAAGGTGGTCGGCCCAGTGACGACTGTACACAGCGATATCGTCCAGGTAAGCAGCACTGAATTCTTCGAGGCCCGCCAATACCTGGTTCACGAGTCGTTGGAAAGTAGCTGGAGCGTTTTTCATGCCGAATGGCATCACTTTGAAATGGTAGTGGCCATCCGGGGTAGAGAAGGCGGATCGTTCTTGGGCTCTGGGGGTGAGGCCGATCTGCCAGTAGCCTGCTGTCAGATTGAAGATGCTCAGGTAGCGGGCAGCCCCCATACGGTCAACCAGTTCATCTGCCCGGGGGATGGGGTGAACGTCGGTTCTGGTGACAGCGTTCAGGCCCCGATAGTCTACACAGAATCGGAGCTCGGGGGTGGCGCCCGGGGTGGCAGCTTTGGGGACCAGGACGACTGGGCTGGCCCAGGGGCTGTCGGATGGCTCGATCACTCCTAGTGCGAGCATTTTAGAGACTTCTTCCTGGATGCAGGTGCGCACCCGATCCGGTACTCGGTACGCCCTGTGTCGAATAGGTGGACTATCCCCAGTGTCTACGTCGTGAAGGCACCAGGGGGTGACCCCTGGGGTGAGGGAGAACAGGTTCGCAAATTGCAGCAGGAGAGCCCGACAGTCTTGGCGTTGTTCCGGGGACAAGGCATCGGAGAGTCGGACCCCTTCCACTGAGCCATCTTTTTCACGGGTCCTCAGTAGGTCAGGGAGGGGCTCGGAGTCTTCTTCCGTCCCACTATCTGTTGCCATCAGTAGGCTGAGCTCCGAGCGTACGAAGTGGGGTTTGAGTCTGTTGGCGTGGAGGACCCGGAGGGGGTTCCGGGGGGACTCCATGTCTATTAGGTAGGTGACAGGGCCCTTGCGCTCAATCACCTTGAAGGGTCCTGTCCATTTGTCCTGCAAGGCACAAGGTTCGACTGGAGACATCACCCATACTTGCTGACCGGGCTCGAACTCAATGGAGGAGGCATGTTGATCGTACCATTTCTTCATGTCCTCCTGACTGGCCTCAAGATTGGCTTTGGCGAGTTCCCTGAATCGCTGAGTCTGGTTGCGGAGGGTCAGGAGGTACTTATACACGTCTGGAGGGGTCTTCTGGGGGGCCATCTCCCATTCTTCCTTGACCAGGCTGAGGGGTCCCCGGACAGGGTGTCCGTACAGGAGCTCGAAGGGGCTAAATCCGAGGGATTTCTGGGGGACCTCTCGGTAGGCGAAGAGGAGGCACGGGAGCAGCACGTCCCATTGGCGACGTAGGGGCTCTTCCAGGCCCATGATCATTCCCTTGACAGTGCGGATAAACCGCTCGACCAGTCCGTTTCCTTGCGGGTGATAGGGGGTCGTGAACCAGTAGGTAACCCCGCACTGCTGCCAGAGAGATTTCATGTACTTGGAGATAAAGTTCGTGCCCCTGTCGCTGACGACTTCCCGGGGGAAGCCCACTCGAGAGAAGATCCCCATTAAGGCTCGGCCTACCACGGGTGCTGTTACGGTCCGAAGAGGAATGGCCTCGTGATAGCTGGTGGCGTGGTCCACCAGGACCAGGATGAACCGGTGCCCCTGTGCTGTTCGGGGGTCCAGGGGCCCCACAATGTCTATTCCCACCCGTTCGAACGGGGTGGTGATGACGGGAAATGGTTGCAAGGGTGCTTTGATTTTTCGGCCGCCCTTCCCGCTGGCCTGGCAGGTGGGGCAGGCCCGGCAGTGGTTGGAGACATCATTTCGCATTTTGGGCCAGTAAAAGTGTGTTACCAGGCGGTTGTACATTTTGTCTTGTCCCAAGTGTCCAGCAAGGGGGACATCGTGCGCTAAGTTCAAAAGGAAGTCTCTGAAGCGGAGGGGCACCACCAGCACCCGGCTGGCCCCCAACTCAGCAATTCTTTGCTCGCTGTATAGTAGGTCATTGTCCCAATAGATCCAGTGTGCCCCTGCGGTGTCTCCTGCGCTCTGGGCGAGGGCTTGCTGTCGGAGTCCCTCGAGGGAGGGACAGGTCTTCTGTTCTTGCCGGAATTGTTCCTGGGTGGGTCCACCCTCTTGACGCCACTGGGCCAGTTCTGGAAGGTCCTGGAGCTGAGCGGGCCCTTCTTGGCTTTGCTCTGGGGGATCAGTACTGAGGGCGTCTCTCTCCGGGACGATCGGGGGAGGAGGTGCTGGCCATTCGGGTTCTTCGGCACTGGGGATGGCGCGGGCGGCCATGGACCGGGTCGTTACGCAGGCCCAGTCAGGGAGGCCCAACATCCCCAGGTGCTCTCTTCTCTCAACTGCTGCCCATGGGGAACTTTCGAGGTTGTTTCCCAGGAGGCAGTCCACCGGGGCATCATCGCGGACAGTCACCTTCAGCATACCGGACACTCCTCCCCATTCGAAGGGGACGCAGGCCATTCGACACAGGCTCTCTGAATTGTCAGCTGATCGGACGGGGCAAAGAACGTTTGGCAGGATCTGCTCGGGGGTTACCAGATGACAGTGGACTGCCGTCACACTGGCCCCGGTGTCACGCAGGGCTTCGGCCTTGCGCCCATTGATGTTCACCCACTGGCTGTATTTTCTCGTGTTGGCGGGTAGGGGAGCCCGCGGGATCATGTCTCTTTCCCCTAGGCAAACCAGGGACATGGCGGCGGGTTCCCACTCGGGCTGTTCCTGGTCGTACTCTTCATAATCTTCGGGTGCTTGCTCTTCTCCCAGGGCGGCGGCAGCGACCTGGCGGGGTATAGGACTCTGGTTCTTCGGGTAGTTAGGGTCGTTGGCATAGTGGCCGGTTCACTGGCACCGGTGGCAAGTAACGTTGGCTCGGAACCATGGACGCATCGGGGGGTTTCCCCTACCGGCCGGGGGCGGGGTGTTGCTGGCGGAAGCTGCCGGGACGGCGTCTCTGCCCCGACCCTGGCCTCCTCCTCCTCGGGGGCGATGGGGACCTTGGTTGGTTCTGTTTGGCTCACTGGGCCCACTTCGGGCAACTCGAGTGCTTTCCCATCGGTCAGCTTCGGCGGCGAGCTGCCGAGGTTCAGTCAGTTTACTGTCGAGGAGGTGCTGCCTGAGCTCGACGAAGCAATTGTTGGAGAGGTGTTCCCACACAATGAGGTTAAAGAGTTGCTCGTAGGTGGTTACGTGGCTGCCCTTGATCCACCCCTCGAAGGCTCGGCTGAAATAGTTCACGTACTCCACCCAAGTTGTACCCGGGATCCATTTGCAGTCGCGGAACTGCTGGCGGTACATCTCGGGCGTGAGTCCGTATCGAGTGAGGAGGGCAGCCTTCATGTGGTCATAGGACGTCATCTGATGGTCCGGGAGCTGCAGCAGGGCGTCGCGCCCTTCATTGATGAACCTCCCCCATAGCCCGGCTCCCCAGTCACTTCGATCAATCCGGTGGGAGGTCATGGCTATCTCGTAGGCCTTGAACCACTGCTGGATATCGTCGTTCCGATAATATTCTCTGACGACATCCTTGGGGATGTGGACTTTCGGTTCTGCAGTGCCCGGAGTGTTCGGGCGCTCGGGCACCCCGAGATCTTTATTCTGTTTCTGAATCTCTATCTCTGCTAGCTTGCGCTCATGTTCGTATGCCAGTTTTTTCTCTTCGAGTTCCCTCTGCCTTTGTTTCTCTTCCTGCTCCTCTCGGAGCAGCAAGTGTTCTAATGTTATCTTTTGTTCCGCCAATTTCAGCTCTCCGTCCAACCGAAGTCGTGCCAGCTCTAATTCATGGAGTCTGCTTTTCTCTCGTTCTCGGATCTCCTCCAGGGAGAGACCCGATCTCCTTCCTTCTGTCAGAGTGGTGTTTGTTTCTGGCACCTCGAGGTTTTGGTTTTGGGGTACGGCCGTACCCGTTTCTGCCCAAGATTCTAGGGCGTGTTTGAAGTCTTCTTTCGTGCTCAGTCCGGTGGTAGCAATGCCTAGTTCTATGCAAAATTGCTTTAGCTCTCGGTGGTTGTACTCTTCTAGTTTCTCCATCTGGAATTTCTCTGTGGATCCGCTCTCTTTTGTTGTCATTGTGGTTGAGTCGTGGGGTGAGTTACTCTCTGTACGATTACGCGTTGGTTCGGATCGCGCCGCTGGCCACCAATGTTAGACGGGGACCTGGAGGGTCGGCCGAGGACAAGGGGAGAGGCCTCCGGAGAAGGCCGTCTCCAGCGATCGTACAGACAAGTAACTTCCCCCCCACAGATGGACACCACACCAGGATGAGGTTAACACTCTTTATATACGATTCTTGAAGCAAGGATGTCAGCGATACAGTGAGATCAGGACACGAGGGTCCTCTTAATTCTAGTCTCTGGAAGGGAAAGGGTAGCGGGACAGTCTTGGTACCGGTCTGGTACTGAGGTGGTACGATGGATAGCTCACAATCCTCGAGCTCGGAGTTCTGGAAGGTCGGGCCGCGGCAGCGCCAGCAGGCTCGGTTGATGAGTCTCACTTGAGAAGGGCCGCGGCAGCGCCAGCCGGCAAAGGCGATGGTTCACACAAGAATGGGCCGCGGCAGCGCCAGCAGGTCCCGACGAGGATGTAGGTTGCAGAGGGCCGCGGCAGCGCCAGCAGGTCCCGACGAAGATGTAGGTTGCGGAGGGCCGCGGCAGCGCCAGCAGGTCCCGACGAAGATGTAGGTTGCAGAGGGCCGTGGCAGCGCCAACAGGTCCCGACGAAGATGTAGGTTGCAGAGGGCCGCGCCAGCAGGTAGGACGATGGTTCACAAGGCAGGGCTGCGGCAGCGCCAGCAGTCCGTCAAGGATGAGTTCTTCTAGGTGTCTCTTGACTCCAGGATACAACTGCCTTCCTGCTCTGGAGCTGCCCCAGTTATAGGTCTGGCCTCCTTTGATGTCCGGACCCTCGCTCTTGGAGGTCGGGAGGTCCGGGATGAGAGAGTCCAGACACCCAGCACGGGGGTGGAGCCAGCACCCGGGGAGGCTGGGGGTGATCGGCACCTGGCGGGGGGGAGAGACATCGACACTCCTCTCTCCCATTGACCTACCAAGTGGTCCGTTCACCTCCTGGGTGGATGGTGGTGCCTCGATGTCGGGGCCTGGCCAGGCCCAGGGTTGGGGTCGAGCTGAGGCCATGCGGCCTCGTGGTGCAGTGTCCAAGATGGCGGCTGGGCCGGGGCAATGCTGCCGGTGGTGGCCCAGGCCGGCCGATGTCGGGGTGTTCGGGGGCAGGCGTCCCGTTGGGGACGGGTTGCGGGTTGCGGGTTGCTTCTGTGGGTTGCCGGGGTGGTTCTTCTGGTAACACCGGGAGAGCCGGTGTTCGAGTCTTATGATGCGGGGAGGGAGCGGCCCCTTCACGAGGCCTGTCCAACACCGAGTCATATGGCAGATATGTTTAAACTGTATCTCCCGAACCGGTGACTTAGATCAGAAACGAAAGGACTGCTGGCGGTCCCACGTTTTAAGAAAAATCGAAATGGAGGTAAAACGGTCGCCTACTTGGCCCCAAAATACTGGAATTCCCTACCAGAGGAGCTACGTAAATGCTCCAGCTTCGCGCGCTTCAGAAAACTACTGAAGGCGGAACTATTTAAGGCCAAAGTCAATGGGCCCGATTCACAGAACTAACTTAAGACAAAATCCTAAACTTACTACTTTTGGTATGCACAGAAGTTAGGATTTTGTCTTAAGACAGACTTAAGACAGAATCCAATCTAAGTCTGTCTTAAGTCTGTTTTAAGTCTGTCTTAAGACAAAATCCTAACTTCTGTGAATACCAATAGTAGTAAGTTTAGGATTTTGTCTTAAGTTAGTTCTGTGAATCGGGCCCCATGTTTCTGTAGTCTACTGAAGGGCAAGTTTTTTTTAGTAATTCCCTTATGCGGGGAGTGAGTTTCAACATTTGCTGGATTGGGCTGGGAGCATTCGCCTGAGTCGGGTTTGTTACAACGCGGCACTTTGTTTTGTAGGAGTGTGTTGGAGTGAAGGCCATCTAGAGTTGTAGGTCCAACACTTTTGTTGGAGGAATCTTGGTCCAGTTCCATGGAGTGCTTGGAAGTCAGTAGAGTTAAATGTCCTGAGGTCATGTGATTCCGGTTTAATATTCAGGAGTTGCACCTGTGCACTTGAACTCTGTGGGGTGAACCCTGGCTAAGGGAAAGGATACTTTAGGATTCTGAGAATGTACACAGAATATTTCATTACAGCAACTACTTGGGGTTCTAAGATGAGGTTTGTATCAAGAATGATTCTGCGGCTTTCTACTGGTTCCATCACATGGCATGTCTGTTTCAAGTCTGCAGACCAGGTTGGAATCTTTTATTCCATTGCCAGAGACCCCTTTCTTCGTTTATCTGGGTTAAGTTTTAGATGGTTAGCAAACATTTAGCCCTTTACGTCAATTAGGCAAGGAGACAGCCTTCTTGACGTCAAGGCACCGTCATCTTAGAACGCAAGGAAGATCTGAGGGTCACTTGTAAATAAAGCAGGGCCCGATTTACAGAACTAACTTAAATCCTAAACTTACTACTTTTGGTATTCACAGAAGTTAGGATTTTGTCTTAAGTTTGGAAGGGGTGGGTGGGAGGGGGCAGCAACACGGAGAAGGGGCGGGTGGGAGGGGGCAGCAACACGGAGAAGGGGAAGGTGTGAGGGGCAGCAGCACGGAGAAGAGATGGATAGGGGTGGGACAGCAATACAGAGAATGGGTGGGTGGGAGTGGAAGGAGCATCATGGAGAAGGGGTGGATGGAAGGTGAAAGAAGCAACATTGAGATGGGGTGGGTGGGAGGTACAAGAAGAACCACAGACAAAAGGGGAGAAAGACGGGAAGATTAAGGGGCAGATTTATGTTAACTGGCGCATCCCCAGGGATGCGCCAGTTAACGTGCGCCACAGCTCCGCCACCCATGGGCGCTCCATGGTGCAAAAATGGCACAGATGGGTGACGCATCTGTGCCGGAAATGTGGCGCATTGCTGGAGTTGCGTCGCAAGCGCGACGCAGCTCCAGCAAGGCTCGGGGGTGCTGCATCTACACAATGCTGCGTCAAGACCTACGCCTGCTTCAAGCACGCGCAGGGTTTTGACGCAGCATTGGCCTGAAAGTGACTGAGTGAAATCTCATAGATTTCACTCAGCCACTTTCAGGAGGCGTTCCTGCGCAGGAATGCCACCCCTGCGCAGGAATGCCTCCTTATGGCGCAGGGCTTTACAACGTGACGCATCTCCTAGATGCGTCACGTTGTAAATAGGGTGCATTGTTTGCGCCGCAGTTGCGTCAAGTGACGCAATTGCGGCGTAAGGCATCATAAATCTGCCCCTAAATACCTGAATCACAGTGCAAGCAGTGGCTGGACTCCAATCGAGAGAAAGCAACCTATGCTTGGTCCATGCTCCTCAGTAAGAAAAGGAAGTGACACCCAGCACACACTGGCCAGTTAGGCGTCAGAAAAGAAGAGTGAAAATGAAGCCAATGAATGGTTAGCAAATGGGCGGGCTCCAAGCCCTTTATTGTAAACAAGACCCCTCTCAACGACAGTGAATGCGCTGTCAGCGGACAAGAAGCTCCAATACAAATTTGAGCTAGGTGTCCTACATTTTTTGTACTCAATTTACACACTTATGCAACAAGTGGGGAATAACACACATTATTTGTGCCCGTTTTGCATATTTTATTTCTTCATGTTTCAGGTTTGGCGCTCAAGGTTATCCGGGTAGAAGGAGCGCACAGGTCAACTCTTGGAAACTCATAAGAGAGAGAGTTCGAAAATAAAATGAGGCTGCAATTATTTGTCCCCTAAATTGAACTGGAGTCAACAAGTTCCATGCGGGAGAAAGCAAACAAATAATAATTGTAAAAAATCTGGAGCCTCCCCCCCACCCCCCCATCTTGAATTGGGAGCGAATTCATGAAATGCATCAAATACCTCAGTATAAATGCTAACAGGGATTTGTGCATAGATAAGCAGGAAGAATGTGTGCACCGAAGTCTGGCCTCAGGGTAGAGCTGGCCTGCCTCGCGCATATCCTCCCAGGCCGGTCCGGGGTCATCTGAGGCTCTGACAGGCAGCACCTCGTGCCATTTAAAGGCTTCTTAGGTGACGTAGCCTCAAGCTCCTCCCACAGCACCGCGTGATGTTTGTGCAACCTACACCAGGCCCCGCCCATCCCTCGCACGCCCACTTAAGAGCCTCTCGTCACCCCAGCCTAAGCAAATTCGCAGTAACCCTTTCCGTTGTCTCCGGAAACCACCAATTAAAAGTCAATGCAATAGACACGGGTCGCTGCATTTCCAACACTGCAGAGTATGAAATATAGCAATACATGAGAAATGTGATCAGCTGTCAGGATGGCCGAGCGGTCTAAGGCGCTGCGTTCAGGTCGCAGTCTCCTCTGGAGGCGTGGGTTCGAATCCCACTTCTGACACACAGTATATTTTAACTCGTAAGGTTAATTTTCCTTGGAATATTTGGTGATATTTCACTGATTTGTGAGACGTTCGTACATTTTGGGGTATTTTAAACAGTGTTTTAATTTAGATTGTTTTAAAACCCTCTCATTGCAAATCAACTCAAATGCAACTGTGAGCCATATTATCAAGAAAGGGCGATAAGCGGCGATAATGGGCTTGATAATATGTCCTTGTGAATTCCCATAGAATCCCAGGTTAACACCAGAACCTGGGCTTCTATGGAAATTCACAAGGGCGTATTATCAATCCCATTATCGCTACTTTAGCAGCAGTTTCCTGCCGATAAAAGCGGCGATAATGTATCATCCTTTCTTGATAATATGGCCCTATGTTATTTTTTTGCTTATGCTATAATTGCTGGTGGTGTAACCGTTTGGTGTAGTAAAAAACATCCAACTTCTGAATCTATTCAAATGGCCTTTTCGAAAGTCATCAGATGTTCCTGAAACAAACTAATCCACATTCGACCACGAGATGCCATTTCATCTTTAAAGTTCAACCCAACTGTGTGTGAAACATCTCTAACATATACATTCAGTTCCTTATTTTTTAATTAATTAAGTGTTATGCAGGGCTCTGCATTTCTCCCTTCAGTTACTGGAGATCGTAAAAGCTGCACTATTCCACTCTTAAGGTGGACACTACTAACACAATAAGGGCCATATTTATGTACAAGTGACGCGTTGCGTGACAAGGAAAGTAAAGGGATGCGCTGTATTTACCACTGTACAGCGCAAAACTGCCTTTTTCCCAGCGCTGGTGCACAATGAGCTGCCTAGCGTCAACGCAAGCACCCTTGCGTCATGGGGGAAGGGTGCCTGTGTTGCATTCAGGACAGTTTTTCTGCAGAAGGGGCACTTTCATACACAAAAACAATCCTCTCTGAAGTAACGAGGAGAACTTAAGATATTTCTCCTCGTTGCGCCTCCCCTGGGAAGGAGCAGCATTTTGGCGCATTCCCAAGTCTACCAGTAACGGTAAATCTGGGAAGGCGTCAAAATCCATGGATGTTGCGTGGGAACACCCATGCAACGCCCATGAAACGCTTCTGTTGCGCAGAGTAACGCAATGCAGCGATTTGCGCTACTTTGCGTTACTCCAAACTTATTAAGCCACTCAGGACCGCGCAAAGTGGCATTGCGTGACTTAATAAATCTCATTTTAGAGTTTGCATCATACATGCACCATGTTGCGTGGTGCAAACGGAACACCAGCCATTGATAAATATGCCCCTAAATGTCTCCCTCCAATCAGCGGCCAGGCCAAACCCTCTGAAGCATGTTGAACACGGTTGAAGAAGCATGAGCAAAGGCAATAGGTCTCACCCATGCTACAGCTATTGGCTTTCTCAATTCTTTTTTGCTTTAGCCGTCTTATACAGCGGCGCGGCTGGGAGTAAAAATAAAAGCACGAAAACAAGTGCATTCAAAAAAAGTATGGTAGCTGTGATGCTGAGTGCAGTTGGTGCGGGATCAGTGAGCTTGGAGGAGGAGCAAAAGCAGGGCTATTTTGTTGGTCGACCACCATTACTCAATCAAGCCTCTTTCCACCAGACTCAGCCAGCCTCTCATTGTTTTATTAGTAAAAAATAAGTGCTGAGGGGCGTGGCTAGCGGCCGAACATGGCGGCAGCATAGAGGACTAGCTCCGGCAGGGAAGCGGCCTCTCCATCTATCCGCACATTAATCCATGGCTAAATCTTACCTCAGACGGAGGCACCAAACGCCCGGGACCGGGCAGAACTGGCGGCAAGTACCCGGACAAAAATCGAGGGCCGGATGACGGAGTTATCGTCGAGTGCTGATTCGATCGAAGCACAGGCCTACCTCCGGGGAGTCCAGTGGCGAGTGAAGCCGACCGGAAGTGCAGTCTGATCGGCTACCCCAGACAGGAAGTGATCGGTACTGGGGAACCACCCCGAGCGGCGACCAGCGAGCGGGGTCCCTGTCTAGGGACGGAACATTTGCCAAAACTGAAAGTAGCTCGCTGAAGGAGGTGCCCGAGATTCTTCAGGAACACCACAGGGATAGTATTCTGCCGGGAAGGCGCTGACCATCTGCTCCGTTAAGATCATCGGGGCGTTTCCCCCATTGCTGCGGGAGCTTCTCTTTGAACTAGACTGAGGGCCGTGCTGTAGCGGTGGTTGCTCCTGGTGCTCCCTCGCTCCGACGAACTGTATAATTTCCGTGATCGAACTATGGCCGGGAAGGGTGTTAAAGGCGGTACGACTCAGACACGTATCGAACGGTACACAAACGACAAAACCGCTTCCCCTCCGGTGGATGGAAGGCACTCCTCCACGAAAGCAGGCGAAACTGTGGGGACAAAGAAGGCGACGCTGGATGATGTTATGAAGGCCCTCCCACAGGTTCAGATGACGGTGGGTTCCATCTCGACCGAAATCACCCTCATCCGAGCGGATCTTCACAAGATGGCCGAGAAAGTAGGTTCATTGGAACTGGTTACGAAATCGCTGGTTGAGGATGTATCGGAACTGCAGACGGCCATGGAGGCGGTAATGGCGGAGAACAAAATCCTAAATGATAAGCTGGACGACCAAGAAGGCCGCTCCAGGCGGAATAATGTACGCATTCTTGGTGTTCCGGAATCGGAGGGCACAAGAGCGATGGATCTGTACATGGAAGACCTCATTAAAACACACCTTCAACCTAAAGGACTGTCGGCCTTCTTTTCAGTCGAGAGGGCACATAGAGTCCCGGAAGGTCAGCCTAAGCCAGGGGCTTCGCCCAGGCCGATCCTAGCGAGAATGTTTAATTACCGCGACCGGGACGTCATCCTTCAAGAGGCGCGGGCCTCACCACCAGTGAAAATTCTGAACTCTACAGTGGCGTTCTTCCCGGATTACACGGCGGAGGTGGCCAGGCGGCGAAAAACTTTTCTGGACATTAAAAGGGAACTCAGGAAACGAGAACTTCCATATTCTATGATCTTTCCGGCCAAGCTCCGGGTGGTGGCGGAGAACAGGACCTGGTTTTTCGACAACCCTGAGACTGCACGAGACTGGCTGGACGGCTGGCGTCCTGCCTCCCACTCTCGCCGCCCTGGACGGACTAAAAGTGGCCAACATCCGAACGACCGGGACGACGCTGGAGACGCTGGTATGAAGAGTGGCAGAAGCTCGCCAGTTAGAGACAGTGGCGACGCGAACCAGGAGGTAGACTTATGAACACTCGACAGGTATGAGACATTATTGTTTGGGACTGCGGCTGGAACCGCCATGGACACTGGGCCGAGGGCCTCTGCAGAGGGTGTGAGGGGTCGCTAATTCCGGAGTACTCCTCACCCCCAACGAGCAAGTAACTGTGTGTTTTCTTTGGGGTGGGTCTAAGCACTCTGCTAAATTGGGCTGGCGGGCAGTTTTGAGTCCGTGTAGCAGGGAAGCAGGGCGGGCGGGAGTTCGGGGAACGGGGGGGTTTTGTTGGTTTGTTAGTTTGACTTGTTTGAATCTAATAGTCATCTGGATGTTACTCATAGTCACACATGACCGCATTCCATACACCGGGTGTGCCACTGCTGATCTTCTAGCACTACGAAGACTCCAACATGCGATTAGTTACACATGGAGGGGAAGACCTCCATCGACCACAGTTCCGTCCTATCCCATGGAATCCCAATTCGCATACACTTCTACACGATGGCGGACCACCCACGGCCTTATAACACAACAACTGACACTGGGACAGGGCCTGTGCCACCGCTACAAATAATGCCATGGAATGTCCGGGGGTTGGGGGACAAAGTAAAGAGGGGACTGGTTCTGCAGTGTATCAGGCGACTGAACTGTGACATCGCTCTGCTTCAGGAAACACACTTGGTGGGTGCAGCTACCAGAGCTCTAGACAGAAGAGGTTACCACATGGTAGTACATTCGGATTTTACCTCAGGTTCCCGAGGGACGGGTGTTTGGGTGAGAAAAACATCGCGCTTCATACAACAATCCACAAAAACTGACAAACATGGCCGCTTTGCGGCAGTGTGTGGGCAATGGGAAGGTGTGCCCATTAATGTGATGTCTGTATACATCCCGCCAGCGCTGCATTCATCGGCACTTCCGGACCTGGGCAAATTTCTTCTGGAACTCCCGGATGGGGACCTGATGGTTGGCGGAGACTTCAATGCACTGGCCAATACTGACGAGGATAGATTCCCGATTCGCACCCCCACCACTGGCCCAACGAAATTCAGGGACTTTTTGGAGGCACAGGGTCTGGTCGATATTTGGAGGCAGCTCCACCCCGCTGATCGCCATTATTCTTACTACTCATCCACTCATGACTGCTTGTCCCGCATTGACTACTTCCTTACACTGGGGGGTGGCAGACTCACGATTACTGACGTGCAGATTAGGCCCCGAGGTATATCAGATCATTCCCCCCTGACTGCCACACTGTCCTGCACAGCAGCGGCGCGCAAGCGAATCTATCCCATCTACCCTGGTTATCTTAAACTTCCTCCGGTCCGAAAAACCCTGAAAACAACCACTAAGCATTACTTCCAGGAAAATGCCGGTTCGGTATCTTCCCGGATGACACTGTGGGAAGCGTATAAGACGGTGTTGAGAGGCCAGGCAATCGCGGCCATAACCGACCATAAACGCAAGCAGAAACAGGAACTAATAGAGTTAGAACTGCAGTTGGAACAGGCTAACGCGGCCCATATGGCTGTACCGTCGGACGACACTCGACACGCATTACACCTCTGCCAGCAGCGACATGACGACCTTCTTAGACGACGGGCGTTAGAGAATATAGAGACAACAGCGAATAGGATTTATGATGTAGGCGATAAGGCCAACAAACTATTGGCCTGGTTAGACAGGAAACAGGGCGGCGGCAGGCACATCTTACAATTGCGGGACCCGGAAGGGACGTGCCACACGAACCCCTCCAAAATTGTTGACCTCTTAGCGGATCGCTTTCAGGCAGTCTATACCCCGGGGGTGGTGGTCACGGCAGAGGCGGCAGAGCTAGCTCTCCAGGATGTAGGAGTAGAGACGCTGTCGCCGGAGGCGGTAACTGAGCTGGAAGCAGACCTCACGGTGGAAGAACTCCGTGAGGCGACAGGTGCACTGCATACAGGTAAAGCGTTGGGCCCTAATGGGATACCGATCGAATGGTTTCAAACAATGACGGATACACTGGGCCTACCATTGTTGGCCATGTTCGAGGACTGCCGAGGGGCCGGGACACTGCCTTTCAACCAGCGTTTAGCGACTATAGTGGCCATCCCGAAACCGGGCAAGCCTCCTGAGGACTGCACGTTGCATCGCCCGATCTCGCTCCTCAATGTAGAGGCGAAGATTTTGGCGAAGCTGATTGCAAATAGACTGACCCCGCATCTATCCCAACTGATCCACCCGGACCAATCGGGCTTCATGCCACATAGGAGCACGGCGCTAAATCTCCGTAGGGTGCATGGCGCACTGGCTCGGGCATATTTGCTAAAGGAGCCGGCGGCCATTTTGTCGCTGGACGCCAGAATGGCTTTCGATAGGGTAGAGTGGCACTACCTGTTGGCAGTTCTGACCCGGATGGGTTTTGGACCAAAATTTTTATTGTGGGTTAGGCTTCTCTACACGGACCCGGTAGCCCATGTGGCGGCCAATGGCCACATCTCCCGAGCGATTCCTCTGGCGCGTGGGACTCGTCAGGATTGCCCCTTGTCCCCGCTATTGTTCGCGCTAGTCCTTGAACGACTCGCTATTGTTATTAGGAGAACACCACTACTGAAAGGTATTAAATGGACTGACGCCTGGGAAGACAGAGTATCCCTGTATGCTGATGATATGTTGGTCTACTTATCTGATCCCGAATCGAGTGTCCCGATTTTATTGGCACTCTGTGATAAACATGGTTCGACCTCCGGATATACCATTAACTGGACAAAGTCGGTCCTTTATGTCCTGAAAGGCCCTATACCAATCCTTCCTGAACAGTGTCCTCTAGTGCTGACTGATGTCTCCTTTAAATACTTGGGCATACATGTCACCGGTGACACGAGAGTGTTCTATGATCGGAACCTGGCGCCCCCCCTCCTTCGCCTGAAAGCAGATGCCCGACACTGGACGGCCCTGCCACTCACGCTATTGGGGCGCGCTGCCTTATTTAAAATGATGGCGCTATCACGCCTCCTGTATGCTCTGGAGAACACCCGAGATGTGATTCCGCTCTCCTACTTTCGTAAAGTCACCGCAGTGGTGACTACCCTGTTGTGGGGTGAACATCCACCGAGAATTGCCCACGTTAAACTTAACCGTGGTTGGTATGATGGGGGAATAGCACTACCAAATGTACAACTTTACTACTGGGCATCCCAACTTAAAGTAATTAATCAATGGATCCACGCATCACACGATGACCCGGCATATTTGGCTGATAGGACCCAATTGGGGACGCAAAGTTTGTTGGCCCCGTTATACAATCCGAGTCTTCTTAAGGGACTGGTTGGCCCAACTAAGCATACAGTTACTTTATGGTACAGGGCGCTCACACGGCTAAAGTGGAAGGGGGTCATCACGAAGCTGACCCCACTTTGGGACACCAAGAAATTGGGATGGCTTAGGTCCAGCAAGGGATTCACCCAGTGGGATAATATAGGCATTTCAACGGTGGGAGATCTTTGGACGTCCACAGGGGTGCTTCCCTTTTCACAACTGCAACAACAATACGCACTAGGCCCCACTGAAACCTATAGGTACATCCAGATAAGGCACGCTTTACTGGCGGTACTGGAACCGGGGTCCACCATCCCAGAGTCCTCACCTCTAGAAGACCGGCTTCTTACAGACTTTCTGCAAACACGTGCCACCTCACTCACATATCGCAAACTGTTGAACAATCTCCCGGATCCCCTGCAGAGTTTACGAGAGAAATGGGAAAGTGAGTTAGGAGCTATGGATGAGACGGATTGGAATGCTGCTATGGCGTCTCCAAGGGAGGCGGGGGTATCAGCCAGGTTTAGGCTCATACAACTAAAAATACTACATAGAGTATATTACACAAGGACTACCCTACATAAAATACATAGGGCTGCAACCCCACACTGTCTCAGGGGATGTGGGGAGGACGGTACATTATTGCATACACTGTGGGATTGACCGTCCATAAGGAGGTATTGGCAACAGGTCATGAGTACAATATCCCAGGCTCTTGACACTTCCCTTACACCGGAGCCACGCCTCTGCCTACTGAATATTTGGGAGGGTACTGACCTTAATCTTAGACAAAAGCAGTGGGTTACTATCGGAACAATGGTGGCCAAGCGCGACGTGGCACAAAGATGGGGGGTGGCGGAGGTACCCACGTTGGCATTGTGGTGCAGGACTATGGATAAATTGATGTTAACTGAAAGAACTGTGTATAAAATGAGGGCTAACCCAAAGAAATGGAACAAGGTGTGGGAGGCATGGAATATATACAGGGGAGACATATGTGACCCGCTGCCAGAGGACTCAGACGACGATTGGGAGGATGAGGAGGAACTGGTCGATTGAATTGGGGGGGTATTCCGAGGAGGGACCGGGAATGTTCCTTTGCTAATAGAGATTTAGACTTTGTTTGGTGCTTGAGGGGAGAGGGGTATCTACCTGGGTAATTGGGATCGGCATACTTCATTGACACCGTTTTTTTTTTGCTTGGTGACTATATACCACAGATGAGCCATTGAGTTTGTTCTGTTCACTTTTTTACATAAAAACAAAAAATGGACTAGAAAAAGTAAGATTTCATAAATTCAATTATTGTATCCTGATGGCATTTCACATCATTTCCAACGTTCGCTGCCGGACCGGAAGGTTGTCGGCTGAATAGCTGTGTGAAAGTACAAATTACTGCATTACCATATGAAGTGTATGACTGACCAGATGTACTGATGTTATTTTGATGGCAACTGTCAATAAAAATCTTACACCAAAAAAAAAAAAAATAAGTGCAGAGTCCAAAGTTTTTCTTACATGCCCGCTGCCGAATGCCAGGGTTTGTGAATGCCAAGGCTGTCCAGATTTTTGTCCATATCCACTTCTTGTTTCTTTATCTCCCTTGTCAAGGGTTCTTATACATCCTTTATTTCTCTTTGTCACAGTTTGCCTATTATTTTTTATTCCTCCTTCTTTGATTTTCTCTCTCTTCCACTGATGATAAAAACAATACTAAAAGCAACAATCATTTGCAGTGCAACACGTCTCGCATTAGTGAAAATATGAGCCATTCGCGTTGCAAATGCTATATTTTTTGCCTAATATTATGCCAACAGTAGCATAGTAAGAAAATAAGGGGCATATTATCAAGCCCAATATCACTGCTTTAGCAGCCGTTTTCGGCCGAAAAATGGCGATATATTTATCTCCATATCATCAATGCGCCGCTAACATGCACTAGCGCATATTAGCAGCAGTTTCAATAACGCCTCGCATTGCTAATTAGGTGCAAAGTAGGCGTTCCTTCAGAAAATAACAGCAAAATAGTCGCAAAGACAACATCGCCCTATTAGCAAGCCAGACACGCGATGAAATAAAAATAGCCGCACTAACCGCGGTTATCGCAGGAATCTAACGTCAGGTAAAATCCTGACTTAGCTATCTTTTTAATGGGAGGTTAATTGACAGATTAAGTCCACACTCCCAAATTTACAAGCTTTTCATTTTCATTTTCATTAGTGCTGTGAAATCATTACTTTATTTCACATGCTAATGATCCTTATCACCGTCTATCGCTGGTTTGAACATCGCCTGTTAGCAAAGCATTGCTAATACGCCACTAACAAGGCGATGTAATTCAGCGATAGACAAAAATACGCTAAGCGCGCTTTGCGATCATTATCTCAATTACTTGATAATATGGCCCCAAATTCCTTTCGTGAAGGGAAGGGTGCAATGCCACAGGCTGTTACTAGGTGTCCCTGGCACCTAGTAACAGCCTGTAGTACTGCACCCTTTCATCACTAAAGGATTTTCTTTTCTTACTATGCTACTGCTGGCATACTTTCAAAAGGAAAAAAAACATTAGCATTTGCAACGCCAATAGCTCACATTTTCACTAATGCGAGACCTATGGCATTGAAATTGTTTTTTTTTGCTAGATTGATGCAGATGGGATGGGGCAAGTTACAAGGAGTAGGAGGGGTTGATGGTCGTGGTGAGTGTCACGGGGCCAGTAACAACAGCTAGAGAGGGGACAGTAAGGAACAAGAATGGTGTAAGCAAGAATGGCAGGCAGCAAAGGTGCAATCAACAACAATGGAGGGGACACAAGGCAAGCAAAAACAACACACAAGCAACAACGTGGGCGCGGAGAGGGGAGGGTGAAGCAATGATACAGAAACGGGGAAAGAAATGACTTTGGAGGGGGACCAAGGGAAAACAACATGGGAACAAGAAAAAGCTTTACATTTTGCCTAAATCACAGTGCAAACAGAGGAAGGACACTAATCAAAAAGAAGCAATCAGTACTTGGTCTGTGCTCCATACAAAGAAGAATCAAGCTATGAGAGAGTAAAACCTGCATGAGCTGGCCAATCAGGAGCCATCAAAAAAGAGTGTGGAATGACATCAATGAATGGTAAGCAATGAGAGGCCTCGAAACCCCCTTTTAGCAGTAAACCTAGGATGATACCGACAGTCCAGAGGTGCCTTTCAAATGGGCCTCAACAATAACCCCTTATGGCAGGCTAAGATATTAATCATCTGTGCTGGGACAGGATTAAGGGGCTTATTTACAAGCCCATTCCGCTGCTGGTGTGTCACTTTTGTTGACACACTGATAGCACAATGGGCTTCCCCATATTTAAAAGGCCAAGTAAAGTCATTGTGTGTGGCTTTTTATGGCCCTGTAAATATGTTTCCCTTTCACGCATTACACTGCGTGAAAGGAGCCTTCCATGGGTGTTGCTGTGGGTGTTCTCACACAACATCCATGGAACTTGATGCATTCTCATATTTACAACATTTTGTAAACTTGGAAATGCATCGGAATCCAACGCCACCCCTGGGGGTGGGGGGGGGCGTAAGGAGCCGCAACGAGGAGAAATACTTTTCTATCTTCTCACTTTTACCCCTTTATATGCGTGCTGCGGATGGGTGGATCCGATGATGAGTACCTCCATCTTGTCCGAGTTCAGTTTCAGGTGGCTCATCATAATCCATTCAGCCATTCCTTCGTGGAGGTTGGATTTGGTGGTGGTGGGGGCCTTGCTGAGGAGAGGATCAGCTGGGTGTCATCAGCGTATGAGACCATGTTGAGGTCGTGCAATCCGGCGATGTTGGCGAGCGGTGCCATGTAGATGTTGAAGAGTGTCAGGCTGAGGGACGATCCTTGGGGTACGCCGCAGATGATCTTGGTATCTTTAGAGCGGAAAGGGGGACGCAGACACTCTGGGTTCTGCCGGTGAGGAAGAAGGTAGTCCAGTCCAGTGCTTTGGCTGCTGCGGAAGCTGGATTGGGATGGGTCTAGGATGTTGTTCTTTTCGAGGAAGGAAGTCAGTTGCCTGTTGACGATCTTCTCGATCCTTTTCACAGGGAACGGGAGGAGGGAGATGGGCCAGAAGTTCTTGAGGTCCTTGGGGTCAGCTTTGGGTTTCTTGAGTAGGGCATTGATCTTGGCGTGCTTCCAGCTCTCCAGAAAGGTGGTGGTCTCGAAGGATCTGTTGATGATTTTGTGGAGATGGGGTGCGATGGTGGAGCTTGCTATGTTGAAGATGTGGTGCGGGCAGGGTTTGGATGGTGAACAAGAGTGGATGGTGTTCATGATTTTGATGGTGTCTTCGTCGTTGACATGGGTCCAGGAAAGCAGGGGGTCGATGTTGATGTGGCTGGGGGTGGTGAGCCTGAGGAGTCTGTGTCTGTCTGGGAGGCCTGGTTGCTGAAGCTGTTGTGGATGTCTACGATCTTGCGGTGGAAGAAGGTGGCTAGGGAGTCGCAGAGGTCTTGTGATGGCAGGAAGTCGTTGGAGTTGTAGCTGGGGTTGAAGAGTTCCTTCACAATGTTTTAGAGCTCTTTGCTGTTATGTGCATTGTTGTCAATGCGCTCTTTGAAGGATGTCCTTTTGGCGGTATGATGAGTTGGTGGTGTCTGCGGATAGTGCTCTTGTAGGCTGTGTTGCTGACTGGCGTCTGTTTGTGGTTCCACTTCTTCTCCAGCCTATGACAGGCCTGCTTGGATGCCTGGAGGTTGGCAGTGAACCAGATGGCTTTTCTGTCAGAGCGTCTGTTCGAGGGTTTTTTGATCGGAGCGAGGGTGTTGGCGCAGTCGTCGATCCATTGCCTGAGGTTGAGGGCGGCGGAGCCACTGTCGCTAGTGTCCGTTGCTGGTTTTCAGGCGGGGGTGGTGACTAGCTGGTCTTCGGTGACTTTGCTCCAGCTGTGGTGGGGGCCCGTTGTGTGCGGTGGTGCGTGGAAGGCTTCTCGAAGGTGAAGTGGATGCAACGGTGGTTGGTCCAGTGAAGTTTGGTGGTGTGGCTGAAGGTGACGTGGTTGCTGGCTGAGAAGATTGGGTCAAGCGTGTGTCCGGCGAAGTGGGTGGGTGTCGTGATGAGCTGTTTGAGTCCGAGGTTGGCAAGGTTGTCGAGCGGGGTGGTGGAGTTGCTGTCGTTGGTGTTCTCGAGGTAGAAGTTCAGGTCTCCGAGGAGGATGTCGTCCGTGGACGCAAGGGCGTGCGTGCTGACGAAGTCGGCGATGGCGTCGCTGAACTGTGGCCGGGGACCAGGTGGTCTGTATAGGGGGGTTCCTCTGAGGGTGATGTTGGGGTCAGTGTGGATCTGGAAGTGCAGGTGTTCAGTGGTGATTAGCGGGTCATCGGTGCTGGTCGAGATTCTGTGTTTCTTTTGATGATGGCAATTCCTCCTCCTATCTTGTTGGTATGGTCCCTGTGGGTGATCTTGTAGCCGTCAGGGATGGCTATGGCGATGTCGGGTGCTGAGGAAGGGTTCACCCAGGTCATGACTGCCTCCTCGGATTCTCTCACTGCCACCGGGCATAAGTGTCCCATATCTCTCCAATCATAAGTTATTACTAAACACAGCACCCCCCTGAGATCATTCCCCCTCCACAGGTCAGCGCCCTGTGTGGCCGCACCAGTAACACTGCCCTAAAGCTGAGCCTGCTTATTTCTATATATCTATATTCCTACCTAGTACTATCCTTACTCTGAGAGCTTTGTGAGAGTATCCTCTGCCCGATCTTTTAGGTCAGCCGAACCCCATACCTGATGATTGCAATCTCTCTCCTGCAAGAAGGGAAATCAGCATCATTCAAAGCTGCATGTTGAACACAGCAGTTGTTCCAGGACCATTGTGGCAGGAGTGTCCCCTAGAAACCACAAAGGGACAGTGTTCTGTTCATGTAATAAAACCACTGCATTAGAAGTACAGCTCTAATGCAATGATGTGACTAGATGTTAGGCGCTGTCTCCGAGCAGGCAGTGCAAGTACTAAGATATCTCGTTCTGTGTTCCTTGCTTTGAATGAAGAGTACAGATTATGTAGCAGGACAGACTTTCTGAAAACGGCAGCATGTACACCATCTTCGCAGAAGATGATCCTGCATGCAAATATATAAAAACAATTGAACTAAAACAAAGTCTGCTAAAATATGAAACTGAAATAGAGAACCAAAGGGGAACCCACTACACGCATCCTTTGGCCATGAAAAGTTTCTACATAAAACTAGTCTAAAAATAAAGCATATAGGGCCATATGTAGGTAAATCAAGAATACCGAATACTTAATGCCGAATTTTACCGAATCGGTATTAAGAATTCGGTAAACGCGATGTAGATAAAAAATCGGTAAACATTACCGATTCGTTAAAATTCGGTAATAAATACCGAATGTGAACGAGTCGGTAAAAAAATAAAAATACCGAAAGACGAATACCGAATCGGAGTTACAGAATACATTACCGATTCGGTAAATACCGATTCGGTAATTCAAAAAATCGCAATTCGTTGAATCAGCCAATCCTGCATCACCCAATTACCTCCCAAACAGGAAGTGGCCACACCCAGGCAGCTGCACAGGACCTGGAGCTCACTGTGAGGCAGGCAGGCAGGTGAGCTGAGGAGCCAGCAGCAACAGAGCCTCACAGCTACAAGCAAGAAAAATAAAACAAAATAACAAGCATTGAAATGGCAAGCCAGGACAGGGAGAAGGAGGGAGGTGACAGGAAAAGAAAACAAACTGAAGTTCAGTGACAAGGAGCTGGAGGTACTGATCCAGGATGTCAGCCAAGACCATCACAAGCTTTTTCAAGCCCAGTCCCACCAAGTGCCCGAGTCATAGAAGAGGCAAATCTGGAGTGGCATCCGGGACAAAATCAATGCCATAGGTGTGACCCAGCACACCATAGAGGACATCAGGAAGAGGTGGTACGACCTCAGGAAGACAGCTAAACTAAGGATGGCAGAGAGACAGAGGCAGGCTGCCAAAACAGGTGGAGGAAAGAACGGAGCCCCAGCACCAACACCACTGGAACTGATGGTGGAGTCCACCATCCAGCCGGAGAGTGTGAGTGGCGTGGGAGACGCAGACAGCTCTGCCAGAGCTGCAAGAAAACAAGGTAAGAAGCATGCCCAGCATGCTGTGCTAACCCCTCCCCAACCCCAATCCCCATAGTGGCATTGGGGCTCCCACTCCACTCCATGTTTTACTGATTACCTGCAATGCAATATGGGTGATGTAGTCAGAGGGAACTTATGTATAGGACAGTCAGGCTAGCAAACACAATAGCATGGTAAAGTAATTGGCTACCTCAGGACAATCACTGTGCTCTGTAGGCATGATGTTTAATGTAATTCCATTGCAGACAGAGCAGTGAGTACATCTACATTTGTGTCATTACAGGCGAGTCATCTTGCAGTGCAGCCAAGGGCAGCAGAGCTAAGTCAGCCAGGCCAGAGGGGAGGCAACATGAGGATGACAGCATGCCCTCAGGGACCACAAGCACGGCCCCATCACAGCCACCCAATCCTCCACCATAGCCATCACCTCCGCGCCAGGGAGGGCCGCAATCCCCTCTCACACAGTCCCCCGTGCGATGATTACCGACACCACCACCACCACAGTCAGGCAGGAGGCATGCCGTGGCCACCCTCCAGCAGATGGAGGAGTCATCAGAGGAGGGCACAGTGGGCGAACAAAGTCCAATACAAGAGGGATCCAACAGGGAGAGGGCTGGTACTCCATCTGAGGGCGCCCACAGTTCATCCCGACGCCGCAGGGCAAGGCCGGACAGTCCAGTTGCATCCGAGCAGGGTGAACGTGTGTTTGCTGGACTGGAAGGCAACATGCTGAAGGTCCAGCGCCTGCAATGGAGGGAGATGAAATCAATGCACAGGGAGGTGGCTCACATCAACAAGCACATGCACAGGATAGAAAAGGGCATCAGTGCAATGGGAGACAACTTGTGTGCGGGAATAGAGAGAGTAGCAACCTCTGTGGACAACCTCTGCAGCCAGCTTGAGCAGGACCGTCTTGGCAGGCGCAGGGAGAGGCAGAGGCTACAGGCCTTTACCAAGGCCGTGAACTGGCTGGCCACTACTACATCACTGATGTGTCGCAGGTCCATCGCCATTCAGGAGGAGATGGCGCATTGCAGCAGGGATGTGGCCGGGGGATGGTGTCTATGACCTCAGCTTTAGAGCTCCTGCAGAATGCTAAGGCGGCCACAATGGAAGGGGGGGACAGTGAGGAGGCTACCAGCCGTGGTAGCATTACGCCCTCACCCACCGAGTGCAGGAGGCGCAGTGAACATCACGGGGCTGCACAGGAACAGTCCAACACACCAGACAGTGTAGCTAGTGAACGTGCACGTGCAGCACATGGACACAGGAAGTAGAGACCTATGCCTGTTGCCATACATGAGATGGGTGATGTAACCCATGTCCGATTGGACATTGATCACAATACTGGAGGTGTGCTTAATAAACACCTTCACATGTAACTGGTACTGGCTCTGTCTCGTTACTCACTCAGAAATAGTTTGACGTAATCTCTGCCCGTCTCTGTCTCCCATCATGTTCATTTGCAACACCAGCTGCGCAGGGCTCTGGCTGAGGGTTGTCCTCGTCCTCGTCCTCTGAATCAGTTAGTTCCACTGCTGTTCCTTTTTTTGTGGCCAGATTGTGTAGCATTGCACATGTAGCAATAATCTTGCAACATTTGATGGGGCTGTACAGACGTGCACCTCCAGTTTTGTGTAGGCAACGGAATCTGCTTTTCAGCAATCCAAATGTGCGCTCCACCACGTTGCGTGTGCTCCTATGTGCCACATTGTATCTCCTCTCCCTTGGGGTGGTTGGGTTGAGATATGGTGTGAGTAGATAAGGCCAGAGGGCATATGCGCTGTCACCTATGTACAGAAGTAAGTGCCATGAATTTGTGTGACCAACAGCTTGAGCCAGGGTGTACATCAGGGTGTGTCACATTTACTTACCTAGTAGGTATCCGTCTCCGAAATCACCAGCAAGCAGACGTGTATGGATGCCACTGTTCTGGAAGATGTACGAGTCGTGGCTACTCCCGGGGAATTTGGCCACGATGTCAGTTATACTGTACTTGGCATTACATATCACCTGCACATTGATGGAGTGGGTGGACTTGCGGTTTCTGTAGATGTATTCACTTGCTGCAGGTGGGCAGATGGGTATATGGGTCCCATCGATGCAGCCAATTACGTGTGGAAACTGCGCAAGTTGGTAGTACTCCAGCTTGGTCCTCTGCAGCTCCGCCTGTGTACCGGGGAAGGTAATGTAATGTTCCATTCTGTCCATCATGGCATCCAGGAAGGTGTTGAAGAAAAGGGATAGACAGCTCTGTGACACACCACCCACTGCGGCTATCACACCCTGGAAACTTCCTGATGCAAGGAGGTGCAGGCAACAGAGTACCTGGACATGGGTTGGGATTGCGTGGGCCCTTGGTGTCTGATGCTCCAGATAGGGTTTTAGGTCCCGTATTAGGTCAAGGATGGTATCTGGGTGCAGTCTGTACCTTTCATGGATTTCAGGTTCAGTCAATTGGAACAATGTGATGCGTAGTCTGTACACCCGCTCTTCCCGTCTCCAGAGCCTCACTCCTGCTGCTCTCAAGCATAGCTGCCTTGCTATGAGGTAGAGGGCTGCCATTATGTTCACACAGATGCATTTTGGGCCTGTTTTTATGCACTGCACCTGATTACCACCTGCTCTGGAAAAGTGGTAAATACCGAATCGTTATTACAGAAATTGGTCATATTCGGTAAAAACGAGGTTGCTACATCGCGTTTTTGGGGTTTTTACCGAATCGTTATTTCCGATTCGGTATTCATTGTTTCGGTATTCTCAGATCGGTAAATAAGGAATCAGTAATTGTTTACCGATTCGTTATTATCGATTCAATTCGGTATTACGTACATCTCACATGGCTAAATACCGGTCGGTAACGCCGAAATCGACCCGGTATTGGCCACCTACATATGGCCCATAATGAATAAAAGGCACTTTCACAACCCTAGCAAACTAAAACTATTTAAAAATATACCAAATAAAAAACATTATAAAAAGAATTGTTATAATCAATTAATAAAAATGAAGGCTGAATTAAAATCACAGAAGGCTCTTAAGATGTCATCTAAATTGCCAGTGTCAAGTGAACCCAAGATGGATTCTTCATCCGCACACAATATTTCCACAAATGGTGTGTTGTTTAGTTCCAAAGAATACACATGGTCTTCACCATCTTTCACCACTGAAGGCATGTCATCCTGCAGTGCACCACTATGAAAAGAGCAGGGATGCAGGAACCCAGAAGCCAAAGTATTGATATCCAAAGAGAATACTTCTTAGAAACATCCCAAAGCAATGTTGCACACTGGTAAACCACACTCGTCTAAAGTACAGGAACCAGTCACAGTTCCGTTTCTGAAGCACAGACACTCCAAAAAACGGCATCATGAGTTCACAAAACAGTTGGACGTGTGGTAAATTGATTACCATTTGGACTCGAGGTGGAACATCTTTTGCGGAGCAACAAAAATAGGACCAAAATACCAGAGATCAGGAATAATACCAGTGATATGCCTCCAAAAACACTACAAAATATGGAATGTTTGAAGGACGGAATCACTCAAAAACTGTTCTGAAACTTGCCGACAAAGTTCGACCCAACTGCTTTAAAGAAATGTACAACTCTAGTGGTGCTAGAAGCATTGTGAGTTGCACAAGTTCACCAAAATGGCAAGTCAGTGTGTGGTAAATAATAATGATTCAATTTCAGAGGAAGTCCTTCCTACTTGTAACTTAAAGGTTTCACGTGCAGGTGTGAATGCCACGTCCATCTGAAACAATAAGGCTTTTAGGGCCAGATGTACTAATTTTTTTTGCGGGTGCAAAAGGGTTTTAGACCCGTTTGTGCCCGCAAAAAAACCTGTGCAAAGGAAACAATTGATGGACGGAATGCTGGACAATGCAAACATTCACCCCCAGTCACAAGGATCTGGGTTAAATCCATCATTCTTTTGCTCAGGGTCAAGAGTGATTTGCATATGGTTGGGTCCAAACTGGAATGGCATGGTGAGCAAAAAAAAGATGGATTTAGGCCCAGATCTCTGTACTGGGGTGAATGTATGACATTGTTCTGCATTCTGTCCATCAATTGTTCTTTTTGCATTTGTCTCCCCGAGTAGGATGGGTATGCCCAGACGTGGTCTCCATGCCACTGGAGTCAAACTATCCTGGCTGATGAGGCGTGAAAGCCTGAAACTGGTCCTAGGATGCTTGTTTGCAGTCCAGGGAGGACCTGGCCTGGCAGTTCGGGCTGGACTGTTCCCATTGGGCGCAGGGTCAATACTGATTTGCATATGGCTGGGTCTAAACTGGAATGGCATGGTTAGCAAAAAAAAGATGGATTTAGGCCCAGATCTCTGTACTTGGGTGAATGTATAACATTGTTCTTCATTCTGTCCATCAATTGTTCGTTTTGCATTCGCAAAAAACCTGTGACCCATGCAATAATCCAATTTTGCAAGTCGCAAATCAATTTGCGACTCACAAAAAATAGAATTAGAGACTCGCTATTAGGAAGGGGCATTCCAAGGGCGTCCCTTCCTAATAGCGACTCCTTAAGCTATGTATGACTGTTTTGAGACCGCAATTGTGGTTGCAAAACAGTCGCAATTTACCACTTTTAACAGAAGGGTGGTAAACCACTTGCAAACAGGAAGGGGACCCCTTCCCCTTTTTGAATGGCTCTCAAAATATTTATAAGAGCAGGCAGTGGTCCCAGGGACCACTGCCTGCCCTTAAAAAATGAAACTGAAAAGTTTCATTTTTATTTTTTGAATGCTGCCCATTTTCCCTTAAGGAAAATTGGCTGCATTTAAAAAAAAATCCCCCCAAAAATCTGCTTTATTTAAATGCAGTCCCAGACATGGTGGTCTACAGACCCCAGCAGGCCACCATCCCTGGGAGTGCCAGCCATTCCCAATGGGGTAGCAAATTGTGCTCGCCTCATAAATATGCATGAGGCATGCAATTCACAAATTGGCTGGTCATACATCTGGCCCTAAGTCTGCTCAGTTTGTCACAGTTAACCTTCAAGTTTGGAATGGAAGGCCACAAGCTAACTCCAGTACCCATGTGTTTTGGACGAAATAGCACAGCATTGCAACATGTGACTATCTGAGAGACCAAAACCACATATGGGACTCTTGCTACAGCAACTTTTATCCTTCAACTTCAAATAATTTCCATTCGAAAGTAATGTAATGACTGGATGAATCGAGGAGGTTGTACTCCCTTTAACTAACATGCCAAATTGCCAATTGAAGCATTACACTCTCTGTAATGTGCCGCCTCTTTACAAATCAGTGAGTGGACGAGTGAAGATTTACATTTGTTTCCACTAGTGAGCATCTCTCATTGCTCATTAACACACATGTAATCAAAGGACAATCACCACACTTCGTGGATAAAACTGTCTCCTAAAGACTCATGTCTACCTATTGGAAAATGTATCATGTAATATGTGAAGTGAAACTTGGACATTGGTAATGAGATAACCCTGTGTATTAACTATACTGCTGATATTGTTTTGGTTACTGTCAAATGCAACTGTTCTCAGCTCTTAATGTTTAATATTGTATAAGTAGTTTCTTTATTGCCCATTAATCTTTGTCTATGCGTTAAATTAAAAGGCAGGAACAATTCTGTTGAGTTCAGGTATTTCCAGGCCACGAGTTAAGATTTCAAGACCTGTAGTGTCCAGCTCAATTGCATATTTGACCTAAGCTTACACTGCCCATGGTATAAAGAAGACATTCCATTTTGAATAATGTAAATTGCAGACAATAAAATATTATTCAAATTATAAATACAAGTTGATAATGTACTCATGCTATCTTCAACAATAGCAACTGTTTCGACTAATTTGCCATAAACACACAGCACCTTCTATTTGTGACCCTTACCAATATTTCAATATAGGTAGCATAAATAAATCTTTTAGAATGCAGGGACTAAGGACCTAGCAAGAAATCTTGTAAACCACCTATGACAAAGTGGAATGTTGCAACCATAGCTGTCACAATTTTGCTACGGAATAAGTAGTAACAACCCTGAGTGTTTGGACTGGATGTAGCAAGGGTCTGGTCCAATAGATTTAAAACTCTTACTAGAGTTCAGAAAACATTCATGACCACCCATCATGACCCGAGAGTGTTGAATTAAATATAACATTGTATACCATACTATTGAGCTGTAATAGCGTTGCTAATTATCAAAGCAGGCACTTGAAGCAACGGTGGGCTAGTTTATTTCTTTAATTTTGGCTAGACCCAAGCAAGTCCTCTGCTGCACTGTTTTATTTATGAAAATCATTTGGTTCAGAGTAAAATAGGCTCTGAATAAAGTATCTGTTCCCTGCACTTGTCAATCTTTTGTTCCCCAGGCTGATTTTAAATCAATTGTGGCTTCCCAGTAGTAATAGCCTTTTAGGGCCAGTTGGGAAATAATTGAGTCAAAATAAATCAATTTATTGTTGGTAAGCAAATTCTTTCTTTGCCTGTGAAGGGGTAAGTTGAAAATAAAAGGAAACTGGATCAAAAGGATTATTCCGAGAAAAATCTACAATTCATCCATGTATGTTTTGGAGCTACCCACTGGGAGAAGCCAGGCAATGTTCCCATTGTGTAAAAGTAAAAAATTTGCGTGGAACACTAGCTCTGCATAAATTATGATGCCCATAGTGAACACAATAATACATTTCTCCAAAACTAGCAGAGTGTAGGCACAAATCCTCACTTTCCATTATAGTATAATATACAAGATCTGAGAGCATTGAGGTAACTGTTTTCACATTACAATCATCAGAAACAAACCCTGAGGTGATCACATCACCCATTGCAATCTTAAAAATGTAAGGCATCTGTAGTGTCTCTGTAGGACCAGAAATATTATATGGGACCTTATCCCAAACAATTCCATCAAGTACTGACAAAGCAGAAATGTTCACAGGGAAAAGGTATCTTCGCACTTTGTGTGCAGATGAATGAGGCTTATTACAAATGGGGGTCTCTAGTTGGCAGGTTTGTACTCTGTCCAAGTAGGGACCCTTCCTTCTAGACAGGATAAGGGAGTTACGCTCCTAAAACAACCCCTCCCCACCCCCTTTGTAGCTTGGCATGAGCTACCAGGCTTATCTCAGAGGCAATGTCTAAAGTGTTTGCATATAACACACAGTAACACAGTTTAAACACTATAAAATTACACCACACACACCAGTTTTAGAAAAATAGTCAATATTTATCTGTGTAATACAAGACCAAAATGGCAAAAATCCAACATACAGTAATAAAGCTATGCTTTTGCAAGAATTAGATTAAAATACAGTTCCTTGAAGTCGATAGCTTGTTACAGGTCGAAACATGTCAGTAACGTATGGATTCAGGATGGCCAGGCGAATCATTGTATCTTATCATATGACCATTTTTTGTGTTTTTGAACAATACTGGCTACTCACTAATAAAGGAAACATTTGGGTATACCCCTAGGTATTTTTAATTATATTTGCTTCAAACAGTATTTGTCCTGAAACAAGATTCATAAGAACTCTATGGTGAAAAAAAAGACAAAGAGTCTCTTTCGCAGAACACATTCTTTATTTGTTGAGGCATAAAGAAACTAGATCCTCCTCTCCCAGTCGCAGCTCAACTGACAAAAATAGGATCTTTACAGTGTATATGTGTTCCACAGAACCGTCCTGGATGAGGGTTCTACCCATGATAAAGAAACCATTCAAACACATTACTACACAGTCCCTTCCCTTCTACCCTTAAAATACAATTGAAAGAAAAGGAAACTTACCTCTAACAACAGAAGATGCAAAGAAAAAGGATGAGAACAGAGAGGCATTCCCATCTAAAAGAACAAAGAACACCGAGCATATGTCACTAAAAAATCCCCATGCTGGGTTCCAGTTCTTGGATATAATCTTCCAAGTAATGCGGCGATCTCGAAATTCTGGATTGGTGTAGTTCACCTGCCCGCACAGGAACAACACCATTACTGCATGCTGTTGCACTTTCTGCCCCATTCCCCACATCACCGTCACCCTCACCACCCAAACCCTGTCTTCTTGCATCACTCACAGAAAACCTCTATTACCCTACATCTGCACCACCATTCTCCACAGCACACATCACACCACGAGTGGAACCCCCGAGTAGCTGCTTATCATTGACCAAAATAAAAATGCTGATTCCTCCCTGACCTTGTTTGCCCTTGACAGAGACACTGTGACCCTCCAATACAGTGTTACTATGCACAAATTAATTTTTTGTCTTTCTCCACACAACACACCCCTCATGTACCTCCTTGACCTTGAAAGGCCCCAAAACTTGGACAATCCACCGGACACTGACATGTTTTATCTTCACCCGATCACAAGTCTCACAGGAGCTCTAATCATTTTTCCCTGCTTTGTATAGCTGCTTCACTGCCCTTTTCAGCCAACCGCGCAGGTGTCAACTTCATACCTGCCTTTCTCCCCCTCATCCTCTCAAAAGGGGAAATGTCGGTTACACTATTCACGCTGTGTGATGAGCCCAAATCATGTCATTCACCACAACTTACACATCACTGCCACACTGGTTTACCATCAAAATAGCACCCTTGACCAACCGGTTGGCCCTTTCCACCATTTCGTTGGCTGGAGGGTTCTAAAGAGCTGCACAATGGTATTTTATTCCACAATTTTCTAAAACTTCCCTCCTCTCATGTGAGGTTAGTTGTGTCCCATTTTCCGTGATCAAGAGACAGGGATAACCCTCATCTAAAAAACTTCCTACATGGTTCTGATGGTAATTTTTGTAGTCACTTCTGAAACAAACTTCAAGATCAACCACTTGGAGTGCACGTCCTCCACACCAATTACAGCAATTACTGTGCACACATGGGCCAAATAAAATCCAAGCAAACAGTTCTCTGTGGTTTTCCTAGATCAACTATATCGCCCTGCACCTGTTTTGAGTCTGTTCTCACTCTCACACTCTGCAGGAGGTCCTGATCACTATTCAGGCTTCACCACAGCCGTGATTCGGCACTCGTTGCCAAAAAGTGTGGTGAAGAAAGATGAAGGGCCCGATTCACAGAATGAACTTACTACTTTTGGTATTCACAGAAGTTAGGATTTTGTCTAAAGTCAGTCTTAAGTCTGTCTTACGACAAACTTAAGACAAAATCCTAACTTCTGTGAATACCAAAAGTAGTAAGTTCATTCTGTGAATGCCAAAAGCAGTAAGTGCATTCTATGGATACCAAAATAGTAGTAAGTTTAGGATTGAGTCTTAAGTTCATTCTGTGAATCGGGCCCGAAGAGTTTCTTTCGCAGACTGAATAGTTTATTTGTTGAAGCCCAAAGAAACATGATCCTCCTCGCTCCAGTCACAGTTCAACTTATAAGAGTAGAATCTGTACACGAAAGATGTGTTCCACAGTACACTCCTGGAGGAGGGTTCTACCGACATTTAAAAAAAACATGCGAACACACCAACCCACAATGCTACAAACTCCCAGGGCATTTTTCCTGAGTAGAGCCTGCAGAAGGAAAGGCACAGAAGGAGGAAAGGCACAGATGGAGAAAAGGTGCAGAAGCAGCCGGAGGTACCCTGGGGCAACTTGCTCCACCCTGCACCCAGTTATCTCATGTAGTCCCCTCTGATTGCCCATTATGAGCCTATTTGCAACATCACTGGGCTCCACTGCAGACAGGATGAAAGATGACCTCAACCAGGAGCAGACCTACCTTGCGCTTTTAGTCGTGCGAGCTTGCAAGTCACAGGGGCCAATGGTGGCTCAAAAGAAGAGAAGGAAGAGGTCAGATCAACCTGTACACCGCTCTGTGTAAGTCCAGATACTTCAATTAACTCCAGGAACACCAACAAGAGGCTGCCAGTCTGACTCAACAGAGCTCTCGACCCCAATTAGTAGGCTAGGATGGACAAGCACCTTCATTTTTATCCAAAAATTACCTCCAAATTTAGCTTTTTAAAAAGGCGTTGTGGCAGTCATTTTTTCCAGAAGCGCAAACCTTAAGGGGTGGCCCATCCCCTTATGCCCCACTGTGATCATCTGCAAAGGGGCACCATACGTTCCCCTCTTGGAAGAGATCTCAGGAAGTTGTAGGGCTCTTAGGAGTCTTGGGGCCTCTAGGAACACTTTAGATCAAGTAGAGCAAGAAGAACCAGAGAAAACAGCCAAGGAGGGTAGGTGACTCAATGCAACCTTCACTCAACTCATCACTGGGAGGTGAAGACCTATCTCATCTAAACACTCAAATAGAGGAAGAGGAGAAGAAGCAGGTAGCCCCTGGACATAGGGCACGACTCACTCCAATGACACCGGGGCAATTAGACGGAGCATCACTGCCATCGGACATCACATCAATTGGCCCGCATTGGGGAAGACTCACGAACCCTTGCAAAATATCTATCTTATCTCCACTTGGAAGAATGGGAGAAAATGCTAGCTTTGTATGGCAATGAAGCACCCAAAATTTCAAGCCCCACTGGAGTTTGCAAAGAGGTTCCCCAAGGTTCCTAAGAGTCACTTTAGGCCACTGCACTTGGCATCTTGCAGAGCTTTGTGGAGGCACTGGTCCCGATTCACAGAACTAACTTAAGACAAAATCCTAAACTTACTACTTTTGGTATTCACAGAAGTTAGGATTTTGTCTTAAGTTTGTCCTAAGACAGACTTAAGACAGACTTAAGTTAGGATTTTGTCTTAAGTCTGTCTTAAGTCTGTCTTAAGACAAACTTAAGACAAAATCCTAACTTCTGTGAATACCAAAAGTAGTAAGTTTAGGATTTTGTCTTAAGTTAGTTCTGTGAATCGGGCCCTACATTTCTCCATGGCTTGGCCAGAATAATGAAACGACCAAGGTAACCTGGAGATCCGCCGAGTTGGCACTGAAAGTTCTGAGCTATAACAATAGTGGGTGATTATCATCACTTCATTAAGGGAACCAAGATACCCGCATGTCCTTGAAAGGCTGACAAGAGAGATTATAACCAAGCCCAGACTGGTTAATTCCGTCCTCAGAGGCGCACTAAGCAAAACTCCTGTCCCCGCAACTGAACAAGCCAATGAGCACCACGGAAAGCCTTCCTCTGGCTCTGAAGTGGCAGACAACTGGGGCTACCTGTCGGGCACCCTTAAGTCAACTAGACTGTTACGTTGACAAAACACCTCCCGGATTGGTCCCCCAGATTGGGTTCTTCAGATATGTTCCTGGAACTGCAATAGATTGGAAACAAAACTACAAGATCCAGAACCCCTTCTATATTTCTGCTCTTTTCAAATTATTCTACTTCAGGAGATCTGGTCAGAGAAGGCTCACCATCTGTAGGGCTGCACAAACCAGTTGATTCCTTCAATTAAACAGCAAAAGTATGGCCACAGCAGGTGGGGCCTGGCCATATACATATCTATCACTAGTGCAATTGAGTCCTGGGAAGAAGAGAGTGATGACCGACGATGAGTAGTAGGTCTATCTTTCAAAAATTCCAACGGTCAATCTAAGAAAATAACTTTGGTAAACATTTATTTCCACCCAAATTCCAGCTCAAAGAAAGAGGTCTCTATCTAACAATCTGATCGACATTACCTTAGGCCTGAGATCGGAGAAGCCCTATAAGGACCTTATGATATCAGGTGACTTCAACATGTAGCTAATGAGCTCACTACCTGCAAATGATAAAACAGGGGCGCAAGATGCCCACTGGGCGACACCCCCTCAAGATTATCCCGGGTGGCACAAAGATGATACGAGAGGATGGTCTTTGCATGGCAATCTTGAACATCTTGGCCTTGGAATCTTAAATGGACAAATACATTCCCGACAAACCGCCCGGTCTCTCAAATTTAATAAGCTATGGGGCTTTTTTAATTGACTATACCTTTGTCAGCCTCCCCCTTCTGAACACCATCACCTCCTTTGTCTTTGGAAAAAAATGGATAGTGACTACCGTCCGGAAGAGTTAACCCTTAAATTGGGGTGGATGGGTACGATCGCACAGTATACCCGGGAATTGAAGGGCACACAATTAACTTAATGCGCATCAAGCTACTGATACCCTTCAAGTCTAGCCTCAGTAGCCAAACAACTTCTGGCTACTGCCCATTAGTCTAAGGAAGACACTGGCCTTTAGGGTAAGAATTACTGAAAAATGAGCAAGTCAGCATGCAAAGCCCTTTCCAGGCCAAAAAAAGTAATTCCAGTAGGCAAAAGTCATCCCTTCCACATGGATGGGGAACAAATCACCTGATAAGGAATGCCAAAAAGGACGATCAATCAGCTGTGGAGAACCCTTAAAAAGTTGCCAATGGATCCAAAAATAATATGCAAACTAAGGAAGGCAATAAGAAACCTAAAGGTGAACAAAAAGAAAAATCATAGGGAGAACTAGAACTCCTTTTGGACAAAATTGCTGCATGACACCAGGTCAAACCATTCCGCACACTTTTGGTGGACTGTAAATGGAGTGGGCAGACCTCTCCCAAATGTGGCCTCATCCAACATCCCAGAGCCAACTTGGTATCACTTTCTGTATGATCCCTTTAACCAGTTGGATCAAACAGACCAGTTCCTTGTACAGGGGGGTGGATGGGAAGCTAACAAATCTCAAAAATCCTTCTCAGGAGCAGTGACCATGAAACATCTTGTAGCTCCTTTACTGATACTTCAGTTCAGAAACAAATTGGAAAGGGCTGCAGAGAGTGGGGCCAAGGCCAGGCGGAATACCACCAGCCATCTATAAAGAAGATTCAACATTCTGGGCTGCTCAACTAACCCCGCTCTTTTCTACCATACTGCAGCAGAACTGTATTCCCCTTCATGGCGTGGTTCGATACTTTCACCAATATTTAAGGTGGTGAAAAATTGGTGGCTGGGAACTATTGTTTGGTAGCATTAACTGACAACAACGCCAGATACTTTGCAGGTGTGCTACTGGATGAGCTACAGCTATGGGCCGAGACAACTAAGCACACAGGGACCTCAGTGAACCTTATAGCATTCTACTTTTTTGTTTTAGTCATGAGTGACTGAGCGAAAGATACCGTAGTGTTTTCACGATACCTGAGGAATCAGGGTTGTTGGGTTCGGTGGCTGCCAGAAACTACGCACACCACTGTAGAATACAGGGGGGTGGTAGCGGCACCGAAGAGCTAGCTGGTCTAATAGCTGATTCGTCCTGTGGGGGTGTCCAGAGTCTGTCTGCACACCAAGCCCTCAGTTTAGGTCATCCAAAATACATAGGTCCTGGGTGGATCCTAGGAAATACCGCTTCCAACTCTCAAAACTGCTGTACGCGGAGGACCTAGCACCAATTAGCAGAACGAAGGTTGGTCTGCAACACCTTCTGGATTCTACCTCAGCCTTCTCTACCAGGAATGGCCTGACGATTAATAAAAAGGAAACTAAGATTCTCGTTGTTCAAGGGACCAATGGAGCTCCTGGACTCAAGAAACATTAGGGTCAACTAAACATTTTAAGTACCTTGGAGCCCTCTTCAATGGTAATGGGAGATATACCGGTCAATTGAATGAAATCAGGAAGAGAGACATCACACTCTGCTTTGCATTTAGGTCTCTTTATACAAAACTAATCGTTCCTATGCTTATGCCTATCCTCCTAGTGGCCCAAGCAAAGATTCTCCGGAACCTAGCTTACAGAAGTGAAGCTCTCAAGGGGAGGAACAGTGCAGCACGTGACAGAACGCTTCTTAAAATCTATAGAACAATCTTCCAGCTGCCTTTCAATTTATCTCCAGCCCAAATAAGGCTGGAGTTTGGAATCACAAAGCAGGCACTGTCACAGAAGGGGGTCTTTGCGGTATGTTGTCACAAATCAGGTCACCAAAAGAGGGTTCGCTGGTCCACTATCTTTGGTCCGAACTGGAAACAAAGCAAGGGTCTACGGCAAGGTCCTACCTAGCCCAGGCTTTAAGCATGCTTGGTTAACCAATGCCTGTGACCTAACCATCAGGACTTTAAGGGTGGCAAAAACAAACACAAAACCTCTCTCACTACTAGAGGACAAGGCTTGCCTGTCACAACCCAAACACGGCTCGATGACACTGCACCCCTATAGATGTCTGATACAGCAGTGCTATCTATGCAAACTTTTCTAATGATTGGACAAAGGCACAGTTCATGAAACTCAGGATGGGGATAATTCCTATCCCAATCTATTACCCTATCTGGAAAAGATGTGAGTAACAGGCAAATTGTCGGTTATGCAACCAGCATAAGGAAGATCTAATTAAGACTCTCTGTTTTCCGTTTTTACTGATTTCTACAGATACATACTGACAGAAAACCATTTATTTTCCTTTCTGTATTTATTTTTAAATGTGGATAAAACTGAAATTGGGTTGTTTTTGAGTGGTTCTAAATGTTGTCATTCATGACTGCCAGGCCAATAGCTGTGCAGATTGACAGGCAAAGGGATTTAAAAAAGAAAGGGATTTTAGTAAAGAGCCTTAAACAGCAGTGCGTTTGCACAACCTTGATACAAAAATTTCCATCTTTCCTTTCAAGTGCATATTTTACCATCTGAGTGTGTTTATATCATTGAAACCTGTCAGGCAATCAGGTACAAGTGCACATTGACTGGTTGAAAAAATGCAGAAATATACACATTTCAGCTTCATTTTTTCACAAAACCTAAAATAAATATCGATCAATACAGGTAAAATTAGCAAAAATTAAATATGGATAAATGCAAACAGAAATTTAAAAAATGTAAATACCATGAAACCGGTAGCCTTAGATATAATCCATGTACTGTGCCTGTGCCCCACCCTTATGGAGGACAGACGGGAGCTGCTACATAGAAGGTGGATCACCCGAGGCATAAGGTTAATCAGGGAGGCAGTATTGGCCTGTTTTGAACCATCAGACACTAGACAAAACAGTGCAGTGTTAAGAAAAAATCCCACGCGTCTGGTGGTAAAATGCAGTATAAAAGCAACCAAGAAAAGACACCAAAAACAATCCAAAGCATGTAGCAACATGGATGCACCCTGACCGAGCGCAGAGGCCAACGTGAACCCCATAACTCCCACAGACCACCAGCAAGGACCCAAAACAATAATAACAATAATGGCCGTAGATTTGCCTGATCATCTGTACGGTGTATGTTTAGGTCCATTACAATTGGTATTAGAGGTGTGTACATCGGAAGACTTAGTAATTTTCTAAAAAACGTATTTTCGCCCACCTTAAAAGTATCGTTAGTCGAGAGGCCCCACAGTTCTGCCCCATGGGCTTTATTTATGAAGGCCTTGCGCTGCCGGTGCGTCACTTTTAACATGGGAAAAAGTGACGCACCGGCAGCGCAAGGCCTTCATAAATAAGGCCCCATATAAGGATGCTGATTGCGCCTTATATTTATATACCTCAAGGGCAGGAGATACTGCTTTGGACAAACTACTCTCATATTTTCTTATTATTGGAAGAGAGTTTAGGAGTAAAATAGCTTTACTTTTCTCAAACTGAGGTCTCCAAGACATTTTAGTGTCCAAATTGATACCTAGATAGATAAAATCATGCACATATTCTATCTTCTGATTATTGACAGTTAAATGTTTTTTTAAAGATTTATGTGGGTTAACTGCCATATATTTAGTTTTACTAGAACAGGAACTCACATATGGGAAATGGGATTGTGTCACGGACATTATTTGTAGTAAAATTAGTGAGCTGCTGTGTAACGATATTAAAAAAACAGAGGTCACTATCACTAAATATTAGATGCAAACACATTATGGCCTCATTTATGAGAAGTCTTGCCTTCTCAGTGAGCCCTCCTTGCGACACCATTGATGAGTCATATTTACTATATGACGCATCATGTCGCAAGGAGTGACAGATACGTCATTATTACTGATATATCTGTCGGCGCCAAAACTGATGCATTGCTGGAGTTGTGCCGGAAGCGTGACGCAACTCCAGCAATGTTGCTTTCACATGGGGCAAGACTCATGTGAAGGGCATGCCTCACTCTTACACCTGCCATGAGGTGTCCTAGAAGTGACTCAGTGAAATCCTTTAGATTTCACTGCGCCACTCCAACTACCCTTTCTTGCGGGGGAACGCCCACGATGCATACCTCATACCTGACGCAGGAGTTTACAAAGTGATGGATCTGCCTAGATGCGTCACTTTGTAAATATGGCCCAACATGGCACATTATTTACATTAGTGCCGCGTGACTAAAAGTGATGCAATGGCGGCGCAAAAGTGATACGGGCCTTCATAATGAACTGGCAGTGACCTGGCAAAACAGGAAATGAGAGAGCCGAAATTGGATCATAAATTCCAAGCAAGGCTCCCAAAATACGGTTGGCCCTCAAAATCCTTAATATGTCCCTGACTTTGTCTCCCAACCTTGCGCAGCGAGATCTGGAAGATTGATTCGAGAACCTCGAATGCTCATTGAGGAGTTATTATGTCTATATATATTTTGTTTGTGTACTTTTTATTTAACAAGGATGTGTGGGCGTGTCATGTATATTAGAGATAGCAGGTTCCTCTTGTCCCTGAGAGACTCAGTAGAAGAGTGACGTAAGTGAATGGGTGTGGTTAAAAAATTCATGACGTAGTACGTTCAGTTAACTGTTACACTCTGAACAATAAAGATGTGTAATACCGAGCTCCGTGTATGGCGTGATCATTTGCATATACCCGTGCTAGGGAGGATGCTACAGAATTGATCAGACCGTCACATTTATAGGGGAGTGATGTTTAGTCTGCAGCGTTTATCCTGGCCTGCAGCAGTGTTGGCAGTTCCACTCGGTAGTACAGCCTGCAGTGGTCGAATGAACAATACCGTGGTCCCGGGCACCTGTTTATTTATAAATTAAGCATGCGAGGAGGGCGAGCCTCTGAAGGCGTGAGCCAAACCTGGCTCTGTCCTAGCTCGAGGTCGTCTTGTTCCCTCAAGTCCAAAACGAGTCAAGATTTAATGTGGCTACTGCCTGCTACCAACGCTGTACCAGCAAGTGCACAATTGTTTTTAAAAAGCATGGGCCTCATTTATGAAAAGTGACGCATCGCTGCGTGAAAACAGCGATGCGTCACTTTTCACTGCGCACTCTTTGCGACACCAATGATGCGTCATATTTAATGTATGACGCATCATGTCGCAAGGACTTACAGATACGTCAGTATTTCTGACGCATCTGTAAGCACAAAAGTGACGCATTGCTGGAGTGTGTCACAAAAGTGACGCAACTCCAGCAATGCGTCCTTTCACATGGGGAAAGCCCCATGTTAAAGGGCTTGAGTCAGTCTTACGCCTGCTGTGAGGCAGGCGCAAGATTTTGACGCAACAGCATCCTAAAAGTGACCCAGTGAAATCTCATAGATTTCACTGCGTCACTATTACGAGGCTTTTTGCGGGGGAACGCCCCCTCTGCATACATTATACCTGACGCAGGTATAATGTGGCGCAGGGGTTTGAAAAGTGACGCATCTACCTAGATGCGCCACTTTTTAAATATGGCGCAACAAGGCGCATTTTGTACGCCGCTGGTGCGTCACAAAAAGTGACGCACCGGCGGCGCAAAACTGACGCAAGGCCTCATAAATAAGGGCCCATGAACTTTAGATGTTAAAAACAAGAGAAAGAGGTCTTGTGGATGAATCGCTTAATGGAAACCAAGGACCAATGCCAGCTTTTCTCCTTGACCAAATTGTGTGATCCTTGGAAAATATTTTATTTTACAGAGCCCCTCTTTTTTCTTTATCACTAATAATACCTGTGTTCATGGTGTGTGCTATTAAAAAATACTCTGATATACTATGGTGCATGCTTGTTAAAGAAATACCTGTTTTTAAAACCTTTAAAAATACTATCATAGTTTCACATGGTGTTTGTTGCAGGATTTAGACCCCTACTAATTCCAGGGCTCGGCTCGTGCACCGGCTCTTAGAACCCACCTAGAACTCTGGCTCCGAGCTGGCTCGGCTCTCCCTGTAAACGTGTAGGCTCGCCAACCCATATTAAGCACTGGCTAAAATATAGTCCTGTTGCTCAAAATATTTAAATAAAACTGCTTAGTAAGCAGCAAGGTGCGCTTGTGATTGGTCGTTCACGGGGAAAACGAGCCAATAGGTGAAGAGGGCGGTCCCAGTGCCTTGTGCTGGTTGTCATGGTGAGCAGACTCCAAGTTTGAATGACAGCAGGACAGACCAATGGATCAAGAGGATCCACGATCAGCTCCTATTTAGGTATTATTGTTATGCTATTTTTATTTTTATATATATATATTTTTTACATGAGGCTGATGAGACTATGTTTTGCCTAAAACGAACAGAACGAGTTGTGCGACAATATCCCGTATTTGCACGCATGCGTGGCAGCACAGGGCCATAAATAGGTAATTATTTCAGAATACAGTCAGGCTCTACGTCACCGCTGTGTTTGAATACTTCCCTGGCCTCTTTGCTGGGACTCCCTGGCCTCTCACCACATGCAGCAAGACTGCAACCAGCCGCCATCGACTGGCTCTCTTCTGTTCCCCCTGGTCATTTGCCTTTAGATGGATACATCAATTTTTTATGCTGATTATCGTTCTTTGGTTTTTATTAATCTAATTGAGGGCACGCGCCGATCTAGGATTTGGAATTAAACAATGCCCCTTTAGCAGAGAAGATACATAAAGTTGTAGTGAAAATAAAATATGAGCCAGAAGAAGTTGCATAATTTTACAAGAAATAAACAAAGAAGCACGTGGTCTTTCCAATAGAGCTCAAGTAAAATCTTGTGGTTTCAAATGTACAGAGCCTTCTTAGCGCAGTAGGCAGCGCGTCAGTCTCATAATCTGAAGGTCGTGAGTTCGAGCCTCACAGAGGGCACAATATTTTTTTTATGGTTTGAAAGTACAATATTAATCTAAAATTGCGAATATTACTTAAAGTGTGTCAAGGATTTCTTTCGAGCTGTACTCCTGCCTATTAGTCTAATGTAAAGCGTTTGCACGACAACATTTACCATTTGCTGAGATAAATGTCCGAATTTTTGACCTTTTTACCATGGAACATATATTTCGATGAGCCCTTGCTCTGAATATTTCTCGTAAATATTACTTTATTACTTTATTTATCAAAGTTTGAATCGCCGTCAGGTCGTTTCTAACGCAATGAATGGGGCTTACATTTTACAACACAAACTATACGACCCAACACCGGGCTGCGTCCTCTGAAGCCCAGGGGAGGATTACAGCTGGCCGTTCAACAGATGTGAGTTCCCCTCAGCCCTGGCTCCAGGATTCAGGGCCTGGGGGCCACGGAGAGGCTCGGGTGACCAGGGGGGCCCTTGAGTGTGAAAGGGCCCCTTTCAATCCTTAACTGCCCACCGTGCCAACAGCACGGCTTCTGAACTTGAAAACTGGACTTTTCAAATCATTTTTGATGGTTATTTCTTGGAGCAGGATGTATTTCAGAGGAAGGTTTGGTTGTCAGTCCCTGCAGCGGAATCTATTTTAGGGGAAACACAGAGGAAACATACACACTGCTCATGAGAATGCCTCAAGGCTGGCTGTCTCTGCTGGATTGTGGCTGGCACGTGCCCTCCTCTCTCACGTGCCACTAGCATCTGATATTCCCCCCACACTCATCTTCTTGACAATTGTCAGTCCGGCTTCATCCAAAACTGCAGCACTGAAACAGCCCTACTGCAAGTGGTTGATGATGCGCTGAGGATACTCGACTCAGGGGGGTCCTGTCTGCTAATTCTCCTTGACCTTTCCGCAGCCTTCGACACTGTTAATCACAACACCCTCCTCAATATTCTTCAACAGAGAATGGGCTTGGAGGGCACTGTGCTTAAATGGTTTGCATCCTTCCTCTCTGACAGATCTCAAATGATCAAAATAGCGAACAGTCTTTCTTCTCCTGTGGCGGTGGGTCAAGGTGTTCCCCAAGGCTCTATACTTGCACCCACATTGTTCAATCTCTACTTAGAACCACTGGGAAACCTCCTAAGCAAATCCGGGATTCACTATCATCTCTATGCAGATGACACTCAACTCTACCTCAAGGTTGCCTCCACTCATGACCTCTCCATCCTAAGCTCCACTCTCGACTCCATTCAAAATTGGATGTCATCTCATCAACTGATTCTGAATCCCTCCAAAACTGAATTCCTCCTCTTCTCCTCCTCACTCTCTCCTCCCCCGGTTCAATCATGGATGGATCAGATGAATCTACTTAACAATAAACCCATCATTGTCGACAGCGCAAAATCCCTTGTTGTCATTCTAGACAAAAATCTCAATCTAACTCCCCACATCAATTCTATTGCAAAATCTGCTCGCTACCAACTGCGCCTTCTTTGGGGAATACGTCGCTTCTTCCCGGAGCAGGACCTGATAACCCTGGTGCAATCGCTGGTCCTCTCCAGACTAGACTACTGCAATTCTCTTCTTACTGGCCTCCCCAAATCTCACCTGTCCCCACTTAAGTCTGTCTTCCATTCAGCAGCTCGTTTCATTTATGGGGCCAAAAGAAGCGATCACATCACACCGATGTTATCCACCCTCCGCTGGCTTCCCTTCGAAGCTAGAGCTATCTACAAGACCGCTTGTATCACCCACAAAGCCTTGCACTCCTCCTCTCCCCGCTACCTGGCAAATAAACTGAAACTCTCTGGAGGCTCTAGACCTTCACGCAATGCGGAGAATCTACTGCTTGAACCTCCCACTTTCAAGAAGGAAAGAACAATGGCCCAATCCTTTTCAGGCAATGCAGTGAGAATCTGGAACTCGTTTCCGCCTCAGCTCCGGACCACCGCCTCCTCCCAGGCCTTCAAAAGGGACCTCAAAGCTCTCCTCCTCCAGAGACACCTCCAAAAGTAATTCACGTCCTCTTGCTACTTGGAGGAAGACTTCCCACTACTGATATTTTCTACTTTCCATGACCATGGAAGTGTCTTCCCAGTGTTTGTCCTGTGGTTGGAGTGTCTGCCTTTTCGCAGTATTCTCCATGTTCTTGTGTTCGGTGCCCTTTTGTAACATGCACACACCACTTTGCCCTTGTAACACACGGCTGCTACCTCTCACATGTTTTTACCTTTGAATACTTGCACAAGTGCCACCTTGCCTACGTAACGCTTGTTCGTGTGCCTAGCATTTATTGCAGTATTATACCTCAAATTATACTCTGTTTTCTCTTATAACTACACACTTGTCACTTTCCTCTTGTGCACTTTTGACTACCTCATGTATTTTTGGTTGCTCACAATTTTTACTACCTCAAGTATTTTGTTTGCTCACAATTATCACTATTACCTTTACTACCTCATGTATTTTTGGTTGCTCACAATTTTTACTACTACCTCAAGTATTTTGTTTGCTCACAATTGTCACTTTTACCTTTACTACCTCATGTAATTTTGGTGGCTCACAATTTTTACTACCTCATTTATTTTGTTTGCTCACAATTGTCACTATTACCTTATGTAAGTAACGTTTGCTTTTGTAATCTGCTCTTTTGTAATGTTTCTCATTATGTTTCATTTCTGTTCCTAATGTGAAGCGCTCTGACGCCTTCGGGTAAAGTCCGCGCTATATAAAAATGCATAAATAAATAAATAAATAAATAAACTCAACACCGTTCACCGGCATCTCTCAGGGGTCTGTAAGTTGGGGCGTCTCCCAGGGATCTGTAAACTGTGGCATCTGCCAGGGGTCTGTAAGTTTAGGTATCTCCCAGGGGGCTGTAACTTGGGGCATCTAAAAGAGGGCTGTAAGTTGGGGCATCTTCCAGGGGGGTGTAAATTGGGGCATTTACCAGGGGCCTGTATGTTGGGGCATCTCACAGGGGTCTGTAAGTTGGAGTATCTCACAGGGGTCTGTAAGTTGGGGCATCTACCAGAGGGCTGTAAGTTGGGGCATCAACCAGAGGGCTGTAAATTGGGGCATCTCCCACAGGTCTGTATGTTGGGGTATCTCACAGGGGTCTGTAAGTTGGGGCATCTACCATAGGGCTGTAAGTTGGGGCATCTACCAGAGGGCTGTAAGTTGGGGCATCTACCAGAAGGCTGTAAGTTGGGGCATCTCCCACAGGTCTGTGTGTTGGGGCATCTACCAGAGGGCTGTAAGTTGGGGCATCTACCAGAAGGCTGTAAGTTGGGGCATCTACCAGAGGGCTGTAAGTTGGGGCATCTCACAGGAGTCTGTAAATTGGAGCCTCTCCCACAGCTCTGTATGTTGGGGCATCTCACAGGGGTCTGTAAATTGGGGCATCTCCCACAGCTCTGTATGTTGGGGCATCTCACAGGGGTCTGTAAATTGGGGCATCTCCCACAGCTCTGTATGTTGGGGCATCTCACAGGGGTCTGTAAGTTGGGGCATCTCCCACAGGTCGGTATGTTGGGGCATCTCACAGGGGTCTGTAAGTTGGGGCATCTCCCACAGCTCTGTATGTTGAGGCATCTCACAGGGGTCTGTAAATTGGGGCATCTCCCACAGCTCTGTATGTTGGGGCATCTCACAGGGGTCTGTAAGTTGGGGCATCTCCCACAGGTCTGTATGTTGGGGCATCTCACAGGGGTCTGTAAATTGGGGCATCTCCCCCAGCTCTGTATGTTGGGGCATCTCACAGGAGTCTGTAAATTGGGGCATCTACCAGAGGGCTGTAAGTTGGAGCATCTACCAGAGGGCTGTAAGTTGGGGCATCTACCAGAGGGCTGTAAGTTGGGGCATCTCCCACAGGTCTGTATGTTGGGGCATCTCACAGGGGTCTGTAAGTTGGGGCTTCTCCCACAGGTCTGTATGTTGGGGCATCTCACAGGGATCTGTAAGTTTGGGCATCTACCAGAGGGCTGTAAGTTGGGGCATCTACCAGAGGGCTGTAGGTTGGGGCATCTACCAGAGGGCTGTAAGTTGGAGCCTCTCCCACAGGTCTGTATGTTGGGGCATCTCACAGGGGTCAGTAAGTTGTGACATCTACCAGAGGGCTGTAAATTGGGGCATCTCACAGGGGGCTTTAAGTTGGGTCTGGGCTTGTGGGATGGTCCTTGTGGGGGGATGGCTGCACACTCTATCTACTGACTAAGTCATGCCTATTAGTTTGAATTCTGTATTTCTGGGGGTTTGTAACTAAGCACTTTATCTCAGGGCCACCTTTAGCTCCGGTGGTGCCCGGTGCCACAATGTTTGTTGGCGCCCCTCAGTGACTGCCACAGATCCCCTCACTAACACCCTTTAACGGGGCCACTCAAGTCTCCATAACCACTCACTCTCAGAGGCATTTAATTACTTTTATAGCACCACGCAGACCAGTGTAGGGTGTCAGAGAACTCTACATCACACACCCATTGCACAGGACGGATATATGACGTTACAACGCATGCTTTTACCACGCATGCTGTTACAACGCAGGTTTTACCACGCATACCATTACAACGCATTACACTTGGGGGTGCTGGATAGTGAATAGTTTAATTTACTATTCCAACTCCAGTCCCCATGGACGCTAGGGAAGGTGTTGGATAGTAAATTAAACGTATTCCTTATCCTAGAGCGCCCCCCAGTGTAATGCGTTGTAATGGTTTTCGTTGTAAAACCTGCGTTGTAACAGCACTGCGTGGTAAAAGTTGCATTGTAAAGGATGTTCCCCCACAGGACAATCAATCATAGGTGTGCAAATAAGCATAAAAGAAATGCTACATAAGACAGAGGACGACAAGGTGTAGGAGTCACATGTCATCCATACACGTAGGCAGTGTAGTTTTGGAGTGCTTGGTCAGGAGAAGCACAAACTCAGAATTTTAAAACGTAACACCATGGTTGGTTTCTCTTTAATTATAAGAATGGATTACTACCGAAATTAACCCTTTTTGCAACATTAGAATAATGAAAGATGGGAAAAAAATTATAGCACTCCAATCTATACCTTGCAGTTTGCATGCAGCTCTTTGATGACAGTTACTAGCTCAAGGTTCTATATTAGGATTTTAACTTATAATTTTCTGGTACCAAATTAATCTCTCTGTCAAGAGTGATAACCCACTTACCTATGTAATTATATGCATATATCTGTATGGTGGATGTTATTTGTAGCAGGCATACTAACCCTATGCGATATCTCTCAAGGAAGAACATTAATCACCAGAGATATTTTAACATTTTTATTGTTACCTGAAACTTCCTGGAGGCAAGGGACACGTCAGCGGCAGGTGGTTTTAAAACCATAATATACTTGCAAATATGGCACACCCACCCAAAAGTCGGCACCCGGTGCGATGCCACCGGTCGCATCGCCCTACTTTATCTTTTACTGCTCCGTCTGCCTCACTTTTGTTTCTCTCCACCTCACCCACCTTTCTATTTGCCACCCTGGTCTTTCTCCCCACATCATCTTGCTCTCCTGCCACGTCAACCTTTGCATCCTTTCACCTCACCCTCTTTTCTCTTCACTGCACCCTCCTCTTTCTTTGCCAATCCTTTCTCTTACCTCACCCTGATCTATTTCTGCTTTGCCAACATCTCACTGTTCCTCCTTCTCATCCTTCTGTGTTCAGCCTCACCCTTCTCTCTCTGCCTTGCTCTCTTCTCAGTGTCTTCCTTTACAGCCTTCCTCTTTCTCCACCTCACCGCCCTCTCCCTCGCTAAGCTCCCTCTGTTTTCCTCCCCTCACTCTTGTACCTATAACTCTCCACCGTCTCTGCTTCGCCATCCCCTCTTTACACCTCTACCTTGACTCTCTCTTCCTTACGCTCTTCTGTCAGCCTTACCTTCACTGCTGCTATGTATTGGGTAACAATGTTGTGTATGCAATGGAAGCTTGACCTGCTTCCACACACATGCTCAAGCATGTGGGGCTGTGCATATTTGGACCTTACAATTCTGCTGTCCTGTACCTGTTCCTCACTGGCAGCTCTACACAATTTGAACAGCAGAAGCATGAAGGCCTGGATTATATATAATAATTCCAGATTTATAAAACGTGACTTATCACCCCTAGGGGTATCCAGGAGCTGGGTGCCGTCGGGCAGATTTAGAGTCTCATTTATGATGTTTTGCAGTACGGCAGCACCGCAGGCCTTCCTGCGGCGCTGCCCTACGGCAAAAGATACGGCTCACTCCTGTCTTTTCAACTGCGCCGGCACACAATGGGCTGCCGTGCCCCAACGCAGGCACCTTCACACCATGGAGCAAGGGTGTCTGTGTTGCGGGGGTGATTCTTTTTGTGCCGGAAGTGAAACCTTCCTGCACAAAAACAATCATTTCCCTCTTTCTGTGTATGCTGAAGAATGCAGCACCCATAGAAAAAGGAAAAACGAGGAGAAATACAGATATTTCTCCTCTTTGTGCCTCCCCCTCTCAATCAATTAATCAAAAAGAATGTATAAAGTGCAACACTGTCACCCCTAGGGAGCTGTGTATCAATCGAAGAGCCAGGTCTTAAGTCTTGTTCTCAAGTCTGCTAGCGAGGGGGTTGTACGGAGCTGGAGGGAAAGGTCGTTCCAGGTCTTGGCAGCGATGTAGGAGAAAGAGAGGCCACTGTCATGGCTGTGTCAGATGCAGGGTATGTGTGCAAGAGCGAATGAAGAGGAGTGCAGGTGTATAGCGGGTTGGTGGAAGTTCAGTCGATGGTTGATGTAGGCAGGTCCTAGGTCGTGGATGGCTTTGTACCCGTGCGTGAGGATCTTGAACTGGCATCTCTTCTGGATGGGCAGCCAGCGGAGGTCTTTATTTCCTCTGTTTCCTTTACCTCTGATCCCCTCATGCCAACTTTAAACAATCTCGCTATTATGTACTAATAAGCCCCAAAAACTGAAAAGTGACATGGCGAGAGTATGGGCGACATGCATCAAGATAAGTTGTGCACTCATTGATGGTAGGAGAGTTGCCCCAGAGTGCTACTGCCTAAACTCACTGATTGAAACCATGGGGCTGATCCTACAAGCAAAGGTGGAGTATTCATCACTGCTGATATCTACTGGCTTATCCTTCAGTTTCCCACTATGGCCCGGCTGTACTGCCTTTCTTGAGCTGTCTGCAAAGGTCATGATGTTGGTCAGGCCGGAGTAATAAAGCTGCGCGAGCTGCTCATCCAGCCCCTTGTAGTCCCTTTTCCCTTTGCGGATTGACTTAACTCAAATGCCTCTGAGTTGCAATTATCAATAGGTTTTGGTAACAATTTGCCTGCTCTCTCGGTGCGTTTAGACTTTTCTGGGTACTAGAGCTGATGCTTAACTGTGCCAAAAAGAAGGATTTAAGACTTCATCCCAAGGTTTGCAATTTCATTTAACCTGGAAAGTGACCAGGCCCGTCAGTGGGTGTACTATACAGTGCCCTCTGTGGGGGTGGAGGGATCAATGCAACTTTGAAACTGTTGTAATTGTTTTCAGATGCTTTACCTAAGTCTTAGTGTCAACGAGGGCCACCCCAAGCAAAGTCTAAGGGGCATATTTAACAAATATTCACGCAACACAGCGCAGCAAGCCACGTGAAAGGGAGATGGGAGAATTGTGCCATATTTTACATTATACGGTACATTCCTGCTCTCTGCCGGCGCTGGTGCACAGGCTGCTGCCCAGCGCCAAAGCAGACACTTGCACCAGGGTCCAAGTGTGCTTGCGTTGTAGGTAGGATTGTTTTTGTGCCGGAAGGGACACCTTTCTGCACAAAAACAACAAGCACAATCCTCTAAGGCTTTTCCGCTTGCTGTGGGCTGCAGGATGGGGAGGCTCAGCACTTTGACACATTCCCAGGTCTACCACTAACGGTAAATTTGCGATTGTCCACGGGTGGATGTGTGGGAACCCTCGCGCTCCCCTCATGGAATGCTGGGGCTGAGTAACGCAAGATGGCGACTGCGCGGCCTTATGTTACTTCCCCTTTTACAGTGACGCTGAGGGCCACGCACGGTGGCCTTGCGTGACTTGAAACATGTTATTCTAAGTTTTGTGTCATCCTTGTGCCCCCTTGTGTGGCGCAAGGGCGGCGCAAGACCATCATAAATATGCCCCTTGGTGGAGGGCACATGAAATACAGATGTGGAGAGGAATGACTCTGCCTTCTACGCCTTCAGAGTCTCCTGCTTAGTCACCTTTCAGATGATGGGACTTTGAACCATTGCAGGTAACTGACTTGCTGTTTCGCCAACTTCCATTCCCAGGTCCAAGAAGCACTGCCCACCTGCCCAACTGCACCTGCCAGGACCCACAGCACTGTGATTGGGTACATGTGATCCGCCAGTGCACGTCATCTCTCGTACCATGGGGGCAAGGTCCTTCCCACTTCTTGCTCCTCACTTAAGCATCTGGAAAATGTAGAAGAATGCCTTCCTGGATTCAGGCATATCTCGGCTTCTTTAGCTTCCTGCATGATTTTGATAAATGTGCCTCTAAGTGTAAAAAGGAGAGAGGGACTAGAAAAAGATACATTTTAGTGGACGAATTACGCAGAATGAAACCAGGAAACATGAGATCAAGCCTGCCTTGGCCATGCAACCAAATCTTGTCGTACTAGGCAAAAGTTGTATTACACCAGTCTTCTTTTTCCTTCATTATCACACAGGCAAACACCTTTAAATATGTGAGTTTCAGATGTGAACTGCAAAAACCTCCGGTGCTTGATTTCAATCAGACATTGAACTGTATGGAGTTTTTTTTATAACAATAAAAATGCATTTTTACAAGAATTTGATTTAAAAGAATAGAGGGGCAGATTTACATTCCCTTGTGCCACTTTTGCGTCACTTTTAACATGGGAAAACTGACGTAGAAGTGGCACAAGGGGCTTGTAAATCTGCCCCAGAGTTTTCTCCGTGTATTGTAAAGATCTCGGCTTCATGTAATGCACTCACATAACTCGACTCTCAGTTCACTATTGTCAGTATCATCAGGGCAGCGGTCGGGAATGGTTCTAGGTGTATGTTTAAATAAAAAATAATCGCTTTTAATAAGTCTCTCCTTGATATACTCTGATGCAACACTTCCACATGCTAGAGAAATTTGCATTTTTTAATGTTTTAAGATACTTTATCGCATTTTTCGGGTTGCACGTTTTCCATGTGGAATGTTTTCGAGGCTCGGCTCGCGCACAGGCGCCTGGCTCGGCTCGGCTCCACCTGCTCGTGCTGGCTCGCCCAGGATCCAATGACACGTGTGTGCGCTTTACACGCACGGTGCTGACATTTTATGGCCAGACTTGTGCATTCATCGCTCTTGAGCTCGTACAAGGAGGGCGGAGCCTGGTGGGAGGGGGCGGGGTCAGTTGGGCGTACTTGGCCCTGGCTAGCGCTTCTTTTGCCCTTGATGGTGCTTTGCGCGCTAGACTGGGGGCTGCACGTGCCAGTGGCCAGCTCTGGTCACAGCCCTGTGCTTTAAGTTCCTGCGGCATAGGGCCATCACATATCACACGGCGCACACACATAACACGTGCTGCTAGTGTGCTCAAGTATAGCTGTGGGAGGCAGTGATGTCAGAGCCTTCTTAGCGCAGTAGGCAGCGCGTCAGTCTCATAATCTGAAGGTCGTGAGTTCGAGCCTCACAGAGGGCATATGTTTTGCGTTTGATAATTTTCAACAAACTCATATATTTTTCATTACACTTTTCTTTCTTGTCACAGAACACGTCAGCAGCAGCAACATTTACTGAGTGTTCTCTTAGAGCACTCCGCCTTTTCCTGATTACGGCATTACGTCAGACATTGCTGAGCAGAGCATGCTACAAAGGGTTATCTATCAAGCGCAGATTTTTTTTTTAAGAAAATCGCCATTTTTAAATCACTTTGCAAAATGTACAGCCCTACCTGCACACATGCCAACACGAGGAAAGAAGAAATAGGAGAATAAAAAAAAAAGTGGAATGGATTTATTTTCCCCATGGGCTTGTATTGATGCAGGGGCCGTTTCAGACAGGAGAAAGCTGAATGAATGGCACTTTGACTTTTGGCTTTAAACAGCTGGCGCCTCATTTATGAGAAATGACACATTGTTGCGTGAAAGCAGCGATGCGTCACTTCTCAGTGCGCACTCCTTGCGACATACCTGATGCGTCATATTTAATGTATGACGCATCATGTCGCAAGGAGTTACAGATACGTCAGTATTTCTGTTGTATCTGTATGGCGCAAAAGTGACGCATTGCTAGAGTGTGTCACAAAAGTGACGCAACTCCAGCAATGCGTCCTTTCACATGGGGCAAGCCCCATGTGAAAGGGCCTGCATCAGTCTTACGCCTGCTGTGAGGCAGGCGTAAGGTTTTGACGCAACAGCGTCCTAGAAGTGACGCCGTGAAATCTCATAGATTTCACTGCGTCACTTCTACAAGGCTTTTTGCGGGGGAACACCCCCCCTGCATACATTATACCTGACGCAGGTATAATGTAGCTCAGGGGTTTACAAAGTGACGCATCTACTTAGATGCGTCACTTTGTAAATAGTGCGCAACAGGAGGCATGTTTTATGCCGCCAATGCGTCACAAAAAGTGAAGCATCGGAAGCTCAAAACTGACGCAAGGCCTCATAAATGAGGCCCCTGGAATATCCGGCAGGAATCGGGTCTGTTCGCATATGTAATTGGGCAAGGCTGTGGTAAGTAGATAATGACCACGAAGACGCTACACTTCTTCAGTTTGTAGGTAAGTGCATTTGTTAAAGCTGAAGCCACGGCAAGGAGCATTGCACCCTCAGGGGTTCGATCCACAACAGACAGAAGCCAATCGAACCACTGCAGACGCACTGTGAAAGACAAATACCTATGCACACTCTAATCTGTAAACAATGTTGTCATGGTAGACAAAATAGAGAAAATTGAGACAAAGCGTTGCATTCATCAACAAAACAAGGATTTCTTGGAATCAATCATTAGATAGTGTGTCTTTAATGTTCATCGAAACACGTGTCGGCTGGTTCTGATGAACATTAAAGACACACTATCCAATGATTGATTCCAAGAAATCCTTGTTTTGTTGATGAATGCAACACTTTGTCTCAATTTTCTCTATTTTGTCTACCATGACAACATTGCTTAGTGATTAGAGTGTGCATAGGTATTTGTCTTTCACTGTACATAGCGTCAGCCCGTGCTGACACTATTTCGAGGGGTTACAGGGCTCATCCCCTCAACCTGTTTTGCACCACACAACACTTTGTTAACACACTTAATAACTTTGCGTCAATACTTAGCTGTGCGCCCTTTCTCTTGACCCTTTTGAAAAACCCTAATCTTTGACGCTTATTACCCTGCAGACGCACACTCCAAGCGCAAGGCCAAAAAAACACATCACAAACAAGACAGAGAAATACAACCCACTACATCACCTCCTTCTTATACACAACAAGCATTGGCATAGCCAATAGGTCTCACCTGAGGCAAAGCCATTAGCAAGAGCTAATGGCTTTGCCAATGTCTTAAAGCTATGTTGTAGAGTGGCGGGTGGGTGTGCCTCATATTGAAAAGTTATAATAAAGTATGAAGCATTTTTTTTCCTTATACAAGGTATAAGAGCTCAAGCTGCCCGTCCACATCACCTGGGAGGACTGCAGGCAACTTGGGAACAGAAATGTCACCTCCAGACAGGAGTTGTGAATCATTAACAGAGGTCAGATATGCTTTATTTCAGTCTGAGCTCGGTAAGTACTACAACCGAAGCGGAGGGGAATTAAAGAAGGAGGGAGGTAGGTCACATCCTGCCTGTATCCCATACCAGTTCTCCAGGATATTTGTTGTAGGCTCTCAAATTTAGTGTTATGGTAAAACAGATTGAAAGCCAAGTATACTAACGCCATGGCCGAGACGTCCGAATGACCAGGTCATGTGGCGGTAGGTGGTCGTTATGTTCGATAAGTGAAATTGCGAGACGAACTACATTGTTTAAAATTACTTGAGATGGCGTATTGGGGGTTGAGGAGTTTAAAATTAAAACCATAAAAACTTAAAAATGCGTTCACAACATGTTTGGGCTCCCAGTGATTACGTGCTCCCACAGGACAGGTGGCGAATAGCCCCAACCCTTTTGCCCGGCTCCGAGATGCCCAAGATGGCGCCCCCTTCCTATGGCCACCCGCTGCCTTTATTTTATATGATTACCGCTGGCGCCGCCTAACAAAACTCTTGATCCTATTATTACTGTAACGGCCCTCAAAGGCCACTACTTAACACGCGGTATAAAAATTAATGATGATTCTATGCGCCCACAGCACAACAGGTTCCCTTACAGGGGTCGACATGGACGTAGGACTAAAGCAGCTCACTGAACGTCTGCACCGCACCTGTCTCCACGGTGGCTAGTGTTAACTGCAAAAAAAGTGGGACTCAAAGTGGCCACTGAATAACATCCCTTTGCGCATTTCCCAATGCATTGAACCAATTGGCTTCCTTCTTACATACCATCTTTTCGCCAATGGATGAACAGTGGGTGCGAAGCTTTTACCAATGGATGATTAGCGGGTGCGATCTTATATGAAGTCAGAGAGAGGCTGCATCACTTCTCGAAGGGTGGGGGTTGAATCTCAAGCAGCGACAGACCAGTGAACACAATAGGCTAAGCTATTGCTAAAGCTAGCCAAGCAGCAGAATGATGAGAAGCGTGTTCAATAAAACAGAGGTGGTGCCAAGGGTAAGACTCTATACCTGTTGCTCAACGTGTTCAAGGCATGCAGGGAAAAGGAGAAAGCAGCAGTCGCATTATGCTCTTAACCGAGCGCTCAAGACAGCGTATCACATTCAGCTTACCTAGCTACACGCGCCTATACGGACACCGGTCAGACCACACCATGAACTGCAACATGATTCGCCAATGTCAAGCACGAAAGAACAGTAGAGAGCGAGAGAATAAAATTGCCGCCAGCCGTCCGCGCTCTCAGTGCAGTACCACATGAAGTAGCGCAAACAAGCGTGTGCTGGCATCCACCTTGCAGGAGAGAGCAGCGGCATGCGGGCCATCTGTTTTCAATTAGGGCAGGTACCCCTCTCACTCCCATAAGGTGGATGCCAGCTTGAAAAGAGCTGACCAATTTCTAAAGGTCATCTCCTAGAGCAGTGCAAGCACGCTGCCTAGGCGAAACCTAAAAAGAGGATATGACTACATCACCGCCTCCCCTTACAAAAATGAATGAGCCCCCAAAGAGCCACAAAAATTAGTATGTAACAAATCCTTGAACTTGGAAGGGGGGTTTCTAATACCACACCCCAAACAGAATTATCTAAATCACCAACCAAAGTACAACCAACCGGCCCATCGGCAGAGGGACTCTCACTCCTGAACCCAGGCTTTTCATGATCTTGAAACCAATGCGTCCACTCAAGATCATGCTCCAACAATGAGACCTTCTTGCCTCTAATTAATTCCACTAGATCCTTCTTCAACTTCACTAACTGCCTCTTGTTCCAACAACCTTTACCTTCCAAAAATGCCGCGCCTTAACTAACCTTACAGACCAGAACAGGATCCGAAAATACAAATTTGCCTTTTTTAACCTTGAATGTTTTTTTTCAATAAGACCCAGTCACCAACAGAAATGTCAAAATCACATAGAAAACCTTCCCTGTCGAACCTTTTCTTCATGCCCAACTTCTTCTCCTTGACAACCTTTGCCACACACATAAAATCAGAGCCATCACCAACAGATATTCTACTGGCAAGCCATGACGGTAAAAAGCAGTGTGTGCTTTTCTACCCCTTAGTAACGCAAAGGGAGTGACTCCAGTGGTACAGTGTGGTAAAATATTGTAATTTCACACCTTTTCCCCCAAAACCTTCCTACATCAAGATCAGCGGCCAGGGCTGTCTGAATAGCTTCTTTAAGAACTGTATTGCCCCTTTCCACCAGACCATTGGAAGCTGGAGAATACATGGCCACCTATAATGTTATTGCCCTATCACCTAGCTGTTGCTAACACCAGTTAGCGACAGCTAGAAGGAGACAGCGATCATCTTGGGGCCCGCTTTGCATGTCAGCGATACTTATCGCTAATGACATGCAAAGTGGGCGTGCCAAGATGTTAGCGACTGGAAACAGTCGCAAACATCGCTATCTCCTATTACCAACTTTTGGAAATATTTGCGCTAAGCGCGAATATCTCCAAAAGCTAACGCCTGCCCTAAGCAGTTCTTAGCCATATTATCCAAAGGTGGGTGGATAACATGGCTAAGAGCATTAGCTCGTTAATGCATGAATATCACTGACTTTTCAGCGATATTCATACATTTCGGCCGATTTTTATCGCTTAGGAGATAAACCTTGTTAATAGCAAGGCTCCTAAGTGATAAAAATAGGCGATGCACGGCGTTAAAATAATTGCCGCTAACCAAGCATAGCAATAATTATCGCTTATGCTTGGTAATATGCCCCTCGGTCGGATGCAAAGGAAACTTTGAAAGTTTAAAGTGCTTGTCCGAAAGCAAACATTTCTCGCAACCATCCACAAGACTTCTAACCTGAGCCTCTAAAGCAGGCCACCAGTAATGCTGTTTTATTTTCATGCACATTTTTGTCACACCCAAATGTCCCTCGTGAGCAACCTTAATAATAGGGCTTCTCAGACTAACTGGAGGAACACATTTATCCCTGCTCTGCACAAAGACATATTTAACTGAAAGTTCATCAGCCACTAAAGCAAAATTCCTCAACTCTCCAATTAAACTTCTTACCTCTGTCATTTGTACAGTGACACATTCTTAATAGAGGCTTCTACATTGGTCCTTAAACTTTACAGTATTTTTTTTATTTTAGTTGTGGGGTAGAGGATTTTACTTTTAAGTTAAAGTGTTCTTTCTACCATGGATATTCCTCAACAAATGATACAATCTTCTCCATTTTTTGGGAAACCGGACAAGCCAAGAATGCCCTGGACAGAGGGGTTTTGTTTATTTGAAAATAACTTAGTGGCTATTGATGGTACAGAGTACTCTCCTGCCCGCAAATTTGCTCTACTCCCCTGCCCGCAAATTTGCTCTACTTTTTGGAAGTTTGGGTAAAGCAGCGCAACGTATTTTTGACAGTTTGCCTCCAATTCCTCCTTATCCTGGTCAATCTGGTGACAGACACTGGTATATTTATTTAGAGGCTATCGCAAGACTTAAGAAACAGTTTTCTGAACCACCTAATATAATGTTAGAAAGGCACACATTTTACAAGCGCAAACAGGGTGAAGAGGAAAAAGTAGAAGAATACACATCAGCTGTGAGGGTCCTGGCTACTACTTGTAGGTATGGGCCTTTGTTGGACGATTTCGTCAGGGACCAATTAGTTTTTAATTGCGCTTCACACAAAACTGAAGAAAGAATTCTGAGCTGTAAAAATCCTTCTCTCTCTGAAGTAATAGACTTGGACTTAAGCATTGAGAGGTCTGTCATTTCTACGAAGGCCATGCAAGCAAGCTCTCCTGTTAAAGTTAACCGTTATCATATACTTAGCCTATGAATGCTAATAAATGTAATGGCTTTGTTTATATATACAGAAGGGACATACAACATAGCGGAAGGAGGGCTCAATCCATAACAGATATTTAGGTTAAACAATGATTAAGTAATTGAATTGCTTTTACTTCAATTCCATGTACATTTTCTGGGGAACATCCTTTTCAACGCAACTTTTACGACGCATGCCTTTACATCACAAGTTTTACAACGCATGCTGTTACAACGCTTTGCGCTGGGGGGCGCTCTAGGATAGGGAATAGATTTAATTTACTATCCAACACCTTCCCTACTATCCACGGGGACTGGAGTTGGAATAGTAAATTAAACTATTCACTATCCAGCACCCCTCAACACTATGCGTTGTCACAGCATGCGTTGTAAAACTTGTGATGTAAAGGCATGCGTAGTAAAAGCATGAGTTGTAATGTCATACAACCACATTTTTTATGTGGACATCATACAAATCTATGCATTCGCATGCATCTGATCCCCTTGCACCTATGCTAGGCACCTCACCTCAAAATCCCACCATACAAGAAAAAAACAGAGATGCCACATACTTTTCTGTTCAAGCAGCCAACCCATGGAACTCTTTTCCCCAAATATAAGATCCACAGATAGCTACCTTATCATCAGAAGACTACTCAAGAGTTGGCTATGCACCACATAGCTACCATCCTCAAACAATTATATATACAGCATATTCCTGTGTATATAGGCATTTATTTTGACTATATAAGTGTACCTGGATATGTGTTTTGCTTTGTATAAACATGTATAATAATTATGTTTATAAATATATAGATATTCCTTAATTCCACTTAGCAAATTTACATATTACTTATGGTTATACTATTCTATGTTTAACATGTATATAGGTGACTGCATAAATAAGTAAATCTTCATCATAACTATTTATCTACAATAGCTTCACTATTGAATTACAAAAAAAGTATGAAAACAATTTAATGAACTTAAAGTACAGCAACACTCGAAAGTCTGGGTTTATTAAATTCAACTTAAATCTCCATATATTACCTTCCTTATACATATATACCTTCCATGTACTTATGTATCTTTATATTTATCACTTTGCTTTCTAATTCAGTATCTTCAATGCAGGACCCTTTTTCTCACCCTGTACCTCGCTCAATAAATCCTCAACCTCCATTCTTGGACTCATCTCAAACCTCATGCACCTACTCTTACCTATGCATTACCATATTACTCACCCTATACCTCTCTCAATATATCCTCTACCTCCACTCTCTCATTCGTCCCAAATCCTATTCTACTACTATGACCCCAAAATAACCCTTTCTAGACTCTTCCCTACTTTACCCCTCCTTGCACCAACTGACACCCATTTTACATGCAGATCTCCCAAACAAGCCTTTCTAAACTCTTCCATCCAGCTCTTTCCCCTCCATCTCTCCTTTAATCATCTCAAATCTCCTCCTATTGTTCCCAAAACCCACTTTCTAGACCCTTCCCTCTTCTATCCCTCCACTATCTTTTTTAATCCAAATAACAGACTAACATGGCCACTGCTAAAATTAATGTAATATTTCCCTATACTAATTACCCACTATTGCTGTTTGGGTTCCGGAGTAGCGCTGCTACTTGAAGAAAAAGCTCTTCAGCACCTGGTCAGGGGTAGTAAGCGCTATATAAATACAATTACAATTACAATTAATCATGTTTGAATTATATATAGCGAATCGCACAAACTGATTTTTCTCTATGTACTTTAATAGTAGGTGTATCCAAAAGACCATATGTTTTTATTTTTAAACTGTCCATATAGCCACATCACATTTATGTGTACTATATATACACACACCTAACCCTGTCTCATTTGTGCACACCTAGACTCATCTCGAATATGTGCATCTCATTCTCCACTTGCCTTCACTAAGCCACATCTCAAATGTGTACACATATTACCCCTGTTGGAAAATGCCCCTCTCTGAAGGGCCACTACAAATATTTTGCCTTCCTCCCTCATTTTTTTTACCTCAGTTTTGCTGCCTTAGGACTTTGCACACCTTATGTTATGTTATGTTAGAAGCTTATAGAGTGCCTGGCTACACCAATCGGACTGTACCCGCACTAGGTTTCCTCATTACAGTATCGTAGAGCCTGCCAAGACTACTAGTATCCCAGAGATTGCCTGAAGAACCAAGTCTTCAATTTGTTCTCGAAAAAGGACTTCGGATGGTTGCATTCTAAGAACCACAGGAGTAGGTTCGACATCATGGCCGCCAAGAGCTAAAGAACCCACCACTGCTAAACAGTGATACAGTGCTGTGCTTTCTCCCCTGTTTCTCCCTGCTTCAGCTATTTAGATGACTTGTAAGTGCTTGCATAGTGGTGTTCCACATACCCAGGCCCTGTAAATTAAATGCTAATAGTGCGCCTGCTGTTCTTATTGCGCCACCCACACAAATAACCTTTCAAACCTTTCTCAGGCCTTTGACTGCTGGGCCTCTGTGTGCAGTTTACTGTCACTTCGATTTGGCATTTAAAACGACTTGACAAACCTTAAACTCCCCTTTTATTTCACATGTCACCCTTAAGGTAGCAACTAGGTAGCTCTAATGACAGGGTGCTGTGTAGGTAAAAGGTAGGACTTGTACTTTTATGTTTCGCATATCTTGGTAGGGACAAGCAGCTACATTCCTTTTTCACTTTGGTGAGGTCTACTCCTGTTATAGGGTAGCCTAAGGAATTCCTCTATACACTTTTCGGTGTAATTCCTGATCAGAAAGGAGTAGCTGCTTCACATTTTATATCTTTGGAATGGTAATGATAAATCCTCTCTACTGGTAAAGTTGGATTTAACATTTAGAAATTACACTTTTATAAAGTGGGTATTTCTGTGTTTTTAGCTCTGTATGCCTTGCAGCCTGTCAAAATACACGTCTGGGGTGAGTGACAGCCACACTTTGTGCATTCCCTCTAGACAGCCACAAATACAGGAAGGCTGGGTGTGTCTTAGTACCTATCTATATACATCTGCATTCTGATGGTTATTCCTGGGCAGGAAGAGAGGAAATGGCAGATACTTACACTTCAATAGGTAGTGGCCTGACCCGACACTAAGGGCTGATTACCCCCCTACAGATAGTCTGGAGTCGGGGCTGGGAAGAAAGGACCTCTGTGCACTTCAAAGACCTCTCTGTGAAGTCTTCCCCACTTCAAAGGCACATTTGTATATAAGTATTGGGTCTTTGACCATACCAACACAATACACTTCTGGACCTGTTCCCACTCTACAATGTAGAAGAGCTGTGGTGCTGCTAAAAGGACTGCTATGCTGCTGTACTACTGCTTTGCTGAACTCTGCCTTGCTGTGCTCTTACCAGGCTGAGCCACCCTGCTGCCTGCTGTTTGACCAACTGGGTGAGATGGACCAGACCCACATCACTGGAACCCAGAGTGACTCCAAGCTCTTTCCCTTCCCGAGTCTCAGGGATATCAAAGACTTGAACCCCCTGCATCTGCACATGGAATCTACAAGCCGTGAGTCAGTCTTAACAAATGTTTCCATCCCAGTCCTGGACCCTTGGAAGTGAAGCCCTAGGGTGCTGTACAACCCACACTCACACATTCACATCAGATTTGGCTCATCTCTGCTGCAGTGTGGGTCACCGATACGTGTAGTTGACTCTGTGCATTGCTGCAGTTACGTGGAAGACATCTATGCATCTCGTCCACAGCATGATCCACGCAGCCTCGTAGCGACAACATCGTCTGGATCAAAGGTACTTTTGTACAGTGAACCCAAGCAGGTCTTTGCTGCAGGCCTGCACAACTTGTGGTCGGCCTGAACTCTTGACTTTGTCCTGGCCCAGTGTGACCCGATAGTTCACTAAGCGCACATTAGACTATTTGATTCCATATAGCTTTGTACTTCAATGTCTACTGAGAAGATTCTTATTGCTTTGGTCTTCTTTTATTTATAAAATCATACTTTATTTTTCATAAGCTGTCGTGGAGTCTTTTGTGGTGCTTTCACTGTTTAACTGTTACACTTTGCACTTCACACATTGCCTCATACGTTAAGCATGACTGCTCTGCACCAAGTCACCAGAGGGAGAGCACAGGTTAATGTAGGTTGTCGAGTGACTTACCCTGACTGGGAAAGTGTGGCTCCTGCTTGGACAGGGTGCATAACTCTGCCAACTATAAACCCCATTAATAACAACCGCCATTTCATGTGTGTGTCTGTATATAACACTCTCAGTTGTGAGCACCTTGCCCCTTCTCAACTGTGTACACATTGCCCTTATAAGGTGGGCACCTAAACTCATTGTAACTGCACACACATAGCACTGCTCACTGCTGTGCATTTAACAAGCTTCTCAGGGAGATTGTGTTGGGGAAAGAGCACAGAATTCAATAGTCAACCAACAAACACAAGAATGCACTGTCTAGAACAATCCTTATATTTTATGTAAAAAGAAAGCACAATAATCACACAGAAGAACTAAATACTGTGCAGCCTAACTGGAATTACAATTACAGGTTAATCCTGGCTACGATCTCCAGTAAACGTTACAACCCCTTCCAATGCTCTCTCCTTGCTCTGGTGGTTATAGTCCCAGGAACCTGCCGGTAGAGGCCTAAACCTGGTACAGGGGCAGATGACTTCACTTTTATGCCCACTGGTTCCATGTGCAACTCAGTTCAATAGTTCTGACCTCAGGTATTAATTTAGCCAAAACGTCTCACATCCGTGTGTCAGATTTCTCTGCACGGATTTAATGCATGGTTCTTTTTGCCTGTAAAACCTGTCTTTTGCCTGCTCCATGAAAAGAAAAAACAAAGCCTACGGAATAGTTATATACCTAACTGATTATGAGAATAGATACCTTTAATTATCCATTCTTGGGGTAAGTCATTTTCACCACAACTTAATTAGGAACAATTTTAAACAATAGAGTTTCTCCAACTGGGCAGCCAAACCAAATAAATCAAATAAAGTTCATGTATATGGTTTAACTATTTCTTTTAATTTAAACCATATTTCTTCATAAGTACTGGTATCTCATATTTAACAAAAATATACACAATTAATACATATATACACAACCAACAAGATTTATACATTTACACATATGTACAATTTTCTTAGAGCCAAACCAAAGGTTCTTTTGCCCAACTTATTTTACAAAAGGATGTTTATCTACAATTAATCAAAAAAAATTCCTTCTTTTCTGATAACCAAAACAAAACAATCACAAAAAAGAGTGTTCATGGTTAACAATGTTTAACCTCTATCCATCTAGCACTCCTTATAAATTCTTATTTCATCATCTCGGTCAAAAAGATTTTGTGTTTGTATTGGTGCCTTCAACAATCTGTGTCCACGCGTTTCAGCCTCTTGTCAATTCAGGCCTCATCAGGACTATGAGGACAAAATATAATTCCTACATTTCGTTTCCATGTATGAAATTCCGAAACGCAATTCTCTACCAAACACCTTAAGTCAATCCAACTTCTATTCCGGAGTGCCCCAGTTACAGATTTAGGTAACTGTATAAATTCATCTGGTCAAGCCTGAATACAGATCCTCTTTATAAGCAAGCCGAAATAACTTTGCTTCGCCACACTCCATGGCATTGAAGATCCTGTGGTGGGCAGGCTTGCTGCACTTCACAGTGGCGGCCCCTCACTGTGGGGACATCAGCAGCGACTTCCCTTTAATACAGGAACCGCTGGATGAAATCAGTGTGTCGTAACCTGCTAAGCGGCACAATGTCCATGGCATTGATGGCCCTGTGGGCGAGTGTAGACATGTGTCTAGGATTGGCTGTTGCAGCCTCCAGGATGACTTGTCAGCTGTGATGTGTCTATGGAAGTTGCAGCCTGCCGGCCAATCAGGATTCATTTCAGTGGCAATGCAGCTCCTCTTCTCTGGCATTGGCAGTGGCAGCGGCAGCTCACGGGCCCACCGCGGCTGGCAGTGGACATGATGGAACTTGTGCTTATAGTGTAGTTAACAACAGGAACTGCATCAGTGGCCAGTGACGTAACAAAAGCTGAGGGGGGCCCCATGCAAGGTACAGGGAGGGGCCCCAGGTCCGGATTTAATCTGGAGCTCTATGGCCTGAGTACGGTGCTGAGGGGGCCCCCTGCAGCTTTCGGGACCCCCGCACCACAGGGGATGCAGGGGCCTGTTTTACACCTGTGTCAGTGGTGTAACAAACCTGAGGGGGCCCCCTGCAAAGTACATGGAGGGGCCTCTCTCCGGACTCAACCAGGAGCTCACAGGCAATGGTACTGTGCTGAGGGGGCCCCTTGGACCTTGGTAGGCCCACCCCCCAATGCGTGGGTCTACGGGGGCCTTTGTTACACCACTGAACTGCATAAAGAGAGTGGGAGACCCCTTCATGGCAAGGGTTGGTCCTGGCTTTTAAGACAGGCCTCTTTCTCTGAGCGTTCGGGAACATGTTGGGCTTCTCTTGGATAGTGTTGACTCCTGGCTGGCTTGGAAGTCTTGATCTATCTCAGGCTTCTGAGACAGGCCTCTAGGCACAGGGTACATGCTCAGTTCCTGCAGACATTAGAGGGCATATTACCAACAACTAGCGATATTTATCGCTAAGTAGGTTTAGCAGCAATTTTTTTATCACCTGATATTATCGCTGAGATAACGTGCTATTAGGAACGTTTATCTCAAAAGCGATAATATTTCCGGCGATAGCGGCGAAATCAGTGAATATCGCTGAGAATACAGCGATATTCACGCATTATTGCTAACAGGGTCTTGGCCATTATATCCACCTCCCATTGGATATAATGGCTAAGAACTGGTCTGAGCAGGCGTTAGTTTTTGGAGATATTCGCGCTTAGCGCAAATATTTCCATCTCTACGCCTGCCATGATAATAGGCGATAGTGGCGTTAGCGACTGCTTTTAGTCGCTAACAGGTTGGGTACGCCCACTTTGAATGTCATTAGCGATAAATATCGCTGACATGCAAAGCGGGCCCCAAACCACTCGCTATCACCTACAAGCTGTCACTAACTGCTGTTAGCGACAGCTTGCTAATAGGGCAATAGAATTATCGCCGCTTAGAGGACAAAAACGACCGCTAAAGCGGCGATAATCACATATCCTGTGGGTTAATGGCTGTTTTTCCTTAACCATCCAGTCGAAGAGCACAATTCAGAACAGGAGCTGGTATGTACAAAAACCTCACTTATATTTGGCTCATATAAAACAATCTTGCTTCATATTTAATAACAGTGTAGGCAATATGAACAGAGAACATGACAAACAAACATATTTTCGGTAACCTGCGGCAATGTCGTCAGGTCATGTGGGTATTCTTGAATGTTTTATAATGAGTCAAATATTACTGTCAATAAATGTCACTCAAATCTGTTTCCCAAACCGGTGGATCACGAGCTGTAGCTTCCAGACACCTTCAGAGTAGCTCACAGCCTTGAGTTTAATTTTAGATATGCACAGGTTACATTTTCTTTTTAAAGTTAAGGAAAGGCTGTGTTTATTTTACATTATTACTATCAGACTGTCAATAGCAGGGCCTGGTAATGAGCAGTGCTCAGCCAGATTTATGACCCAGGCTGTGGCACAGAGATGAACATCTGAAGTACTGAGGTGTTTAACTTTTTAATAAAAGTCCTTGTCAACTCATTATTGGAGCTGTGAACAAAATTATGCTTCTGTATGCTTTTAAACAGGAGAAAAATGAAATGAAAAGTCATCTTAATGATTAAGTTAACTCTTCATTTTAATTTTCTCCCATTTTAAAGGGTCACAGCTACAAACAGCAGGCCTCTTGCCCCCAGCAGCCAGTGGACACCGTGCCAGAAGCATAACTGAAAAATACAGTCATTTTTTTTTTTTGCATGAGAGTAATTTTAAGTGCAGAAAAATATTCCATATTCGGAACGTTTTTGCCGAACATAGTTCTGCACTTTAAATTTCTTCCATTCAATGTGTAACGGTGCCACATATGGCGAAAGGTATGCCCTGTGCCACAAGTATATACGACAAAGGCTCTCAGTCACCTATTCAAATATATCCATTCATTTACATACCTGTACATTCATCCCCAAAGACCCCCCTCACTGGCACACATGGCAGCCCTATCATAGTGCCCCTAGCCAAAGTATTTTGTTTAAACCATAGTATCTGGATCTATCGGCATTAGGCTTAAAGTCAATGAAGGAGGGTGCAGGGGTGACCGGTAATGCTGCGTGAGTTGCTTCTCCTTCAGTAGCTCACAATGATATTCACTGATCAGAAGTAGCTCTGACTGCAGAGAAGGCTGACTGTGTTATTTAATTGGGGCACTCAGAAATGTTGAAAAATACATGTTTTTTATTGTAAAGTCTTGATCTTACTTTTTATTACATGTGTTGCCTGATTTACATCATTGCTGGCTCGGCTTGTATTTGGGTGTAAGAGTGAAGCCAGATCACCAGCTGGGCTCTCCCCAAGGCTGTCCCTGCCCGCCAGATATTTAGTAGCTCCTGTGTCCTTGAATGCAATGAAAGATGTCTTGGGTTCCTGACTGTCCTAATAACTTAGCAAATACAAGGAGATGATGGACGAAGCGCAGAAACTTTTCAGACACTTCCTCCAGTCACAGATCTGGGTTGAATCCAATATCATTCTTTAGCTCACTTCGCCACCTCATTTTAGACCCAGCTATATGCAAATCAGTCTTGACCCTGTGCCTCATGGAACAGTCCAGCCTGATCTGCCAAGCCAGGTCTTCCCTGAACCAGAAACTAGCCTCCTGGGACCGGTTTCTGGCTATCAGCTGTCATCAGCCAGAATAGCTTGATTCCAGTGGCAAAGTGAGCAAGGGACCCATGTCTGGGCATACCCTGTCAACTTAGGGCGAACAAAGCAAACACTAGGAGAAAAAGGATAATTACGACCTTATGTAGCGCACAACTACCCGTAGGCATGTCGGCGCTTGTACAAATACCGCAGAGGAACCCTTCCTGGCCTTTCCCTGTGAGGAGTCCATTCCTGGGCACCCCCAAGGTGAAGTCAGGCATCCTCAGCGTTGTTGGGGCCATTGTAGAGAATAAGCAAGCTATTGCCCAGAGGTGCAGAGTGGGGCTCATGATCAGAATAGGCACAGAGGCGAGAATTATCAGGTCCGAACAAATTGAGCCTGAGACCCGCCGTGGCGGGAATTGAACCCTGGTCCCGGCCAGACTCCTGCATCAGGGTCTGCCGCTCTAACCATTGAGCCACAATGGACGGAGCACTGAAACATTTCAGACACTCACCCCAGTCACAGATCTGGGTTGAATTCATAATCATTCTTTAGCTCACTTCGCCACCTCAGTTCAGACCCAGCTATATGCAAATAAGCCTTGACCCTGTGCCTCATGGGAACAGTCCAACCCGAACTGCAAAGACAGGTCTTCCCTGAACTGGAAACATGCATCCTGGGACCGGGTTCTGGGTAACACCCTTCATCAGCCAGGCTAGCTTGAATCCAGTGGCAAAGTGAGCAAGGGACCCACGTCTGGGCATACCCTGCCAATTAGGGTGAACAAAGCAAACACAGGGAGATGATGGACGGAGCACTGAAACTTTTCAGACACTCACCCTCAGTCACATATCTGGGTTGAATCCATCATCATTCTTTAGCTCACTTCGCGACCTCAGTTCAGTACTGGGGTGAATGTGTGACATTGTTCTGCATTCTGTTCATCAATTGTTCTTTTTGCATTTGTCACCATGTGAGAAGTTAGCCTGGCATATGATGTCCACTATTCTAGTGGGCACCTTGCACCAGTCTAATCGAACCTTATTGATGGTGGTTGTAAAGTCAACCTTATAGACAAGCTATCCTAGTGGTAGCATGGACCAGCAGTCTTAGGCTAAGACTTTAGAGAGCATGTGAAGCAAGCTGTTTTATCAATTATAATCCCTTGAATACCAAATGAAAGGACACCACACAAGGTATATATCAAATATATATGTATTTATTTCTAACACAACCCCTTTGCACTCTTTATGAGGTCAGAGCTCAAAGTACATCGCAAGTTACTCAATTAGCATACGATAAGTTGCACAAATACAGTTATGCCCTAGGAGCCTCACAAACCATATACTAAAGAAGTGGTATAAGAACCATATGAGAGTTGGACAGCAGGCCTAGGGCCTGTAGAATCGCTGGGGCTACACTAAACAACCAAAGGTTAGGAAGTAGGAGGCCCACGGGAGACGCACGCATGCAGTGTCTAAACACAGTCGCGAGTTACCATTGACTTATAATGGGAAACGAAGAGGTTACAAAGTTCTTGTTTATGTACACTTCCGGATGGACTACGACAAAACCCCTTTAGACTAGGACACTTCGAGAGTCAAGACCCACAGGAGCACAGGAGTACTTGTGTTACCTCACCCAGGGAAGCCTGGTGCATAGGTGCATAGGTGCCTTTTGGAGTCGGGTTTCGTCGTCGTTTTCTATGGAGATTTGCAAAGAAGTGCTGCAGGCGGCCAGAGGAAAAGTGTCCGGGTGGATCCAAGGGTGGATCGGTGATGTGAAGAACCTGAAAGCAGAGGGGACAGAGTCTGGGTCACTAGCCAGTGACCAGGAAGCAACCAGGCAATGTCGCGTGCTTGAAGGTGAAGAAGGTGAGGTTGTCTCTTCAGCCACGAGGTTCAGGAGGCATTGACGACGACCAGGAGCTGGATACGAGCTGTCACACAATGTATCTAGTTGACTGCGGCATCGGTATCCGGATTGAACCCAACAAGCTTTGGCAACCGCAACCCATGCAGGATAACAAGATTGGCTCTGTTGCAGACCAGCAAGGTCTGTGGTGCTTCTCCTTTGAAGGGAAGCTGGAGCAAGCCTGGAGCAACCAGGAAAGCAGTTTAATTTGTTAGAAAAATCTTCAGGGGGCTCACTAGCCAATGGGCAAGGAACCAGGAAGACACGTTGAGCTGAAATGCAGGAGCAGGCCCCACGCGGCACTCGTGGAGTGTGGAGGGCTCAGCTTCGGTGCAAATGGCGCTCGGGTCTGGGGCTTGCCCGCACCATAATGCACAACTGTGAAGGTACCTCGGTAGCTGAGCAGTTAGCAAAATGCAGGATGCCCAGGGTGTCAAGTACCAAGTCTCTTGTGTCTGCCACGGGTCTCAGCTTTGCTGTGGATGTGGGTCGGAGTTGGAGAAGTCTGAGAGTTTAGTTCCTGTGTCTTCGGGTTCGGGCGGGAGCATCGACAAAGCAGACCGGCAAGTTACTGGTGGTGCCTGTTTGCACAGGGTGGTCACTCCTTGATCACAAGGGAGATGCCTCCATCTTCTAGTCAGAATAGAATGTCGAAGGTCCAAGAGTTCTGCATCAAAGTTTCTTTCCAGGATAATCTAAAGTCCTGGGGACACAGCTTCTATACTTATACTAAGCTAAGGGGCTGGATTACCTGCCTATGCCCCTCCTATTGGTGGACCTGAGAAGAGGGTGGTTACACCCCTTTCACTTTGTCCAGTTTCGCGCCAGAGCTGGGGCTGGAGTGCCCCAGCAACTAGTTTGAACCGGGCTATGCATGGAGCACCTTGTGTGCCCCAGGCAATATCTAGATGCATTCACTGAATGCAGCCCTCCCTGCCCCAATACACATAACCCCTGTCTGGGGAGGTGCTGGCACCTCCCTGGACAGGAAACCTATTGTCCAGGCCATCCTTGCTGGAGTTTCCCCCAGCACCAGGTGGTCAGACTCGTGTCTGTGGCAGCAGCATCCATTTTGTGATGCTGAGGCTCTGTTTAACTTTAACCGGGTAAAGCAGTAACATACATGTCTTTTCCCTCTAGAAGGGTGAAATGCTACCCCCGCCGCCAGAATTGGTGGGGGGGGGGGTAGTATTCCAAAGTGTTTGATACCTTCCACGACATGTTTTGATAAAGCCAAACCAAAGTTAGCATTAACCAAGAGGATTATAATGCACTTAAGAGTATATGGTATGGCTATATCATAGAACAGCTATAAGGAGATGGTTCCAAAAGCTGCAGAGGGGCTCAGCTCAGGCTAGGACACCCTCTCACATAAAACCAAGCACTCTTCCTCCAGGATTGTCGAGGCCTACCAAATAAGTGGCTTAAAGGTGTACATGTGTCTATATGTTAAGGTAGATATAGGTATACTATAGCTAAGTACGGGGTGATTACACCACCTTACCCAAGCTGAGTGATCAGCCTGTGGTATTATTTTGGAGGGCCAGCCAGGGATGGCATAATCCATTCTGCAGCCCCTGGTAGGCCTTGGATGCACCTATGCCCTGGGTACCTATGGTACACTATACAGGGGCTCACAGAGGTGACCCAATACCCAATCTGGTATGTACCTAAAGTACATAGTATCAATGTAGAGAGAAACCAGCTGGGCTGTGGGTCTGATTAGCAGGCCCACAGCCACATTAAAGTCGAAAAACCAGAGAATCACAGCAAAAAGTGGGGGTGACCATAGGAAGCAGACCCTACTCTCCTACAACCCTAAGTGGGACGAGTATGCCCAGACGTGGGTCCTGTGCTCTCCATGCCACTGGAGTCAAGCTCTCCTTGCTGATGAGGGGTGAAACCCCGAAAACCGGTCCTAGGATGCTTGTTTCCAGTCCGGGGAGGACCTGGCCTGCCAGTTCGGTCTGGACTGTTCCCATGAGGCACGGGGTCAAGAGTGATTTGCATATGGCTGGGTTCAAATTGGAATGGCATGGTGAGCAAAAAACAATGGATTTAGGCCCAGATCTCTGTACTGGGGTGAATTTATGAAATTGTTCAGCATTCTGTCCATCAATTGTTCTTTTTGAATTTGTCACCCTGAGTGGGACGGGTATGCCCGTGGGTCCAGTGCTCTCCATGCCAATGGAGTCAAGCTATCCTGGCTGATGAGGGGTGAAACCCCAAATCCGGTCCTACTATGCAGTGGTGGTGCATTCATTGGGGGCGTTTGGGTGTTGCCCCAACAATGCCATTGGCCCACTGCCCCATTTAGACATCATCAGGACTCCTGATTGCAATGGAATTAGCATCAGAAGTAGAACGAGAAGGAGGGACGCTGAAGGTGGTGGGGCTGCGGCAGCACTCAGGGTGAGTGACAGTGCAAAAGTGCGCATGTTCATTTTTGGGCAGGTCTTTTTTAATGCCAGCCCGAACATACTCACTAAGCCTTCCCCTTAGGAGAGCGAGGGTTGCTTCATTCGCAGCCCCCGGTCTCCCAATGGGCAGGGACTGACCCTGCTCCAGGCCAATCCTGGCGCTGCTTGACTCTGTAGCGGGTCTGGATTGGCTGGAAGCCTGAGAGGGCTTGCCAGCCTGTAGCTACTCATGCAGAAGAAGACAACGGACAGTGGAGAAGTGTGGCTCAATGGTTAGAGGCGGCAGACCCGGAAGCTGAGATCAGCCCGGGACCAGGGTTCGATTCCCAATGCGGCAGGGTCTTGGGTCAAAATGTCTGCGGGCCTGATAATTCTCGCCTTGGCGCCTATTCTAACCTTGGGTTCCACTCTGCAACTCTGGGCAATAGCTTGCTTAATCTTCACAATGGCCCCTTCAACGCCGGGGATGCCTGGTCTCACCTTGGGGGTGCCCAGAAGGGACCATGTCACAGGGAAAGCCAGGACGGGTTCCCCAGCGGTATACAGCGCCGGGACGCCCGCGGTGTGGGCAGCTGTGCGCTTTACAAGTATACAACATTTACAGTGAAGGCGCCAAATGCGGACTCGGCCCAGAAGCAGAGGAGGCGGACCCGGTCAGGTAAGTTTAAGCTTCTTTGTACTTTAATTTCAACCCTCCGCGGCCCCCCACCACTGCGTGAGACCCCCCTCTCCCCCCCGCGAGAGACCCCCGCGAGTATTGCGAGCCGCAACTCTAGTTGGGCAACTTTAACATCACATCAGCAAATGTATTTATTTTCTGAGTCTAGTCATTCATGCCACTATGTTATTTTCATGTAAATTGTGCGGTGTGCGGAGAAACCCCTTCCATTCTCACAGTGAAATTATGTTTCTTCCTTATAAATTGGCTTTTTATTTTCACGGAGAACTATGTCTACTGAGGTTTAGTATAATGTGTATTTATCAATTTCATTACATGGTTTGGTAGATTCATTCCATTTGAATCGTGATAGTTATGTATTGATTTTAGTGCTTTGTGTGTCGTTGTTATGTTGTCTCGTTGCCATGTCAGAGCACCGAGGGTGCGTCCCTGTCGAGGCAACTGCCTAGCTCAGGTCTTACAAGAGTCAACTATATCTGTGAGTATGTGTTTGAGTCCCTCATGGTCCGGTGTCCGCCCGATGTCTAGGGGTCAGTACCGAGCCAAGTTGTCGATAGTCTACTGAAGTCGACTACAGGCCTTTCATAGGCGAATGCCTTTCTCCATATGGGCCCTACGTCAGAAGGGTAGTCCTCTGGCCAAAGTATTTTCTGAGCCCAGCTCTGCTAAGACCTGCACATAAATGGTTTGTTGGGCTACTACCGTTTTCAATTGCAAGTTAACACAAATTGTGTTTGTGGATATGTGTGTGTGTGCTTGCTTTTAATGTACATTTATTTGTACACATGTGTATTGAAGACCAACAGTAGTTTGTGTGTAAAACAAGTATGTGCTTGTTTGAGCGTGCACACATGTGTCCATGTATGTGTATGGACTGGAGAGCCGGGAATGGGTACTACTTGTCTGTGTAAGATAAGTGTGTGCTCGCTGAGTGTGCGCATGTGTTTTCACGTGTGTGTATGTATGAAAGAGAGGCAGTAGTGTGTCCATGCCTGTGGAGACATTCATATATGCTGCTTCGATTGTATATATTTATGTGTGTTCATAGGTGTGTGTCTGAGCAAGACAAATGTTTGTCTGAATGAGTGTGTATGTGCGTGTGTAGCCAGATATATATTTCTGTGTGTAAAAGAGAAATGAGAATGCGCTGATATGTGCATATGTATGTGTGCTGAGAGAAAGACACATTTGTGCAGGTTTTATATGCCTGGTACCAATGAAAATATGTATTTCAAAACCAGGCTGTGAGAGATGTGCAGCGTCAGCAAATTCGTTTGGTTCAATTTCAATTATGAGAGCCTCTGTACTAGAAAGCCAATTATGCTGTAATTTTCACAGTCATTGGAAATGTTTAAGGTTTTAGCTGGCAGGCATTTTTATTTAACTTGGCAAAACAGTTGTGAATTCCGCTTTGACTGCACACACTTGGAACATGTGCGATCTGCATCACAGCTCGAGGCTCTGGTTGTGTTGATAGCGACCCTTGGGTCCTAGCTGACCTGTAAGTGTGTTTTCAGGCTCTGCTTTTGATGTATATTTTTATTCATGAGTTTATGGTATTTACATAGCAGAAAGAGAAAATTGTGCTCAAGGGGTAAAAACAATGTAAAATTGGCAGGTGGCAGAATCACTCTGAGTTTCACTTCAGGTTGGTCTTGTGTGAAGCACGTGCACAAGTTATATCACCTAATACTTGTAGGCTAACATTTTATTAAGTTTTGTCTTTCTGTATAGACACATTTTCTTTTCTTTTTAGTTTCCACTTTTATACTCTCGCGTTCTCTGTTTTCAGTTCGAAGTGCTATGCACCTAGAAATAGTCATCCAAGCGCTGAACAGAAACAATCTTCTGAAATGAAATTCTTCTGACCCAGTCTTGTCAAAATATCATATAAAAATGATCTTCCAATGTAATCCTCCTCTATATACCGTTGGCAACTGCACACCAAGCTTTGTTACCCAAGTATCATTGCTTCAGTTTCCTTTTTTAAATTCAGAATATATTTTTCACACAACTGTACTTCATTTGCAGTTTGCAATTCTGTTTTGGGCATTCACTAATTATGCTAACCATATTTGGCCCTTTGACTTTTGAGGTGAATATGTTTCAGTCGAGCATCTACAGACAATTTGAATTCTAGTGTGTGCTACGTATACACTAGTAATTTGCTTGAAAATGCACCATTTGTCCACTCTTTTTTCAAAATTTTCTCGGGGAGAAACCCCCCCCGATTGAACCCTCCTTAGGTTGTTCAGGCTTGCTCGCTACGCTTGCTTGCTGCAGTGCAGTAAATAATTATTTTACGCCTCACCACTTTCAAATCTCACCATCCGCCACTGCTACTATGCTTGTTTCCAGTCCAGGGATGACCTGGCATGGCAGTACGGTCTGGACTGTTCCCATGAGGCACAGGGTCAAGATTGATTTGTATATGGCTGGGTTCGAACTGGAATGGCAGGGTGAGCAAAAAACATGATGACTTTAGGCCCAAATCTCTGTACTGGGGTGAATGTATGACATTGTTCTGCATTCTGTCCATCAATTGTTATTTTTGCATTTGTCACCCTGAGTGGGAAGGGTATACCCAGACGTGCTCTCCATGCTACTGGAGTCAAGCTATCCTGGCTGATGAGGGGTGAAACCACGAAACCGGTCCTAGGAAGCTTGGTCAGTCCAGGGAGGACCTGACCTGGCCGTTCGCTCTAGACTGTTCCCATGAGGCGCAAGGTCAAGACTGATTTGCACATTGCTGGGTTCAAACTGTAATGGCATAGTGAGTAAAAAAACGATTGATAAAGGCCCAGATTTCTGTACTGGGGTGAATGTATGACATTATTCTGCATTCTTTTCATCATTTGTTCTTTTTGCATTTGTCCTAATAACTTGTCACCCTTTTAAGAAAACAAGCATAAGATAATCACACATTCCATTGTATGGAGGTCGGTCCTCGAGACCGCACCTTTGACAGCCATGTTTCATGTACCTATCTGTCATAGGTGTATGTGGGCAACCATCAAAGGCTTGACCAGGCATGTAATGCGTGAATTTACTCTATTAAAACTGCTCAGTAGGTGCAGGACAGGTAAGTGGAAGGGTAACCAAAGAAAGGGACAATATTTCACCAGTCTGTACCATTGAATGACTGTAACCCAAGAGTAAGCAGTAATGGATTTCTGAGCTCAGTCCTTTGCTGAGTTGTTTATATGTCTGTGTCAGGCTGTGCTCCAAGGCCTGTGGGATGCCAGACAGTCTTTGTGACAAGCATTGCCATTGTCCCTGAAGCCACAGATGCCACCTACTATTGTGAGCTCACCGAACTGCAGGGTACCTTAATTTTAGGCTTTGACTTTCAGGGGCGGGGAGGTCGAACAGGGGAGGCTTGATCGTGGAGGGTGGAGAGTAGTAGAATGCTGTGTTCAGTTTGCATGTTCATCGCTTAATAAATGTAATGTTCAGGCAGTGTTATTGTTTTAAAAAAAAGAAATGAGACTTTAATCGAGTAAATAAATATGCTTAGTAGCTTCGTGGAGATCAGGGCCGGACTGGGAACCAAAACCGGCCCTGGCAAAGTGCTCGGCCGGCCCCAGCCCCCCTCCGGGGGTTGGGGGTGCTGCCGAGTTCTGTAACAAAATCGGCCCCCAGGGGTCCAAAACCGGCCCCCACCCATGCGGCGCACAGGGAGATTGCCCGGTGCCCGCTACGGCCAGTCCGGGCCTGGTGGAGATGCAAGGTATCACTAAGCATTCTGGGGCACATTTATGTAGAAGTCACGCAGCACAGCAAGCCACCTCACTGCCCTGCGTAACAGGGAAGGGGCAGGAATGCACCATATTTAAATGATATGGCGCACTCATGTCTTTTCCCAGTATTGGCACTCAATCTGCTGCCTAGCGCTAATGCAGGCTCTCTTGCACCATGGTCCGAGGGCACCTGTGTTGTTGGTAGGATTGTTTTTGAGCAGCAATGCATACCTTCCTGCCTAAAAAACAACCCTAAGAAGAATTTTCCTCTTTCTATGTGTGCTGCAGAATGCGACACACCTCACGGCAGGGGTGGGGCCACGCAGCTGATGCCTCAAAGGTGCCGCAACACTCCAGCAGCGGGGGATGCTTGCTTTTGAGGCAGAGGAGCCCAGTGCAATCCACCGCTACACCACCGGTGCCTTACCTGCAACTTCCTATGAGGCAGAAGATAGGACACCCCTTTAGTTCTCCCCTCACCCATCTATGCCTGGACTTGGGAATTAGCCCTAATGGGGAAGAGATTGGCCTAAGACCCATAACTTTTTGGCGTAGATTGTGGGTGACCCCGGAACTGGTCGTTTATCGGTCAGAGCTAAAGTAGCTATTGAGTCCCCGGGTGTTAGTAAAATATCTTTGTTTGTACATACCATTCACAGAAGTTATGATTTTGTCTTAAGACATACTTAAGACAGAATCCTAACTTAAGTCTGTCTTAAGTCTGTCTTAAGTTTGTCTTAAGACAAACTTAAGACAAAATCCTAACTTCTGGGAATATCATAAGTAGTAAGTTTAGGATTTTGTCTTAAGTTAATTCTGTGAATCGGGCCCATACATCCCACTTAAACTAACTTACCTTTAAAGCGTACGGGCCAAAGGTTGGTTTAATGAATCTTTGACCCTAGCCAGGAAAAATTGCAAGGTCTTAGAGCGCGGCTGGAGGCGATCCTATGACCCTCTGGCTAAGACAGAGTACAGAGATGCGATTAAGGCTTTCCATAAATTGGTCCGCAAGACTAGCGGTGCACACTATACCAACCATATAATCTCAAGCAATAACCTGAATAAAACTATCTTCTCTCTTCTAATGGACCTGGTAAAGCCCTCCGCTACCGCTGACAGCACCATATCTTCATGTCTGCAATGAGAAGCACTGGCGAAATACTTTCTGGAAAAGGTAGAAGGCATCTCCAGTACCTTCCACTCGGGGGACATCCCTCGGGGCACAGATCCGCGCATGTCGGCAAGCTCAGAGTCCCACGCGCTTGCAGTGCTCCCCCCGATTTCCCATCAAGCCATGGAAGCCCTGTTTATCAAAGTGAAATCAGGATCCCCAGCCGACTCTATGAAACTCGATGCCTTCGGAAAATATCAGCATTCTCTCCTGCCTGAGTGGTTGGAGTAAAGAAATCTGTCCCTTTCCTCGGTGGTGGTCCCTAAGCCTTGGAAGCATGCCAAGGTGGTCCCCCTACTAAAAAAAACCATCACTAGATATCTCCATGCCAGAAAATTTACATCCTATCTCGCTGCTTCCATTTCTGTCCACAATCTCGGAATTGTATATCAACTCTCTACTAACGTCCTACCTGGAAGCTAATTCTATACTTGACATCTCTCAAAACGGATTCCGGCCTCGGCATAGCACCGAGTCTGCTTTGCTGGCAGTCACGGAACAACTACGGACCTCTTTGGATGCCGGGAGAACCACAGCATTAATCTTGCTGGATCCGAGTGCCCCTTTTTACATGGTCTTCCATGAGATCCTGCTCCAACGTCCAGAGTAGATCGGTGTCAAGGGCTCGGCCCTCTCTTAGTTCCCATCTGTCCTGGAGGAACGGGCCTTCCAAGGCTCTGCCCCACCCTTCCTTTCCCGCACCCATCTACTGCACTGTGGGGTGCCCCAGGGTTCAGCATTATGCCCTACTTTATTCAATGTATATGTGAGGCCACTGGCTCTGCTGGCCAAAACCTGAGGCATCTCCCTGGTGTCATACGCTGATGACACCCATCTAGTGTTTGCCTTCTCCAACAACCCCAGCGAGGATATAGTGAAATTTAAACAGGATCTGATAGTAATCTTGGAGTGGGTGGCTGCTAACTACTTACAGCTCAACTCGTCCAAATTCTGGGGCAATGAATGGTGGCCTCCAGCTCTCGGAGCCCCCCAACCCCCAAACCGGTGATGAAAAAACTTGGCATAATGATTGACAGTGATCTCACTTTCGAGACCCAAGCCAAATCAGTGGCAGGGAAATGTTTTGGACTGCTGCGGGCCTTAAACCTATACTGGGTCTCTTTGACTCCAAGACTCGTCAACTGATCATCCAAACGTCTGTCCTTGCTAGACTAGATTACTGCAATGTGCTTCTCTTGGGAGCCAGCAAATCCATTGTTAACACCTTGGCTGCTACTTGAATTTTCCCCCTGTGCTGGACATTCCAGAACAGGGTGTGGTCGTGACGGAACCATTCCGTCATCAGCACAGCTCAGCCGTGACTGATGACGGAATGGTTCCGTCACAAGCATCGAAGGGGTTAAAAGGCTGCAGCGTGTTCAGAATGCAGCTGCTTGCGCAATCTTTGCCCTCCCTAAATACTGTCATATTTCCAGCCTCCTCTGTCGACTTCACTGGCTCCCGCTCAAACAGAGAGTGAGCTTCAAAACACTGTGCATCACCCACAGAATTTTGGAGGGTATCGGCCACAGAATCTTGAGTGATTGATGCTCCTACTATGTTCCCTCACGCTCGCTGCGCTCGGCAGATTTGCTCCTGACCATAGTTCCCTGGATACATAGGGCCAGAGCAGGCGGGCGCTCTTTTCGATGGTTACCTCCTGCCCTCTGGAACTCCCTCCCTATTCACATCCGAAGCACCCCTGACCACCTTACCTTCAGAATGCTGGTGAAGGCATGGCTATTCATTCATCAAATGCTAATCTTTCCTCTGTTCTGTCGTCTCACTCAGTGCTCATCTTATCGCTGGGACGTCCCGTTGCTGGGGCAGCCATGCGCTCTACAAATACCTTAACATAACATATACAGTTTTATGTGAGCTCATTTTATGTTTACATACTGTTTATGGTCCATTTGTTATGCAGTCTCATGGTAGTAAATTTTATGTTGATGTACTTTTATGGTCCTTGTGGCCGAAATAAAGATATGAATGGAATGTAAAGTTGTAAAAATTATAATAAGGTACATAATAAACTTTATAACATGATATAATATGACAATGACTTATAAAGCACACCATCCCAGCTCTTAGCCCAAACTGGAAGAAAGCAAATAGTCCTACTCAGAATTAAATATATGCGATCTAAGAGTTTTCTGAACTTCAGAATACAACGTTCAATACATAGTGCCATGAAAAGAGAACTCCAAACTCCCAATGTATGAGAAGAGACAGCCACCCATTCGAGCACTAGGAAATCTGACAACTGAAAGGAGGATGGTGTAAATTTCACAATAAAAGGGGTATGAAAGCGAAAGCAGAAAGAATATGAAAGATGATGAAAAATCTCTAATAATGAAAATTAGAAATAGAAGAAGGAAAGAAAGAAAAAGGGGAATGGGAGGAAGAAAGTCAGTCCCGAAGAAAATCTGTGCACTATCACTCAATCAAATACACACTAACCACAAACGCCAAACAACAAATTTTCTGAATCTCTCGTCCCACTTTTGAAATCCTCTCAAGTGAATAAGTGTACACCCACCCTCCACTCACCACCGGTGCTGCTGCAGGTAACGTTGCTGTCCGTAGCGGGACTGCAGGCTTGGAAAAGCATGCTGCTGGGGGTTTGAGGCTGTGGCCCGGAGTTGGGAGGTTGAAGACCGTGCAATGGGGGTGGCATTGAGACGGTGCTCCGTAGCAGGTTGAGGGGCAGACCAGGATACTGACAGGGCATTGCTGCTGCAGCTTGCGGAGGCCTAGGCAAACCCCCTGGCAGAAAGAGCTCTGGAGTGGCCCAGGGACCACCAGGTGGCATGGTGAGGCTCTGAGTGTCAGCCATTGGTGCAGACTTCAGTACAGCACAAGGGTAATCTCCTTGCATCTACGGATAAAAATTAAAGCAGAGTGGAAGCCTGTGTGTCGCTCCTTGTCCCCTCTCTCCTTCCCCACAAAAGCAGAGATGTTGAAATAGAGTTGGGCGAGCCGTGCGGCCGCCATTGTTGGCTTAGTTTCCCGGTCAGCCGTGATTACATGCAGCATTGCGTACTGTAAAGAAAAAATACACATTAATAGTAATTGAAAAACATTTTTAGTTCTCGTGACCTACAATGCGCGCAAGCGCATTGAGGGAGCGAGAATTCAAGTCGGCAAAATCCTCGTCAAACCAAGGGCTTTCACCCGCGGTTTTCTTGAAGTTCACGTGAATCACGTGAGCAAACAAGCACGCGCATTCACGGCCAGGGCTTCTCCTCCCCTAATTATTCATGGCCGGCCGCAGGCCGGCGCATTCACGGCCAGGGCTTCTCCTCCCCTAATTATTCATGGCCGGCCGCAGGCCGGCTGTACCTCCCCAGCCAGCTTCCCCCAGGCCGTATCAGCACTCCTCCCACACCTTTGAAGTGAAGCTTAGCTTCACTTCAAAGGCCCCTGCTGTCGCATTTCTCCTCCCCCTCCTCTTCTCTGCCTTTCCTCCGTCTTCTTTCCATTGCTTTGTCCGCATTTCTCCTCCCCCCCCCTCCCCTTCTCTGCCTTCCCTCCGTCTTCTTTCCATTGCTTTGTCCTGGCAAGGCTAAACATCATCCACAAGCCTTCCAAACTCGGTTTCATGTGGAAAACAGCAGAATAGCCTAATTGTATCTAGAACATAAGTTTTCGAAATGGATGCATCCTAAGTGCCTTATAAATAATGAAGAACAGCGTTTGCCTGCCCGATGCCTTCACAGGAGATGATCAGGACGTGATTAAATGTTGTCATGAGGAAGCTTAACCCCTCGAAAGGTTAAAAATATGTGGTAAAAAGAAATGAAATAGGGCCATTAATTCCGAGTGCGTTCACTGCTGGATCGATGGCAGCCGTTGGCGGTGTTTTATGGGACGGACGCCTTGAGACGCACACCAGCTCTTACTTTGCATGTGGTAGTAAAGCTGGTTTGTGGGAGTAACACGAATTGTTGCATAGCGCCCCCCTCAAAAACTAGCTGTGTGTGTGTGTGCGGGAACGCAGTGCTCGGTGCACCTTCTTTAGGTTGAATATTGCGTCAGAATCAATGATTTCTGTTCACTTATAAGGCAGTTTTTTAAATTACTTTTCACTTGATTGATCAAGCTAAATGTAAATGCACAATTTGGGACCGATATCAACTACGACGTGACAGATACGCTCTGCATTGAGAAATGTTACATACAGTATGACCTCACAGCTGAGCATATTCGTCTATAGTCATCAAGCCTATCCATATGTTCTCTGTCTCAATTCTACTTCCATCCTTCAGTCCCGCCTACAGACAGGTCTAGGAAATAATATGCCTCCTCTGAGATTCATAGATTTAAAAAAGTACATATATAGAGGAGCGTGGGTCAGACCCCTTCCTCCTTTTGACTGCTCAAGCGCTCTTAAAGTTTTTTGTCCAAAACATCATCCTGCGTAGAAAAATGGGCGAGGCCTCTTCCGCCATTGGCCGTCTTTCACTGAGAGTGATTCCATTTTTCCTAATCACAACTAGCTAAAAGGTGCACTTCAGCGCCAGGGCTGGGAAGGGGGGGGGGGGGGGGCGGGGCTGTGTCAGGGTCAGGGGTAATCTTTCACTGCTTTTTTTCTTTCCACTATTTATCCATTTTAATTGTTTGAGTCATACTTGTGTGTTTAAACTATGAATTCAGTTTACAGTATTTTCGAAGCTTCTGTTACCTTTTGTTTACATCTGTAAGTCACATTTTCCTGTGATGTCCATTTAACGCTATAGAGGTGTTTTAAGTACACCTGCATCCTAGGACTAGCACTTTCCTATAATGTTTACATACAATGGTTATTAAGGTATTGCAAACATTACTCGGTCATGTACAGGTGGGGCATGTTTTTTTTTCTTTTTGTACCACACGCTTACAATAAAACTTTTAAACCAGTGGCCAATTCCAGGTGTACGTTTGGTTGCGTTAGGTTAATGTTTCTTGTCTAAATAGGTGCTGTTTATTTATGTATTTTTTTAAGCAGTATGTGTCTGTCAAGTCATCTTATTGCGGGGGAATGAATTAATGATGAGTTCTGCTGGAAGTCAGTGGTACGGTCCTATTTCAAGGTTGATATTAAAGCTCTAGATGAGGACTAACCGTATATAGGATACCTTTACGCATATGTTGTTTGTAGTGGGAGACTATAATGCCCTTGACTGTATAACCACTCAGAGGAAGGTAAGATTAAATAGAGGGGCATGGCACGCTGTGGGGCCAGTTCCTAGGAAGATGCCGAGTGGGGCAAGTCGCTCTTCCAGTCAGGCTGACATTTCAGGTCTTCCTCCAGTCAGACGTGTTTGGAATGGAGCTCCTTCGTGAGCAGCCTTGGATGTGAAGGCACTCTCTAACATGTTGTGTCATGATGGGCAGGTAGTCTTTTGGCTTGATAAGATCCACCACAAGTCCCTAGAAAGATTGGTATTGACGGACCTCTGTACGTGACAGTCTAGCTGTATAGTGACGTGTGTATGAGGCTGTTAAGTCGGAAGGAAATATAAGGCTACATACCGCAGTGTATAGTACAGTTGACGGATGCTACTGTAGTGGCTCTTAACCATCTACTTTGCTTTTGTCGTCTCTGTCTTGTCACAGAATGCCACTTTTGTGTTGTCTGTAGGGGTTATGGACATGATGGAGGAGGGCCAAGGTGGGGGCGCACTATCAGTATTCCTTTAGGCAGCTGCTTCTCTGGGAGGCAGGCTTACACCACTGCCGTGTTCTTTAACTAGTTTAATAAAGATGCCAGTGGTGGGAGGAAGAGTGCACTTTGCATCATCTGGGCTGTGGAGATCTGATGGTGGAAGGGGATTGCAGATGGTGTATGTTAACATAGGAGGCCAGCAAGTTCATGACATTCTCAGGGAGAGGTGTGGCCAGGGCAACTGACGCTGGAATCTGGGGATCACGGTTCGATCCACTGTGACGGTGGCACATTAGCCCAGCACCATGTGACTCTGGGCAATAGCTTGCTTAATCTTCCCGACGGCCCCCAGCGCCTAGAGATCCATTGTTTGCGCTTTACAAATGTGGAATATTATTATATATTATATATATGACATTGCTGTGACTCTGCAGCATGCAGTTCGACATGATTGTACTGTGCACTGTTTGAATGTTATCCTGTGAGCTATTGGTTTTGTAAATGACAAAGCCCTTTATGTATTTAAAATGAAAACAAAAATAAAAGGCATTGTTATTTGCAATTGTAATAGCTCCAACTTTCCTACTGTGAGACCTATTGGCAACAATTGCAAATAACAATGCCTTTTATTTTTATAACATAAAGGGCTTTGTCATTTACAAAACCAATAGCTCCAACTTTTCTACTACGAGACCTATTGGCAACGCCAGTGCTAGTTATAAAAGTGTGCACCTGCTAAAATACTAAGCGTTGCGCTTGTGTTGTAGTTATGCTGAAAGTTTAGGGAGGCGACCAGTGGGGGGGAGGGCAGTGATGAGGTGCAGTCAACAGTGTGGAAAAGTAGGCGCTTTGCTGCAACCTAAAGCATGGCACCTGTGTTGTGAATATAAAAGTGAAGTTCTTGAAATAGAGTTGGGCAAGCTGTGCGGCGGCCGTTGTTTGCTTAGTTTCCTGGTCAGCCCTGATTACATGAGACGTGGTGTACTGTGAGAAAAAATGAAAGTAATAGTAATTGAGAGTGAAACAATTATAAAAGTGGGCTCCTGCCAAATTACCAAGCGTTGCGTCTGTGTTGTTTTTAATGCTGAAAGTCGGATGGCAATGAGGAGAGTGGAAAAGTGACACTGTTGCAGGAAAGCATGTTGCGCCTGCAATAGGAGAAAATCATTTAAGAAAATAGTGCTCATAGATTGTAAATAAAACATTAAGAGTAACAGCACATGTTAGAGGCTAGTTCTCATGGGAGGTTACACAAAAGGAGAAAACTAAGGAGGAACTAAGGAGGGACTACTAAGCTTATTGATGAATCAAAAGCAACCACTCAGAAAGGACAGTAACAGAAGCCAATTGAAAAGATGGGCGGAAAATGGGTGGAGAGTAAAGTAAATACCTGAATACAGCATGTCTCGAACAGACAGTGCAAGCGCTGCCTAAGCGAGACCTAAAACACAAGGAGAAATGGAAACCTTTCTTCTCTATACTTTTTGTTGAATCAGAAGTCTGTTTCCTCATTTCTGGGGTATGTTTGCTACTCCATTGAGGGGGCAAAAAAAGTGGCTTTGTCTGGTCTCAATCATTCTCTGCATTGGTGCACAGAGCTTTTCCAAGTAAAAAGGTGAACCCTGAATAAACTTGGTTACCCTTTATCCAAATATAGTAGTGGTTGGCTTCCAGCCAACTGATCGTTCCAATTCAAAGTTAGTCTTGACTTTCGGGAGGGAAATAAATCACGCAACAATGTGTTTCCTATAGGTTTATGCAGTGCTCAATTTGAGCCAGTGGTTTCCAGTGCTTGGCACCTGCATTCCATTTTCAACACAGGCCCTTAAAAGAGACTGCCACAGGCTGGTGCTGTTTATCTAGGTTAAGGGTGAGTACAAAAGCAGTTGTTTATTCATTTATTATACATTAAAATATATTTATACCTGCTGCCAAAGTCATTCTTATGGCTTTGGGGGCCTCGAATAGCCTGAATTGTCACATTTGTAGGAGTGTGATGGTTTGTAGTTGTGTAGATACTGTCATTGGTAGCGCTCGTCAGGGCAATGGGGGGTGCAAACTGCAATGGCGTCCTGACGAGGGCCCTGGCACTTACTTTTATTTTACAAACTAAGAACTGGCTGTACGGCACCGACCTACTATGTGAGCAGTCATTCTGACCTTGTCGACAAGAGCCAGATGACCCTGGTCAGTTAGGGGCTGTTGCTGTGCCCCGGCTGCTTTGGCAGAGCCCGACACTAGATGCGATAGAAGGGAGGGCAGCCATTTGTTGGATTCATTAGCAGCATCGTCCATACCATGAGCTGTGATCTTGTTGTTTATTTACATGCTGCTTTACTCAGGCCAGAGGCTGGCCTTCTGGTCTAGTGAATGTGAAGTCAAAGGATCCACTGATGTTTCTGTGATTTTCAGTCAGACATATAATGGTGGCTCAACAACAGGAAGGAGGGGAGGTCAGCACGAGCACCCCCTGACCTTACGTGATTCTTATATACAAGGGTCCATTAGGTGTGCACCTCAGTCCATCCTCTTCCGCTCTCAGATAGACACATGTCAGGAGCTTTGGGTCAGCCCCTTCTTCTGATTGGATGGCTTTGTTGTTTATCTCAGGTCTCTGCTATTGATAGTTCAAAAGCTTGTTTCCCTTGCACTGTGGACTCACGGTGTGCTGAGTGGATGAGTGTCTGCTTCATTGCTGCCTTGAGGGGAGTCATATCTTTAGTTCTTTGGATTTCAACACTTTGTGGGAGTGAATGTATTTCCTTGGTCTCTCCTCTGCTTGTATCTCTGCCCCCACACACTTCTATGCACCTCATCCCGCCACCTATACCATTTCCCTTGGTCAACTATTTTTAGGTCTCGCCTGTCGATGCGCATGCGCATCGAGCTTGCGAGTCTATGGTGGCTTATCCACTCTTTATCCAACTTGCAAGGAATCGTGGCGATTCCTTGCAGTGCACGAGAAATTTAAGCTCAATGCGCATGCGCATTGAGCTTAAATGCGCGTGCACATGCCCCCAGCCACGGCCGCTAGGCCGTGCCTCCCCTACTCTCCTCCTCCTACTCTCCTCCCCTCCCCGTCTGTTCCCGCACTCCTCCCACACCCCCGCTCCGCCCCCTCCCCTGCCCGCCGTGTCGCATTTCTCCTCCCCCCTCCCCACAGCAATGCCCTCCGCCGGCCGTACTTTCACTTTGACGGCCGCAGGCCGTCTCTCGTGTTTCTCCTCCCCCCTCCCAGTGTACTTTTTTTTTTCTTAAACTTGTTTTTTTTTACAATTATAAAACACAGTCTTTAATTTTCAAAGCGCAACATGCCGAACTTTCACTTAAACAATTGTGGCTGCGTGCCTTTTCTGTATCCGCGGCTCTATGTGTTCACTTTTAAAAAACATCAGGTCTTTATTAAAAGTTCCACTTTCACTTTAGGCATGCCTTTATTTTTCATAATTGGTGCCCCTTGCAGAGCTGATCACTGCTCGTTAACACGCCTTTACTTCTGCACGATGTCTTGCAACTCCTCCCTTGTTAACTGCTTCCCATTCTGAGCAGCTGCTCTTCGCTCCCTCTCCTCGGCCACAACTGCCTCCTCCCTATGCTTCTCCTGTGCCATTGGAGCTTCAAAAGGATGTGACGAGAAAGCTGGTAATTATTTTTTTATCAAGTTTAAAGGCACATTCCTGTCACAATGACAACATGCCATACTTCCGTTTCAAAGGTGGAGCGTGTAGCAGGCCAATGTCCGCAACGTAAATTTATCGAAGCGTCTCGAACAATTAGCGCCCTATTGACTCATAATTAAATGCACCCTATACAGAAAGCGCAGCTGAAACGAGTACTAGTAAAACATTTAATTAGCACATGTAAATCAGCTGCACCCTTACGAGGCTCTGCCATGCTACTGGATTGGACTAATGAACCAAATAACAGTAATTTGTAATAAAAGGCCAGACTCGAGACCTGGAATCCAGATAACAATCCCTCCCCTTCTCTCTCTTCCCTCCGCATTTCTCCTCCCCCCTCCCCTTATCTGCCTTCCCTCCGTCTGTTCCCTCTCCCCGCTCCGCCCCCTCCCCTGCCCGCTGTGTCGCATTTCTCCTCCCCCCTCCCCTTCTCTCTCTTCCCTCCTTTCCCCCACCCTACAGCCATTAACACGGTTTCGTCTTTTTAGTAATTACAATCCTTGCATACTGCAAAAACTGTCCAGCCCACTCTAAACGTCTCGCAGGCCTCCTGAGGTGTTAGGAATTCCCCCAACCCACCTCCTCTCCAGGTAGACGTCTTTCAGTATCATGTATCCCCTTCCCTCCACCACCAGCCGATCACCAACATGCCCTCCACAATGTGTTGCACGCCATGAAAGTGCTTGCTTTTACCAGCTGTCTCCCTTGTGTACTTCTCTCCAGTTGCTCTGTCATCCATGTGCTTCTCCCGGCCCCTTTCCATGTTGCGCTCTCCCTCGTGCACTTCCCTGGTTCTATCTCGTCTGTGTCATTCTCCCAACTCGCTCTATGTTGTTTTCTCACCTATTGCTTCTCTTCTCCACCCGCACCACCCCTTCGCGCCCATTGGCATCGCCAGTGCTTGTTTAATAAGGGATAGCAGGAGTTTGAGCGCAATGTCGCAGGAAACTGACTTGCAGGAGGACATCTACAGGAAGCCATGAAAGACAACATTCCTTGTAGCAGGACGTTTTCTCAGGTAGACCTCCGGTATGTGAGCATGGGTGTATGTATACCTGCCTTAAGTAGGGTTTAGAATCTCTGCGTTTGTCTGCTTTACGTTTGCGATTAATTGACTTTCTTTTTAAAATGTATAAAGGCTTAATTAGACTTATTTCCTTTGTCGCTTCCTTTTTTTAAATTTTATTTAAATGTGTAGTTCTTAGATTTCATAGACCAGACCAGTGTGTGCAGGTTCCTTGCTGTAGGCCAAGTACACCCGCCGCCCCTCCCACACAAGCGCCTTCAAATTAATTTGGGGTGAAAACCCATCAGACGACACACTGGCGAACCGTTTCGCATTCAGCCTTGCAGACATGTCGGATATTGTTCGGCGCCTAAATGAGTGTTGCCATGGACTCGGCCGTGCTGCTTATTAATCCAGACGGTGCCCTTTGACTCCGGGGCCCAGCTGACGTCAGCCCGATGTCACCCTCACTCACCCTCAACCCCTCACCCTCAACCCCTCACCCTCAACCCCTCACCCTCACTCACCCTCACCCTCACTCACCCTCAACCCCACACCCTCAACCCCTCACCCTCACTCACCCTCAACCCCTCACCCTCACTCACTCACCCTCAACCCCTCACCCACCCACCCTCAACCCCTCACCCTCACTCACTCACCCTCAACCCCTCACCCTCACTCACTCACCCTCACTCACCCTCAACCCCTCCCCCTCGACCCCTCCCCCTCAACCCCTCACCCTCACCCTCACTCACCCTCAACCCCTCACCCTCAAACCCTCACTCACCCTCAACCCCTCACCCTCAACCCCTCACTCACCCTCACTCTCACTCATCCTCATTCACCCTCAACCCCTCACCCTCACTCACCCTCAACCCCTCACCCTCACTCACTCACCCTCAACCCCTCACCCTCAACCCCTCACTCACCCTCACTCTCACTCACCCTCACTCAGCCTCAACTACTCCCCCTCACCCTCACTTACCCAAAACCCCTCACCCTCACTCACCCTCGCCCTCACTCACCCTCAACACCTCACTCACCCTCACTCACCCTCACCCTCACTCACCCTCAACACCTCACCCTCAACCTCACTCACCCTCACTCACCCTCACCCTCACTCACCCTCACTCACCCTCACTCTCACTCACCCTCAACCCCTCACCCTCAACCCCTCACCCTCACTCACCCTCACTCACCCTCACCCACCCTCACCCTCACTCACCCTCACCCTCACACAGTGCAATAGTTCTCAGACCATTTCAGTTAGAGCTTTTAGAAATGTTTATGGCTTTTTTTATTTGTAATACTTTAGCATTGGCTACAGGAAACAAAAATGCTAAACATTTACAAGAAAAATCCATAAACAATTCTAAAAGCACTAACTCTAATGGTGCGAGACCTATTGCATTTCCAATGCTTGTTTTTTCTTCAAAAGAAGGACCTGAAAGCTGTAACTTGCGATCAGTTACTTGCCTTCCTTATTAATGTGGTCATGTATTTAATTTTTTTACTTTTAATGTCATTGCGCAGGGTATGCCCACACGTGGGCCCCTTGCTTACTTTCAGAATTGCGTGGCCCTTGATTGGGTGACGTCCCCTAGTCACAGCTTAATCTCAAATGGGTTGTAAATTTCACAAAGTAAGGTTCAACATATTTCAAGTTCCAAAACTCTTTTATTCATATAGTTCATTCAGCATAACCCTTTGACTCTGGTTATATCCTTTGTTTTCAAAACAAGGTTGTAGGCATCCAGCCCTATATCCCAAACTTTATACAATACATTTCGGCTATGTTCTAGCCTTCATCAGGGATTTGGATTATGAAAAAAGCCTTGCCCGTTCCGAAAAATGCTCCGGTATTGAGATGAGTGAACTCACGTTAATACGCCCATATTTTTGTGATAAGCCCCTTGCTTACGTTGCCACTGGATTCAAGCTAGCCTGGCTGATGAGTTCTGTTACCCTGAAACCGGTCCCAAGTTTTTATTTATTTTATACTATAAAGATTTTAAGTATTCGTGCAGTTCATCAATAAAATTGGCTCGGTCCCAGGATGCTTATTTCTGGTCCAGGGAAGACCTGGCTTGGCAGTTCGGGCTGGACTGTTCCCATAAGGAACAGGGTCAAGACTGATTTGAATATTGCTGGGTCAGAACTGAGGTGGCGAATTGAGCTAAAGAATGATGATGGATTCAACCTAGATCCGTGACTGGCAGTGAGTGTCTGAAAAGTTTCAGCGCTCCGTCTATCATCTCCTTGTGTTTGCTTTGTGCACGTGCACTCATGCCTCACCAAGCATGTGTACTCATTCGCAATAATCTTGGGCTGTCTTTCCTTTAATGAAAAACCTGTTCCAAGATGTCTGGCAATGCGTCCATGTTTCTGCACATGCATCATGAGCATTTGATCCCATACATTAGGATGCACTGGTGGCCATTTTTGTACAGTAATGGCAGTTAAAAAAGTATTAGCAAAGCCAATAGCTTGGCTTTTTAGAGCCGAAACCCAATCTGTTTGCCAATGCTTGTTTCTTCAGCCAACAGAAAAAAATTTAAAGCATACAGAAAACCATAAAACTGACCATCCGTCTCTTAAATTCATCATCCATAAGACTATAACCGCACCTCGGTGGTCATCACGCACAACATGCAACCACTTCCCACATAGGATCAAAACAAAGACAACCTCCTTGCAACCACACACCCTACATGGTGTAGCATGTTACTAACGTAGGCAAGCGCTTCAGCCCCCGATATAGGGGCAGTAAGCGCTATATAAATGCAATACAATACAACAGAGGGCAGACATGGAGGACATTTTGCTTTCCTAGAGGCACAGCCCTGGCCGTCCCTGCCCTATTTAGAGCACTAGGTTTACACAGGTACTTGTGGCACAAGACTGTTGCACAGGGAAACATATCAGAGCAGTCAGAAAGAGAAAATGAGGAGTAGAAAGAATGGCACATGGGTACTGTGCTAAGGACACTCAACCCTACAGTCTCCAGTGATGTGATAGTTTGTTTGTTAAACCGTAGGAGGCTTTTGCTAATAAAAGGTGAACAGTGTAGTCTGGCTTTTCTTCTTACTAGGAAAAACAACACAATTTAATTTAAATCTATTCAGTCTCTGGATTCCTTTAAAGGTTTAAAGGTGCATTCGCTTTTGTACTCTGCGCCTCTTGTGCAACTGATTCACAGGTTTTTTTTCATATCTAGAAAGATTTATTTTATCGCATCATGTTGATTTGGCATATCCTTTCTGTTGAAGATGTGCTTATTTCCTTCTAGAAAGACACCTCCACACAGGAGAGATTGCAAAGATATCCCCCGGGCTCCTGCATTGTTCAAAAGACCAGATCTTTCTTCAGTATCAGCCATTTATCTGTCGTCGATAGTCTGCTGGTCTCTCGCTTTGTGACTTGATGTGATCTTTATAAAGCACCGACCAAAGCCCGAAGGGCGTCTAGGCGCTACAATCTGATAAGAAAATGAATGGGAAAAAATAAAGAGACGACAGCAGATACGTGAGGACATTGTAGACAGGGACAACAGGGTGTCCATGCACTCGGCAAAGTTAGTTCTGACGCTGTCAGGCTCTCTTTATGTGTGTCGCGCGCTTGTTTGTCTCAATTGTCTGATGTGATGTTTTCTGCTAACAAAATTAGCTAAGACAGAATCGCTCACAAAATGTCCGCCATTTGGACGGTTTCAGCACCTCTAGTAAGGGAGAATGAAAGCTGTTCTCAGCCAGGCCTATATGTTCCCGGCTCCCCTGACGACGACACGTGTTTCCTTGGTGAGGGCGAACCCCTTCTCAATGCAGCGATTTGAGCACTATTGTGTTCATTCACACGTGCTAAAGGGCTGAGTAAGAAAAGGCCGCGCGCGAGGCTCAGAGCCGCCATTGTATGGCAAAATTAAGCTTCTCGAGCCTGATAATAGCGCAGTCAGTCATCCAATGAGGGTGGCTAGGCACCGCCATTTACTGGGCAGATATTTGTGTATGGGCCTCATTTATGAAAAGTGACGCATCGCTGCGTGAAAACAGCGATGCGTCTTTTTTCACTGCGCACTCCTTGCGACCCCAATGATGCGTCATATTTAATGTATGACGCATCATGTCGCAAGGACTTACAGATACGTCAGTATTTCTGACGTATCTGTAGGCGCAAAAGTGACGCATTGCTGGAGTGTGTCACAAAAGTGACGCAACTCCAGCAATGCGTCCTTTCACATGGGGAAAGCCCCATGTGAAAGGGCTTGCGTCAGTCTTACGCCTGCTGTGAGGCAGGCGCAAGATTTTGACGCAACAGCATCCTAAAAGTGACGCAGTGAAATCTCATAGATTTCACTGCGTCACTATTATGAGGCTTTTTGCGGGGAAACGCCCCCTCTGTATACATTATACCTGACGCAGGTATAATGTGGCGCAGGGGTTTAAAAAGTGACGCATCTACCTAGATGCGTCACTTTTCAGATATGGCACAACAAGGCGCATTTTATATGCCGCTGGTGCGTCACAAAAAGTGACACACCGGCGGCTAAAACTGACGCAAGGCCTCGTAAATAAGGGCCCATGGAGTTGAGGCATGCGACGCCACTTCCTTAATATGAATGTATTACACACTGCACCCTTCTGTTATTATCTGGTGAAATGGACCTAAAATTCACGTCATCTCCCTATTATTATATTAGTATATGGATATATTACACATTGCACCCCTCTATTATTATATATACCTATGACCTAAGAAATCCAGCATTCCTCTTTTAGTATATGAATTTCCGTATATATTAAACGCCACACCCCTCAAATGGTATATGCACATGTGGATCTACAACACACAGCATCACTCTATTATCATGTGTGTGTTTGTGAATTTGCGTGTGTGTGTGCTTTTGGTCCTAACACACACCGCAGCAAGGTGAAAGACAGGTAATTGTTCACTTATTTTCAGGCCACAAGCCGACCCATTGTAACATAAGTAAATATGTGCATGGTAAACACAGCCACCATTGTTTTCCCAGTGGTTTATCTCTACTAAACAAAAGCGAGGCAGACATCTACGGCTGCTAATCGCTAAACCATTAATCTGTTAGTTTAGTGAAGCCAGGCCGGCCATCTTTCTTTTGGGCAGAGCCACCTTTACACACAAACCGTGCAAGGGAAGGCTATTTCTGGCAAACAAAGGCATGTGTGACTGGACCTTACCGGGGATCACTGGCGGGAGGGCTGGTGGTGCACACAACCGTGCATCTATCCTCCGCTGCACTCCCGGAACTCTTCAACCAGCACACCCAGAACCGTTCACCCTCTACACCCGGAACTCACCAACCACCACACCCAGAATCTTTCACCCTCTACACCCGGAACTCTTCACACCCAGAACCGTTCACCCTCTACACCCGGAACTCACCAACCACCACACCCAGAACCTTTCAACCTCTACACCCGGAACTCTTCCATTACCACACCCAGAATCGTTCACCCTCTACTCCCGGAACTCTTCAACCACCACACCCAGAACCTTTCACCCTCTACACCCGGAACTAACCAACCACCCCACCCAGAACCTTTCAACCTCTACACCCGGAACTCTTCAACCACCACACCCAGAAACTATCACCCTTTACACCCGGAACTCTTCCACCACCACACCCAGAACCTTTCACCCTTTACACCCTGAACTCTTCCACCACCACACCCAGAACCTTTCACCCTCTACACCCGGAACTAACCAACCACCCCACCCAGAACCTTTCAACCTCTACACCCGGAACTCTTCAACCACCACATCCAGAACCTATCACCCTTTACACCCGGAACTCTTCAACCACCACGCCCAGAACCTTTCACCCTCTACACCCGGAACTCACAAACCACCACACCCAGAACCTTTCAACCTCTACACCCGGAACAATTCAACCACCACACTCAGAACCTATCACCCTTTGCACCCGGAACTCTTCAACCACCACACCCAGAAACTTTCAACCTCTACTCCCGGAACTCTTCACACCCAGAACCTTTCACCCTCTACACCCGGAACTCTTCACACCCAGAACCTTTCACCCTCTACACCCGGAACTCTTCAACCACCACACCTAGAAACTATCACCCTTTACACCCGGAACTCTTCAACCACCACACCCAGAACCTTTCACCATTTACACCCTGAACTCTTCAACCACCACACCCAGAAACTTTCAATCTCTACACCCTGAACTCTTCCACCACCACACCCAGAACTTTTCAACTAGCACACCCGAAACTTTTCAACTACTACAATCTGAACTTTACAACCCCAACACCCGGAAATTTTCAACCACCACACCCGTAACTTTTCAAACAGCATTGCTGGTCGAAAAGTTACGGGTGTGGTGGTTGAACATTTTCAATTACCATTTCAATTACTACACTCTGAACTTTTCAACCACCACACCCACACATTTTCAACCTCTACACCCGGAACTCTTCCACCACCACACCCAGAATCTTTCACCCTCTACACCCGAAACTCTTCACACCCAGAACCTTTCACCCTTTACACCCGGAACTCTTCAACGACCACACCCAGAACCTTTCACCCTCTACACCCGGAACTCTTCACACCCATAACCTTTCACCCTTTACACCCGGAACTCTTCAACCACCACACCCAGAACCTATCACCCTTTACACCCGGAACTCTTCAACCACCACACCCAGAACCTTTCACCCTCTACACCCGGAACTCACAAACCACCACACCCAGAACCTTTCAACCTCTACACCCGGAACTCTTCAACCACCACACTCAGAACTTATCACCCTTTACACCCAGAACTTTTCAACCACCACACCCACACATTTTCAACCTCTACACCCGGAACTCTTCCACCACCACACCCAGAATCTTTCACCCTCTACACCCGAAACTCTTCACACCCAGAACCTTTCACCCTTTACACCCGGAACTCTTCAACGACCACACCCAGAACCTTTCACCCTCTACACCCGGAACTCTTCACACCCATAACCTTTCACCCTTTACACCCGGAACTCTTCCACCACCACACCCAGAATCTTTCACCCTCTACACCCGGAACTCTTCACACCCAGAACCTTTCACCCTTTACACCTGGAACTCTTCAACGACCACACCCAGAACCTTTCACCCTCTACACCCGGAACTCTTCACACCCAGAACCTTTCACCCTTTACACCCGGAACTCTTCAACCACCACACCCAGAACCTATCACCCTTTACACCCGGAACTCTTCAACCACCACACCCAGAACCTTTCACCCTCTACACCCGGAACTCACAAACCACCACACCCAGAACCTTTCAACCTCTACACCCGGAACTCTTCAACCACCACACTCAGAACCTATCACCATTTACACCCGGAACTCTTCAACCACCACACCCAGAACCTTTCACCATTTACACCCTGAACTCTTCCACCACCACACCCAGAAACGTTCACCCTCTACACCCGGAACTCTTCTCACCCAGAACCTTTCACCCTCTACACCCGGAACTCTTCACCCACCACACCCAGAAATGATCACCCTTTACACCCGGAACTCTTCAACCACCACACTCAGAAACTATCACCCTTTACACCCGGAACTCTTCAACCACCACACCCAGAACCTTTCACCTTCTACACCCGGAACTCTTCAACCACCACACCCAGAAACTTTCAATCTCTACACCCGGAACTCTTCCACCACCACACCCAGAACTTTTCAACTAGCACACCCGAAACTTTTCAACTACTACAATCTGAACTTTACAACCCCAACACCTGGAAATTTTCAACCACCACACCCGTAACTTTTCAACCAGAATTGCTGGTCAAAAAGTTACGGGTGTGGTGGTTGAAAATTTTCAATTACCATTTCAATTACTACACTCTGAACTTTTCAACCACCACACCCACACATTTTCAACCTCTACACCCGGAACTCTTCCACCACCACACCCAGAATCTTTCACCCTCTACACCCGAAACTCTTCACACCCAGAACCTTTCACCCTTTACACCCGGAACTCTTCAACGACCACACCCAGAACCTTTCACCCTCTACACCCGGAACTCTTCACACCCTTAACCTTTCACCCTTTACACCCGGAACTCTTCAACCACCACACCCAGAACCTATCACCCTTTACACCCGGAACTCTTCAACCACCACACCCAGAACCTTTCACCCTCTACACCCGGAACTCACAAACCACCACACCCAGAACCTTTCAACCTCTACACCCGGAACTCTTCAACCACCACACTCAGAACTTATCACCCTTTACACCCAGAACTCTTCAACCACCACACCCAGAAACTTTCAACCTCTACACCCGGAACTCTTCACACCCAGAACCTTTCACCCTCTACACCCAGAACTCTTCAACCACCACACCTAGAAACTATCACCCTTTACACCCGGATCTCTTCAACCACCACACCCAGAGCCTTTCACCCTTTACACCCTGAACTCTTCAACCACCACACCCAGAAACTTTCAATCTCTACACCCGGAACTCTTCCACCACCACACCCAGAACTTTTCAACTAGCACACCCAAAACTTTTCAACTACTACAATCTGAACTTTACAACCCCAACACCCGGAAAGTTTCAACCACCACACCCGTAACTTTTCAACCAGCATTGCTGGTCGAAAAGTTACGGGTGTGGTGGTTGAAAATTTTCAATTACCATTTCAATTACTACACTCTGAACTTTTCAACCACCACACCCACACATTTTCAACCTCTACACCCAGAATTCTTCCACCACCACACCCAGAACCTTTCACCCTTTACACCCGGAACTCTTCAACGACCACACCCAGAACCTTTCACCCTATACACCCAGAACTCTTCAACCACCACACCCAGAAAATGTCAATCTCTACACCCGGAACTCTTCCACCACCACACCCAGAAACCACCACACCCGGAACTTTTCAACCACCACACCCACACCTTTTCAACCTCTGCACCCGGAACTCTTCAATTACCACACTCTACACTTTTCAACCAGATCACCAAGACCTTTTCAACCTCTACACCCAGAACTTTTCAATCACCACATCCGGAACTTTTCAACCATCACACCAATAACTTTTCAGCCTTTCTCAGGGTGTTTGGGCGATGCACTGGGGAACGTGCCCCACGTTATTTATTTAACATGTTGTGGATTTATGTATGTATATGTGGGAGGTTGTAGAGCTGTACTCAAACAGCACCCACTGAGCTTCAATAGCTCCCCCACAGGGAGGGATGATGGTGTGTTGTGGGGTGAATTCACTTCAATTCATGCTATTGTACATCGTGAACACTCCTGCAAACATAAACACCGGCCAAATGTTGCAGCAACATTGCAAGCATCTTTGAAATGCACATAACAGTCAAAGCATAGTGACAGGCAATGCAAGCTTCCCCCACACATATTGCATCCTCCTCAGCACTGCACACCCACATACAACTATCCAGTGCTGGAGCAGCCTTGCAAGCTTCCATGACATACACAGAACGGTTAAAGCTCAGTCGCAGGCAGTGCAAGCTTCTCTTACACACAAGCCATTTGAATCAGCACTGCACATGCAAACGTACCTGTCAAATGTTCCAGTAGCATTGCAAGCTTCCAAGACATACACAGCACAGTCAAAGCACAGCCACGGGCAGTGCAAGCTTCTCGACACATGTAACATCTTCATATGCACTACACACTTAAGCACACCTGTTCAGTGTTGCAGCAGCATTGCAAGCTTCCATGGCATAAACAGAACACTCAAATCACAGTCACAAACAGTGCAAGCTTCCCTCACACATATGTCATCTTCCTCCACACTGCACACATGCACCTGTGCTGTGTTGAGCAGCTTTGAGAGCGTCCATGACATACATAGGACAGTCAAAGCACAGCCACAAGCAGAACAAGATAACATCACAAATTTGGCATCTTCATCAGCACAACACGCTTAAATACAGCTGTCCAATGATAGAGCTGCATAGCACCTTCCATGAAAATCACACATCAGTCAAAGCACAGTCATGGTAACTGCATGCTTCCCTCACACATACAGCATTTTCGTCGGCCCTGCACACTTAAACACATGTCCAATGTTGCATTAGCATTGCAACATCCCCTGACATACACAGAGGAGTTAGTGCAAAGTCACAGGCAGTGCAAGCTTCCCTCATACATATGACATATTCCTCAGCACTCAATGCTTAGACATACATGTCCAGTGTTGCAGCAGCAGAGCAAGCTTCCATGACATACACAAAATATTCCAGCACTGTCACAGACAGTGCCAGCTTCCTTCGCAGACATGGTATTTTCATTAGCACTGCACACTTACAAACATCTGTCAAATGTTGGTGCAGCATTGCAAACTTTCATGACATACACAGAAAAATAAAAGCACAGGCAGTGCAAGCTTCCCTCATACAAATGGCACCTGCACACGTAAACACGCCTGTCCTATGTTGCATTAACATTACAAGCTTCCACTGCATACACAGAACAGTCAAATCACTGACATGGGAAGTGCAAGCTTCCCTCACATATATGACATCTTCCTCAGCCCTGCACACTTGAACACACATGTCCAGTATTGCAGCAGCATTGTAAGCTTTCATGGCATGCGCAGATCAATCAAGGCACAGTCATAGATAGTGCAAGCTTTCCTCACATATATGGAATCTTCATCAGCACTACACATTTACAACTGTCCAGTGTTGCATCAGCATTGTACGCTTCCAAAACATACACAGAACAGTCAAAGCACAGACATGGGACATGCAAGCTTCCCTCACACATATGGAATCTTCATCAGCACTACACATTTACACATGCCCAGTGTTGCAGCAGGCTTGCGAGCTTCCAAGCTTCCATGACAAACATAGGACAGTCAAAGCAACGTCACTGGTAGTGCAAGCTTCCCTCACACATATGGCATCTTCATCTGCACTACACGCAAGAACACAGCTTTCAAATGTTCCAGCAGCATTGCAAGATTCCAAGACATACACAAAACATACGCAGTACAGTGAAAGCACAGGCAGTGCAAGCTTCTCAATACATGTACAATCTTCATATGCACCATACACTTAAACACACCTGTCCAGTGTTGCAACAGCATTATGAGCTTCCATGACATATACATGACAGTCGAAGCACATTTCGCAAACACTGCAAGCTTCTCTCACTTATATGGCATATTTATAAGCACTGCACACTGCACACTTAAACACAGCTGTCCAACGATGGGGCAGAAATGCAAGCTTCCATGCAATACAGAAAACACTCAAAGCACAGTCACAGACAGTGCAAGTTTCCTTCACACATTTCATCTGCATCAGCACTGCATAAGTAAACAGACCTGTCCAGTGTTGCAGCAGCTTTGCAAGTTCCATGATATACACAGATGAGGCAAAGCACAGCCACAAGCATTGCAAGCTTCTCTTGCAAATATGGCATCGTCATCTGCACTGCACACTCAAACACACATAGCTAGTGTTGCAGCAGCTTTGAAAGCATTGCAAGCTTCCATGACATACACAGAACAGTCAAATAACAGTCACAGGCAATCCAAGCTTCCCTCACACATATGGCATCTTCTTCAGCACTGCACATTTACACATGTCCAGTTTCAAAGCAGCCTTGCAAGCTTCCATGACATAAACAAGATAGTCAAAGCACAGTCACACTCAGTGCTTCCGTCACACATATGGCACCTTCCTTAGCACTGTACACTTAAACACAGCTGTCCAATGATTGAACATCATTGTAAAGCTTCCATAACATACACAGAACAGTCTAAGCTCAGTCACAGGCAGTGCAAGCTTCCTCCACACATATGGCATCTTCCTTAGAACTCCACACTTACATCTGGCTAGTGTTGAATCAGCCTTGCAAGCTTCCATGACATACACAAGACAAAACGCAGTCACAAGCAGGGAAAGCTTCGTCTACACACGTGGCATCTCCATCAGCACTGTACACTTAAACACACTTGTCCAGTGTTGCAGCAGCTTTGCGAAATTCCATGAACTACAAAGAGCAGTCAAAGCACAGTCACAGGCAGTACAGGTTTCTCTCATACATGTGGCTTCTTCTGCACCGCACACTTACACCTGTCCAGATTCAAAGGAGCCTTGCAAGCTTCCATGACATACACAAGACAGTCAAAGCACAGTCACCGGCAGTGCAAGCTCCCATTACACATGTGACACCTTCTTCAAAACTGCAAACTAAAACACAGTCGTCCAATGATGGAGCATCATTGTAAAGCTTCCATGACATACACAAAACAGTCAAAGCACTGTCACAGCCCATACAAGTTTCCCTCATACATGGCATTTTCATCAGCACTCCCCACTTAAACACGCCTATCTCATGATGGAGAAGCATTGCAATCTTCCATGACATCCGTAGAGCAGTCAAAACACAGTCACAGACAGTGCAACTGCCCTCACACATATTCTATCCACCTCAGCACTGCACACCTAAACTTCCCTCACACACATGGCGTTTTCAACAGCACTGCACACATAAGCACATCTGACAAATGTTGCAGCAGCATTGGTAGCTTACAAGACATACACATAACATACAGTGAACAGTCATATCACAGTCACTGGCAGTGCAAGCTTCCGGACACATGTAGGATCTTCATATTGACCGCACAGTGAAACCTGTCTAGTGCTGCAGCAGCATTGCAAGCTTCCAAGACATACACATAACAGTCGAAGTACAGGCACGCGCACTGCAAGCTTCCCTCACACATATGGAATCTTCCTCAGCCCTGCACACTCGAACACATCTGTCCAGTATTGCAACCGCATTGCAAGCTTTCATGGCATGCGCAGATCAGTCAAGGCACAGTCATGAATAGTGCAAGCTTCCCTCACACATATAGAATCTTTGTGAGCACAGCACATTTACACCTGTCCTATGTGTTGCAGCCGGCTTGCAAGCGTCTATGACAAACATAGGACAGTAAAAGCAGATTCACTGGCAGTGCAAACTTCCCTCACACATATGTCATCTTATCTGACGATACCCATAAACACAGCCATTCCATGATCGAGCAGCATTTAGAAAGACCCATGATTTAAACAGAGCGGGCAAAGCACAGTCATGGATAGTGCAAGCTTCGTCCAATGATACGGTATCTTCATCTGCCCTGCACACTTAGAGACACCAGTCCAGTGTTGCATCAGCATTGCAAGCTTCTAGGACATACACAGACAATCAAAGCACAGTGACAGGCAAAGCAAGCTTTTCTCACACGTATGGCATCTTCCTCAGCACTGTATATTTAAACACGGCTGTCCAATGATGGAGTGTTCTTGCAAGCTTCCATGACATACACAAAACTGTCAAAGCACAGTCACAGTGCGTTCAAGTTTCCCTCACATTTTCATCAACACTGCACACTTAAGCACACCTACCAAATGTTGCATCAGCATTGCAAGCGTTAGCAATATACATAGAACAATCAAAGCACAGTCACAGGCAGGGCAAGCTTCCCTCAGACATATTTCATCCTCATCAGCACCGCACACTTAGACACACCTTTCCAGTGTTGATGCAGGATTGTAAGCTTTTATGACATACACAGAACAGTCAAGCTACTGTCATAGGCAGTGTAATCTTTCCTCACACACATGGCATCTTCATCAGCACTGCACACTTAAGCACCCTGTCCAGTATTGCGGCAGCATTGCAAGCTTCTATGACATGCATAGAACATTCAAAGCAAAGCCACAGGCAGGGCAAGCTACCCTCCATGTGGCATTTTCATCAGCACTGCATACAGAAACAAACGGTTCAAATGTTGCAGCAGCATTGCAAGCTTCTACGGCATACACAGACAATCAAAGCACAGTGTCAGGAAATGCACGATTCCCTCACACATATGGAATTATCCTCAGCACTGCACACTTAAACACAGCTGCTCAATGATGGAGCAGCATTACAAACTTCAGAGACATACACACAACAGTCAAAGCACAGGCACTGCAAGCTTCCCTTATATATAGGACATCCTCATCAGCACTGCACACCTAAACACATCTGCTTAATACTAGAGCAGCATTGCAAGCTTCCAAGACATACACAGAACAGTCAAAGCACAGTCACAAAGAGTACAAGCTTTCCTCACCCATATAGCATTTTCATCAGCACTGCACACGTAAACACACCTGTCAAATGTTGCAGCAGCATTGCAAGCTTCCAATACATACACAAAACATACACAGTACAGTGAAAGCACAGCCACAGGCAGTGAAAGCTTTCTGACACATGTAGCATCTTCATATCCAATGCACACTTAAACCCGCCTGTCCAGTGTTGCAGCAGCATTGCAAGCTTCCATGATATACACAGATCAATCAAAGCACAGTCAAAAGCATTGCAAGCTACCCTCACACATATGGCCTTTTCATCAGCACTGCACACTTAAATGTGGTATACTTGTAAAGCGCACAGCTGCCCCAGCAAAGGGGCGTCCCGGCGCTGTATACCGCTGGGGAACCCATCCTGGCTTTCCCTGTGAGATGGTCCCTCCTGGGCATCTCCAAGGTGAAGACAAGCATCCCCGGCGCTGATGGGGCCGTTAGTAGAGATTACGCAAGCTATTGCCCAGAGTTGCTGAGTGGGACCCATGGTTGGAGTGGGCACCGAGGCGAGAATTATCGAGTCCGCTGACCATGGCCCAAGACCCTGCCGCGTCGGGAATCGAACCCTGGTCTCGGGCCGATCTCTGCTTCCGGGTCTGCCACCTCTAACCAGTGAGCCACACCACTCCACTGCTGTCCAGTATTGCAGCAGCATAGCGAGCTTCCTTGACATACACAGAACAGTTGAAACAAAGTCACAGGCAGTGAAAGCTTCTCTCACATATATGAAATTGTCCTCAGCACTGCACACTTATACTCAGCTGTCCAATGATGCCGCAGCACCTCATGCTTCAATGGCATACACCAGCAGTCAAAGCACAGACAGTGTAAGCTTCCCTCACCCATTTAGCTTTTACTTCAGAACTGCAAACGTAAACACGCCTGTCAAATGTTCCAGCAGCATTGCAAACTTACAAGACATACACAGAAGAGTCAAAACACACCACAGGTAGTGCAAACTTCCCGAAACATGTAGCATCTTTTTATTCACTGCACACTTAAACACACCTATCCAGTGTTGCAGCAGCATTGCAAGCTTCCTGATATACAAAAATCAGTCAAAGCACAGTCACAAGCAGTGCACACTTCACTCACACATATAGCATTTTCATCAGAACTACACATGTAAACAAACCCGCCAAATGTTGCAGCTGCATTGCAAGCTTCCAAGACATACACAGAACAGTCAAAGCACATTCACAAACACTGCAAGCTTCCCTCACACATATGGCGTCTTCACCAGCACTGTACACTTTAACACTGCTGTCCAATTATGGAGGAGAACAGCAAGCTTCCATGAAATACACAGAGCAGTCAAAGCAGAGTCATGGGCAGTGCAAGCTGCCCTCACACATATGGCATCTTCATTAGCCCTGAACATTAAAAAAACGCATGTATAGTTTTGCAGCAGCATTGCAAGCTTTCATGACATAAACAGAAAACTCAAAGCACAGTCACAGACAGTGCAAGCTTCACTCACACGTATTGCATTTTCATCAGCACTGCACATATAAACAAACCTGCCAAATGTTGCAGTAGCATTGCAAGCTTCCAAGACATACATGAAACTTACAGAGAACAAACAGTCAACGCACATCCACAGGCAGTGCAAGCTTCCCAACACATGTAACATCTTCATATACACTGCACACTTAAACACACCTGTCCAGTGTTGCAGTAGCATTGCGAGCGTCTATGATATACAGAGAACAGTCAAAACAAAGTCAAGAGCAGTGCAAGCTTACCTCACACATATGGCATCTTCATCAGCACTACACCCTTAAACACCAATGTCCAATGATGGAGCAGCGTTTAGGAACTTCCATGAAATACACACAGAAGTCAAAGCACAGTCATGAGCAGTGCAAGCTTCCCTTACACATACAGCATCTTCATCAGCTAGTAAAAACGTCCCTCTCACACAAGGATTCTTTGTCAGAACTCCAGATTTACACCTGTCCAGTGTTGCAGCAGACTTGCAAGCATCTGTGACATACATAGAACAGTCAAATTACAGTCTCTGGACGTACAAGCTTCACTCACACATATGCCATCTGCCTCAGCCCTGCACACTTGAACACACCTGTCCAGTATTGCATTCACATTGCAAGCTTCCACGGCCTACACAGAACAGTCGAAACACAGTCACTGGCAGCGTAATCTTGCCTCAGATATATGGGGTATCTCCCTCAGCACTGCACACTTAAACACCGCTGTCCAATGATGGGGCGTCATTGCAAACATCCATAATATACATAGAACAGTCAAAGCACAATCACAGTATATGCAGGTTTCCCTCACACACATGGCATTTTCATCAACACTCTTAAGCACACCTACCACATGTTGCATCATCATTGCAAACATCCATTATATAGACAGAATAATCAAAGCACAATCACAGGCAGGGCAAGCTTCCCTCACACATATTGTATCCTCATCAACACATCAAACATAGACTCATCTGTCCAGTGTTCCAGCAGCATTGCAAGCTTCCAAGTCATACACAGAACAGTCAAATCACTGACATGGGAAGTGCAAGCTTCCGTCACATATATGGCATCTTCCTCAGCCCTGCACACTTGAACACACATGTCCAGTATTGCAGCAGCATTGCAAGCTTTCATGGCATGCGCAGATCAGTCAAGGCACAGTCATAGATAGTGCAAGCTTCCCTCACACATATTTCATCCTCATCAGCACGGCAAACATAGACTCATCTGTCCAGTGTTACAGCAGCATTGCAAGCTTCCATGGCATACACAGAACAGTCAAAGCGCAGTCACAGGCAGGGCAAGCTTTCATCGCACAATGGCATCTTCGTCAGCTATGCCAACTTACAAAACACCTATCCAGAGTTTCAGCAGCCTTCCACTTCACACACAGAATAGTCAAAGCACAGTCACTAGCATTGCAAGCTTCCCTCACACATGTTGCATCTTCCTCGGCATTGCATAATTAACACGGCTATTCCATGATGGAGCAGCATTGCAAGCTTCCATTATATACATAAAACAGTCAAATAACAGTCACAGGCAGGGCAAGCTTCCCTCACACATATACCATCTTCATCAGCACTGCACACTTAAGCACACCTGTTCAGTGTTGCAGCAGCTTTGCGAGATTCCATGACATACCAAGAACAGTCAAAGCACAGTCACATGCAGTGCAAGCTTCCTGCTCATACATTGCATCTTCCTCAGCACTGCACACTTAAACACACCTGTCCAGTGTTGCATCAGCAGGGCAAGCTTCCTTCGTATGCACAGAACAGTCAAAAGCGCAGGCAGTGCAAGCTTCCGTCGTATACACAGAACAGTCAAAGCACAGGCAGTGCAAGCTTCCTTCGTATGCACAGAACAGTCAAAAGCGCAGGCAGTGCAAGCGTCCGTCGTATGCACAGAACAGTCAAAGCACAGGCAGTGCAAGCTTCCCTTGTCGGTGGGCATCTCTGTATTCCCATCTTGGATGACCCCAAAATACTCAAATATGACAAGACTGAGATTAAGCATGAATGGAAATGTGGGGGACAACGGGCGAGGATGTTGTTTTTAATTTAATCATTTACTAACAGTGTTACGATAGCGTGGTCCTACCCTCAGGACAGTGAAGCACCCTATAGATAGCAATAGATACGAAACATCTTTGGTTGGAAGATAACTGGAGATTTTTCAATTCAAAATCAACACATCTCAGTCTTGAGGTGGAGTTTCAGATTTGTCAGATTACAGCAGACTGTAGCTCAGTCTTTCAGATGGAGCTTGGAAAGGAGGGTCTTGATGTCTTCCTTGAAACAGAGCAGGTGTGAATGGAGTCTGAAGGGTTCTGGTAAGCTGCTCTAAAGTCTCTGGGAGGCAACCTATCTGTTGTGGTAGTCCTTTGGTTTTGGGGATTACTTGGAGGAATCTGTGTTTGCCTCTTGTGTTTCTCATTACTTTTGGGGTTCCCAGTTTCTCCTTCAGGTTGGTCGGGATTTAGAGGGTAAGTGAGCTATGTTTGAAGCCAGCCACCCTAAATGTGAGTGTAGATATAAGGATGAAGGTGATGGAAAAAATCCAAGTGGGACCAGTCAAGCAGTGCTGTGAAGGATGGCTTTGAGAAGGACCAGAGAATATCATGACAATGGGGGTATCATGCTAGGATAACCAACCAGCATGACACTCCATTGTCATGATGTGAAAAAACCAGTGTCTGCACAGATGCCATGAAGCTGGAGGGAGTGCTGTAATGAATGACTTTCTAAAGTAGGCGCTATTGGAAGGACAGGGTTCTCGTCATCTTTGTTACTTCAGGCATAACAGTTAGATTGTAAGGACTAATGAAGCCTTGCATTTTAGCCAAACAAATTAGAGATGGTGTGGTTCCTTGTTGGAACAATATTTGAAGTCAACTTTCAATGGGGAGAGAGTCTTTGCGGCAGATACGAAGGGATGGAGTCTTCGATGGGTTTAATTTGAACTTGAATTAACTCATCCAACTGACTAATTTTTCCTGACAGTTGTTTAGGGTGAAGATGTTTACAGGGGTTGAAATCTTTAGGTAAAGTTGAGTGGCTTCCCTGTACTGCTGGATGTTGATGTCCTGATTGCTTAGCGTGGTTTCTAGTGGTGGTCACACGGAAAACCCCTGCCACGCCTGTACCCGTTTTTGGACATATGAGGATAGCAACACGTCAGCGCCACAAAACAGTGCAAAAATCAGGAAAACAGGTGAGAGACAAACACTGAACTGGATGTCACCCTTGGGAAGGATTCAACTCAGGAGTGAGACAATAACAGACTTATCTCTTCTATGGTACTGATATAGGAAGGTGGCGTGGGCATATTACACTGCTGTGAAAAACACTCTTGCCTAGATTGCTTTAAGTAAATCCCTCTAAAGGTGTTGGATTGTAAACTCTTGCATCTTCCTTTGTCCTAGCTGACATACTGCAGGAGTATCATGAAATTGATTCATCACTATTTGTTGTTTTGCCCAAAGCAAGCGCAAGGAGATGATGGACGGAGTGAGTGTCTGGAACTTTTCAGACACTCACCCCCAGTGACAGATCTGGGTTGAATCCATCATTGTTCTTTAGCTCACTTCACCTCCCCAGTTCAGACTCAGCTATATGCAAATCAATCTTGACCCTGTCCCTCCTGGAAACAGTCCAGCCCGAACTGCCTAGCCAGGTCTTCAATGAACCAGAAACAAGCATTGTCAGACCGGTTTCGGGGTAACCCACTTCTTCAGCCAGGCTAGCTTGAATCCAGTGGCAAAATGAGCAAGGGATCCACATCTGGGCATAACCCTGCCAATTTAGGGCAAATAAAGCAAACACAAGGAGATGATGGACAGAGCGCTAAAATTTTCCAGAGACTCACTCCCAGTCACAGATCTGGGTGGAATCTATCATCGTTCTTTAGCTCACTTCATTACCTCAGTTCAGACCCAGCTATATGCAAATCAGTCTTGACCCTGTGCCTCATGGGAGCAATCCAGTCCACACTGCCAAGCCAAGCCTTCTATGGACTCGAAACAAGCATACTGGGACTGGTTTCGGGCTAACGCCCCTCATCAGCCAGGCTATCTTGAATCCATTGGCAAAGTGAGCAAGGGACCCACATCTGGGCATAACCCTGCCAACTTAGGGCAAACATAGCAAACACAACTAGATCATGGGTGGAGTGTTGAAACCTTTCAACCACTCACCCCCAATACAACATTCGTTCTGAAAAGGATCTCTTGCCTCGCTCCTGCTGTATCAAATTTGTGATATCAATATCTTGCTTAGATTGTTTCATGGATTCCAAAAAAAAAGACGGCTCGTCCAATTTTCTTGTTGTTAATGAAAGAATGCATGGTGATGTGGATGAGGCTTTCGTTTCTTCAGTATGTTGTGAGAGGGCCTCCGGCATCTAATAGAAAGGAAATCAAAATGAGAGCTAATTTCTGATGGTAGTATCATTAAGACCGTGTATATCAATACGCAAAAGAGGTCTGGGGATACAGAAAATACGGGCTTCAGCTGATGAGTTGGAATTTCTAAAGACTTCATTAACCAAATGTTCTTTCTTGTATTGGTATAACACCTCAATCAATCAATCAGAAGTTTGTATAGCGCAGCTACTCACCCGTGAGGGTCTCAAGGCGCTGAGGTGGATGGGGGTTTGCCTGAGGTGGAGGGGCAGGGTGTTCCATGTTTTGGTGGCGAGTTCGAAGGATCTTCTTCTGGTTCTGGTCTTGTGACTCCGTGGGACAGTGGCCAGGGCAAGTTCTGTCGGCACTCTGGCTATGATATTACGGTAGCGTGATATTGAAAACCCAATATTAGGTAGTATAGATGTTTAGTGACCAGGGGCCCGATTCACAGAATGAACTGAACTTAAGACTCAATCCTAAACTTACTACTATTTTGGTATTCACAGAATACACTTACTACTTTTGGCATTCACAGTATGAATTTACTACTTTTGCTCTTCACAGAAGTTAGGATTTTGTCTTAAGTTTGTCTTAAGACAAACTTAAGACAAACTTAAGACAGACTTAAGACAGACTTAAGTTAGGATTTTGTCTTAAGTCTGTCTTAACTCTGTCTTAAGTTTGTCTTAAGAAAAAATTAAGACAAAATCCTAACTTCTGTGAATAGCAAAAGTAGTAAGTGCATTCTGTGAATACCAAAATAGTAGTAAGTTTAGGATTGAGTCTTAAGTTAATTCTGTGAATCGGGCCCCAGATGTGCTTCTCTCAAACCTCTTCATCACCAAAAGCCGGCTACAGGGAGGACCGCAGGCTGCGCGTGTGCAGAGAGACACGCGCACTTTAGAATAATCGTGGAAGCAAGCTGAAGAGGCAGCTTGAGCAGCTACAATCCCACGCTACTGGAAAACCACTGTCGCCTCTGTGAACCGCTCGTCGAGTCCAGAATGGTCCCAATGGGGTGGGCTACCTGAATATCAACCACTCGTGAAGTCCTACAATGGTCCCACTGGGGTGAGCACCTGAACACCAACTCCAAATTATCATTTCACCATAGTGTTTTGGTCAAAATATCAACAGTGACAAAGTATCTTGGGATGGAATATCGAGGGCAAATATATATTTTTGAAGTTTATCAGTGATATCAATGATTAAAATATAATAAACTAAAGTATTGTAGCATTTGATGCCATTTTTATGTCTTTGGTTATGTGTTTATTTTTATTACAATTTATGTATAAATACCTGTTAAAATATTCTTATTTAATTTTATAATTTGTTAACATCTCATTTTTTTTCTCTTTGTATGAAAATAATGGGTGCTGTCCCTTTGGCAGAAATATGAAAAGCATTGGATAAGTCAACAGGTCTCGCCTTCTTCACCTATTTTCTTTGGCCGATGAGATGCAGCTTCAGCAGAAAAAAAAAGCAAAAATTGTAATGATTGAATCGAGGTAGTGGGGGAGGTAAATTCAAGTTTCATCGAATTCCCAGAGGGGGGCTGGTTTTGGAGGATGTTTTGAGTCTATTTGTGAATGGGGTTTCCTGTAAGTACCTGGCTCAAACGCTGCCATATCGCGGAACTGAAGTCAAAGAGAAACGAGTTAAAAATAAAGGGGCAGATTTACAATTACTGGCGCATCCCTGCGTATCGGGAGGGATGCGCCAGTAATTGTGCGCCACAGCTTCGCCACCCTTGATGCGCCGCATTTACAATGCGGCGCACCATGGGGCAAAAACGGCACAGATGCATCACACACTGTGCGCTAAAGCGGCGCATTGCTGAAGTTGCGTTGCAAGCACGACGCAGCTCCAGCAATGATCAGGGGGGCCCTATGTGCACAATGCTGCGTCAATCCTTACGCCTGCTTCAAGCAGGCGCAGGGGGGCAGATTTACAAGCACCTTGCGCCTCTTTTACGCCACCATTGCATCACTTTTGTGACGCAGCAGCGGCGCAAAAGATAAGCCATGGTGCGGGGTATTTACAACGTGACGCATCTGGGAGATGCGTCACGTTGTAAAGCCCTGCACCATAAAGAGGCGTTCCAGCTCAGGGGGGGGGGGGGGGTTCCTGCGCAGGAACGCCTCCTGAAAGTGGCTGAGTGAAATCTATGAGATTTCACTCAGTCACTTTTAGGCCCATGCTGCGTCAGAGCCCTGCGCCTGCTTGAAGCAGACGTAAGGCTTGACGCAGCATTGTGGAGATAGGGCCCCCAGAGCATTGATGGAGCTGCGTCGCGCTTGCAACGCAACTCCAGCAATGCGCCGCCTTTACGGCACAGATGCGTCACGCATCTGTGCCGTTTTTGCCCCATGGTGCTCCGCATTATAAATGCGGCGCACCATTGGTGGCGGAGCTGTGGCGCACAATAACTGGCGCATCCCTGGGGATGCGCCAGTTATTGTAAATCTGCCCCAGGGTTTTTATGCAACATGGGCCCAAAAGTGACTGAGGGAAATCTTGTAGATTTCACTCAGCCACTTTTGGGAGGTGTTCCTGCGGCGGAACGCCTCCCCCTGAGATGGTACGCCTCTTCTGGCACAGGGCTTTACAACGTGACGCATCTGGGAGTTGCGTCACGTTGTCAATACCCTGCACAATGGCGCATTTTTAGCACCGCCGCTGCATCACAAAAGTGACGCAATGGCGGCATAAAAGTGGCGCAAGGGGCTTGTAAATCTGCCCCGCAATACCTGCACCCAGCAGATGCACCCAAGATAATAAAAAACACAGGTGCAGCCCCCTCTTCCCCTTTTCCACCCCTCGGTCCCCCACACGCTCCAGTCGCATAGCCAAGGTAGTTTAAATAATTCAGAGTGGAGCCTCTGGTGTGCTCCGTGTCAGAAGCATCACTCATTCACTTAAAAATGTTTTACTTTTTCAGCGAAGATCTTTAACCTGCATCCTGCTAAGGACCCCCTCATCCACCTAGTGGTGTTTTCCCGTCATACCCGAAGCGGTTAACGCTTCACAAGCGAACAGTAAGCGTTGACAGTGTCTGTGGTCTGTGTGTACTGGTAGGAGGACGGTCCAGCCAGCATCTGTTTGAGGGGCCCTTGGGGGCCACAAGGCGCTATGAGAAACGAATGGGTTCACCGGTGTCTCGGGCTGGAGAAACAGGACTCAGTGATAATTTGTGGTATTATACAAGGGCTTCCTACCTTAGAATTTATCACTCGGGTCCGAGTCTATGTCTCAAATTCGTGAGTTTGTGCAATCATAATCTCATGGCCTGTGACTGGAAAAAAATAACCTCTGGCGATTTTTTTATTTTTAAATATGACCTTGTATGATGTAATTGGTGGTAGGGTAAAGCGCTTAAATACCCTTGGATGGAGTTCGCGCTATATGAAACGGCAAAAAATAAATTATCTGATGGGGGAGAGGAAACACAACCTCATGTCATTTCTGTTCAGGCGTGATGTCTCTGTCCCGCTGACTGAGCAGAAGCAGCCCCTCGCTACAAGCAGGTGGACCACCCCCACAGCCCCCACCACTCCTTCATACAAAACGCACAAGTCCTCGGTCCTGCTCCCTTCACTTCCACATGGGGAAACCCCGTGCCTCTTCCCACCACCACCACTGACAGCATTACAATTTGAGAGAATACACTGTCCCGTGGCGCGCCCTGATTGGCTGCTTTGAGCCTTCATGCGGAGATACAGGTCGTCTAAGTCCCAGCTAGCGCCCCCTGCTGGCGCGTGAAAACGCGGGGGTCATGACGTCACGTGCGCGGATAGGGATCGTGGTCGAACCATGTAGGGCGCGGTCTAAAAGGAGAGGGTACAACTGGGATTGCAGTGATAGGTCAACAGCATGAAAACAAAAAAAAAACAACTTAGCACGAGTGTCCGGGGGTGGGAGGGAGTGTAGGGGGGACGAGTGTGAGGTGAGAACACAGCTTGGGGAGGCCAGGAAACAGACGAGCTCTGACAAAGCCAATAGGTGTCACTTTAGGGGCATATTGACAGTGCTTAATTTGAGACGGAAATTGCAGGTGTGGTGGGTCCACCAACACATATTTCATCCTCGGAGTCTGACTGAGAGCAGCGCAGTAAGAAACACAAAAGAGGTAAAGACGGGAAAAAAAGGAGAAAGGTAGAGAGTAGGAAAGTGCAAGGGTGAAATAAAGCGGCAGGGAGGGTCTGGTGTGGGATTAAAGAGGAATGAAGTGGTATAAACACTACACAGCCTTGGAGCTTGGCAAACCGACTTACAGTAGCCCCGAGCGAGGGCATCCGGGCAAAACCTTTTTTCCCCCACAAATTAAGTACTTCATATTGGCTGTGCCAAATGGTTTTTAGAAGGCCGTCTAGTTACAATAAGCAGGTTAAAAGGTACGCTGTCACTGTGGTATACTTTAAAGTTTAAACCAAGGGAGGCGAGGTTTGAAATGGCGCTTCACCACAATAACACAGCCAGAGTTTATTCCCGTGTCACTTTAATAAACTGCTGCACTGGAAGTTGTATTTTTCCACAGTAAGCATCCTTGAAGCAGCCTGCTCACCTCCGTGGCTCTGATAAAGGATCACACTGTATTAAAGTAACTGTAACCAGCACAGCCATGTTTTCTTTCCCATGTTAACTGTGATAGGCGGATCTGCCCGTCTGCGGTGATTCAGAGCCCCTCTTTCACACCTTGGCGCTTGAGATGAGACACTTTTAATTTGCTGCTCAGCCATTGGACGGATCTGAGACCTTTACACCTCTGTTATGCATAGTCGGTTGGGATGCAATGTGAGCCTGTTTGCAATACTCTACATATCTGTGTCTTGTTTTTGCTTTGGAAGCACAATTTTCCCATTATCCAGAGGGCACTCTTTCCAACTGAACCAGTGACTCAGGGGTTTAGGGTTTTGTTTTTGTCAGTGCATGCACAGATTTTTCTTTGGCAGCGCTATAGACATTTTTCCTAGGTCATCGACCTGCTGTAATGCACATGCAGGTACAATGAAAAGCAAAATCTAATATATGTCGGCTGCTTGACCAAGATTGCCTTACCTGGCTCAAACAGCATCCAGAATTGAGGAATAGAACCCCCACCTATTAAGCTCTTTCTCCAGGTGGCTCTAACATCCGTCAGAGCTTACCTAAATTTGGGAGTAGCAGGTCTCACAGCACCCACCGAGCTACTATGCATTCCATAGGGTGAGCTGGCGGTGTTCCATGAGGCTCAGCTCTAAGATGCTGATAAGGCAATGGATCCATTTAAATAGTGATATTGTATGCCTGTATGACGGGGGTGCTGTACACAGTTGATAAAAGCATTGGCAAACCCAAAGGCGCAACCTATTGGCTTTGTCAAGCTTGCATAGCTACTTTGAAAAGCAGGGCGAGCTATTTATCATGTCATTTTCGGTGATGTGACTGAGAATGTTGGAAAGTATAGGAAATTATGGAGAACAGATAGCTGCCCCACCTTCAGCAACACACTCATCCAACAAAATATTAACAACATCTAACTACCCATGCTTTATCGATGAATGGAAAACCGAAGGACAGCAGATGCAAGCAGCGATGTTTTAAGGCATGGGCAAGATGGGTGCTGGCCCAGGGCCGCAGCCTTTCAGGGGGCCCCCCTGATTTAGCCTACTCAGTTCTGCACAGAATCTTGCCCGATGGCCTTGAATAATTCTTAAACATATTGTTTTAAATAATGTTTGCCTTTAATCTTTTTTAATGTGGGTGATGTGTGGGAGTCTGTTACAGACATTTTGCAGAGAAATGTGCTATGTTTCATGCAATATCCATAAAAAAGATTCTTTTAGATCAAAACAGAACCTCACATATGAGAAATGGAAGGCAGTCACAGAGATTATTTGCAATATTATTAGAGACCTAATGCTGTGTTACAATTTTGAAAAGTCACTATCACTAATTATCATGTGCAAACACACTTAGAATTTGGACACAGGTACCTGTGCACCGCCCATGACCTGGCCAAAGAGGGTAAGAAATAGCTGAAACTTGAGGATAAATTTACAAATTTTGCCGAACAGGGGCCCACAAAATACATTTGGCCCAGGGCCCTTAAAGTCCGTAAAATGTCTCTGGATGGAAGTGGAGATGCCAGACTCGAGCATCATGAGTCACTGCCATCTGGAAAATGAGTGCGACTTTAGGCCATTGGCCAACTTGTAACTTTATTGACAGAATCATAGCGAAAGACAAAGCAGAATATTTAAAAAAATGTAATGTTTTATGGTTCATGTGTTTCGGTCCACGCATTTTGTCAGTGATTTATGGGATTTGTGCTTTATTACTTCCTATGTGGTTTCAAAATTATAATGATTTTAATTATTCAGAAAAATGTTGACGTATGCACTCATCTTGCTTGTGGCTCTAACATTTGGGCAGCATTGCTGTGGAGACGATGTGTCTAATATATTTTATTCTGAACCGGATTACATTTATTGCTGGTACAGAACTGCAGGTATAACTTGCAAAAAATATATATATTTCTCTTCCCTAGGCTGATGAATCTAGACCAAGGACAAAAAGAAGACATGATCGCCAGAAATCACACACTGGGAGCCCATGAGTCGCAAAAGTGTAATAATTTGAAATAAACGTGCCCCAGTTTGATCCCGGTGTGAGGACAGAAGCCAGGTGACTGTGTTACTTGTTCCCACTTAACAGCATTTTACACAAAAACTGAAGCTCACACCCCCGGTGTTGTAACTGGATCCCGCCATAAACATACGGCAGATACAACCTGCAGAGTTATATTGCGGTCACTATATAATTAAGATGAGAATTTATAGGTGAAAGTGAAGTTTTCCTCTGTTTCGCCTGTGGGTGCTGGGAAATGGAGGGTCTGAGGCGCCTTTGAAGGGGCCCTGAGGGCTCGAGAGGGAGGGTGGGGGGAGAAGAGGTCCGCCGGGCTCTACCCTCAGAAGGGCGTGCGGGTAAAACGCACATTTTATGCTAAAAATGATGTTTCCGTGCAGGAAAAAAACACAATCTGTCAGCCTGGTGCACATTTCTATATTCCACGGAGGTTGCCTAGTGTCAGCCAATCAGAAGCAGGCTCCTCCCTCCACGAGCGTAGACCCCGCCCCCTGCACAGAATTGTTGCCCGAGAAGCGGCGAGGGCTCGAGCTCGTGGCGTCACAGATTTAAATGTTAACGGCTCTAACTGCCTTCCATATTTAACCCTTTAATAAACCCATTGTCCCAACCACATACATACCAACATTTCGGAAGTGCAAAGAGGGAGATTAAAAAAAAAAATTGGGAGAATGCGGCTGCCCGAGGCCACGCAGGGGCCATCAGGAGGGTGGCCCCCCTAGACACAGAGGGTTTCCCCCCGCCCCCTCTCTAGCCCCTCTCCTCCCCAGGGCGGGTGGAGTCCCGAGGGGAGCTAGGAGGAGCTGAGTGGTCAAGTCCGATGCGGCTGGCAGGGCGAGGGGTACTTAAGCCCCCCTCGCCATCTTCTCTGCCTCTTTGCCGCACCGGACGCATCGTGGTGACCTCGTGGCGCGGACACACATTTTCGTTGCACCGGACACGCACATCCGCCCGCTTGTCTGCCGAGGTCTTTCGACCATGAGGTTAGTATTGTGGGCCTGTTTATATTGCCTCCTTCCCGACCTAATTAGGGTTCTCCTTCGCGGGCATGCCTGTGGGGGGCGCCGTCCAAACTTCTGTCCCGGCGCTGCAATCTTATGCTCCCTGTTCCGGGGTGTCCGGAGGTGGGGGAGCTGGACGGGGGTCGGGGTGGGGTGGGGGAGGTCCCGCAGGCAGCTGCCGGAATTAATTAGGTTCGCCCGTAGGCATTACCAGAGAAGGTTGGGGGGGAGGGCAACCCCCCCCTGCCCAACCGGGATCCCTCTCGGGGTGGTCCCGGCTCCGGGTCAGCTCGCGAGGTTTGTCCCCTCTGAGCAAAAGGGTGGGTAACTCAAAGGGCATTCTTCAGTGAGTGGGCTGCCGCGAGTTTCGGCACGGCAGAGTACGAACATCAAGTGCCGTGGGGGAGATAGTGACCCGACTCCCACCACAGCGGGGCAGGCACTGGGATTACACGGATAAGCGGAGGGCTGTATGCAGCCGGTACTCCTGCCCCTGTCGCCTGGCCGCGACCACTTTGCCGGTCCTGCCTTCCCGGCTGCGTTCTGATTGGCCCTTGGGCCAGCGGTCTGGCCTGCCTCGCTGCAGGCCCGCAGACTGTCCGCCTGAGGGTTTTAGTCTGGCGTCGGGGGGCCGTCTTCCAGTCACCGTGTGGCTACTGCGGCCGGTGAGTTCTCTTTCGGCGATGTGGTTATTTAATTGCAGTTTCCGGCGGGTGTCTGAGCGGAGGCAGAGGTCGCGCGGGTAGGGTCTTGGCAAATGTTCGGGGGCGTGTGGGGAGCTTGAGTGGGCAGCGTGTGCTTGGGCCTTTTGTGTGCTTGCTCCCCGGTGAGTCCTACAGCGCTCGGTTGCCACTCCGGTGTGGGCTATATTGCGCAATCATACAAGTGCTTGTGAATAGCCCTACCTATTGGCTTCATGCATGCCTGGTAGGGGGGTGGTCGACGGTTTGGGGCCTTTCCATCTCGCTACGTGATGAGCTAGGGAGAGGCAAGCGGTGGTGCTTTGGGCTATGGCAGAGTAGATCTAAGCCCGGCTCTTGCCTCATGTTCTTCCTGATCTCTGTACATCACACGGTAAGGGTTTGTAAGTGTTGTTGTTAATAGCAAGAATAGGTAGTTTGATTTGTTACACAGTATGTTGCAGCCTGTTGGAAGTCACCATGATTTTCATTCAGTGCAACCCCCCCCTTTGTGATGCAGAAGTTGATTGTGGGAATTTCTGAGAAACCGTGTAACACAAAATGTGGTGAAACTGATGTGCGGGCATCAGAAAAGCATTCACATGCTCGGACAAATCTACGCCCCGGCGATACTTGCTTGAACTTGTTTGGTGGGAACACGGTCTGGCAGTCAGGTTTCACACGATGGTACCAGCGAAATGCGTTTTAAGAAAATGCTTGTTCGTTTTCATATGCAATTTGCTACAGGAGGATAGTGGTGATATGCATGGCGACCAAGCGCGCTCGGAATCTATTCGAATCGCCCTTGTGCGGTTCATTTGGCCTTGTTTTCTGCCATAGTGACGCGCATTCAATTTGTCAAAGTGATTTCAGTATTTAAGGAGAGGCTTATGTTGCATGACGTCTTGTTTTGATTTGGTTATGCCACCGTTTTGAGAGCTACGTGGGCCCTCACCCAGCAGGCAGAGGGGCTTAGACGACATGCGAGCAGGCTATACGCAGATTGTTTCTAAGGGTTAGCTGTGACCTGCGGGCTTTCCAGCTGGGCGGGCATGTTGGGAATCGGCGCAACAGGAACGAGACCACCGATCCCTCTAGGGGGCCACGGGCTTGTCTAATGGGCGCCATAGGAAGGAGGCACGCCTCATTCGCGGCTTAGGAAATGCTCAACAAATGGCGCCCAATTTTATGAGATGGCCTGCACCTATTCCCAGGCATCTTCATTGGCGCCATACATAATGGTATTAGGTTGCTGGGCCTGCATTGCAGGATGGAGGCCTCGCCTCTTCGCGCAACTTAGAAATGTTTAAAATGGCGCCCTAAGCTTTGAGAAGGCCCACAATAGCATCCAGGCGTCCTGACGGCACTGTGTGGATTCATATTGATTGCTTGGGCGCACCTTGCTGCAAATAGGCCTCGCGCCTGTCGCACAGAAGGAATGTCTAAAATGGCGCCCAAAATTTTGAGTATGCCCGCACTAGTACCCTAGCGCCTTCACAACATTATGTAAGGCGAATTAGGTGGTTTGGCCTAGAGTTCAGTAGGAGGCCTAGTTTTTCATGCGCAGCTAAGGAATGGGTTAAATTGGGCGCTCAATTTTAGAGTATGCCCGCACTAGTACCCTAGCGTCTGCACGGCACTATGCAAAGCAAATTAGGCGGTTTTGGCCTAGAGTGCAGTAGGAGGCCTCGTTTATCACGCGCAGCTAAGGTATGGGTTACAATGGCCCCGATATTAGAATATGCCCGCACTAGTACCCTAGCGTCTGCACGGCTCTATGCGAAGCAAATTAGGTGGTTTGGCCTAGAGTGCAGTAGGAGGCATCGCTTCTCAAGCGCAGCTAAGGTATGGGTTTTACTGGCCCCAATTTTAGAGTGTGCCCGCACTAGTACCCTAGCGTCTTCACAGCACTATGTAAAGCAAATTAGGTGGTTTGGCCAGAGTGCAGTAGGAGGCCTCGCTTTTCACGCGCAGCTAAAGAATGTCCTAAAATGGCGCCCAATTTTAGAGTATGCCGGCACTAGTACCCTAGCGTCCTCATGGCAGTATGTTAAGTACATTACGGGGTTTGGCCTAGAGAGCAGTAGGAGGCCTCGCTTTCTCACGCGCAGCTAAGGAATGTTATAAAATGGCGCTCGAACTTAGAAAAGCACGCACTAGTACCCAGGCGTCCGCAGGGCTCCGTGTAAATCACTCTGGTTGGCGGGGCCTAGATGGCAGTGCCGCCTATGGGCGTGGCTCCTCTGTCCGTGCGGTTGGCATCGGAGCTTTGCAGATTATCTGAAGGGCCGGTCAGGCCCGGCAGCGCCGGCCGGACCGTGTGCTTGGCTCGAACCCCGCGTTGAGACTCGCGCTGCGGGCTTCAATATAGCAACGCCATAGTGGCTTTCACCACGCATGCACCTTGTCCGCAAGGGGACCGGAGCTGTGGGACTCTCTAGGTTTCCAACCGTATGCAACCTTTCATGGGGAAAGGGAGTGCTGTAACCAGGTTTAACTTGAACGGAAGCAGTCTGGGGGAGTACATTTTCTTCATTCCGAGCTCTTGCGGAACGTTACCGTGCGACCGTGATGCACGTACCCGGCTCCCATGGCGATCTTTTAGTGCTTGTTAGGGATCCCAACGGTATTTCTACCCCGCATGGCTCGTTTAGGTTCTTTGAGACTCTAGAGGGTAAGCATGCGAAAGATTTGGTGACGTGTGATCCCCTTATGAAACAGCGTGATACAATTGGACGGTAGCAGGGGATACCTTGCCTGCATGCCCGGTCCAGCGTTCAGGCAGGACTGGCGGTTATTCTGACCCCTTATTCATTAGAGGGCATTATTGTAGTTGGTAGAGGTCAGCATGAAGGCCTGGGATGAGGTGTTCGGGGTAGTATGGCATTGGGACGAGTTAAGATGTGAGTACCCTTCACACACTCCTAAGGTCACCGGGCATTCCCTGACTGCGAATTTCATTAGTGCAAGTTTGCATGTCCTCCTCATTCTCCATGCAAGGGGCAGCTTCTAGCATGATCCTTGCTGTGCCAGCACGCAAATACAATGCATGTTTATGGAGGGGCATGGTACATCTTCACAAGTGCATACTACACACGTACACCAGTACCAGCAAGTGAGGTGTGATGCAGCAAGCTAGAACTGTATGATGTGGCTAATGTGTACATGTATCTGTGTGCCCATGACTAAGAGATTTGTGTTATTCAGACAAGCGGTATGCCAACACTGCATGAGGTGATCAGTTTGTACATGCGACCTGGTATTCAGTCCTAGGACATGTGCGATACACCAGCCAAGCATATGTGTGGGCAATAGGTATACACAACTGTTTGCCGGTTTACAGGAGATGTGCAGTACTTCAGGCCACCAGCGCACAGACGAGGTATGATGTGGCTAAACTATATATGGGTTTATGTCCCCTTTTTGGGGGCCGTTACTAGAGCAAGCCGTCCACTGCATGATCAATGTACACATGTGACTGAGTGCATGTTTGTAGGGGATGGGCGACGCACCAAACCCTGCATTTTGTGGTATGAGGGCAGGTAAATGAGTGGCCATGCAGAAGAGTTGCATGGAACAGACACTGTGTGAGGTGTGCTCAGCGTACATGGGCATGCGCGCCTGTCACCCGCAGGAGAGGTGCCGAGCTTGGGTCTTGTGTGCACAGCACACTTGTGTATGACTGCTCGGTCCAGGAGAGACTCTTAGTTGTGCGCTCAGGGTATATGTATGTGTATGGACAACTGCTCTTGCGCATTTGTAGGGCCATTTGGAGCGTTATTAGTTGACTACATCTAAACATTATCCTCCACATCAAAGTGCGGCGACTGGCAGAACAGAATGCTTGTAGTCCACAACAGTGTGGAATGAGTGATGCGTGTGCCAGAGGTGTCAATTTTCAGTCAATTTCAGGTCTGTTGGCATCCATTTTGGGTCGGTTCAGATACAGTGTAGGGCAGGCACTCCGTAGAATTCCACGTCTAAGTGTATTGTTTCAATTCTGCTCTGCCTACCCGTGCCTGTGCATCCCGTCACAGTGTGGCGTTTGTCTCCAGGGTCGGATCTTTTTAGCAACGACATGGGTGCTCTCATGCCGCCTTCCCATAAACTTGTACCGCCCAGATCCCGCGCGCGCCCCCCTACCGTTGTCCGGGGAAGGTGGCAGGCCACACGCACTCCGTTGCAAGTGGCATTGCCAGCGCCCCAGCTCTCCCTCTCCACAGCGGGCAGATGTGTTTCTCTCCTCCCCCACCTCACGCTGTTTCGTCTCTATCTCGTGCCAAGGGGATCCCCGAGCCGCATCATGCATATGCAATACGCACTGGCTTTGCCTCCAGCACCGATTTGTTTTGGCATCGATTTGTTTTTAGCCATCCTGCGCAGCAGGCCAATGCCCTAATGATGTGCCGCATGGCTAAGGAGTTCATGCATTTGTGTGGCACCCAGTTAGCGCTGGTCAACCAGGGGTTTTCTAGCATCAGGGTCGTTGACTATTAAACGCGTTCCATCAGTACATGAGATTGCAAACCGTGGATTTAGGAGGACAGGTGACGTGTGCAAGTTACTATAGCGTAATAAGTACAAGGAGAGGTTGCCATGTGTTTGGAGGACATGCAATCACTAGAACTAACGTTTCATAGGCTAGGGTGGCTCTTGTGCGTCACCGGGCCTACCGCATTGTGAGGTAGCATTCAGTGTGTGCGTTACAGGAGCTAAGCGTTGTGTGCATGGGACAATATATGGAGCACTCTCCATACACTAGAACACACGTTACGTATGCATATGGTGGCACTTGTGCAGGTACCGGAACCAAACACAACTTAAGTGGTAGCAATCAGTGTGACATAGAGTGAAGTGACGCGCGCATGTTAATTGAGAGTTCCCACCACAGGTAGAGGTAGTATTCTCCGTACATGGCAGACTCAATTCCCTTGGTAACAATGGGAGGACCCTTCCTTAGTAAAGGAGAATTTATTTGATTAGGTCTTCTATCAGACGAGAGAGGGCTTGTAGTTTTGGGAGGTGCTTAGCATGTGATTCTTGTCGTAGTTTCACGACGCTTCACTCTTGCATCAGGCGTCGGAAGGAAGCAAGTTTGTGTCAAACCCTACTCCTTCGAGCAGGTATTGTGGGCAAACTAGTGCTCGGGCTGCACAACTAGTCTGACCTCTGTCGTGTGGGGGGCAGTGTTGGGGCTGCCTGTGCCCTTCATGATTAGAAGACAGTGTGGCCGGTACTCAGCTGCACCCTTTCCTGGGCTTTGAGATCTCCCTGTCCGAACTTGTCAGCTGGGCCACATAGGCTTGCACAGCGTAGGACCCCTTGAAACTAAGCCCTAAGTGCGCTGGGGATGCCCAGACTTGGGTCCCAGGCACTCCACACCACTGGAGTCAAGCTAGCCGGGCTGATGAGAGGTGTTACCTCAAAACCGGTCCGGTCCTCGGATGCTTGATTCCGTTCTGGAAAGGACATGGCTTTTGTAGTTCGAACTGGACTGTTCCCATGGGGCACAGGGTCAGAGCTGATTTGCATATCGCCATTGTCTAACCCAGGGTGGTGTGGAGTGCAAAAAAACGATGGATTTGGGCCCAGATCTTTGGACTGGGGTGAGTGTGTGACATTGATCCACATTCGGTCCATCACCTGTTGTTTTTGCATATTCCGCCCTAAGTGCGCTGGGGATGCCCAGACGTGGGTCCCAGGCACTCCACACCACTGGAGTCAAGCTAGCCAGGCTGATGAGAGGTGTTACCTCGAAACCGGTCCGGTCCTCGGATGCTTGATTCCGTTCTGGGAAGGACATGGCTTTTGTAGTTCGGACTGGACTGTTCCCATGGGGCACAGGGTCAGAGCTGATTTGCATATCGCCATTGTCTAACTCAGGGTGGTGTGGAGTGCAAAAAAACGATGGATTTGGGCCCAGATCTTTGGACTGGGGTGAGTGTGTGACATTGATCCACATTCGGTCCATCACCTGTTGTTTTTGCATATTCCGCCCTAAGTGCGCTGGGGATGCCCAGACGTGGGTCCCAGGCACTCCACACCACTGGAGTCAAGCTAGCCGGGCTGATGAGAGGTGTTACCTCGAAACCGGTCCGGTCCTCGGATGCTTGATTCCGTTCTGGGAAGGACATGGCTTTTGTAGTTCGGACTGGACTGTTCCCATGGGGCACAGGGTCAGAGCTGATTTGCATATCGCCATTGTCTAACCCAGGGTGGTGTGGAGTGCAAAAAAACGATGGATTTGGGCCCAGATCTTTGGACTGGGGTGAGTGTGTGACATTGATCCACATTCGGTCCATCACCTGTTGTTTTTGCATATTCCGCCCTAAGTGCGCTGGGGATGCCCAGACGTGGGTCCCAGGCACTCCACACCACTGGAGTCAAGCTAGCCGGGCTGATGAGAGGTGTTACCTCGAAACAGGTCCGGTCCTCGGATGCTTGATTCCGTTCTGGGAAGGACATAGCTTTTGTAGTTCGGACTGGACTGTTCCCATGGGGCACAGGGTCAGAGCTGATTTGCATATCGCCATTGTCTAACCCAGGGTGGTGTGGAGTGCAAAAAAACGATGGATTTGGGCCCAGATCTTTGGACTGGGGTGAGTGTGTGACATTGATCCACATTCGGTCCATCACCTGTTGTTTTTGCATATTCCGCCCAAAGTGCGCTGGGGATGCCCAGACGTGGGTCCCAGGCACTCCACACCACTGGAGTCAAGCTAGCCGGGCTGATGAGAGGTGTTACCTCAAAACCGGTCCGGTCCTCGGATGCTTGATTCCGTTCTGGGAAGGACATGGCTTTTGTAGTTCGGACTCGACTGTTCCCATGGGGCACAGGGTCAGAGCTGATTTGCATATCGCCATTGTCTAACCCAGGGTGGTGTGGAGTGCAAAAAAACGATGGATTTGGGCCCAGATCTTTGGACTGGGGTGAGTGTGTGACATTGATCCACATTCGGTCCATCACCTGTTGTTTTTGCATATTCCGCCCTAAGTGCGCTGGGGATGCCCAGCCGTGGGTCCCAGGCACTCCACACCACTGGAGTCAAGCTAGCCGGGCTGATGAGAGGTGTTACCTCGAAACCGGTCCGGTCCTCGCATGCTTGATTCCGTTCTGGGAAGGACATGGCTTTTGTAGTTCGGACTGGACTGTTCCCATGGGGCACAGGGTCAGAGCTGATTTGCATATCGCCATTGTCTAACCCAGGGTGGTGTGGAGTGCAAAAAAATGATGGATTTGGGCCCAGATCTTTGGACTGGGGTGAGTGTGTGACATTGATCCACATTCGGTTCATCACCTGTTGTTTTTGCATATTCCGCCCTAAGTGCGCTGGGGATGCCCAGACGTCGGTCCCAGGCACTCCACACCACTGGAGTCAAGCTAGCCGGGCTGATGAGAGGTGTTACCTCGAAACCGGTCCGGTCCTCGGATGCTTGATTCCGTTCTGGGAAGGACATGGCTTTTGTAGTTCGGACTGGACTGTTCCCACGGGGCACAGGGTCAGAGCTGATTTGCATATCGCCATTGTCTAACCCAGGGTGGTGTGGAGTGCAAAAAAACGATGGATTTGGGCCCAGATCTTTGGACTGGGGTGAGTGTGTGACATTGATCCACATTCGGTCCATCACCTGTTGTTTTTGCATATTCCGCCCTAAGTGCGCTGGGGATGCCCAGACGTGGGTCCCAGGCACTCCACACCACTGGAGTCAAGCTAGCCGGGCTGATGAGAGGTGTTACCTCGAAACCGGTCCGGTCCTCGGATGCTTGATTCCGTTCTGGGAAGGACATGGCTTTTGTAGTTCGGACTGGACTGTTCCCATGGGGCACAGGGTCAGAGCTGATTTGCATATCCCCATTGTCTAACCCAGGGTGGTGTGGAGTGCAAAAAAACGATGGATTTGGGCCCAGATCTTTGGACTGGGGTGAGTGTGTGACATTGATCCACATTCGGTCCATCACCTGTTGTTTTTGCATATTCCGCCCTAAGTGCGCTGGGGATGCCCAGACGTGGGTCCCAGGCACTCCACACCACTGGAGTCAAGCTAGCCGGGCTGATGAGAGGTGTTACCTCGAAACCGGTCCGGTCCTCGGATGCTTGATTCCGTTCTGGGAAGGACATGGCTTTTGTAGTTCGGACTGGACTGTTCCCATGGGGCACAGGGTCAGAGCTGATTTGCATATCGCCATTGTCTAACCCAGGGTGGTGTGGAGTGCAAAAAAACAATGGATTTGGGCCCAGATCTTTGGACTGGGGTGAGTGTGTGACATTGATCCACATTCGGTCCATCACCTGTTGTTTTTGCATATTCCGCCCTAAGTGCGCTGGGGATGCCCAGACGTGGGTCCCAGGCACTCCACACCACTGGAGTCAAGCTAGCCGGGCTGATGAGAGGTGTTACCTCGAAACCGGTCCGGTCCTCGGATGCTTGATTCCGTTCTGGGAAGGACATGGCTTTTGTAGTTCGGACTGGACTGTTCCCATGGGGCACAGGGTCAGAGCTGATTTGCATATCGCCATTGTCTAACCCAGGGTGGTGTGGAGTGCAAAAAAATGATGGATTTGGGCCCAGATCTTTGGACTGGGGTGAGTGTGTGACATTGATCCACATTCGGTCCATCACCTGTTGTTTTTGCATATTCCGCCCTAAGTGCGCTGGGGATGCCCAGACGTGGGTCCCAGGCACTCCACACCACTGGAGTCAAGCTAGCCGGGCTGATGAGAGGTGTTACCTCGAAACCGGTCCGGTCCTCGGATGCTTGATTCCGTTCTGGGAAGGACATGGCTTTTGTAGTTCGGACTGGACTGTTCCCATGGGGCACAGGGTCAGAGCTGATTTGCATATCGCCATTGTCTAACCCAGGGCGGTGTGGAGTGCAAAAAAACGATGGATTTGGGCCCAGATCTTTGGACTGGGGTGAGTGTGTGACATTGATCCACATTCGGTCCATCACCTGTTGTTTTTGCATATTCCGCCCTTGAAACTATGGCATCTTGCGATGCAGCCAGGTTACAAGAGTCTAACGAGAAAAGCGGCATCCCAGTACTCCAGGAAACACGCACTGCATTGTTTAACTTGTCCTTCGCATCGTTGATAGTTGGAGAGGCCGGCAAACGGCAGCTAACGTGCCTAAGTGCGGGCTTCCGCTGCCAGGTTCCCCAGGGGATCTAGCAGGCTTTCTGGGATAATTCTCATGTAATTGCAACTTAGGGCGGATAGGCTTCCTAGATATTAGAAGTTGTGTTCAGTCTTAAGCTAACGTGATGGGCTCTATTTGGTTCTCTAAACAGTGGTAAGGCAGAAGGCTAGAATTGCGAGGTGAACGGAGTGTAATTGTGAGCCTATTTATCCTATAGACTGAGGAGAAAGAAAGCAATGTCATACTAACGATAAAGACCAGCATCAGTCTGACAACTGCCATTCTTGAATGTGCTGCAGAAATAAGAAAATCTTCTTTCTGATAGTCATGGTAATTTTCTTTGTTTTCTAACCATAACTTATTTAGTTATCAGAGAGATGGGAATGTCAGGGTGGAGGCACGTTACTGATGTTGGAGACCTGACATTTAATCCATGGAGTAGCTGGGACATCGTGCCCTGTAGCTTTCCCTACATGTTTTTATTGCAGAATCCTCTAAAGTGCATTCCCTGTAAATGAGAACTTCTAATAGCTTTCCCCTTTTATTATGGACGCTCTCCATTAGATTTTATGGACGAGTCTGGTCAAAAGGCTGTGCCAATTGTGGACGCTAAGGATTGAGTACAGCGAGTAAGCAAGTGAGCTACAATAGTAAAATATTATGCTAGATAACTTAGTAGGGACAGGGCTAACTGAGAAAAGTTAATGGCAAGACAAATGGACAAAGGTTGCAGGTAGGAATGAAGCTAGGTAGTGGGGGGCCCGGCCGGCGATGGTTGCCGCGGACCGGGCTGTGGCGGAGTTACAGGGCGATCCGGAAGCAGAGAGGTGCAGCACTGGACCTCAGCGGGCACATAGGGGTGCCAGAGCCTAAGACCTGGGGCCTCATAGGAGGTTCCGGGAACACGTGTTGGCGCCCCATTAGTCCTTCGGGCGGTTGTGGGCCTGTGCAACCGGGGGTTTGCCTAGTACGCCCCGCAAGGGGCGTGAGTATAATGTTTACCATAAGGGGCAGCACATGGTTGTTCGCCACGGTGCTACCTGGCTCATCAGACGGGCAGGTGGCAAGAATGCGGCCTGCCCTTGGATCGCCCGTAAGATAACCCACTATGATTATATAACGTTGTATGTAATAAAATAAACCTGCAGCAGTTTCTTCCCAATGTAACACTGGTGTCTAGTGTGTTATTTGCGGGATGCATGCTAAGTGTGGGGTGGGGGGGTCCTGTTGCCCTGAAGTGTCTATGGGGCCTTGAATCGGTTTACTGGCATGTATGGGCTTTGGAAGTGGCTGCTGCAGGATTTGACATTTGAAACACAAATGTAAGTTTTTTTCATACCTTTCAGAAGCATGCAGCGCAATGGCAGGCAGAGAGAGGGTGATGCAAGTGTTGTGCACTGGCCTGGCAGGTTGCTGGCAGTGCATGTTCCTGCCCCCCCCCCCCCCCCACCCCCGCCCCACCCCCGTGTGACAGCCCGGGCTAAAACAGCTTCTTGTGCACACATCCGCAAAGCACCCCCCCCCCCCCGGCCCCCCCAAGCCAATACTTCACAGGTCTTTAAAAGACCATTCCCTTCTTAATTACGCTTTGTTGGATTTCCACCTCTTCGAGAGCCCCTGCATGGCCACTCTGACTATTGCTGGAAGAATTGGCACTTTACACAATACCGTAACCGAGCCCTGTCAGCTGAAACCCCGAGGAATCGGGTTTTTGCTTGCAGGAATCGGGAGGCGGGAGACTACCCTTGAAATCGGTAGTCTCACGCCTCAATCGGGAGGGTTGGCATGTCTGCAACCACCACTGGCTGGACTGCATGTGTGTGCTAGGTCTTTGGGCTTCTCCTTATAAAAATTAATTCTCGTGTGGCTCAACAAATGATGCATGTGGGTGTCAGGCGACCCCGGGGTGAACCGGGCGGGTCCACCGACCTTGGACGCCCACGGAGGCCCTTGAGAGGCCATGACTCGGGAGGCCTGTGGTCCATGGAAAATCCCCAGAAACGCCATGAACAGATCACGTGGTTAACGATAGTACACAGTGTCAACCAATCAGCATTGGACACCCATGCTAGTCCTCGTGCTGCCTTCTGTTGAACCTGGAAAAAAGGGAACATCCGAGCAGGGCACAGCAAATAGGCGGAAGCGTAATTAGCATGTGCAGTGACGTCACTTCATAATAGGAAGACTTGTCACAATCTTATCATACCATCCTTTCTAGTCACTGCTGAGTTACACACATTAGAATGTGTATTATGAATGCATGTGAAAGTTTGATTTGCATTGTATATTTTTTATTACCGAGCCACACATTCCTGTCCATCTGATTTCCACCGTGGAGCTGCACATATTCCAGGCTAGTAATGAGCTTAGTAACAGCATATACTTAAAAAAATACTTTGTGGATCTGTAAATCTTCAATTGTATCTTCTATGCAATACAATCTGAGATATGAAGTTCCTGCTTTAAAACGGATATTCTCCCGGGGAAATCGGGTACTATGCAAATAAACAGAGCATAACAACGTAACGCAAAGCTGTTATCTCTAACATGCGTCATATTAGCGGTCACATATCAGGTTAAATGCATCTAGCTTCGATATATGACCTTGTAGAAAGGGCGCCATTGCACGAGTGCACTTTTACATGCATTGATGTCAGAAAAATGTGATTTCTGTTACTAATAGTGCTATGACGCAGACCCCTGACTACCAGCACTATAACAAAGAACTGCAAAAAATACTTATACAAACGGAAATGTAAAAATAACATTTAAGTAGGTATTTCACTTACTGCGAATGATGATGTACATCTTTTCCATACATTAGGGGCTAGCTGACTTTAGAGATTGCTCAAAATGGTGGTTGGGGGGTGGCGTGTTGAGCCTCGTAGGCCAAACTGACTGTGTCTTCAAGTGAATTAAAAGAGTGTGTGAACTCTGATCATGAGTGCAATGGAGGCAGGATCAGCAAATGTGGAAGCGGGGTCAGTAAATGTGAAGGCAGGGTCAGTAAATGTGGAGGCAGGGACGGTGCATGTGGAGGAAGGGGTCGGTGATTGTGGAGGAGGGGTCAGTGAATGTGGAGGAAGGGGTCAGTGATTGTGGAGGAGGGGTCAGTGATTGTGGAGGCGGGTTCAGTGAATGTGGAGGCTGGTTCAGTGAATGTAGAGGTAGGGTCAGTGAATGTGGAGGTGGGTTCAGTGAATGTAGCGGTAGGGTCAGTGAATGTGGAAGCGGGTTTAGTGAGTTTGGAGGCAAGGTCAGTGAATGTGGAGGTGGGTTCAGTGAATGTGGAGGCAGGGTCAGTGAATTCGGAGGCAGGGTCAGTGAATGTGAAGACAGGGTCAGTGAATGTAGAGGTAGGGTCAGTGAATGTGGAAGCGAGTTCAGTGAATGTTGAGGTTGGGTCAGTGAATGTGGAGGCAAGGTCAGTGAATGTGAAGGTGGGTTCAATGAATGTGGAGGCAGGGTCAGTGAATGTGGAGGCTGGGTCAGTGAAAGTGGAGGAAGGGGTCAGTGAATGTGGAGGCAGGGGTCAGTGAATGTGGAGGCAGGGAGAGGGAACCTGGAAGCAGGGTCAGTGAATGTGGAGACTGAGTCAGTGAATGTGGAGGCAGGGTCAGTGAATGTAGAGGCAGGGTCAGTGAATGTGGAAGCGGGGTCAGTGAATGTGAAGGCGGGGTCAGTGAATGTTGAGGCAGGGTCAGTGAATGTGAAGGCAGGGTCAGTGAATGTAGAGGTAGGGTCAGTGAATGTGGAAGCGAGTTCAGTGAATGTTGAGGTTGGGTCAGTGAATGTGGAGGCAAGGTCAGTGAATGTGAAGGTGGGTTCAATGAATGTGGAGGCAGGGTCAGTGAATGTGGAGGCTGGGTCAGTGAAAGTGGAGGAAGGGGTCAGTGAATGTGGAGGCAGGGGTCAGTGAATGTGGAGGCAGGGAGAGGGAACCTGGAAGCAGGGTCAGTGAATGTGGAGACTGAGTCAGTGAATGTGGAGGCAGGGTCAGTGAATGTAGAGGCAGGGTCAGTGAATGTGGAAGCGGGGTCAGTGAATGTGAAGGCGGGGTCAGTGAATGTTGAGGCAGGGTCAGTAAATGTAGAGGTAGGGTCAGTGAATGTGGAGGCAGGGTCAGTGAATGTGGAGGCGGGGTCAGTGAATGTTGAGGCAGGGTCAGTAAATGTAGAGGTAGGGTCAGTGAATGTGGAGGCAGGGTCAGTGAATGTGGAGGCGGGGTCAGTGAATGTGGAGGCAAGGTCAGTGAATGTGGAGGTGGGATCAGTGAATGTGAAGGCGGGGTCAGTGAATGTAGAGGTAGGGTCAGTGAATGTGGAGGCAGGGTCAGTGAATGTGGAGGCGGGGTCAGTGAATGTGGAGGCAAGGTCAGTGAATGTGGAGGTGGGATCAGTGAATGTGAAGGCGGGGTCAGTGAATGTGGAGGCAGGGTCAGTGATTGTGGAGGCAGGGTCAGTGAATGTGGAGGAAGGGGTCAGTGCATGTGGAGGCAGGTAGAGGGAACCAGGAAGCAGGGTCAGTGAATGTGTAGACTGAGTCAGTGAATGTGGAGGCAGGGCCAGTGAATGTAGAGGCAGGGTCAGTGAATGTGGAAGCGGGTTCAGTGAATGTGAAGGCGGGGTCAGTGAATGTTGAGGCAGGGTCAGTGAATGTAGAGGTAGGGTCAGTGAATGTGGAAGCGGGTTCAGTGAATGTGGAGGCAAGGTCAGTGAATGTGGAGGCGGGTTCAGTGAATTTGGAGGCAGGGTCAGTTAATGTGGAGGCAGGGTCAGTGAATGTGGAGGCAGGGTTAGTAAATGTGGAGGCAGGGTCAGTGAATGTAGACGCAACAACAGTGAATGTGGAGACGGGTTCAGTGAATGTGGAGGCAGGGTCAGTGAATGTGGAGGCAGGGTCAGTGAATGTGGAGGCAGGGTCAGTGAATGTAGAGGCAGGGTCAGTGAATGTGGAAGCGGGTTCAGTGAATGTGGAGGCTGGGTCAGTGAATGTTGAGGTTGAAGCAGTAAATGTGTAGGTGGGGTCAGTGAATGTGGAGGCAGGGTCAGTGAATGTACAGGCAGGGTTCAGGGAATGTGGAGGCGGGGTCAGTGAATGTTGAGGTTGGGTCAATGAATTTAGAGACAGGGTTCAGTGAATGTCGAAGCGGGTTCAGTGAATGTTGAGGTTGGGTCAGTGAATGTGAAGGCAGGGTCAGTGAATGTGGAGGTGGGTTCAGTGAATGTGGAGGTTGGGTCAGTGAATGTAGAGGCGGGGTCAGTGAATGTGGAGGTGGGGTGAGGTAATGTGGATGCGAGGTCAATATATGCAGAGGTGGGATCAGTGAATGTTTAGGTGGGGTCAGTAAATGTGGAGGTGCGGTCAATTAATGTGAACGCAGGGTCAATGAATGTGGACGCAGGGTCAATGAATGTGGACGCAGGGTCAATGAATATGGACGCAGGGTCAAAGACACATGGCTAAAATATATCGTTAATGTTTTGTTGGCCTTTCACCTTCAGATAAATAAATATAAAGTAACACACATGTTTAATGAAATATAAATGTAAGTTAAATTTATCAGTGGAAAATACACTATTCTATGAAACCTCTGTTGATTAATGCCATCACTGCAGATGTCTGTGTGCTTCACCCGATAGCCACAGAAATGAATCCTGGTTGGAGGTTCTAGGGTGGTGCTAGGCAGGGTACAAGGGACCAGCAGGTTTACAGGTGAAGCAGTGCAGGAACCAAGGAACCAGGAGGCGGGAAGCAGGGAGGGCTGAGGCTCATGGGGAGAATCAAGGTAGGTTCCCTATGAAAACAGGGCATGGTTCACGCGTGAAAGCAGATAGCATCCATGGGAAAGCGGGTATAATGCAAGATGAAAGCAGTGTGCAGAGCGATGGAGAAACAAGATGGGGCGCAGGACCAGATAAGAGCACAGATGGAGGAGAAGGGCAGGGTACAAGGGTGGCACAGCACAGGAGTCCACGGTGCAGATGGTCACAGCCAGGGAGCGTCTGGGAGCAGGATGAGGTGCAGTCAGAGGGAGCAGGAAGGAGTGCAAGGGGAGCAGGCAGGTGTAGAAGTGGAGCCAGGCAGAGTGCAAGAGTGAAGCGCATGGGAGGTGCATCCGAGCAGCAAAGAGTGCAAAGGGGAGCTGGGTCAGGTACAGAGAGTTGAAGGAAAGATCATTGGCAGGGTCCATAAGTGAGTAGGAGAGGCCATTAGGGCAGGGTGTAAGAGAAGCTGGACAAGCTACCAGACACTGACCAGCACAAGAAGAAAAGGAAGTAGTGCAGGGTGCACAGGTGTAGAATTTAAAGGTGCAAGGGGGTATGCAAGGCTCAAGGAAGAATAGAAGTGCAAGGGCGCAGGGCTGAGTGCCAGGGGTGATAGATGCAGGGTGCAAGGGCAAAGCAAGGACAGGTGCAATATGGGGCAGCATAAAACACAAGGAGGATGCAAGGATAGCAGGGTAGGGTACAAGAGAGTGAGCAGCAGAGGATGTAAGGAGAGCAGGGTAGTATGTCAGCAGCAGAGGATGCAAGCAAGGTAGGGTACCAGAGAGTGCGCAGCAGAGGATACAAGGGGAGAAGTGCAGGGCTCATAGGGGAGATAGACAATGTGCAAGAGAGGGCTGTATCATAATTCAAGGGGAGCTGCAGAGTGCATGCAAGAGCAGATCTTCACTCCTTCCTGGTCAGGTTCTATGGGCCCGATTCACAGAATGAACATAAGACTCAATCCTAAACTTACTACTATTTTGGTATTCACAGAATGAACTTACTGCTTTTGGTATTCACAGAAGGCACTTACCACTTTTGGTATTCACAGAAGTTAGGATTTTGTCTTAAAACAAACTTAAGACAGACAAGACAAAATCCTAACTTCTGTGAATACCAAAAGTAGTAAGTTCATTCTGTGAATACCAAAAGCAGTAAGTTCATTCTGTGAATACCAAAAGTAGTAAGTTCATTCTGTGAATGCCAAAATAGTAGTAAGTTTAGGATTGAGTCTTAAGTTAATTCTGTGAATCGAACCCTAGATGCTTAAATCATCGGTGATATAACTGAATTGTTTAAGGACCAATGGAAAATAGTGGATTTGTATGGGTGGTAGTTTAAACGGTAGCTCTAATATGCTAAACTGGCAGTTTGGGTTTTCCAGAAATGCAAAGATTTACCAGCGTATGTGGAAAACATCTCATAAGCATGGAAAACTCAAGACATCCCTTGTTGTGTAAAGGTACATCAATGAGTCTTGTTTTTGTGCTTATAATTCTAAATTTCTTATGTTCAATCAATCAATCAGGGGTTTGTAAAGCACAGTACTCACCCGTGAGAGTCTCAAGGTGCTAGGGGGAGGGGAAGCAGCTCTGGGTCAGTTGAAGAGCCAGGTCTTGAGGTCCTTCCTGAACGTGTGCAGGGTCGGGAGCATCTGATGTTCACAAGGAGCTTGTTGCAGGTCTTGGCTACGATGTAGGAGAAAGCTCTCCCGCCTGCTCTGTTTCTGCGGATGCGGGGGAACTCTGCCAGGTGAGGTGGGCGGAGCAGAGGTTCTTCTTGGGTATGTGGAAGGAGACTCTCTCATTAAGGTATTTGGGTCCGATGTTGAGGGATTTGTAGACGTGGGCGAAGGAGTTTGAAGGTGACCCTCTTCTCGACGGGGAGCCAGTGGATGTCTCGTAGGTGTTGGGTCATGTGTTCTTGACGAAGTGTCCCGAGTACGAGTCTGCAGCGTTCTGGATGGTTTGGAGCATGTGTAGGAGAGGTCTGTTGATTCTGGCGTATAGGGCGTTGCCGTAGTCTAGTCTTCTGGTTATGAGTGCGTGGGTGACGGTTCTTTTGCAGTCGGGGAGGGGATCCATTTGAAAGTCTTGCGGAGGATGCACAGGCAGTCGAAACTGGTGGAAGCAACAGCGTTGATCCGGCGGATCATGGAGAGGGAGGAGTTGAGGATGATGCCGAGGTTTCGAGCGTGGTCTGTAGGGGTGGGTGTGTTCCCGAGGACGGAGGGCCACCAGGTGTTGTCCCAGGCAGAGATGCAGGGTTCGAGGGTGAGGACCTCAGTCTTCTCTGAGTTAAGCTTTAAACAGCTGTCTTTCAAAATACATATTTGGGTGTGAGGAAATATAGAAGTGTATGAGAAAACCAATGGGTGTCAAGGCCTGAAAGAAGCAAGACTATACTCTGTAGGGTCTAAAGCTCCTGGCTGAGTGTCCATATGAAAACCCACAATTCTTGTTCACCCTTCTGACAGACACAGTGTGTTTTCTGATGCAAGCAAGCTATTCCGCTTGCTTTACATGCTTGTAGAATTGCTCACTGGCAGAATGTTAGCCTCTGTTTGGGTTTGAGAACACCTTTAATCATGGGTGACTGCCACCCTCATGCTCCTTCTATTGCTACTAATTGCAGCTCCCTTTTAAATGAGCCTCACTGAGCGCCTCATTTACAAGAAACCGACGCATGGGCATCAATGTGTCAGTTTCTTTGTGCTTGTGTCAAATGTCCTTGCGACACCATGGATGCATTTTATTTATAACTAGCAGCCCGTCCCGACGTTGTCCGGGTATGAAATGCTGCCGGCCAGGTGTATATTGTTTTGTAGGATTTCGTTTTGATAGCATTTCTTATCTGTGACAGGCCTGTGAAACGTTCCGATTCACAGTGCACTGCTGATGCAATTAAGAGTGCGCGTTCAATAGTGTGTGAACTCGAGTTGCCCTACTTTATTTTTCCTTGAAATATTATATAGCGCGAACTCGACAACATGGCATGAGCACAATTTACATTACAGAAGAACACATTCATTTGTGGTAGGCACGAGGAGACAAAGCGATTTGCCTGGAATCACAGGATGTTGAGCTGATGCCGAGATTCGAACGTAGCTCCCCAGCTCTAAAGTTCGCAATTCTAGAACTTGTGGCGGAAGGTGTGTCTAAAAGTGTATGTCGGTGCTGGCCGTCAATGAGATAAACTGTACATTTTTCAAATCGGTGGTGAAAATATATGAGTATGTTGCTGGAGATGTGGGCCGCCGTGCCACCAATGTACTTACCGGAGGAGGGTAAACACCCATTATTCTGCAACTTTCTTTCCGCAGACCTTCACTCTGCATACTTTCATTATAAAAGTACCATGACTCCGCAATGCCATTATAACGCATGGCATTACATTTTATATGCTTTAACCACGCATACATTTACAACGAAATTCGTTGTAAATGCATGAATGGTAAAAGCATATTTTATTTTTAATGTTTGAATAAGGTATGTATGGGTATAGGGGTGTATGTTTTTGGGTTACTGAGGTATATGTTTTGGGGTGTTTGGGTATTTTAAGGGTTCAGATATAGTTTTGGGTTATGGGGTACAGGGGTAGTTTTAGCGTTTAGGGATAGGTATGGGGTTTGGGGTACAGGCGTATTTTTAGGGTTCAGGGCTAGGTTTGGGTTTTGGGGTATAGGGGTATTTTTAGGGTTCAGGGGTAGTTTGGGGTTTTGGGGTACAGGGGTATTTTAGGGGTTCAGGGCTAGGTTTGGGTTTTGGGGTACAGGGGTATATTTAGGGTTCAGGGCTTGGTTTGGGTTCTGGGGTACAGGGGTATTTTAGGGTTCAGAGGTAGGTTTGGGTTTTGGGGTACAGGGTTATTTTTATGGTTCAGGGCTAGGTTTGGGTTTTGGGGTGCAGGGGTATTTTTAGGGTTCAGGGGTAGGTTTGGGTTATGGAGTACAGGGGTATTTTAGGGTTCAGGGGTAGGTTGGGTTTTTGGGGTATTTTTAGGATTTAGGTATAGGTTTGGGTTATGGGGTACAGGGTATGTTTATAGGGTTAAGATGAGTTAATATTTAAGGGTGTTGGGATATTTTAAGGAGTATGGGTGGGTTTTGATTATGGGGTGCAGGGGTATTTAAAGGGAGCAGGGTGGAAACGCGGAGCTGGAATGTACAGAACCTGGGAAGAAAAAAAAATGAAATATATGACACAACGCGCGCCCCGCACACGCCCACACCCCCTGCACACAATATGAGACATGGCATGAAGGGCAGAATGTAAAAACAACAGTTGATGGACAGAATGCAGAACAATGCCATAAATTCACCCCAATAGAGAGATCTTGGCCTAATCCATCATTTTCTTTGCACTCCACACCCCCCCAGTTCAGACACAGCCATGAGCACGTCTGCCTTGACCCTGTGCCTCGTGGAAACAATACAGGTCAAACTACCAAGCCACTTCTTTCACCAATTTCTGGCTATCAGCCATCTTCAGCCAGGATAGCTTGACTCCAGTGGTGTGGAGAGCATGGGACTCACGTCTGAGCATACCCATCACACTCGGGGTGGGGTGACAAATGCAAAAACAACAGTTGATGGACAGAATGCAGAACAATGTCATACATTCACCCCAGTACAGAGATCTGGGCCTAAATCCATCATTTTTTGCACTCCACACCACCCCAGTTTAGACATGGCCATATGCATATCAGCCTTGACTCTGTGCCTCATGGGAACAGTTCAGCCCGAAGGGCGGAACGTACCACACGCCCCCAGCATTTGTCACGGCCCCCCAGCACAAGCCCACGGCACAACGCAGACACGCCCACAAGGGACTACTCTGTTGGCACGGTTCTTTTACTTTTTAAATGTATATGGTGGGCGTCTGCCTAGCCTATGTCTTTCTGCTGCAACTGCCCCTTCCAACGCTGTATTGGGTGTTGCGATTGGTGGTGAACTTTTCGAGTTTACCTGGCTCAAAGGACACAGTTCTCTCTTTATAATAGTAGTATAGATACAGGGCTCCATGGCTCAATGATTAACAGATGTGGCAGACATTCTGACGCATCTGTTGCCGCAAAAGTGACACATTGCTGGAGTTGGACGTAAAACAGACGCAAGTCCAGCAATGTATCAAAACACGTAGGCAAATCCCATTGTAAAATCCCTGCATCAAACCGTATGCCGGGTCTGAAAAGGTTTAGGGATTTTGGCACAGTGAAGTCATAAAGTGCAGCAGTAAAATGTTGTAAATGTCACTGTGCCACTTCTATGTGGCTTTTTTGCATGGGAGCCCTTACCCGGCATACATTATACCTGGCGCAGGTATAATTTGATGCAGTGCTCTACAAACTGATGCATTGGACCCAATGAGTCCGTTTGTGGATAAGGAGCAGTGTGGTGCAATGATTGTGCAGCAAGTGCGTAAAAACAGTTATGCAATGGCGGTGCATGGGGTTTGTAAAAGAGTCCTTGAATGCCTAGACTCTCCCTGGTAAATCTTTCTTGTAGGTAATAGCTGGAGTGCCCTAATTTCCTATTAGTAGAGGTTGCATATGCATGTGAGGGCTGGATGCGCTTGAGACAGAATATGAACATAGGGTACCCCATGTCTATGTCAAGGCCAGACTTGTATTGTGCTCCAAAAGGATAGTGGCAGTAGGTGACGTAGTCTCCTTTCCCGCATGCCCCTGCACTGCTCTTTCAGAGTCACCCTCTCCCCACAATAATTCCTTGTGACGACACATGCCCTGTCTGGCTCTCAACACCCATTCCCAGGAAGGAGTGTCTGTGCTCCAGCTGAAAGCAGGAGCCAATTCCAGCATGTCACTGCATGACCTGAAAGAAATGAATGCCTGGGCAAAGACTTCTGCCTGGTGGGCTGGCAAGTGTCTGCACAACACATACCAAAAAAGGCAAGCTCTTGCTCCTTCCCATATCCTACGTTTGTTTGCTGGAGGTAGGGATAGTCACCTACAGTTTAACCCCCTATGGTTGCCATGGTGATGTGAATAACTGAGAGGAGAGATGCTCCCTATGGGGTTTGGGGTGAATATTGAATTTGGTAGGACATTTAGAGATGCCAACTGTGCCCAGTGCTGGACATAAGCAGCCTGCCTTCTCTCATTCATTCCTCACCTTTTCAATATCTGCAGCTCTGTGCAGCTTGTAGGGAAAGGTTGGAGCCAGAGATGGAGTAAGGGATCCATTTTTATAAGTGAGCTCTTGAAAAAAAGGCAAGGCACAAATATATAGCGTGGTCACAAATAGGCTTTCAGTGCAGTTCACACACACAACTGTTAAAACAAAGGAGCTTTTGCAAGTCGCAGACATCTGAGATCATTGGAAAGGGAGTGATGGCTTCACCTGTAACAAGAACATAGCATTCACCTGGTCATGCTAATCAAAAATGTTCTCGCCTGGAGAGCCAAGGTGTTAAAAGGAGGCTCCAAACATTGTAGAAGAGGACTCCTGCGGAGGCATAGCTAGCATGAGCAAGAAAAACATGGCTGCAGGGATTATAGTTACACCAATTTACCGTCCAAGCCCCCAGCACTGCAGAGATGATCGATGCTGCTAAGTCTTTTTGAGAGGGAGGTAGACTGCTATGCTTGCTTAGAAACTGCCCCGGAAGCTCAAGCCTTCGATCCCACCAACCCAAGCTACAGCCTTCGATCCCACCAACCCAAGCTACAGCCTTCGATTCCACCAACCCGAGCTACAGCCTTTGATCCCACCAGCCCAAGCTAGAACGTTAGATCCCACCAACCTAAGCTAGAGCCTTAGATCCCACCAACTCAAGCTAGAGCCTAAGATCCCACCAACCCAAGCTAGATTTTAGATCCCACCAGCCCAAGCTTGAGCCTAAGATCTCACCAACCCAAGCTAGATTTTAGATCTCACCAGCCCAAGCTTGAGCCTAAGATCTCACCAACCCAAGCTAGATTTTAGATCCTACCACCCAAGCTACAGCCTTAGATCCAAGCAACCCAAGATAGACCCTTAGATCCCACCAACCCAAGCTAGAGCCTTAGATCCAACCAACCCAAGCTGGAGCCTTAGATCCAAGCAACCCAAGCTAGATTTTAGATCCCACCAGCCCAAGCTAGAGCCTTAGATCCCACCAACTCAAGCTCGAGCCATAGAACCAACCAGCACAAGCTAGAGCCTTAGACCCAACCAATCCAAGCTAGAGCATTAGATCCAACCAGCCCAAGCTAAAGCCTTAGATTCCACCAGCCCAAGCTAGAGCCTTAGATCCAACCAACCCAAGCTTGAGCCTTAGATCCCACCAGCCCAAGCTAGAGCGTTAGATCCAACTAGCCCAAGGTAGAGCCTTAGATCCCACCAACCCAAGCTGGAGCCTTAGATCCAACCAACCCAAGCTACAGCCTTAGATCCCACCAACTCAAGCTCGAGCCTAAGATCCCACCAACCCAAGCTAGATTTTAGATCCCACCAGCCCAAGCTTGAGCCTAAGATCTCACCAACCCAAGCTAGATTTTAGATCTCACCAGCCCAAGCTTGAGCCTAAGATCTCACCAACCCAAGCTAGATTTTAGATCCTACCACCCAAGCTACAGCCTTAGATCCAAGCAACCCAAGATAGACCCTTAGATCCCACCAACCCAAGCTAGAGCCTTAGATCCAACCAACCCAAGCTGGAGCCTTAGATCCAAGCAACCCAAGCTAGATTTTAGATCCCACCAGCCCAAGCTAGAGCCTTAGATCCCACCAACTCAAGCTCGAGCCATAGAACCAACCAGCACAAGCTAGAGCCTTAGACCCAACCAATCCAAGCTAGAGCATTAGATCCAACCAGCCCAGGCTAAAGCCTTAGATTCCACCAGCCAAAGCTAGAGCCTTAGATCCAACCAACCCAAGCTTGAGCCTTAGATCCCACCAGCCCAAGCTAGAGCGTTAGATCCAACTAGCCCAAGGTAGAGCCTTAGATCCCACCAACCCAAGCTGGAGCCTTAGATCCAACCAACCCAAGCTACAGCCTTAGATCCCACCAACTCAAGCTCGAGCCTTAGATCCCACCAACTCAAGCTCATGCCTTAGATCCCACCAACCCAAGCTACAGCCTTAGATCCCACCAACCCAAGCTAGAGCCTTGGATCCCACCAACCCAACAGGAGCCTTAGATCCCACCAGCCCAAGCTACAGCCTTCGATCCCACCAACCCAATCTATAGCCTTCGATTCCACCAACCCGAGCTAGAGCCTTAGATCCCACCAACCCAAGCTAGAGCCTTAGATTTCACCAACCCAAGCTAGAGCCTTAGATCCAACCAACCCAAGCTAGAGCCTTGGATCCCACCAACCCAAGCTAGAGCCTTGGATCCCACCAACCCAAGCTGGAGCCTTGGATCCCACCAAAGCAACAGGATCCTTGGATCCCACTACCCCAAGCTACAGCCTTCGATTCCACCAACCCGAGCTACAGCCTTAGATCCCACCGACCCAAGCTAGAGCCTTGGATCCTACCAACCCAAGCTAGAGCCTTAGATCCAACCAACCCAAGCTAGAGCCTTGGATCCCACCAACCCAAGCTAGAGCTTTGGATTTCACCAACCCAAGCTAGAGCCTTAGATCCAACCTACCCAAGCTATAGCCTTGGATCCCACCAACCCAAGCTAGAGCCTTGGATTCCACCAACTCAACAGGAGGCTTAGATCCCACCAGCCTAAGCTACAGCCTTAGATCCCACCAAACCAAGCTGGAGCCTTGGATCCCACTACCCCAAGCTACAGCCTTAGATCCAACCAGCCCAAGCTAGAGCCTTAGATCCCACCAGCCCAAGCTAGAGCCTTAGATCCCACCAACCCAAGCTAGAGCCTTGGATCCCACCAACCCAAGCTAGAGCCTTGGATTCCACCAACTCAACAGGAGGCTTAGATCCCACCAGCCTAAGCTACAGCCTTAGATCCCACCAACCCAAGATAGAGCCTTGGATCCCACCAACTCAACAGGAGGCTTAGATCCCACCAACCCAAGCTAGAGCCTTAGATCCCACCAACCCTTTGCTGCAGCGCTTCATGCTGGTAGGTTCAACCGCGTTGAGACCTGGAGGCTCACAAGAACGCAGACACCCTGAACTCTCCTGGTAGTCCTAAAAACTCACAAGAGACTGCAAACAGAAGTATAATGAAACACTTTGTACCCATGGCTATATCTTAAAATAAATACTGATTTAATTAAAACGCTATTTCTCCCTGTGTGGTCATCCTGCTGAGCTTAGATGACTGTATTTGCTGGAAGAACTTGAGGAACCCTTATGCCATAACCTTATTCTGTTTTTTTAGAAATCTACTTGGACAATCTGTTTTTTTGAGTCATACTCGTTGCACCAGAACTGGATGTTCTGGCACACCAGCCTCCAAGAACATGCGGCCACTGGTTTAACTGCTACCCCTTGAAAGGAAAAGTCTGAAAGCGAAGCCCTTGGCTCTTCAGTGAGCTCAGAGTAGTATCCGCTGTCTACATTTCCAGAGGTAGATGAAATATCTAGATTTCCTCTCTTCCCTTCAGCTGTCCAGTCCCAGGAGAGGCGGCCTGACACTGGTGATAAGCGTTGAAGGATCCACAACCCTGATCGCAGGAAGCACTGTAAAGAATGAAATACATTCAAGTTCCTCAGCATTAAGTGCCTATTAACATCAGTAGAGTATCAGTGTTTTAGTGAAACTGAGTTAAACACTATGACTATAGATGAGCAAAGAGCAGCCTTTGAGTCAGGCTGGTCAAGTCTGCTTGTTTACATGCGGTTCTGAGAGTGCTGAGCATGTGACTGAAGGGTCCGTCTCCCACTGTGCGACTTCATGGCTCCTTATTTCATCTTTTTTACCTGCACTCATGATCCTGTGAGTAGTGCTGCATCCATAGATAGTGCTGTAGTCGTGCTCAGAAGGCCAAAGCTAGACATGAAGTTTAAGAGGGTGAGAGAGGAAATAAAGTTTCAGAGTGAGACCTCAAGCGGTGGAGAAATGGCTTGTAGAGACTAGGTAGGCAAGGAGCAAAAAGTGATGAAGAATGAAAAAGACCGAGAGTTGGTGAAGAAAAAGATTCTCAATCCTGGAAGAGCATTTTAACTGCTAACTCTCCTTTGCCATTTACAGCAATGGTAAATCCCAAACCTCCCTTTTTAGGCCTCGCCTAGGCAGCACGCATGCGCTGCCCTAGGAGAGCCTTTAGCCGTCGGTTTGCTCCTTTTCCCCACACTAGTGCTTGTGCTGGCATCCACCTTAGTGGTAATTGAAAACATATGGCTCTCGTGACGCAGCTGCTCGCTCCTGCAAGGCGGATGCCAGCTCAACCACTAGTGCATTTTGCCTGCTCTTTCGTGGCCGCACCACACTCCCTCACGCTTGTTTTTCTGCTTTCAATGAAGATGCACGTGCTTTCTTTGCTTCGGCTCAGAGTGTCAGCAGCTGGAGTTTGCATGCCTGCTACGGTTTTTGTTCACTTGTTTCCTCATCTCTACCCCTCAGTTATTCTCTCTTGCTCTCAAATGCTTTTTTATCTCTTTTCTTTCCTCTTTTGCACGTCACCCTTTCTTGTCTTCTGTATTCAGTCTCCCTATGCCATTCTCTCTTGTTTTTGCCCTCATTTGCTCTATTTTTTTCTGTTTATGTTGCTCACTTCTTCCACCGACCCTTCATGTTATGCCCCATTTGGCTCACCCAGTTGCCCCTCTCTTGCTCTACCACAAGCTATCCCACTCTTTCTTCTGCTTCTACGAACGTCTCTCATGCTAGGCTGCCCCCTAACACCCCTATGCTTCTCTGCTCTCCCACCTCCATCAGGTAATGCCCTTTGTCCATACAGGCCGCTCAACTCTCCACCATCGGATGCTCGGGCTGTTGGGATTTCTTTGCGCTTTTGACTTTTTTCATTTATTGGCTCAGATACCTCATTAAGGTGCTGATTCTCCTCCCCTTTTTCCGCAAGTTTTATCCAGCCTTGGTCATCCTTAATACATTAATTCAGATTATCGCTATTTTCTCATCATACATCCTTCTGGTTGTTTATACTGTCGAGTTTCAACCTTCAAGGTAATCAAACACTTGTGATAAGGATACCCTGTCTTTTGCTCAGGATCTGTTTCATTTTATCATTGATCAATTCCTTCACATTTCATCAGTTTTCAGAGCATCTATGATTGATGGTCGTTTTTTCAAACTTGGTTATCAGATTTCTGTGTTTTATCTTGGTCTGTGTGTTGCAATAGACGGTCACCTGATGAAGGCCCAGAAGCCGAAACGCGCATTGTTCTTATCTACCGCTTTGCCTCCATCGTTTTCTAGTCTAAAGGCTCTGTCTATGTTTGTTATGTTTTTTGGGAGCTTTTATGGTGTTGTTTTGTAAATAGTTTATCGCTCCTCTACAGTCAAAGAATAATTTGTATGGATTTCATCAAAGATATTTTCGTACAAAATCAATATTTGATTAATAAAATGTATAAATATTTTCTACCCATGTGGTAATTCGTTTTTTCTATGTGGGTTCTCTCTATTTCATTTTGTTTAGTCACCTAGCTTTATTATTCTTATTACTCTCATTTTCATTGTATATTTTGCTGCTGTTCTACTTTGCTATAGACCTTTTTCAAAATTCATGCCCTTTGCCCCTCCAGGCTCCAATTTTACGCTGCCATATTGCCCTGAAGTCCCCCTGACCCTTCTTTCACCACGCTATCCCCCTTCTGCGCCTTTCATCTTCCCCCAATGTCTCCTTCTGTATTCAAAGGTCTCCTTTCCTTCTTTCTTCCTTGTCTCCCTCCCCCATTCGTATTCCCTCAACCTCATGTAACTCACCTGTGAGCTTTCTCCCCTCTCGCCCCTCATGCTGTGCTCACTCTATCACTGCCCTCCTCCTCCACTCTCTTCTAGTCTTGTAACTTCCTCATTACTTTCTTCTCTCTTCACCATCTTTTCTCTTCACTCATGCAGTCCCCTTCTCCCCCCCCGGTTCTGCTGCATTCCCTCTACCCAGTCTACCCCTCCTTAAGAGGTGAGATCAGCCTCTGTTGTTCCCCCCTCCCAGACCCGCACAGGGGATTGTGCAATGTGCACTTCTGGATTCGGTGAGCGGATTATTTTGCATCTTTTCGGCTTCCTGGGGGTGCTGCCACCCCCTTTTGTAGCACTTTGTTCGCCATAAGTTGGCAGGGTATGCTCAGACATGAGTCCCTTGCCACTAGATTCAAGCAAGCCTGGCTGAAGACGGCTGTAATGCCAGAAACCGGTCCTAGGAAGCTTGTTTCCGGTCGAGGAAAGGCATGGCTCGGCAGTTCGGGCTGGACTGTTCCCATGAGGCACAGAGTCAGACTGATTTGCATATGGCCATGTCTGAACTGGGGTGGCAGAGTGGGCTAAAGAACGGTGATGTATTAAACCCAGATCTGTTGACTGGGTGTGAGTGTTTGATTGGTTCAGATACTCCGTCCATCACCACCCCCTTTTGTACTGCTTCGTTCACCATAAGTTGGCAGGGTATGCTCAAATGTGAGTCCCTTGCTCACTTTGCCACTGGATTCAAGCAAGCCGGGCTGAAGACGGCTGGAATGCCAGAAACCGGTCCTAGGAAGCTTGTTTCCGGTCCAAGGAAGGCATGGCTTGGCAATTCGGGCTGGACTGTTCCCATGAGGCACAGGGTCAGACTGATTTGCATATACCCATGTCTGAACTGGGGTGGCAGAGTGGGCTAAAGAACGGTGATGGATTCAACCCAGATCTTTTGACTGGGTGTGAGTGTTTGATTGGTTCAGATGCTCCGTCCATTACTACCCCCTTTTGTACCACTTCTAAAATGTAGAACATGTGATTTACATGTTCCAACAGTAAAAACTCACAATTGTCATTTTTTACTGTGAGAGAGGATAATAGCCCCATTACCAAGTACAGGGTTACATGCAGACAACGCAGCTGTGATAACATCTGAATGTGATTACTTTAGTTGGTACTTCCAGGTATCAAACAACTTGCTACATTTAACCCAGGTTTGATGTCCAAGTCGAATTTAACATCACTTTTTGCTACATGAAACTTTTAGAAAGTTGTCACTCTGTTCTCCAAGTTTCCCAGTGGCAATTTAAAGATGCTGGATAAGGGACAACCTTCTGCATGCCTGGGTAGATGTGTAAGCGACTCTCACAACAGGTAACAATATCGTCCTGCCGCTGGAGGAGGTAATACCTCCTTCCCACAGGAAGCCACGTGAGGTGTTAGCCCAAAAGACGAGCCCAAAGGGGAAGACCCCTTCGAAGGGCAAATGTTGAACACCCACGAGAGGCGCTGCTCTTTTGCCTGGGTAGACAGGTTGACGTTGGGACAGCAAGGCGGAAACACTGCCCAAACCATTTTTTCCATGGGCACAGATAGCCACACCTCTAGGATGGCCTTCCATGCTCCACACACCAGATAGAGTCCCGACATCTTGGAAGTGAACAGAATGCAGCATTCTGGGATTTCGTAGAGGCCACACTACACTGGAATTTGTAATCAGGTAGGAGGGAAAAAAGTAGCTACTTGGCTAGTGTCTGCAACCTCACCTCAGGGCACTTGCTGGGCATAAAAGTGGCACTCCTGGCTCACAGAACTCAGTTATTATCCGGATTGTAGAAGACTACAGAAGAATGACTGCTCTGCTGAAAAAGAGAGGGTGCACTGAAGTTGGACTGCACCTGCTGCTCCTTGGGCTAGTGAAGAAAGGACTGTACCTGTGGTGTCTTGATCATGGAAAAGTCATCTGCTGAGCCTAGCCGGATACAGAGACTCCAAGAGTCCGTTGGCTAACTTTCTGTTCCCAGCACATGGCCACAAAAGCTGAGGAAGCCTGCCTGGGCGAGTTGGTAGCCCAGATCACCAGATCATTTCCCATCACCACAGCTCAACCTGGGAGACGAACTCCCGATGCTCCAAAATTGGACGCCAGTCTGCTGGACCCAGGAGAGCATTCTGAGTGCAGTTTGGTCACGCTGAAGGAGAGCTATCACCAGTAGCATGGAACCGTTGATGTGGGTTTGGCTGGTGACCAGAAGTCCAGTGGTGACTGGACTTTTGCCGGTCCAAAGAGGACTTTGAAGGCCACTGACAATTTTGTCCAAAGTTGTTCAACCAGTACCGAGGAGCAGCCCCAGGAAGTCCCCTTTTGACCGCACAGCATCTTCAGCATTCTTGAGCCTCTTCAGCATCCTGTATCTCTTGCGTCGAGACCACTGCATCAAAGTTAATAGCAATTGGCCATTAACATTGGACCTGGAGTAGAGACTTCTTTTCTTGCGAAGGTTACTGTTCCATTATACCCTGTTGGGCCTTTGAATGGCTCCCTGCTGAAGATGGTCGCTCAAAGTACTTCTAAATAAAAACATTCAATGAGGCTGCACATTTTTGCTGAAAACTTTTCCAAGTGTCAAATGTGTTGAATTTGCCAGTGCTTGTTTGTGGTTTAGTCTAAAGTCTGGATTTATTGTTTCTTTAAAAATGTATAGCTCCAGAACCTTCTGCTGGTTCTTTTTCATTTTTATGTCTATATAAATTAGAGTCTTGTTTCTCTCCTCTTCAGTTATTTTTGTGCTGTTTAAATGCTTTACACATGTTTCTTTGTGGAAGCCTGACTGTTCAAAGCCACAGCTACCCAGGGTTGAGCTAAGGTTGACAAAGAAAACCTGACTAGTCTTAAAAGGGGTTTGTAGTATGTAACACGATGAGGTCAAACAACCACGCCTCATAATACACCACTCTATTTCCTGACACCAGGGAACAATGAAAGACTGAATCGGCAATATCTGGACTCAGGTGCGGCCGGCACAGGTAAGAGTGGTGGCACAGGGGTAAGTCAACAGATGGCGGGATAGGTAAAATGAAATTAAAAAATAAATAAAACCACTTGCCTTGTGCTCGCCCCATCGCCGGTTCGGCTCAGTTGCTGTCCAAGGTGGCCGCTGCTGTTGACAAGGAAGCCCCACTCACCCCCCCACCCCACTGCTAACTACTCCCTGGGCCCCATTCAATGACATTATGATGGCCATTGCAGACCTTAAGAAACTCGTGGAGGCCATTGGTATGACATGCCTTGGAGAGAAGAGAGGTGCTCATGACAAGGGGTCGGGCGACTCCCAGCCATCATTTGCAAAGGTTTTTCTTGTAGCAGAATCCATACTAATATAATAAAGAGAGAGCCCAAACCTTTGCGGTGGGTAATCTCAGGAACCACAGCACCAATCACAACACCCAATACAGCGTTGGAAAGGGCAGTTGCAGCAAAAGGACATAGGCTATGCAGACGCCCGCCATATACATTTAAAAGGTAAAAGAACCGTGCCAGCAAAGTAGTCCCTTGTGGGCGTGTCTGCGTTGTGCTGTTGGCGTGTGCTGGGGGCGTGAAAAACGCTGGGGGCGCGTGGTACGTTCCGCCCTTCATGCCATGTCTCATATTGTGTGCTAATCTCACCCTGCTCCCTTTAAATACCCCTGCACCCCATAATCATAACCCACCCTTACTCCTTAAAATACCCCAACACCCTTAAACACTAACCCATCTTAACCCTATAAATATACCCTGTACCCCAAAACTCAAACCTCAAACCTATCCCTAAACCCTAAAAATAGCCCTGTACCCCAAAACCCAAACCTAGCCCTGAACCTTAAAACCCAAACCGACCCCTGAACCCTAAAAATACCCCTGTACCCCAAAACCCAAACCTAGCCCTGAACTCTAAAAATACCACGGTACCCCAAAACCCAAACCTACCCCTGAACCCTAAAACACCCCTGTACCCCAAAACCCAAACCTAGCCCTGAACCCTTAAAATACCCCTGTACCCCAAAACCCAAACCTACCCCTGTACCCTAAAAATACCCCTGTACCCCAAAAATAACCCTGTACCCCAAAACCTACCCCATAACCCTAAAATACCCCTCTACCCCAAAACCCAAACCTACCACTGAACCCTTAAAATACCCCTGTACTCCAAAACCCAAACCTACCCCTGAACCCTAAAAATACCCCTATACCCCAAAACCCAAACCTAGCCCTGAACCCTAAAAATACCCCTGTACCCCAAAACCCATACCTATCCCTAATCCCTAAAACTACCCCTGTACCCCATAACCCAAAACTATATCTGAACCCTTAAAATACCCAAACACCCCAAAACATATACCTCAGTACCCCAAAACATATACCCCTATACCCATACTTACATTATCCAAACATTTTTAAAAAACATGCTTTTACCATTCATGCATTTACAACAAATTTCGTTGTAAATGTATGTGTGGTAAAAGCATTTAAAATGTAATGCCATGCATTATAATGGTCCGTTTTCGAAACACAGCGCCAGGAACCTCAAGAGGGAGAACAGCACCAACGAGGTGTATCCGCCTTCAGTTTGGTATCTAACTTATCTTCGGAACCTGATTCATTACCACTATCGCTATTTTTCTCCTCCTGGTTACCGCTCGAATTGTAAACAATCGAGAATCTTCAAATCACGCTGAAAGTGAATACTTACGTTTTGGAAATCCGAATACAGGATTCCATACTTCGCACCAACCGGGTGCTCTTAATAACGTACTTCGCCCAACACTTATGAGGCCCTGAAGATTCGCAGTCTGTTCCCTGCGATGAAACACGTGTTGGCCCATGCAAAGGAACAATAAACTGAAATACTACACCAAGAACAGAACGTTTCCTTGAACTGATTTATGTCATTTTGATGTTTCATTCTCGAAAGCTTTACCTGATATTCTTGATGTGCTCAACTAACCACCACCTCAATCAACAACTGTACTATTAAGTATTGATGGACATTGTATAGTGCAGGGGCTCTGTTGTTTTTACCCATACTTACCTTATCCAAACATTTTTAAAAAACATGCTTTTACCATTCATGCATTTACAACAAATTTCGTTGTATATGTATGCGTGGTAAAAGCATTTAAAATGTAATGCCATGCATTATAATGGCATTGCGGAGTCATGGTACTTTCATAATGAAAGTATGCGGAGTGATGGACTGCGGAAAGAAAGTTGCGGAATAATGGGTGTTTACCCTCCCCCGATAAGTACATTGGTGGCACGGCGGCCCACATCTCCAGCAACATACTCATATTTTTTCACCACCGATTTGAAAAATGCACAGGTCTCTCTCATTGATGGCCAGCACCGACATACACTTTTAAACACACCTCCCGCCACAAGTTCTTGAATTGCGAACTTTAGAGCTGGGGAGCTACGTTCGAATCTCAGCATCAGCTCAACATCCTGTGATTCCAGGCAAATCGCTTTGTCTCCCCGTGCCTACCACAAATGAATGTGTTCCTCTGTAATGTAAATTGTGCTCATGCCATGTTGTCGTGTTTGCGCTATATAATATTGCAAGGAAAAATAAAGTAGGGAAACTCGAGTTCACACTCTACTGAATGTGCACTCTTAAGTGCATCAGCAGTACACTGTGAATCGGAGCGTTTCACAGGCCTGTCACAGATAAGAAATGCTATCAAAATGAAATCCTACAAAAACAATATACTACTGGCCGGCAGCAATTCATACCCGGACAAGGTCGGGACGGGCTGCTAGTCAGTTAATAAAGCTGACCGGGGTAAGGAGAAAGTTGGTTTGGCTGCTACTGCTGCTTGCCTGTGAGAAGATGGCTTCCCACGCACCAGTGGATGTGAAGGAAAAAATATGGAAAGGCGAGTTTGTTGATGTCTTTTTTTTGTTCAGAGCTCAAAGAAGGGAGTGTGAACAAAAAGATGAAGAGTGTAAAGATACTTCATCTAAAGACAAGAAACCCAAGGTTGAGGAGACAATACCAAATTGGTTATTCTGGGTTAATGTATACATGTCTGTGATGCTAGAGAAGAAGCCAAAGGTTGTGACCTCAATATTTTATGCTAATATGATATTGAATGCACACCATGTGTATGGGGTTACTGTTGGCTTAGGTTATGACCGGCATTTTAGGTGGGCAAAAGTAAACGATTCAGCTATAGGGTGGGACCAGACAGAGGTCAACGGATGGTGATCGAGCGTTAATAACAAGATCAAAGTCAAAGTCAAAAAGGCTTTATTTCGATAAAAAAATTATCATAAAAACAACACATAAATCACAATACAACAATTTATAAAATCAGAAAAGCATATGTAAAACATTTTTACAAATTTACAAAGCAGTTCATTAAGCAATCAACTTTTAAAAAAAAAGAATTAAACAGTCAATTTTAGCCTTTTGATTCGGATGGACCAAGCCCATGATAAAAATTTGGCTAAAGCACAAGCATAAGTGGCACGGCTATTAGACATTAATATCCTGATTGCGGCCACATGACTCTTGGTACCCAACTGCCGGCATAAGTTTTTGAGCCAAACCCTCCTTGGTATTACATACTCTCTGCACTCAAACATAAAATGTGCCAATGACTCTGGTTTAACTAAACACGCTGGGCAAAGCTCTGTGGTTTGTGCACGGGATTTCCAACTCGAAGTGAAGGAATAAAGGGGAAGGGTTCCTGCTCTAAATTTAAAGTATAAAGCCCTATCAAAGGGTTTTTCAATAGTGTCAAGATACACTTCCCTTTTAGGTTGATCTTTAAACTTCAAAAAATCCTCCGTAAGTCTGCCCATAGTGGTACTAGTGTTTCTTTGTGTGGAGATCCAGTCCCAATAAAGTTTCTTGAGGGTTAACTTCGGGGGTGAAGTTCTATTTATCCACGCTTCATTTAGGCCCAGATTAACTAGCAGCGACTTCATGTCTCTCAACCATTTAATTTTGTGCCACCCTGGTAGTGACATGATTTCTGCAAGGCCTTGAGCATATTTGCTGAGTTCCTCCACACGCCACAGACGCGCCCATAGCAAAAGTGGACGAAATTTTGCGAGGTCATCAATTGGGCGACAGCCTAAGTCCAACATTAGCGGGACCGTAGGAGTTCCCTGCGGTAGAGACATAATCGCTCTACAAAATTTCATCTCGGATCTTGATAGAGCATCAGAAATGGATGACCCCCAGAGTTCGGCCCCATAGAGAGCAGAGCTGACACCCTTGGCCGAATAGATCTCTAGGACTGTAGCTATAGGTCTTATTATACAGGAGCGTTGTTCTTTCAAAAGAGCTCCTGTTATTCTCTTATGGGTTAGGAGCATTTTGTCCAAGTGTGGTGTCCAATCCATTTTATGTGAAAGGCGTATCCCAAGATAGTCAAAAACTTCTACCCTCTCCAGGGGTTCAGCATTCAGGATAGGAGAGCGGACTAGTTTTTTGGGAGGATTCAGTACAAGATATTTTGTTTTACTTGTGTTGATTACCAGGCCTCGGTTAGCGCAGAAGGATTGAAAGTTATTTAGGAGCCTTTGGAGGCCTATTGGGGTTTTAGATATTAAAAGCGTATCATCCGCGAAGAGGAGGGTTGGTATACATTCGCCAGCCAGGGATGGTTCATCTGAGGGATGTTTCCGAAGATGCTCAACCACCCCAATCATGTAAAGGGAGAAAAGGGTGGCAGATAACACACATCCCTGGCGGACACCTCTCTCAACCGGGATACTATTAGTTTTTTCCCCCTCTGGGCCCCACCTAATCTGGGCAAAACTATTTTCGTGCAACCTAACAAGTAATACAAGCAAGTAGTGCGGCAACCCCATATCGGCCAATACGCTCCATAAGGTCTCCCTAGGTACAAGGTCAAAGGCAGTCTTTAAATCGATGAACGCGAGATAAAGACTGCCCTTGCCTATGACCACAACTTTCCAATAGACCATCATGAGCCTAAAAGCTTGCTCGATTGTCCCAGTTCCCACTCTAAAGCCCGCCTGGTAGTCAGTAAGGATTTTGTTTTCTTCTACCCAATTTAAAATTCTTACCAGTAGAACCTTGCCGACTACTTTTTGGCTGATGTCAAGCAGGCTAATGGGCCTATAATTTGACGGGTCTTCTCTGGGGCCTTTTTTATAAATAGGGACCACCTCCGCCCCTTTCCGCGAGGAGGGGACAGGGGCGCCCCTACAGATAGCGACGAGTAGGGAATGGATCAGTTTTCCCCACTTTAAAGTATCTGATCTTAAGAGGTCACCAGGGATACCTTCCGGGCCAGCCGCTTTTTGGGGAATAATAGTGCCTATTGCATATTCGACCTCCTTAATGGTAAAGACGAAATCGCTGGGCTGGATGTTCCAGATTGGAGGCAGCAATGATGGGGCCACAACCCCCCCTTGAGGGTCGCTCGTCAGCGGTTGGTCAGCTTGGCGGGTGTAGAGCTTTGAGAAATGTTTAACCCACGCCTGGCTTGGGATATTACAAGTTATTAAATCACTATCAGGCCTATTGCGAGCTCTAATGGTATCCCAAAAACATTTTGAGTCTTTCTTAGAGCTAGCTTCTTTAAGGATAGACCAGTAGGCCTCTTCCCACTTCTTTTTTGCTAGCCCCAGTATTCTCTTATGTTCTTTCCTGGCTAACTGTATTTGGGGTTGAGATTTGCCCTTAACGGCCTCAATTAGCCGAGACTTAGCTTTCCTACAAGCTACTGTATACCAGTCATGCATTCCCTTGGTTTTATTCTGGGACATAATCTTCCCTGCATTACCCTTTACCCAAAAAACTTCCCCTATAGTCTTGACAGCAGCTTCAAAAATGGGTGTTGCCCTGTCCGCTGCCGTGGCTAAATCAACGGTATCAAATTCTATTTGTGAGGCCACAAGTACCACCTCTATATTAGCAAGTTTGTCAGTGTTACTGGCAACTTTGCTCCACTTTAGGCGCCTTCCACAGGAGGAGACAGTGACCTTGTGCAAGCATTTAGAAGGTGCTGACAATGCTTCATTAGACCAGGGATTCGTGATAGTTAGGGAAAGCGAATTATGGTCGCTCTCAACAGTCGGTATGACTGTCATATCTTCGACCCTGCTCCAAAGCCCCAGGTCCAACAGGATATAGTCAATCCTCGAAGTGTGACCAACTCTGTTGAACGTCGGGGCGCCCATCCGGTCAGAAGGTGTACGGCCATTGGTGGCTCTTAGCCCAAACTCTAAAGTCAGTGCATTTAACTGCACTGCACTGCGGGTCCAGCGCTTAATCGGAGGGATGGAAAGTGAAGGGATGCCCCATCTACTGTCTTCTTCACCCAGGTCAGGGATGCCATCTAGGGGAAGTGGCTCATAGGTGCAATTAAAATCACCTGCTACTAGGGTATAATCAGCTTCTTTACAATCCCTAAGTTGCACCTCAAGATCAGATATTACAGGTGAGGTGCACCCATTTTTTGTGCCTCTAGCATAAACATTGTAAAGAGCTAGAGTCGAGCCTCTACAGGGATTGCATAGTAAAATGCCTAAAATGTCTGGATTGTTTATCTGCTTAGATGTTGTTCGGCAGTTCAGGGAGATGCTTACCCAAGTAATAAGACCCCCCGATGGACGCCCCTTCCCATGTATGGGTTTCTCTGCTGGGACAAAAAAGGTAACAAACCCAACCCGGTGGAGTGGTTCTGTACTCCAGGTCTCTTGAAACATACAGATCTTATGTGCTTCAACCAGATCACTCCACTCAGGCAGACCCAATTTCCTATAAATGCCCGCAAGGTTCCAACGAAGGATTTTTATTTTATCCTTGGTGGTTTCTCCTCTAGTACCATCTATGTCTCTAAGGCTAAGGGATTCTATACATTCCCTCTCTAAAGCAGAAGATGGTGACTTAATCAGGCTAGTGGCTGCCGCAGTTGGAAAATTAGGGCATAACGGGTAAGACGTGACTGGAGAGCCCTCCTCCTCGCCCCTATTGGTGGCAAAATGCATGGGGGAAGCTTCATCAGAATTAAGTCAGTCTACCTCTTCCAACGCACTGAATCTATTCCAGTGGGCAAACTGAGATACAAAGGGGTCAAAAGGAGGAGGTGGACCTTGCCATGGTTGCTGCCACTGATTGATAGTATGTTGTGGAGCATGTGTGTACCCTCTATTTATTGGGAAGCTGAATCGAGGGGGATATTGTCTTGGGGGCATGGGTAGAAAGTAGGACAAGGGAAGTGGGTGAATTTGAGTAGCCGGCCCACTACTAGGTGTATTACAAATAAAATTCACTACCCCTGTATCCCTAAAGTTGATAGATATAACATCTCCTGCTATGGTCTTAGTATTTCTACCCACCCAATCTCCTCTTCTAACTGCGTGTATTTCGCCACACATGTTAATGGGTAGTGGTTTGTGCAGGTGGAGCCACTGGGCACATTTATTTTTTAGTTCAACAAGGGTTTCTCTTCTACCCTCCTTCAGTGGTGGCACACCCGTCAGTACAACCACAAAGGGTGAGACTTCCGGCGGTAAGTTAATTGACTTAAAACGAGCCGGCCTTGTTTTTGGATCATAAGTCTTGTTTGGGGAAGTAGTTGCTGTCAAACTGGTGGCTGAACTTTTAGAACCCTTAGCAGATTGATTAGGCACTTTTTTGGAACCGGAAGGTGTTTGGGGCTTTGTAATAGGGTCTACACAGCTAGGAGTTGGTAAGGACGCAGCAGCTTTTTCCCCCCTTTGAGACAAATGGTGCGTTGCTGCTCCTGGTTTGTCGGGTAAAGTTTTAGCCTTTGCTGTGGGATCTTTTGGTAGGTTGTTATTCACCAGGGGCGCTTCTTTTGTTTTCCCTTGTATCTGTGTGGACACATTTCCACTTGCCTTATTAGTCCATTTAGTGTTGATTAAAGATGTTAGTCTATCAATTTTGGACATTAAGGGCTTGATTTGAGCCGTTATTGTAGCTTCAAGATCTGATTTTAGATCTGCTACCATATTTTCAACCCAACAAGGTATGCCTGATGCTGAATTTGGGGCTGGTGACACAAGATTATGATTCCTGGTGTTAGTTTTAGGTTTTTTCTTGGTCTTAGGTATATTCCTTGGTTCTTGCAATACAGGAATGCCTCCTTCCCCTGATCCTCGAGGACATTTATCTATGGTAGACTCTGGCCTTTCGAGTGTTTGGCAAGCTTCAAGGTCTGGAGTGGCCTCTAGGTCAACAAATGATGAATCAGACTCTAATTGAGACACTGATAAGTCTACTGAGTTTGGTACTGTGAGTGTACCAGCAACAGGGTGAGGTAAAGGAAGGGAACAAAGGAAGGGAACGATTAGTTAAAATTTGCTGGGCAGGTGAGCTTGCAGTTGTTAAAGGGCCCAAGGACGAGCGTCCAAAGATACTCTTCGTTCCAGTAAAGAAATACTATGATCAATTGTCTCGTTAACCCGGGAGATAAATTGATCTATAGGCCCAGTGATTTGGGCTACGGCCATCGCTGATTTAGTTTTACTTCTTGTTCTTCCAGGCATGACAGACATATATGGAGTCTTATGAGGTGACTATATAGACAATAAAAGAACCAAGAGAGGTAGCCCGGTCCGGTCTCTACCGGGCACTAACGGGCAACAACGGGCCCGCCCTTGGCCCGGGCTTTGCCCCGGGCTACGACCCGCGTGCGTCCCGCGTTGCGCGGTAGTGCACTCACTTAAATTCCTGTTAGATGAGAGGGGGCGTGGCACTGGGAGGGTGCGCGGCTCGCGCGGGAAGAGGACACAGCTGTTGGTGTTTCTTGCTGGTCCTCGCAGTCCCGGGGCCGCGCCTCTCACCTCCTCTGCGGCCTCGATGAAAGACTCCTCCTCACGCTGGGCACTGGATAAGCAGAAAAGGGCTGGAGAACAAATAGGCTACTCCTGTAGCTCCGGTCAGAGTTTGAAATGGCAAAACCTCTATGCGAGCGGCTCCCGCGAAGCGGGGGCCGCGAGAGGTAAAGAGCGCTGTTTGAGGGGGCGTGGCACTGGGAGGGGGCGCGGCTCACGCGGGAAGAGGACACAGCTGTTGGTGTTGCTTGCTGGTCCTCGCAGTCCCGGGGCCGCGCCTCTCACCTCCTCTGCGGCCTCGATGAAAGACTCCTCCTCACGCTGGGCACTGGATAAGCAGAAAAGGGCTGGAGAACAAATAGGCTACTCCTGTAGCTCCGGTCAGAGTTTGAAATGGCAAAACCTCTATGCGAGCGGCTCCCGCGAAGCGGGGGCCGCGAGCGGTAAAGAGCGCTGTTTGAGGGGGCGTGACACTGGGAGGGGGCGCGGCTCGCGCGGGAAGAGGACACAGCTGTTGGTGTTACTTGCTGGTCCTCGCAGTCCCGGGGCCGCGCCTCTCACCTCCTCTGCAGCCTCGATGAAAGACTCCTCCTCACGCTGGGCACTGGATAAGCAGAAAAGGGCTGGAGAACAAATAGGCTACTCCTGTAGCTCCGGTCAGAGTTCGAAATGGCAAAACCTCTATGCGAGCGGCAATAACAAGATCCCATTGAAGTCGTTTTTTTGCCAGCAAAGAATAAGGAATAGGAAGGGCTTATATTGAACCTTCAATAGGAAGGTATGTACGAGCCCAGCGGGATCCTGTAAATGGATCCTGCAGGGCGTCTGCATTTGTTTCTTTTGCGGCCATCAGTCCGGATCAGAATTTAAAAAAGTCATGAGATAAAAGGAAGGAGGAAGTTAAGCCTCCCTGGTCCAGATGAGTTAAGCCTTACGGCTAGTTTGAATTCTCTCCCTGGTCCAGATTACCAAGCTAATTCCATGGCTGAACTTGTACCCAAGCAAAGACACAGCAAAGTTGTTGTTTCTGAATTTATCTTCAAGTTTTAGGATTCCCACACTCAGAGTGGCTCCCATGGGGAACATCTTTTACAACGCAACTTTTACCACGCAGTGCCTTTACGATGCAACTATTACAACGCAAACCATTACAACGCATTGCGCTGGGGGGGCGCTATAGGATAGGGAATAGATCTAATTTACTATCCAACACCTTCCCTACTGTCCACGGGGACTGGAGTTGGAATAGTAAATTAAACTATTCACTATCCAGCACCCCAAAGTGCTATGCGTTGTAAAGGTTTGCGTTGTAATACTTGCGTTGTAAAAGCATGCGTGGTAAAAGCATGCGTTGTAATGTCATACATCTGGCTCCCATTCCACATTGTAACAATTTACTGTCAGCCCATATGCATCAAGATGTGGTGTCCAAGAAAATATGAAATGAAATGAAATGAAAAATTCCACTTATATAGCGCATAACTGCCCGGAGGCCTCGCAGCGCTGATGACTGATTACTGTGTTCGACTGCAGGGCAGAGTTAGTATGCTTTTGAGAACAGGTAGGTTTTTAAGTCTCTCCTAAATGACATCAGATTATCATTTTGTCTAAGGGACAGAGGCAGAGAATTTCATGCTTTTGCTGCTGAGCAAGTAAATTAACGGCCACCCCAGCGGACTTTCTTGATTTTTGCCGTGGTTGCCAAATGCAGAGAGGCCGAACGAAGAGTTCTAGGTGGCACATAAGGCGGTACCAGGGGGAGCAGCACTGCCGGGCCAGTTTGATGAAAGGATTTGTGCAGAATGCACATGGCCTTGAACAATGTTCTTGCAGCCACTGGGAGCCAATGGAGCTCCTTTAGGGCAGTTCTCGCTGACTGCCAGCGAGGGATGTTAAAGAGCAGGCGCGCCGCACAGTTTTGAGTGACTTGGAGTTTTTTTGTCACCGATGCCGGGGCCCCTAGATATAAAACGTTTCCATAGTCCAGGCGGGAGAGTATCAGGGCCTGTACCATGACCCTTCTCGCCTGGAATGGAAGTAAGGGGAGCACTTTCCTGAGCATTTTCATTAGCCCTACGCATACGGAGGATGTTTTAGTGGCTTGAACCGAGAAATCCAGAGCTCTATCCAGCCAGATTCCCAAACTCTTTATCTGGTCCTTTGGAAGAGGAGGGGTGCCGAGACACGAAGGCCAGTTCAACTGGAAGGTAGGAGAAGGGTTACCTAGTAACATGATCTCGGTCTTCTCCCCGTTGAGAATATAGAAAGAGATCGCTTTGGGTTGGATAGCCACACCCTTTTCCTCTGCATCCCTTGAGGATTTTGTGTGTTCCCAATGGGTGTGGTCCCAAAGAAAGAACCAGGGCAGTTTAGGTTGATTCATATGCTCCAGGCCCCCAAGGGTTCATCAATGAATGAGGCTATCGTCCCGCAGTTATGTTCAGTGAGATGCTCATCAGTAGAACAAGCATTAGCTATACTGGGCGAACGTGAACTGAGGCCCTGCTACCAAAAACAGATACAGAACCTGCACTTTGGCTTCCCCCAGTCCACCCTGAGGAGTACCAACTCTTGGGATTCCAATTTTCTGGCTTTTACTACTATGATAAGTGTACATCAATGTCATGCTTTTATTTTGCAAAAATAACAATTGATGGACAGAAATGCAGAAGAATGTCATACATTTACCCCAGTACAAAGATCTGGCGCTAAATCCACAGTTTGTTTGCTCACCATGCCCGTTCAGTTTTGGACCCAGCTATATGCAAATCAGTCTTGACCCTGCGCCCTATAGGAACAGTCCAGCCCGACTGCCAAGCCAGGACTTCCCTTGACTGGAAAAGAGCATGCTTGGACCGGGTTTGGGTTTTCACCCCTCATCAGCCAGGATAGCTTGACTCCAGGACAGCACGGGACCCATGTCTGGGCATACCCATCCCACTCGGATAACAAATGTAAAAAAAACAATTGATGGACAGGATGCAGAACAATGTCATACATTCACCCCAGTACAGAGATCTGGGCCTAAAGCCATTGTGTTATTGCTTACCATGCCATTCCATTTTGAGCCCAGCCATATGAAAATCACTCTTGACCCTGCGCCCAATGGGAGCAGCCTAGCCTGAACTACCAAGCCAGGTCCTCACTGGACTGGAAACAAGCATCCTTGGACCGGTTTCAGAGTTTCCCTCCTCATCAGCCAGGATAGCTTGACTCCAGTGGCATGGAGAGCACAGGACTCACGTCTGGGCATACCCATCCCACTCGGGTGACAAATGCAAAAAGAACAATTGATGGACAAAATGCAGAACAATGTCATACATTCACCCCAGTACAGAGATCTGGGCCTAAATCCATAGGGTCAGATTTACAATAACTGGCGCATTCCCAGGGATGCGCCAGTTATTGTGCACCGCAGCTCCGCCACCTGTGGTGCGCCGCATTTACAATGCAGCGCACCATGGGGCACAAAATGGCACAGATGCATGACGCATCTGTGCCGTAAAGGTGTCGCAATGCTGGAGTTGCATTGCAAGTGCGACGCAGCTCTAGCAATGCTCTGGGGGGGGCCTATCTGTCCAATGCTGCGTCAAGCCTTACACCTGCTTCAAGCAGGCACAGGATTTTGACGCACCATGGGCCCAAATGTGACTGAGTGAAATCTTGTAGATTTCACTTAGCCACTTTTAGAAGGCGCCCCCCCCTGCGCAGGAATGCCTCCTTTTGGCGCAGGGCTTTACAACGTGACGCATCTCCCAGATGCGTCACGTTGTAAATACCCTGCACCATTGCGCATCTTTTGCGCTGCCGCTGTGTCACAAAAGTGACGAAACGGCGTCGTAAAAGAGGCGTAAGGGGCTTGTAAATCTTCCCGATAGTGTTTTTGCTCACCATGCTCTTCCAGTTTGGACCCAGGCATATGCAAATCACTCTTGAACCTGCGCCCAATGGGAACAGCCCAGCCCGATCTGACAAGCCAGGTCCTCCCTGGACTGGAAACAAGCTTCCTAGGACCGGTTTCAGGGTTTCACCCCTCATCAGCCAGGATAGCTTGACTCCAGTCGCACGGGGAGCACGGGACCCAGGTCTGGGCATACCCATCCCACTCGGCTCAAGAACGATGAATTTAACCCAGATCTCTTGACGGGGGAGAATGTTTGAATTATTCAGCATTCCGTTCATCATTTGTTGCAGTTACACTATTTGCCCTAAGTGGGACGGGTAAGCCCAGGCGTGGGTCCCTTGCTCACTGTGCCATTGGATTTAAGCTGGCCTTGCTGATGAAGGGTGACATACCCTAAAACTGGTCCCAGGATGCTTGTTTCCAGTCTGGGGAGGACCTGGCTTGGCAATTCGGTCTGGACTGTTCACATGAGGCACTGGGATAAGACTGATTTGCATATGACTGGGTCCAAACTGGGGTGGCGTAGTGGGCAAAAGAACAATGGATTTAACCCAAATCTCTTGACTGACAGAGAATGTTTGATTTATTCAGCATTCTATCCATCATTTGTTGCAGTTATGCTTTTATTTTGAGGAGTTTAGCTCGTAGTTACAATGGATATTCACATCATGCACAGGCCATAAAGAGGTGATTCACTTCCTGAATGATTTTCAGGTGTTAGGGCCACCGTATTTGGATTCTGTGGTGTGAAGTGGGTTCTGAATGCCTTGACTTCCCTCTTCAAGGAGCTGCTGGTGCCCATTGACATACGGTAGGTCCCTCCATGTGTCTTACCTTCCTAGGTATTGAGATTGATACAGTGAACGGTTGAGTGCCGTCTCCCGCTTGAGACAGTTCAAGCCTTCGGCAGTGGATTGGCGCTGACTTTGAAAAAAGTAACGCTCCATCAGCTCCAGGTCCTTGTTGGACAGCTGAACCTCGCTCTACGGATCATTGCCATGGCTCGCCCATTTTGACGGTCCATTGCAAGGGCACTGGCTGGCCTCTGAGGGAAACAATACCGTACCCGGCTGTCAAGTGGCGTAAAGGAAGTCTTAGGAATAAGGTTCACTTTTCTGCAGCAATTTAATGACTCAATTATTTGGACTTCACACCTGATGTCTAACTGTGCCTTAGGTCTCCTCACAGACTTGTTGTGCAGCACTGGGTTTGGAGGTATATTAAGCACAGAATGGTGTAGGAGGGACTGGCTGGTGGTCTGGCATGACAGCGGCATCACTAGGAATGTTGCCTTCTTAGAGCTGTTCCGCATCGTAGTATCGGTGACCATATGGGTATAGGTTCTCAGAGATAGCAGTGTGATCTTCTGGTTTAACTACATGCCAGTAGCAGAGGCTATCAACAGGCAAGAAGCTTCCTGCAAGTTTGTCTTGAGATTGCTGAAGCATTTAGTCTTACTGTGCTTGAAGTCTAACATTTTGTTTTGAGCTAAGCATCTGCCTGTTACTCATAATAACTCTGCTGATGCCTTATTTCGCTCCGAGCTGTGAGAATGTCAGGATTTCCTTTTTCATGCAATCGAGTAAGGCCTGGTATGAAATAGTGCAATTTTACATATACACCGTTCTTTGCTTAAGTTACTTTCCCCTTTGTCACATCGGCTTTTGACACACATTTACATTCATGACACTTGGCTTAGTTCTAAGAAATACCGACCTTCCTGACACAGAGCATTTCATGTGAACACTATCACCGTACCTTGGCATTGTGTGCAAAGGCCTCACATGCGTGATTCAAATGTGTTACTATTCCGTCCACATGGCGACACAGCTATCTGTGGAATACAAACAAAGTGGCCGGATGACAATCATGGCCCAAGGCAAGCATGCCGTTTTCTATATATATCCTTTTGTTTCCAAAAACAATCAGAGGAGACACATCTGCTGACTTCGAGGGGTCACTGCATGCTGGAGCTTTGCCCAGCAACTACCTGAGATTTCCGTGAGGGGTATCCAATTTGTGACCAAGACAGGGTCCTACAGGTAAAGGGGTTAGATCATGGAGAGGGGGTTTCTTCGCAGAACCCACATGAGCACCCTAGACACGTAGTTAGAATTTGCACCGTAAGAGTAAACTAGATTGTTATATTATTGTGTATGTCTGCCTACATAACTTGTCTCAACAAAATGGTGTAACTTTTCATTCTATTTACTGTTTTGACACTTCTCACAACTTTCTTCTGCTTCTTTCTATTGATCATTGCAGCCCATATGTTTTATACAGGAATAACTTCAGTTCAATAAATATTGAAAACATCCTTTTGTGTATTCTTTGTATTCTTTGTACAATTCTCTGTGTGACTGAGCAAAGGGTTCTAGATCTGTCTCCACGGTTCCTGAGGGAAGAGAGTCATCATGTTCAGTGGTTGCCAGAAGTGTTCCCTCCATGCCTAGGGGTAAGGGGCTAATGGTGGCACTGTGAGCTGGCTGGTCTAAGGGACAACATATCCTGCTGAGGTACACAGAATCAGTATGGCACCATACTAAGTTTATGTCGTCCAGAAATGCGCAGTTCCAACTGATTAGTGGAAACTACACAACACCATCCACAGGTGACCGAGGAGATGACAGAAATCCCATCCTATCTGTAGAGGATTGGAGTCCACCTCAATGGGTTACTTTCTCATTAGGAAAGTGTTAGCTGGGTGGGCTAGACTCGATGGCCGTGAAAAAGATGGCAGGCGTCCCCTCAATGTGCATGCCTTTGGCCTCCTTCTGTCTAGCTTAGCAAGGGTGTGCACTTCTCCATTCGAGACAACTTTATTTTCTGCGACCTTCACTATGGCCTTTTACTGTGCCTTTGGGTGAGCAAAATGGTAGTGTCCGCCAGAACTGACTTTGCAGGAAGCCCACACTAGGGGGGTGTTCAGTTGAGCGATAACTGGCTATTGATCTGATTGAGAAAGTCCAAAACTGATCAGGAAAGAAAGGGGGCAGCAATCAGATTCAGAACAGCTCAGGGCTACCATCTGTGCCCCATGGCTCGATTGGGGTCTTACCTGGCTGTTTGACCCGACATGGGGACATCAGCTTTGTTCATCCACCCGAATGGAGACTGCCTTTCGCATTATCAGTGTACTGTGGTTTTGACTGCCGCACTTAGGCGGCCGGTGTTCATCCTAGTTGTTGCTCTTCTCACTCCTTTATAATAGGAGCGGCCACGGTGACGATAGGTGCAGGCATGTCTTCTGAAGGTATGTATGGCATTACAATGCATACATTTACAATGCATGCCTTTACAACACAGTTTTTACATCGCAACATCCTTTACATCGCATTATTTTACATAGCATTCCTTTACATCGCATTATTTTACATAGCATTCCATTACATCGCATTATACCTTTACAACTCATACCATTACATTGCATTTAAGGTAAGTGTTGGATAGTGTAGGGGTAAAAATTACTATTCTAACTCCAGGGCGTGCAACAGTAGGGAAAGTGTCGGATACTGTAAGGGTGCTATGCGTTGTAATGGTATGCGTCGTAATGACTTGCGATGTAATGCCTGCTTTATAGTAACATGCATTGTAATGACATATGTTGTAGTGACATGCAATGTAACAGCTGTGTTGTAATGACATGCGATGTAAAGGATGTTGCAATGTAATGACTGCTATGCAAAGGTAGTGCGATGTAATGACTGCGTTGTAAAGGTTGTTTCCCCTTCTGAAGAGGAACAAAAAATAGGACGCTGGTCGTCAAAGTCTTATGCCCCGATTTGCACCTCCATCAAGGCGCCAAGCTTCAGGAAGGCGCTATCCAAGGCCTTCGCTCTCACCACATGTTTTGGGGATGGAGAGCTCCCCCGCCTGCACGGACAGTCTCGGACTTGGGAATGTTTAAAAATTCTTGAGCAGCGCAGGTATGTGTGTTTTTATAACACACCCCTCGCTTGACAAATGTTCTGCTTTTTTTTTATTAGAAAAAAAGGTTAGCTTTACTCTTTTATTTTATTTCTCCATTCACTCTGTAAATATGTCATATTTAATTGTCCAAGCCTCATCGCTGGTAAAATGTAATCATGAGTACATTTACTATTTGTATATATGTTTATGTATAACTCTAACCACTAGTATATGCAGTAGACCTTTGTACTCACTACCATTCCTATGAGTTTAGAGTGTATCAGTTTGTATCTCTACCCTATGTGACTTTACAACTTGTACATTTGCAATTTTTTCCTGTTTGTATCTCTTATGTAACTCATATAATCCAAAGTCCTTATGTAACGCAACTGGCTGTTTTGTAAAGCGCTCCGACACCTTCGGTTAAAGTTCGCGCTATAGAAAACCGCAATAAATAAATAAATAAAACTCTAAGGCGCTGCAAACGCTTGTCCTGAAAGATCACGAGCCCCCCTCCCCCCGCCGCTCAGCCCGAAACGCGTCTCCCCAGAGATCACCCGGGGTCTCGGAGGCCCGGCGTCTACTCTGTGATTTACAATAAACACCCCTCTCTCTTCTCTTTCATCTGCGGCTCTGGGAGGTTGTTAAGGAGACCGTGTCGTGTTAGGCGCCCTCGCTAAACAGTGTTTACACAAACAGCTCGGATGACAACCCCGCCCTTGAAGTGGATTCCGCCCAATCCCAGCTCGTGAGGGTTTTTGTTTGTTACACATTACAAGTGTGCTTCTATTTACTGAAAAAACAGTCAGTCTATTCCAGGCAGGCTCCCCCCGGCAGCCAATCGGAAACAGCCTCATCCTTTAACATCGACAGTCATGATAAGGCAGAAATTGAAAATCCGCCAAATTAAGTAGGCCTGCCGCAGCCGACCCGCGCCCGGCTCTTTCATCTTGCAGCCACGAGACAAGCCGAGCCTTCAAGGTCTTTGACATGACCACCGGGGAACAAAACGCCATATATAAAAAATAAAATTCAAAATTCAAAAGTGCATTTCTTCAACACGTGTGTTTCCCTGTAGCACATTGGATTGCATGGCTGCAGTGAGTGGCGTTTTTTAGGAGTGATCATTTCTTCACAAAAACGTAAACACAGTCCTGCCCCTCCCCCACCCTCTTGATGACGGTGCCATTATGAGCCAAAGGGCACACCACTTGTCATGTTTACCCTCTATGAGGCAGGTCCTTGTGCCAGAACCTGGTTTCCCACAGTTCCAAGGTGGGCAGCTCTGCCTGCTGTGCCACATCTGCACTGATCTGTACAAGAAAGTCCCAAGTTGAAGTGCTGCCTTTTGTCCACATGCAGTCCTGCCTATGGTAATATGAAATCCTTGCGCAGTGTTTACTGTTGCAGAAGCTGAGCTTGGCATTATTATTTTTTCTTTCCTAGAAATCCCGTAGCTAATGTTGATATCTTTTCAAATGTGTGTGGCAGACATGCTGGAAGATTTTGCATTAGCCAAGCACTGCTGTCTTTCTGCAGGATTTATTCATTTTGTAGCAGTAATCTGTCTCTCATTCATAACCACATGAGTTTCATGTTTGGAATTGTATTAGTATTTCTATACACTTTCCATTCCCCTTGCACAACCTCAAGTGCTTTCTCAATTATCAAGGCACACGCTACTCCATAGGTGTGGTTTGTAAAGTGTGCTGTAGGCCTGATAAGGCCTCTTATGCACTCTGGTTTTCATCAACTTCCTGGGGGCCTGTCTGGCACATGGTTGACATTGTGTTGGTAGCGGCTGGGCCGGTCTGGAAACGGTGAGTGCTCTTTGTGTGCTTTGGATGTAGGGGAGAGTAGCTGCATAAGACTCTAAGGGGCAGATTTATGAGGCCCTTGCGCCACGTTTACGCCGCTGTTGCGTCACTCAAGGCGGCGTAAACGTAGCGCATCCCTACGAACAATTTATAATGTGACGCATCTAGGCAGATGCGTCACGTTGTAAAGCCCTGCGCCGCTTGTGGGCGTTCCGGCGCAGGGTGGGCGTTCCGGGGCAGGTGCGCCTCGCAAAAGTGGCTGAGTGAAATCTATGAGATTTCACTCAGCCACTTTTCAGTCACTTTTAAGCCAATGCTGCGTCAAAACCCTGCGCCTGCTTGAAGCAGGCGTAGGTCTTGATGCAGCATTGTTAAAATGGGGCACCCCCGAGCCTTGCTGCAGCTGCGTCGCTTGCGACGCAACTCCAGCAATGCGCCACATTTCCGGCACAGATGCGTCACGCATCTGTGCCGTTTTTGCACCATGGTGCGCCGCATTATAAATGCGGCGCGCCATGGCTGGTGGAGCTGTGGCGCACTGTGGTGCATGTTAACTGGCGCATCCCTGGGGATGCGCCAGTTAACATAAATCTGCCCCTAACAGCGCATAAGCATGGGTGTTGCAGCCGCACAGGCAAGAGCTTACCCTCTAAACATTCTTAAATATGTTGGTTACCGTTGGGGATCTCTGTATAATTAGGACACCACAGTGGGCCTTACCTGGAATTCTGGCCCATCCTGTAGGGCATTGCAATTACACAATACCACATTGATAGACCAGCTTGAAGCCGTGTCATCTACTTCACAATGCGCTAGATTTCCCCGTGGGCTATACCAAGTGCTTTGAAAATGATTCTTTTTGGGACAGGTACCCAGTGCAGGGGGCTTTCTATCTCCAGTGGAGTTTATTATGTGCTTTATAAGCCCAATATAGAGCCTAAAGGCAATTATCTAGGCGTGGCAGCACCAGGGAGGATGAGGCATGGGCCCTGCGGTGGTATCCTGGGTAAAAGAAAAGCTATTGTAATCTTCTGGTGCTGTTAAAGGCACTTTGTAAGAACGTCGTTGGTCTGTCTTTTCAGTGAGAGTTTGGAGTCCATGTAATTTACTTCTGTTGATGTGGTTAGAAGAGTTCCAGTCTTGATAGGCATGTTTGGGGCTAGACATATAGGGGCTTATTCATGAAGGTTTGCAACACTTTTAGGCTGCAGTTGCGTCACTTTTTGTGACCACAGCGGCAGCATGAATAATGTGCCACGTTGCGCCTTATTTACAAAGTGACGCATTTAGGCAGATGCGTCACGTTGTAAAGCTCTGCGCTATATTATTCTGTGTCAGGTATAATATATGCAGGGTGGGTGTTCCCATGTGAAAAAGCCTCATAGAAGTGGAGCAGTGAAATCTATCCAATTTTACTGTGTCACACCCTTATGCTTGCCAAACAGCAGGCGTAAGAGTCACGCAGTGCAATGGGAATAGGCCTATTGCAGGGGACCCCATGCATTGCTGGGGTTGCGTCATGCTTGCCACACAACTCCAGCAATGCAGGACTTTTGCGCTAACAGATTTGTCAGGATTCCTGACATATCTGTCATTCCTTGCGACATGAAGTACTGTACATTAAATACTGCGCATCCATTGTGTCGCAAGGAGGGTGCACTGAAAAGTGTTGCATCGCTGCTTTCACACAGCAATGCAACACTTTTCATAAATGAGGCCCATATTTTCCATGTTCCACAAGTTAAGATTTAGTTTTAGATATTTTTGTATCCAGTTGCATGCTTGCATTTCCATGAATCCAAATGCTCAAGGGCGGATGGTTCTTGCAGTTGAAGGGTAATCTGGGTGTTATCATCATACCTGTAACAGGTATGTTCAATAAAGTGTATAGACTCAGAGTGTGAGGTCGAGTAGATGTTCAGTAGTAAAGGGGTGACCATTTTGGTTTTGAGGACACCTCCCTTTTGCAAGAATGGTGCTGATTGGTATGGAAGTAAGGACACCACCTGGGTTCTCTGTGAATCAATGTTTGGTCATACTCTGGGTTCTTGTGTTAGTTAGTATTTAACCCCTTCTGTGCTCCCGTCGGCCGTTGGCCGTCGCGAGCACTACCTGGCTGGTGCTGCAAACGGTCAATGGCCGACGCGGCCGCGCCCACTCCTTAGAACGCCAGCACTGCACCGAAATAACAGCCGCGGTAAACGGGTTAATGTTAGAATAGGTGGCCCACGGTATTTAAAGCTTTGGAGAAGTCCAGCAGGAGGAGTGGGATTCACGTTTTCAAGTGCATACATGTGTTTCAGACTTAAATGACACTTGGTTTGTTTTTGAATCTCGTTGATAGCCGACATTGATTGAGGGTCATAGTCTAGTACAAGGAGTAGGCGTGTTTTCGGACATGTTCAAGCAATTGTAAGGAGAGCTGCAAGGACAGCCCTTTCAGGCAGGAATGGTCCTAAAAGGCCATCGAGGGCCTTGGAACCTGGGCAGCTCCTGCCACCCCTGGAATGCTTGAAATTTCTCTTGGGATTTGACCTGTAAATTCCAACCTGATTGCCCTACCTGTGGAGCTAGTCCCTCTTCCCTCACTTTCCACAAGGCCATACTCAGGTGTACCATGCACAATCCTTTCCCTGTGCATCGCAATGCACACTCGCCGACCACAGAGTCCTCCCCATCAAAGAGTAATGCTCCTTTGCTGGAGCATCTGTGCGCGTAATAAATGAGTTTAACATAACATAACTTGTCACTATGCTGATAGTGTGCCCTCAGACTGTGGATGGGGAATTTCATCACAGAGGATCCATAAAAGGCTTCTGAATCCTCTGCTGTGGCCCCAGCACTGGTAGGGTGGCCTCCAGACCCCGCTGCGCCAGGGAACTACCTCGTGCAGTTGGTTTAAAATCCAGAGGGAATACATGAAGACGTTTTCTGGGTGGGGAGGTGGCACCTCTTACTCAGAGCTTTCTCTGAAATCTATTTCCATTTAAGCCATTAAAATTTGGTTAATGCTTATAATTAATCTTTTAAGTCCTTTTGTCTGAAAATAAAAGAGAAGTTGGCTTTCAGTCACCCTTTTTAGAGGCTCACAAACACAGTGACTCCTCTTATGACTTGTTTGCACACACATCTCAGAAAAGTTTACACACAGAGACTGCATTGCCGCACACCCAGAAAAATAATTAGAGGGAACATTGGCAATGTTATAGAAAATTAAAAATACATAAGAGAGCTATTTGCACAGTGTGCATCCTGAACTGATTATTTCAAGGTGCTCTCACATGTGATGAAAATGGAAACATACAGCCTGATTCATCAAAGACCCGTTAGGCGAGTCTATAATAGCGATTCATAAGGAATCGCTATTACAGACTCGCAAAACGGGATTCATGTAGGAATCGCAAAAAGAACTGCGATTCCTACACATTCCTTATTTGCGAGTAGCAAATTGCTAATCGCAAATAAGGAATAACTCTCCATTCATTCCTATGGGCCAAAAGGCCCATAGGAATGAATTGGGAGTATTCCTCATTTGCGATTAGCAATTAGCTAATTGCAAATAAGATAGCGATTTTAAGGGTGCCAGGGGTGTCCAAAGGACACCCTGTAGCACCCCTTAAATGCAAATTGAAACAGGTGTTGCGCACACACATGTCCAAAGGACATGTGTTTGTGCAACATGCAACTTAGAAAAATGCTTTTAAAAGCATTTTTCTAAGTTTTCGCTATTTACCACGAGGTTTGACCTCGCGGTAAATAGCGGGCCGAAATTGCGAATTCGCAATTTTTAAATGGATGATGAATTGCATTTAAGGAATCTCAAATAGAGATTCCTTAAATGTAATTCTTCGCAAAATTGCGAAATCGCTATTACCGATTTTATGCATTTGGGATGATGACTCCCAAATGCAAAAATAGCGCTCGCAAAGGGCCAGATTCTCAGAATCTGGCCCTTTGCGAGCCGATTTCGGCTTGATGAATCAGGCTGAAAATGAAGAAAAGTAATTGCCTTAGATCACACAGTTCGGTCACGTGAGGAAGCTGAGGGCATCTGGCTGGAGCCTGGCTCGAGCCTTCTTGGGCTCGCTCATATCAAGATGAAAGTACTCCCCATCCAGAGACTGCAGAATGTACCTCACTCTGAGGAGCTGGGACAATCTCTAAGGCAGGCTCTAATTTGTGCCCACTCTATAGGTGGTAAAACAAGCAAATCACTGTTGAGGATCAGACCAAGCGGAACCAATGGAAGGGCTTGTACCTTAGAGCCAGTACAGGCCCCAAGCCAGGTAACCTTCTGCAGCGCTTAATTTGTCAAATATTAAGTGCCAGGGCTCCGACCAGGAGGCTACCGCAGCTTGCACCACCCATCGCCCGTTCATCGCTGCCAAAACAACTACTAACCATATCTCTTGCATGTAAATGCAACAGTTAAGATTATTCCAGGTCCCCAAAGCTCAAGGAATGGCTGGGGAGGCAGGCATTAGCAATTTGTAATGTATATTGTATTCCTAAACAACCGTTGTTCCTCTCATCTCTAAATTAGATGAGCAGTGCCACCATGTGGTTCACTGTTCTAAATATGGTGTTGACAATTAGGTGCCGGTGCCGAGCACCGGAAGCCAATTGACTGCCGGTGCTGAGTACCAGAAAGCATTGGCTCAAATTAAGCACTGACCTGCTGGTATAGAAATTATGCAACAAACACTGTGTAAAAATATGATGAACGCTCTCCAGAATTCAAAAAGTGTATCCCATTAACATCTAGGATTTTTTCCTTTGAGTATATTAGATCAGTGGTTCTTAACCTTTTGACTTCTGAGGCCCTCTACTTAATCCTTACTGGAAATCGGGGACCCCCACAGAATTATTATTGGACTCGGGACCCCCACTGAGTTTATACTGGAAGCCGGGGACCCTGGCCTAAGCATTTTCGATGATTTGAACCGCAAAACGATACACAAACAATACAAAAAGAAGCATTCATCAAACAAATACGCAAATGATGAAATAATTGAATTAATTCTCAATCAAATATAACAAAAATCAAAATTGTAAATTTAATAAGAGGGTTGGAGGGTTTCTAAATTAAATTCTTCTATGTTGTATAATGCACTTGCACTGGTCTCACAGAAACTAACTTAATTTTCAGCCTTCAATTTCAAATTTCTTCACATTTACAGAGCATCTAGGCCTGAGCCCCAGCGCCAGGTGCCAGGCTTGCGCCTTCAACGGCTCTCGCACCTCTAGAACACTCACAAGTTACACTTCTTGATGAGTGAGCCCAATACTTTTCCCATGGCCAAAGATTGCATTTAATGTTTGTGAATAACACTCTGTCCCGGGGGTGTTCTCTGGTTGAAAATCAATTCACACATCTTTCCTTCTTCTGCGCGTCTCTGGGCCAGGAGGAGATCTAGGAGGCTGGTGGCCGGTCTGCAGCTCCCTCATAGCAAGCAGAGTCTTTTAGCAATATTAGTAGAGTGAAACCACCCAGCAACATGAAGAGACTTGTGCAGTAAACTGAGGACCATAGATTGGGAAATAAAAGCATCTGTTATCTTACAGCTTTTAGAAGTGACAGTAGTGGGAACCAAAGAGTTATATTAAAATAAGTAAGGGTTATTATTTATGCAGGTGGGTAGGGAAGCATGTAAAGTATTGTGGGGAAGCTGTAGAAACCAATGCAATAGGTAAGTAAGAAGTGAGGGTGGCATTAAGAGACATGAACTGGATGACAATGAGAAAAGAATAAAGTCAAAAATAGCCCAAGACATATTGAGGGAGAGGGTAATAAAGAGATGCAATATCAGGGTAGAGTAAGGCTGATATACCCCCCTTGGGGCGCAAAGGAGAGCCAGTTTGTGATTTAAGAGGTCAGACACTAGAGCCCCACTGTAACTGCACCTGCTGCTTGAATTATAGCGAAAGCCCGGGAAAGACAATCTGTAATAAGAAAGAGAGGTGAAGAACAAAGCCTGGTATGAAAAACAGAGCTTGGGATGGAATATGGCAGGAGAAAGAGGGGTAGTAAATAGCACCAGTGATAAAGAATGTCAGATTTGAATATGAGAGAAGCAGGGTGTAGGATATCCACCTTTTCTCAGTGATCACATTGTATTTTCTGCCCTTTGCTGGACCCTACATTCTCTCTGTGCACTTTAAATCTGCTAACCAGTGGTAAACTGTCTGAGCCCCCCTTTAAATATGGTTGAATTGACATATTCTTAATAAGTATATTTAACTTACCTAACCATCTCAAGTACATGATAAAAGATTATTTAGGGAAAAGGAAGGTTTTCAGTATTTTCCGGAAGCGAAGGTGACCAGGTTCTGCGCGGAGTTTCAGTGGGAGAGAGTTCCAGTGTGAAGCCGCATTCACCGAGAAGCGGCTGCCTCCGGTGCGTGCTTTCTTGACTCTAGGCACCGTAGCCAGGAACCCTTTATCTGAGCGCAGGGGTCTGTTGGGTTTGTAGGGGGTGACTAGGCTTCTCATAATCGAGGGTCCTATGCCATGCAGGATTTTGTGGGTGATGCATAAGGACTTGAAGATAATGCTCTCCCGCACGGGGAGCCAATGAAGCGATTTGAGAGCAGGTTTGGCTGATGACCTGAGGGGGATACCCGTTAAGAGCCTAGTAGCGGCATTTTGGGTTTGCTGAAGCTTGTTGATTGTGGCTTCGGGGGCTCCTAACAAAATTGTGTTAATGAAATCTAGTCTGGAAAGGACTAGACCTTGTATCAATAGCCTCCTAGAATGATATGGGAGGAGGGGAAGGACTTTACGGGCAGAACGGAGTAGACCGGAGTAGATCGAAGCAGGTACCTGCAGTCTTTTTCGTTTGTGTCTTGAGCGAGAGGTCCTGCTCCAGCAAGATCCCCAAGCTTTTAATTTCTTTTTTTAGGGGTGGGTGGGTGGGTCCCCTAAACAAGCCAGCCAGGTGGAAGGGGGCATTGAGGCCGACTTGTGGCCTAGCAACATGATTTCTGTTTTTGATCCATTTAGCTTGAGTGAGGAGTCACACATCCAGGCATGGATCTTTGTCAGACACCGATGGAAGTTGTCAGGGCATTGGTCAAGTTGGGAAAGTGAGACGACCAATTGAGTGTCATCAGCGTAGCTTACTATTTTGATCCCAAAAGGGGCAACCACGTCCTCCAGGGGGGCCATGTACACATTAAACAATGTGGGGCTTAAGGATGAGCCCTGCGGCACGCCACACTGGAGGGGTATTAAGGCAGATCGTGCGTTACCTTCCCAAACTTGAGAGGTGCGGTTGGAGAGATAGGATGTTAGCCAGGTCAAAGCAGACCCTCGTATTCCTGCTTCGGCCAGGCGCTGGATCAGGATACGGTGATTCACCGTATCAAAGGCCGCACTCAGGTCCAGGAGAATCACTGCCACTGATCCTCCTGAATCCAGAATGCACCTAGCCTCCTCGATGACGGAGAGGAGGGCCGTATCGGTGCAGGGCTTGGAAGTTAAATGCCACTAGTTGACTGTAGCACATATTGTGTCATCCTGTACAGTGGCAGTGCAAACATGGCTTCAGGCCTAACATTGTAGACTGACTGTTGTAGCTTAAACATTGTTATTCGACCTGTCAAAATAAACTCTTTTGTCAGGTCAAAATCTCTCGTTAAAATACTAATAAGTCACCACTATTTGAGGCCTTGTCAACCACAAAGCAGGGGGCATGGTATTTAAAAGTAGGGCATCTAGAAATTTAAAGTTAACATGTTGTTACAGTGACTAACCCCCAAATGCTATTTTTTACTGTGGCAGGCCTAGCTGTCCTATGTAAAAAACAAGAGTAGAGATTATAAATAACAATGCTGTATCTCTAGAATGGCACTAGTTAAAAAAAACAGTGAACCATATATCTATATAGTTAATAAAAATCCAATTGAACTGTGCACTCATATTTGTAATAAATGTTGAGGAAAAGTAACTTTAAGAAAGTTACATTTTCCTATCTGAATTTCCTAGGGGCTAAATTTGCATTTGCTCTTCCAACTTCTGCCAGCTAGTATTTAGCATTTGGATAGGTATGAATAGATGCTAAGTGACTCCCAGGAGCAAAATAGGATGAGCTGAATATTTCAGAGAAGATTCCTCTGAACGTAAAATAATAGACAGGATGTGGTTGTGAGCATCCTTTTTGAAATTGCAATGTCCAATCCTGCTTGAGTGCCAAATCCTCTTGACAGGTATGCTGGGTTTTTACATATAACAAAATAAGTGTTAGATGTGGGAGGAGTTTAGGATTACCAGAGTACACTCCTCATACACATGCACATATGCCTCAGAGCCCAAGTTTAGTGTGGCTGTAGACTTCTGCCATGTTGCAAATTCCAAAAGTGGGTAGGGTTGGCCTGTGATCATTTACCACATTGGTTAGGGTTTGCCAGAAATCATTTCCTCCTGTTAGCTGTGTCAGGCATACGTGTGGCATTTCCAGACACCCACTTCAGAACAATCCTCGACTTGAGAGTGAAGAGAAGAGAAACTGGACCTTCTGTCTGTGACCTAAGAGGAGCCCTCAAGGACTGTACTTGTTTCCTCTTGTTATCAGGACAAAGACGTGGACTCTAAGGGTTATCAGGCTGACCTCCTGCTCAAGCTACAGGGGCACACTACAACATACTACAAGAGGCCTTTTCCTGAAACTGCCCAGCTTCCAGTGGCAACTGGACTTGGACTGGACCCTCGGGCCGGGCCTCTGCCAAACACACTTTGATTCTGAAAGTGCCTCCTCTGAGGTCCTGGGGGTTTAGAAGTGTACTCCTTTGGTGGATTGGGACTTAAAGTCAGAAGGTGATATCTTTGACCAGGACAAATCTGGTTGGTGAATATGACCAGTGCTCCATCACAGTCAGCATCAAATTGCACTTAGGTCCATGTGTACCGTGAGCATTGACCATCATTTTATGCTTCTTGGTGCCATTCTTACTTGAAACATTTAAAACCCATATCTCTAGTTCCCCTTATTGGATTTTTGTCATTTTGGTGTAATTATGTTGATTACATTTTACCATGTTTTACTAGTTCATGTTGGGATCTTTATGGTGTTACATTTGGATTGTATTACTGTTTTGATACTGAATAAATACTTTACATATTGTCCTAAGTTAAGTCTTTCTGCTCTGTACCAATAGATACTGGGGGTTGAGCTCTGGTTAATTTAGTGACTTTGAGGGTTCCCCCTGACAAGAATTGTGTTTATTACCTGAGGTGTGTCCCTAATCCCTCATCTAATACTCTAGTTTCTTACACAGAGATTATGGTTAGTAGGAGAGATAGGAGAGTAACATTCTCTAAATATGGAAATCGATTTTAATCCATGTTGAAATGGCTGAAAAGTGTGAGGTAAGAAAAACAATCGATGATGAATAGAGCAACATAGAGAAAGGAGGCGAGAGACACAGGTTCTTCAATGGAGTAATGGCAAGAAAAAGATAAGCAAAAACTAAGACTGAGATTGAGTAATAACACGGGAAAGATAGGGGAAACACAGAGGGGCATATTATCAAGAACGGCGTTAATAATTATCGCCAGTTTAGCAGCAGAAAACTGCTGCTAAAGCAGCAATAAGGGGCTTGATAATATGCTCTTGAGAATTCTAATAGAAGTCCATGTCCTGGTCGTGAACCTGGGCTTCTATTGGAATTTTCCAGGGCATATTATCAAGGCCATTATCGCCGCTTTAACAGCAGTTGTCTGCCGCTAAACCGGCGATAATTTTAACACCGTCCTTGATAATATGCCCCAGAGTCTCTGATAGAATAATAACACGAGAAAAAGAAGTGAGAAACATGGGGGCATATTTTTTAAATTAGTGGCGCAGGGCAGCACAGCAAGTCTTCTTGTTCCCCTGCACTGCCTCAGTGGGAAAGGGCAGGAACGCACCATATTTTTCCAATCCAGCACGTTTCTGACCTTTCCCCTTGGGCTGGCGCCATTTTGGCTGCCTAGAGCCAAAGCAGGCACCCTTGCACCACGGTGCAAGGGCACCTCCTTTGCATGCAGGATTGTTTTAAAAACAATCCTGAAAGGCTCATTCCTCCTCTTTCAATGTGTGTTGTAGAATTCAGCACACTTAGAAAGAGGACAAATTAGGGAGAAATAGAAATATTTCTCCTCGTTATGCCTCACCTGGGGAGGCGTAATATTTTGCCACATTTCAAGGTTTACAAATCCTTGTAAAGCTGGGAATTTGTCAAAAACCATGGGAGTTGCGCGGGAACACCCACAGCAATGCCCATGGAACGCTTCCCTTGCTCAGAGGGAGGCAACTCTCTGCTTTTCCGTCCTCAAGATTTTTGAAGCCATTCAATGCCATGCAAAGTGGCTTTGCGTGGCTTCATGAATCTTACTTAGATGCTTGCATCATGCATGCACCACTTTGCGTAGTTCAAACGTGACGCAAGCCTCTCATTAACCCCTTCCATGCTCATGACAAGGTCAGCTCGTCATGGGCGTTACCTGCGCTGTGCGTTTGATGAGTTGACCTTGTCATGAAACTATAGTATTCAAGCATTTTCAGCACAGGAGGGGAAAACCCCCTAGCAGCCAAGGTGTTAATATGCCCTTTAGAATGTGATAGGGTAATGGCATGAGAAAGAGAGGTCAAAAAATGAGCCTTCGATGGTTTACTAACCTGAGAAAGAGAGGCAAAAAACTGAGCCTAGGCGAGAAACCGCACCTGAGGTGGACTACTAACCTTGGGGAGGTGAGAAACTGCACCTGAGATGGTCAACTAACCTGAGAAAGAGAGGCGAGAAACTGCACCTGAGATGGACTACTAGCCTTGGGGAGGTGAGAAGCTGCACATGAGATGGAGTAATGGCACAAGAAATAGAGATGAGAAACTCAGCCTCTGAGGGTAAGCAAGTGAAGAGAGGATTGAAACAGTGCCTCGCAAACAGAGAATTAGGGTGGGAAGATATAGAAACAGCCATTCTTCTTGGGACAACAAGTCAGAATTTCCCATAACTAAAATGTTTGTAATGCCACTGTTTGGAAGTCTAAATACTTTCATGATTGATATTTTTGAAAACAGTGATTTCTGCTACAAAAAAAGTAAGATTTCAAAAGATGGGTGAGGTGTCAAGGTGTATCATTCTGCATTTTGTTTTTGAAATCTGAGTGCAAAACTGAAGGTTAAGCAGCCAAATGGGAATAATTAAATATCAATATTAAAGGACCGGGAATAAAATGAACGGCTTTTGGAGATGACAACGAGAGAAACACAGAATCAGAACATGAGGCATTGTTTTATTTTCTGTGCGAGCAAAGAGACGAGTCTTTTTTCTCAGTCTAATGAATATGTTTCTGTACACCTATGACACAGTTTGATTAGCCTTCTGTTTTAATATTTAAATCCCGCCCGTTCAGGACTCAGTGAGAGGTGCACTCCTGCCGGAGACATTATAGAATGCTGCTGAGATGGAGACCTGCTGTCCCCAACCTTCATCCTGAGCAGGAAGATAGCTGTACACTCGGAAGTGCATCCATGGAGGTACTGAGCCTGGGTTCCTGACATACACTATCAAAGTATATTTAGGTCATTCCATCAGACCATGCAGATGGGTACTCCCGAGACCAGCAATAGATACAAGTTACACTAGCAACGTTATCAACAATTACCATGGTTGAATCATTTGTATTTACCACTATCCAAATAATGCCTATTACAATATTGTTTCTCACATTTTTCATAATTGCAGTTCATGTTTTATTTGCAAAGAGTGGAGCTGTTCAATAAATGTTTGAAAATGCAATATTGTATCTTTTCTTTGTGACACTTTGGGCATGCAAGTGTGACTAACGAAAGGGTTTGATCTGTTTCCATGTGTTGTTTTCCATCTGAAAGTCATATTCTATGTTACTCTGAGAGTCATATTCTAGAGTTGTCTCTAGTTAAATGCAGGGAAGACAGAGGTGATGGCGGTTGGGAAACAGCCCTCTCTCTGGCCGCAGCATTGGTGGCCAGAAGCTCTAGGAATTAGTCCAGTACCGATAGCCAAGGTGAAAAATCTGGGAGTGTGATTCGACGAAAATCTCTCCTCCTCGCAAATATCGGCTGTGCCTGGGACTTGTTTTGACATTCTTAAGTTGATACGTAAGATCTTGGAGCTTTTCACCCCCTGGATGCTAAAAGAACTATTATAAAGGCGTTGGTCACGTCTCGCCTTGACTATTGCAATGTCTTTTATCTAGGGGTGACTGCCAAAAATCTTAACATCTTGCAGAAGGCCCAAAATGCCGCAGCCCGGCTGATCCTGCATATACCTAGGAGGGTTTTGGTGGGAGAAGCTTTGAAGGAACTGCATTGGCTCCCTGTCGGGGCCAGAGTTACCTTTAAGGCTTTATGTTTGAGTCACAGGATCCTTGGCGAAAGGGGGCCGTGTTTCTTATGGCCTCTCCTGACAGTCCACTAGCCTGCTCGTAATTTCAGCTCATCGGGCAGTGCAAGATTGACTGTGCCCAGGGTGCGGAAGGCGTGGATAGGCGGAAGATCTTTTGGTTTCTTGGCGGCTAAGGCTTGGAATGAACTCCCTGTGGATCTGAGGACAGTTGAGTCGGAGTCTCTGTTCCACAAGAAATTGAAAACTTGGCTCTTCCGTCTCCCCCCCGGGAGGGCTAAAGTGGTAGGTGCCATCTTGTGCGGATGGCCGCGTTTATCGGTGGATAGATTGGGAGGGTTGCTTGGGTCCAGCTATGTCCTAGCGCGGGGACACTCCGGTTGAAGTAACCATTGCGCTTTATAAGCTTCCTAATAATAATAATAATAGATTACTCTGGATGTTTAGGAGTTTAGATGCAATACTGTGAGCTAGCCGAACAGATCAACATTCACTTATTATATAAGGAGACTCAGTCTCTGTATTATGGCGTTTTGTTGTTCTATGTGCACAGCCATACTGGATTAGTAGGTACCATATAAACATGCTTTTCTTCCTTTTCCATCAATTATGTACTTTAGTTTTATCCATCCATCCCTCCATCCATCTCTCTCTCTGTCTTTTCTATCGATCCATTTTCTCTCCATCTTTCCTTACCTCATCCTTCTCTGTCTTTTTCCTTCCTTCCATTTTCACCCATCCTGTACCCCTCTGTGTTGCTATCCATCCCTTCTTCTCTCCATCCTCCCTTCTTTCGATCCACTCACCTATCCATCCATCTGTCCATCCATCCATTCATCCGTCCATCTGACCTTTCTTCTTAATTTGCATCTATCACTCTACTTTTTGTCTCCATCTTTCCCTCCACCCTTCCATCACCAGTATTTTTCTGTATTCATCCTTCTCATCATTCCTCAATACTGCTTTCCCTCCATCCATTTAGTGCTTCATCTATCCTTCCCCTCTCCATCCTTCTCTCAATCCATCCTCCCCATCATCTTTATATCCATCCATTCTTCTCTGCATTCATCCATCAATCCTTTCTCCTTCCTTCTCTCCGTGGCTTCTTCTTCACACCTCACCCTCCCTTCAAATGCAAGAGCTGTATCTATGAGCTCTTTAGAGCCAAAGCCTCTGTTCAAAGACAAGGGCCCATAAACAACAACTTTAAAGTGTCATGATATACAGAAGAACCCATTGGCACCCTCACACCTCTTGAGCTGCTAAAGTGGGGCTTTATGACGCCCCAATGATAAACAGAGGGAGACACAGACTGTGACACATGTTAAGTCAGTGGAAAGCCAATAGTTGTGGATGTTGTCCACAACCGGTGTCATGCCCACACTCTTGCTGCGTTTCCTAAGACTTGTCTGTGTGTTAAGGAAGCTTGCACAGCTGCTGATAATATTGAACCTGTGTTATTTATTTATTTGATGAGTTTTTATAGTGCTGGCTAGAACCAGAGGTATCGGAGCGCTTTGCATGATGTTCCACAATGTTACAAAGTTACATCAGTTACAAGTTACATTTGTAGCAAAAAAACATTTAAAGAGCATAGAAGAGAGGAGCTACGCTACGAACGAAGATGGCTGCATAAGCTCCTGGCTCCGCCAACCTCCGCCGGCGGCTCGTATATCCTGTTGATTATCCTTTCCTCCCGCCGGACTCCCGTACACATGAAGTGCTCCTGACTCCTGCGGTGCAATCCCGGACTTCCCAACTTACCGGGTGACGAAGATACACAGAGTACTATTCTTGGCCTGCTCCAGGGCTGCAGCCGGGACCTCGATTACTAGCCCATCCGGGTTGGAGTTGCACAACATCGGCTGTGGGACCAGGGTTGCGCCCGGTCTCCCGAACTTGGGTCATTCCTTGCATTTTCGATTGGCAACCCAGTTACCGGCTTACGCTATGGACACGGTACAGTGCCCCAAGTGAAGATCGGCAACCGCGGTCCGGGGTCCGGCGCCCGGAGACCTCCTGGGGTGCCGGGGTCGACGGGCTTGGCCTCCGTGAGCGGCGAAGGTGTCGATTCTGCCAGTTTTGTGAGCGCCCGCTGTTGTCATCGGCGTTGTGAGTGCCTGGTGCCTCGGAGTTGTGTCCGGGGTTCGAATCCTGCTTCGTCTCTTCGCGAGAGGGGATGGAGGGGACGGACGGCACAATATCGTTGAGGTCCGTAATGGCCGCCATTGGGGCGCTCCACTCTCACATCGCCGGCATGTACGCTCGGATGTCTGTACCGCTGGACAATGTTTGTTTGAGACCCGAAGACGGTTCTCCGACATGTTCTCAGCAAGCTGTGGTTCCTGTGGAGTACTCTGCTCGCTACTTCGAGGTCCCTGGGCGAAAGCCTGTTTTGGCTCACTCTGATGCCTCTGGCTCCATGGATGGCGCACCCGCGATCATCGTTGGCTTTCCCTACTCGATCCCTGCTCGGCGGAATATCGTTGCTAAAGGTTTTGATCACCATGAACAGCTCTTCAGTGACTATTGGAGAGGTTTGCCTTTCTTCTTCATCTTTCCTTGCCCGAATGGTGAACGTCGCCATCTTGTATCCTGTCTTCGATCCGATACCATTGACTTGCACTGTGTTGAACGCTTCGATTTCCTTAAGATGACTGTGGCTTGGGCGGCGAGGGCTATTGTAAAGACCCGTACTGGTCAGGGTTGACTTTGGCTTCTGGGGTTTGCTCCGTTCTGTGCTCTATGCAGGGATTGTACCTTATAATGTAACGGGGGTCGGTTGGTTTTGCTGATGCCCTCCCCAGGTCGGGGTTCAATACTTGCTTCAAACAGTGGCTACGATGTCTTGGGGAGGTCGCTAATGGCGGGGGGTAAGGGAGATCGGGAGTGTGTATGTTGTTCTCCTCCTCCGCTCTCTCTTTTCCTTTCTTTAGGGTAGTTCCGGGGCGACAGGCACGCTGTTAGTGGGGTAGGCCGTAGCCATTACAGGGGTGCAGGGTGGCGGGTGTTGGGGGGGGTTTTGTTATTTTAGTTTGTTTTGTTCTATGGTCCCTTTCTTTTCCTTTCCTCTTCTCAGTAGGGTCTGCTGTCTCTCCTTCTGCCACTTCTTGCTTTATTGGGCGTCTATACCAGCTTCTACTTTATTGTCTCCTAAGGGTGGGTTTTCTGGAGGGTGCTTGCACTTGATCGCTTGCTAATAGATCAACTTTACTCCTTGTCTGTTGTCTGACTAAGGTTGTATTATTCGTTACGTGTTCTTGACTGCAGTGCGTGGTACATCCCCTCATCTCTTATTGCTTCTTATAAAGTGGTGTGACGCCTCCTACAGTAATGCCACTACTGCTTCTTCAAAAAGAAAAAAACAAAACCTTTGATATACCCTTTGTACTGACGGCGCATTCAATCATACGCTGTAATCTTTTCGCAGCTGTTGCCAGGGTCGATGATAGATGCATAAATCCTATTTTGAATTGCTGACTTTGCGGCCGGCCCCTGTGGTTGTAGGCCGGCGCTTGTAAAACTTCAATGCATCAATAAAGGTTTTAAAAAAAAAAAGAGCATAGAAGACAAGATAAGAGGAGAGTAGAAGGTATGTCAGGGAAGCTCCATGAACACCCTTTCACAGAAGAAAAATCCAAATGATGGGTTCTTGAAGAATGGGAGAAGTTTAGAAGTGTACAGAAACAAGGGTGTGGTAATAGGGTTCGGGAGAGGGTTAGGAAGGGGTCCAAGATGAGTGAGGAGGATATGACCAAAGGTGAGGAAGGCAGCCTCCAATAGCAGGGACAGGAGAACAAGGAGGCAATGTGGCAGGGTTAAAAGGAGAGCAGGATGTAATTCTATTTCAGGACAGGAGGCTCCGATTATGCTTAGTCTCATTTCTTTACTGACACATAGCAGCCAATCACATTACAGTAAAGAAAAACAAAACAATACGTCACGTATGAACTCAGGGCAACCATAGAGTACACCCATAGTATATAAACAGTCTCAGAGGTAACCACTTCCTCTTTCTTTGCTGCTCCGCAGCCAGTTAAGTGCATATTTCTTATTCTCTGAATGTTTAACTTGTATTGAGAGTTTCATTAAATACCGCTTGTGCGCGCTGTTTAAATTGCTTTGGCGCTTATTTTCGCGCTCTTACTGCCGTCTTGGTCGTCGTTCCTTACACTCGGCCGGCGCGTCGGTGGGAGCGTGTGTCACCTCCCGGGGTCGGGCACTTGCTGCCGTTTGTCCCGTATTTTGGTGGAGGGAGTTGGGGACTGTCCTGCCTCGCGCGCGTTCAGCGCGAGTCGGCTTCTGAGCTGTCGGGCGAGCCGTGTGTCTGCGCATGCGCGACCTTTGTCCCTAAGGGCTTTTCCTCGCGCAGCTGTGTTTCTGTCAACACAGCGCCGGCTCCTGAACGCGTCTGTTGACGTTTGCGCCCACTGCCTGTCAGCTTGTCCCTTTCGACGCCGGAGCTTGGAAAAAGGTCCCGGTTGTGAATTTGCATAGGCTTTGCCTAGAGTGGTGATTTTTTGGTCGGCAAGCCTCCCTCCACGCTCTAACTCTGGTGTTCTAAGCAGTTTTTTACTGTTTTTCTTGCTGACTGTGAGGTTTTTTTCACTCCCTCGGACTGTGTCACTGACATACCGGATTCCTTGTCACCTAGTGGGCTGAATTACTACACTCCCAGTGTACCATGAGTGGCTCCTATCATTTTGAGGAGGAAGGTGACTTTGAGGAGGAGGGGTCTGACTTTTTTGAGCAGGACCTGGTGGAGGCACTCGACAAAGGGGTGCAGCTCTCTATGAATAGGGCAATGGCTCGCGCCATTACCCCCCTGAAGCGCCATTTGACGCAATATGCGCAACAGCAAGGTTGGCTTCCCTCAAAGAAGTCCTCATCTCCTGGTAATCCCCATTCTTCGGATTTTAGGAAGTTGGCTCGTTCCTTGTCCTCTAAATCCAAGGCTGTCCCTGTATTGGTAGAGAGCGATGACCATGATGCTTCCTCCTCTTCGTCGGAGGTTTTGCCTCCTCCTCCCAAAAAAACGTAAGTGCAAAGAACATTTTGTGGATGCCTCCTCGCGGCCTCCTGTTTTAACTTTTGAGCCCGAGGATATTGTGCACCCGAATTCTTCCGCCTGGCTTCCTTCCCCGGCTGTGGCTGACTATGTTCAGCAATATATCAGGCACCCTTTTGACAAAGATGTACGAGCGCGTCTTCGCTCAGAGTGTCCGCGACCAGATTTGGCGGACAACCTGGCGGACACGCCGGAGGTCGACCCTACTATCCTTACATACATGACCAAATTTTCCAAGGACCCCAAAAAGGGTCTAGATCGTTCCTGGCGGGCTTGTCAGGATAAGGTTTTGGACCTTTTAGGTCCTATCACTAAAATATTGGACCTGGGCTTCCGGGCCAAGGAGACATCCTCCACTGTCGATCCTGACGAGCTCATTCAGTGGGCACAGCGAGCCGTCTGTTTTTTAGGGAACGCCAACTGTGCCCTCTCGAGTGAACGCCGGCGTTCTATTCTTCTAAAACTGGACCCGAAGTTGTCTGAACTTTCTTCCTCGGAGGCAGGTGCTGCTGCTCAGGGGCTTCTTTTTGGTCAATCCTTTTTGAAGGAACTCACCCATTTTGTCAGCACTTTTAGTAGTATTGACAAGGCACAGGCCACTTTGAAGCGGGCCATGCGTCCGGTTTTTAACAAGGCCGGACGAAGCTGGGGACGGTCGTCCGGCCGTGGTCAATACCAATCCACTCAACGTGGGAACCAGTCCCAAAAGGGAGGCCATCAGGATTCCGGTTATGCCCAGCGGTCTCACTTCTACCCTTCCAAAAAAGGACGTGGACAGTTCAAGAAAGGAGGTTCAGGTGGCTACTCCGGCGGACGTCAAGATTCCGCCGCTTCAGGTGAGGCTTCTTCCTGCATGCAGTGTTGTTCTGGGGGGCAGGATCCGCCATTTTCTAGCCAATTGGCGCGCAATCTCAGGCGATGCTTGGGTGCTGGAAACAGTTCAGGGATTCAAAATCGAATTTTATCATCCCATTCACCAATCTCGTCCTCCCTTCCCTCTTCACTTCTCAAAGGAAAGTCAGGAGTTCATCACAGAGGAACTCAAGTCTCTGGTGTTGAAGGGGGCCATTGTGCCGACAGTCCGTCATCCGCAGGGCTTTGCCAGCTCGATCTTTCTGGTGGACAAGAAGGGAGGAGGTGCTCGGTTGGTCCTCAATCTGAAGGATTTCAATGCGGGGGTAGTTTACAGACACTTCAAGATGGAGGGTATCCATCTGTTGAGAGACCTCTTGAGGGAACGGGATTGGATGGTTCGTTTGGACCTCAAGGATGCTTATCTTTCGGTCCCGATCTTCCATCCACATCGCCGTTTTCTGCAGTTTCAGTGGCAGGGGACTTGGTATCAATACCAAGTCCTTCCCTTCGGCCTTTCGTCGGCACCGTGGTGTTTCACGAAGCTGTTACGTCCTGTAGTGGAATCGCTCCGCAGTCGTGGGGTCCGTTTGATCATTTATTTGGACGACATCCTCCTTCTGGCGGATTGTCCGGTCCGACTAATGACCCATCTGGACTGGACCATAGACCTTCTCCAGTCCCTCGGGTTTCTGGTGAATGTTCCCAAATCTGTGCTTCACCCTTCTCAGGTCATCGATTTCTTGGGGTTCAGAGTCAACTCCATCACTTGTCAGCTGCTGCTGCCCCAGCAGAAGATTCGCTATATCAAGAAAGAATTGAATTCCATTATCTCGAGTCCGACTGTGTCATTGAGGTTGTTAGCACGAGTAGTCGGGCTTCTGGCGTCTTCTCTGCAAGCAATATTTCCAGCGCCGCTACATTATCGAGCCCTTCAACGCCTGAAGATCCAGCATCTGCAGCGGGGCCTCCGGTATTCCGATTTGATACCTCTCTCGGAGGAGGCCAAGCTGGAGATGCAATGGTGGTTGGATCACATGGAGGCCTGGAACGGCAAAGCCCTCTTCGGCTCCTCCCCGGAGATTGTGATCGAGTCGGATGCCAGTCGTTGGGGTTGGGGAGCCCGCTGCGGTCCGGTCTCGACGGGGGGACGGTGGTCTCAGCGGGAACTTTCGCTCCACATCAACTGTTTGGAGTTGCTGGCGGGGTCTTTTGCGATCAAATGCCTGTCGCCTCTTCAATCCCACTGTTGCATCCTTCTCCGGATGGACAATATATCCGCAGTGCGTTACATCAACAAGCTGGGGGGTACTCGGTCGCGATTGTTGGCGGAGATTGCCAAGGAGTTCTGGCACTATTGCCTCCAACACAAGATCACTGTTATTGCAGAGTACCTTCCCGGGTCTCGCAATATAGTGGTGGACTGGAACTCCAGACATCTGAGGGACTTCAGCGACTGGAGACTCCACCCCAGGGTGTTTCGCCAACTACTTCGCAACTGGGGTCCGTGTCTGATCGACCTCTTTGCGTCCCGGCTCAACGCCCAACTTCCCCAGTTCTTCAGCTGGCGACCGGATCCGGAGGCTCTTGCCACCGATGCTTTCCTTCAGACGTGGCCGACATCCCTCTGTTATGCGTTTCCCCCATTCATGATGCTCCCGAGGGTTCTGGCCTACGTGACGCGCTTTCAGGCGGAATTGATTCTGATTGCCCCTCTCTGGCGGGCTCAACCGTGGTTCCCTGTTCTTCTAGAGATGGCATGCGACCTGCCCTTTCTTCTTCCTCAGAGAGCGAATCTCCTTCTAGATCCATTGCAGAATCCGCATCCCCTGGTTCAGTCAGGCTCCCTCCTTCTCCTGGCGTGGCGAATTTCGGGGAACGTTGGACGGTGCCAGGCCTTTCTGAGGACGCTGCCAGATTCCTCAGCAATGCCTGGGCCCCTAACACTCACAAGCGCTACAGAAGTTCCTGGAAGCGTTGGAGTGATTGGTGTGCTCAACGGCAAGTTGATCCCACATCGGCTGATATCTCGTTGATATGCAATTTTTTGTCCTCTCTGTCCTCCTCTTCGGGTTTGGCTTATTACACAGTCAACAATTTCCGTTCCGCCATCTCGGCGGGTCATCTTCCTGTCGATGGCAAGCCAGTTGGGGAACATCCTCTCGTAGCCCAACTTCTGAAAGGTATTCGTATGGCTACTCCTCCTAAACCTAAATATGTTTCCCTCTGGGATGTTTCTGTGGTACTACGTTTTCTAGAAGCTTGGCCGATTAATTCCTTATTATCTCGTAAGCAACTTTCAGCCAAGCTTACTATGTTACTGTGTTTGCTTTCCTGCAAACGCATTTCTGACGTCCGCGCTATAGATCTAGCGGGTCGTAGTTTCACGCCTGAGGGTGTTTCATTTCGCCTTTCCCGGCGCACAAAAACTAACACGGAGGTCATTTCGTATCCTTCTTTTCCGGCTCGACCCAACCTTTGTGTGGTTCAGTGCCTTAAGGAGTATGAGGTGAGTACTTCTCTTTATCGATCTGATATGCAGGGTCAATTGTTGATTGCTTTGCAAAAACCCTTTCGTCCCGTTGCTCCAGCCACTTTGGCCCGTTGGGTAAGATGGCTTATGGAGGAAGCGGGCATTGATGTTTCTGTTTTCGGGGCTCACTCGGCTCGGGGAGCCATGGCCTCTAAGGCTTTTTCATTGGGGGTCTCTTTATGTGACATTATGAAAGCGGCTGATTGGTCATCAGATTCCGTGTTTAAGACATTCTATTTCAAGCCTGTTCCTACTGTTGCTTCTGTTGTGGTGGATGAGCTTTGAACAAGCATAATCGGAGCCTCCTGTCCTGAAATAGAATTCAAAATTTGCTAACATTCGTGCCAAGAATTTTCAATTCTATTAAGGACAAGGAGGCGAGGATTATCCCACCCTTTGTATATGCATATATCTATTATATTGTTACTCTGCAATGCTACATAGTTCTTTTCTGATGAAATGTACTGAATGCTTTAATTTTTGCTCTACCCACCCTTTATTTGCTCATGATTACACAGGATGTGTATTACGGCTTTGTGTCTCTTTTCAGGCTCTGATCCCAAGTGAGGTTCCTCCGGACCCGCCATTGTGGAAGTTCTGCTGCGAGTTTCTACTCCTCGTGGGACTTCTTCTATTCCTGTGGCTTTTGGAAGTTCCTCCTCCTCCTCGTTCGGATTTTGGCCCTTTCGGATGATGTTCTCCGTGGATTTTCTGATGTTCAATTGGTTCTTCCTACTGGATTTGGACAAAGAAAGAGGAAGTGGTTACCTCTGAGACTGTTTATATACTATGGGTGTACTCTATGGTTGCCCTGAGTTCATACGTGACGTATTGTTTTGTTTTTCTTTACTGTAATGTGATTGGCTGCTATGTGTCAGTAAAGAAATGAGACTAAGCATAATCCTCGCCTCCTTGTCCTTAATAGAATTGAAAATTCTTGGCACGAATGTTAGCAAATTTTGAAGTGCGTTCCGGGTACTGGGATGCCGTAGGTGCAGAGGGTGTGCCCAAACATGGATCCCGTTCTTGCTGTAGGGCGCAAGCTTCAGTCTGACACCTATCTGGGGTTTGTTTGTTTCCGGTAAGCGGGGCGTTGCTTGTCAGTTTGTGCTGGAATTCTAGTATAGGTACAGGAATACGGCTGATATGCATACAATTTGGCCAACAAGATAGTTGAGCAGTAACCAAAAAAAGCATTGGCCAAGCCGATAGGTTTCACCTTTACGAGACCTATTGAAATTGCCAATGTTTTTTTAGAAATGAGTCACAGCGCCCAAGGTATATATTGCACAGCCAGCATCCACCAGCACCACGGCTCATAGAGTATATGTTACATGTTCAGCCTCCAGCAGCACCACGGCTCATAGCGTATGTATTATGCAGTCAGCCTCCAGCAGCACCACAGCGCACAGGGTATATATTACGCTCTCAGCCTCCAGCAGCACCATGACTTGCAGGGTATACATTACACAGTTAGCTGTACGTAGCACCACGGTTCACATGGTATATATTACACAGTCAGCCTCCAGCAGCACCACAGCTCAAAGGGTATATATTTCATAATCAGCCTCCAGTAGCACCAGGGCTTACAGGATATATATTTCGTAGTCGGACTCAAGCAGCACAATGGCTCAAAGTGTATATATTACGCAGTAAACCTCCAGCAGCACCACAGATCATAGGGTATTTATTAAGCAGTCAGTCACGAGCAGCACCAATGCTAATAGGTTCATATATTATGCAGTCAGCCTCCAGCAGCCCCACTGGTCACAGGATATATATTACGCAGTCAACATTCAGTAGCACCACGGCTCATTGGGTATATATTACAGAGTCAGCCTCCTGGAGCATCACAGCTCACAGGGTATATTTACACAGTCAGCCTTCAGCAGCGCTACGGCTCATAGCATATATATTACGCAGTCAGCAGCAGTACCACCACGGCTCAAAGGATATATGTTACACAATAAGCCTCCAGGAGCACCACAGCTCATAGGGTATATATTACGTAGTCAGACTCTAGCAGCACCATGGCTCATATGGTATATATTACGCAGTCAGTCACGAGCAGCACCACAACTTATAGGTGTATATATTACACAATCAGCCTCCAGCACCCCTACTACCTACAGGGTATATATTAAGCAGTCAGTCACTTGCAGCACCATGGCTCACAGGGTATATATGAAGCACTCAGCCTCCAACAGCTCCACGTTTAATAGCGTATATATTACGCAGTCAGCCTCCAGCAGAACCATGACTCTTTGGGTATGTATTACTCAGTCAGCCACTAGCAGCAGCGCAGCTCACAGGGTATATATTATGCAGTCAACTTCCAGCAGCGTCTCGGCTCATAGGGTATATATTACGCAGTCAGCCTCCAGCAGCATTACGGCTCATAGGTATATACTACGCAGTCAGCCTCCAGCAGTGTCATAGCTCATAGGGTATATATTATGCAGTCAACATCCAACAGCGTCACGGCTCATAGGGTATATATTACGCAGTCAGCCTCCAGCAGTGTCATAGCTCATAGGGTATATATTACGCAGTCAGCCTCCAGCAGTGTCATAGCTCATAGGGTATATATTACGCAGTCAGCCTCCAGCAGTGTCATAGCTCATAGGGTATATAATATACAGGCAGTCTCCAGCAGCACCACGGCGCATAGGGTATATATTACGCCATCACCCTCCAGCAGCACCACGGCTCACATAGTATATATTATGCAGTCAGCCTCCATTAGCACCTCCCCAGTGCACCCACATTACCCCCAATGCAAGAATGGCCCGCAACGGGCCCCTGAAGACATTCTCTGCCAGCCTTTCAATAGCGGTTCAACCGCCACAGTAAGGCTGGCTTCCGCCGGCATTATAATTGTGCCGGCGGAGCCTGCTAAGCTCTGCCGCCATTGTGAGCATGCTGACTGCTCCGCCAGACTTTCATTCCGCCGCGATACCCACCTCCATCATAATATGGTGCGGAGTAAATCTCATGACGATGGCGGAACGATCGCCACCACCGGCCCGGCGGTGGCTTTTTTTTCACCCCTAAATGTTCAGGATGTGAAATTAATCTGCAGGATGCAGATTTTAATAAAGTGAACACACCTCAAATAAACTTCCAGTGTCATTTCTCTTGGAAGTTTGTTTGGTGGCCGTTTAATTCTTGCAGCTCCAGCACATGGTGGGAGAGAGGGCAGGGGACTAACCTAGTTAGTCAGTATGCAATTGACATAATGGTGTGTGCCATCACAGCCTGTGATGTCACAATGCATGACATCACACGTGGCACAACAGTAAGTAACATCACATTTCATGAGTGCATTTAAGCGCATTATGAAATTTGACAATTTTGATTTTGCTTTGGGGTTGTGCTAAAAATGTGGGTCAATCCCAATGCAAAATCTGGGCCTCAACTAATTTTACATATTTTTTAAAACCCTGCCACAAAAAAATTGGCAACATGAAGGAGCATGTTGGTAGATCTTTCATGCTTAATTGGTTACAAAGTCTGCGTTTTATAATATTTTTATGGGGTTAAGACATCTGCTGCGGGGGTGCCCAGTAAATATCAGGGAATAATAATCGGTGAGATAGCCCAGGAGGTTAAAGTATTTCTTGGAGAGATTTCTGTTTTGTGTAATTCCATATCTGACTCAAAGTAGTATAGAAGGTTAATGTGCCTGCAAAGCATGTAATATGCAGGTGACAGAATTATTATTTTTTGTTTAATGTAGCTAGGTAAGTGGGTTACTGCTTTGAACACAGATCCTTTTGTTACCTGCAGTTCATAAATATTAAGCCTTTTAATAAAGCACAGTGAGCTATGTAGGATATGTGACTGCCACACCTTTTAACCTCCACTAACTCATGCAACACATCTGATTTACACACTTGCATGATTTATTGTCAATCTGTATGTTTTGTAAACCGGTCTGACACCTTGCATTGGGATGTGTAGCCCTATAAAAGAAATGAAACAGTGCTATTTAAATTGTGTGTACATACTGGGGCAGACCAACACATCTGACATTCTTACAGTTCATGCACCTGCATAAAGGGACCTACCAACGTCCAAAGCACGTCTCTCTAAAGTACCTGTGAAGAGTCAACAAGCTGGGTGCTTTTGTCTCCCTCCGTTGCATTTACATTTAAGTGTGAGGTTCCAGGCCACTCGATCAAAGGGTCGTTACTCAGTTGAGTGTGTGCACCTTGGCAAAGCGTGTTCTCGTGGAGCTGGGAGAGGTTAGTGTCGGGCTCGCAGCACCTCTGCGCCGACCTTTGTTTTCTCCTGCATTGGAGTAGAGTGGCGTCGTAACTTAAACCCTGCCAATCCACCTCGTCGTCCTTTTTCCATAGAAACCACCCTCCCCTGTACTAGCCAAGGGCGACAATCTGAGGGATAGCCCCGGGCGCCAGAAGCTTTAGCTACGCCACTGAATCAGATGGCAGTGCCCGAGCGCAGCAATCAAACCTGTCCCACAGGTGCGCAGGAGGCCCGATGCCACTGCACCTGCAAGAATATTTGTAAAAAAAAATAACTCCCCCCTACACACACACTTCCACCCCACCCCTTTCCAAATGTTAGATCCGAACCCATTGTGCAACAGTCAAGAACGTCGCCAGCCCCCGTGGCTAGTTATGAGTCTAAACTTACATGGGGCAGATCTACAAGAAAGTGCGGCAGCACGGCACCGCAAGCCCTTTGGCTGCAGCAGGCTGCGGCACTTTCAGAGCACAGGATTGCGACATATCTACAATGATATGTCGCATTCCTGTGCGCTCCCCAGCGCTGGCGCAGAAACAGCTGCCATGCGCCGGCGCAGGCACCCTTGCAAGAATGCCTGCGCCATGGGGAGATTGCTTCTGTGAAGGAAGGGGCACCATCCTGCACAAAAGCAATCACTGCAAGCCTTTTCCACTTTCAATGTGTGCTGTAAAATGCAGCACGCATTGAAAGACGGAAAAACAAGGAGAAATGGAAACATTTCTCCTCGTTTCGCTTGGCTACGCCAAACGCGGCAAACTGGCGCATTTCCAGGTTTACGATTTCTCGTAAATCTGGAACACCCACAGCAACACCCATGTCCTGCCCCTAACACGCACAGTGTTGCGTGAACAGGTGCGATATTTACAAGCACAGGTTAAGTCAGCCAGGGTGACTTTACCTGTGCTTGTAAATATCCCTTAGCAGGCTGCGCCACCGGTGCGTCACATGGGGCTTGCACATCTGCCCCACATATGCTTTGTGTATAATTACTTTCGTGACAATGGCCGGGCTGTTATAGTCCAGAACTGAGGAACAAGACTCACTCGGACAAAATACGCCCTGTGACTCACAGACATCACACGGTGGGCTGTCACAAGCTACAAAGGCTTAAGTAATTCAAAATAAACGAGTGGCCCAGTTTGAAACCCGCCTATGAAGATAGCTGGGGAGCCTGTGTTACTTGTTCTCACTTAACGGCATTTTACACAAAAATGAAAGGAGATGCAGGCCTTATTTCAGCCGGACCCCACTCCCAGGAGACCCCGGACGCCTCATGCGGAGTTTTGTCCACACCGCTTCTGAAATTGTATTAAAATGTGAGAATGTAACACGAGGTTTGTCCAATTCTGCCGTCTGAGAGGTGGCGCGCGGGGCCTCTGTGGCCAGTTTGGGGGACCCTTGGGGGGGCAGGGGAGGGGAGTGAGGGGTGCAGGGTCCCAGGAGGTCTGCTCTGTCCCCCACTCTGACCAGAGCGCGAATACGGGGCAGGATTTCAGACTAAAAAGCCGTTTTTAGAGAGTTAAGAAACACAACCTGAGTCAGCGCAGCGCAGACATGTCTGTGCCCCGACTAGACTGTCTCCCTCTCGGCAGCCAATCAGAAGCAGGCCCCGCCCTATAAATAGCCGGCCCCTCCCCCTCGCACTGCGCCCAGCTGTTCTCCGTCCCGGAGAGCGTCACTCTCGGAGCTGAGACAGGCTGCGCCCCCACCTGTCTGCGCCCCTCATGGGACCCTCACCGCAGCTGCGCCATTGTATGATGGTGAACAATCACTGAGTGCAGACTCTATTGGAAAGCGCTCCGACACCTTTGGGGAGGGATAGCGCTATATAAAACCGAACGAATGAACAAATAATCTCACACTTCCTTGCTTCTCGCGACTGTGGCAGAGTCAGCTAGAGATTTGGGAAGTGAAGGCCTGGCCATGTTCACTCGCTGCCTATATATGTTATCTGCCATTACGGGAATAGTGAAACAGGTCATCAGAAGCACACGTGTCCTCTTTTGAACACTAAAATGAGGATGACTTCGCATAGCTGCCAAGGTTTCAGATTACTATGTGTGTCATTTTCATAGTTTAAGTGTAATTATGAGTGACATTCCAACGACTATGAGTGACACTTTCTCACAAGCAAAACCAAGCAATGAAGGCGAGGGAAAAATAAATATCAGAAATTACATCCATTTGAGCAACGATAAACTCGAAGCAGATCTTACAACTGCCTCAAACTAACAGAATTGGAAGGGCACTACCATTAAAATTAAGGGCTGCATGTATCAACCAATTTTTATTTTGCAAACCTGTTTCCGAATCACAAAAAAGGTGTGGTATTTGGTATTTGGAAGGGGCGTGTTTAGGGCGTCCCTTCCAAATAGCGAAATGAAGATATAAGGCTAGTTTGATTAATAGCCTTATATCTTCATTTACATCAGAATCCTAATGGTATGTATGAGTGTTTTGTGACTGTGAATGCGGTCTCAAAACATTCGCATTTTACCACCTACTTCAAGTAGGAGGTAACCCATTCGCAAATGGGAAGGGACACCTTTCCCTTCAGGAATGGAGGTCCCATGGACCACTGACTGCTCTTAAAAAATGTAAAGAAAACGTAATTATTTTTTTCTAAACGCAACTCTTTTCCTTTAAGGAAAATGAGCTACATTGAAAAAAAAGGTTGCTTTATTTAAAAGCAATTATGGACGTGGTGGTCTGCTGACACCATCCCCGTGATTTTAGCGATTCCTAAGGGGTCACAAATTGCGATCTACCTCATTAATATTAATGAGGTAGGTAGATTTACGACCCACTAGGAATCAATATATGAAACTTATGGAGTTTCATACATTTTTGCAATGACCTAATTGCAATTCTCAGAAAATCGCTATTAGGTAATCGCAATTTCCAAATTTGATACATGTGGTCCTAAGAGTCTCATCACAGTCAACTGACTCGCAGCCGTTGACTCAGACAGGCACTGGGGAAGCCTCAGGTGGACAGGCACACAGTCAGTCACATAGGTCACAGCCGGTAGCCAGGGCGCTGTAGTGTATCATTTAAAAAACTACTCTCAACCCTAATAAAAATCATGATTACCCTGAATCGGGCCGCCCCGGTCGGCGCACCGCTACCTGCCCCATAGCCCAGAGGAGCTGCCTAAGTAAAATGAAGAGAGTCTCAATCAACACAGCTGGCTCATGCACGACGCAGACTGGCAACGGGCATAATTGATAGGGCAAGTCTCAGACTGACACCTGGGTCAAAGCCGGCAGCCAGGGTGCTATAATTATTTTAAAAAGTAGTAGTATTTGACTAACTCACCCTAAAAAGACATTCTTGTACCCCGAGCAGTCGGCCATGCCCAGGTGGGTGCAACGCTACCTGCCCAGCCCCACAGCCAGGGGCACAGATCACACCACCAACAGGCTGTCAAAGAGAGCTGCACACAGCTCTGCTAACTCTAAGGGACACCGCTGTCCGTGGCGCTGAAAGTAAGGTTTATGTTGGACCGGACAGTCAGTCACCACAGAGAGTCACCTCACCAGCCCAAAACGAGTAAGTGAGTGCAACTGTCACGCAGCTTGTCATTGACAACCACACTTAACCTGTAGGCAGGCAGCTGTTGACTTTGCGCTTAACCACTATTTCTTATAAATTGTCATTTATAAACCAAAATTTTATTTTTATTGGTAGCAGAGGGAGAGTCGGATTATACACACCAGCTAGGGCACTGACAGATTCACTTTCTTTGCTGCAAGCTGCAATTCGGTTTATGGGCTGCCTCATGGTCGCAATGATTCAGAGTCCCGTGGCAAAACACTCCTCCCGGGCGTGAATCTTCTTCAGACTCTCAGCTGCAGCACAGTGGTCAGGGCCGGACTGGCTACCGGGCGTTTTGGCATTCTGCCGAGTGGGGCTTATTTAGTTGATGGGGACCTGCGTATGCTGAACAAAATTCGTTTTGCTTTTTTGCTTTTTTTTATTTCGAAGCACACACAGGTCTCCATCAACAAAATTAGCCCCCACCACAGTGACATCAGCCCCCAGCTCGGCACAGTCCCGGGCACACGTGGTGAGGGTTTTAGCAAGATTTGGTGTCAATGCGCCTGTCTGTAAAAAAGCGACGGTCAGCACCAGTGTTCGTTCTGAAAAGAGTTATTTTAAAGTCACAAGGCAACAACTGTATTGGACAAAACAATTAGCCGACACGTGTTTCTTCACTTGGAGGTATCCTGTGACTCTTCAAGGCTGGTTCCGGGTCGGAAGGAAAAGGTGAGCTGGCCCCATGTCACCTGTAATAATTCCATCCCGGGCTGGGGTATGCGAAGAGCTGGATGACTAGCTGGATGGAACTTATATGGCTAAAACAGTAGCCGTCTCAGCCCCTGTGGTGTGGGGTCGGGCCCAAGCTCCAAGGGACCCCTTCAGCACAGTACCCTGGCCTGAGACCTCCTGGATGTGTCTGTGGGGGCCTCCATGTATGCTGCAAGAGGGCCCCCTTGGCCCCCGGGGCTTAAAGTCCACCTTGCAGTGAAGGCTTTAGACATCTCCCATTTGGGACAAAAGCCCAGACTACTAGTAACATTGGCCGGATCCGAATAGAGCTTCAAGACACAATTTTACATGGGAGCTTCAGTCTCATAAGAAGATTGTTTTGAAAAAGTGTATTTCCCATGTGTGACCTTGTATTTAATCTAAAGGTGGGGAAGCCACTGAAAGCTTAAGCCCCTTACGGAATAAGTCGCCGGCACATTGGGAGTTCTTCAAGGCGGCCGTGGAGTGTCATTGATGCTGGCAGCTAAACGCATCCCTTATTCAGTCCACCCCAACGGTCTGCCCCGACTCAGATACAGCGGCTCGCAACAACCATCAATGGCTGGATGCATCACTAACTCAGCTAGCCCCTGTAAAAAAAATCATACAGCCTTAAGTCTAATCCTTCTGAACCTTGGTTCAACAACAGTCTCAGACGGATAAAACAGGAATGTAGGAGAGTAGAATGTAGATGGAGACTTGATTACCAGTCAGTTGATCTTTCTATAATACTAAGCTACAGACTTACAAAGAAATTATACTAACAGCAAAAAAGATCTACTTTGGGGGAAAAATAGCGGGAGCCACAAACTCCTCTAAAGAACTGTTTGCAACAGTCAAAACACTACAAAAACTCCCTGAGTCTAAGAATCTACACATAAACCAACAATTCTGTAATAAGTTAGCACTTCACTTTCAAGACAAAGTTAAATCTATTTATGATTCCTTCTTAGACACCAGTCAAACTGATGATCTAAATTACTTGTTCCCCATGGGCGTTCCTAACGACAACACACTATCCCACTTTGGGCCTTTGGCAACGGAACAGATGCTAAGGACACTGATGCTGATTAAATCAGGTTCTCCTATGACCGTTGTCCAGCCAGAATTATTCACTTAGTCCCTGAGGTGACAGCTACTCACCTCACAGCCATATTTAAAAATCCTTTTAAAGCAGGATATTACCCTAAAGATTGGAAGGTAGGCTCCATCCTGCCATTATTAAAAAAGACCAACTTAAACATGGGTGACCCCAACAATTATCGATCAATTACTCGTCTTCCATTCCCCACCAAACTGGTCCAAAAAATTGTCAAGAATAAACTAAGCATCTTCCTAGATAAAAGAAACGGTCTGGATTCCACACAGTTCGGTTTCCGTAGCCACCATAGCACCGGCTAGCATTGATCACAGCTACGGAAGAAATCAGACAGACAATAGACAGCGCAGATAATGCGGCTTTGATCCTTTTGGATCTTTCAGCAACATTTGATACGGTTAACCACGCTCTGCTAATTGATCGCCTTGATTCAATTGGGATCAAAGGCAACGCACTGAAGTTTATTTCTTCATTCGAGGCTGACCGCATTCAGATGGTCTCACTTGGGGAATTCACCTCGCCAGCCTTTTCACTGCCTTGTGGGGTTCCCCAGGGCTCATCTCTGCGCCTCACCTCGTTCAATCTTTATATCGTCCCACTTGCAGTCCTAATTAGATCATTTGGATTCTCCTTAGTCTCCTATGCTATGTGGATAATACGCATATTGTCTCTATCACTGACAACCTCGGGGCACAGCAGCTCAGTTCCACAACTGCATGCTTCACATTGGGAAATGGATGAGCAGCAATTGTCTTATAGTAAATTCCTCAAAAACGGAGATCCTGCTGTTTGGCAACAATCCTTATTTTTGGTCGAACAACTGGTGACCCCAAGAACTAGGGACTTTGCCTACCCCTAGCGACAAGGTAAAGAACCTTGGGGTGATTATTGACACCATTTTGTCCTTCGAAGGACAAATAAATCATATCGTCTCCTCAGGTTTTTTCATCTTGAAAACTCTAAGGAAAGTATTGCCTTATATGCTTTCAAGCCCGCAGAAGAGGGTAATTACAATTCTCATCTCTTCCAAAATAGATTATGCAATGCCCTCTTTATCAATAGACAAAAGCGCTTTCTTCACAAACTACAAACACTACAAAATGACGCTGCTCGATTACTATTGGGCATTCCGAAACATAATCAGCCTCTCAAGCCCTGATCAATTACATTGGCTCCCCGCAGATAAACACATTCAGTTCAAAGCACTTTGCATCGCCTTGAGAGCTCAACAAGCTGTCGGACCTGACTACTTGATACAACGCTTTCAACGTTATACTTCGACACACCCCTTACACTCATCCCCAAGCGGCAATCTTGCAGTCCCTAGATTTAAAAAAGCAACTGGGGAGGGAGGGGCTTCAGTGTATGCATTTCAAGGCTATGCAACTCACTTCCAATAGAACTTAAATGCAAGACAAACCTACTGGATTTCAGGAAACGTCTGAAAACTTGGCTTTTCAGTAAATAATTTAATTTTTCTAGATCTTCCTAGCTTTAGTATCCACTCAGCGCCTAGATACCCCCGGGTAATTTGTTGCGTTCTATAAATCTTATATTCATTTCATTTTATTTTCAATGCTTTGGCCTAAATTCTTCGAGGATGAGACTAAAGAGAGGGTGGTGAACCAAACCCACATTTTTGGGCAGTTTTACAAAGCACTAAGCTTATCCAAGAACGCCAGCGTCCTTCAGAACAGACGCAGAGTACTTTAAATATTTTTTTCCATCACAGGGAGATTCGCCGGGATTCACAAGATGCTGAGCTGAGGCCAGCATTCAAGCCTGGTTTCTCACATAGCACGGTTGTGTCGACGCACTGATTGGTGCACAAGATTGACTATTTTGTTAAAACTAATTTATAATTAACCTACTAAATCCTTTTTGCTTTCTGTAATGATTACATATTTTTTGAATCAACACATGGGGGCAGATTTATGAGTTCTGGCGCATCTCTGCAAATCAGCAAGGATGCGCTAGAACTGATGCGCCACGCAATTCACTCCTTGCGGCACCACAGATGCGCCGCATTTACAATGCGGCGTAACTTGGTGCAAGGAAGGGCATATGTGTGACGCATCTTGTGGTGTACGGGCAGTGCATTGCTGGAGTAGCGTCGCAAGTGCGACGCAACTCCTGCAATGCACAGGGGCCGCCCATACATAACGTGGTGCGTCACTCCTTACGCCAGCTTCAAGCAGGCGTAAGGATTTGACGCAGCAGCGTCGTAAAACTGACTCCGTGAAATCTTGTAGATTTCCCTGCGTCAGTTTTACGGGGCTTTCCTACGATGGAACGCCCACCCTGCGACAGAACGCCCACATGAAACCTGACGCAGGTTCCATGTGGCGCAGGGCTTTACAACGTGACACATCTGCCTAGATGAGTCACGTTGTAAATAGGTCGCAGGGATGCGCCACGTTTCCGCGCCGTTGCGTCACGCAACGGCGGCGTAAACGTGGCGCAAGTCCGACATAAATCTGCCCCATGAAATTTTAACCTAGTTTACGGGTCTCGCACAGAATTGATATAACCCTGTCCCTTTTCTCTGAATAAGGGTGACTCTCTTGTGTCTTTGACCCACTCAGATTTATACATTAGCCTTAGACTAGTCTAATGTAGACTCGCAGAGGGTCCTACGAAGACCCAGACAGTCTAGATCTTGCTCATCACCTTCATTTGCTATTTACAGTGTCGACAGCTGGCAGCTGCGGCCACTCGGCCACTCCTCAGACAGTGATAGCTTGTCTCATTTTTGGCTCGAGGTTTGAAGAGGACCTCAAGCTGACAGCTGACTTGCCTCTTCGTATACTGAGAGCTTTGTCATTAGGGAGGGGTCAGAAATGTTTCTCAGTGCAGGTTTAAAACCTCTGACCTCTAATAACTATGGGCCCGATTCACAGAACTAACATAAGACAAAATCCTAAACTTACTACTATTTTAGTATTCACAGAATGCACTTACTACTTTTGGCATTCACAGAATGAACTTACTACTTTTGGTATTCACAGAAGTTAGGATGTTGTCTTAAGTCTGTCTTAAGACAAAATCCTAACTTCTGTGAATACCATAAGTATTAAGTTTAGGATTTTGTCTTAAGTTAGTTCTGTGAATCGGGCCCTACTTCTCAATGCAGAGACGTAGTCTGATGTAGTAAGGTGAACCTATTTCACTTGTTAAAGAAGTACTCTTTTTGGATCTGGTGTTAGCCAAGATCTTTTGATTTTACTAACGTTATATGTATAATATACTTACTTAAAGGGAATTTCAGTAACCGCTCTCAGCCATTGACCTGTTCTTGTGTCAATTGCATTTTGCTTCCGCCCACTACAGTATACAGCATGGGGCACTGGGTCAGCCCACTTCAGCACAGGCTAACCTCTCTTTGAGTGCATTTAGCCCTTTGACAAAGAGCACATTCACATTCAAGATAGTTCCCTTCAGTGGCAGTGTTTTTGTTTTTACTTAATTATTACTTTACTGTTGCATTTGACTGCAGCATGTGATGCGATAGCAGGACACTTTCTACCAGATGAGAGCACAGGTACTTACTTTAATGCTGTTGTAAATGCCTTAATCCATAGGGGACGCTGTTTTTCATGGCTAAAACCAATGGCAACACCAATAGGTCCTGAAGGCACAGCATTTTGGCTTTGCCAATGCTTGTTTATTTTTTGAAAACAGAAGAGATAGCAACCAGTGGCAGTTTTGAAAGCTTCAATCTATGCACAGGAAATACATGGAGCAATCTGTGGAGATGGGAAGAAAAGCCTTTCAGAGGATTCAAAGCTGGAAGTCATACTTTATGCGTCTTCTATCTCTGTGTTTTGAAGATTGAGCATTTCTGGATTGAAAGGCCCAGATTTACAAAATGACACGCAGTGCCGCAGCCGCAAATGCTGCACTGAATAAGAAAGAGCGAGCAGGAGAGGGCCATTTTCACAGAAATACGGCTCTCTCCTCCCCTCTCCCCAACGCCGGTGCAGTATTGTGCTGCCGTGTGCCAGGCACACCCTTTGCACCCTAGTGCAAGGGTGTCTGCATGAGTCTAGCATAGGTTTTATACTGGAAGGATACCCTTCCTCTACAAAATACCATGCTTAAACTAACTTTAACACTTGTCCCACCTTGTATGTGTGCTGTGCAGTACAGCTCACATGCAAAGTCTGAAAAGAAAGGCAAAATAAACGCAGTTCCCCCCTGATAGCACCTGGTTGAAGTAGGAGCATTCTTTTTAATTCAAGGGGATGGATGACTGCTACTCATACTGTCCTAATACACATGCTGCCGGTAGTTCTGTTACTGGCTGCTTTTCATACTGTCCTAATACATATTCTGCAGGTAGTACTGTTACTGGCTGCTTTTCATACTGTCCTAATACACATTCTGCAGCTAGTACTGTTACTGACTGCTACTCATACTGTCCTAATACACATTCTGCCGGTAGTACTGTTACTGGCTGCTTTTCATACTGTCCTAATACACATGCTGCCGGTAGTTCTGTTACTGGCTGCTTTTCATACTGTCCTAATACACATTCTGCAGGTAGTACTGTTACTGACTGCTACTCATACTGTCCTAATACACATTCTGCCGGTAGTACTGTTACTGGCTGCTATTCATACTGTCCTAATACACATGCTGCTGTTAGTACTGTTACTGTCTGCTTTTCATACTGTCCTAATACACATTATGCCGGTAGTACTGTTACTGGCTGCTTTTCATACTGTCCTGATACACATTCTGCCGGTAGTTCTGTTACTGTCTGCTTTTCATACTGTCCTGATACACATTCTGCCGGGAGTTCTGTTACTGGCTGCTTTTCATACTGTCCTGATACACATTCTGCCGGTAGTACTGTTACTGGCTGCTTTTCATACTGTCCTGATACACATTCTGCCGGTAGTACTGTTACTGGCTGCTTTTCATACTGTCCTGATACACATTCCGCCGGTAGTACTGTTACTGGCTGCTTTTCATACTGTCCTGATACACATTCTGCCGGTAGTACTGTTACTGGCTACTTTTCATACTGTCCTGATACACATTCTGCCGGGAGTACTGTTACTGTCTGCTTTTCATACTGTCCTAATACACATTATGCCGGTAGTTCTGTTATTGTCTGCTTGTCATACTGTCCTGATACACATTCTGCCGGTAGTTCTGTTACTGGCTACTTTTCATACTGTCCTGATACACATTCTGCCGGTAGTTCTGTTACTGGCTGCTTTTCATACTGTCCTAATACATTCTGCCGGGAGTACTGTTACTGTCTGCTTTTCATACTGTCCTAATACACATTATGCCGGTAGTTCTGTTACTGTCTGCTTGTCATACTGTCCTGATACACATTCTGCCGGTAGTTCTGTTACTGGCTACTTTTCATACTGTCCTGATACACATTCTGCCGGTAGTTCTGTTACTGTCTGCTTTTCATACTGTCCTAATACACATTATGCCGGTAGTTCTGTTACTGTCTGCTTGTCATACTGTCCTGATACACATTCTGCCGGTAGTTCTGTTACTGTCTGCTTTTCATACTGTCCTAATACACATTATGCCGGTAGTTCTGTTACTGTCTGCTTGTCATACTGTCCTGATACACATTCTGCCGGTAGTTCTGTTACTGTCTGCTTTTCATACTGTCCTAATACACATTCTGCCGGTAGTTCTGTTACTGTCTGCTTGTCATACTGTCCTGATACACATTCTGCCGGTAGTTCTGTTACTGGCTACTTTTCATACTGTCCTGATACACATTCTGCCGGTAGTTCTGTTACTGTCTGCTTGTCATACTGTCCTGATACACATTCTGCCGGTAGTTCTGTTACTGGCTGCTTTTCATACTGTCCTAATACATTCTGCCGGGAGTTCTGTTACCGTCTGCTTTTCATACTGTCCTAATACACATTCTGCCGGTGGTACTGTTAGACTGCTTTTCATACTGTCCTAACTACACATTCTACCGGTAGTTCTGTCACTGTCCTACCCTCTGTGGACAGATTCTGCAGGCAGGGCAGCAGCTGCAACACTGCCTTAAGACACACCCTTCTGTGCGCGCGTATGGTGTCAGACTGTCTCTGGATTCATGTCGCAGCTGTCACGTGGTCTGTGAGCCCAGTGTGCAGAGGGCACAAGTGTCCTTACACTGTCCTCAGAGAAGCTGTGAAGGGCCCATGGGCGTCCGCAGGGGGGAGGGGGAGGGGAGGGGGCAAGGAGGGGCGCTTGCCCCCCCTTGGAGCGACCCTCCTTGCCCCCCCTGCGGATACTCATTATAACCGTGACTTCAAGACGGGGTTCTCACTCTCTTTCCTCTCCTTTCTTTTATTTGCTTCCCTGTGAAATGGATCCAAAAAAGAAAGACGCTTTTGCTGGAAATGTCATATTTTTCTGACATTTTAATTCCAAAGTGCAGCATTGGGAATAAAAGGCTAAAAATATGAAAAATAGATAAATAACTATATAAAGTAAGACAGAGTGGTAGCAAACTGGCCAAACTGATTTTATTCACACTGAAACACATTAGCGCCACTTTTACAGAGTTTGCTAGTGAAGCGCTATTTTTGTTTTCTTGTCTTTGTTTTCCCTGAACTTGGAACTAGTGCACCAATCCTGGAGGTACTGCAATGTGTGGATTGGAAAACAAAATGTGTACTGCGGTGTCCAGGGATGTGGTCTTTTTACCATAGTTCTTACCTTTTACAAGGGTATAAGCAATGGACTTTGAAATGGGTCCATTCAGGGCCCTGTAGTCGTATCCTTAACTTTCAGGCAAAAGCACTCACTGATTTCTGAATCGTGAGTGTAAAAGCATTAAGGTGACCATGTTGTTCCTTCTTACATTTCCCATGGTTTGCAAAATTTTGTAATCCCTTTAAGTGTTTGCTTTTTCCAGCATGTTGTAACTTTTTTTTTTGTAGACCTCATATTGCTCTTGTCTAGGGTGTAATTTAAATTGAGCCGCTTCCAGGTGTTTATAGCGGGCAACAATTGGGTTGTAGTTGAAGACAGTGGGAGTTTTTCTCAGTTGGGCAGTACGGTGTTCATTGGGGGAGAGGATGTGGCACTATGGTCAGAGCTGCTGAATTGGGAACTGGGAACCAGGTTTAGCCTTAATAATCAGTTCACCAGACCTGCTCCTGCAGCACAATCACATGCTAGATCTGGGAAGGCTTCGCAACACCTTAGAAGTCCTGGTGTCTTCGCACCAGCAGGTGGATCCTAGCATGACAAGTGTAGGTTAACCTTAAAGGCTTGTCCACCACTATCCATACTGAAGTTCACCTCCAGTCTTGCGGGCAGGCCTATGAAGCAGCACGCCCTAGAACAACAGTCACTGAGGTCACAGGACCATTGAGATGGGCCAGCTCTAGGGCAGTGCAACCAGTGTGACCGCACCGGGTGCTGACTTTAGGTGGAGGCATCATGTTTGCAAGTATATTATGGTTTTAAAAACGCTTGCTGCCTCCTTCCTGGCCTCCAGAAATTTTCGGCAACAATAAAAATGGGGAAACAACAGTTACAACGCAACTGTTACAATGGACTACTTTTACAACGCGACTACTCAACGCAGGATCCTTTACAACTCATGCCTTTACAACGCATGACGATACATAGCAGATGCTATTACAACGCATGCCATTACAACGTAAGTATAGGTAAGTTTATCTTTTTTAAAACATTTATTTAATTTGGGTTTTGGGGTACAGGGGTATTTTTAGGGTTCAGGGCTAGGTTTGGGTTATGGGGTACCCGGGTATTTTTAGGGTTCAGGGCTAGGTTTGGGTTTTGGGGTACAGGGGTATTTTAAGGGTTCAGGGCTAGGTTTGGATTATGGGGTACAGGGGTATTTTTAGGGTTCAGGGCTAGGTTTGGGTTTTGGGGTACAGGGGTAGCTTTAGGGATTAGGGATAGGTTTTGGGTTATGGGGTACAGGGGTATTTTTAGGGCTCAGGGCTAGGTTTGGGTTATGGGGCACAGGGGTGTTTTTAGGGTTCAGGGCTAGGTTTGGGTTATGGGGTACAGGGGTATTTTTAGGGTTCAGGGCTAGGTTTGGGTTATGGGGTACAGGGGTATTTTTAGGGTTCAGGGCTAGGTTTTGGTTTTGGGGTACAGGGGTATTTTTAGAGTTTAGGGCTAGGTTTGGGTTTTGGGGTACAGGGGTATTTTTAGGGTTCAGGGCTAGGTTTGGGTTTTGGGGTACAGGGGTATTTTTAGGGTTTAGGGCTAGGTTTGGGTTTTGGGGTACAGGGGTATTTTTAGGGTTCAGGGCTAGGTTTGGGTTTTGGGGTACAGGGGTAGTGAAGTATTCTCAATAATTCCAGGAGAGAATAAGGTTTCTTAAAGTGAAGTTTAATCCAAGAATAGAGGATCCCATCCACATACAAAGCCAGCAGGCATCAACTGACATCAATTAGAACATTTCTATGACACATGCATTTACATGGCTCGTGATGTACTTAAAGTTCTATTAAAGCTGCAGTGCTAAATATCACACATCTTCCTCCCTCAAAACAAAACAGAATATAAAAATAAATGAATAAATAAGATATACTAAATACACAATACTAACAAGATGTACATCTCATACAAAATCAGTAAGATAACTAGGCCTTTTAGACACACGTGTAGAGGACCTAATATTACCAGAAACATTTCCTCTACTTGTCTCTAAGTCCTTTTTTTTTTTAATCAAAAGTCAATCCATCTTGCAATTTCCTTCTAACGATAACAACTCTATTTAGGTTCCAAATACGATGATCTTGGGTTTGCACTGCATTATTGAAAGTTTTAATTACTTTGATAGGCTTCATAAACTTTGTTTCAGAAGAACCCACCATGCCAGGTCGTCTCACCATGACCATGTCTCCAACACAAACAACAGTTTTTTTGACATTTTTTTTAACATCAAAATACGCTTTTCTACGTTCCGCCTTATCCTTCTCATTTTCAACAATTTCATCATTGTTGCACACACATTCTTTACCCTTGGACACTTCATACTTGTTAACCCAGAAAGGTTCAACCTGTGTGTTCGGAATTCTCCCACGAAACAACAAAAATGGAGTCTTACCAGTTGTGGCATGAGGAGTATATCGGTATTCCTCTATTTTTTCCAAAACACATTTCTTCCAGTCAGATGACAAGTTTTTGGCTAAACTAATAGTGTCCTTGATTACTTTATTAAATCTCTCAACCATACCGTTGGCCTCGGGGTGGTAAAGAGAACAGGTCTTGTGTGTAATACCCTTAGAAGATAAATAATGTTCCATTTCTTTGGAAACAAATTGAACACCATTATCTGACAAAATGGTTGCCGGAAGACCTTCTCTACAGAATAACTCACTCAAACATTGAATAATTTTACTTGAATCGATTCCTGACAAAAAGAACACCTCTGGCCATCTTGAGTACATGTCTATAACCACTAGAATAAAAACCTGAGAATCTCTATGTTGTATGGGACCCACAAGATCTAGAGCTATGTCCTGCCAAGGACCATTTGGTCTTCTTCTTAAGAACATAGGTTGTGTGTGTGCACTGTAAGACTTGTCACTGACATTACAATGAATACAATCCCTAATTGTCCTTTCAACCATTTTATCCATTCCCGGCCACCAATAAGACATGCGAAGCCTCTCCTTACTTTTGGACAACCCTGAATGAGCAACATGGACCAAATCTATCAAATCCTTTCTGAGACTAGATGGAGGGATCAACCTCGTCCCACGAAACAGTAGATCATTATCAACGGATAATTCACCGCGTACCGTCCAAAAAGGCTTAGTCAGAGCAGAAACAACTTTGCAGCTGACCCAACCAGTTCTCAATAAAGATATAATCTCACATAGAGTAACATCCTTTGCTAATTCTTCAGACCATTTTTTCTCAGATAGAAATTCATAATCCACAGCACACACCAATTCATCATCTAAATCCAAACAATCGTCTTCCAACTCTCCACTAGAAACCAAACGAGAGAGAACATCCGCTATTCCATTGTCAACACCTGGAATGTATTGAATACCAAAACTATACTCCTGTAGGCCAATAACCCACTTTGATATCCTCCCAGAGACTAGATCCAAACCTTTCTTGCTAAAAATTTCCACTAAGGGTTTATGATCAGTATAAACATCGAAGACCAAACCCCAAAGAAATTTCTTCAGCTTCCTTATTGCCCAAAACACAGCCAATGCTTCCCTCTCTACAACAGAATAACGAGTCTCAGCATCCCTCAAACTCCTAGACAGAAACATTATGGTTTGCATGCCTTCTGGACCATTCTGCTTCAACACGGCACCCAACCCTTTCTCACTCGCATCAGTAACTAGAATAGACTTGAACTTAGGGTTAAAGCTTTTTAACGCAGGGGCACAGTTTAATCTTTGTTTGATTTTAACAAACTCGTTCTCACATTCCTCAGACCACTCAAATTCCACACCTTTCCTCAACAAACTCCTCATGTTTACTGTTAATTCAGCAAAGCCTTTGACAAATTTCGCATAATATTCTATCATGCCCAACAGCTTCATGAGTTCAGATTTGTTTTCCGGTGCCACCATCTTGTTTATGGTGTCTACCAATTCGGATTTGGGTTTTACACCATCACGTGAAATATTATGTCCTAAGTAATTAATAGAATCAGATCTAAATCTACATTTACTTGCTTTTACAGTGAGATTATGTTTGCTGAATCTTTCTAATACCATATTCAATGTTGCATCATGATCAGAAATATTATCTGCAAAGATTAACACATCATCTTGATATATACAAACACCAGTAACATCTTTTAACACTTTTTCCATAACCCGCTGAAACACAGAAGAAGCAGAAACTAAGCCGAATGGCATCCTTTTGAATCTATAGGTGCCAAAAGGCGTAATGAAAGAAGTAAGATCCCTGCAAGACTCCTCCAATTCAATTTGGTGATAAGCAGAGGTAAGATCTATTGTACTAAAGACTTTGGCATTTCCTAATAAAACTAATAGCTCTGCAATATTAGGTAAAGGATATCTATCAACTATTACACATTTGTTTAATTGCCTGAGATCAATGCATAAACGCAAATCTCCATTCGGTTTTCGCGCTGCGACTACTGGAGCCATCCATTCACAGCCCTCTATTTCTTCAATTATGCCATTTTCAATGAGTTTCCCAATTTCTTTAACTGTTTGTTCAAATATGTGCTTGGCTGCTCGCGCTTGGCTCGCGGAAGGTTAAATAGATAAGGACCTTCAGGGACAGCAGCGGCTGTCCGGGCTTGTTTACCTTCAATTAGAGAGCTCGCGCTGGCAGAGAAAATAGCAGAAAGAATTCTACGCGCCTCTCGCGCACGATGCAATTTGTTAAATACTGCTGCTGTAATTTGTTAAACACACGTTTGTTGAATCCACACGTTAAAAGGTCGAAACGATGTCAAAAGTCAGGAATTAATTGTTAAAAATAAGATTAGGCTTAAACAGAGATGCCGGTTGAAAACGCGAGTTTAAGCAATCTAAATAATTCGCAGCTCGTAGATCAGAAGAAAGAGGTTGAGTAGAATAGAATTTAAAGTTATAATGTCTACTCACGAAGTTACAAACAAGGTTGTTGATGATGAAAATTTTTGATAGATGCTGGTTGCCAGTTAAGGAAGGTTGATTAGTTCATAAGTTCTTCTCCTCACAAAAACTGTTGTTAGGATCCAAATATTCCTTTTAAAAGTTTCCAATGCCGACTACGCCAGTGAAGTATTCTCAATAATTCCAGGAGAGAATAAGGTTTCTTAAAGTGAAGTTTAATCCAAGAATAGAGGATCCCATCCACATACAAAGCCAGCAGGCATCAACTGACATCAATTAGAACATTTCTATGACACGTGCATTTACATGGCTCGTGATGTACTTAAAGTTCTATTAAAGCTGCAGTGCTAAATATCACAGGTAGCTTTAGGGATTAGGGATAGGTTTTGGGTTTTGGGCTACAGGGGTATTTTTAGGGTTTAGGGCTAGGTTTGGGTTTTGGGGTACAGGGGTATTTTTAGGGTTCAGGGCTAGGTTTGGGTTTTGGGGTACAGGGGTATTTTTAGGGTTCAGGGCTAGGTTTGGGTTTTGGGGTACAGGGGTATTTTTAGGGTTTAGGGCTAGGTTTGGGTTTTGGGGTACAGGGGTATTTTTAGGGTTCAGGGCTAGGTTTGGGTTTTGGGGTACAGGGGTAGCTTTAGGGATTAGGGATAGGTTTTGGGGTACAGGGGTAATTTTAGGGTTTAGGGCTAGGTTTGGGTTTTGGGGTACAGGGTTATTTTTAGGGTTCAGGGCTAGGTTTGGGTTTTGGGGTACAGGGTTAGCTTTAGGGATTAGGGATAGGTTTTGGGTTTTGGGGTACAGGGGTATTTTTAGGGTTTAGGGCTAGGTTTGGGTTTTGGGGTACAGGGGAATTTTTAGGGTTCAGGGCTAGTTTTGTGTTTTGGGGTACAGGGGTAGCTTTAGGGATTAGGGATAGGTTTTGGGTATAGGGGTACAGGGGTATTTTAAGTGTTCAGTTTTTTAAAAAAAACTACTTTAAATAAATTACATTTATTAAATTGAATTAATTAAATTAATTAAATATTTATTAATTACAATTTTTAAAAAAATTATATACTTACCTATACTTACGTTGTAATGGCATGCGTTGTAATAGCATCTGCTATGTAATGACATGCGTTGTAAAGGCATGCGTTGTAAAGGATTCAGCGTTGTAAAAATCGCGTTGTAATGGTATGCGATGTAAAAGTAAGCGTTTTAACGTCATGCATCCATAAAAATGTCATGATGACTCTGGTGATTAATGTTCTTCCTAGAGAGAGATCAGAATTTTGTCTAGTGGAAGTTTTGACTCATGGAAAGCTAGCTCAGAGGGTTAACGTACCGGCTGCAAAGAACATGCGCCATGCAGATCACAAAGTGCACATAATGTAAATAGGTCAGTGGGCTACTGCTTTTGTCAGAGAGATCCTTTTGTTACTTGCAGTTTATGAGTTAAAATCCTAACTTAGAACAGTGAGCTATTAACTGTCACTTAAGAGCTACATACAAACTGCAAGGTATAAATTAGAGCGTTATGTTCCACTCCTCCCCTAGCCCCCCCCCACCCAAGTCTTTGATAATCCTAATGTCCCAAAAAGTGTTCATTTGGACAGAAATCAATTCTGATTATTTAGGAGAACCCCCAACCATGGTATTACGTTTTAAATTCCCGGTATTGTGTTTCTCCAGACCAATCACTATAAAACTATACGGGATACTAGTATGGTTGTCATGTGACTCCTACACCTTGTAGTCCTTAGTCTTATGTAACCTTTTCTATACAGTGATTTACACACATATTGATTGTGTCTGTGTAATGTGTGTGATGTAAAGTGCTCTGACACCCTACAATTGTGGCGCTGTAAACCAAATTAAATGCACCTGAGAGAGAGTAGTTATGGAAACTTGGGGGGCACAGTTAAAGGGTGGTAGTGAGGGAATCCATGGAAGAGGTGGTCATTGGGGGACACTAATAAACATTAATGCACAGGACACCACCAGTGCTATGGCTGGCCCTGCCCTTGAGGCCAGTCTGCTTCACCCATAGGTACCTCCATTGGCCTTGTTTCAGCAGTAGTAGCTGCAACTCACCAGGGATTGGCAATGCAGGATTTGCACGTATACTAAACTAAGTTCGCAAATTTACAGTCACCCGGCTTCATTCACAAGCACTTTTAACATGTGTTGCCTACTGTGGGGCCACTGGAATTAATTATGCAGCAAAGGATGACAAAATGATGCCGTAGTGTTGACTAAATTATGCATTAAGAAAAAGGCTGCAGCGTAATGCAGTATATTTTCAGATATTTTTTTATTTTGATGTGTGTAAACATGCTAACAGTCTCTGTAAAGATTTTGCCTTATTAGTACCAGTGTAACATACAAACGCAGCCGTGAGAAAGGTGACCAGTCAACCTTTACAATAGGCCATTCATCCACTCCGCAGCAACACAAGTCACATTTTATATTAACTTTTGATATGTTCGAGTTATCATGAGTTCTAGCACCAAGAAGCCAATATTGGTAAATATGTGCGCTACAAATAATCCCTAACATACACTGTGCATACAGTATATTTAACCTGGTGCTTTAATCATAGGCTGTTTTAAAGTATTCTGATAAAAATTGAATCGTGCTGAAGACAGCCTTGATTGGTGTTGGATCGATGACCCGGAAGTCTGCACACCTAGCAGACAGAGATAAAGCAGCTTGTCAGAAAGTTTAGCGTTTTCCCTACAGGCGGTGTTTGTTGGCCTCTGGCAGGGTCAGTCACATGTCCTGGATTCCTGGCATTTAATTGAGTCTATCCCGTTTCTGTGCCCCAATGTTTCTTGTGCCCCACCTGGCACAAATCATGTCGAAAGGATGGTGATGATGGTAACATTTTGCCCCCCTCCCCCCCCCCCTGGAAAAATTTCTACGGACGCCCATGGAAGGGCCACACCTGCTTTCGCACTCTACATGTGTTTCGGGTCCCACAGCTGCTGTCAGAGTGGCTGTGAGCACATTACGCTGCTGTCACAGCGCCTGCACAGATGCTGCAGGTCACACCGCGTCTGCCGCGGCGCCGTGCCGCGCTGTGCCGTCGCCCTGGCAGCAGTGCAGCCTGCAGGTCTCCGGAGACCTTCCTCTGGCAGCACGGCTGCAGGACTCAGGCTGAAGGCAGCTGCCAGGAGCGGGGCGCTGGGTCCGGAGACGAAAGAGAAGCAGAGGCCCAGCATAGCACCCCCTGCTCGTCCCAATGCCAGCTGCTGGTGGCTGCTGGGACATAGCACCCCCCCTGCCCGCCCCTCTGCCGGCTGCTAATGGCTGCTCTGTGGGTGGCGGTGTCTGCTGGGACAGTAACCGCTTTCATACTTCATCTCCGAAAAGAGTCCCTACCCCTGCTATAACACATGATTTATCTCCAGAATGCTTCAATGCCTCAGACTCCCTGGGATATCACTGAAGCTCTAGTATCTGTGCAGCTGAAACAGAAATATTATCAGAATAAAGTATACACTTAAGTTTTTGCATAATATCACTCGGTTCTGTCAGAAAGGTAACTCATTTTTGTTGTTTAACTGCAGTGTAAATACATTTTCATTAGAATTATATATTTCACAATAGTGTCAACTAGTCACAATTTTTGTGTGAAGCAAATGCCACAGCCATAAACACAGTAGACATCATGGAAACATCCCTAGTCGTTCAAGGAGGCGAGACTCCTGCCTGTTCAAAACTTAGCAAAGTTTTTTATGTGAAAAAAATATATTTTTTATACTTCTTCAAGGGTTATCTTTAAAATATTACTTTCAATTGTTCAAGTTTGTTTCCAAACTACAAGTTAATTCCTTAGAGTTCTTTCCTTAGAGACTTCTTCATATTCAGCGTCATCTTCAAAATCCTTCCAAAGACAAAACAAACATTTTCCAAGGTGTTGATGAGGTCTGGCACCAATGTCCTGGCTGTGACAGCAAAGTATGTTGAGTCCTGTTGGAAGGACTGTCTTTTGCATGGTATTCCCCCAAATATTTTGCCTTGACTGTTTAGCTGGCCATATAACTGCACACATCACTCCTGGTAACAAGGGGGCTGATTCACAGAACTAACTTAAGACAAAATCCTAAACCTACTACTTTTGTTATTCACAGAAGTTAGGATTTTGTCTTAAGACAGACTTAAAACAGACTTAAGTTAGGATTCTGTCTTAAGTCTGTCTTAAGACAAAATCCTAACTTCTGTGAATAACAAAAGTAGTAAGTTTAGGATTTTGTCTTAAGTTACTTCTGTGAATCGGGCCCTAGTAGCACAGTGCTTGTTCTCCCCTGAGCCTAGTGACATTGCTGTACTCCTGATTTGCGCATTATCTTTACTTGTAAGCACCAGTATGTGGTACTAGGTGTACCCAAGGCCTGTAAATTGAATGCTACCAGGGGCCGCAGGACTCGTTGTGCCACCCACTGCAGTAACAGTAGGGGTGGGTGATGAATTCCACTCCGCAGTTGGAGTCCGCAGTTTTGGCCATTCTGTGTTATGCATGTGACATGGAGTTCCAGCCAAATTCTGCACTCTGCTGCTTGCCGGACTGAACCAAGCAATAGCGATAATTATCGCTATTGCTTGGTTAGAGACAAAAATTTACCGCTGACCTGCGGCGATTTTTATCGCAGATAAACCTTGGTATTACCAAGGTTTATCTCAAATGCGATAAAAATCGGCCACAATGCATGAATATCGCTGAAAAGTCCGCGATATTCATGCATTACAGAGCTAATGCTCTTAGCCATGTTATCCACCTCCCATTGGATAACATGGCTAAGAACTGCTCAGCGCAGGTGTTAGCTTTTGGAGATATTCGCGCTTAGCGCGAATATCTCCAAAAGTTGGTAATAGGAGATAGCGATGTTAGCGACTGTTTCCAGTCGCTAACATCTTGGCACGCCCACTCTGCATGTCATTAGTGATAAATATCACTGACATGCAAAGCGGGGCCCAAGATGGTCGCTATCTCCTACTAGCTGTCGCTAACTAGTGTTAGCGACAGCTAGGTAATAGGGAGATAATTTTATCTCCGCTTTCTTGGCTTTTAAAGCCAAAAAAGCAGAGATAAACCCCCTTGATAATATGCCCCTGGGTTTTTTCTCACACACGGCTTGCCAACGGTAAAATGGTGAGCGTAAGGAAGAATTTGCATCCCCTAGTGTCATTTTCGGGCTCTAGTAAGGTACACGGAGAGATTTTCTAAACATAGGCAGCCGCAGGTGGTCGCGAACATTTGCTCTGGAAAAGCTGCTGCTCGGGTTGAAAATATACTTGAGCGGAAGCAAAACCAACGAAAGCAGCAGCACCCTTTGGTGCGCCACATGGTGCCATTAGCACTGACGTCTCAGCACAGAACAAGCTCCCGGCGCTAAAAAACACCACGTTCAGCGAAACGTACTGATTTCTGCCCACTGGCGGAACTCCACTGAAACTCATGGAGTTATTATGTAACTCTGATACTACACAGGTTCCGCTCACCTCTATGTACAACTGGTTTCCAGACCTACCAATGTAGCCTGGCTGTGCAGTGTTAAAATTGCTCATTCCACCTGTCGAAATACCCTCTTTTGATGGGCCTAAACTTTCTGTTTGAGTATTTATACGTCATCCCTATGTAGGTATTATTACCCACAAGGCATAGTGTTTCAAAGTAGGACATGTAAAGGTTTAATGTTAAATATGTCCTTACAAGGACTAGTACTGCAAAGCTATTTTCAATGTAGTAATGCTGGCTGTTGCATAGTAAAACACTAGGATGCAATATTAAATACTAATATTGCATTTTGGGATTGGGAATAGCTAGAAAACTAATTAAAGAACTATTTTGGATAGATATTAAAAATCCAATTTAATGGCAAAGTAGATTTTTTGCTAAATATAATGGAAAATCATACTTTAAGAAAGTTACATTTTACCTGCCTGATGTTTCTAAAGGCTAACCTGCATTTTTTGCTCTCACACTTCTGCCAGCCAGTAATTATCATTTGAATAGGTGTGTATGGGTGTGAAGTGCCTCCCGTTAGCATACAATAGGATGACCTGAGTGGGCAGAGATGACCCCTCTGAATCTGAATAAATATGCAGAGTGTTGCTGGGGGAATCATTTTTTAGATGAAAGTGGCAAATTGTACGTAAATGTCACATTCAGTTTGCCAGGTCTGCTTCAGTTTTTTTGTATGACACTTGGGGTGCACTTCAAAGAGGCCTCCTCTGTCACAGGAAAATGTTAGCGGACACTTGAACAGGGCCTTGCTTTTATTCCTTCCAGCAAGACAGGCCACGATCACAGTGGGAGTCTTTTTGACATTACAGTGTCAAACCCTGTCTGACAAGTCTGCTGAGTTTACATATAACATTTAGGGCACACTTCAAAGGAGGAAAACATGATGCCAAAAATATTGGGTGTTTCCACTGCCAGGTTACTAAAAATTCAGCTTTGTTCTACAGACTTCTGTCTCTGAGGTTGTTGTGGGTACAGGGACTGTCTCAAACTGGAATTCAGTGTTAGATACAGAAAGATAATAGGATTACCAAACTGCTGTCCACGCACACACACACACACAGACACACACACACCAGCCCCCAGAGCCCAGGTTTAATGTGGCTGCAGACTTTGGCGGCTTGAAAATGCACAAAATTAATAGAGTTAGCCCAGGAAAACTTTAGCCCATTGGTTAGGGGGTCCCCAAGGGTCATGCCCATCCACTAGCTTGTTCCTGGTGGGACTTCCAGGCACTGACTTCAGACCTTCTGCACCTGAGGAAGATCAGAAAAGAACTGAATCCACTGACGGCAACCTGAGAAGACACCTTGAGGATGGACAAATAAGTGGACTTTAAGGGTCATAAGGTTGACCTCCTGTTCAAGCAACAAGGACACCCACAAGCTGCAAGAGACCTTTCCTGCCTGCCAGGATGATAATTTGTAACTAGGCCTGGACTGGACCCTGCTTGCCTCCCAGTGAATCTCTGAGTACCTCTTCTAAGGTCCTGTGGGTGCTTTGTACTTCTGTGTTTGCTTGGGGCTTAAAGGACTAAATTCAGAAGGTAAAATCTTTGACGGGATGAACCTGCTTTGTATATTTGACCCATGTTCCATCGCGATCAGCACCACATTGAGCCCAGGTCCATGACGATTGGCTCTCATTAACACTTTGTTCTTTTTGGTGCTCTTTCTTCTTGCCAACTTAAAAAAATGAAAACTTTGGACCTTTTATTGGATTTTTATGTTTACTGTTATTTATTTTACAACATTTTACTCAATATTTCTAATTAATTTTAGGATACTTATTGTTTTGCATTTTGACTTTATGACAGTGTTATTACTGCATATACTTTACACATTGCCTCTAAGTTGAGCTTGTCCGCCCTGTGCCATAGCTACCAGGGGGATGATCTCAGGTTAATTTAGTGAGTTTGGGGGTTCAGTCTGACGAGACAAAGATTGTGATCATTACTTGATGTGGGCGCTCACCCCTCTCAACTAATACACCAATTTCTTACAATTACCTAGCAAAAAGGCTCTGAACCACAAACAAACGCCATTTACAAACACCATGAAGGGTCAATGAATTGATTGGAAATTTAGGAGCATATTTAGAAGGAAATGACAGCACATTTCACTGCGCCGCACTCCGCCATATCCAAAACACAGGGATGCGCCGGATTTACAACAATTCAGCGCACCCCTATGTTTTCCCTAGTGGTGCACTAAAAATATCTGCCTAGCGCCAACACAGACACACATTCGCAATACTGCAAAGGTGCCTGTGTTACAGGGAATGATTGTTTAAGTGCAGGAAGGTACAGAAATGGCGATGTGTGCTACATTGTGCAGCACACATAGAAGTACCAAATGGACATTATTTAATGATTGTTTATGTGCAGGAAAGGATACCTTCCTGCACATGAACAATCATTAATAGCATTTTACTCTTTCTACGTGTGATGCAGAATGCAGCACACATAGAAAAAGGAAAAACTAGGAGAAATTAAAGTATTTCTCCTTGTGTAGCCATTCTAACACCTGTTATTGCATGGCATTCGTTTTTGGCGCTGCTTCAGATTTACAGATCCTGCTATTTTATTTTTATTGTATTTGAGAACTTTTATATAGCGCTAGCCTGACTGGAAGGTATCGGAGCGTTTCACAACAGGTACAGAGCAGTGCAAAAGAAAGCAAACATAATACAGTAAGCAAGACATTCAGGGTACGAATCATAAGAGAGGATGCTGACGAGTTCCAAATACAAAGTCTTGACAAACTGCACCGAAAAGAGGAGCAGTGGCGCTTTAAACACTCCGAGCTGCTCCTATCTGTTCGATAGGGAGCGGTCGAGGAAAAGGATTTTGAGCTGGCTTTTGAAATTAGGGAAGTAAGGAATAGTTCTGATGTGGGGGGCGGATAGAGTTCCATATTTTGGGTGCATTTCCGGCAAAGGACCTGACCGCAGTTTTTTGTTTTCGTGCTTTTAACGGGATAAGAAGTAGAGTATTAGAGCTTCTGAGAGTCCTGTTCTGACCCGCTTTTCTGAGTTTGGATGCCAGATATTCGGGTTTGCCTGTGTGAAGGGCTTTGTGTCTGAGGCAGGCTGTTCTAAAGTTCGCCTGCATTTCTATTGGTAGCCACTTGAGTTCTTTTAGTGCCGGAGAGATGTGATCAAATTTCTTTATTCCAGTGACCATTCTGGCGGCCGCGTTGAGGGTTGTTTTCAGAGGAGCAAGATGAGTTTTGGCTATTCCGAGAGGATTGCATTTTCATAGTCCAGTCGAGACAACACCAATGCTTGGGTGGCTTAGTTGAGATCTTTTGGTGGAATGAAAGGTTCAATTTTGTTTAGTAGTTTCAAGTTAAGGAAAGCACTCTTTGCTGAGATCTTAATGTGTTTGGTCAAGTCTAGTTTGGAGTCAGCCAAGGTGAGGTTCCCATTGAGCGCATCAATATCTTTTAACCATTCAACCTTTTGTGGGTTCTCTTCTTTGTTCGAGATGAGAAGTAGTTCGGTTTTGTCCGGGTTCAGCTTTAAATGGTTGCTTGACAGCCAACGTTGCACTTCCTTTAGTGTTTCATTGAGTCTGTGAATGTCTTTATAAGAGGAGATTTCCAAGTAGAGTTGGGTATCATCAGCGTAGAGGTGAAAGGGGATGTTAGCTTTTCTGAGTAGAGTGGTGAGGGGTTCCATGTAGATGTTGAAGAGTTGAGGGGAGAGCACAGATCCTTGGGGCACTCCCCTCTTTAAGGTCGGATTCCAAGCTTCTGATTTTGATTCTTTAGGAGCGGTTGTGCAAGAATGAGGACCACGTCATCGAGTCTGGCCCTTTCTTCGAGAGCTTTGAGGAGAAGATTGTGATCGACCGTGTTTAATGCTGCCGGTAGGTCTTTATTAGAATGAGGAGGCAACACTGGTCTGAGTCCAGTGATTTGTGTATGTCATCAATTACGTTGAGGATTGCAGTTTCCGCGCTGCTCCTTTTCCTGAATCCCGACTGATGTGAGTCGAGTAGGTTGGTATTGTCCAAGTGCCGGGTTAGTTGGTGGAGAACACATCTTTCTAGGATTTTGGAAAGAAGAGGAAGGTTAGAGACGGGTCTGAAGATATTTAAGTCATTTCTGTTCAGGCCTGTTTTTTTTTAGCAGTAGAGTGACTTGTCCAACTTTCAGACAGTCTGGGACTACTCCAGTTTTTAGGGAGCTGTTGATAATCCTGCACCACAGTGGGGCTAGGGAGAGTTTCAGTTTTTTGGGTGTGTTGAGCCGGAAGGGGGTCAAGGGTGTGAGATGAAGGTTTAGAGGTGGAGATAAGTTTGACTATCATTTCTTCTGGAATGGGCTGAAAGAGTGACCAGGGTTTAGTAGTGGGCGCTACCAAGCACCCCACCGTGTCTGCTTTGGGAGGGGGAAGAGCAGTTGGTGACCAGAGATCGCTCAATCTTGGAGATCTTGTCATTGAAGAAGTTGGCGAAGTTGTTGCATCGTTCTTTGGAGGCCTGCCCCAGGGAAGTGTCTGGTTTGGAGGTTTGCTGTCTAAAATCCTGAAGAGTTGCTTAGGTCTGTTTTTTGCACTCTCCAGAGCAGAGCGGAAAAACATGGATTTTTTGTTCTTGATGTGATTGTTGTATTTCTTCTGGATAGTTCTGAGTTTGTCACGCTGGCAGGTAGTGGGAAAGCTCCTCCAGCGTCTTTCCGTGGCTCTTAGTTATCTCCTTTCTTCATTAGTGTCAGAGTCGAACCAGGATCTGGACGGAATGGCTCAATTTTTTCTTAGTTTCAAGGGTGCTAGTTGGTCAAGGAGGAGTCCCATATTCGTGGTATAGAGCGCGGTGAGGTCATTTGTGGAGAGACCTTTGTCGCTGGGTAGGAGCAACTTTAGTCTATCCTCCATGGCGTCCAGGGAGATCTGGGTGAGATTTCTTGACCATTTGGGGGGGTCTTGAGCAGGAGGCAGGGATAGGGCTCTTTGGTTGATGTGGAATAAGATCATGTGGTGATCCGACCAGTCCACTGGGAGGATGTTGTTGATCTTGATTGCATCAAAAAGCAATGGGTGTTGTGGTGAAATGCCCACAGCAACACCCATTGCATGCGCCTTTCACGAAAATACCTGCGTGAAAGGGTACTATATATACAAAGCAGCGTTAAGCTACAAAAAGTGGCACAACACCACTTATGGCAAATATGGTGCAGGCCATTGCATCACCGGAATGTTGGTAAAAGAGAAGTTCCAGTGGTGCAATCCCCTTGTAAATATGCCCCTCAGTTTTGAATTCCGTCAGCTATGCATAGCACGTCCTCCAGAAATGCAAAGCCTTTCACCAAGTGACACAAATGTCCTAGGACTACTGCCAGCATTTCCTTCCCTGAAATGAATGTAGTGCTAATGAGTTTGCAGTTTTGAGCTCGCAGATCCAATCAGCACAGGAAGTTGAGTCTATGCCACAGATCATGACAGTTGTACGGCTGCTGTTAGACCAGGAGCCTGATTTAGATCCTGGCGGATGGGTTACTCCGTCACAACGGTGATGGATGTATAAATCCTGAAATATAAATCTCATAGGATATAATGGTATTTATATTTCGACGGACGGGTTATCCATCACAGTTGGGACAGAGAAACCTGTCAATTTTGCTGTTTGTACCGCTACTGTCACTGTTTCACATCACATTATGTAGGTAGTACTTCTGTAGTCACACTCTCTGTGAAAACATTCTGCAAGTCATATATTGCTGCTGTCACTCTAGCCCCTAAGCAGAAATTCCAGTCCGAGGTTTTTGTTGGGAGGCAAAAATCCCAGCAGAATCAGTATCCTTTGGGGCGAATTTTGTGAGACTGGAAAGTAGTTGTTTTCAAATGAATCTTAGGTGGCAGTGTTAACGTGCACAGTCCTTAATAATCACTCATGAATTCAGATTCCCAGAACGGAAATACTTTTAGAGAGATTTACCAATGTTTATGCAAACATGAAATGTTTGTTCCAAGATGCCACAGCAAGGCCGTGACTTAGAATTCGATGGATATGGTACTTACTGTCTCTGCCACACTGAATTTCTACCCACCTCATGCGGGGCCCGATTCACAGAATGAACTTAAGACTTAATCCTAAACTTACTACTATTTTGGTATTCGCAGAATGCACTTACTACTTTTGGTATTCACAGAAGTTAGGATTTTGTCTCAAGTTTGTCTTAAGACAAACTTAAGACAGACTTAAGACAGACTTAAGACAAACTTAAGACATACTTAAGACAAACTTAAGACAGACTTAAGACAGACTTAAGACAAAATCCTAACTTAAGTCTGTCTTAAGTCTGTCTTAAGTTTGTCTTAAATCTGTCTTAAGTTTGTCTTAAGGCAAACTTAAGACAAAATCCTAACTTCTGTGAATACCAAAAGTAGTAAGTTCATTCTGTGAATACCAAAAGTAGTAAGTGCATTCTGCGAATGCCAAAAGTAGTAAGTGCATTCTGTGAATACCATAATAGTAGTACGTTTAGGATTGAGTCTTAAGTTCATTATGTGAATCAGGCCCACAGAGTCGGGCGGCACTCATTGTGCAAGAGACTAGAAAGCCTCTTTAACTGACATACACCTCCGACAGCCCAACAGAGTATGGGGCCGTGAGAAGGTTGACCATTTGACCGCCTGCCCGTTTTAGAGTGGGCGGTCAAATGGACAGTTTTCATTGCCCGTCACCACCTGGTACAACCTGGTGGTATGGGACAGTGAAAACTGCAAAATGACCTTCACACCATCAAATACAACTTCCATAGTGTGGGTTCATTAGTTTTGTTTTGTTTATTTTCTAAACCAAAACCCTGCCTCGGTTCAAAAGTATGATGGATGGTACTGGCAAACTTTTATTAAATTGACAGGAGCCCTCATGACAGTGGTCCCTGCCAATCTGGGGGCTGTCGCTGATATATGTCTGCAGCAGGGGCGCAACTAGACTCAAATTTTGGGGGGGCTAACACATGTATTAGTGGAGACAGAGACATCATTTGATCTGAATCGAAATTAATTGTTGGGGCTCCCTTCACTGTTCCGATGTAGCGAGTAAAACACTGAGTCATTCTTGGAGACTACAAGTGGCAAATAGTGCATTTTAACCTCTACCTCGCTAGTGCTGCCGTCGGCCAACGGCCGACGCGGCCCCGCCCATTTTGCGGAAGTGCCGCACTGCTGCAAAATCGCGGCCGCGGCAAAGGGGTTAAAGCACACAGGGTAAGTAACATTATTCTCTGCATAATATGATTTTGGGACTCTCAAGGAATTTTAGCACAGTGAATGACAAATGTTCTATTTTAATACACATTAGGCCAGTAAACCTGGTGCAATGTTCTAGTTTACATCACAATCTCGGAGACATCGTACACTCCAAACACTCTGGGCCAGTTGTGTCAACCTAACTAGTTTAAGAAAAAAACTTTTACAAGATATTTCACCATCCTTCCACCAAAGGAAGGTTTTGAAAATTGGAAGCAAATAATGCAGTTTAAGCACATTTATTTAGTTACAGCTTGATTCAGGCTTCATTTACCTGCATACAATACTTTTATGTTATTTTCTGAATATGATGTTACTATAGTAAACAGCTTTCTAGCTGTTTGGGGGAAGCTGCAACATATCCTAGCTCTACAGCTCAAAGAATGTTTAATATAAAATATTTGGTACTTAGTGACAACTCCCACCAAAATATTTTTGAATTTGAAACGCTTGGGTAGTCATTTAGCAAGAAACACAACCCATATTTGATGAGATTTGCTCCAATATCATACATTAAGGATAGAAACTGAGCACACAAGCTTGATTATAGATGACACCCCACATTACGGATGAGCGTGAATCTGGGATTACCAAGGGTAAGATATGTTGACCTAGTTTTACATTTGGCACTCATCCCACTGCACTCGGCACCCCTTTCCTAAGTGAATGGATCAGAAAATAAACAGCTCTTTTAAAGTCCTATGTATTTTGTACCTTACAGTCCCTCTGCCCAGCCACTGGGCAGCAAATAAGTAGCTGTTGTGGAGCTATGCATGGGTAAAGGGTTCGACCTTTGATGCCACTACGGCTATTGCTGCCGTTTTAGCGAATAAATGCCATGGCAGCTCAGGGCTGATATTCAAACCTCAAACCTAACCCAAACACAAATAGGAGCAGATTATTAAATAGCAATAACATTCCGGAAAATAATTTGCAACAGTGCTTGAAGAATGAGAATGCATTTACTGATAACAATGTTTGCAGATTTCTATTGAATTCTTGTGTGATCTTGCATGACGTATGAAGTAAAACGTCTTGGGGTGGAAACTTAGTAGCAGTATGACGAAGTAATCCCAGAAAGAACTTTGGATGCATGAGCCTGTCGTCTAATAAGAATGAGGGGGCTAAATTAGAACAATTGCATAACATTTTGGAGTACCCATAGTGTGAGAAAAAGACTGGACTGTAGACAAATTAGTCTCTGCTTTGTTGTGGCAGGCAGGAAATTAGGCACAATCGCTAAGCCTTGCAAACCTAATCCCAACCTTATTTGAGTTCACAAATTGGCTAATCAGAGCAGGAAACAATTACTACAGAAACAGAAAATACCTTCATGGGATATTATCCATTCAAAGCGCTGCCCCTCCCGCTAACATTGCTTTCTGCTCTATAAACTATTGAAGAAGACAAGACACCCATGCTGGCCTCTGTCCTCAAAGAAGCCATCCCTCTCTTCCACAGTCCCACCTACTGTCTCTTAAGCTGTTATAGTGAGGCTCATGAGAGGTCTGCCTTGAGGCCCTATGTAAAAGGTGGGCAGCTCCTACTTCCAAGGGGTTCTACTTGGCCTGCCCTAGTTTCTCCTGCTTTCAAAATATTTGGTCAGCTGTTCCTCTTTCAAATCACTTTTCATTACCAACAGGGGAATCTAAACAAAGCTTCACTGAATAGCACAGACTAGAACTCTGGCCCCAAAACTGGCATCCCAGCCCTCGTTCATTTCATTCAGGAAGCTACACACTGATGAAACTTCCTTCTCTGTCCACAGAGCAACATTTTAAAACTCACTCCCTTCAAAGATAAGAAACATCCAAAAACACCTCAGATTCAGGGTTGCAGTAAAGACCTGGCTATTCCGTAAAAGGCGACCTTCCTACTGCAAAGCAGTTCCAAATCCTAACAACCCACAAAGTTGAGTCAGTCACCTATGTGCTGGTGGTAGGCATTTGCATCTCTCACTCTTCTTTGCTCCATTCCAAGCATAAGTCTGTCTTACAATAATGCATGCATATATCTTTTCCCAAAAACACATTGAAAATTGTGCTCATTAGGACTGCACACATTTGTACTGTCCACTGCGTGATTCTACTTAGGCCCTGATTAGAAAATTCCATGGAGAAGAGTGTGATATCTATGGCACATCTTGAGTTAGATACTAAGAGGGGGTCTCAACTTACCCGGTGAGATAAATAGCATCAATTGGGATTTCTGTCTGAAAATGGGACATAAGATACAGAGTTTAGTGTTCTCTGCACCAAAACCAGCATGCTATGTTATTTACAAGGCACTTATCCCTCTGAAATGTTTTCCCCAGGTACATTTTAGCAAAGGAAACCTGTTAAATCTACCTGGGGAAAATGTTGTGGTTGTGGGGCTTGTGATGTGGATATGATCTGTACCAGGAACTACCAAACATTTCAAAATTAACTAGGCCAAGCATAATCAGTGGCTTTCACCCCTTATGTTTATATAACACAATGTTTTCAGCATGGTACAAAGGTGCGCACTACAACCTACAACACTTAACAAATATTTCTCAAACTTTTTCAAAAGCATCATTGATGGTGCTTTTAAAGCTGCACCTAATTCTAAATGACTAACCATTACACCACAGCACACAACATAATTAAGATATCAGCAAGTGATATGATTAAAAAAAACATAACTGATGCCCTTCTGTACTTTTGAGACATTGTAAACTTAGCATTGCTTGAAAACTGTTTAAGTTAAATATATACATTTGTGTTCATCATTACACCGGCTACAAGATATTTTATATTTTTGCAGGATTGGGTTAGCTATTTTATCGATCCCAGAAGGATGAAAAGGTAAGATGCCTTTGTGGGAATTAAAATTCAAATCCATGTCCGGCGGGCTTTAGGGTTGGTTGAGCGACTGAAGGTTCAAGCCAGGCTCGAGACGGATGCCTTGCCCTGGCTCACCTTGATGTCCTCTTAGACCTTAAGACCAAAAAGAACCAAGTTTGCTTGAGGCTTTTCACTGCCACTCACACTCTAACCTCATGCAGCAAGAATATTAAAAACAGAGCATTGACTGACCTGTGATGGTAAACAGGAGAAAGTAATAGTCGTCTACTGTGTGAAATTCACAGTGAGAAACCACAAAAACTGAATTGAATCCCAGCCTCCTTGCTTGACTAAATGGTGTGATCCTAGGCAATATTTAATTTCACCATACCTCCTTTTATTATTGCCCATGGCAGCACCTTAAAATACGTGAGCACTGTATAGAAATGTCTTGCATTTGATTTAATAGTGTATAATGTTTTTATATTTATAACAAGAATCTAGGCCACATGTAGGGTGCACATGACAACTGCCTTGCCTCTTTGTGGGTTATTTCTGGGATGTTGGCATAGGGCAGTGCAACAAGACACCTTGCTGTGCTTCCCTGTGCCAAAATGAAAGGGCAGGACTGCATCATATTTTTGCAATATGGTGCATTCCTGTCTTTTGCCATTTCTGCAGCCTAGCGCCAACGCAGGGGAAACAACCTTTACAATGCAACTTTTACACCGCACTACCATTACAACTAAACTTTTGCAACGCAACATCCATTACAACGCATGCATTTACAACGCATGACACTGCAACGCACACCACTACAACGCATGCCATTACAAAGCAGTCATTACAACGCATACCATTACAACGCATAGCATTACAACACATAGTACCCTTACACTATCCAACACTTACCCTACTGTTGCACCCCCTGGAGTTAGAATAGTCATTTTTACCCCTACACTGTCCAATACTTACCTTACATGCAATGTAATGCGTTGTAATGGTATGCGTTGTAAATGTAGTATGCTTTGTAGTGGAATGCGTTGTAAAGGTAGTTTCAAATAATTCTTGTAATGTCATGCGTTGTAATGGTATGCGTTGTAATGGATGTTGGGGTGTAAAAATTGCGTTGTAAAGGTAGGCGTTGTAAAAGTATGTGTTGTAACGTCATACATCCCCAACGCAGACACCCTTGCACACATAGAAAGGAAGCAATGAGGAGAAATTAACATATTTCTCCTTGTTACGCGTCATCCTGTGAAGCATACGGATTTGGCGCTTCCCAGGTTTATATGACTTTGTCAATCTTGGGCAGAGTCAAATTCCATTGGTGTTGCATAGGAAAACCCACCGCAACTCTCATAGAACGCCTCCGGGGCGCAGAGTAAAGCGAAGCTGCGATTTGCCCTGCATCACCTTAGGCACGATTTACGAGGCCACTCAAAGCCGTGCAAGGTGGCTTTGCGTGGCATCTAAATCTAAATGAGAGTTACTTATCTGAAGTATGTACAGCAGGGTGTCAGAGTGCGTTACATCACACACATGTTATATAGAGATATGACTCATACATGTGAAAGTCAATGTATAGGAAATGTTACTTAAAACATTGAGGGCTACAAGGTGTAAGAATCAGATGTCATCCATACTGGTAGGCAGAGACGTTGCTTGGGCGAGGCCACAGAGGTGGTTGCCTGCCCCAGGCACAATATTAGGGGTGCAAAATAAAAATATAATTTGTGGTGGAAGGGACTCAAGTCACGTCTGTGCTGTTGTCTGCAAGTGCAGGTTATGTTGTCTTGTCCACCTTTACTTGCAGAGGACTGCACAGAGATATGCCCTCATGCATCTCTTATGGCTTCGGGGCAGGTGGGAGCTGCTAGCGCTGTTACCCGGTGGCATGAGAGCAGCGCTGCAGAGTGGCACAACAGAGGAACGTCTCTTGTGGTGCCACGGCGCCGTACAAGGAATATGTTTTTGCTTTTTGGCAGGCAGAAGGAGCATTTGAAGCCTGAAGTCTGTGCCTGCTCCCTAACGTCATGTGTCGGTTTGGGATGGTGGGTTGAGTCACCAGGGGGTGTGGCATCCATTCATTCTATCATCCATTATTCTGTCCTTTTATTATTCAGCCCATCCATATTAAAACCTATTCAGCCAATTTCAAACCTATCCATCATCTATCATTCCATCCATCATTTTACTCATCCATCCCTCCATTCTCCTTTTCACCCAGTCATTCATCCTTTTACCCATCCATCCATTCAGTCATCCATCCAACAATTTACCCTCTCACCCATCCAGTCATCCTTTCACTCACTCATCCATCCATCCATTCACCCAGTCACTTATCCAGCCATTCGTCCATCCATTCACCATTTCACTCATCCATCCTTTCTTCCAGCTCTACACCCTCTCTTTCGCTCAACTATGAATTCTTTCACTCATCCATCCTTACATCCTTCTTTTCACTCATCCATACACCCATTCGCCCATCCATCTGCCAATCATCCATCCATACATTTACTCATCCATCCATCCTTCCTTTCTCTCTCTATCCCCCTTTCACTTAGCCATTCTTTCACCTGTCCTTCCACCCAACAATCCATCCACTCATTAATCCATACATTGGCCATATCACTCATCCATCCTTCCTATCTCTCATCAATCCACCCTTTCACTCATCCATCCATCCTTTTGTCCATCTACCCTCCCTTTCACTCACTCATCCATCCTTACATCCACCCTCTCACTCATCCATCCATCCATTCACCCTTTCACTTATCAATTCATCAATCCATCCACCATTTCACTCATTGATCCACCCATTCACTTGCCCATCATCCACCTTTTCACCCATCCATCCACACTTTAACCTATACACCCAACATTCCACCCATAAATCTATTTATTTACCCTTTCTGTCATGCATCCTTCCACTCACTCATCCATATATCCTTTCTCTCATTATCCATCCATTCACCCTTTCACTCATCTATTCATCTTTTCACTAATCCATCCAGCCATTTACCCATTCCTTTACTTACTTACTCATCCACCTTTTCACATTAATTATAAGCTGAGCCTTTGTCTGCGGAGTTGCAGACAGAAGAGGCCCATCAAGAACTCCACCCTCGCTGTAGTTCCTAAAGCAAGGGGTGGGGAAGGGGAGGGTTCACCATGCCCCTGCACACAGGCAATCTGAAAACTTGGAAGTCATGAGTCATGCATGATGCTCAGTGCCAAGACGTGAGGTGACTGAGACATGGTGTTGTTTCCAGTGCTTTAAGTGGGTTGAAAAAACTTGAGCGTCTCTCCGTAGGGTGTGTCCGATGTAATTAAGGGTGTGGCTTAAAACACATAAGCTAAAAATCTGTGCTTAGCATAGTGTGCTGCCCAACTGGTATTCTGCTACTTCTGTTATGACATCCAGATATATAATACATCATACCTACAACAAGTCAAGTCAAGTCAAGTCAAAAAGATTTATATAGCGCACTACATACCCGGAGGGTCTCAAGGCGCTTGAAGAAGGGTGGGGAGTTACTTGTCGAATATCCAAGTTTTAAGTTGCTTTCTGAATGCTAGATGGTTCTGAGTGAGACGAAGGTGAGTGGGGAGTGAGTTCCAGGTTTTAGCTGCGAGGTAGGAGAAGGATCTACCTCCCATGGTGGTTTTATTGATGCGAGGTACGGTAGCAAGGGCTTGGTTGGAGGATCGTAGCTGGCGGGAGGGGGTGTAGAAGGAAAGTCGTGTGTTGAGGCATTCGGGTCCAAGTTCGTAAAGTGCTTTGTGTGCGTGGGTTAGGAGTCGGAAAGTAATCCTCTTATTGACGGGGAGCCAGTGAAGGTTTTTCAGGTGACTAGAGATGTGGTCTTTACGCGGGATGTCTAGTATGAGTCTGGCTGATGCGTTCTGGATGTGTTGGAGTTTTTTCTGGAGTTTTGCGGTGATACCGGCGTATAGGGTGTTTCCGTAGTCCAGGCGGCTAGTAACCAATGCATGGGTGACCGTTTTTCTGGTTTCGGTGGGGATCCAGCGAAATGTTTTTTTGAGCATGCGAAGAATGTTGAAGCAAGATGATGAAACGGCGTTGACTTGTCTGTTCATAGAGAGTGAGGAGTCCAGGATGACGCCCAGGTTCCGTGCGTGGTCCGTCGGGATGGGTGCTTTTCCAAGGGCCTCTGGCCACCAAGAGTCGTCCCAGGCGGAGGGGGAGGTGCCTAAGATAAGGACTTCTGTTTTGTCTGAGTTCAGTTTCAGACGGCTGTGCTTCATCCACTCGGCTACTTCTTTCATTCCTTCATGTAGGTTGGTTTTGGCGGTGTTAGGGTCTTTGGTGAGTGATAGGATCAGTTGAGTGTCATCCGCGTAGGAGATGATGTTGAGGTTGTGTTGGCGCGCGATGGTCGCGAGGGGGCTCATGTATACGTTGAAGAGGGTGGGACTGAGTGAGGACCCTTGGGGTACGCCACAGATGACTTCAGTGGCCTCTGAGTTGAATGGTGGGAGGCGGACTCTCTGGGTTCTTCCAGTGAGGAACGAGGTGATCCATTCCAGAGCTTTTCCTTGGATTCCGATGTTTCTGAGGCGCTGTAGAAGGGTGCTATGGCAGACTGTGTCGAAGGCAGCAGAGAGGTCGAGGAGGATGAGGGCGACTGTGTCTCCATTGTCCAGAAGAGTTCGAATGTCGTCTGTTGCTGCGATGAGGGCGGTCTCTGTGCTGTGTTTGGCTCGGAAGCCGGACTGTGAGGAGTCGAGGGATTTGTTGGTTTCGAGGAAGGCGGCGAGCTGGTTGTTGACAGTTTTCTCAATGACTTTGGCCGGGAATGGAAGGAGCGAGATAGGGCGGTAGTTTTTGAGTTCGGTGGGGTCCGCTGTGGGTTTTTTCAGAAGGGCGCTAAGTTCTGCGTGTTTCCAGCTTTCCGGGAAGGTGGCGGAGTTGAGGGAGCAGTTGATGACGTCTCGGAGGTGTGGTGCTATGATGGAGTCTGCTTTGTAAGTCAGGACTATTGGCTTTGTCAATGGTTGTTAGTTGGAAAAATAAAAAAGCAACAACTATGGCTTCATGTATAAAATATTGAAAAAGCTTCAGTACTAAAATGATGAGACTGTGAAAGACCCATACCCCTTCTTTTTAACTTCTTTCGATGGCTTCTTTACATGAACTGGATTCTATACATTTCTTTCATTTCATGAGGTGCAACAATTGTCTTTATGTACTGTTAAAACAGAATGCCCTGCCCTAGAACGAGGCAGGAGAAGACCCATCACATGCAGGAACAGCCCAGACTGGCCCAGTGTCATTAATTAATTCTGTATGTGACAATCAGCAGCAGACAGAATGACAATGGGCGGGTGCGGCTGCTCTTGTGCTCAGAGGAAGAGTGCGGGGCGGCCCAAACGGGGAGCTGAGGCTTCATGCAGGGGAACAGTGCTGTTCCCCAATGCCCAAAATTACAGACAAAAGGCATCTGTAAAAGGGATCATCACGGACAACAGACGTGAGATCCAAATCAGGGACGATCCGTGAAATTTACGGACGGTTGGTCACCCTACTTGAAGGTCGGGCTGGCAGTCACCAACTCCAGCCCGGGCAGTCCTCAGGCAGCTGACGGAGGGGGCCTGAAGCCCATTGTGCCCAATGGGTGTTGCGCGCCTGGTCTAGGGACATCTCTAGATTCGGAGGACGGGTACTCTATCAGGGTGACGAAGTATTTTACTCTGTCACGCTGATGGAGTATACAACATCTTTCGCGATCTAAGTTGGTTCCAAACTATAACATTTAAACCTCACTCATCGCTATTTCAAGTTATGGGGGATGGAAAGGGCCCCAAGGCCTCATTTGTGAGGCTGTGCGGCACTTTTACACCACCGGTGCATCACTTTTTGTGACGCTCCAGTGACGTAAAAAATGCACCTTGTTGAGCCATATTTACAAAGTGACGCATCTAGGTAGATGCGTCACTTTGTAAACCCCTGCGCCACATTATATCTGCGCCAGGTATAATGTATGCAAGGGGGGTGTATTGACGCAAGAAAGTGTTGTAGAAGTGACGCAGTGAAATCTATAAGGATTTCACTGCTCCATTTCTTGGCCGCTAATGCGTCAAAATCTTACGCCTGCATCATGGCAGGCGTAAGACTGACGCAGGCACTAACAACATGGGACTTGCCCATGTGAAAGTACACATTGCTGGAGTTGCGTCACTTTTGTGACACACTCCAGCAATGTGTCACTTTTGCACCTACAGATACGTCAGAAATACTGACGCATCTGTAACTCCTTGCGACATGATGCGTCATATTATAAATATGACGCATCAATCATGACGCAAGGAGTGCGCACTGAGAAGTGACGCATCGCTGCTTTCACGCAGCGATGCGTCATTTCTCATAAATGATGCCCCAGTGTCCAGGGTCACTGCCATCAGGCACATAACGCCCATTGGACACACCGGGCTTCAGCCCCCCTCTGTTGTGTATGTCAGCCCGGGCTCAGACAGCTTCACAGACTGGCGAGCGTCTAATTGCAGCCGCACCCGAGTACTTCACAGGTCTTTAACAGACCATTTACTTGTTAAAGAGGCTTTTGTTGTGTTTTCACCCCTTCTTAGAGCCATCTGCCTATGGCTGGAAGAATTAGCCACCCCCAAATCTTTTCCAGCCCCCCACATTTGGCTGTAGTTGCCCGAATGACTCCCATCCTTAAAAGGATATGTTTTCTAGATACTATCCATCTGTTTTAACGAAAAAAAGATGCCCTTCTTGCAGTGGCTGGCACAGCTGTTGGCATCACAGCTGACAGATACATATGACTTACATTAAAAGCAGTGCTTTAAATGGGCTGGTACTGTCCAGTACGGAGTACAGGCACCTTTCTATTTTCAGTGGAGGAATACCGGCACTTCTCAAGAGAAATGCTATACTTTTAACCCCTTCCATGCTGATGACGGCCCCAGCCGTCATGCACTACGGTGCTCATGTGCTGATGACGGCTGGGGGCCATCATAAACCCGCCCACTCTCGATTCTGCCGCACAGGCGCAGAATCGCGGCCGCATGGAAGGGGTTAATAGGAGAGTACCGGCATTTCTCAAAATCAATACACCTAACAAAAGGTTCAGGAGGAAAGGTCACATAAATAATACAACTTCCCACATACAGTAAAAATCGAAAATGAAGAAGAAAAAGAGAAAGAAAAAGAAGCCGATAAATACATAAATTCTGTAGAAGTTTTTTAAATTTCAAAAAACATTATAGTTAATTCCATATATTTTAAAGTTAAAAAGGATGGTTATGCTCAAGACAGAATGTTGGTATACAAAACAAGCATTTTCAATGCAATAGGTCTCGCATTAGGAAAGTTTGAGCTATTTGTATTGTAAATGACAAATGCAAAAAAACAAACATCACAAACCAAACATGTGGCTTAACAAAAAACATTACATGTTTAAAGGAACAAAACAAACAGAAATAATGTGTCCTTAAAGAATTATGGCCACAAAAAGCGTCGACCGCGTTTCGACCACTGTATTACTGTACAGTCATCATCAGGACTGGAATTCGCTTGAGCGTTATAAAGCTTTCTAGAAAGAGGACGGACCAAACGATAATGGATGGCTGTCAAGATAATTCCAGCTTGCGGAAAATAAAATTCAGAGGAGACACACCGTGTCCAAAGATTGCAATTTAATGGATAATTGATGTCAATAGTCCACCATATCAAGCGCCCAATAAATCGGCGAGTTTGGAACTTTAGTTGAGTGCCGGGATTCTATATCGCCGATTTATTGGGCGCTTGATATGGTGGACTATTGACATCAATTATCCATTAAATTGCAATCTTTGGAAAATTCTATTTTTTACAAGCTGGAATTATCTTGCCATAACTGTCCCTTCAACACATTCGCAGGGTTAGAAAGCACTATATAAATACAAAGACATTTAAACACAAGCACTACGCGCTCTACCACTCAAAAAGCTTCAAGTGATTTGATCAATTAACTACAACAGCACTCTCCTGTCCTGAGAAATCAAGCCAGGCAGACAGCTAAACACACCTTTCTGTGAGGGTGCTGCTGGCCTGAAAGAAATGCAAATGTGCACAACGAGTTAATCTGCAAATTCTTTACATTTGCAGATTAACTCATTGTGCACATTTGCATTTCTTTCAGGCCAGCAGCACACTGGTAGAAATGCATCATTAGCAGTCTGTCTGGGTACGATTTCCCAGCACAGGAAAGCATTTTAACTAATTGTCTGGGCCGTTTTCTTTTTCCAAATGAAGTGCACAACCCCCTTTCAATGCCTCCACGCCCCCCCCTGGGGGTCACGCCCCACAGATTGAAGACAGCGTTAAACACTGGATTTGCTATCAATTGTGCAACAGGTGCAGTAGTACCGGGCCCCTGAGTCTGTGGGGCCATCACACGCCAGTTACGATTGTGTTGACTATCAAACTGGCGGTTGAGGGTCTGGGCCTTGTTTGCATTATGGCCCATGGTACCCTTGCTACATGTAGTAGCTAGACCAGGGGTCTCCAAACCGGTCCTGGAGGGCCGGATCCATGCCAGATTTTTTGGATATCCCCATTGAGATACATGTAGTAATTTAAAAAATCTGGCATGGATCCGGCCCTCCAGGACCGGTATGGAGACCCCTGAGCTAGACACAAGAAACAGAGGTGCAGATTTACAAGGAACTGACCCCTCTGCATAGATGCGTCAGTTTCCTTGCGTCAGCGCCGAATGTCCTTGTGCCACTATGGATGCGCTGTATTTACAATACAGTGCTCCATGGAGCAAGGATTAACAGACGCGTCAGAAATTCTGACGCATCTGTTGGTGCAACAATTACGCATCGTTGGAGTTGCTCATTAAAGTGACGCAACACCAGCGATAATAGATGGGTGAGTCCTATTCAAAAAGCACTGCGTCATTCCTTACTCCTGGTCTGAGCAGGCGTAGGGATTTTGATGCAGTGAAGGCGTGGAGTGACGCAGTTAAAGATTGTAGATTTCACTGCGTCAGTTCTACATGGCTTTTAGCATGGGAACGCCCACCCTGCATACATTATACCTGGAGCAGGTATAATGTGTAGGCATGAGCGGATTTTGCGGATTGGCAATCCGCGAATTTGCGGATTTGTGAATTTGCGGATTGCAAAAATCCGCAAAATCCGCAAAATCCGCGAATCCGAGCGGATTTTTTTTTTTTTATGTTCGCACAGGTTTCTGCAAGTTCGCGAGGGTTTTGTACAATTTCGCAAATTGCGAAATTGTACAAAACGCGTGCGAACTTGCAGAAACCCGTGCGAACTCAATGTGCCCAGGAGGGTATGTGCCTCTTGTGTGAATAAAAGGTCAGAGAAAGATCAGTTCAGCAGATGAAGAGAAAGAAGCTCCTGGTCACAGGAACAGCACGGGTATTGCGCTCGTGAAAGTCAAGGATGCAAAGCCTATCCAGCATCACAGCTGATTTTCCACGGTAGATTTTGGGAAGAAGGCACACCTGTCCAGCCTCGACGACGCTCACGATTGTTTTTGGGCTAATGAATGAGTCACTGAATTTGAGCATCAACTAGTTCGAGCGACCATGTGTGTGTTACTATGCAATCGCCCCGAAGGGCGCAGGGTTCCCTTGAGTGAGCTGCAGACCTGTGCCCAGCCATGCAACTATTTTACAATGGCGCCAGCAAGCTGCCAGCGCCGTTGTAAAATAGTTACAAAGTTAGCTTGCACAGGAAGCACTTAGATAAAATAAAGCAGCACCTGCTTCGTTTTATCTATTGGTTCCTGTGCAAGATAACTTTGTAACTATTTTACAACGGCGCTGGCAGCTTGCTGGCGCCATTGTAAAATAGTTCCATGAGTGGGGGTTCAACTTTTGAACCCGTTACGTTCGCGGATTTTTTTTTGCAGATTTTGCGGGAAATCCGCAAAATTCGCGGATTGCGGATTTCCCAAAAATCCGCAAAATCCGCGAGTGTAACGGATTTCCCGCTCACACCTAATAATGTGACACAGGGCTCTACAACGTGACGCATCTCCATAGATGCGTCACATTGTAAATGGGAGGCAACATTAACACCGCGGCTGCGTCACAAAAGTGGCGCAACTGCAGCGCAAAAGTCATGCAAGGAGCTTGTAAATCTAACCTAGGGTCTGTGGTGAATGGAGTGCGTGCAAGGGCGACTTAAAAGCTGCAAGAAACACCCTGGTGTGAGTAGAAAGTGGGGGATGGAGAAGCAAGGAGAAGCAAGAAACAGCAGAGGTTGTGAGAATGCAGGGGAAGGTCAAGGAAAATCAGGAAGCAGATCCTGCGAGGAGTAAGAGTTGGGGTAAAGAAGAGACAAGAAGCAGCGCCTGTGAGGAATGAAGGTGAGGCCATGGAGAGAGAAGAAGCAGCGCCTGTGAGGAATGAAGGTGAGGCCAGGAAAGAGACAAGAAGCAGCGCCTGTGAGGAATGAAGGTGAGGCCATGGAGAGAGAAGAAGCAGCGCCTGTGAGGAATGAAGGTGAGGCCAGGAAAGAGACAAGAAGCAGCGCCTGTGAGGAATGAAGGTGAGGCCACAGAGAGACAAGAAGCAGAGCCTGTGAGGAATGAAGGTGAGGCCATGGAGAGAGAAGAAGCAGCGCCTGTGAGGAATGAAGGTGAGGCCAGGAAAGAGACAAGAAGCAGCGCCTGTGAGGAATGAAGGTGAGGCCACGGAGAGACAAGAAGCAGCACCTGTGAGGAATGAAGGTGAGGCCAAGGAGAGACAAGAAGCGGAGTCTGTGAGGAATGAAGGTGAGGCCATTGAGAGACAAGAAGCAGGGCATGTGAGGAATGAAGGTGAGGCCACGGAGAGACAAGAAGCAGCGCCTGTGAGGAATGAAGGTGAGGCCACAGAGAGACAAGAAGCACGGCCTGTGAGGAATGAAGGTGAGGCCAAGGAGAGACAAGAAGCGGAGTCTGTGAGGAATGAAGGTGAGTCCACGGAGAGACAAGAAGCGGAGTCTGTGAGGAAAGAAGGTGAGGCCACAGAGAGATAAGAAGCAGCACCTGAGAGGAATGAAGGTGAGGCAACAAAGAGACAAGAATCAGCGCCTGTGAGGAATGAAGGTGAGGCCACGGAGAGACAAGAAGCAGCGCCTGAGAGGAATGAAGGTGAGGCTACCGAGAGAAATGAAGCAGCGCCTGTGAGGAATGAAGGTGAGGCCACGGAGGGACAAGAAGCAGCGCCTGTGAGGAATGAAGGTGAGGCCACGGAGAGACAAGAAGCAGCGCCTGAGAGGAATGAAGGTGAGGCCACGGAGAGACAAGAAGCAGGGCCTGTGAGGAATGAAGGTGAGGCCACGGAGAGACAAGAAGCAGCGCCTGTGAGGAATGAAGGTGAGGCCACGGAGAGACAAAAGCAGCGCCTGTGAGGAATGAAGGTGAGGCCACGGAGAGACAAGAAGCAGGGCCTGTGAGGAATGAAGGTGAGGCCACGGAGAGACAAGAAGCAGGGCCTGTGAGGAATGAAGGCGAGGCCACGGAGAGACAAGAAGCAGGGCCTGTGAGGAATGTAGGTGAGGCCACGAAGAGACAAGAAGCAGGGCATGTGAGGAATGAATGTGAGGCCACGGAGAGACAAGAAGCAGCGCATGTGAGGAATGAAGGTGAGGCAATTGAGAGACAAGAAGCGGAGTCTGTGAGGAATGAAGGTGAGGCCATGGAGAGACAAGGAGCAGCGCCTTAGAGGAATGAAGGTGAGGCCACGGAGAGACAAGAAGCAGCGCCTGTGAGGAATTAAGGTGAGGCCAAGGAGAGACAAGAAGCGGAGTCTGTGAGGAATGAAGGTGAGGCCATTGAGAGACAAGAAGCAGGGCATGTGAGGAATGAAGGTGAGGCCACGGAGAGACAAGAAGCAGCGCCTGTGAGGAATGAGGGTGAGGCCATGGAGAGACAAGAAGCAGCGCCTGAGAGGAATGAAGGTGAGGCCATGGAGAGACAAGAAGCAGCGCCTGTGAGGAATGAAGGTGAGGCTACGGAGAGAAAAGAAGCAGCGCCTGTGAGGAATGAAGGTGAGGCCACGGAGAGACAAGAAGCAGCGCCTGTGAGGAATGAAGGTGAGGCCACGGAGGGAAAAGAAGCAGCGCCTGTGAGGAGTGAAGGTGAGGCCACAGAGAGATAAGAAGCAGCGCCTGTGAGGAATGAAGGTGAGGCCACGGAGAGACAAGAAGCAGCGCCTGAGAGGAATGAAGGTGAGGCTACCGAGAGAAATGAAGCAGCGCCTGTGAGGAATGAAGGTGAGGCCACGGAGAGAAAAGAAGCAGCGCCTGTGAGGAATGAAGGTGAGGCCACGGAGAGACAAGAAGCAGCGCCTGTGAGGAATGAAGGTGAGGCCAAGGAGAGACAAGAAGCGGAGTCTGTGAGGAGTGAAGGTGAGGCCACGGAGAGACAAGAAGCAGGGCCTGAGAGCAATGAGGGTGAGGCCACTTAGAGACAAGAAGCAGCGCCTGTGAGGAATGAAGGTGAGGCCACGGAGAGACAAGAAGCAGCGCCTGTGAGGAATGAAGGTGAGGCCAAGGAGAGACAAGAAGCGGAGTCTGTGAGGAGTGAAGGTGAGGCCACGGAGAGACAAGAAGCAGGGCCTGAGAGCAATGAGGGTGAGGCCACTTAGAGACAAGAAGCAGCACCTGTGAGGAATGAAGGTGAGGCCACGGAGAGACAAGAAGCAGCGCCTGTGAGGAATGAAGGTGAGGCCACGGAGAGACAAGAAGCAGCGCCTGTGAGGAATGAAGGTGAGGCCACGAAGAGACAAGAAGCAGCACCTGTGAGGAATGAAGGTGAGGCCACGGAGAGACAAGAAGCGGGGCCTGTGAGGAATGAAGGTGAGGCCACGGAGAGACAAGAAGCAGCGCCTGTGAGGAATGAGGGTGAGGCCATGGAGAGACAAGAAGCGGAGTCTGTGAGGAGTGAAGTTGAGGCCATGGAGAGACAAGAAGCAGGGCCTGTGAGGAATGAAGGTGAGGCCACGGAGAGACAAGAAGCGGAGTCTGTGAGGAGTGAAGGTGAGGCCATGGAGAGACAAGAAGCAGGGCCTGTGAGGAATGAAGGTGAGGCCACGGAGAGACAAGAAGCGGAGTCTGTGAGGAGTGAAGGTGAGGCCACGGAGGGACAAGAAGCAGGGCCTGTGAGGAATGAAGGTGAGGCCACGGAGAGACAAGAAGCGGAGTCTGTGAGGAGTGAAGTTGAGGCCATGGAGAGACAAGAAGCAGGGCCTGTGAGGAATGAAGGTGAGGCCTTAGAGAGACAAGAAGCGGAGTCTGTGAGGAGTGAAGGTGAGGCCATGGAGAGACAAGAAGCAGGGCCTGTGAGGAATGAAGGTGAGGCCACGGAGAGACAAGAAGCGGAGTCTGTGAGGAGTGAAGGTGAGGCCACGGAGGGACAAGAAGCAGGGCCTGTGAGGAATGAAGGTGAGGCCACTGAGAGACCAGATGGGGAGTCTGTGAGGAGTGAAGGTGAGGCCAAGGAGAGACAAGAAGCAGCGCCTGTGAGGAATGAAGGTGAGGCCACGGACAGACAAGAAGCAACGCCTGTGAGGAATGAAGGTGAGGCCACGGAGAGACAAGAAGCAGCGCCTGTGAGGAATGAAGGTGAGGCCACGGACAGACAAGAAGCGGAGTCCGTGAGGAATGAAGGTGAGGCCCCGGAGAGACAAGAAGCAGGGCCTGTGAGGAATGAAGGTGAGGCCACGGAGAGACAAGAAGCAGCGCCTGTGAGGAATGAAGGTGAGGCCACGGAGAGACAAGAAGCAGCACCTGTGAGGAATGAAGGTGAGGCCATGGAGAGACAAGAAGCGGAGTCTGTGAGGAGTGAAGTTGAGGCCATGGAGAGACAAGAAGCAGGGCCTGTGAGGAATGAAGGTGAGGCCACGGAGAGACAAGAAGCGGAGTCTGTGAGGAGTGAAGGTGAGGCCATGGAGAGACAAGAAGCAGGGCCTGTGAGGAATGAAGGTGAGGCCACGGAGAGACAAGAAGCGGAGTCTGTGAGGAGTGAAGGTGAGGCCACGGAGGGACAAGAAGCAGGGCCTGTGAGGAATGAAGGTGAGGCCACGGAGAGACAAGAAGCGGAGTCTGTGAGGAGTGAAGGTGAGGCCAAGGAGAGACAAGAAGCAGGGCCTGTGAGGAATGAAGGTGAGGCCACGGACAGACAAGAAGCAACGCCTGTGAGGAATGAAGGTGAGGCCACGGAGAGACAAGAAGCAGCGCCTGTGAGGAATGAAGGTGAGGCCACGGACAGACAAGAAGCGGAGTCTGTGAGGAGTGAAGGTGAGGCCACGGAGGGACAAGAAGCAGGGCCTGTGAGGAATGAAGGTGAGGCCACTGAGAGACCAGATGGGGAGTCTGTGAGGAGTGAAGGTGAGGCCAAGGAGAGACAAGAAGCAGCGCCTGTGAGGAATGAAGGTGAGGCCACGGACAGACAAGAAGCAACGCCTGTGAGGAATGAAGGTGAGGCCACGGAGAGACAAGAAGCAGCGCCTGTGAGGAATGAAGGTGAGGCCACGGACAGACAAGAAGCGGAGTCCGTGAGGAATGAAGGTGAGGCCCCGGAGAGACAAGAAGCAGGGCCTGTGAGGAATGAAGGTGAGGCCACGGAGAGACAAGAAGCAGCGCCTGTGAGGAATGAAGGTGAGGCCACGGAGAGACAAGAAGCAGCACCTGTGAGGAATGAAGGTGAGGCCACAGAGAGACAAGAAGCAATGCCTGTGTGGAATAAAGGTGAGGCCACGGAGAGACAAGAAGCAGCACCTGGGAGGATTGAAGGTGAGGTCATGGGGAGACAAGGAGTGGAGTCTGTGAGGAGTGAAGGTGAGGCCACGGAGAGACAAGAAGCAGCAACTGTGAGGAATGAAGGTGAGGCCACAGAGAGACAGGAAGAGCCTGTGAGGAATGAGGGTGAGGCCACGGAGAGACAAGAAGCGGAGTCTGTGAGGAGTGAAGGTGAGGCCAAGGAGACACAAGAAGAGCCTGTGAGGAATGAAGGTGAGGCCACGGAGAGACAAGAAGCTGGGCCTGTGAGGAATGAAGGCGAGGCCACGGAGAGACAAGAAGCAGGGCCAGTGAGGAATGAAGGTGAGGCCAAGGAGAGACAAGAAGCGGAGTCTGTGAGGAATGAAGGTGAGGCCACGGAGAGACAAGAAGCAGCGCCTGTGAGGAATGAAGGTGAGGCCACAAAGAGACAGGAAGCAGGGCCCGTGAGGAATGAAGGTGAGGCCACGGAGAGACAAGAAGCAGGGCCCGTGAGGAATGAAGGTGAGGCCATGGAGAGACAAGAAGCAGCGCCTGTGAGGAATGAAGGTGAGGCCACGGAGAGAAAAGTAGCAGGGCCTGTGAGGAATGAAGGTGAGGCCACGGAGAGGCAAGAGGCGGAGTCTGTGAGGAATGAGGGTGAGGCCATGGAGAGACAAGACGCAGCGCCTGTGAGGAATGAAGGTGAGGCCATGGGGAGACAAGGAGTGGAGTCTGTGAAGAGTGAAGGTGAGGCCACGGAAAGACAAGAAGCAGGGCCTGTGAAGAATAAACGTGAGGCCACGGAGAGACAAGAAGCAGCCCCTGTGAGGAATGAAGGTGAGGCCACGGAGAGACAAGGAGTGGAGTCTGTGAGGAGTGAAGGTGAGGCCACGGATAGACAAGAAGCAGGGCCTGTGGGGAATGAAGGTGAGGCCATGGGGAGACAAGAAGCAGGGCCTGAGAGCAATGAGGGTGAGGCCAAGGAGAGACAAGAGGCGGAGTCTGTGAGGAGTGAGGGTGAGGCCACAGAAAGACAAGAAGCAGCGCCTGTGAGGAATGAAGGTAAGGCCACAGAGAGACAAGAAGCAGGGCATGTGAGGAATGAAGGTGAGGCCACGGAGTGACAAGAAGCAGGGTCTGTGAGGAATGAAGGTGAGGCCATTGAGAGACAAGAAGCAGGGCATGTGAGGAATGAAGGTGAGGCCACGGAGAGACAAGAAGCAGCGCCTGTGAGGAATGAGGGTGAGGCCATGGAGAGACAAGAAGCAGCGCCTGAGAGGAATGAAGGTGAGGCCATGGAGAGACAAGAAGCAGCGCCTGTGAGGAATGAAGGTGAGGCTACGGAGAGAAAAGAAGCAGCGCCTGTGAGGAATGAAGGTGAGGCCACGGAGAGACAAGAAGCAGCGCCTGTGAGGAATGAAGGTGAGGCCAAGGAGAGACAAGAAGCGGAGTCTGTGAGGAGTGAAGGTGAGGCCACGGAGAGACAAGAAGCAGGGCCTGAGAGCAATGAGGGTGAGGCCATGGAGAGACAAGAAGCAGCGCCTGTGAGGAATGAAGGTGAGGCTACGGAGAGAAAAGAAGCAGCGCCTGTGAGGAATGAAGGTGAGGCCACGGAGAGACAAGAAGCAGCGCCTGTGAGGAATGAAGGTGAGGCCAAGGAGAGACAAGAAGCGGAGTCTGTGAGGAATGAAGGTGAGGCCACGGAGAGAAAAGAAGCAGCGCCTGTGAGGAATGAAGGTGAGGCCACGGAGAGACAAGAAGCAGCGCCTGTGAGGAATGAAGGTGAGCCCACGGAGGGAAAAGAAGCAGCGCCTGTGAGGAGTGAAGGTGAGGCCACAGAGAGATAAGAAGCAGCGCCTGTGAGGAATGAAGGTGAGGCCACGGAGAGACAAGAAGCAGCGCCTGAGAGGAATGAAGGTGAGGCTACCGAGAGAAATGAAGCAGCGCCTGTGAGGAATGAAGGTGAGGCCACGGAGAGAAAAGAAGCAGCGCCTGTGAGGAATGAAGGTGAGGCCACGGAGAGACAAGAAGCAGCGCCTGTGAGGAATGAAGGTGAGGCCAAGGAGAGACAAGAAGCGGAGTCTGTGAGGAGTGAAGGTGAGGCCACGGAGAGACAAGAAGCAGGGCCTGAGAGCAATGAGGATGAGGCCACTTAGAGACAAGAAGCAGCGCCTGTGAGGAATGAAGGTGAGGCCACGGAGAGACAAGAAGCAGCGCCTGTGAGGAATGAAGGTGAGGCCAAGGAGAGACAAGAAGCGGAGTCTGTGAGGAGTGAAGGTGAGGCCACGGAGAGACAAGAAGCAGGGCCTGAGAGCAATGAGGGTGAGGCCACTTAGAGACAAGAAGCAGCGCCTGTGAGGAATGAAGGTGAGGCCACGGAGAGACAAGAAGCAGCGCCTGTGAGGAATGAAGGTGAGGCCACGGAGAGACAAGAAGCAGCACCTGTGAGGAATGAAGGTGAGGCCACGGAGAGACAAGAAGCGGGGCCTGTGAGGAATGAAGGTGAGGCCACGGAGAGACAAGAAGCAGCGCCTGTGAGGAATGAGGGTGAGGCCATGGAGAGACAAGAAGCAGCGCCTGTGAGGAATGAAGGTGAGGCCACGGAGAGACAAGAAGCGGAGTCTGTGAGGAGTGAAGTTGAGGCCATCGAGAGACAAGAAGCAGGGCCTGTGAGGAATGAAGGTGAGGCCACGGAGAGACAAGAAGCGGAGTCTGTGAGGAGTGAAGGTGAGGCCATGGAGAGACAAGAAGCAGGGCCTGTGAGGAATGAAGGTGAGGCCACGGAGAGACAAGAAGCGGAGTCTGTGAGGAGTGAAGGTGAGGCCATGGAGGGACAAGAAGCAGGGCCTGTGAGGAATGAAGGTGAGGCCACTGAGAGACCAGATGGGGAGTCTGTGAGGAGTGAAGGTGAGGCCAAGGAGAGACAAGAAGCAGCGCCTGTGAGGAATGAAGGTGAGGCCACGGACAGACAAGAAGCAACGCCTGTGAGGAATGAAGGTGAGGCCACAGAGAGACAAGAAGCAGCGCCTGTGAGGAATGAAGGTGAGGCCACGGACAGACAAGAAGCGGAGTCTGTGAGGAATGAAGGTGAGGCCACGGAGAGACAAGAAGCAGGGCCTGTGAGGAATGAAGGTGAGGCCACGGAGAGACAAGAAGCAGCGCCTGTAAGGAATGAAGGTGAGGCCACGGAGAGACAAGAAGCAGCACCTGTGTGGAATGAAGGTGAGGCCACGGAGAGACAAGAAGCAGCACCTGGGAGGAATGAAGGTGAGGCCATGGGGAGACAAGGAGTGGAGTCTGTGAGGAGTGAATGTGAGGCCACGGAGAGACAAGAAGCAGCAACTGTGAGGAATGAAGGTGAGGCCACAGAGAGACAGGAAGAGCCTGTGAGGAATGAGGGTGAGGCCACAGAGAGACAAGAAGCGGAGTCTGTGAGGAGTGAAGGTGAGGCCAAGGAGACACAAGAAGAGCCTGTGAGGAATGAAGGTGAGGCCACGGAGAGACAAGAAGCAGCGCCTGTGAGGAATGAAGGTGAGGCCACGGAGAGACAAGAAGCAGGGCCTGAGAGGAATGGAGGTGAGGCCATGGAGAGACAAGAAGCAGGGCCTGTGAGGAATGAGGTTGAGGCCATGGAGAGACAAGAAGCAGCGCCTGTGAGGAATGTGGGTGAGGCCACGGAGAGACAAGAAGCAGGGCCTGTGAGGAATGAAGGTGAGGCCACGGAGAGACAAGAAGCTGGGCCTGTGAGGAATGAAGGCGAGGCCACGGAGAGACAAGAAGAAAGGCCAGTGAGGAATGAAGGAGAGGCCAAGGAGAGACAAGAAGCGGAGTCTGTGAGGAATGAAGGTGAGGCCACGGAGAGACAAGAAGCAGCTCCTGTGAGGAATGAAGGTGAGGCCATGGGGAGACAAGGAGTGGAGTCTGTGAAGAGTGAAGGTGAGGCCACGGAAAGACAAGAAGCAGGGCCTGTGAAGAATAAAGGTGAGGCCACGGAGAGACAAGAAGCAGCCCCTGTGAGGAATGAAGGTGAGGCCACGGAGAGACAAGAAGCGGAGTCTGTGAGGAATGAAGGTGAGGCCACGGAGAGACAAGGAGTGGAGTCTGTGAGGAGTGAAGGTGAGGCCACGGATAGACAAGAAGCAGGGCCTGTGGGGAATGAAGGTGAGGCCATGGGGAGACAAGAAGCAGGGCCTGAGAGCAATGAGGGTGAGGCCAAGGAGAGACAAGAGGCGGAGTCTGTGAGGAGTGAGGGTGAGGCCACAGAAAGACAAGACGCAGCGCCTGTGAGGAATGAAGGTAAGGCCACAGAGAGACAAGAAGCAGGGCTTGTGAGGAATGAAGGTGAGGCCACGGAGTGACAAGAAGCAGGGCCTGTGAGGAATGAAGGTGAGGCCATGGAGAGACAAGAAGCAGGGCATGTGAGGAATGAAGGTGAGGCAATTGAGAGACAAGAAGCGGAGACTGTGAGGAGTGAAGGTGAGGCCACGGAGAGACAAGAAGCGGGGCCTGTGAGGAATGAAGGTGAGACAACGGAGAGACAAGAAGCAGCGCCTGTGAGGAATGAAGGTGAGGCCACAGAGAGACAAGAAGCGGAGACTGTGAGGAGTGAAGGTGAGGCCACGGAGAGACAAGAAGCAGGGCATGTGAGGAATCAAGGTGAGGCCACAGAGAGACAAGAAGCAGCGCCTGTGAGGAATGAAGGTGAGGCCATGGAGAGACAAGAAGCAGCACCTGTGAGGAATGAAGGTGAGGTCACGGAGAGACAAGAAGCAGGGCCTGTGAGGAATGAAGGTGAGGCCACGGAGAGACCAGAAGCAGGGCCTGTGAGGAATGAAGGTGAGGCCACGGAGAGACAAGAAGCAGCGCCTGTGAGGAATGAAGGTGAGGCCACGGAGAGACAAGAAGCAGGGCCTGAGAGCAATGAGGGTGAGGCCATTGAGAGACAATAAGCGGAGTCTGTGAGGAATGAAGGTGAGGCCACAGAGAGACAAGAAGCGGAGTCTGTGAGGAATGAGAGTGAGGCCACGGAGAGACAAGAAGCGGAGTCTGTGAGGAATGAGAGTGAGGCCACGGAGAGACAAGACGCAGCGCCTGTGAGGAATGAAGGTGAGGCCATGGGGAGATAAGGGTCCTCATTTATGAAAAGTGAGGCATCGCTGCGTGAAAACAGCGATGCGTCACTTTTCACTGCGCACTCCTTACGACATTCCTGATGCGTCATATTTAATGTATGACGCATCATGTCGCAAGGAGTTACAGATACGTCAGTATTTCTGACGTATCTGTAAGCGCAAAAGTGACGCATTGCTGGAGTGTGTCACAAAAGTGACACAACTCCAGCAATGCGTCCTTTCACATGGGGCAAGCCCATGTGAAAGGGCTTGCGTCAGTCTTACTCCTGCTGTGAGGCAGGCGCAAGATTTTGACGCAACAGCGTTCTAAAAGTGACGTAGTGAAATCTCATAGATTTCACTGCGTCACTATTACGTGGCTTTTTGCGGGTGAACGCCCCCTCTGCATACATTATACCTGACGCAGGTATAATGTGGCGCAGGGGTTTAAAAAGTGGCGCATCTACCTAGATGCGTCACTTTTTAAATATGGCGCAACGAGGCGCATTTTTTACACCGCTGGTGCGTCACAAAAAGGGATGCACAGGCGGCGCAAAACTGACGCAAGGCCTTCATAAATAAGGCCCCAGATGTGGAGTCTGTGAGGAGTGAAGGTGAGGCGAAGGAGAGACAAGAAGCAGGGCCTGTGAGGAATGAGAGTGAGGCCAAGGAGAGACAAGAAGAAGGGACTGTGAGGATTGAAGGTGAGGCCACGGAGAGACAAGGAGCAGGGCCTGGGAGGAATGGAGCTGAGGCCATGGAGAGACAAGAAGCAGGGCCTGTGAGGAATGGAGCTGAGGCCATGGAGAGACAAAAATCAGGGCATGTGAGGAATGAAGGTGAGTCCACGGAGAGACAAGGAGCAGGGCCTGTGAGGAATGGAGCTGAGGCCAAGGAGAGACAAGAAGAAGGGACTGTGAGGATTGAAGGTGAGGCCACGGAGAGACAAAAATCAGGGCATGTGAGGAATGAAGGTGAGTCCACGGAGAGACAAGGAGCAGGGCCTGTGAGGAATGAAGGTGAGGCCACGGAGAGACAAGAAGCAGCGCCTGTGAGGAATGAAGGTGAGGCCATGGAGAGACAAGAAGCAGCGCCTGTGAGGAATGAAGGTGAGGCCACGGAGAGACAAGAAGCAGCGCCTGTGAGGAATGAGAGTGAGGCCAAGGAGAGACAAGAAGAAGGGACTGTGAGGATTGAAGGTGAGGCCACGGAGAGACAAAAATCAGGGCATGTGAGGAATGAAGGTGAGTCCACGGAGAGACAAGGAGCAGGGCCTGTGAGGAATGAAGGTGAGGCCACGGAGAGACAAGAAGCAGCGCCTGTGAGGAATGAAGGTGAGGCCACGGAGAGACAAGAAGCGGAGACTGTGGGGAGTGAAGGGGAGGCCACGAAGAGACAAGAAGCAGTGCCTGTGATGAATGAGGGTGAGGCCACGGAGAGACAAGAAGCAGCGCCTGTGAGGAATGAAGGTGAGGCCATAGAGAGACAAGAAGCAGCGCCTGTGAGGAATGAAGGTGAGGCCATAGAGAGACAAGAAGCAGGGCATGTGAGGAATGAAGGTGAGGCCATAGAGAGACAAGAAGCAGGGCATGTGAGGAATGAAGGTGAGGCCACGGAGAGACAAGAAGCAGCGCCTGTGAGGAATGAAGGTGAGGCCATGGAGAGACAAGGAGCAGCACATGTGAGGAATGAAGGTGAGGCCAAGGAGAGACAAGAAGCGGAGTCTGTGAGGAATGAGGGTGAGGCCACGGAGAGAAAAGAAGCAGCGCCTGTGAGGAATGAAGGTGAGGCCACGGAGAGACAAGAAGCAGCGCCTGTGAGGAATGAAGGTGAGGCCAAGGAGAGACAAGAAGCGGAGTCTGTGAGGAATGAAGGTGAGGCCACGGAGAGACAAGAAGCAGCGCCTGTGAGGAATGAAGGTGAGGCCATAGAGAGACAAGAAGCAGGGCATGTGAGGAATGAAGGTGAGGCCACGGAGAGACAAGAAGCAGCACCTGTGAGGAATGAAGGTGAGGCCAAGGAGAGACAAGAAGCAGGGCCTGTGAGGAATGAAGGTGAGGCCACGGAGAGACAAGAAGCGGTGTCTGTGAGGAATGAAGGTGAGGCCAAGGAGAGACAAGAAGCAGGGCCTGAGAGGAATGGAGCTGAGGCCATGGAGAGACAAGAAGCAGGGCCTGTGATGAATGAGGGTGAGGCCACGGAGAGACAAGAAGCAGCGCCTGTGAGGAATGAGAGTGAGGCCAAGGAGAGACAAGAAGAAGGGACTGTGAGGATTGAAGGTGAGGCCACGGAGAGACAAAAATCAGGGCATGTGAGGAATGAAGGTGAGTCCACGGAGAGACAAGGAGCAGGGCCTGTGAGGAATGAAGGTGAGGCCACGGAGAGACAAGAAGCAGCGCCTGTGAGGAATGAAGGTGAGGCCACGGAGAGACAAGAAGCGGAGACTGTGGGGAGTGAAGGGGAGGCCACGAAGAGACAAGAAGCAGTGCCTGTGATGAATGAGGGTGAGGCCACGGAGAGACAAGAAGCAGCGCCTGTGAGGAATGAAGGTGAGGCCATAGAGAGACAAGAAGCAGCGCCTGTGAGGAATGAAGGTGAGGCCATAGAGAGACAAGAAGCAGGGCATGTGAGGAATGAAGGTGAGGCCATAGAGAGACAAGAAGCAGGGCATGTGAGGAATGAAGGTGAGGCCACGGAGAGACAAGAAGCAGCGCCTGTGAGGAATGAAGGTGAGGCCATGGAGAGACAAGGAGCAGCACATGTGAGGAATGAAGGTGAGGCCAAGGAGAGACAAGAAGCAGAGTCTGTGAGGAATGAGGGTGAGGCCACGGAGAGAAAAGAAGCAGCGCCTGTGAGGAATGAAGGTGAGGCCACGGAGAGACAAGAAGCAGCGCCTGTGAGGAATGAAGGTGAGGCCAAGGAGAGACAAGAAACGGAGTCTGTGAGGAATGAAGGTGAGGCCACGGAGAGACAAGAAGCAGCGCCTGTGAGGAATGAAGGTGAGGCCATAGAGAGACAAGAAGCAGGGCATGTGAGGAATGAAGGTGAGGCCACGGAGAGACAAGAAGCAGCACCTGTGAGGAATGAAGGTGAGGCCAAGGAGAGACAAGAAGCAGGGCCTGTGAGGAATGAAGGTGAGGCCACGGAGAGACAAGAAGCGGTGTCTGTGAGGAATGAAGGTGAGGCCAAGGAGAGACAAGAAGCAGGGCCTGAGAGGAATGGAGCTGAGGCCATGGAGAGACAAGAAGCAGGGCCTGTGATGAATGAGGGTGAGGCCATGGAGAGACAAGAAGCAGGGCCTGTGAGGAATGAGAGTGAGGCCAAGGAGATACAAGAAGCAGGGCATGTGAGGAATGAAGGTCATGCCACGGAGAGACAAGAAGCAGCACCTGTGAGGAATGAAGGTGAGGCCAAGGAGAGACAAGAAGCAGGGCCTGTGAGGAATGAAGGTGAGGCCACGGAGAGACAAGAAGCAGTGCCTGTGAGGAATGAGGGTGAGGCCATGGAGAGAAAAGAAGCAGCGCCTGAGAGGAATGAAGGTGAGGCCACAGAGAGACAAGAAGCAGCACCTGTGAGGAATGAAGGTGAGGCCACGGAGAGACAAGAAGCAGCGCCTTAGAGGAATAAAGGTGAGGCCACGGAGAGACAAGAAGCAGGGCATGTGAGAAATGAAGGTGAGGCTACCGAGAGAAATGAAGCAGCGCCTGTGAGGAATGAAGGTGAGGCCACGGAGAGACAAGAAGCAGCGCCTGTGAGGAGTGAAGGTGAGGCCACGGAGTGACAAGAAGCAGGGCCTGTGAGGAATGAAGGTGAGGCCAAGGAGAGACAAGAAGCAGGGCCTGTGAGGAATTAAGGTGAGGCCAAGAAGAGACAAGAAGCAGCACCTGTGAGGAATGAAGGTAAGGCCACGGAGAGACAAGAAGCAGCGCCTGTGAGGAGTGAAGGTGAGGCCACGGAGTGACAAGAAGCAGGGCCTGTGAGGAATGAAGGTGAGGCCACGGAGAGACAAGAAGCAGGGCCTGTGAGGAATGAAGGTGAGGCCATGGAGAGACAAGAAGCAGCGCCTGTGAGGAATTAAGCTGAGGCCAAGGAGAGACAAGAAGCGGAGTCTGTGAGGAATGAAGGTGAGGCCATTGAGAGACAAGAAGCAGGGCATGTGAGGAATGAAGGTGAGGCCATGGAGAGACAAGAAGCAGAGCCTGTGAGGAATGAAGGTGAGGCCATGGAGAGAGAAGAAGCAGCGCCTGTGAGGAATGAAGGTGAGGCCACGGAGAGACAAGAAGCAGGGCCTGAGAGCAATGAGGGTGAGGCCACGGAGAGACAAGAAGCGGAGTCTGTGAGGAGTGAAGGTGAGGCCACGGAGAGACAAGAAGCGGAGTCTGTGAGGAGTGAAGGTGAGGCCACGGAGAGACAAGAAGCAGGGCCTGAGAGCAATGAGGGTGAGGCCACGGAGAGACAAGAAGCGGAGTCTGTGAGGAGTGAAGGTGAGGCCAAGGAGAGACAAGAAGCGGAGTCTGTGAGGAGTGAAGGTGAGGCCAAGGAGAGACAAGAAGCGGAGTCTGTGAGGAGTGAAGGTGAGGCCACAGAGAGACAAGAAGCAGGGCCTGAGAGCAATGAGGGTGAGGCCACGGAGAGACAAGAAGCGGAGTCTGTGAGGAGTGAAGGTGAGGCCAAGGAGAGACAAGAAGCGGAATCTGTGAGGAGTGAAGGTGAGGCCAAGGAGAGACAAGAAGCGGAGTCTGTGAGGAGTGAAGGTGAGGCCACGGAGAGACAAGAAGCAGGGCCTGAGAGCAATGAGGGTGAGGCCACGGAGAGACAAGAAGCAGAGTCTGTGAGGAGTGAAGGTGAGGCCAAGGAGAGACAAGAAGCGGAGTCTGTGAGGAGTGAAGGTGAGGCCAAGGAGAGACAAGAAGCGGAGTCTGTGAGGAGTGAAGGTGAGGCCAAGGAGAGACAAGAAGCGGAGTCTGTGAGGAATGAAGGTGAGGCCACGGAGAGACAAGAAGCAGCGCCTGTGAGGAATGAAGGTGAGGCTACGGAGAGAAAAGAAGCAGGGCCTGTGAGGAATGAAGGTGAGGCCACGGAGAGACAAGAAGCAGGGCATGTGAGAAATGAAGGTGAGGCCACGGAGAGAAATGAAGCAGCGCCTATGAGGAATGAAGGTGAGGCCACGGAGAGACAAGAAGCAGGGCATGTGAGAAATGAAGGTGAGGCTACCGAGAGAAATGAAGCAGCGCCTGTGAAGAATGAAGGTGAGGCCACGGAGAGACAAGAAGCAGCGCCTGTGAGGAATGAAGGTGAGGCCACGGAGAGACAAGAAGCAGCGCCTATGAGGAATGAAGGTGAGGCCACGGAGAGACAAGAAGCAGCGCCTTAGAGGAATAAAGGTGAGGCCACGGAGAGACAAGAAGCAGGGCATGTGAGAAATGAAGGTGAGGCTACCGAGAGAAATGAAGCAGCGCCTGTGAGGAATGAAAGTGAGGCCCCGGAGAGACAAGAAGCAGCGCCTGTGAGGAGTGAAGGTGAGGCCACGGAGTGACAAGAAGCAGGGCCTGTGAGGAATGAAGGTGAGGCCAAGGAGAGACAAGAAGCAGGGCCTGTGAGGAATTAAGGTGAGGCCAAGAAGAGACAAGAAGCAGCACCTGTGAGGAATGAAGGTAAGGACACGGAGTGACAAGAAGCAGCGCCTGTGAGGAGTGAAGGTGAGGCCACGGAGTGACAAGAAGCAGGGCCTGTGAGGAATGAAGGTGAGGCCACGGAGAGACAAGAAGCAGGGCCTGTGAGGAATGAAGGTGAGGCCATGGAGAGACAAGAAGCAGCACCTTAGAGGAATGAAGGTGAGGCCACGGAGAGACAAGAAGCAGCGCCTGTGAGGAATTAAGCTGAGGCCAAGGAGAGACAAGAAGCGGAGTCTGTGAGGAATGAAGGTGAGGCCATTGAGAGACAAGAAGCAGGGCATGTGAGGAATGAAGGTGAGGCCACGGAGAGACAAGAAGCAGCGCCTGTGAGGAATGAAGGTGAGGCCATGGAGAGACAAGAAGCAGCGCCTGTGAGGAATGAAGGTGAGGCCACGGAGAGACAAGAAGCAGAGCCTGTGAGGAATGAAGGTGAGGCCATGGAGAGAGAAGAAGCAGCGCCTGTGAGGAATGAAGGTGAGGCCACGGAGAGACAAGAAGCGGAGTCTGTGAGGAGTGAAGGTGAGGCCACGGAGAGACAAGAAGCAGGGCCTGAGAGCAATGAGGGTGAGTCCAAGGAGAGACAAGAAGCGGAGTCTGTGAGGAGTGAAGGTGAGGCCACGGAGAGACAAGAAGCAGCGCCTGTGAGGAATGAAGGTGAGGCCACGGAGAGACAAGAAGCAGCGCCTGTGAGGAATGAAGGTGAGGCCACGGAGAGACAAGAAGCAGCGCCTGTGAGGAATGAAGGTGAGGCCATGGAGAGACAAGAAGCAGCGCCTGTGAGGAATGAAGGTGAGGCCAAGGAGAGACAAGAAGCAGCGCCTGTGAGGAATGAAGGTGAGGCCACGGAGAGACAAGAAGCAGCGCCTGTGAGGAATGAAGGTGAGGCCATGGAGAGACAAGAAGCAGCGCCTGTGAGGAATGAAGGTGAGGCCACGGAGAGACAAGAAGCAGCACCTGTGAGGAATGAAGGTGAGGCCAAGGAGAGACAAGAAGCAGGGCCTGTGAGGAATGAAGGTGAGGCCACGGAGAGACAAGAAGCAGAGCCTGTGAGGAATGAAGGTGAGGCCATGGAGAGAGAAGAAGCAGCGCCTGTGAGGAATGAAGGTGAGGCCACGGAGAGACAAGAAGCAGGGCCTGAGAGCAATGAGGGTGAGGCCACGGAGAGACAAGAAGCGGAGTCTGTGAGGAGTGAAGGTGAGGCCACGAAGAGACAAGAAGCGGAGTCTGTGAGGAGTGAAGGTGAGGCCACGGAGAGACAAGAAGCAGGGCCTGAGAGCAATGAGGGTGAGGCCACGGAGAGACAAGAAGCGGAGTCTGTGAGGAGTGAAGGTGAGGCCAAGGAGAGACAAGAAGCGGAGTCTGTGAGGAGTGAAGGTGAGGCCAAGGATAGACAAGAAGCTGAGTCTGTGAGGAGTGAAGGTGAGGCCAAGGAGAGACAAGAAGCGGAGTCTGTGAGGAGTGAAGGTGAGGCCAAGGAGAGACAAGAAGCGGAGACTGTGAGGAGTGAAGGTGAGGCCAAGGAGAGACAAGAAGCGGAGACTGTGAGGAGTGAAGGTGAGGCCAAGGAGAGACAAGAAGCGGAGACTGTGAGGAGTAAAGGTGAGGCCACTGAGAGACAAGAAGCAGCCCCTGTGAGGAATGAAGGTGAGGCCAAGGAGAGACAAGAAGCAGGGCATGTGAGGAATGAAGGTGAGTCCACGGAGAGACAAGAAGCAGCGCCTGTGAGGAATGCAGGTGAGGCCATAGAGAGACAAGAATGACTTGACAGTGCTCACAAACATAGCAAAATTAGACAGGAGGAGTTAAGTAAGCCTTTCATATAGAGTCTCCTCTGTTTTAAATCTGTGCTAACTACATTGCTTTCTGCTAGGGGCTTCTAATTCTGTACTGAAACACTTTAAAACTTCCCTCTCTCTGTTCAGTGGACCCTCTATGAAAACAAGGACATATTCTAAATGTAAAGACATTTGCCTGGAAATTTGACAGATGACGCGAAACACTGTGCAAAACTGTAGCTCCCAGAAAATCCGAGCCACTTGGCCACAGTGGAAGGACCTTGGGCACAAAAAAAACCTTTGGGTAAATATGCATATATAAATCCACGCTCACAATAGGAACCTTGTGTCACCAATATGAAGACAATGAACATAGGAAGCATGAGATCAATTGATCAAATGGACAGTACAAATTTATTCAGTATAAGCACATATAGTACAATATACAATTTTTAAAATATATATATATATGTTAAAAATCACAATACATATCTAAATACATCATAGACTAACAATTTTTTTTTAAACAGATTTTTATTGAGTGCATAGTTAGCATATATTCTGCAACGCTCTGTCACCCAGAGTCAATCACCAACATCATTAGTTTAAACACATATGCAGTCATTTTCTACATTAGAAAATGCCCCCATCCCTCTACCACCCGCAACTCCCTCCCCCTTCCTGCGCGCTGCTGCCTGCTCTACTAGGTAAAACATTTTGGGGCAGATTTATGAGGCCGTTGCGCCTCTTTGCGCAATTGCATCACTTTATTTGACGCAACTGCGGCGCAAACAATGTGCCCTATTTACAACGTGACGCATCTAGGAGATACATCACGTTGTAAAGCGCTGCGCCATAAGGAGGCATTCCTGCACAGGGGGGGCGTTCCTGCGCACAAACGGCTCCTGAAAGTGGCTGAGTGAAATGCTGCGTCAAAACCCTGCGCCTGCTTGAAGCAGTCGTAGGTCTTGACGCAGCATTGTGCAGATGGTGTACCCCGACCCTTGCTGGAGGTGCGTCATGCTTGCGACACAACTCCACCAATGCGCCACATTTCCGGCACAGATGCGTCACGCATCTGTGCCGTTTTTGCGCCATGGTTCGCCGCATTATAAATGCGGCGCACCATGGCTGGCGGAGCTGTGGCGCACGTTAACTGGCGCATCCCTGGGGATGCGCCAGTTAACAAAAATCTGCCCCATTCAGTGCACAGTGTAGCACATGTAGCGTGTGGGGTCAAGGCCCGACACGTGGTGGAGGGGCTCGCAATAATGGACACAGACTCTGGTTAAGTGATCAGCCGGAAAGGCCCCGAGCGGTCTTCCGCATTGTTTATTCATACCCCGGTGCGAGCCCGCCCCGGGGTATGCGTGCATGCATGTGTATTGTGCTACTATGTAGGGGAGAGCCCAAGTGGCTCTCTACATCCCTCCTTCAATTTAGTTCTGTTCTTACAGCAATCACGCGTTTCTTGACTCACGGAGATGTCCAGGCAAAGTCTCTCAGATTCTGGCTGGGTCTCGGGTTGAGCCGCAGATTGTAGCGTTGGTTCCGGGCACACGGCGACCCTGCAACCCCAGCCGGGGTTGTCCCTGCATTCTCGCCACTGAGGGCCGCCCAGGGTCGGTTGTTCTCGACGGTGAGGTTTTGCGGTGTCATTCTGGGCGGACTCTCTCCTCTTTGCCTGGCTATGGGTGACCTGACAATGACCCTCCGAGATCTAGACCTCTATCATCTGCTGCCTCCGGACCTTCCGCGATGTGTTGGTCTCCAGTTGCCTCACTTGTTTTCTTAAAGCATGACACGTTGCGGGTCACCACTTGTCCATTTCGCTTTGCGGTCACCATTGTTCCTTGGACCTTGTCCACGATCCACACCTCCGATTCATAAGGCGTGCGGAATTTCCACCCTGGGGGGCGATCTTGCACTACAACCGTGTCCCCCTGCTTCAGAGTGGGCTCCTTGGCGTGACGATGCTCACTCGCCTTCTGGTTGGTGGTTCGCCTCCGGGCTTGAATAGCTGCAGCATCTCTTTCTTCAGGCACCCAGGTGCTGTCTGTCGGGATGCTGTCACAGGGTGCTCTCCTGAATAACACATGGGCGGGAGCACATTTTGTGGTGCTGTGAGGCGTCTGCCGATAGGCCCCTAGAAATTGATCGAGGGCTATTTCCGGATCTTCCCCACTGTCCTCTGCAATCCTCAGGGCTCTGTTGAGTGTTCTCATTAGTCTTTCGACTTCCCCGTTCGCCTGGGGCCACAGCGGGGTGATTTTCCTATGCTTGATCCGGAGGCTCTCGAGGTAGTTCTGAAATTCTCTCCCTTGGAAAGGGGGCCCATTGTCAGAATTGATTTCTTCCGGGAGTCCCATGGTGGCAAAGATGCGACTCAACACTTTTTTGACTTGGGGAAATGCTGTCGAAGATATGACCGCCACTATCGGAAATTTTGAGAACGAATCGACAAGGACCAACGTGTGTCGGCCATCGGGGAAGCTCCCAAAGTCTATGTTGAGGTGTGTCCAGGGCGTCTGGGGTGCATCTTCTGTGATCACTGGCGCCGGGGTCGGGTCACTGCCCGTGATTGTGCAGGCATGGCAGGATCGTATCATCGCGTCAACTTCACTGTCCATGGCGGGGAACCATACTTTGCTTCACAGACGGGCTTTTGTCTTGGCCATTCCCTGATGGCCTACGTGTGTCAAAGCTAACGCTCTGTGTTGGAGACTCTCAGGCATTACGATGAGATGTCCTCTGAGGATGACTCCTTCATCGCCCACGCTCAGCTCACTCCGGATTTGCCACAGCTGTTGTCGCGCATGGCTCACTTCCAGTCGAAGGCTCGGCACTCCATCAAGGAAATGGGCCCAGCGGTTTCCCTCCAGAGCCTGGCGAACTCTCACTAGCGTCTCGTCTGTGGCGGTCGCTTCCCCTGTTTCCTTCAGTGTCATATTTTCTGGGCATGCTGCCTGCGAGACCATGTGGACGAACTCCTCAGCTTCCACGCCTTCTTCTCGTGGTGGATATTGGCTGACGACATCGGGGTGGCGGGATAGGTAGTCAGCCGGATTGTGTGCCCCAGGTCGGAACACAAGCCTGAAGTTATAACCCTGTAACTGGACAGCCCAGCGTTCGATACGTGGGGGTGCCAGCCTGGATGACCCTGCGAATAATGGCAGTAGCGGCTTGTGGTCCGTCACCACGGTGAACTCCTGCCCGCACAGGTAAAGATGGAAATCCTGACATGCCCATTTTATGGCCAGGGCTTCTCTTTCGATCTGGGCATACCTAGTCTCGGTGTCTGACAGCGCCTTGCTGGCATATGCGACTGGTTTCCACTCTTCTGATCCGTATTCCTGCAGGAGCACCGCCCCCAGGCCCACTGGGCTGGCATCGACGATCAGTTCTGTCCTGCGGCGGGGCTATAGCGTCTAGGAGGCTGGCTTTGATGTTTTGAAATGCATTGTTGGCGGCTACTGTCCATTCCCACTTGTGGTCTACTCGCGTGAGGGCTCTGAGGGGTTCTGCAAGCGCGGCCAGGTTGGGTATAAACCGACCACAGTAAGTGGCCATGCCTAAGAAACTGCGCACTTCAGTGGGGTTTCTTGGGGTGCTCGCTGCCTTGATCGCCTCTGCCTTTTTGGGATCCACTTTCAGACCTTCCCGCGTGAATGTGTAGCCGAAGACGTCTATCGATTCTTGATATAAGGAGCATTTCGACCGGTGTAGGGTTAGTCCGCTGTCCACGAGCCTTTGGAGGGTGGCCCTCAGGTGTGCGTGGTGTTCCTCGAGGGTTGCCGAGTAAACTAATATATTGTCACTGAGGTTGATTACTCCACTCAGTCCGGATAGTACTCCCGTATTGCATTTTGGAACACCTCCGCAGCGGAGGAGACGCCAAAGCTTAACCTTTTGTAGCGTCGAAGTCCTACATGGGTCGAGAAGGTAATGATATACCTACTTGCTGGTTCCAACTCGAACTGATAGTATCCCGAGTTGAGGTCTAGTTTCGAGAACCATTTTGCCCCATTCAGATCAGCCACTATATCATCCATGGTAGGAGTGATGTGTCGTTCTCGTTTGACGGCTGCATTCGGCAGCCTCATGTCCACATATAACCTGATCGCCCCAGGTTGTTTCGGCTTTGGTGCGACTACCAGCGGGGAAACCCAGGGTGTTGGGCCCAACACCTTTTCTATGACACCAAGGTCTTCCAGTTTCCGGAGTTCCTCTTCGACTTGCGGCCTCAAGTTGAATGGCACTCTCCTGTGTCGGAGGGCTACCGGCCGTACGGATGTGTCTATGTGCAGCTTGAACTTTCGTCCTTTGAGTTTTCCGAGGCCTTGAAACAACTCTGGGAAGTCCTTCAGCATGAAGTCTGCATGTGCCTGATGCACCTGGTTGGCAAAGAACACCAGGCCAAGGTCCTCTGCCGTGTGGCAGCTCAGATGGGTGCCTTTCTTCCCCTCTGTGATGTGGAACCGTGTTTCCGTGGAATACTCGGCATTAACGACGGTCGTTTGGATCACTCCCCTTAGAGATAGTGGCTCTGTGCCGCCATAGGTGTAGATCTTTGCAGTGGAAGGTGCCAGCGGGGGCTTGGGAGACATTTTCTCATATTGATCGGAATCCATGACATTCACGGATGCCCCCGTGTCTATCAAGGCTTTAATTTCGGTGCCTTCTACAGCTATGGAGCACATTGGCGGTGGCCTTCTCCTGGTGGACGCTCTGCTGACGTAGGAGACGACATACAACTCATCGTCCTCATCGTCTTCATATCGAGGTCGTCTTTCCTGAGCCTGGTGGTCAGGAGGGGGTGGGTCGTGGTCAAGCGATAGCTGTCGGATGCGCTGCGTCACTGCCCTGGCTCTCGGACCAGCTGGCTTGAACTTTCCTCCCCTACATACCGCGGCGAAATGGTTCAACCGCCCGCACTTTAGGCACGTCTTTCCTTTCGCACCACATGTGGACGTTGCTGGATGGTCTTCACCACAGTATCCACACTGATTTCCTCGGGAGGGGGCACTTCGTGGGCGAGTGGCCGGGAATCTCCTCTGGATTGCATCAATTCTCTCCTCCTTAATCGGCGTCGTCCTCACGGCGGCCGGGGTGATCACCGGTGTGCGTAGCGCTGCCTCCATCTCCTCCGCCCTTGCATCGGATAGCTCGTGTGACCTGGCTAGGATCAGTATTTCATCTAGCGATATGCCCGGTTGGCGGAGAATGAGCTTTCTCAGCAGTTTCGACTTGCAGCCCACTATGATTTGGTCTCGGATTTCCTCCCGTGGGTTGGTGAATGGGCAGGTGCTCGCAAGCCGGCGTAGCCTAGCGTAGTACATGTCGACGGACTCCGACTCCATTTGCCATGCTCGTTTGAATTTGAATTTTTCAAAATCATTATTGAGTTGGGGATCAAAGTGCGCATTCAGTGCCACGACCGCGGCGTCATAGTCATGCTCGGGTCCCGTGTTGGGGAGCGACTCTAACAGCTCGTAAATCTCTGGCCCACCGTACAGGATGAGGAGCGACCTTTTTACAGTTCCATCCGTCTCCCTGGTGCCTTTGTAGTATAGGTTGAGCCTCCCAAACCACGCCTTCCATCTCAGCGCCGCCGTTGCAGGGTCTGCCGCCTCGCTAAACGGGGGAATGGGTGCTGCGCCAGAGTGTAGGTGGGTGGGTGTCATCAGTGTGGGGCCTCCGGCTTGGTTCTGGGCCTGTGGCGGTGGCGCGCCTATCACTGGTGGGGTTGCGACCGCTGGAGGTAGGTTTTGGCCTGCCCCATCATGGCCCGCTCCTGGCGCTGTTACTGACATGGTTCAGTCCTCTCTTGGCCTTTCTAGAGCTTCCCAGTTGGTCCCCGTGTGGTGGAGCCTCTAACCCTGCTGTTCCGGCTGGCCAGGGTTTGTGGTTGATGTGAGGATGCTCATGTTGCCCATTGTTCCCTTCGGGTTGAGTTCGACAGCACTGCCGCTTGGCTTAGCCTGTGCTTGTTTTTTTCTCTCGCTGCTCTTCAGCAGGTAGGAATTCTGCTCCCTTCCCACCGGCGAGTCCCACCGGCTGAAGGCGCTCCCTCCAGGGAGGCACGTGGGCGGGCCTCGGGAACCGGGGTCAGTATAGCAGCACATGCGGGTGGGCTCCGCAGCAGGATGCAGGCACACAGCGGCGCCACCGACAGAGGCAGCCCAGCACGCGTGCTGGTAGGCCGGCCTCGTCGCCAATGTAGCATGTGGGGTCAAGGCCCGACACGTGGTGGAGGGGCTCGCAATAATGGACACAGACTCTGGTTAAGTGATCAGCCGGAAAGACCCCGAACGGTCTTCCGCATTGTTTATTTATACCCCGGTGCGAGCCCGCCCCGGGGTAAGCGTGCATGCGTGTGAATTGTGCTACAATGTAGGGGAGAGCCCGAGTGGCTCTCTACAGCACCGTCACTGACAATTGTACAGAAGTGCCATGGTAGTCCGGCTAAATTCGAGGCTGGTCTGTGGTGTCATCGGGAGGCGGGTCCAGCTCCAGACCACGATATAGACTAACAATTTTAAAAACATATAGATTAGGAATATGGTCTACTAAATTTAAAAAACACAAAAAGACAGATTATATTTTATAACAGCAGAATTGGAAGAACAAGCAGGAAAATGATTCCTAATCATGGAAAGGACCACTAAATCGTGCACAGATTGATTGTTATTTCTTGTGAATTTTTTTTATCTTATAATATCCTCAATAACAGTTATCCACATAGGTTTGTAGTAGGCCTTCCTTGTCAGTGCATCAACGCGTTTCAGTGGGCGCTATATTTTGACCATCGCCTTCTTCAGGGAAAACACAATAGCTCCCAGTAAAAAACAAATTATTTAGTAATATCCACAAAATTGGACTAAATCAGTCTAAATTTTAGCCAGAGAGGGCATTTCTCTTTTTTTTGCTCCTACAAGTATCTCAGCTATTCTATTAACACTGACCCCAGAGTGTGGCTCGCCTCAGGATTATATGTAAAAATCAGGCACGATCTGGTTTGTGGTAAAATATGTCCAGTGCCTCCAAATGTTCAGCAGAAGTAAGAAGAGGCAGTTACGAATCGTCTCTTTTCTAAAGATCCAGTACGCCTAAAAAGCTTTAAGTCTTTGGGAATGTTTTATATCACGTCCACTTCCAATCAACACAGTAACATGGGCAGTTTGATAGTAACACCCCAGTTCCAGTATCTATATTCTGCTGGAAACCGCACGGGGTATGCACCTCCGTGGAGGGACACCAAGGAAAGGCAAGAAAGATAGCCTGCGAATAAGGGAGCGTGAAATGACAAATGGTCAAGAAACAGAGAGGCTTATTACCAAGCAATAGCGATAATTATCGCTATTGCTTGGTTAGAGACAAAAATTTACCGCTGAGCTGCGGCGATTTTTTACCGCAAATAAACCTTGGTATTACCAAGGTTTATCGCAAATGCGATAAAATTCGCCGCAATGCATGAATATCGCTGAAAAGTCAGCAATATTCATGCATTACCGAGCAAATGCTCTTAGCCATGTTATCCACCTCCCATTGGATAACATGGCTAAGAACTGCTCAGGGCAGGTGTTAGCTTTTGGAGATATTCGCGCTTAGCGCGAATATCTCCAAAAGTTGGTAATAGGGGATAGCGATGTTAGTGACTGTTTCCAGTCTCTAACATCTTGGCACGCCCACTTTGCATATCATTAGTGATAAATATCACTGACATGCAAAGTGGGGCCCAAGATCGAGTCGATTCCTAGCGCTATATAAACACGCAATTAAATTAAATTAATTAAATTAAATTATCTCCTACTAGCTGTCGCTAACTGGTGTTAGCGACAGCTAGGTAATCGGGAGATCATTTTATCTCCGCTTTCTTGGCTTTTAAAGCCAAAAAAGCGGAGATAAACCCCCTTGATAATATGCCCCCTAGTCTGTGATGAATGGAGGGTGAGAGGTCAAGGACAGAAAAGAAATAAGGGGGCATATTATCAACGGCCTTTGATTATTATCCTGGCTGCTCTTAGCGTGAGAATTGTTATCGCCGGTTATCGCTGGAAATTATTGCCATTCTAGCGCTGTATTAACAACGCATAGCGCAGTGGCGATAATTATTCCAGCGATAGCGATGTTTTCCATGGAACATCGCTGGCTTTCCAGCTGTGGTCGTATCAGCATAGTCCACCTCCAATATAAAGTATAAGTACGTCAGCATTTTTGCAGACATTCGTTTTTGGCAAAAACCGCAGTTTTCGCCAAAAACTAACATCTGCAAAAATGCCTGGGCCGCCTTGTAAATATCGCGATGTGATAATTTACAAGGAGTACTGCCAGTGATGCCCATTTTGCATCTCATTAGAGATGCAAAGCGCGGCGTCTGGAAAACGGGTGCTAACATGCGATAATGCATGTTAGCACCACCTTGTAAATAGGGCGATTTAAATATCGCCGCTTTAGTGGCAAAAAGTGCCGCTAAAGCGGCGATACTGCCCTTGTTAATATGCCCCAGAGTCTGTAGTGAATGGGAAAGGGGCGTCAAGGACAGGAAAGAAACACAGTCCATGATGAATGGAGGGTGAAAGTTACATGGGTTGGCATAGCTACAAGGAGAGGGAAGAAACTGGGTCTGTGAGGAATGGAGGAAAATAAAGGCAAGGCTAGGCAAACACAGAGCCTGAGGGAAACAAGACACAGAACCTGTGATGTGTGGAGGATGAGAGTGGCAAGGGAGACAAGAAACAAGGCCTGGCATGATCTGGGTGCTGCGCCTGAGCAACACAGGTCGTGTATCTAACCCCTGGAGCAAGGACTTGGTTCAATGCACCAATACAAATTAGAAATGGAGTTTGACCTCAACCCAACGAGCAGTACTGTGTAGGAATTGCTTTCACAATTAGTGCTACTAGATGAATTCAGGGACACAGTGGAACTCTAAAGTCATCTTTTGCAAATGAATAAAACTCTAAAAATAGCACTAAGAAACAGGGAGTGAAAGGTAAAATGTTTATTTCTAAAACCTAGGTCTCGTGTATAGAATTTGAATGCTAACCACACAGAGTGAGATAATAAATATAGCAATGCATGACATCACCAGCGTAAACAATGTAAGCATTCCTAACATGGTTAGCAAGTTCCTAGCATCACGTGCAAGGCTGAAGGTTACTTCTCTGCATTGCTCAGAGAGCAGGCCCGACTGAGGCTGATTGCTGCTGCAAGCCTGCATGCTCTCTGGCTTGACAGTTTTAATGTGAAGCCACTCCAGTTAATGGAGCGATACCTGGGTTTTTCATAGAATCTGATGGACAATGTTTTAATATTTATAAAATGAAACAACACTTGTAAATAAATGTAAATGTTTTGTACTTGTATAGCACACAGCACCCGGACCGGATCTCCCGCTGCTTGTACTCATACAGCTAAGGAACCCTTCCTGTCTTTTCCCTGTGAAATGTCCACTCCTGGGCATCCCCAAGGTGAAGCCAGGCATCGCTGTTGTGGAGATTAAGCAAGCTATTGCCCATGACCATGTCATGAATGATGTAATATGTGACATCATCAGCAGTGGATTGCGGGTGCGCGAAATATAGTTAGTACTACTAACTATATAGGAGCAATTTCAATGGTTTTTTAAATGCTAATTCCTAACTATATATGACCTGAAACCTATGGTTTTTTCAGTGAATTTGCAAGGTTTTTTAAATGCTAATTCCTAACTATATATGACCTGAAACCTATGGTTTTTTCAGTGAATTTGCAAGGTTTTTTAAATGATAATGCCTAACTATATATGACCTGAAACCTATGGTTTTTTTAGTGAATTTGCAAGGTTTTTTAAATGTTAATACCTAACTATGTAAGGCTTGAAACCTATGGTTTTGTCAGTGAATATATATATTTAATATAATATATATATAATTTTTATTTTCAAGTTTTATTTTTATATGATTACAGGGTCCGCGCTCCGTGAACGCTCTGAGCTCTTACCCCAACACATTTTTTTAAGTTTCTAAAACATAATATCTACGTTTTTAACGTAGATTTTAAAGGTAGACAATATCCGCTTTAATGTAGAAAATGTTTTTTTTTAAACTTTTAACAACAGTATATTACTTTTTGAAGTAGTAACAAATCTCGCGAGGGTAGGTCACACATGCATGCAACGTAAGAGCTCCGTCCGCGCACCGTGAAAGCTTCGAGCTCTTACCCCCGAAAGTTTTATAAACTTTAAATCATTATATCTACATATTCATTGCACAATGTAAAGGTACACATTATCTGGGATAATAAAGAACATGTTAATTTAAACTTTTAAAGACCATATATAACTTTATTTAAGCAATTAAAATTCTCGCGAGGGTGCGTACTACGTAAACGCATCGTAAGCTTACGTAAGTGCTCCGTAAACGCTTATAAAACGGTGTCAAACACACAGCAGATTTTCTTAAGCAGAATCTCTGAAATGCTGCTCAGACACTGGAACCAGAAATTGCACACTTTCCCACTCATTCTTCACACATATCTCAGGTCTTAACCAATGAAATGTCTTCCCACACTATTTCAAAACTAAACTAACATTTCAATTGGTTCTACATTCCCACACTTTCAAACTCACATAATATTCGCCCATCCCTCTAGTGCTCATTCAACCTGTTACAATGGTAACTCCCACCTAAGAAGGACACAGGTAAAAAGTTCATCATACTATGTTGCAAATGAATCCAGCAAGATTCTTTGACCTTTCAATATAACAGCTAATCATGTGCAATGTTCCTTTCAATGACCTTTTCTGAACCATTAGAATTGCTTCTTTTTAAAAACAAAACTATGCACCCTAATATGCTGTACTGCATTTTCAAAAAGCACAAATCATTCTTAAATTTCAAGTGCAGTGAATGTCATCCTCTTTTTTATCTAAACTGCAAGCTTTACAAATGCCATTTCATTTAATGCCCTCATCTGAGTACAAACAGATCTACCTTAGTACTCCTTACAAATTAACAACTCACCTTCTAGAAAACTGTTGAACATTAAATCCTGTGTCAATCTCACACCTCAGTAGTATACCTCAAACACTAAAATCTCAAAATGACTGTGTTTCCCTCTCATTTCTCATACATATTCACATACCAAGCCAATCACCTTTTATCACACACAAAATCAAAACCAAAGTAACATTTTAATTGGTTCAAATTATCAACACTTTCAAACTCACATAATGTTCAACCTACCCCCAATGCTCTCTACCTATTACCATACAAACTCTCCACAAAACACCTAACTAAACCCAAAGGTGAAAGAGTCATCACTCAATGTTGCACTCAACCAACATCTAAACACTGAAACTTGTTATTTTAATGTATTTCTTTTTTGTCTTTTTGAGACAAAGTCCATGCACGGTGCGCGGACCCCGCGATTTAAAATGGTTTTTTTTTCAACCTTCGGGGTCCTTTATAGACCCCGTGACAAAACCTAGGGGGCTCAGGAATCTCTACCCTGCCTCCTTGTCAACTATTAGACTTCTGTTTACAACCACTATCATCTGCCACAAAAACAAGATGGCGGACAATACTTCCTCATTTCGACTGACTGGAATGTTGACAGACGTCCAACAGCCAATCAGAATTCCGTGTGCGCACGCTAAGGTCCGCGCACGTGCATGGACAGTGCAAGGACGGTGCAAGCCTGTGCGTGCACCGTGTCCCGCCTATAGATATATAATTTGAAAAAAGTCGATTTTCTCAACAATTACTGAAAGGATTTTCACCAAATATACAAAAGGCACTTCTGCATACCAGGCTCTATCATTTTGCCAAGTTTGCAGTAATTGCATTCAGCCGTTTGGGCTGTAGCTGTGTCTAAAGGTCCTATGGAAAATTGCATTGGACTCAATTTCACATTCAATTTTCTGAAAAACTACTGAAGGGATTTACACAAAACATACAAAAGGCACTGCTGCATACCAGTCCCTACAATTTTGCCAAATCTGGTGTAATTCCGTTCAGCCGTTCGAGCTGTAGCCTTGTCACAATGTCCCTATGGAAATTAACATGGGGTAAACACGTTTTGGGACCCCCCTTTTTTCTCGGCCCTCGCTTGACGAATCCCCCCGAAACTTTCAGGGAAGGAGCGGAGCGCAGCGAGGCAAATTTAAGGAAAATTACAGGCAGATACCGAAATCGGCGCCAAAGTTATTCCCAATAGAATGTTTGGAATTTCCTATGGTAACTAGGTCCTAACTATATATACCTACTGGCGACCGCCAGTAGGTAATATATATATATATATATTCACTGAAAAAAACATAGGTTTTAAGGACGTTATAGTTAGAAATTACCATTTAAAAAACCTTTTAAATTCACTAAAATAAAACATAGGTTTCAGGGATGTTATAGTTAGTTGGACATTTTACTCGTACAAAACTAGAGAAATTCCGCCGTTATATTTAGTTGATTTAACTATAACTCGCGTGCACTGCTGATAACGTCACATATTACATCATTCATGACATGGTCAGTGACATCACTGATGACATCTCAAATGACATCACTGATGGCATCACTGATGATATTATCCAGTGACTGTGTGTTTCTCTAAAGTTTAAAAATGTTTTATATATATGCTAAGGTGTATTGAAGAATGAGTGGTTATATAAGTGTTTGGATGGAGAATTCAGTAGGTGCGTGACTGACTGTATGAGTAAGTGATTAAATGTGTCTTACTGACTGCATGGGTTAGTGACTAAACTGTATGAATGTCTGTATCAGTCTGTCTGTTGTGTAAACTGCTGAATGGGTTGGTGAATAGCTACATGAATGTCTATATGAGTTATTGATTGGTTGCCTGAGTATTTGCATGGGTGCCTGAGTGTGTGTGTGGGTGGGTGGGAGGTGTGTGACTCTGTGCGTAGATGTGTGAGTGGTTGATTCACTGGGTGTATGGGTTCAAGAGTGCATGTGGAAACAGCTGTATGGGTAGGTGAGTGTGTCTATGGGTGTGTTGATGAGTGAATGGATGTCTTAGTGGTAAATGTGCATGTAACTACATATGTAAAAGGCAGTATATGTGGATGATGTCATCAGTGATGTCACTGACCATGTCATGAATGCTGTAAAATGTGACGCCATGAGCAGTGCATTGCGGGGCGCGAGTTATAGTTAGCTCAACTAACTATACCAGTGGAATTTCTCTGGTTTTGTACAAGTGAAATGTCCAACTAACTATAACATCCCTGAAACCTATGGATTGTCAGTGAATTTCAAAGGTTTTTTAAATGGTAATTTCTAACTATAAAATCCCTGAAACCTATGATTTTTTTCAGTGAATTTCTAAGGTTTTTTAAATGCTAATTTATAACTGTAACGTCCCTGAAACCTATGGTTTTTTCAGTGAATTTCAAAGCTTTTTTAAATGCTAATTTCAAACTATAACATCAACAAAGCTGTGTCTGCATACCTCAGAGACCATAGAATGGGGTCCATCTACAACAACAACATATGTTTTGATATGGCTGATATCTACAGAAGTGATGGAGTACACTTCACAGAAAATTACAGGCAGATACCTCAATCGGCGCCAAAGTTATTCCCCATAGAATGTTTGGAATTTCCTATGGTAACTAGGTCCTAACTATATATACCTACTGGCGACCACCAGTAGGTAATATATATATATATATATATTCACTGAAAAAAACATAGGTTTTAAGGGCGTTATAGTTAGAAATTACCATTTAAAAAACCTTTGAAATTCACAAAAAAAAACATAGGTTTCAGGGATGTTATAGTTAGTTGGACATTTCACTCGTACAAAACCAGAGAAATTCCGCCGTTATATTTAGTTGATTTAACTATAACTCGCGTGCACTGCTGATAACGTCACATATTACATCATTCATGACATGGTCAGTGACATCACTGATGACATCTCAAATGACATCACTGATGATATCACTGATGATATTATCCAGTGACTGTGTGTTTCTCTAAAGTTTAAAAATGTTTTATATATATGCTAAGGTGTATTGAAGAATGAGTGGTTATATAAGTGTTTGGATGGAGAATTCAGTAGGTGCGTGACTGACTGTATGAGTAAGTGATTAAATGTGTCTTACTGACTGCATGGGTTAGTGACTAAACTGTATGAATGTCTGTATCAGTCTGTCTGTTGTGTAAACTGCTGAATGGGTTGGTGAGTAGCTACATGAATGTCTATATGGGTTATTAATTGGTTGCCTGAGTATTTGCATGGGTGCCTGAGTGTGTGTGTGGGTGGGTGGGAGGTGTGTGACTCTGTGCGTAGATGTGTGAGTGGTTGATTCACTGGGTGTATGGGTTCAAGAGTGCATGTGGAAACCGCTGTATGGGTAGGTGAGTGTGTCTATGGGTGTGTTGATGAGTGAATGGATGTCTTAGTGGTAAATGTGCATGTAACTACATATGTAAAAGGCAGTATATGTGATTGATGGTGTATATAAATAACTATATATGAGAGTGAGTGATTGTGAGAGTGGCTGTATGGATGAGTGTGTACTTGTATCAGTGATTGTATAAGAGAGTAAGTATGCGTTAGTATCTGTATGAATAAGTGAGGTGGTGTGTGTATAACTGTATAGGTGAGTAAATAGAAGTGTGATTGATTTTTTGCATGACTGACTAGATGTGTGAGTAACTCTGGATGAGTGATGGTGTGTGAGGGTTCGTATAAGGTGTATGAGTGCATATGATAGTGTTGTATTGATGAGTGACTGCATGTATGAGTAACTGTGTGGGTCAATGAGTGGATGTGTGTGTAGACCTAGTAATCAGTGAGTGCATACGTAGTAACTGGTATTGGTGTGTCTATTGTTTCGAAAATGGTAGTCTGTATTTTAGAGTGGGTATATCAAAGGTTATATTAGGGTGTAAGGAGGTACATCAGACTTTCACATGGATGATGTCATCAGTGATGTCACTGACCATGTCATGAATGCTGTAAAATGTGACGCCATGAGCAGTGCATTGCGGGGCGCGAGTTATAGTTAGCTCAACTAACTATACCAGTGGAATTTCTCTGGTTTTGTACGAGTGAAATGTCCAACTAACTATAACATCCCTGAAACCTATGGAATGTCAGTGAATTTCAAAGGTTTTTTAAATGGTAATTTCTAACTATAAAGTCCCTGAAACCTATGATTTTTTCAGTGAATTTCTAAGGTTTTTTAAATGCTAATTTATAACTGTAACGTCCCTGAAACCTATGGTTTTTTCAGTGAATTTCAAAGCTTTTTTAAATGCTAATTTCAAACTATAACGTCAACAAAGCTGTGTCTGCATACCTCAGAGACCATAGAATGGGGTCGATCTACAACAACAACATATGTTTTGATATGGCTGATATCTACAGAAGTGATGGAGTACACTTCACAGATCAGGGAAATCAAGTTTTTTTGAATAACCTGAAGCTGTGCATCCCACTTATATGTAGCTCCAACTAATAAACACAAGGGCTCTTTTCAGAGCCGCCTTATATTCCCAAGGTCGGCTCGCAGAGTGACAGCTGCGATCTGGATAGCAGAGGGAGACCTGCGGGCCGTCGGGCCGGCTCGCCAAGGGAGAGCTGCAGCCCGTGGCCTCGGCTCGCAGAGGGAGAGCAACAGGCCGTCGGTTCGCAAAGGCACAGCAGCGTACTGCCTTGCAGAGAGAGAGCTGTGGTCTGACTCACAAAGGGAGAGCAACAGGCCAACGGGCCTGCTAGCAGAGACACAGCTACGAGCTAACGGGCTGGCTCGCACAGGTAGACCTGTGGGCTCGAGCTGCGAGCTGACGGGCTCACTCTCAAAGGGAGAGCAACGGGCTGAGGGGCCTGCTAGCAGAGACACAGCTAAGACCTAACGGGCTGGTTCACAAACACAGAGCTGCGAGCTGACGGACTGGTAGTGTTTTAGGGTTTAGGGTAGTGCAGTGGTGTTTGTGTAGTGTAGATGGTTGGGCTGGGGGTAGTGTTTTAAGGTTTAGGATAGTACAGTGTTATTTGTGTAGTGTAGGGGTCGTGCTGGGGGTACATTTAGGGTTTAGGATAGTGTAGTGGTCTTTGGGTAGTGTAGGGGGTCGTGCTGGGGATAGTGTGTTAGGGATTTTGGGTAGTGCAGTGGTGTTTGGGTGGTGTAGGGGTCGTGCTGGGGGTAGCATTTTAGGGTTTAGGGTAGTGCAGTGGTGTTTGTGTAGTGTAGGGGTCGCGCTGGGGTTACATTTAGGGTTTAGGGTAGTGCAGTGGTCTTTGGGTAGTGTAGGGGGTCGGGCTGGGGGTAGTGTTTTAGGGTTTAAGCTAGTGGAGTGGTGTTTGGGTAGTGTAGTGGGTCGTGCTGGGGATAGAGTTTTAGGGTTTAGGGTAGTGCAGTGGTGTTTGGGTAGTATAGGTGGTCGTGCTGGGGGTAGCGTTTTAGGGTTCAGGGTAGTGCAGTGGTGTTTGTGTAGTATAGGGGGTCATTCTGGTGGTAGTGTTTTAGGGTTTAGGGCAGTGCAGTGGTGTTTGGGTAGTGTAGAGAGTTGTGCTGGGGGTAGTGTTTTAGGGTTTAGGGTAGTCCACTGGCATTTAGGGCAGTGCAGTGGTGTTTCTGTAGTGTAGGGGATCGTGCTGGCGGTAGTGTTTTAGGGTTTAGGGTAGCGCAGTGGTGTTTGGGTAGTATAGGGGGTCATGCTGGGGTTAGTATTTTACAGTTTAGGATAGTGCAGTGGTATTTGTGTAGTGTAGGGAGTCGTGCTGTCGGTAGTGTTTTAGGGTTTAGGGTAGCGCAGTGGTATTTGGGTAGTGTAGGGGGTCGTGCTGGGGGTAGTGTTTTACAGTTTACGGTAGTGCAGTGGTGTTTGTGTTGTGTAGGGGTCATGCTGGGGATAGTGTGTTAGAGTTCAGGGTAGCCCAGTGTTGTTTGGGTAGTGTAGGGAGACGTGCTGGGGGTAGATTTAGGGTTTATGGTAGTTCAGTGGTGTTTGTGTAGTGTAGGGGGTCATTCTGGGGGTAGTGTTTTAAGGTTTATGGCAGTGCAGTGGTGTTTGGGTAGTGTAGGGGGTCGTGCTGGGGGTAGTGTTTTAGGGTTTAGGGTAGCGCAGTGGTGTTTGGGTAGTGTAGGGGGTTGTGCTGGGGGTAGATTTAGGGTTTAGGGTAGTGCAGTGGTGTTTGTGTAGTGTAGGGGGTCATGCTGGGGGTAGTGTTTTAGGGTTTAGGGCAGTGCAGTGCTGTTTGGGTAGTTTATGGGGTCATGCTGGGGGTAGTGTTTTAGGGTTTGGTAGCACAGTGGTATTTGGGTAGTGTAGGGGGTCGTGCTGGGGATAGTGTTTTAGGGTTTCGGGTAGCGCAGTGGTGTTTGGGTAGTGTAGAAGGTCATGTTGGGGGTAGTGTTTTAGGTTTTACAGCAGTGCAGTGCTGTTAGGGTAGTGTAGGGGCTCGTGCTGGGGGTAGTGTTTTAGGGTTTAGGGTACTGCACTCGTGTTTAGGGTAGTGCAGTGGTGTTTGTGTAGTGTAGGGGGTCATGCCAACGGGCTGACTCACAGAGATGCGAGCAGACGGACTGGCTTCTAAAGGCATAGCCGCGACCTGGTGATGTGGGGAGAGGCAGCGTGAAATGGGTATCTCGCACAGACAGAGCTGCAGTATATTTTCAGTGCTGCCTCGCAGAGGTAGAACTACGGACCCGATGGCTTGTGGAGGAAGAGATGCGAGCTGACAGACTGAGTCGCAAAATGTCTGACAGCTCGCAGACACAGAGCTGCGAGCCGACGCACTGGCTTCTAAAAGCATAACTGCGACCTGGTGATGTAGGGCGAGGGACCGTGAAAGGGGCATCTTGCACATACAGAGCTGCGGTATATTTTTATTGCTGCCTCGCATAGGTAGAACTACGGACCAAATGGCTTGTAAGGAAGAGAAGCGAGCTGACGGACTGAATCACAAAATGTCGACCAACACTTCCTAGTTTCAACAGTTAGCAGCCAATGAGCCGCAAGCTCGTGCTCCTAACGCCTCAGCCAATCAGATGTCAGAATTCTCCAATATCGATATCTGTAAAATTTGATATTTCTCAAAAACTACTGAACAGATTTACCCCATTTAAACAAAAGCGTGCTTTTTGGACCAACACCTTTCTCCCTACCAAATTTGGCGTAATTCCGTTCAGCAGTTTGACCTGTCGCCTTGTCTAAAGTTTCCTATGGAAATTGCATGGAGAAAACATGTTTTGGGACCCCCTTTTTTCTCAGCCCCCCCTTGAAGAATCACCCCCAAACTTTCAAGATAGAAGCTGATCTAAAAAGAGAAACTTTTGGGAAAATGTCATAAATATTTGTCAAACGACACCAAAGTTATAAGCACATCAAAAATGCTTTTCCTGTGGAAACGTGGTCCTAATGATAACTACCTACTGGCGACCGCCAGTAGGTGATATATATATATATATATATATATATATATATATATATATATATATATATATATATATATATATATATATATTCCTCTTCGTCCTGCTTCTCCAGGCACGGCACGCAGGACACAAGACCACCACACAGCTCATCCAGTACAATAGGTCAGTTTATTATCGCATTAGTTCTCCCTCTGGCATGACGCGTTTTGGGTATGGACTACCCTTGATCACATGTATATATATGTATGTATGTATTGAATACAATAGGCCCTCAGCTTAAAGCTCTTTGTAGGCTGCTACACTGTCTCTGGAGACTTTCTTGTAGGTTCTACTGTTTCTCTCACACTGTCTCTGGAGACATGAAGCATGGTTTACTGCTTCTGTCACACTGTCTCTGGAGACATACTGCTGCTGTCACACTGTCTCTGGAGACATACTGCTTCTGTCACACTGTCTCTGGAGACTTACTTCATGTGGCACGGCTGCACTCATGCTGCCCTTGTGGCGAGAAGCAATGCTACTGTCACACTGCCTGCTGGATATGTCCTGTAAACGTTGGTGCTGCTGTTGTGCTGTTATTAAACAATCCCTGCAGGTCCTGCTGTCTTCGGGCACATTCTACAGTTAGTGCAGCAGCTCTCACACTCTGACTGCACATTCTGCAGCTAGTACTGCTGCTTTTACACCATCCTTGGCAGGTTCTTTATGTAGTAGTGCTGCTGTCGATCTGTTTTTGTACGTGTTATGCGAGGCAGTAGTGCTGCTGTCGATCTGTTTCTGTATGCATTGGGCAAGGCGGTAGTGCTGCTAATGATCTGTTTATGTACATGTTGTGCGAGGCAGTATTGCTGCTGTTGATCTGTTTCTGTATGCATTGTGCGAAGCAGTAGTGCTGCTGTCGATCTGTTTCTGTACGCATTGATAGAGGCAGTAGTGCTGCTGTCGATACGTTTCTGTACGCATTGGGCGAGGCAGTAGTGCTGCTGTAGATATGTTTCTGTACGCATTAGGTGAGGCAGTAGTGCTGCTGTCGATCTGTGTCTGTATGCATTAGGTGAGGCAGTAGTGCTGCTGTCGATCTGTTTCTGTATGCATTGGGCAAGGCGGTAGTGCTGCTTTTGATCTGTTTCTGTACGCATTGGGCGAGGCAGTAGTGCTGTTGTCGATTTGTTTGTGCACGCATTGGGCGAGGCAGTAGTTCTGCTGTCGATCTGTTTCTGTACACATTGGGGGAAGCAGTAGTGCTGCTGTCGATCTGTTTCTGTATGCATAGGGGAGGCAGTAGTGCTGCTGTCTATCTGCTTCTGTACGCATTGGGCGAGGCAGTAGTGCTGCTGTCGAAATGTTTCTGTACGCATTGGGAGAGGCAGTAGTGCTGCTGTCGATACGTTTCTGTACGCATTGGGCGAGGCAGTAGTGCTGCTGTCGATATGTTTCTGTACGCATTGGGCGAGGCAGTAGTGCTGCTGTCGATATGTTTCTGTATGCATTAGGTGAGGCAGTAGTGCTGCTGTCGATCTGTTTCTGTATGCATTGGGCAAGGCGGTAGTGCTGCCTTTGATCTGTTTCTGTACGCATTGGGCGAGGCAGTAGTGCTGCTGTCGATCTGTTTGTGCCCGCATTGGGCGAGGCAGTAGTTCTGCTGTCGATCTGTTTGTGCACGCATTGGGCGAGGCAGTAGTTCTGCTGTCGATCTGTTTGTGCACGCATTGGGCGAGGCAGTAGTGCTGCTGTCGATCTGTTTGTGCACGCATTGGGCGAGGCAGTAGTGCTGCTGTCGATCTGTTTCTGTACACATTGGGCGAAGCAGTAGTGCTGCTGTCGATCTGTTTCTGTATGCATAGGGGAGGCAGTAGTGCTGCTGTCTATCTGCTTCTGTACGCATTGGGCGAGGCAGTAGTGCTGCTGTCGATCTGTTTCTCTACGCATTGGGCGAGGCAGTAGTGCTGCTGTTGATTTGTTTCTGTACACATTGGGCGAAGCAGTAGTGCTGCTGTCGATCTGTTTCTGTATGCATTGGGGAGGCAGTAGTGCTGCTGTCGATATGTTTCTGTACGAATTGTGCAAGGCAGTAGTGCCGCTGTCACACTTACATTTGTCTCTGGAAACAGTCACTGACATTTTCACACTGTATCTGACCATAGTGCAGGTAGCACTGCTGCTGTGACCCTGCACTTAAATCAATCTGTTCTGCTATTAGCACTGCTGCTCTCACACCATCTCTGGACACTCTCTGCCAGCACTAGTGCAGTTGTGACACTAGAAGCTCTCTGAAAGTAGTACTTCTGTTGTTACACTGCAAGCAGGCAGCATTGCAGGTCTCACCGCCATTGCCTCACTGTCTCTGAACACGTCCTGCAAGTAAAACTGCTTGTGACCCACTGTCTCTGAAGACAATCGGCTGCTGTCACACTGTCTTTAGACACACTTTGGGGATAAAGCTGTCACACGCTTCCATAAATGCCCTGAAAGCAATACGTTTCTAAGACTGTCGCATGTCACATTGTGCAGGGAGTGCTGCTACTGTCACTCTGACTTCGGTACCACTGCTGCTATCACACTGTCCTTAGACACATTCTGCAGGTGCTCCTGCTGTGATCACACTGTCTCTTGACATAATAATCAAGGGGTTCAGCTGCTGTCACACTGTCTCTGAACACACTCTGCTGTGAGTACTGCTGCAGCCACTCTGTTTCTGGGCACATTCTGCATACCCCCAGCTGTCACACTATCCTTATGCACATTCTTCAGGATGTCCGGCTTCTGTTAAAATGTTTTTAGACATGTTAAGCATATAATAATGCTACCATCATACTGTCTCTGAATGCATTCTGCTGCTCTCACTCTGTTTCTGGACCCTCCCTGCAGATACTGTTGCTGCCTGTCATTCTATCCTCGTACACATTCTTCAGAAACTACTGCAGCTGTCATAATGCCCTGCAGATATTATGCATATAATTTTGCTGCTGTCAAACTGCCTCTGGACAGATTCTGCAGGTCATAACACTGCTCTCACACTGTGCATCTACATGTTCTACCGCACAAGTGCTGTCCTTAGACTCTGATGGTAGTTTGCAGAGTTTTTCCCACTCCTCATTCCGCGTAGAGCGTGGAGTTCTGAAAATCTCAACTGTGTTTTTCCTTGCTCAAGCTTGCCAACATTAAGTTGGCGAGCATGAGTGAGTAAAATCTTACTCCAGACCACCTCCCGGCGAGATTTCTCAATGCGAGCGGTCACGGAGGGTAGCTACTGCTCGCTTTGAGAAACCTACCGCTCGCTTTGAAGAAGCTGCCACCCGAGTAGTGTATCTACACGAGCGACATACACTGGACACATTAGTGCCATCACACAATCCTAGGCACTGCTATTGCACTTTCCATTGACACTTTCTGTGAGTAACTTTACTGCTGTTACAATGTGCCTGAGCACATTTGCTGGCAATACTTCTGCATGAATATTGCTGCTGTTACCGTCACAGTTTCTCTAGGCTCTTACTTCAAGTGGTAGTGCTGTTCTCAAGCTTCTCTCTGGGCCCCTTCAGCAGGCAGCACGGCTTCTGGCATACTGCCCTTGATATGTTTTCTGGATTTATCCGAATACGCCCCAAGCTGGGGACTCCTAGACCCCAGCTTGGGTCAATTCACCAATGTACCAATTCTGAGACAAAGAACTCAGTGCCCTATACTTCCTGTGCACTAGAGCGAGATGGTGCCTTCTGGGTAAAGATCAGACTAGTGAGAATCACAGGAGCACTTATTAGGAGGATCTAACCCCTCTTTCTTCATGAGACACACCGAAGAATTCGCACTAAGGATATTTCTTCATCGTTCTTATAGAAAGTGCTCCTTTTTGCATAGTAAGCCCCCCACACTTTTTGTCTGATGCACTTTGACTGAATGTGCACTCCGTTTCTGAGAAACAGGTTCATAGTGCCTGTGTTCGTGCCCAAAACTGTACCTTTGAATCCACAATTAGCACACTGATGGCACACATATAAGCCCCATGTAAAAGGTACCAGTGGTATCAAGGCCACTGTGATCAAATAGGGTCTCTACGGGCTGCAGCATGTATTACGCAACCCTAAGAGACCCCTCACCAAACACATGCACAATGCCACAGCAGTCTGCGTGTTGTGGTGCAGATAAAAACGGAGATTCAACTTGGCACACATACCTGTATACCAGGCCTGCCAGCACTGAAGGAGGCATAGGTAAGTCACCCCTACAGCAGGCCTTTCAGCTCCAAGGCAGGGTGTATTATACCTCTTGTGAAGGCCTAACTGCATGACCAGATATGCCCCTATGGTGTCTAAGTCCATTCTTACAAATGTTAAGTGTGTAGTGAGGCCATTGTAAGTAGGTGGAGCTTGTCAAAACGAGCTCCATGATGGCTTCACTGAATCCCAGGACGATTGGTACCAAACATCTCAGATTAATGAGCCAACGCTAATGCCAGTGTTGGTTTCTTTAAAGTATTTACTCAGAGGGCACCTCAGAGGTGCTCCCTGAAAACCTACCAAACCACAAGTGTGCAGCTGACTGGTCTGCACCAGCCTGCGACGTCTAGGCATGTTTCTGAGCCCCTGAGGTGGGAGCTTTGTACTCTTGTGGGTCAGAAACAACGCCTGCTCTGAGTGGAGGTGCTCCACACCTACCCCAAAGCAGGAGCAACATTGAAGAGCAGTGAGCTTCAAAGGCTCCAACCCTTTGTTATGCTGACCAGGGCCTCTCCAGCTTGTGGAGATGCCTGCCTGTTGACTAAGCCCCATTTTTTGGCAGCAAGGTCGATGAAAAATTAGTAAGCAGAAGAGGGGTGTCCCCTCTCAACCAGAACCACCCCATAGGTGTCCTGAACTGTAGTGACCCCTCATTTGAAAATTCTTCATATTGTTTTAGAGGATTTCAGCCAATAGGATTAGGGGTATGCCCCCTGCCCAAAGGGAGTCACCCTACATGTAAGTAGCCCATTGGTTACTACTTTCCAGCCACTGGAACGACACGCAATTGAGTATTTAGGGGCACCCCTGCACTTTAATCCTCAGTTTTTGATGACCAGGAAGGGAGCGAACAAAGAAAAGCTGTGCTGTAGGGGAAGACTGAAGACACCCACTGACATGCCCCCAGCTCTACCGGCCTGTCTGCATCCTCGAAGATCCTGTGAAAGCCGATGACTCGTCCCACAGCCCAGCAGCATCCAAAAGCCTCTATAAGGACCTGCTGCCTTCAACAAAGACAAGTGCTCCGTTTATCAAGAAACTCCAAAAAAGGCCTTGTGACCTCCGGAACCATAAACCCCCCTTCCGGATCCACCTCTGCACCCGACGCCTCAGGGCCAAGTTCAAGTGGCCCACTTGTCCCAGTGAGGTTCCCCAGAAATCCAGAGTCCGAATCCATTGTGGGCTGATCCCTCCTGGACTCCACGACGATGCCTGCAGCCTCAACACGAAGGACCCCCTAACTGCGACCGGCTCCATTTAGGATTTTCCGCCCTCAAAGAACACACCTGCACTTGCAGCCTCCAGGCCTTGGGAAGCCCGACCGTTGGTACCCAGGTAACCTACAACATCTGAACTTACCTGCCGAGCCACCAGTTTCCTTCGTCCAGCTTCCTGGTGTCTGCCTGCATCCTTTGTTTGAGATCGTCATTCCCTAATGATTTGTATTGGGCGCCCAAAGCTGCGTTGGCACTCTGAACCCAGCCACCCCTGTTACGCTGAGGTTTTTGTTTGGTGCTGACCTGTGGCCCTCCAGTGCTTGTCTGAACTCCCAGAGGTTGACCTCCAACTCCAATCTACTTACCTGTAATTGGCACGACTTTGATTCCCCCCCTAGCTCTTTTGGCTAGCACTGGGCACCCAAATCTGAATTTTACCACTGCACCCAGCCGCCCCAGTCCCGATCGCAGTGCTGTCTTGGTGCTCACTTGAATCTTGCCCTGTGTTGACCCAAAACCCCGAAAACTGGGTTTGTGAGTGAAGTACTTACCTGTGAGATTGCATTCTAGTTTTCCTCCTATAAGATAACATTGTTCAATTGAGAAAATGCACTAAGGGAATGTTTCTAGGTCTCGCCTAGGTAGCGCTTTCGCTGTCTCTTCGAGACAAGCTGTATTCAGGTATGGACTTGAAGCTTTTCAATTGGTTCCTGTTACTGTGCTTTCTAAATGGTTGCTTTTGATTCGTGATTCATGAATAGGCTTAGTAGTCGCTCCTTAGTACCTTAGTACCACCTTTTCGACATTAATAACCTCCCTTTTACATGTGTTGTTACTTGGTATGATTATGTATGTCCGGGAGCACTATTTTCTTAAATGGCTTTCTCCTAGTGCAGGCACGACATGCTTTCCCTGGAACCGCAAACCGCTTGTTTTTTTTAAGCAGTACGGGTGTGCGTAATCTTTAGTCATTAACGATGCTCATAAAATAATATATATATATTTTTTTTAAAGCACTATCCTTTTAAGATGTGTACGAGGCACCTTCAAGTTTGAGAGCGGCAGCCACACAATTATTTTGATATGCGCAACTCGCCAAAATCAATTAACACATGTGAACAATGGGGCCAGCGGCTTGCAGCCCTTCATCCTTATTCTGCCTCCCTGGGGAGCGCGCTCCAGATATGAGCACGGCGCCTGCTTTGAAAATAACAACATGGGTGCCCACTTTCACATTAACATGAGGGCCCGTTTTTAATAACAACATGGGTGCCCACTTTCACATTAACATGAGGGCCCGTTTTTAATAACAACATGGGTGCCCGCTTTCATATTTACATGGGTGCCTGCTTTCATATTAACATGGGTGCCCGCTTTCCTTAACAACATGGGTGCCCGCTTTCATATTTATACAAGCTCCCATTTTCACTTTAACAGGGGCACCTGCTTTCATTAACAACATGGGCACCCGCTTTCACATTTACATGGGCACACACTGTCACATTACCACAGGTGCCCACTTTCACATGAACACAGGTGCCAGCTTCCGTTAACAACATGGGCGCCCACTCTCACATTTACGCGGGTGCGCGCTTTCACATTAACATGGGCACCCGCTGTCACATTAACACAGGCGTAAGATGAAGGGGTTGCAGGCCTGCTCTGCTGATAAGACGTGTGCTCTGGAACACAATGCGCTTTGCTGATGCCATACCAATGCCATATGCCATAGACGTACGCTGCTGCTGGTTTCTTGTGCGCCTGCACTTAAAACCTTTTGTGAAGCCTACTTTCAACAGCCCGCGCCTATATTGAGAGAGAAGTTTGTGTTAACTCCATTTATAAAGATCTCCAGAAAGCTTCAGAGGTCACACGCGATCCATGTCTGTACAGTCACAACTGTCTATGTGCCAGGGCTCCTCACTGGTTTACTGCAAGCTCCATGGTTTAGCTGTAACTGCTTCTTGAAGATTAGGACTGCCAATCCAGAGCATAGGGATATCGCAGCATGCTGGACAATTATGGTGGGTAAACAAGATTTGTGTGAGGTGGAGGGTGTGCTGGAGAGGGTGAGAAAGGCTGTGCACATTGCCAACAAAACACAGGCCTCGGTGTTATTGTCTCAAAGTTTTTGCCACTTCTTCATTTACACATCACACAAAGTCTGAGCAGAGGAGAGCTTTTTTATTGCACCAGGAAATTATAAAATGTATCTATGTCTTCCTTTCTCTTCTCAATCAAGTCGAGCCCACGTCTGAGAGAAGATAAAAAATGAGTCTAAAATACTTCACACGAAGCACCACGTAAACGCATGGCATCAAAATGGTGCTGGCTTTCCCAATATCTTCCTGTGAAAGACATTAGCGGGTCACATGATCACACATTAGTAAGGCAAACCCTGCATCCCATGTCTCTCCATTCAGGGAATTGGGCACCATTAAAATTAGTATTATTAACAACCGTTATTTAAAGAGCTTTGAAACAGTAGGTGTGTGGAGGTATAAAGCACTCTATAAAAACAATTAGTAACATTGGCCAGGACTCTTCTTTGCCTCTGGTGCTATAGTGTTAGGTTCAGTCACAGGAACAGAAAGATAAATGCCAGCCATATTTGGGGTTGTCCATGTGCCTAACCTCAACACAGTAAGGAAGGTTTGATTTAGAAACAATTCAAATAAAGCAGTTGAAACAATAAATGCATCTATAATGTTTTATTCACATTATAGGAAAAGGTAATCATAACCAAATTTACAAGTTACAGTTGTATTGGTGCCCCTGGGGGTAAGGAGGACGTGCAGTCGTGAGGGTAGTGTAGGAAGGGATAGTGATGATAAAAACACGTATTCATCAAACAATAGTATAGATACAATGTCGGATAGACAGTAGAATGATCATAAATCAACATAAAAGTTCATGATGCGCATGCCTCAATGTCCATACTGTGCAGAGATTAGGGGTATGAGGAGGCAGTGCTTTACGGTAAAGAAGTCGACGTTTCGACCCAACCAGAGCAGGTATCAGTAAAATCCTTGCATGTGGGTCTTCATCAGGACGAGAAAGGGGTAGCGGGGCAGACAACCTGAGAGAATCAGAGTTGGGTAATATTCTGTTAGAAAATCGACAATGAGCGTTTCAATCTTGGAAAATTATCCCAAAGGGGTAGGTAAGGTGAAACGATCCGGGCACTGGGCAGGGAGGGGCCACTCTACGTATCGATTTAGGTAGAGTATAAAAACGTGTCCCCAGTTGATTGGAAGGATTCAGTCCGAGTAAATCGGGGAGTTATCCGGTCTGGTTGCAATTCAGTGAAGAACGAGCGTCTCTCTCGGCTGCCTCGAGGCAGCCGAGAGAGACGCTCGTTCTTCACTGAATTGCAACCAGACCGGACAACTTTACAGTCCACCAACCTTTTCAGACAGCTTGCTAAAACAAGCATTTGCAATGCAATAAGTCTTGCATTTGCGAGAGTATGTGCTATTGGCATTGTAAATAACAAACCTTTTATTTGTGTTTTAAAAACCTGCCAGGGGTGCGTAAACACCAACTTTGTACTTATAGTCATTGCTTACGAGAGGCTGGAAGTAAAAGAGGCGCAGTGCTAGCAGGCTAGCGTCTTGTAAGCAACGACTATAAGTACAAAGTGAGTGTTTACTCACCGCTTGCAGCTTCTCAAAACACATAAATAAAAGACATTGGGGCATATTACCAAGGGGGGGGGGGGCGATAGGCAATTACCGCCGATTTAGCGGCCGTTTTCAGCCGCTAAGCGGCGATAATTCTATTGCCCTATTTGCAAGCTGTGGCTAACTGATGTTAGCGACAGCTTGTAGGCGATAGCGAGTGGTTTGGGGCCCGCTTTGCATGTCAGCGATGTTTATCGCTAATGACATGCAAAGTGTGCGTACCCAACCAGTTAGCGACTGAAAGCAGTCGCTAACGTCGCTATCACCTATTAGCAAGGCAGGCGTAGCGTTGGAAATATTTGCGCTAAGCGCAAATATCTTCAAATACTAACACCTGCCCTGACCAGTTCTTAGCCATGTTATCCAATGGGAGGTGGATAACATGGCTAAGAGCATTTTGCCGCTAATGCGTGAATATCGCTGTATTATCAGCGATATTCACACATTTCGCTGCCATCGCTGGATATTTTAGCACAATGGAGAAAAACGTTACTAATAGCATGTTTTCCCTGCTAACATATCCAGCGATAGACAGCGATTAAAAAAATCGTCGCTAAGCCTATTTAGCGATAAATATCGCTACTTGTTGGTAATATGCCCCATTGTCATTTACAATGCCTATAGCTCTAACCTTCGCAAATGCGAGACCTATTGCGTTGCATATGCTTGTTTTCTTGATCTGCAGAGCATTGCTATTTCTAAAAACTGTATATAACTTGCCAACTAAGTTTATTTGGTTCTAGTAATAAATATCACAAAGTAATCTTTGTACGAACCATTGGTCTTGGATTTAGTCATTGAGTGTGTGTAATCATTTCTTGCCTGAGTGTGTACAACAAATGTTTAACACAGTCCTCTGATAAGCCTAACTGCTTGCCCACACTACCACAAAAGAGAACAGTAGTATTAACTACTTTAGCCTCTGTAAAGCCTCCAGGGATCCACTGGACTCTGTGCACACTTTAACTTACTTTGGTAAAGTATATACAGAGACAGCTTCGGACAGTTCTAATCTAAATGAGATGAAATCCCATCTTACTGCATACCTATATACCTATAGCAGTACCTCTAAAGATAGTGGAAATGACAGTGGCTATCAGGCTAAATAAAAGGAAAAATTGCAACATCATAAAGGTAATTCAACATGGCACTGTATTTGTCCCACAGCCCCTCCCTTCCTGTCTCTCCCGAAACTGCTTTGGCACCAAAGGGAGCCCGTGAGCATAATTAGACGGCCCACGCCCACATACATTAATGGAGCAACGCAGATGTTCTGCACAAAGGGAGTTTCTGTCTCTCCCCCAGTTTCTGGTGGTTATGACGTTTTAGCAAAGCGATAAGACTGATTGTCTTTCTCAAGGCTACACCCACAATCTTTGGACCGATTCACAGAACTAACTTAAGACAAAATCCTAACCTTACTACTTTTCGTATTCACAGAAGTTAGGATTTTGTCTTAAGTTTGTCTTAAGACAAACTTAAGACAGACTTAAGACAGACTTAAGACAAAATCCTAACTTAAGTCTGTCTTAAGTCTGTCTTAAGTCAAACTTAAGATAAAATCCTAACTTCTGTGAATACCAAAAGTAGTAAGTTTGTGATTTTGTCATAAGTTAGTTCTGTGAATCTGCCCCTTTATCTTCAGAGGTTACGCTTGCAGCTTCTGAGACAAACCTCGATCTCTCATCCACTGGAAGTTCCTCTCTAACTATCTCTTGTCTGCAACATTTACATCCCTCCAGGGCTCTTCTATCGAATGCTATTAATAATAACAAAGCAAACCACATTCTGCACTAATACGCAATATAATACTGTGTCCATCTTCCTCCGGCCACACTGCGGCTGTCACACTGTCGCTGGAGCTGCTTCGACATTGTCCTTAGACAGTTTATTGAGGTAGAATGACTGATCCTGCAATGTCTCTGTGCATATTTCGCAGGCAGTACAGATATTTCTACACTGCACAAATGATTCTGACGTCACACTGTCCCCGGAGACGAGCTTCAGGCAGCACCTTGCAGACTGTGCAGTTAGTACTGCCGCAGTCATGCTGTCTCCTTACACAAACCACAAGTAGCAATCTGTGCAATTGGATACAAGGGAATCTACTGTGTCGAGCAGTAACTCATAGGAAAAAAAAGTTGAAGTGACACTATAGTTAGGTGCTTGAATAACGTTATTTGAGACTCCATTAGTGATGTCATCAATGATGTAACTTACCATGTCATGAGTGATGCAATATGTGAGATCATAAGCAGAGCATGGCAAAGTCACAAGTTATGGGAAGCTCAATGAAATATAACTGGTGATATTTTGTTTTTTGAATGTTTCTTTTATTTCAATAACCAGCTTAGATGTTACTTGGCTACAAAAATGTTACTATTCATTAGGGAGCTGTTAAGTGACAGAGAGGATGGCTTGGCTGAGTAAACAGGATGTTGTACTTATGCAGACACCTCTCTCTTTAATTATTTTATCCCATCAGGTTTTTAACCCTCTGGTTTCATGCCTGCATTAACATCTCAATGCTCATTCACTTCAGCCTGCTCTTTAGGAAAGGCTTAAAATTCAACAGCTGCTATTCTGTCACAATAGTGCTCAGGAGTGCCTCACTTTTGTCTTAAATACAGAATGGTAGTGCTCTAGTTGCGGCTGCAGTGACGCCTTCGTTTACTAATAAGTTTACTGATAGACTGCTGCAGAAATAGTAGTCTTGGGTTCACAAAATGTTAATGCACATGTTTACCTCTGATTAGTAGTGAGTACACCTTCAGGTTTGCAGCATTGCTGTTTCGACCCTTTTGAGAAATTTTAATGGTCATCATCAGGAGAATATAGCGTTGGTCACGCAAAAGAGTTGAGCCTCCATATGAAGGTTTATGAATGAAGAAAATGGAACAAAATGGAGAGGGGCATACATCAAGAAAATGTAGTGAGGGCCAAAGGTGCACCAAGTGCAGGACTGGGAAAGATTAATCATCCAAGTGCTAGCTGTCACAGAAATTCGAATAGCTCATTGCTCTGGGGTGCTATCCGTCACTGTCAGTGGCAGGGTAAGGAGGACCATTCTTTATATCACACTGCCTCTGGGAACATTGCGTAGGTAGTACTGCGGCTGTCACTATGTTGTTGGACGCATTCTGCAGGTAATGCTGCTACTTGTCACAATGCTGCTGAACATGCTGTGCAGGTGTTAGTGCTGTCTCAGGACACATTTCTGCAGGTCATACTGCTGCATTGATGTAGCTGCTGTCACACTGTCTTGGGCACACGCTATAGGCAGTGCGGCTACCATCAAAGTCTAAACATAATGAAGGGAGCACTGCTGCTGCCGCGCTGTTCTGGACATGTCTCAGGTGCTGCTGTATCTGGGGACATTCTCCATCAGGCACTGCTGCTGCCACCCTGTTCTGGACATGTCTCAGGTGCTGCTGGATCTGGAGACATTCTCCATCTGGCACTGCTGCTGCCACGCTGTTCTGGACATGTCGCAGGTGCTGCTGTATCTGGAGACTTTCTCCATCCGGCACTGCTGCTGCCGCGCTGTTCTGGACATGTCTCAGGTGCTGCTGTACCTGGCGACATTCTCCATCCGGCACTGCTGCTGCCGTGCTGTTCTGGACATGTCTCAGGTGCTGCTGTATCTGGAGACATTCTCCATCTGGCACTGCTGCTGCCGTGCTGTTCTGGACATGTCTCAGGTGCTGCTGTATCTGGAGACATTCTCCATCTTGCACTGCTGCTGTCACCCTGTTCTGGACATGTCTCAGGTACTGCTGTATCTAGAGACATTCTCCATCCGGCACTGCTGCTGCCACCCTGTTCTGGACATGTCTCAGGTGCTGCTGGATCTGGAGACATTCTCCATCTGGCACTGCTGCTGCCACGCTGTTCTGGACATGTCGCAGGTGCTGCTGTATCTGGAGACTTTCTCCATCCGGCACTGCTGCTGTCACGCTGTTCTGGACATGTCTCAGGTGCTGCTGTACCTGGCGACATTCTCCATCCGGCACTGCTGCTGCCGTGCTGTTCTGGACATGTCTCAGGTGCTGCTGTATCTGGAGACATTCTCCATCTGGCACTGCTGCTGCCGTGCTGTTCTGGACATGTCTCAGGTGCTGCTGTATCTAGAGACATTCTCCATCCGGCACTGCTGCTGTCACCCTGTTCTGGACATGTCTCAGGTACTGCTGGATCTGGGGACATTCTCCATCCGGCACTACTGCTGCAGCGCTGTTCTGGACATGTCTCAGGTGCTGCTGTACCTGGAGACATTCTCCATCTGGCACTGCTGCTGCCGCGCTGTTCTGGAGATGTCTCAGGTGCTGCTGTATCTGGAGACATTCTCCATCCAGCACTGCTGCTGCCGCGCTGTTCTGGACATGTCTCAGGTGCTGCTGTATCTGGAGACATTCTCCATCTTGCACTGCTGCTGCCGCGCTGTTCTGGAAATGTCTCAGGTGCTGCTGGATCTGGAGACATTCTCCATCCAGCACTGCTGCTGCCACACTGTTCTGGACATGTCTCAGGTGCTGCAGTATCTGGAGACATTCTCCATCCGGCACTGCTGCTGCCGCGCTGTTCTGGACATGTCTCAGGTGCTGCTGTATCTGGAGACATTCTCCATCCGGCACTGCTGCTGTCACACTGTTCTGGACATGTCTCAGGTGCTGCTGTATCTGAAGACATTCTTCATCCGGCACTACTGCTGCCATGCTTTTCTGGACATGTCTCAGGGGCTCCTGCATCTGGAGACATTCTCCATCCGGCACTGTTGCTGCCACACTGTTCTGGACATGTCTCAGGTACTGCTGGATCTGGAGACATTCTCCATCCGGCACTACTGCTGCCGCGCTGTTCTGGACATGTCTCAGGTGATGCTGTATCTGGAGACATTCTCCATCTGGCCCTGCTGCTGCCGCACTGTTCTGGACATGTCGCAGGTGCTGCTGTATCTGGAGACATTCTCCATCTGGCACTGCTGCTGCCACGCTGTTCTGGACATGTCCAGGTGCTGCTGTATCTGGAGACTTTCTCCATCCGGCCCTGCTGCTGCCGCGCTGTTCTGGACATGTCTCAGGTGCTGCTGTATCTGGAGACATTCTCCATCTGGCACTGCTGCTGCCGCGCTGTTCTGGACATGTCGTAGGTGCTGCTGTATCTGGAGACATTCTCCATCCGGCACTGCTGCTGCCGCGCTGTTCTGAACATGTCTCAGGTGCTGCTGTATCTGGAGACATTCTCCATCTGGCACTGCTGCTGCCGCGCTGTTCTGGACATGTCTCAGGTGCTGCTGTATCTGGAGACATTCTCCATCCGGCACTGCTGCTGTCACGCTGTTCTGGACATGTCTCAGGTGCTGCTGTATCTGAAGACATTCTCCATCCGGCACTGCTGATGCCTCTATGTTATGGACATGTCTCAGGGGCTTCTGCATCTGGAGACATTCTCCATCTGGCACTACTGCTGCCATGCTTTTCTGGACATGTCTCAGGGGCTTCTGCATCTGGAGACATTCTCCATCCGGCACTGCTGCTGCCACACTGTTCTGGACATGTCTCAGGTACTGCTGGATCTGAAGACATTCTCCATCCGGCACTACTGCTGCCGCGCTGTTCTGGACACGTCTCAGGTGATGCTGTATCTGGGGGCATTCTCCATCTGGCACTACTGCTGCCATGCTTTTCTGGACATGTCTCAGGTGATGCTGTATCTGGGGAGATTCTCCATCCGGCACTGCTGCTGCCACACTGTTCTGAACACGTCTCAGGTGCTGCTGTATCTGGGGACATTCTCCATCCTGCACTGCTGCTGCCACACTGTTCTGGACACGTCTCAGGTGATGCTGTATCTGGGGGCATTCTCCATCCAGCACTGCTGCTGCCACACTGTTCTGGACATGTCTCAGGTGATACTGTATCTGGGGACATTCTCCATCTGGCACTGCTGCTGCCGCGCTGTTCTGGAAATGTCTCAGGTGCTGCTGTATCTGGGGACATTCTCCATCTGGCACTGCTGCTGCCGCGCTGTTCTGGACATGTCTCAGGTGCTGCTGTATCTGGAGACATTCTCCATTCAGCACTGCTGCTGCCGCGCTGTTCTGGACATGTCTCAGGTGCTGCTGTATCTGGAGACATTCTCCATCTTGCACTGCTGCTGCCGCGCTGTTCTGGACATGTCTCAGGTGCTGCTGTATCTAGAGACATTCTCCATCCGGCACTGCTGCTGTCACCCTGTTCTGGACATGTCTCAGGTACTGCTGGATCTGGGGACATTCTCCATCCGGCACTACTGCTGCAGCGCTGTTCTGGACATGTCTCAGGTGCTGCTGTACCTGGAGACATTCTCCATCTGGCACTGCTGCTGCCGCGCTGTTCTGGACATGTCTCAGGTGCTGCTGTATCTGGAGACATTCTCCATCCAGCACTGCTGCTGCCGCGCTGTTCTGGACATGTCTCAGGTGCTGCTGTATCTGGAGACATTCTCCATCTTGCACTGCTGCTGCCGCGCTGTTCTAGACATGTCGCAGGTGCTGCTGTATCTGGAGACATTCTCCATCTGGCACTGCTGCTGCCGCGCTGTTCTGGAAATGTCTCAGGTGCTGCTGGATCTGGAGACATTCTCCATCCGGCACTGCTGCTGCCACACTGTTCTGGACATGTCTCAGGTGCTGCAGTATCTGGAGACATTCTCCATCCGGCACTGCTGCTGCCGCGCTGTTCTGGACATGTCTCAGGTGCTGCTGTATCTGGAGACATTCTCCATCCGGCACTGCTGCTGTCACACTGTTCTGGACATGTCTCAGGTGCTGCTGTATCTGAAGACATTCTCCATCCGGCACTACTGCTGCCATGCTTTTCTGGACATGTCTCAGGGGCTCCTGCATCTGGAGACATTCTCCATCCGGCACTGTTGTTGGCACACTGTTCTGGACATGTCTCAGGTACTGCTGGATCTGGAGACATTCTCCATCCGGCACTACTGCTGCCGCGCTGTTCTGGACATGTCTCAGGTGATGCTGTATCTGGAGACATTCTCCATCTGGCACTGCTGCTGCCGCACTGTTCTGGACATGTCGCAGGTGCTGCTGTATCTGGAGACATTCTCCATCTGGCACTGCTGCTGCCACGCTGTTCTGGACATGTCGCAGGTGCTGCTGTATCTGGAGACTTTCTCCATCCGGCCCTGCTGCTGCCGCGCTGTTCTGGACATGTCTCAGGTGCTGCTGTATCTGGAGACATTCTCCATCTGGCACTGCTGCTGCCGCGCTGTTCTGAACATGTCTCAGGTGCTGCTGTATCTGGAGACATTCTCCATCTGGCACTGCTGCTGCCGCGCTGTTCTGGACATGTCTCAGGTGCTGCTGTATCTGGAGACACTCTCCATCCGGCACTGCTGCTGTCACGCTGTTCTGGACATGTCTCAGGTGCTGCTGTATCTGAAGACATTCTCCATCCAGCACTGCTGATGCCTCTATGTTATGGACATGTCTCAGGGGCTTCTGCATCTGGAGACATTCTCCATCTGGCACTACTGCTGCCATGCTTTTCTGGACATGTCTCAGGGGCCTCTGCATCTGGAGACATTCTCCATCTGGCACTGCTGCTGTCACCCTGTTCTGGAAATGTCTCAGGTGCTGCTGGATCTGAAGACATTCTCCATCCGGCACTACTGCTGCCGCGCTGTTCTGGACATGTCTCAGGTGATGCTGTATCTGGGGAGATTCTCCATCCGGCACTGCTGCTGCCACACTGTTCTGAACACGTCTCAGGTGCTGCTGTATCTGGGGACATTCTCCATCCTGCACTGCTGCTGCCACACTGTTCTGCACACGTCTCAGGTGATGCTGTATCTGGGGGCATTCTCCATCCAGCACTGCTGCTGCCACACTGTTCTGGACATGTCTCAGGTGATACTGTATCTGGGGACATTCTCCATCTGGCACTGCTGCTGCCGCGCTGTTCTGGAAATGTCTCAGGTGCTGCTGTATCTGGGGACATTCTCCATCCGGCACTGCTGCTGCCACACTGTTCTGGACACGTCTCAGGTGCTGCTGTATCTGGAGACATTCTCCATCTGGCACTGCTGCTGCCGCGCTGTTCTGGACATGTCTCAGGTGCTGCTGGATCTGGAGAAATTCTCCATCCGGCACTGCTGCTGCCACACTGTTCTGGACATGTCTCAGGTGCTGCTGTATCTGGAGACATTCTCCATCCGGCACTGCTCCTGCCGCACTGTTCTGGACATTTCTCAGGTGCTGCTGTATCTGGAGACATTCTCCATCCGGCACTGCTGCTGTCACGCTGTTCTGGACATGTCTCAGGTGCTGCTGTATCTGAAGACATTCTCCATCCGGCACTGCTGATGCCTCTATGTTATGGACATGTCTCAGGGGCTTCTGCATCTGGAGACATTCTCCATCTGGCACTACTGCTGCCATGCTTTTCTGGACATGTCTCAGGGGCTTCTGCATCTGGAGACATTCTCCATCCGGCACTGCTGCTGCCACACTGTTCTGGACATGTCTCATGTACTGCTGGATCTGGAGACATTCTCCATCCGGCACTACTGCTGCCGCGCTGTTCTGGGCCTGTCTCAGGTGCTGCTGTATCTGGAGACATTCTCCATCCGGCACTGCTGCTGCCACACTGTTCTGGATATGTCCTGCAGGTGTTGCTGTATCTGGAGACATTCTCCATCCGGCACTGCTGCTGCCGCACTGTTCTGGACATGTCTCAGGTGATGCTGTATCTGGAGACATTCTCCATCCGGCACTGCTGCTGCCACACTGTTCTGGACATGTCTCAGGTGCTGCTGTATCTGGAGACATTCGCCATCCGACACTGCATCTGCCGCGCTGTTCTGGACATGTCTCAGGTGTTGCTCTATCTGGAGACATTCTCCACCCGGCACTGCTGCTGCCGTGCTGTTCTGGACATGTCTCAGGTGCTGCTGTATCTGGGGACATTCTCCATCAGGCACTGCTGCTGCCGCACTGTTCTGGACATGTCGCAGGTGCTGCTGTATCTGGAGACATTCTCCATCTGGCACTGCTGCTGCCACGCTGTTCTGGACATGTCGCAGGTGCTGCTGTATCTGGAGACTTTCTCCATCCGGCCCTGCTGCTGCCGCGCTGTTCTGGACATGTCTCAGGTGCTGCTGTATCTGGAGACATTCTCCATCTGGCACTGCTGCTGCCGCGCTGTTCTGAACATGTCTCAGGTGCTGCTGTATCTGGAGACATTCTCCATCTGGCACTGCTGCTGCCGCGCTGTTCTGGACATGTCTCAGGTGCTGCTGTATCTGGAGACACTCTCCATCCGGCACTGCTGCTGTCACGCTGTTCTGGACATGTCTCAGGTGCTGCTGTATCTGAAGACATTCTCCATCCAGCACTGCTGATGCCTCTATGTTATGGACATGTCTCAGGGGCTTCTGCATCTGGAGACATTCTCCATCTGGCACTACTGCTGCCATGCTTTTCTGGACATGTCTCAGGGGCCTCTGCATCTGGAGACATTCTCCATCTGGCACTGCTGCTGTCACCCTGTTCTGGAAATGTCTCAGGTGCTGCTGGATCTGAAGACATTCTCCATCCGGCACTACTGCTGCCGCGCTGTTCTGGACATGTCTCAGGTGATGCTGTATCTGGGGAGATTCTCCATCCGGCACTGCTGCTGCCACACTGTTCTGAACACGTCTCAGGTGCTGCTGTATCTGGGGACATTCTCCATCCTGCACTGCTGCTGCCACACTGTTCTGCACACGTCTCAGGTGATGCTGTATCTGGGGGCATTCTCCATCCAGCACTGCTGCTGCCACACTGTTCTGGACATGTCTCAGGTGATACTGTATCTGGGGACATTCTCCATCTGGCACTGCTGCTGCCGCGCTGTTCTGGAAATGTCTCAGGTGCTGCTGTATCTGGGGACATTCTCCATCCGGCACTGCTGCTGCCACACTGTTCTGGACACGTCTCAGGTGCTGCTGTATCTGGAGACATTCTCCATCTGGCACTGCTGCTGCCGCGCTGTTCTGGACATGTCTCAGGTGCTGCTGGATCTGGAGAAATTCTCCATCCGGCACTGCTGCTGCCACACTGTTCTGGACATGTCTCAGGTGCTGCTGTATCTGGAGACATTCTCCATCCGGCACTGCTCCTGCCGCACTGTTCTGGACATTTCTCAGGTGCTGCTGTATCTGGAGACATTCTCCATCCGGCACTGCTGCTGTCACGCTGTTCTGGACATGTCTCAGGTGCTGCTGTATCTGAAGACATTCTCCATCCGGCACTGCTGATGCCTCTATGTTATGGACATGTCTCAGGGGCTTCTGCATCTGGAGACATTCTCCATCTGGCACTACTGCTGCCATGCTTTTCTGGACATGTCTCAGGGGCTTCTGCCTCTGGAGACATTCTCCATCCGGCACTGCTGCTGCCACACTGTTCTGGACATGTCTCATGTACTGCTGGATCTGGAGACATTCTCCATCCGGCACTACTGCTGCCGCGCTGTTCTGGGCCTGTCTCAGGTGCTGCTGTATCTGGAGACATTCTCCATCCGGCACTGCTGCTGCCACACTGTTCTGGATATGTCCTGCAGGTGTTGCTGTATCTGGAGACATTCTCCATCCGGCACTGCTGCTGCCGCACTGTTCTGGACATGTCTCAGGTGATGCTGTATCTGGAGACATTCTCCATCCGGCACTGCTGCTGCCACACTGTTCTGGACATGTCTCAGGTGCTGCTGTATCTGGAGACATTCGCCATCCGACACTGCATCTGCCGCGCTGTTCTGGACATGTCTCAGGTGTTGCTCTATCTGGAGACATTCTCCACCCGGCACTGCTGCTGCCGTGCTGTTCTGGACATGTCTCAGGTGCTGCTGTATCTGGGGACATTCTCCATCAGGCACTGCTGCTGCCACCCTGTTCTGGACATGTCTCAGGTACTGCTGGATCTGGAGACATTCTCCATCCGGCACTGCTGCTGCAGCGCTGTTCTGGGCATGTCTCAGGTGATGCTGTATCTGGAGACATTCTCCATCCGGCACTGCTGCTGCCACACTGTTCTGGATATGTCCTGCAGGTGTTGCTGTATCTGGAGACATTCTCCATCCGGCACTGCTGCTGCCGCACTGTTCTGGATATGTCTCAGGTGATGCTGTATCTTGAGACATTCTCCATCCGGCACTGCTGCTGCCACACTGTTCTGGACATGTCTCAGGTGCTGCTGTATCTGGAGATATTCGCCATCCGACACTGCATCTGCCGCACTGTTCTGGACATGTCTCAGGTGCTGCTCTGTCTGGAGCCATTCTCCACCCGGCACTGCTGCTGCTGTGCTGTTCTGGACATGTCTCAGGTGCTGCTGTATCTGGGGACATTCTCCACCCGGCCCTGCTGCTGCCGCGCTGTTCTGGACACGTCTCAGGTGCTGCTGTATCTGGGGACATTCTCCATCCGGCACTGCTGCTGCCGCGCTGTTCTGGACATGTCTCAGGTTCTGCTGTATCTGGAAACATTCTCCATCCGGCACTGCTGCTGCCACCCTGTTCTGGACATGTCTCAAGTACTGCTGGATCTGGAGACATTCTCCATCTGGCACTGCCGCTGCCGCACTGTTCTGGGCATGTCTCAGGTGCTGCTGTATCTGGAGACATTCTCCATCCGGCACTGCTGCTGACACACTGTTCTGGGCATGTCTCAGGTGCTGCTGTATCTGGAGACATTCTCCATCCGGCACTGCTGCTGCTGCGCTGTTCTGGGCATGTCTCAGGTGCTACTGCATCTGAAGACATTCTCCATCCGGCACTGCTGCTGTCGCCCTGTTCTGGACATGTCTCAGGCACTGCTGCTGCTGCTACATTGTCTCTCATCACAATTGGAAATAACCTTCGCTACCATTTTTTGTTTCAACCATTTCATAAAATAATCAATTAAAACAGTTGCATATGCCTCTATCCTAGGTAAAGCACTGAATGGCCCTAAAATGCTAATTTCTAACTTCCTCCAAGGACCCTTTGCATATTCAATCAGACTAACATGTATTACATGAATGCCTTGGCCAACTTATCAGCACTCAGACACTGCTTACTCTCTTTTACCCAGTGGTCAACCATACCATCAGCTCCAGGCCACCAGTAAAACTCACAGATTCTTCGTTTGGTATTGGACATTCCCATGTGGCCTTCATGGACTAACAGAAAAAACGTCATCCTTAAATTTTGTGAGGGAACGATTTTGTCACCTCTGATAACATTACCATCAGAAACCATCAATGCAATCAATCAATCAATCCGTGGTTTTAGAGCGCACTACTCACCCATGAAGGTCTCAAGGCGCTGAGGGGGTGGGGGTGGGGGCCGTGCGAGCAGCTCCATTGGTCATTCAAAGAGCCAGGTCTTGAGGTCCTTTCTGAATTGGTGCAGTATCGGGCTTCGTTGGATGCTGTGGGAGGTGGCAGGTTTCGTTCCAAGTCTTGGCCGAGAGGTAGGAGAAGGATCTGCCACCTGCTCTGGTCCTGTGGATGCGGGGGACAGTGGCTAGGATGAGGTCGGTAGAGCGGAGGTTTCTCTTGGGGGCATAGAAGCAGATTTGTTCGTTAAGGTATTGGGGTCAGGTGTTAGGGAGGGCTTTGGAGGCATGTGTGAGCAGTTTGAAGGTTATTCTTCTTTCGACGGGGAGCCCCTAGAGGTCGCAGAGGTGTTGGGTGATGTGGTCATGTCGTTGGATGTCGAGGATAAGTCTGTTAGCAGTATTCTGGACGGTCTGGAGTTTGTGGAGGTTTTTTTTGTTGATTCCGGCATAGAGATCATTTCTGTAGTCCAGTTTGCTGGTGATGAGGGCATGGGGGACGGACTTCCTGGCGTCAGGGGATCCATTTGAATGTTAGAGATGTATGTGGAGGGTGTTGAAACAAGTGAAGGGCACAGTGGTGATCTGACTGTTAATGGTGCGTGAAGAGTTGAGTATGATGCTGAGGTGAGCTTCCATGGGTGGGAGGCCACCAAGTGTTGTCCTATGAAGAGGGGGTGGAGCCGAGGATGAGGATTCAATTCACTTCTTAATTTGCAAAATAATGCCAAAACCCCTATCAACTTCTGTTTCTTTGGCCATCCGTTGACCAGATAATCTTGAACTAAAAGCAAAATACGATTATTTAGCACTGATTCACACCACATCCTTTCAGTTATAGCCTTTTCAGACTCATTGCTCCCATTACATTCATTACATCATCCACAGTATATGCCACATCACATTTTTTCTCTTCTCCCAACCTTTCCTCACACTCTAAATGAAAATGAGATATAGAATTCACATACACCTTGTCACATCCAGGAAGATACTCAACTACACACCGGTAGTCTTGCAGTTTAGCTGCTACCCTTGCTAACCGTGCTGTTAACATTCTTCCACCACCAGCTCACAGCATGCTAACCAAAAGTTTGTGGTCTGCTCTTAACACAAACCCTGTCCCCATAGAAATTGTCGAAAGTGTTGAACAGCCCACGTGCAAGTCAACAGCTCTTTCTCAATCGTTGCCTAATTTCTCTTTGAATGTCTCAATTACCTAGAAAAATAAGACACCTCCCATTCTTTGCTTTTGTCTTTCTGCATTAACCCCTTCGATGCTGATGACGAGCTCAGCTCGTCATCACCCACGGGTGTTGTGTGCTGATGACGAGCTGAGCTCGTCATGGTGCCACTAAAATGGCAATTTCCAGCACAGGAGGGGGAAAACACCTAGCAGCCAAGGTGTTAATATAGTACCCAGCCGATGCTAAAAGCATCCACTGCCACAATACACATTTTCCTAATAACATATGATGTTTAAAAAATGTGAATAACAACCTCACACATAAAAGTTTACAGCATATTTCTCATTAAACGTTGAAACACTGACTCTGCACTTGCTAGGCCAAAGGGCATCCCTAAGTACTGGAACATTCCGTCAGGAGTCACAAAAGTTTTAAGATGCTTGGACTGCTCATGTAACGCCACCTGATGATGTGCACTTGCTAAATCAATAGAAGAAAGAACTGTTGCTCCAGTTAGCATCGAAATCAGTTCATGCAGATTCAGAAGAGGCTGTTTATCTACCCAAATCCGATTATTCAGACTAAGTCGACACACAAACGCAGTTCACCCAAACGTTTTAAGAGAATAACAATAAGACTCACTGTGATCGATGTTTTTCTCACATAAACCATGCAACATACTTTTTAGTTAGTCGTGATAAGTTAAAGTCATGGGGCCCAATTCACGGAACTAACTTAAGACAAAATCCTAAACTTACTACTAATGGTATTCACAGAAGTTAGGATTTTGTCTTAAGTTTGTCTTAAGACAAACTTAAGACAGACTTAAGACAGACTTAAAACAAACTTAAGACAGACTTGTCTTAAGTCTGTCTTAAGTCTGTCTTACGTTTGTCTTCAGACAAACATAATACAAAATCCTAACTTCTGTGAATACCATTAGTAGTAAGTTTTGGATTTTGTCTTAAGTTAGTTCTGTGAATCGGGCCCACAATTCCTACTTTGTGCCTAACTGAGGTGACACCTTCCTTCAAAATGATCTTGTACTTGAATACCTCATACTTTCCAAATTTGTCTTGTAACGGATTCAGAAAAGGTCAGTATACCTTTGATTTTATTTGTTCTTTATCCTTTTTTATGGTCAGTAGGACTACTAAGTGTAGGAAGGAGAGTAGGGCAGACCAATAGGAGGAAGACCATGAGGGGAATTATGATGAGGAGGAGGAGACAGAACCAAGTGTTAGCAAGACCAGGACCAGGAGGACCACTTTAGAACCTGGAGGAGGACTAGCGCCAGGTGCAGGAGCCTGAGCAGTAGGACGAGGAGGAAGACTATATTGAGGAGGAGGACCAGGAGGCAGACCAGGAAGGTGAGGCGGGGGCGTGAACCAGGAAGAAGAATAAAAGGAGGACTCAAGGGTGGAGAGAAGCAAGGAGAAGTAGGAGTATGAAATTGAAAGGAGAAGGACCAGAAAGTAGAGGGGGCTTGGTACTAGTTCAGGACCAGGAGGAGAGCATCTAGAAGAAGGACCTGGAGGATGACCAGGAGAACCTGCACCAGGTGGACCAGGAAGACAAGTAGGGCGAGGGCCAGGCGGCTCAGTGCCAGGAGGATGCGGAATACCAGGGCCAGAAGGTCCAGGGGAACTAGGAAGACCAGGAAGTCATATCCTTGGGGACATGGCAAGGAAGAGCAGGAGCTGGGCTAGAAGAGCCAGGAACTAGAACAGAATCAGGACTCGAGCAGAAGGACCTGAACAGAAGGACAAGGTGAGAGAAGACCAGGACCAAGACGATCAAGAGATTCAGGATCTGGAGGATAAGCAGAAGAAAGAACCAGAAGAACAGGCGCTGGAGAACCAGTGGAGGACCGGAACAGGACCAGGAGAACCCGTCGAGGGCCGGAACAGGAACTGGAGAACCAGTTGAGGGCCGGAACAGGACAAGGAGAACCAGTCAATGGCCGGAACAGGACCAGGAGAACCAGTCAAAGGCCGGAAAAGGACCAGGAGAACCAGTGGAGGGCCGGAACAGGACCAGGAGAACCAGTGGAGGGCCGGAACAGGACCAGGAGAACCAGTCAAGAGCCGGAACAGGATAAGGAGAACCAGTGGAGGGCCGGAACAGGACCAGGAGAACCAGTGGAGGGCCGGAACAGAACCAGGAGAACCAGTGGAGGGCCGGAACAGGACCAAGAGAACCAGTGTAGGGCCGTAACAGGACTAGGAGAACTAGTCGAGGGGCGGAACAGGACCAGGAGAACCTGTCAAGGGCCGGAGGATGAGGAGTAGAACCAAGAGGAGGGGAAGCAAGTGTAGGACCACAAGGAGGAGGTGGACAAGAGACAGCCACGAGGATGAGGAGAACCGGACCAGAAAGAGAAGAAATAGGACCAGGCCTAGAGGAGAAGCAAAAATGTGAGGAAGATGAGGGCAAGGGCGAGTAAAACCAGGACCCAGAAGAGGTACAGGATCAGGAGCAGAATAAGGAGGAAAACCAAGAAGAGGAGGAAGAAAGAGGAGGGTGACAGGACCATGATAATCGGATGGAGGAGAGTGGATGACGATGATGAGGAGAAGAACTGGGATGGAGAGGAAGATCAGAGGATGATGACAATGAGGAGGAGAAGAAGAATGGGGAAGACCAAGTGTAGGAAGCTGATGTGACTCCAGGAAACAAGTATCAGGACACAAACTTAGTGCCAGAGGCCACACCTCCCATGAATGAACCCCTTGACTCTTCTGAGGCCACTGCCCCTTTAATGGGACCCTTCCTTTTCAGTCCTTAAATCTCTCTCAACTATTTCAAAATGCGGACCATTTGTGGCCAATTACATAAACCAGAATAGATTTACTACCACCGTTTTCCTAATTGCCCATGTCTGTGGGAACAGCACTGTGACAAATAATGTATGGGCTGTTATTAGCGCCATCTCTCATGGCTCCGCCCACTTTCTGCTGGACCCAATTTACCGTGGGCCTCATTTATGAGGCCTTGCGTCAGTTTTGCGCTGCTGATGCGTCACTTTTTGTGACGCATCGGCTGCGTAAAACATGCACCTTGTTGCGCCATATTTATAAAGTGACGCATCTAGGTAGATGCGTCACTTTTTAAACCCCTGCGCCACATTATACCTGCGTCAGGTATAATGTATGCAGAGGGGGCGTTCCCCCGTAAAAAGCCTCGTAATAGTGACGCAGTGAAATCTATGAGATTTCACTGCGTCACTTTTAGGACGCTGCTGCGTCAAAATCTTGCGCCTGCCTCACAGCAGTCGTAAGACTGACGCAGGCCCTTTCACATGGGGCTTTCCCCATGTGAAAGGACGCATTGCTGGAGTTGCGTCACTTTTGTGACACACTCCAGCAATGCGTGACTTTTGCGCTTACAGATACGTCAGAAATACTGACGTATCTGTAACTCCTTGCGACATGATGCGTCATACATTAAATATGACGCATCATTGGTGTCGCAAGGAGTGCGGAGTGAAAAGTGACGCATCGCTGTTTTCACGCAGCGATGAGCCACTTTTCGTAAATAAGGCCCCATATTCCTAATAGCAGCTTTCACAACACCCACTGAGCTACCACACCCCGCATTGGTAGTGTGATGGGTGTTCAGCTGCGGAAAGTGCAGAATCACACCTGTCTGTGATATTTTATGATCAAAGCGCTATGTGTTAAATCATGAGAAGCCCGAAAAAAATGTTGTTTTCAGCCGAGTGAAGGGAGACCCTTGGGATCAGAGGAGGGAAACCCCCAAAAATGATCAACAAGATGTGTGGCTTTTTTTATGAATTCGAAAAACATCTATGTTCATTTTACCGCCGTTTTGGGAAGAAAATCCAGTGCGAGTTTCTCGGGGACTAGAAATTCCCGCCGGATCGGTCCCGTTGGGACGAGTTCCGGGTGACTGGGGAGAGGCTGCTAAACCTGAGACTAAGGGTGGACGCGGCTTGAAGCTGAGGGTGGAAGCGCTAGTGGGCGCGCAGCCCCGAATAAACACCCTTAAATTCAAATTACATCACCTTAAATTCAAATTACATCAGATTCTCAGAGCGGCGCAGCTTCCATGGATATCCAGTAATTGTGTAACCAAAAGTTTAAAATTTAGATCGACGTAACGGGCAGCATCATTTAAAACAAGAACGTCACCAGCCGCCATTTCAAATTGTGAGGGGATGGAAAAAAACAAGCCTGCACGAGCAACCCCCACTTAGAGGGTTTTAGATGTTAAGCAATCTGAGTATATGTTTTATAAACAGTATGTTTTAGTTTTACTAAATATTTGTATGTGTTTTCAAATTTTCTCTTCGTTGTAATGAGGTGGTGCGGCCATGCTTAGAACTGAGGGAAATGAATTCTGTTAATAACGGCGTTCTGGGTCTGCCCCCGCCAGCTAAAACTGAGCGAAGTTTAAAACAATACTTACCTGTGTCCCCAGATATCATACACTAGGCCCCCAGGGGCTGCGAAAATTAAAATAATTAAAAATAAACGTGCCCCCGTTTGATCTCCGCTAAGGACATTGGCCAGGTGGTTGTGTTACTTGTTCTCACTTAACAATGTTTTATACAAAAACTGAAGCTCCCACACCAGATATTTCGACTGGATCCCACCCCCAAGAGATCCCGGATCCCCCCTGTGGAGTTGTTTCGCCTCCACCGCCCGAAATGGAATTAAAATTTAAGGTTGAAACCAAAGTTTTGTCCAATTTTGCTCTCTGTGGGCTGGCAAGGGGAGCTTCTGCGGGCTGTTTGGGGGATCGCTGGAGGGCGTAGGAGGGAAGTGGGGGGGCAGAGGGGTGCACCAGGGTCTGCCCCACCCCCTCCTGTTAAACGGAAGAGGGTAGAGTGCGGATTTTGGGGTTAAAAAGCAGTTTTCAGGAGGTGAAGAAACACAACCTGAAAGCACAGTAGAGATGCATGTGCCCCGGCCAGGCAGGCAGGCTCCCTCTCGGCAGCCAATCAGAAGCAGGCTCTTCCATATAAATAGAAGGACCCCGCCCTATCCCCCGCACACACAACAGAGACGCTGCACTCAGTGCCCTGAGTGTGTGCACCCCGTGCACGGGCAGTGACGGTGTCAAGTGGCCTCCTTCTCTGTGCCATGCCAACTCTGCCCCCTACCCACTCCCTCTCATATATAATAATGTATTGTATAGATATAGAGGTATAGATATGAGGCGCTTTGACGCCCCTCCCCTTCTTAGCCCTTCTGTGAAACTTTCCAATAAAGGGTCAAATATTACAGCGTTTTCTTACTGGCGGTGCTAATGTTGTAACCTGTCACCTTATTTGGTTGACACATATTTCACGCTTTTTTTTCACATCTTTTCCCAGGAACAAGTGGAGATTCGCGGAGCCGAAGGACTGTCTGGCGCCCCCTGCTGGCCACTAATGTGGATCAGCATCATTTAGTACAGTGAAATGCCGATGACATGAAGGCGCTTTGGTGCTGCTCTCAGAAGGATGTCCCCCTCCAATAGGAGGCAGCGCCTATGATGAAAAGGGCAGAGGAGAGGGTGACTGGGGAGTGCAGCCTGTGATGAGTTCCCAGGAAAGCTTTTAGAGTGTCCCCAAGAAGCCTTTAGCAAACCAGACCTACAAAAGGAAGAGATATAGATTTTGCCTGTGTATGTATGTATGTGTTATTTCTATAGTACAAACCTAACCAAAATGCATCAGAGCACTGCCAAGGAGAGGTGCTGTCAAGGGTGAGAAGTGAAAGAGACGAACAGACATGCCTTTATGAAAAAGCAAATCTTAACATTCTCCACCAGCATTTTGGAAGCAATTTTTACCGTTTTGAAAGTACAACTTGTTGTTCTGTAGTGTGGTGGAAACAGACATCTTAAATGATAAAAACCTCAATACAGTAGGTGATCCCAATTCCACATAATGCCATTTGTGCACTGTTAGACCTGACAGACCTTATGGGGCCGGCCCCATACTTTTTGCCTGCCTCTCTCCATTTGTCTGAGCTCGTTTTTACTGGTATTAAGACTCTGAGGGGCATATCAACAACATGTAGCGATAATTATCTCTAAAATAGCTTAGCGGGTTTTTCAATATGGCCGTGTATCGCTGCTTGACATCGCCGTGTTAGCGGCATATTAGCAACGCTTAGCGTACAGGTGATGTTATTTCCAGCGATACACGGCGAGAATTGGCATTAGCGTGTGAAATCCGGCAAAGATTTCACTGCGCTACTAAAATGCTTGCTGATAGGGGAGTATGGACCTAACCAGGCAATCCACCTCCCATTATCAGTATAGCTAAGTCGTTTTGAAAGGAGACGTTAAATTACAGCGATAACCGCGGTTAGCGCAGTTTTTCATATTGCTTCGCGGATCTGCTGCAGGGTTGTAAATATTGCAAAACCATGTATGCGAGTATTTACATGGAGTTGTGGGCAGGAAGTCCCACTTTGCATGTCATTCTCGATGTTCATCGCTGACATGCAAACTGGGGAAAAAAAATAGCGAACTCAAGGAAACTCGTGTTAGCGAGTCCTTGTAAATAGTGATTTACTGAAATCGCCGCTTTTCAGGTGCTAGGTGCCAGAAAAGCAGTAATATGTTTATTGATAATATGCCTCTCAGTACGTTACCCTTGCTAACCAATGCTAAAGTGCATTTTCTCTCTCCCTGAAACATGTTAATATTGGTTCATACCCAACTGTCAGATTGAATTTACTTTTAAGTCTGTAGTAAAGTGGTACTCCCTGTACCCAAGGCCTGTGAATTAAATGCTGCTAGTGGGCCTGCATCACTGCTTGTGCCACCCACTAAAGTAGTCCTTTAACTACTCTCAGGTCTGTCAATGCCTGAGCCTGTGTGTGCATTTTACACTGCCATATCGACCAGCAAAATAACACTTTTGCCAGACCCAAACCTTCTCTTTTTATGTATATAATTCACCCTTAAAGTAGTCCCTGGACAACCCAGAGGGTAGGGTGCCATGTATTTAAAAGACAGGACATGTATTTTTTACTTTTACATGCCCAGGTGGTGAAAAACTCTTGAAGTCGTTTTTCACTACAGCAAGCCTGTCTCTCCCCCAGAAGAAAAAAAATGAAATCCAATATTTGTAAAGTACACAATTACCCAAGGTTGTCAAGGCACTGGGGGCTGTCAGGAAGATTAACACCATCAGCGCTGCAGCAATTCCCCTTCTGTGCTGAGAGGCTTTGAAGCCCATGGTTCATGACGAGCTCAGCTCGTCATGAGCACACAAACAGTGTACTGCATGACGAGATGCGCTCGTCATGAGCATCAAAGGGGTTAAGCAAGCTATTGTCCAGTGTCACATGGTGCTGGACTAACGTGCCGCTGGCATCGGGGATCACCTGTCAACCCCGTGGTCCGGAGTCAGGCGCCCTGGCCGCTGAACACCTCTTCCCTATCCCTTCTCTTCTCCCATTGGAGGACATTGAGATTACCTTATTACATTTTATAAATGTAATTTCCAATTGGGAAGCTATGAGACCTCAAGTCTGGTGTCTCTGGAATCCTAACTTAAAAACCTAATTTATGGTGAAGTCAGATTTTAAATTACAACTCTGAAAATGCCCCTTATGGAAATTTATATAGGAAAAGCAGTGGTTCCTGTGGAATGATATACTATATGGTTATGATACATAAGCACAATGACGATATAGAGGGTTAAATAATGGCACAGCGCGAAGGAACCACTAACACACCGATTCCAGTGTAGTATATTTTATGGATTTTTTAAACAATAAAGTTAGGAGTAAACATTATACATCAAAACAACATTTGTGCATAGTGTCCCAAGTGAAAAAGGGAACCTAAACCTAAGTGACAATGTGAATATTATATACAAGGTTTCCACAGTTTGTACAAGTCGACCATTATCAAAATAATTCCATGTGAACAGCAGCTATATACAGTGATAAGTGCTTGGAAAATGGTTCGTTCTTCTGTTTGTCGACGGCGTTTTGACCCTCAAAACAATGTGGGGTCTTTTCAGGACTATTGATGAAGGGATATCTGAATTCATGATTGCGCAGCCTTATGAAAAGGATGTGCCACACGTGAAGAATAGAGGAAAAAGGTTTACTCACATGATGACCCGTCAGGGTACTCAATGTGAGGACAGGCTGTCAATCCAATGGGGTATGTAGGTAGGCCAGAGGAGCTCAATTCGTTTTACGCTACAGCCATAGCATTGTAGAATCCCTTTGTGGATTAACAGTGACAATGCACTGAGAGTTTCTCTCGGTAGAAAATTAGAAAAGTGGGACAGCGCTCCTCGTGTAGATTCAGAAAAAGCTGAGTCAGTCAGCTTGATCGGGTATAATGATGTCACTTTGGACCTAGGAATGATCACAGTATCGAGGATATACAAATTTACAAAACCCGATATTCCATAGATATAGTAGGACTTTCAAAAAGACAATGAAACATTTTTTGATGTATTTTATGCATTGTACATAATGGTGTAATGTCTTTGTATTTAAAGTTTTATGTTAATTGTTGTAAAAAAGTCCTTAATATGTTTGTATAAAGTGTCTTGTCATGAAATAGAAAAAATGACCAAAAAAGAAAAATCAAAAAATCAAATATCCGCTTTGATATAAGAATGTTGTGTCTTTTCTAATAGCAATGTATGTATGTTGGCTCTAATATTTGCACACCAAACAGAAATGTGTTAAATGAAGTATGTTGAATTGAAATTTACCAACAGGTGAGATTATAATCCCTGAGGGACTCAAAGAATTTAGGATTAATGGTCCAAGAGGCACATATTAATTGTTTTGTTTAAACCGAAAATGGCCTCTTTGGTCCTTAATAGAATCACTCCCCTTTTTGTGAAACTTCTTCCTGTCACTTGTCTGGAGTGGGTGACGGCTAGACTTTGTGTATTCCCCTTAGACAGCCACACACAATAGGAGCTTAGGTGTGACTTGATGGGCCTTCCTGGGAGGATGGGAGAGAGGAGCTAGACCCAGCCTCTCTTACACCTGAATAGGCTGTGTCCTGTCCACACCCAAAGAGCTGCATACCCCTTGTAGTGAGTATGGAGTCAGGGCAGGAAGGGCAGGACACTTGTGTACTTCAAAGGCCTGTCTTTGAAGTCTCCCCCACTTGAAAGGTCCAACTAGGTATACGTACTGGACCTTTGACACCACCACTTAGGTACACTGCTGCACCTGTGACCAGGAAGAAGGACTACTGTGCTGCTGAAAGACAGCCACTCTGCTGGACTGATGATTTGCTGGTCCCTAGTTTGATGTGCTATCCTTTTGATTGGTGTTCCCTTGCTTGGGTGAGAAGGACTGGACTTACGTCACTTGAGCCCAGAGTGACTCCAAGGGCTAGCAGGCTGATCTCCGGATCTGAAGCCTCAGGGACATAAAAGACTTCCAACCACCCTCTCTCTATATCAGGACTCTACCATCTGTGAGCCTGTCCTTCCAAGTGGTGCCACCCCAGACACTTGGAAGTGGGCCTAAGGTGTTAATTTCAGCAGAACTAACACATTCCTTGCTCAACCGACGCATCACCACAGTTGCGAGGATCAGAACCGACACACCGCTGATTCTGCATGGATCGGAACAGATGCATTGCTAATGCTCCGTGGATTGAACTAGATGCATCGTCTTTGGAAGCTCCACTCTATGACGCTGTTCCCAGCGGAAGTTCCTCACATCCTTGTTGATGGCAGACTCAACGTCGATGCTGAAACTCTGCATCACAACTTCCCCGTTCACCAGAGTCGGCACATTGCCTTGACTGCGCCATGCATCCTCAACACCGGTATACACATCTCAAGCCTCCTCAACAGGGTTCTTGACATCAACACTTCAGGATCTGGCACCACAGCCTCAATGCATCTCGGAACCGGGTCATCACCCTAGTTGAGCCACACATCCTCAACCCAGATCCATGCAATGCTCCTGTTAGACCTTGCATCCTTGGCGTGGTTCCCCTGAATTGTTGCCTCCTCACCTCCTGGTTTGCTGACTTGATTTTTTCTGGCTTTAAGATTCTGGGCTCTTTACCACTGCTGACCAGTGCCAAAGTGCATACACTCTGTATTCTAAACGTGGTAACATTGGCTTATCCACAATTGGCATATCGAATTTACTTGTAAAACCATAGTAAAGTGCACTATGTGTGCTCAGGGTATGTGAATTAAATGCTGCTAGTGGGACTGCAGCATTGATTGTGCCACCCTCTAAAGTAGCCCTTTAAACATTGCTTAAACCTGCCATTGCAAAGCCTGTGTGTGCAGTTTTAAGCTGCCAGTTCAACCTGGCAAGTTAAACTACTTGCAAGGCCCAAACTGTCCCTTTTATTAAATATAAGACACCCCAAGTAGGCCCTAGGAAGCCCAAAGGGCAGGGTGCAGTGTATTTAAAAGTTAGGACATGTACTTTTGAGTTTTATATGTCCTGGCGGGAAAAATACTACATTTGTTTTTCACTACTAGAAGGCCCATATCTCCCGTAAGTTAACATAGGGATTGCCATAAAACATCCTTTAAGAGTAATTTCCTATTGGGGACGGATATAATATTGGAGTTTGGTATCTCTGGACTCATAATTTAAAAACACATCTTTTGGTAAAGTTGGTTTTTAAATTCCAGGTCTGAAAATGGCACTTTTAGAAAGTTGTAATTTTCTTACTTTAAACATTCAGTTCCTCTGCCTGTCTTTGACTATGCGTCTTGGTCAGCTTGACAGCTTGGCTTTGTGCATTCCCTATAGACAGTCACACCAAGGGAGCTGGGGTGCGACATTTGCATCCTGGTCGCCCACCGAGGCCATCACCACCAGTAGAACATCCGTAAACCGCTCTATTGCACTAGGAAAAGTACTATAACCGCCAAGACCCGCATGATCCCTGAAGCTGCACGGGGCTCCCACAAGCGGCTGAAGTTGCCAGTTCTCGGTCGTGAGTATCGGACTCTTGTACTGGCAACTCTTGGGCACTGAGTTTTACCAGACTTTACAACAGTAAACGTACCCAGGAACTTTTGGAGCACTGCTTTCCACTCCGTTGGGAAGTCCATTTGTCGATCTCTGACAGAGACCGTTGTTGGTGGGCAAAGATTATCGTAAATCCCCATCTAAACGTGAATATATATTTCCTGCATTATAAAAGGGCTCATAACTTAAAAAGTGAATATTAGATTTTTGTTGTTTTGGTCTTATTTTGATCCAATAAACATTCTCTGTTTTTCTAAACTGGCGTGGAGCCTTTTTGTGGTGTTTTCACTGGTATTGTAACCAAAGTGTGCACAAATACTTTAAACATTGATCTACATGACACCGCTTTATGCCACTCTATAACATGCCATCCAACTCTACACCACTTCACTCCAGTACACTCTACGCCACTCCACGCAATGAGTCTCCACCTTATCACCCTCCACTTTACACCCCCCTTCGACACTCTATGGTAAGCCACTCCACAACACTCTATGCCACTCAACTGTATACTACTATACTGTGGGCCACTCCCCTCTACGACACTTTATGACACTCTCTGATATATCACACCACTCCACTCTACGACACGCTTCTCAACTCTGCGGCACACCAGTCGTCTTTATGCCACTCCACTGCACTTTACAACACTCCACCTTATGCCACTCCACTCCACACCACTCTGCTCTATGGCCCTCCCCTCTACGCCTCTCTACAACATGCCACTCCACTGCACTCTTAGCCACTCCACTTTATACCAGTCCACTCTACATCACTCCACTTTACAACACTCCACAACACTCTATGATACAACACTCCACACTACAACATGCCACCTGCTCATCAACACACCACTCCACTCTACGACACAACACATCACCTACTCTACAACATGCCACTCCACTCTACTGCATTCCACTCTATGCCACTCCACTCTACATCAATTCACTCTATGCTCTTTCACTCTATGCCACTCTATGACACAGCACTCTACTCTGATACACTCCGCTCTATTCTACAGCATGTTACTCTACTCTACTACACATTTCTCCACTCTACAACATGCCACTCCACTTTACACTATGCAACTCCACTCTATGTACTATTAAATGCCACAACACTATGATACTCTATGACACAACACTCTACACCACTCTACGACATTCTACTCCAATCTACGCCACTCCACTTAATGACAATTTACTCTACTCTATGCAACACCACTCCCCTCTACTGTACTCCACTCTAAGCCACTCCACTCTATGCCACTTCACTCTACTTCACTCTGCAACACTTTATTCCACTTTACGCCACTCTATGCCTATCCACTCTACAACACTGCATGCTTCTCGACTCTATGACACTCTACTCTCTGTGCCTCCACTCTACGACAATCCACTCTATGACACTCTATGACACTCTGCTCCACTTGATGCCACTCCACTCTATCAGCCTTATTCATGAACCCGAAATCGGCTCGCAAAGGGCCAGATTCTGAGAATCTGGCACTTTGCGAGTGCGATTTTTGCATTTGGGATTCAGCATCCCAAATGCAAAAATCGCTAATTGCGATCTCGTAATTTTGCGACGAATTACATTTAAGGAATCTCTATTTGAGATTCCTTAAATGCAATTCATCATCCAATTTTTTTTGCAAATTCGCAATTTCTGGCCGCAATTTACCGCGAGGTCAGACCTCGTGGTAAATTGCGAAAACTCAGAAAAATGCATTTAAATGCATTTTTCTGAGTTGCATGTTACACACACACATGTCCTCTGGACATAGGTGTGTGCAACACCTGTGTGAAATTTCATTTGAGGGGTGCTACAGGGTGTCCTTTGGACACCCCTGGCACCCTTCAAATCGCTATCTTATTTGCGATTAGAAAATTGCTAATCGCAAATAAGGAATATGTAGGAATCGCATTTCTTTATGCAATTTCTACATGAATCCCGTTTTGCGAGACCTTAATAGTGATTCGCTATGACTCGCTATTAAGGGCTCGCAAAATGGGAGAATGATGAATCAGGCTGTATGACACTCTATGACACGCTACACAACTTCCTCTATGGCACTCCACGTAGCTTTACTCTATCCTACTCTACAACAATCTACTCCACTCTACACCACCCTCCTCCACTACTCCACTCTATGCCACTCCACTCTACTCCACTCTATGGCCACTCCACTCTTTGACACTCAATGCCAATCCATTCTACGACACTCCACTCTGCAACATTCTACTCCATTCTATGCAACTCCAGTCAACGCCATTCCACAACACTCTACAGCCCTACATTATACACAATGACACTCTACTCCACTCTACCCTACACTATGCCACTTCACTCTACGTCACTCTATACCACTCATCGACAATCCACTCCACTATACACTACTCCACTCTATCTAACTGCACTCTGCAGCACTCCACTCTACAACACTCCTCTCTACGACACTCTATACGCCACTCCACTCTACAGCACTCCACCCTGCTCAACGACATGCCACTCCACTATACCATATACCACTCAAATTTATGACATGCCACTCTACTCTACTGTGCTACAGTCTACGCCACTCCACTTTATGTGAATTAACTCTACGCCACTCTATGATACACCACTCCATTCTACAACACACCACTCCACTCTACTCTATGACCCACCACTCCCCTCTGCTATATGATGCACCACTCTACTCCATGCCACTCCACTCTATGAGATGCCACTCCACTCTCCTTTACATGCTACTCCTCTCTACACCCCTCCACTTTATGACACGCTACTCCACTCTATGCCACTACTCTATGCCATGACAGTCTATGACACTCTATGACAGTGGTTCCCAAACTTTTTTGACCCGTGGCTCCCTTGACCTAATTGGCAGTTGGCCGTGGCTCCCCACAATTTTTTTACCCGCACACCGGGGTGCCGCGGCGCACCCTTTGGGAACCACTGGTCTACATGAAGAATCAAGCCTAGACGTGATGAAGGATTCAGAGAGTAGCCATCACTGTCATAAAACTTTATTTGCAATCACAAAGATCTTATAAAGTACATCTCAATGCATACATAGAGTAGTATAAAGCACTCGCACTAAAAGTAACCAGGCTAGAGAAAGGCTCAAGGAGCTCTGTGGCGTTACAAGAAGTTTACGTGAGGTGGGCTCTGATCCTGGGTATCCGCAGAAATGTTTTCAGGGGAGGCACATTTTTAAACGTCATCACCATCCCCCTTGCACCCTTCTCCCCATTGCCATGCACCTTCTCCCCTCGGCCGTGCACCTTCTCCCCTCTGCCGTGCACCTTCTCCCCTCTGCCGTGCACCTTCTCCCCTCTGCCGTGCACCCTTTCCCCCTCTGCCTTACACCCTTCTCCCCCTTCCCCTTGTACCCTACTTCACCTCAGCCTTGCACCCTTTCTACCTTGCACCCTTCTCCCCTCTGCCTTGCAGCCTTCTCCCCTCTGCCTTGCAGCCTTCTCCCCTCTGCCTTGCAGCCTTCTCCCCTCTGCCTTGCACCCTTCTCCCCTCTGCCTTGCACCCTTCTCCCCTCTGCCTTGCACCCTTCTCCCCTCTGCCTTGCACCCTTCTCTGCCTTGCACCCTTCTCCCCCTCCTCGTTGCACCCTTCTCCCCTCTGCCTTGCACCCTTCTCCCCTCTGCCTTGCACCCGTCTGCCCTCTGCCTTGCACCCGTCTGCCCTCTGCCTTGCACCCGTCTGCCCTCTGCCTTGCACCCGTCTGCCCTCTGCCTTGCACCCGTCTGCCCTCTGCCTTGAACCTTTCTCCCCTCTGCCTTGAACCCTTCTCCCCTCCGCCTTGCAGCCTTCTCCCCTCCGCCTTGCAGCCTTCTCCCCTCTGCCTTGCACCCTTCTCCCCTCTGCCTTGCACCCTTCTCTTCTCTGTCTAGCACCCTTTCTCCCCTCTGCCTTGCACCCTTCTCCCCTCACACTCTCCAACATGCAGCAGTCACGAGTGACAACCCCTCAACGAGGAGTGAGGCAAAGACAGAAGCTGGCAGAGTGCGGCTGCATCAGGGCATAAGGCGCCCACCCAATGCCCTCCAACAGGCCTCTCACCCTGCACGCACCCAATGCTCTCCACCAGGCCCCTGAACCTGCACCCACCCAACGCTCTCCACCAGGCCCCCCACCCTGCACCCACCCACCCAACGCTCTCCACCAGGCCCCTGACCCCGCACACACCCACCCAACACTCTCCACCAGACACCTGACCCTGCACCCACCCTACGCTCTCCACCAGGCTCCTAACCCTGCACCCACCTACCCAACGCTCTCCACCAGGACCCTGACCCTGCACCCACCCACCCAACATTCTCCACCAGGACCCTGACCCTGCACCCACCCACCCAACATTCTCCACCAGGTCCCTGACCCCGCACCCACCCACCCAATGCTCTCCACCAGGTCCCTGACCCTGCAGCCACCCAGCCAACGCTCTCCACCAGGCCCCTGACCCTGCACCCGACCCGAAGAGCACCAGTCACATTACACAAGGATACATTCATGTATTCTGTTTTTGTAGGCGCTGGGAGATTAAGTGATTTGCCCAGAATGACACCGGATTCTGAGCTGATGTCGAGGGTCGAACCCGGTTCCCCAGCTCCAAAATTGGCAGCTCGCAGTTTCACTACATTTTGAGGATAATTATATATTTTTTTCAGACCCACATCCTGCACAGCGGTGCGCGCCCCTGGCTTCCTTTTATGGCGCACCAGGGTACCGCGTCGCACACTTTGGGAACCACAGATATATGACATAGATATTAAGAGTGTACTCCCTGGACAGGTCCTGAGCATGGGTAGAGGAGGGGAGAAGATGGAGCTTGAGGTCAGAGCTACCCACTTTGGAACTGAGGAATTAGGTTTGATTCTGGTTTTGCCTCAACATCCTGTCATCCTGGGCAAATCACTTATTCTCTCCGTATCTATAAAAGGAACATGTCCTTATGAAATGTTATTGGTGCTCATGTAAAGCGCTCCAATATGTTTGGGTTGGGTTTGCTCTATAAATTGCTCTATAAAAAAAATTGAGGGGAAAAAAATGAAAAAATTAGTTTAATGTACTCTTTCGATGCTATTTGCATCTAAATAACCGAAGGTGTTCATGACTCCACAAGGAGCATGACCCCCCTCCTGTGCTGCCACACCTTCCTTTCTGCCACTGACCAGCATCTCTTTCACAGCTCATCAGCAGCTGAAAGAGTTGATTGCTCCCCCCTACGCCGACCCCCCACCCACCCTGCCGGCTGCCGTGATGCTCTGCTTCAGAAAGGCAGAGACTAGGGGTAGAGCAACCTATTCACCACGGAGGCGAAAGTGACACATTCTTTAGTGTGACTTTCACACTTCCTTTCCCAGATCGTGTGCGGCGCCCCTGGCTCCTGATAACGGCGCACCAGGGCGCCGCGGCGCACAGTTTGGGAACCACAGCTCTATGACATGGCACTGTACTCCACTGTACACTACTCCACTCTATGACACTCAGCTGCACTCTATGACACTCTACACAACTCCCTCTATGCCAATCCTCCCACTTTACATCCCTCTACTCTTGAAGAATCTGCTTCACTCTATACCACTCTCCTCCACTCCTCCACTCTATGCCACTCCACTGTACACCTCTCCATTCAGCGACACTCCACTCTATGTCACTCCATACCACTTTGCTCTAGTCTACTGTACTCCATTGTACTCTACAACATTCTACTGCACTCTACCCCACTCTACGCCATGCCACTCCACTCTCCGCCATGCCACTCCACTCCTGCCACCTGTGCTTAACAGTTGTTTGTGCTAGAAAAGCTTGCATCGCTGATGATAATCTTGCACCTGTGTTAGTGAAGCTTCATGAGGGCATTTTCACAGTAAAGAACCCAAACAACTTGTGCTGTTGTCCTTCATCCAGTTAGCGACATTCAACATATATCTGTTGAAGTTACCTCTGGTAGTGGAGGTGTAGTCTGACAGCGAGATGACGAGCTGGGTGTCGTCGGCACAGGAGATAAGAAAGCAGCAGCGGGCCTTCAGATGCCGCACCTTAGTCCCAGTTCAGCGATAGTTGGTTGGTTTCGTGCAAACAACCCCTGCGTCAGCTGCTGATTGATGTCACAGAGCTTCAGATCACTAGGATATTTGCAATTTTGATTGGGGGTGCACGTATTGAAAAAAGTCCAAAGAGAGTGTTATTTGTGTGCAAAAAGTTTCTTCTTTATTCATATATTCTTTTCATAAAACAGCTTCTCATTATCAAACAAATCAGCCAACGCGTTTCTCTCCCTCAAGGGGAGTTTCCTCAGGGCATGTAAGTTTATAAGATTCTCAAAAATTGATGATAAATGAAGTATATTTGAGTTCGATGTCCAGTGAATCTCGGACCAATGATGAGAGTGACGTCAATTAGCCATGGTCTTGACCTATCAGTATCTTTATGTTATTTTTTATTCAATTAGGCAATGGTTTTCACCCATAAATTCTTTGCACTTCTGACCTTTATTGCATAGTCGAACGTGTAGGCATGCAAGGATGCACGGCGGAGTAATAGAGTTCCTTCGTCAACAGTACATCGGAAACATCGGATATTCAATAAGTCTGTCTTTGTTTATACAGATCCTCGGGGAATACCAGCTAGTGCTTCCTTCCGAAGTCGGCGAGGTATGGTGTGATCTCTTGACCCCGTCCCATGTATAAGGACCGGGTTTCTAATTCCAAAAAGCCAAAAAGCCAAAAAGCGAGTAGCGTGCGAGTCCCGGAAGGAAGCACTAGCTGGTATGCCCCGAGGATCTGAATAAAAAAAGACAGACTTATTGAATTTCCCATGTTTCTGATGTACTGTTGACGAAGGAACTCTATGACTCCGCCGTGCATCCTTGCATGCCTACACGTTCGACTATGCAATAAAGGTCAGAAGTGCAAGGAGGAATTTACGGGTGAAAACCATTGCCTAATTGAATAAAAAATAACATAAAGATACTGATAGGTCAAGACCACGGCTAATTGACGTTACTCTAATCATTGGTCCCAGATTCACTGGACATCGAACTCAAATATACTTCATTTACCATCAATTTTTGAGAATCTTGTAAACTTACATGCCCTGAGGAATCTCCCCTTGAGGGAGAGAAACGCGTTGTCTGATTTGTTTGATAATGAGTAGCTGTTTTATGAAAAGAATATATGAATAAAGAAGAAACTTTTTGCACACAAATATCACTCTCTTTGGACTTTTTTCAATACGTGCACCCCCAACCAAATTTGCAAATGGCACAGAAGATAATTTTGAGTCTGTGTGATCTGATGGTGTTGGCCAGCAGGGTCATGCTTGTGTTGAAGAGGGTAGGGCTGAGAGATGATCCTTGGGGGATGCCGTAGATGATCTTCTTGGGTTCAGATGTGAATGGTGGGTACTAATTCTCTGGGATCTTCCAGTGAGGTTTGAGGCAATACATTTAAGGCTGTCTCCCTGGATTCTGATGTAGTGGAGTCTGTTGATCAGGATGTGACAAGAGACAGTGTCAATGGCAGCTGACAGATCCAGGTGGATGAGGGCTGCCAGTTCGAAGCGGTTCAGGATGGGCCAGATGCCATCAGTGGCTGCTATCAGGGATGTCTCGGTGCTGTGGTTGGCTCCGAATCCGGATTTAGAGGGGTCCAGGAGGTTGCTGCGCTCCAGGTTTTCAGTGAGTTGCTGATTGATTGCCTTCTCTGGAACCTTCTCTGGAAAGGGGAGATGGGCTTGTAGGCCTTGAATCCTGCTGGGTAAGTGGATGGTTTCTTCAGGAGGAGCCTTTCCAGTTTTCAGGGAAGGAGGTTGAGGTGATGGAAGGTTTCAGAACTTTCTTGAACTCACCGTCAATTGTCTTGCTCCTGAGGTTGAAGATGTGGTGGGGACAGGGGTCTGAGGTTGCACCCGAGTACATGGAGTTCATGATGGAGATAGTGGCTTGAGTTGTGAGGTGGTCCCTGTGGGTGATCAGGTGTCAGGGTTTTGTATATGTGGGAGGGAGCAGGCTGATGCTGTCTGCGGGAATGGGTTGGGGTTTGACGTTTTCGTAGAAGCCAGAGATCATGTTGTGGAAAAAGTCTGCCAGGGTTTCACACAGTTCTTGGGAGGGGTTATTGCTGTTCCTGGGGGTTGGAGAACTTCTTCATGATGGCGTAGAGCTCCCTGCTGTAGTTTGTGCTGCTTCTATGCGGTCTGCTAGTGCGCTCGTCTTTGTTTCTTTCAGGAGGTGGTGGTACTGGTTGAGTGGTATCCTGAAGGTGGCATGGTCTCCTGTCTCTTTGCTGGGGTGCCATTTCCTCTCTAGTCACCATCAGTCGCAAATGGTGGATTTTAACTCTGTTGAGAACCAGCTGGTTCTTCTGACCCGTTTGTCACACAGCCCTGCATAAGAAGACTTTCAGTGTCCACGAATTTGGATATTATTTGTGCGGAGTGATAACAAGTTGTATAGTTTCTGTTTCACTAAAAAGATATCGCACTGGGAATAGCTAAGAAATTGATGTACTTGTCTTCCTGGATGCCCTGAAGAAGCCCAGACACAGGCGAAACGCATTGGCTGTATTCAAGTTTTCCAAATAATATGAAATAAAGGACCAAATAATCAAAGAAATCATATCTCTCAATTCATCTGTTTGTACCTGGCAATTTTGCCGTCATTTCATTGTATGTTGGTCTGGTTGCCTCTCAGATCTTAGTGATTAATGTTGAATTATTTGTGGTTCAAATTGGTGGCGAATAATTTCTTGAGGTGGGCAACTGTGGTTCTGTTGTATCATTAGAGACTTAAAGTAACATGTGATTGTGGGACAAACGGGTCCCCTAGCCACATTTGTTTGTTTGGTTCCTTGAAGAGCCACTGTTTGCCGACCCCTCTGGGCCTGGAGTTACCACATATAATTTGCGTCCTTGGCTGAGGAATAGTGCACCAAAGGAGAAGTCAGATTAGTTAGGGATGGACTGTGTAAGTCAGGGTGTGCTTTGATATAGTACCAATGGTGTTAGTTTAGGGTAAGGTGAGATTGGTGCACTGTTCTGACATGGGACAGGATAGATTGAATGTGCTCCCTTAGGGGGTGGGGGTTCATTATCCTGAACGATGTGGGATTCATCAAGAGCTAGGACTGAGCAAGCTCCACCGCCAGTGCTCAAGAGCGCCAACGTTGATGAACACTGGAATGTCTACCAGTAAGGCTCTTACTGACACTGGGAAAACTTGCCCTTGCTGTCAGTTTCATTGCCTTCCTTTTTCTTGTTTCATAATGCCTCTGTTTGGTCGACCTATTGAGGAGGAGGAACAGCCATTTGCATCACCGTTACTCACGCAGGGCTGGTCCACAAAGAGTAAAATAGTCTTCAAATTGATAGTAGTGATTGCATTAATAACTGTACTTGGAATAGCTTGGTTCCTGGAGGAAAAGTATCCTGTACATTAAGTGGTTGGTACAATGCCCACTTCCCCATAGCATATGTTTCTTACTTTAGCCCCTCACAAAGGGGAAAGAAAGACTTACACAGATAATGTATTTATACAAATGTTGCATCAAGCCCATGATGTGTCCAATACAACTAATTGTTGGGTTTGTGGATTGCTTCCCTCAGTTACTCACAAGAGCAATAATTTGTTGTCCATGCTACTGTGATATATTAGTAGCTGTGAAGGTTGGTTGGAATTGCTAGTTATGGTCCACTACATTTTCTGACTTTCTACTCAGGTAATGACTTCTACTGACTCTCGCACTGTCGTAGACTATATACGTTTTCATCACAGATTTACTACCATAGGATGGGCCGGAAATGGGACCTCCTGTCCGGTATGAGTACATATGATAAAAGGAAAAACGAAACATGGCTTGGAATGGAAAAGTTTGGTTTCCAAAGCTTGAACACCTCCGAGTACTTCCAATTTTCCAAGATCGTAATGTTACTAAGGACCAATTTGTGCAGGTGTCCGTGGTCAATACAGCAGCTAGTTTCTTTGTCCAGGGGACAGGGAGGTACAGGTGGCGGAAAGTAAATGCAATTTCACCTAGGGACTGAGCACGATTAATAGTCCACCCTTGATCCCATCCCAGAATGTCTATTTTGTCTGTGGATCTGAAGCTCACGTCCGGCTTCCGAGGGGGTGGTCTGGCAGGTATTACCTCTCTTTCCTCCTCCCCTTTTGTATGTTGCCCCGTCCAATTACCATAAAGATCATCCGCTGCAGCGTAGGAGTATGTACTTGCCCAGAGACAGAAGGGTTGTGGAGACTGAGGATGTAGATCAGACAGATACCACCTGGTAACAGTTTGACAATGCTGCAAGGGGTCTTTTACCCTTCTGGGGCCCCATGGCTAAAAGACTTCAGCTTCGTCGGCTAACAAGGGTTGTGGAAGGAGTTATCTTACAACAGCTGGATATTGACAAACATCACTGCTGAACTCCAGGCTACATGATTAGTTACCTTACAGAATAGGATGGTGTTAGACATCATCCTTGCTTATTGGGTAGGAGCCTGCCGCATCAATGGCAGCAGCTGTTGCGTTTACATACCTGACCACGACTCCAGTGTGTATACAGCTATACAAAGATTGCATAGACTTTCATCAGATATACACCAGGAGACAGGTACTTGGACACTATTGGGATGGTTCTGGAGTATGCTATCAACATGGGGTTGGAAGATCCGTATCTTTTTGGTTGCAGTTGCTGGTATAATTTTTACCTGTTGCCTCTGCATACACTGTCTCTCACCTTGTTGCACCCATTGTGTAAGTGCTTAGACACCTAAACATAAAATATCCATTCATGATACTAATGCCGCAATCATGTTGCAGAAACACATTGATGAAATAATGCAGATCGACAAGGGTATCTTTGAATACTGATTATGTGGGCATCAGCTTATAGTGATGGTTCATATTCTTACCATATGTTATTAGTGTCTAGATAGTAACATAAAATAGTTAGTGAAGGCTAAAAGGAGGGTCTGTTGGAATAAAAATGTTTTAGTTGTGCTGTTTTTGTATTGTAAGTCTTAAGTTAGCATTTTCGACACCATTTTATGTTTGGCCGCCATTTTGAGCTATGAGCGAAACTAATTTCCCTCTGTCTCTGCTGAAAGCAGCTGTGATAGTTTTTGTTTCTCCAAGGTTGGGCCTTGCTATAGTAATGAATACACTGTTCTTATTAGCGCATACCTTTCCTCTAGATAGAGGACTACAACCAGCGGCAGGCACAGGCAGAATGACCTTTGTGTAGAGATAGTGTGTGCCCGATCTCAGGATCAAAACTCATCCTTCTGTACCTTCTTTATCTAGCTACCTCCAACGGGAAATTTCCAATCTAGGCGTGTTTTTGTTGGTTCCGAAGTGTACAGAATGTATCACCATGCTTGCTGAAGTTAGTCCCTCTGCAGCAATCCCAGAAGGCTGGTCAGACTGGACTCTGCTCGAGTGTACCTGAATAAATATACTTGGTTTGTATTCTCTACTGCCAGACAACTCTTCATTTGTGTGGAAGGCTGAGAGGTGGTCGTGAGTGACCCGGGTGGCCCTAGTCGGGTCACTTCCTTCACAGGTCCTATAGATTTGGCTGGCATGACGGGGGTGATTGTGTAGGTGCATTCCATGATCTACTGGGAGAAGTTCTTCGCAGCCTGTTCTGGGTTGGATGTTGTGTCTGAGATGTGGGAGATGAGAGCGTTGTTCCACTGGTCTTCTGATGTCATTTTCAGTTTCTGCGTGTGGAGCTGGAGGGCATTGTGCCAGTTTTGGTAGGTCCTGAGAAGTTGAAGTGGATGCTGTAGTTGTTGGTCCAGGTGAGCTGAGAGACATGGTTGTACTTGACTCTGTTGCTGGAAGTGAAGGATGATATGGAGACTCGCTGGGTCCACTGTGGAAACAGGATCCAACAATAGGAACAGGACAGAATTCAAGAGCTTGGGGAAGGGCAGGGTTCAATGTGGGAGAGGCAGGTACTGACCAAGGGACAGAGCAGGGGAAGGGCCACGGGGAAGAAAGGCATGGTCCAGGGAGTATAAGAGGAGCCTGGAAAAGACCAGTGGTGGGAATCAGGACAGTATCCAAGTACAAAACCTTGCAGTGTCATAGATGGGATGATATGGGGCAGGTGCAAATCAAAGAGGGGAAGCCAGGGGTAGAGCAAGCTGAGGTGCAGATTCAACAGGACAGAGAGCAAGAGGGTAGAATGGTAGGGTGCTATGAAGCAGCAAGGCGAGGCTTAAGGGTGAATGAGTGTGCCAGTGCAACAGCACAGGATGCAAGGAGGTGGATGCCTTCTGCTCTTATACTGGCCTTAGACAAACTCTGAAGGCAGTATTGCCCCTGTCATACTGTTTGTGGATGGTTTATCACCAGCTTATCACATGCATTCTACAGCATGCCAAAATATCACATCCACTCCATTATGTCGCAAGGAAAGTCTCAGCAGATGTGCAGATGAGAGAAGTAATTAAATATTTGTTTGGATGATGCAGTGGTAGGCAAAGTACTTCATACAATTCATACAATACAGTGGTAGGTCAACAGTTTGAACTTTAATAAAGTGTCATGAAACTTTTCTGGGCACATTCTGCAGGCAGTACCATTGCTGCTAACAACATCCATGGGTACATTCTGCAGGGAGTACAGAAGATCTCATACTGTCCTTAGACTCAATGTATACTTAGGGGTCGATTCCGATCTGGGTCGGAAAGCACTTCAACCGAGTCAGATCCGGAGTGTTTCCCGACCAAGTCGGACTCCTGCAGTCCGACCGTGCGAGTACGATGTGGTCATATGCTGTCGAACTCGGTTCGGTCGGACTCCCATAGAAGTCAATGGGAGCCGGTCGTACAACACGTACATGGACTCCTATTGACTGAATAGGTACGTTGCAGACAAGTGCGCCCCCTACAGTGGGTATGAGCACCTTCTGAAGGTTGTACTATTGATGTCACTATGACCACATTCTGCTGGTTGTACTATTGATGGCACTATGACCACATTCTGTAGGTTGTAATATTGATGTCACTATGACCACATTCTGCTAGTTGTAATATTGATGTCACTATGACCACATTCCGCTGGTTGTACTATTGATGTCACTATGACCTCATTCTGCAGGTTGTACTATTGGTGTCACTATGACCACGTTCCGCTGGTTGTACTATTGATGTCACTCTGACCACATTCTTCTAGTTGTACTACTGTTGTCACACTGACTTTAACCCCATTCTGCAAGTTGTAATGTTGATGTCACTATGACCACATTCTGCTGGTTGTACTATTGATGGCACTATGACCACATTCTGTAGGTTGTAATATTGATGTCACTATGACCACATTCTGCTAGTTGTAATATTGATGTCACTATGACCACATTCTGCTGGTTGTACTATTGATGTCACTATGATCACATTCTGCTAGTTGTACTACTGCTGTCACACTGACTTAGACCACATTCTGCAGGCTGTACTATTGATATCACTATGACCACATTCTGCTGGTTGTACTATTGATGTCACCATGACCACATTCTGCTGGTTGTACTACTGCTGTCCCACTGACCTTGAATACATTTTGCCGGTTTTTCTATTCATGTCACTATGACCACATTCTACAGGTTGTAATATTGATGTCACTATGACCACGTTCTGCAGGTTGTACTATTGATGTCACTATGACCACATTCTGCTGGTTGTACTATTGATGTCACTATGACCTCATTCTGCCGGTTGTAATATTGATGTCACTATGACCACATTCTGCTGGTTGTACTAGTGATGTCACTATGACCTCATTCTGCAGGTTGTACTATTGATGTCACTATGACCACATTCTGCTGGTTGTACTATTGATGTCACTACGACCACATTCTGCTGGTTGTACTATTGATGTCACTATGACCTCATTCTGCAGGTTGTAGTATTGATGTCACTATGACCACGTTCTGCAGGTTGTACTATTGATGTCACTATGACCACATTCTGCAGGTTGTACTATTGATGTCACTCTGACGACATTCTGCTGGTTGTACTATTGATGCCACTATGACCACATTCTGCTGGTTGTACTATTGATGTCACTATGACCACATTCTGCTGGTTGTACTATTGATGTCACTATGACCACATTTTGCTAGTTGTACTATTGATGTCACCATGACCACATTCTGCAAGTTGTACTATTGATGTCACTATGACCACATTCTGCAAGTTGTTCAATTCATGTCACTAAGACCACATTCTGCTAGTTGTACTAGTGCTGTCACACTGACTTAGATCATATTCTGTAGGTTGTACTATTGATGTCACTATGACCACATTCTGCAGGTTGTAATATTGATGTCACTCTGACCTCCTTCTGCTGGTTGTACTATTGATGTCACTATGACCTCATTCTGCAGGTTGTACTATTGATGTCACTATGACCACATTCCGCTGGTTGTACTATTGATGTCACTCTGACTAAGCATGGGCGGATTTTGCGGATCCACGATCTGCGGATTTTGCAGATTTGAGGATCGTGGATCCGCAAAATCCGCGGATTTTGCGGATTTGCGGATCCGCGGATTTGGGGCGGGGCTTCCATGCGAGTGCACATTCCTCTTGTGGGTTTGAAAGGTCTGAGAAAGATCAGTTCAGCAGATGAAGAGAAAGAAACCCCTGGTCACAAGAACAGCACGGGTATTGTGCTCGTGAAAGTCAAGGATGCAAAGGCCTCTATCCAGCATCACAGCTGATTTTCCACGGTAGAGTTGGGAAGAAGGCATACCTGTCCAGCCTCGACGACGCTCACGATTGTTTTTGGGCTAATGAATGAGTCACTAAATTTGAGCATCAACTAGTTCGAGCGACCATGTGTGTGTTACTATGCAATCGCCCCGAAGGGCGCAGGGGTCCCTTGAGTGAGCTGTCCATCATAGTGGGTGAATGGCGGGAAGACGGTGCAAACCGCAAGTGTGTGGGCGGGGCCAAACGGGCAGGGCTACCATGCGAGTTCACACATGCTTCTTGCGTGTATAAAAGGTCAGAGAAAGATCAGTTCAGCAGATGAAGAGAAATAAGCTCCTGGTCACAGAAACAGCACGGGTATTGCGCTCGTGTAAGTCAAGGATGCAAAAGCCTCTATCCAGCATCACAGCTGATTTTCCACGGTAGATTTGTGAAGACGGCACACCTGCCTCAACGACGCTCACAATTGTTTTTGGGCTCACAGGAAGGGCATGTTGTAACTATTTTACGATGGCGCCGGCAAGCTGCCAGCGCGATCCTAAAATACTTACTAAATTAGCTTCAACAGGAAGCTCTAATAGATAAAATCGAGCACCTGCTTTATTTTATCTATTAGAGCTTCCTGTTGAAGCTAACTTAGTAACTATTTTAGGATGGCGCTGGCAGCTTGCCGGCGCCATCGTAAAATAGTTACAACAGGCCAGGCTTCAACTTTTGCCCCCGGAAAATCCGCCGCTCGCGGTTTTGCGAATTCTCGGTAAATTCGCGGGAGTTCGCGGATCGCGAATTTACCGAAAATTCGCAAAATCCGCGAGCGGAACGGATTTTCCGCTCATACTTAACTCTGACCACATTCTGCTGGTTGTACTACTGCTGTCACACTGACTTTGACCACATTCTGCAAGTTGTAATGTTGATGTCACTATGACCACATTTTGCTAGTTGTAATATTGATGTCAGTATGACCACGTTCTGCAGGTTGTACTATTGATGTCACTATGACCACATTCTGCAGGTTGTACTATTGATGTCACTCTGACGACATTCTGCTGGTTGTACTATTGATGTCACTATGACCACATTCTGCTGGTTGTACTATTGATGTCACTATGACCACTTTCTGCTAGTTGTACTATTGATGTCACCATGACCACATTCTGCAAGTTGTACTATTGATGTCACTATGACCACATTCTGCAAGTTGTTCAATTCATGTCACTAAGACCACATTCTGCTAGTTGTACTAGTGCTGTCACACTGACTTAGACCACATTCTGTAGGTTGTACTATTGATGTCACTATGATCACATTCTGCAGGTTGTAATATAGATGTCACTATGACCACATTCTGCAGGTTGTAATATTGATGTCACCATGACCTCCTTCTGCTGGTTGTACTATTGATGTCACTATGACCTCATTCTGCTGGTTGTACTATTGATGTCACTATGACCTCATTCTGCAGGTTGTACTATTGATGTCACTATGACCACGTTCTGCAGGTTGTACTATTGATGTCACTATGACCACATTCTGCAGGTTGTACTATTGATGTCACTATGACCACATTCTGCTGTTTGTACTATTGATGGCACTATGACCACATTCTGTAGGTTGTAATATTGATGTCACTATGACCACATTTTTCCAGTTGTAATATTGATGTCACTATGACCACATTCTGCTGGTTGTACTATTGATGTCACTATGATCACATTCTGCTAGTTGTACTATTGCTGTCACACTGTCTTAGACCAAATTCTGCAGGCTGTACTATTGATGTCACTATGACCACATTCTGCAGGTTGTAATATTGATGTCACTATCATTCTGCAGGTTGTAAAATTGATGTCACTATGACCACATTTTGCAGGTTGTACTATTGATGTCACTAAGACCACATTCTGCTAGTTGTACTACTGCTGTCGCACTGACTTAGACCACATTCCGTAGGTTGTACTATTGATGTCACTATGACCACATTCTGCAGGTTGTAATATTGATGTCACTATGACCACATTCTGCAGGTTGTTCTATTCATGTCACTATGACCACATTCTGCAGGTTGTACTATTGATGTCACTATGACCACATTCTGCTGGTTGTACTATTCATGTCACTATGACCACATTCTGCAGGTTATAATATTGATGTCACTATGACCATATTCTGCTGTTGTACTATTGATGTCACTATGACCTCAGTCTGCTGGTTGTAATATTGATGTCACTATGACCACATTCTGCAGGTTATAATATTGATGTCACTATGACCATATTCTGCTGTTGTACTATTGATGTCACTATGACCTCAGTCTGCTGGTTGTAATATTGATGTCACTATGACCACATTCTGCTGGTTGTACTATTGCTGTCACTATGACCACATTCTGCTGGTTGTACTACTGCTGTCACACTGACCTTGACCACATTCTGCAGGTTGTTCTATTCATGTCACTATGACCACATTCTACAGGTTGTAATATTGATGTCACTATGACCACGTTCTTCAGGTTGTACTATTGATGTCACTATGACCTCATTCTGCTGGTTGTAATATTGATGTCACTATGACCACATTCTGCTGGTTGTACTACTGCTGTCACACTGACCTTGACCACATTCTGCAGGTTGTTCTATTCATGTCAGTATGACCACATTCTGCTGGTTGTACTATTGATGTCACTATGACCACATTCTGCTGGTTGTACTATTGATGTCACTATGACCTCATTCTGCTGGTTGTAATATTGATGTCACTATGGCCACATTCTGCTGGTTGTACTAGTGACGTCACTATGACCTCATTCTGCAGGTTGTACTATTGATGTCACTATGACCTCATTCTGCAGGTTATACTATTGATGTCACTATGACCACGTTCTGCAGGTTGTACAATTGATGTCACTATGACCACATTCTGCTGGTTGCACTATTGATGTCACTATGACCACATTCTGTAAGTTGTAATAGTGATGTCACTATGACCTCATTTAGCAGGTTGTACTATTGATGTCACCATGACCACATTCTGCCGGTTGTAATAATGCTGTCACTATGACCACATTCTGCTGGTTGTACTATTGATGTCACTATGACCACATTCTGCTGGTTGTACTATTGATGTCACTATGACCACATTCTGCTGGTTGTACTACTGCTGTCACACTGACCTTGACCACATTCTGCAGGTTGTTCTATTCATGTCACTATGACCACATTTTGCAGGTTGTAATATTGATGTCACTATGACCTCATTCTGCAGGTTGTACTATTGATGTTACTATGACCACGTTCTGCAGGTTGTACTATTGATGTCACTATGACCACATTCTGCAAGTTGTTCAATTCATGTCACTAAGACTACATTCTGCAGGTTGTAATATTGATGTCAGTATGACCATATTCTTCTGGTTGTACTATTGATGTCACTATGACCTCATTCTGCAGGTTGTACTATTGATGTCACTCTGGCCACATTATGCTGGTTGTACTACTGCTGACATACTGACTTTGACCACATTCTGCAGGGTTTTCTATTCATGTCACCATGACCACATTCTGCAGTTTGTAATATTGATGTCACTATGACCACATTCTGCTGATTGTACTATTGATGTCACTACGACCACATTCTGCTGGTTGTACTATTGATGTCACTATGACCACGTTCTGCAGGTTGTCCCTGCTGTCACACTATCTTCTGTTTCAGAAGACAATAGTCCCTAGACAGTCAGGGATAATCAAGGAAAATAAATATAGATCAAGAATAGATTCTATATTATCTGTCCAGCTAGACTGGGTTTATTAACATATAAACATATAAAGGTATGTAGTCAGTTATCTATACAATATCAAGTGGGACACGGCCTGTGCCCTACTACCACATATAGACAGGTGTGACATACATAGAGGGAGGGTATTAGGCAAGAGGAAACAGTCTGCCTACAATTCAAATTAGCAGACTAATGGTTCAAGAGTACACTATTGTGACTTTAGATATGATATTGAGGTTCCGTGAATTCTGAACCCGTTTCATAAATGTCATGGTTTCGTTACGAATTTGATAGTAATGAACCGTAACTAGTGAGTGCGGCAAGTACGAGTGTTTTCGTCATGTTAGATCGATGGATTCACTATGTATTCATAGATTTCGTTCTGAACCCTCGGGTTCCATTTTGTGTACGGCAGCCATTTTGCGGTTGCCCTCACATAGGCCGATGACTACGGCCGAACGAGTCTTTAGCTCCAGTTTATGCTGACTCCTAGATGACCCGAGTGAACTGACCTCGTTGCCTGAAGCTGACCTTTGCTAAGCCAGTTCCTTGTCCGGTAGCTGATCAAGATTAAGGATCAGAGCACAGGAGATTGTAAAGTTTGGTATGCACGCACACACCCCTTATCCTACTTCTCATCTGTTTCTGTTCTTTCTTTTATGGCTTCTTTATGATATGGGAGCTTTGCGTATGGCTCCGGATCGCTTCTTTGGGAACGTCATATTCGAGAGACCCGAAGCGTCAAGGAGCATCCATCGAAGTCTGGCAAATCTGGCAGGGGTTGCAGGCAGCAGCTTTGCCGATTGAAGAGCACTCTGCTGGGATTTACTTGCCTTGACCTTTCCACCTACTGCTCGCGGAACCCGCTCCGCGGGTCCCGCATCGCGCTGTGTGACCTGTAGCAGCTTGGAGCTAGGAGGGTCAGCTGGGGGAGATTACAGACGGGGCTGCGAGCGGCGTGCACTCACGGAGGGACTTCAACTCCCAGGAGCGCCTGCCAGCCCGGAGGAGCAACACCTGGGCCGCTCTCCCCGACCCCTCCCACCCCTCCACCGATCATTTAAAAACAGCATTTCCCTGTCAGCGAGTGGGACGCTTTGCCGATTGAAGAGCACTCTGCTGGGATTTACTTGCCTTGACCTTTCCACCTACTGCTCGCGGAACCCGCTCCGCGGGTCCCGCATCGCGCTGTGTGACCTGTAGCAGCTTGGAGCTAGGAGGGTCAGCTGGGGGAGATTACAGACGGGGCTGCGAGCGGCGTGCACTCACGGAGGGACTTCAACTCCCAGGAGCGCCTGCCAGCCCGGAGGAGCAACACCTGGGCCGCTCTCCCCGACCCCTCCCACCCCTCCACCGATCATTTAAAAACAGCATTTCCCTGTCAGCGAGTGGGACGCTTTGCCGATTGAAGAGCACTCTGCTGGGATTTACTTGCCTTGACCTTTCCACCTACTGCTCGCGGAACCCGCTCCGCGGGTCCCGCATCGCGCTGTGTGACCTGTAGCAGCTTGGAGCTAGGAGGGTCAGCTGGGGGAGATTACAGACGGGGCTGCGAGCGGCGTGCACTCACGGAGGGACTTCAACTCCCAGGAGCGCCTGCCAGCCCGGAGGAGCAACACCTGGGCCGCTCTCCCCGACCCCTCCCACCCTTCCACCTGTTACTATAATAAGTCAATACTACTCCCGCAGCGCGGGAGAGCGCGCGGGAGAAGCCCGGGACAAGGGCGGGACCGTCTGTGGCCGTCCGGGGCCGCAGGAGGCCGGGCTGGGCCACCCCATTAATATTTGCAGTCTTGTTGTTGGACGTAATTGATTTGTTTAGTGTTCGTTCGGATCATTTAGTCATAGAAGGTAGTAGGGGGGTTTGCACTATGGCTAATATCGCAAGTACCTCTGCCTTGCAGTCCTCTATGGGTGAGGCTGAGACGGCAGTTATGGGGCCCTTAGATACGTATTTTAAACGCCTGCCACAAGACATCGATAGGGAGATTGCTTTGGCGGAAAGACGTGCCGGGCGAAGGCTATCGATCGAGCTTATGAAAAATCCCCTTGATAAGCATACAGGTCAAAGTTTCCCTGCATTGGTTACCCCGCTATCTTCTACGGTACTGCCACTTACACATGATACACAGTATGATATATCTGTATCCAATGAGCTACTGGGTACTTCCCCTGTAGATATAGTGGCTACTACTTTATCGTCAGAGCATTTAAATGGTTCTAATAGAGCACTAAAGGGGCAAAACGCTATATCTAAAGCGTGTGTTCAAGCACAGACTATTAAGCCTAAATCATGCCCAAAGAGGAAAAGGGATACATTCACAAAAAAAAAAAACCAAGTACAAAAACCAGCAAGGAAGATCAGGAAGTTGGCCATTAAAACACCCTTAGTCAATGTTCCTGCTGAGAACCCTAGTGGGGTAACAATTGGGGAGGAATTGGTTGTGTCAACAGGTGCAGAGAAACAAATGATCCCTGCATCACCAGTAACAGAAATAGACCCCATTACTTTAGCAGCCCCTGGGCAACCGACATCTAAACCGGAATATCTATTGGGCGTGGAAAAACTAATACGCTCCCTCTTAAACCCTCTTGAGACTAGACTTGAGAAGCTAGCAAAACAATTGGACCATCTTGAGCAGGCTAGCTTAGATAACTTCTTTTCAATAAAAACATTAATTAAGTCCCATAATAAATCGGGAGAGAATGGGTCAAAACATAAGCTAGCCGAGCGGGATAGTGGTGTCACCGTGGTCGAAGATTTTGATTAATTCACCGGTCATGGTAGATACTGAAAGGGGGATTGGCAAAGGTGACACCACTGGGAGGTTCCTCTCATGGAATATAACAGGTTTGGCCTCCAGATTGTTGTCCCAAGATTGGTTAGACTTTGTTAATGGGTTTGAAATGTGCCTATTCCAGGAGACTTGGGCTTGTGAGCCTATCTATTTGCCAGGTTATCTAAATTTTTGTATACCAGCGACTAGGGGCCCTAGGGGCAGACCTACGGGAGGTCTAACAGCCTGGGTTAAGCAGAATTCCCAGGTCAAAATAAAAGTCATCGACCTATGCTGCAAGGATATACAATTATTGAGGTTAACATTAGGACAGGGCGGTGTGATAGATATCTATAATATTTATGCTAGGGGTTTAAGTGCTGGGAATTCTCCCACCCTTGAAGCTCTATCAACCTCCCTTGAATGCAAGTCACTTGGTAATAGATTGGTGGTGGCAGGTGACCTGAACAGGACTTTTGAGCCTTTGGAAAATACTGAACATCCAATAGGACAAGAAGAGGATGCTCTATGGGGCGTCCCAATCTTAAACCTTCCACCAGTGAAGCGGTGGACTAAGGATGTATTGTTGTTGAATGCGTTATGTCTGGAGTATGGTTTGAGGGCCCTTAATGGCAGGACAAAAAGTGATCAAGGTGGAAATAGCACATTCGACAATTGGCATAGTAAGAGTAGGATCGACTATGTCATTTGCAGTCTTGAGCTATGGTGTGGCGTGGGCGACATGGAAATTGTGGGGAGAATAGAAAGTGATCATAACCCCCTCAGTGTTACCCACTCATGGTGGAGGGCTGCGCCTGCCCACCCTGTGTTAGGTAGTGAAATTGTACCTGTTATAGCTAACGATTTAAGAAGGGTGAAATGGCCAAATGTGTTGGCCAACTTAGCCACTGTGGAACACATTAATCTGGAGGTGGATAACGCTATTGCCGCCATGGAATCAGTATACCCTGTAACACCGGGTTCCTCTCTAATAGCAGACATACACGACACATTCTTCCATTTGATAAAACCGTACTTTATTAAATCAGTTAGGGCAATTAGAAAACCTCCCATTAAACAGGCAAGGTGGTTTAATAAGCAGTGCAGGGCAACCAGACTGGAGCTGGGCAGGGCAATCAAAAGCAGGGATAAGGCTCTGATTAGCACTGCTAGGAAACAATATAAGGAGAATATTTGCAAGGCTAAGAAACTTTGGGACGAGGAATATTGGGAGGAATTACTTGAGGCCTCTGGGCAAAAAGACTCAAGACTCTTTTGGAAAATTATGAAATGGGGCAGAGGTGGTACGCCAAACAATCCCGATAATAATGTTAATGAAGCTTCATGGGTCGAGTATTTCCAACCCCAGTATGCGGAGAATAGGGACATAATGGACACTGAACCAATCCCTGTGGTATTTTCCAAGGGAGACTTATTCTCAACTAAAGAAGCAGAACTGGTAATTTCATCACTGCAGGGGGGGAAAGCTCCGGGGTTGGATGGAATTCCCTCAGATGTTTTCAAACACGATAAGGTCCGCTGGGCAAAATATGCGACTGTGCTGGGAAATGCCCTTGCAAAAGGGGCAAAAATCCCAGATGTATGGAAGGGGGCAATTATAATTCCGATCTTCAAGAAAGGGGATCGGTCGCTCCCGGCAAATTATAGACCTATAAGTTTGCTGGCCACTATCCAGAAAGTGGTGGGCAAGATGGTGGTCGACAAACTTATGGCCTGGGTAGATGAAAACAATGCCTTATCCCCCTACCAGGCAGGATTTAGACGAGCTACCAGCACGGTTGACCAAATTTTTCGTTTCACTATGCTGCGGTGGGGGACTGTACTCCTTGGCGAGGGCAGCCTTTATGTAGCATTTGTAGATCTGAGGGCTGCCTTCGACCTGGTGCCCAGGAGTATGCTGTGGGGTGTCTTGAGCAAGATAGGGGTTCCACTTGAATTGCTCACATTAATAATGCGCCTCCACGAAAGCAATTTCGCAAAAGTCCAGTGGGGGAGGAATGGGGAATCATCCATCAATTTCCCAGTCGAGCGGGGGGTACGTCAGGGTTGTGCCATGGCACCCCTGTTGTTCTCCTTGTTCATCAATGGCATAGTCGATAGGATGTTGGATGCGAGGGTTGACGCACCTTCGTTGGCGGGCATCAGGGTTCCGATCCTGATGTTCGCCGACGATACTTTGATTGTGTCCAAAACCCCGGCAGGACTCCAGCAAGCCTTGAACATATTTGATATGTTCTGCAAGGAACGGGGTCTCGAAGTCAATGTAAATAAAACCAAGCTGATGGTCTTTGGGCAAAAACGCCAAGCCCAACCCAGGGTATCTCTGAACAGTATCAGACTAGAGGTAGTAAATGTCTTTACATACCTTGGGGTGGAGATATCAAGTAAATTTGGTTGGTCAAGACATATCGAGAAGGCGGTTTTGAAACATCAGCAGATTTCAGGAGCGCTTCGAGTGGAACAAGCAAAATCTAAAACCAGGCCTATTAAACCTGTTCTCATGGTATACGACGCAAAAGCCTTGGGCGCAGCCCTTTACGGGGCTGAAGTCTGGGGCTTTGAGAGGTTCGATACGCTTCAAAGATCTGAGAACAGGTTTCTGAGAGGGATAACTAGTCTTCCCCAAAGTACCCCATTAATACCGCTTGGCCTGGATTTAGGAAGAAGATCGCTTAGTGATCGTGCCCGACTAAGGCCTATCCTCTACTGGAGACGGTTGTGGACGACCCCTGAAATTAGACACTATGCTGAGGGGTTTTCTGCCTTAGTTAAATCAGACGTCTTTCATAAAATTACATGGCTAAAAAAGCTTAGGGACACCCTTGCTGAGCTTGGTCTCTCCAAACTTTGGGAAAATCCCTCTGGGGAAGTGTTCCCCAGTAAAACAATTATAAAAAATATATATTGGGATTATATTGACCAGAAGTCTTGGAGGAGTGTGACCTCAGAATCTATGGGGGGTAGGTTTATGGAATTTAAAATGAGGCCTGCACTAGAACAGTACTGGGACACTTTAACCGTTCCGATAGACAGGAAATTATTTTTCCAGCTAAGGGCAGGCTCCCTCCCCCTGAAGTCATTGACGTCTAACTGGGGAACTAATAGTAGTTCATGTTGCCCGACATGTGGCGCCCCCAATGAAAGTATAGCACATTTTCTATTCATGTGCGAGGGCTATGTAAACCCAAGGAAATTGTGGTTGGCACCTGTTTGTAGGAACCTTGGTGTCTCAAGCGGTGTAGAGGGGCTGAGAATTATTTGTTCCTCAACCGAACTGCCTATAGTTGTAGGAACGGCAAAATACCTGGGGTGGGCTTGGTCTATAAGGCGGAGGGCTCTATCTTCGAATAGGCCTTGAATCTCGTTTTCTTGCTTGTATGAATTGCATTGCTAAATCCCGAGGGAGAGAATTATGAATTTTAGCTATAATATGTTGCTAAATGCCCGTAAGGAATTTTGACTGTACAATTTTGTTTATGGTTAATAACGTGGTCGACTTTGCTTTTTAACTCGCATTTAGCTTCTGTATATTATGAGAAAGCTTATATTAACTTGTGGTGAATATTTTATGTGTTTATACTGTGTATTTTAAGCTGTAAATTAAGTGTTAATGTACGTTTAGAGCTTTTTAAAAAGTGTAATTTTATATGTTTGTGCTTTTATGAGTGCATAACTCGAATAAAGCTTTTTCAATCAGATATGGGTTGTGGTCTTTTATTATGGGTTTGTCTGGCCTGTTCGAGGAAGAATGTTGGGCTTTCCCGTGTAATTGATGGTGGGCTGGACAACTGAAAAGAGGGTTTGTCGTCATGTGATACCTTTTGTAATGATGCTTATGATTGGACAAATTGTAACTAGTGGGAGTTTGTCCGGAATGTGATTTTTAGCATAAAAGACGATGTCTCGCTCCACAAAAATTGAGCAGTCTCTGACGAACCTACTCGTGTCGTACTTCGTAGACTTCTGTTCCTCGTTACAGTCAATAAATTTGATCTGTGACGTCACCGAGAAGTATCCTGTGTCTCTTTATTCTAAGACAGGTGAACCCGAAGACTTTGGGCATGCTCCTGGCGCTGCTGGGTTCTAAAACCCGCTTCTTCAGTTGGCGCCCAACGTGGAGACGACTTCAGTGGTACCGGTCCAAGCCTGAAGATCGTGAGGAGCTTCGTGAGGAAATTCTGGAAGAGGGCCCCCACTCCATCGACCCCGGCATGTCGAATGTGGACTGAAGGTTTTTGCTGCGAGGCTTCCCGCTTTCCGACGGCTACGAAGGACTGCTGCCCTGACTGTCGCTCTGTCTTGGACCCCCCTTGTGACGATTTGTAGAGCGAGACAATAGATGGGTCTTCTGGTGACATGATTGATACCTTAGTTAAGTATAAGTGGGTCGCTCCCAGTCCTTAGTTTTTGGTTTCCCTTAGTTTTGATTTGGTACTTGCAAGCGCCAAAGCCGAGGGACTCGTATATTTGCGAGATTATCGTTTTTTGGTAATCCCTTGAAGTTTGAAGCTACATTAGTGAGCGAAGATGCCTGGTCTTAGCAAAATTAGAAAGATATTTTGTTGTGGTTGTAATAGGGATTCCCGATGAGAGGACTCGTGTCCGATACCTCCGGTTGGAACTCCGACTTATGAGCTCTATTCTAAACATGGCGCGGGCCACATTACGTATAATGAACTGTGGGTTTGTTATACTAGGAAAGATGGTGTCTTATGATGGCCTCACCATGGTAGCTATGACACTGAAATTTTAGATAATTTGGAAGCTCTACTATTTAGGAAGAAAGCCCGGCCAGCTATGTTTGACTCTTTCCGCCTCTGGCGTAAGGAAGCCAAACAGCAAGAAATTAAACAAACGAAAAGGGATAAGAGAGAAAAGGGTATGTCAATAATGCAAGCTGCTAGGCAGTTTAAAGATAATGAAGAAGATCAAGCCATTGAGAAGATGCATAGGCAACATAATATGGCCATCGATAAATGTTATCCAGCTTTGCCACCTTCTCTACAAGGTGCAATGAAGGACCCTGAAAAGGATCCTTTGATGTCCCATATGTTGAGATTGCCACCCCCTTATGTGCAAAGTGCTACGGCACCTCCTCAACCTCCAGCTGTTCAGCTTCTAGTTGCTGCTCAGCCGCCAGCTCCTTTTCAGCTGGTTCCTCCTCCTACTGCGCAGCCTCCTCAGGGGCCGCCGACTTTGCTATCAGCTCCGCCTCAAACTCCTTTGTCTTTTTCTCCTGTACTTGCAACTCCCTCTGTTACTGCTTCTTCGTTTGCTTCATCTCATTATGCTTTATCTCCTGTCCTTATGACAGCTTCTCCTTCTGTTCGACAGAGAATGACTGATACTGTTACTGGTCTTTTGAATCCTTTCTTTGAGTCATTGAGTGTGACCCCTGTTTTTACTCGTAAACAGTTACGTAGCCAGCTTCCTAGTTCTGAAGAATGGACGGTGTTAGATCTTTTGGCTTGTAGATGGGTTTCGAATGTTTCGAGATATGATTTAGAGACAGTTATGGATGTTTTCCTACAGTGGGAACCACCGAAGCAAAGGTATGTTTTTGATGCCATGTGTGCTTTCCTCTGTGAGGAATTGGAAGATAGTGAGTTGGGTCAGATCCCACCGGAATTACTTAATGTAGAGTCCGAATTTGCGAAAGGGACGATTGTGGGTCCCGTTGTGGAGAAGGCAGTTGCGACATTACTTGCGCTTAGGTGCGAGTTTCCTTCTCAGCCACTGTTTGAGCCTGATCCTTCGGTTAGGAGAAAAGCTAGACAGTATCCAATGAGAGAAGTTCCTCCGGTATGGGAAGAAGCAGTACCTGCTGGTGCGAATAATAAGCCCCCAGCTGTAGAAGCTCATTTTCAGCGTGTATGGGTACCTGTTCCGTGGAAGAGATCTAAAGTTCTGGCCCTTAAACAGACTCTATCTGATCCTCGTAAGAATCCTGCAGGGTACTACAAGAGTTATCTCAGACAGCTGACGCGTGCATCATGAATTTAGCTGATATAGACATGTTGTTTGGTAATGTGGTTCCTCAGCCTTTGTGGGCGAAGATTCGCCATGAGAATCATGCGCAAGAGTTAGGTGATACATGGGTGAATATTGTTGCTGCGGATGGTCGACAGGGTGGTGGAGCTAAACCTGAGCCTTTAGTTGCGGAACTCCCTGGTAGGATTATTAATTTCATGAAGACTCTGATGCCTGTTATGCGAGTGAATTGGGATAAGTTAGCAGCGTGTAAGCAAAAGAAAGATGAAAGCGTGTCTGATTTCTTCACTAGGTTCGAAGAAACTTTCATCGATCATAGTGGTCAGGATATGAGTACAGAGGGTGGCCAAAGGTTGTTCGTAGACAAGTTTTTTCATAATTTGCTTCCCGAGTTGTGTAATAAGTTGAAGGATTCTGAGAGCTCGTGGGCTGTTTCTTCGTCGGCCCAGATATTGGCTACTGCACAGTACTACGAGAATAGGGATAAAGATGAGAAAGATAAAGCAGAGAAAAAGACTAAAGATTTAAAGACGAAGGTTCTTTTGCAACAGGCGTATCCGCCTCATTATAATCAGCGTGAATCTCAGCAGCCTCAGCAGTTTCAGAGGGTAGCGCAGAAGTCCGAATCTTTTCAGCAGCGTATTCCCGTTGGCCCTAATCAGTGTGCGTATTGTAAAGAAGAAGGGCATTTCAAGTATAGTTGTCCGATTCTGTTGCGACGTACGAATGGTGCTTCTGGTGTGAGAGGTTGAGGTGTTCAGCAAGCTCCTAGAGGTAGGGGATGTGGTGTGTACCCCCAGAATGCACATTCTTTTCCTCCACAGAATTCTATGAATTGTTTCGATCAACAGAAATGTGCAACTGGTCAGTCGACTCAATACTATGCTGATGACTATTATGTTGAGGGTGAGAATGCTAACGGTAATGATTGTTAGGACAGCCAAGGACAAAGAGAGGTAGTAGTGTCAGTTCCAGTAGACCAGAGTGGACCTTATGTTGCAGTAGTTACATTGGGTGTGGTAGATCCTTTTCTTTTGGATACTGGTGCAGCGAAGAGTTCTATCATGCACTCTAAATTCCCTGGCGCACCTTTGTCTGGCATAACGAATGTTTCGGTAGGATTCTCTGGCGCCCCATATCTTAATCCGGTTTCTAGTCCTTTGTCTCTTTCTATAGGGCCTTGTGAATTAAAAGCACCCCTCATTTTAACGACAGGTTTTGGTGAGAATTTGTTGGGTTTGGATTTGTTGAAAAGATTGTACGCGACATTGCATTGTTCTCCTTCGGGAGTACAACTTACATTGGGTAAGAAAGTGATCTCTCCGATGTATCTGTCTAAAGATTGGCTTCCACTGGAATTGCGTTCTCTCCCTGATACTCTTTGGGTTACTGGTCCTAATGATGTGGGTCTTTTGGAGATTCCACCTTATGTTGTGACGCTTAAAGCACATGCTAGATTGCCACGTATTCCCCAATATAGGATTTCTAGCGATGGTGAAAGAGCGCTTTTAGCGATCATTTATGATCTAACTAGCAGCCCGTCCCGACGTTGTCCGATTATGAATTGGTGCCGGCCAGTAGTATATTGTTTTGTAGGATTTCGTTTTGATAGCATTTCTTATCTGTGACAGGCCTGTGAAACGCTCCGATTCACAGTGCACTGCTGATGCACTTAAGAGTGTGCATTCAGTAGTGTGTGAACTCGAGTTTCCCTACTTTATTTTTCCTTGCAATATTATATAGCGCGAACTCAACAACATGGCATGAGTACAATTTACATTACAGAAGAACACATTAATTTGTGGTAGTTCACGGGGAGACAAAGCAATTTGCTGGGAATCACAGGATGTTGACCTGATGCCGAGATTAGAACGTAGCTCCCCAGCTCTAAAGTTCGCAATTCTAGAACTTGTGGCGGGAGGTGTGTCTAAAAGTGTATGTCGGTGCTGGCCATCAATGAGAGAAACCTGTGCATTTTTCAAATCGGTGGTGAAAAAATATGAGTATGTTGCTGGAGATGTGGGCCGCCGTGCCACCAATTTACTTACCGGGGGAGGGTAAACACCCATTATTCTGCAACTTTCTTTCCGCAGACCATCACTCCGCATACTTTCATTATGAAAGTACCATGACTCCGCAATGCCATTATAACGCATGGCATTACATTGTATATGCTTTTACCACGCATACATTTACAACAAAATTTGTTGTAAATGCATGAATGGTAAAAGCATGTTTTTTTTTAATGTTTGGATAAGGTAAGTATGGGTATAGGGGTATATGTTTTGGGGTACTGACGTATATGTTTTGGGGTGTTTGGGTATTTTAAGGGTTCAGATATAGTTTTGGGTTATGGGGTACAGGGGTAGTTTTAGCGTTTAGGGAGAGGTATGGGTTTTGGGGTACAGGCGTACTTATAGGGTTCAGGGCTAGGTTTGGGTTTTGGGGTATAGGGGTATTTTTAGGGTTCAGGGGTAGTTTTGGGTTTTGGGGTACAGGGGTATTTTAAGGGATCAGGGCAAGGTTTTGGTTTGGGGTACAGGGGTATTTTTAGGGTTCAAGCTAGTTTTGGGATTTGGGGTACAGGGGTATTTTAGGGTTCAGGGGTAGGTTTGGGTTTTGGGGTTCAGGGTTATTTTTATGGTTCAGGGCTAGGTTTGGGGTTTGGGGTGCAGGGGTATTTTTAGGGTTCAGGGCTAGGTTTGGGTTTTGGGGTATAGGGGTATAGGGGTATTTTTAGGGTTCAGGGGTAGTTTTGGGTTTTGGGTACAGGGGTATTTTAAGGGATCAGGGCTAGGTTTTGGTTTGGGGTACAGGGGTATTTTTAGGGTTCAAGGCTAGTTTTGGGTTTTGGGGTACAGGGGTATTTTAGGGTTCAGGGGTAGGTTTGGGTTTTGGGGTTCAGGGTTATTTTTATGGTTCAGGGCTAGGTTTGGGTTTTGGGGTGCAGGGGTATTTTTAGGGTTCAGGGGTAGGTTTGGGTTTTGGGGTACAGGGGTAATTTAAGGGTTCAGGCCTAGGTTTGGGTTTTGGGGTACAGGGCTATTTTAGGGTTCAGGGGTAGGTTTGGTTTTTGGGGTACAGGGGTATTTTTAGGATTTAGGTATAGGTTTGGGGTTTGGGGTATAGGGTTAAGATGGGTTAGTGTTTAAGGGTGTTGGGGTATTTTAAAGAGTACGGGTGGGTTTTGATTATGGGGTGCAGGGGTATTTAAAGGGAGCAGGGTGGACACCCGGAGCTGGATAGTACAGAACCTGGGAAGAAAAAACAATGAAATATTTGACACAACGCGCGCGCCGCACACACCCGCACCCGATATGAGACATGGCATGAAGGGCAGAATGTAAAAACAACAGTTGATGAACAGAATGCAGAACAATGTCATACATTCACCCCAATACAGAGATCTGGGCCTAAATCTATCATTTTTTTTGCACTCTACACCACCCCAGTTCAGACATGGCCATATGCAATTCAGCCTTGACCCTGTGCCTTATGGGAACATTCCTGGCCAAACTGCCAAGCCATGTCTTTCCTGGACCGGACTCAAGCATCCTAGGACCGATTCCTGGCTATCAGCCATTTTCAGCCTGGATAGCGATACTCCAGTGGTGTGGAGAGCATGGGACTCACGTCTGAGCATACCCATCCCACTCGGGGTGACAAATGCAAAAACAACAGTTGATGGACAGAATGCAGAACAATGTCATACATTCACCCCAGTACAGAGATCTGGGCCTAAATACATCGTTAGTTCAGACATGGCCATATGCAAATCAGCCTTGACCCTGTGCCTCATGGGAACAGTCCAGCCCGAAGGGCGGGATGTACCACACGCCCCCAGCATTTGTCACGCCCCCCCCCAGCACAAACCCACAGCACAACGCAGACACGCCCACAAGGGACTACTTTTCGTGCATGGTTCTTTTACTTTTTAAATGTATATGGTGGGCGTCTGCATAGCCTATGTCCTTCTGCTGCAACTGCCCTTTCCAACGCTGTATTGGGTGTTGTGATTGGTGCTGTGGTTGCTGAGATTACCTGCCTCAAACGTTTGGGCTCTCTCTTTATTATATTAGTATAGATTGAGAAAGGTATGATTGAAGAAACGAGAGGTAATGTGTGTAATAGTCCTGTTTTGCCTGTTCTGAAGCGTACTGACTCTTCTCAGCCACCTGTTTATAGGTTTGTGATCGATCTTCGAGAGGTGAACAAGATTGTTGTGCTACAGTTTCCTGTTGTTCAGGATATTACTGCTTTACTGACTATGATTCCTGCTTCAGCTACCTGGTTTTCGGTGATAGATATGAAGAATGCTTTCGTCAGTATCCCGATTGCCGAAGAGAGCAGAGATATTTTTGGCTTCTCTTTAGGAGGCCGAAGCTTCCGGTTTAAGCGCACTCCTCAAGGTTATTGTGAAAGTCCCTCCATCTATAGTCAGGCTTTGAAAACTCAGCTTGATACGATTGTCTTGCCTGATGGTGCTTCTCTTATTCAGTATGTGGATAATTTGTTAGTTGCTGCCGATGATGAGGAGATTTGTAAAGAAGCTACTCTTTCTTTGTTGCAACATTTGTCTGACCTTCACCATAAAGTGTCACCTTCGAAGTTGCAGTATTGTCGACAAGAAGTGACCTACTTAGGTCATCTCTTGTCGAAGGAGGGAAGAAGGTTGACCCCAAAACGAATTCAAGCGATTGCGCAAATGCCTGTGCCAACCACTCAGAGAGACGTGCATGCTTTCTTGGGTATTACTTCATACTCTAGACAATGGATTCCGAACTTTTCATTGCCATTGTTAGCACTTACTCTTAAGGATACTCCAAATCCTCTTCCTTGGTCTGACGAATGCCAGAAAAGTTTTTCTGAATTACGTAATGCATTGTGTTCGGCTCCTGTGTTGGGTACTCCCGACTACAGTAAGCTTTTTACACTCTATGTTCACGAGAGAGACGGTTGTGCATTGTCAGTTTTGACTCAGCAATTTGGCGACAAACAGCGTCCGTGTGCGTATTTCTCGTCGACTTTGGATCCGGTAGCTAGAGCGTTGCCGAGTTGTTTGAGAGCTACAGCAGCAGCAGCTGTTTCTATCCGACAGTCTGCTGGTTTGGTGATGGATAATACGTCGATTGTGATGGTTCCACACGCAGTGGATACTTTATTAAACAGAACGAAAACCCAGTACTTGACTAGTGCTCGATTGTCAGGTTACGAGTTGACGCTTTTGGCGAGTCATGTGCATATAAAACGATGCAACACGTTGAATCCAGCCACGTTGTTGCCGATTTCTGTAGAGACAGATGTTCAAGAACAGCATGATTGCTTTCTCAGGACAGAGGAAGAAACGAAGGGTAGAATTGATCTGAAAGATAGTCCTCTTGCGAAGTCAGATGGTACCTTATGGGTAGATGGTTCATGTTTTAAGCTTCCGAATGGTGATACGACTGCAGCATATGCGGTTAAGACTTTGCATACGATTGTTGAAGCTCCACGTGACCCACAGAATTCAGCTCAAGCAGCAGAGTTGATTGCACTGACGAGAGCGTGTGTGTTGTCGAAGGGAAAGAGAGGGACTGTGTATACCGATAGCCAGTATGCGTTTGGTGTGGCCCATAGTTTTGGGCTTTTGTGGAAGGAACGTGGGTTCCTTATGTCTCATGGTACGAAGATTCAGCATGGACAGTTGGTGAATGTACTTCTTGAGTCACTTATGTTGCAGACGCAAGTTGCGAACGTGAAATGCAGTGCACATAAGAAGGTTACCGATGATGTTGGTCGTGGTAATGCGTTTGCGGATGAAGTTGCGAAAGAGACGGCGAAAGATGTGATGAGTCGATTGTATGTTGCAGGTGCGGCGAGATGGGCTCTGGATAGAGGAATGTGCGAGGATATGACAGAAAGTGTGAAGTCAATTCAGGCCGAAGCTACTGAGAAAGAATTGAGTGTATGGAGAGAGAGTATGGGAAAGTTGGATGGGACTGGTTGTTGGGTTGAGTTGTCAGAGCATCGCCGATGGTTGTTACCTGATGCGTACGTGCTTGCCGTGGTTAAGATGGCACATGGAATGGCTCACATTAGTGTGAAAGGGATTTGTAAGTTATTGGCTCCAGTATGGCAGAATGCTGGAATTCCTAAGTGTGCGGAGAATCTGGTTAAGAATTGCATGGTTTGTCTGATGTATAATCCTGGCAAAGGAACCCCAACTCCAGCTGGTCATTTTGCGCCCCAGACGTATCCGTTCGAGGTGTTGCAACTGGATTTTATCCATATGGAAAGATGCAATAATTTATAATACGTCCTTGTTGTTGTTTGTGCCATTTCGAGATGGGTAGAGGCGTACCCCCTGAAAGATAATACTGCCTTGTCCACAGCCAAAGCCCTACTCAAGGAATATTTCCCTAGATTCGGATTGCCAAGGAATGCGTGGAGTGATAACGGGAGTGAATTTGTGGGTCAGGTCATGAAGAGAGTGTGTGAAGGTTTGGGCATTAGGCAGAAATTTCATGCTGCAAATCACCCGCAATCAGCTGGTCTAGTCGAATGCTATAATGGCACTCTGAAGCTGAAGTTAGCCAAAATTCAGGCGAGTTCTGGTCTCCAATGGCCCGATGCTTCGCCGTTGGCACTTTTAACAAGAAGAACTACAGTACATTCCCGTGTGGGCCTTAACCCTTGCGAGAATGTGTTCGGTCGCCCGGCGAATGTGTGGGGAGTGCAGAGGCTGACAAAATTTAGCGAGATCGAATATCCTGTGCTGATTGACTATTTGTATGACCTGACGGCTAAATTGCGTGTCTTACACCAACAGGTTTACGATACACTTTCACAAGCATCCGAAGATCCAGGACATGCCATTGACCCTGGTTCGTGGGTGCTAGTGCGCAACTTCCAGCGGACAAAGAATGATCAGCCCCGCTGGACTAAACCTTTCCAGGTTCTTCTGTCAACGCGTACTTCAGTGAGAGTCCATGGCAAGAAGAACTGGATCCACGGCGTACATTGTAAAAGGGTTTCTTTACCTCTGCCGTACGACCAGTGGGTCCAGGAAGGTGTTGGTGACTCAGAAACAGAGACTGTGCCAAGATTCGTCCCATTCAGTGACGCACGTTTGGTCGGGACAAGCTATGAGCAGGAGGACAACGATATTTTGCAAGCAGCTGTTCCTCCTTCTTCGAGACTAAACACTACTGAGCCTGAGTTGTTGTTTCGTGTTCAGACATTGCCTGGTAAAGGCCGCTATAATCTACGTCCAAGAAACAATGGACTAATAAAAAATTAATAATTTTTTTGCTTTTAGAAAGCTACGCTCTCTCATCCAAAAAGCTGTTTTGACCTATTTTTCTTTTTCGAACCGCCATCTGGGTTCAGCTGTAGGGTCGCGGTATCAAGATTTGGAGTGTCAGGCCGTGTAGGCACAAGGTCGACGGTTCTGGTTTGTTCTAGGGCGTTCCATGGGACTTACAGACGTACACCCAAGCAAAGAGAACCAACTGCCGCGAACAGCACGGTTAGAGGATGGAGTTTTTTTAGATTGAGAGAGCTGTTGTAGAAATGAACTTTAAAACGAGACTGTGTCAATTGATGCGTAGAAAATGTTTTTTGATAACGTGTCTTTTAATGCTACTTAGCACGATGATGTTTTTGGTGGGATATGTTGTTTTTTCTTTCCAAGTGATGTTTACACCCACCACACCACCTATGTCTTTTCCTACTACAACTTCTTTGCATTCTTTTCATCCTTTGCCTGAACATGAATCTGTTAGAAGATCAGAATTTGTTAATAATTCTTTTGTGCAACTCTTGCATCAGCATCAGTTGGTAGTGAACACCACTAATTGTTGGGTGTGTGGGCTTATGCCTCATACTACGGATAAAGGCATCCCTTATTTGGTTCTGCCATTCAGCTATAATGGGTCTGTATGGGCATATAGGACGATGTTTATTTATGCTCATGAAGTCTATCCCCTGCGTTCTATGAAAGATAGTCCGAGTAATAGTGCTCTAGTGAAGGGAATAGTGGATATGATTAGAGGTATCGATTCCTATGAGACTATTCCCAAAGATGAGACACTAGCTTATATTGGATGGAACGTGACTGGATATAGTGTTAGTCTGGGTGAAAAGCAGCGAAGGAAAAGGTCATCTCCGATTTGGATTGTACCCCATCGTGGTCATTTTTGTCTGCAAGGTAATGGCAAGAATCCGAGAGCTCAGTTAGGGAAGAGTGTTTGTACTGAGACGTACGTTTTTGCGTCCCAGACTTCCCCACCGTTTTTAGCAGCTAAGGGTACATATTTTGTTTGCTATGATAGAGAATATACATGGTTGTGCCCTGATTTTTCGGGAACATGTTATGTTTCGTATCTGTTGCCCCCTATGTATACTGCAGCCGCAGATTACCACAAAACGAGAGTAGTTAGAGGTGTCTTCAGTAAGGAAGGTACGTCAGGACAAGAAGTGGGAGACTTTCTCAAGGGTTTCCTACCGTTTTGGGGACCTATGGCTAACAGTAGGAATATACAGCAATTAACGAGGGTGGTCGACTCCACCATAGTTGAGACTGCTGGTGCCCTTAGTAATTTGACTGCTGAGCTCCAATCGGATCGTCTTATGACGTTGCAGAATCGAGTTGCGTTAGATGTCATACTTGCAGATAGAGGAGGGTTATGCAAATTGATCCAATCGAGCTGCTGCGTTTTCATTCCAGACAATGCTCCGACAGTGTACCAGGCCATTTCCAAGCTACATAAGATCTCTGAGTCTGTACATGTGGATGAAGGAGATTGGTCGTTGATGGGATGGTTTTGGGGATTATTGTCTACTTGGGGATGGAAGATACTGATGATCATTGGGATGGCTTTAGCAATTCTTTTTCTGTTCTGTCTTTGTGTACAGTGTGCTCCTGCTATATGTGGCCTTTGTGCTACTACGTGTGCAAGGAGACCTGTCTCGAGAGAGATACTGAGTAATAGGATGATGCTCCAGCAGCATTTTGATGATCTGATGAGTATAGACCTGGATTCAGATTGACGTGAGTTTAGGTTATTGCCTATGTAAGGCCAAAAGGAGGGTCTGAGGTTCCGTGAATTCTGAACCCGTTTCATAAATGTCATGGTTTCGTTACGAATTTGATAGTAATGAACAGTAACTAGTGAGTGCGGCAAGTACGAGTGTTTTCGTCATGTTAGATCGATGGATTCACTATGTATTTAGGGATTTCGTTCTGAACCCTCGGGTTCCATTTTGTGTATGGCCGCCATTTTGTGGCTGCCCTCACATAGGCCGATGACTACGGCCGAACGAGTCTTTAGGACACGTACACGTTAGCTCCAGTTTATGCTGACTCCTAGATGACCCGAGTGAACTGACCTCTTTGCCTGAAGCTGACCTTGCTAAGCCAGTTCCTTGTCCGGTAGCTGATCAAGATTAAGGATCAGAGCACAGGAGATTGTAAAGTTTGGTATGCACGCACACACCCCTTATCCTACTTCTCATCTCTTTCTGTTCTTTCTTTTATGGCTTCTTTATGATATGGGTTGTGGTCTTTTATTATGGGTTTGTCCGGCCTGTTCGAGAAAGAATGTTGGGCTTTCCCGTGTAATTGATGGTGGGCTGGACAACTGAAAAGTGGGTTTGTCGTCATGTGATATCTTTTGTAATGATGCTTATGATTGGACAAATTGTAACTAGTGGGAGTTTGTCTGGAATGTGATTTTTAGCATAAAAGACGGTGTCTCGCTCTACAAAAATTGATCAGTCTCTGACGAACCTACTCGTGTCGTACTTCGTAGACTTCTGTTCCTGGTTGCAGCCAATACATTTGATCTTTGACGTCACAGAGAAGTATCCCGTGTCTCTGTATCCTAAGACAGGTGAACCCGAAGACTTTGGGCGTGCCCCATGCGCCGCTGGGTTCTAAAACCCGGTTCTTGAATATAGTAAAAAAACATATAGTGTAGGGTGTCGACGATATTTCGATCCCCATTTAAAGATAACAGGATCATATTCAGGACTTTGTGATTCATGCCTTAATTACATTCCAAGGTAATAATATTTGCTGCGAGTAAGGGCGAATTGTGAAGCCAAGGATAGTAGCTGCGGGTGGTCCTCGATGGGGATCCAACCTTCAGTCGAGCCGATGCTCGTATAGACTGTGCCAAGTCTTTAAATGGGGATCGAAACGTCGTCGACACCCTACACTATATTGTTTTTGACTATATCCTATGTAAAGTCACAATAGTGTACTCTTCCTAGGCGGTGTTGTCATAGTTACAAATGTTATAAACTCAATAAATCCAGGATTTCAGAAGAGTTTCAGATGAGTTTATTGTAGAGTAACAGGCATACACTGCTCATCATCTGCCAGCAGTCCTCATCAGATCCCAGTTAACTCAGCATTGAAATAATAACATTCTAACAGCAGTGACATCACAAACCCAGTGACATAAGCTCAGTGTAAAATCTACAGCAATACATAGGACATTGAAAGAGCTTTTAACATAAGTAAACCAGCAATCCTAGAACATAACATACCTACTTTTCTTAAACCTTGACATAAAAGAAAATACAAAAAAACAAGAACAAAACAGAAAAGGAAATAGGGAAAGAAACATCACTAAACCTATAAAAAACTAAACCTATAAATCCCTAAACCTATGTGGAACAACCTTAACTCTTGTGCTTCTCCTATTCTGCATAAGAGAGGTAGTTTGATGTGAAACTCTACCCTCTAAAACATTACTACTGGAACCACCTACTGAACATGATTTAACTTTGACAACCTTTGACACATTCCACCAATTACCACCTACTACTTAAATAGAATTGTTACCAATTTTGATCACCTCAACAGGATCACTAAACCTACCACTTCCTTTCTTGATATGTATAGGTTTTTTGATCCTTAAAAAATCATCAACACACAACGGAACAACTTTGACATTCCTTTTCTTATCAAACCACACCTTTTCTTTATCTTGCATCAATTCCACATTAGATTTAACCCTGTCCATCATGGCTTCTGTTGGACCTGGGGTCTCCAAGTCACATAAGGTAGCTTGGAACTAAATGGCAAGGCTTAACTCCAAAGTACATGTGCAAAGTTTGCTTCACACCCACTCAGTAACTCAATGCCCATCCATCCAAAAACGACATTACACCTTACTTTTTTTTATAAAAGTAGAAAAGCTTTATCCTTTCTTGAATTAGTTTTGTAGTTGCATACAATTCTTTAAATCAACATCTGGATTGTTTCTCTGTAGTACCTATATTTGTAAACATTTATGAAGGCATTGGCACACAATTCAAAAACAATTCTTCCCTGGCACTTTTAAGATTGTCAAGACAGAAAATTCTTCATAAACTCATTACATTTACTTGTAGAAGGTAGATAGCTGTATTGAAAATTTGAGGAAGGATTCAAGTAGTTAACAGCCAGTAGGTTAATTGCAAGACAACATGAACCCTCCAATTCTTTCCTTACATTCAGCTCACAGTTATCATTCGAAACACAGTTCAGGAACCTCCTGTGAATTGGCTTTGAGCAATTAGGAAGGCTTCTCCTTCTATGAGGGCAGATTCTTAAGTTTACCCAATCATTAAGGAGACAGGCGCTGCACCATCAAGATTCCTCGCCTCCTATCTAAAATAGTACAGTCTGCGCTTTCTATAAGTTATCTTCTGTACTTCCACCTTCAGTTTGGCCCAAGTCTAGATAAAATGACACCTGAGCAAATACACCTTCCCCACTCGCTGGTGCCAGCTCACAGTACAGTTAGTCTTCCTCCGGGGACATTTCCCACCTGGTTCCTCTGCCTGCTGACTGAGCCCAACCTAGCTCGAGTGACCAAAGGCTCTTTACGATGGCCTAACCTCCCCCTTCCCACTTACTTTGCACTTCGTTGGGGAACAAGCGGGTCTGGGGCTTTGGCCGATCGGAGAATTCAGTCTCCACCCTGCGCTGCCCTCAATGGACAACACAGGCCTCCAGTGGCTGACTTCCGAGGAAAAGTAAGATCTCCGCCCCCACTCGCCGTTGCTTACTCCTCCCGCCGGCCGACTCACCCACAAGACCTGCGCAGAGAGGAGACGCTGCCGCGCCTCTGTCAGGTGCCTCCTCACGAACCGCCCACACGCTGGGACACTTCTTCGTAGGGCCGCGCTTCCGGCCCTGCCCAGGAGTCAGTCGCCGCCTGTCACCTACAGCGAGTCGCTTCTTCCAGACTCTGCGCCACTGAGCCTGCGCGGAAGACAGACACGGCTCCGCTCACTCCACTCAGCAGCCGATCCAGCGACGACACTACTTCAGGACTTCCCTTGAGCCCTGATGCCTCACAGCTAGACGTGGGCCTCGCGGCTCACCAGAACTCGAGCCACCACATCCCTGGTCAGCAAACAATCAGCTGATGAGCCGTGCACACGGCACAGGTGAGGGAACCACCTTCAGCAACCGCTGGTCTCGTGATCACGATCGGGGTACTGAGACAGGGGGGGAAGAACCCAGCGTCCTGTTGTTCCTTTCTTCCGGTAGCCCCTGAGCAGCAATCCGTTACAGAGGGTCTAAGCACGGTCAGATCCACACGCAGAGGGAAGTATCAACAGCAAGGGGATAGCAGCCCCAAGGGACCATCAACCTGCCCTCAGTGCACTGTTCTCCCTGACTAGTGGTCTGGACTCCTAGCTGGACTCTCTGGCGTCTCTCACGTCTAAAATGGCTGCCCTAGCGTTGACCCTTTTATAGGCTAGCTCCAGGCTTCCAGAACCAGCTGGAAGGTTCTAGAGCGTCCCTATATTGTCCTATGGGTCTATCCTCTGTGGAAAACAGTTATGGCAGTTAATGTCCACCATTTTGTGTATCCCCTAATTTCTAGTCAGAAAAGGCATCTAGGCCTCAGGAAAAAAAGGACTATGTGGGCCAGAGAGCATCTAACCCCTAGTCAACACCACAAAAATCCGGTTGACACGAAAAGATAAAAAGGGTTTGAGGGCAAAAAGGGGACAAAATAAATAATTAATTAGGAGGGACTACCAAAAGGCTGACAAATCCAACAGCTTCAACATTACTCAAAGAGTCAAACCACTTGTTCATCCACCCAGGACAAAACCTGGTATTAGCCTTCCTCTCCCTCAAGACCTCAAAGGGACAAAATGTAGTGCTGGAATGAGGAGTGGTTCTGTAAAACCACAACATACTATCTAGCGAAGACAACACATCATGCCTTCCCTTGACAGCCAACTTGATATATTCTCCCACAACTCTATTCATCCTTTCCACCAGGCCATTACCCTGTGGATAATATAGCGAACTCCTTAGATGTTTTATACCACTGGACTTAAGAAAATTTTGAAACTCATTACTCATAAACTGGCTTCCATTGCCCGAAACAAGAAATTGAGGAAAACCTTCCATCAGAAACACTTCCTTCATAAACTTAATGACACTAGAAGCACCTGCTTCTATAACAACTTTGACCTCAGGCCACTTGGAAAGATAATCTATCATAACAATAATAAACCTCAAGTTCTGAGGGAAAACCTCATAAGGACCCATTATATCTACACCTACTTTAATCCATGGTCCAGCCGGACACTCAACAGGCGATAAAGGAGGAGTATTAGCTTTGACTGTCTTATCAGAGGAAGAACACAACAGGCAATTTTCAACAGCAGTCTTGATTTCATTATCCATACTGGGCCACCAAAAATTCTCTCGAACTCGTCGTATAGTAAGTGAAATGCACAAATGTCCATCATGAGATTCTTTGACAATGACTGACCTAAGAGAATGTGGGGGAATCAGCTTGTCACACCTCATCAGTAAACCATCCTCTAATGAAATCTCAGACTCAACTTTCCAATAAGGCTGTAGCTCAAAAGAAAGAGCTTACTCATTCGGCCACCCATTCCTTAGGAACATACACACATCTTGAAGAATCTTGTCTTCTGAAAAGGCCAATCTCCAATCCTCCTCAGACCCAACCGCCAAAACAGGAATGTCAACAGATGCCACAAAACAATCTTCTTCATCCTCATCACACACTTCTTGAAAACCAGTACCTTCACTCATATCGGAAGATTGCGGAAAGCGTGACAGAAAATCAGCTCTAACATTTTTACCCCAGCAATGTGGGTAATATCAAACTGATACTGTAGCATTTTGCTAACCATCCTAGTGATCCTTGGGGTACAACATTTACTTGGACCAGACAATATTATAGACACAAGAGGTTTGTGGTCGGTAACCAAATTGAAATACCTTCCCAAAAACATACGGACGAAACTTGTCAATAGCCCACAAGCAAGCTAGTAGTTCCTTTTCGATTACGGAATAATGTTCTTCAGCACCTCTCAAAACTTTGGACGCAAATGCAATAGTACATTCTTTTTCAAAAGACTTTTGTGTGAGAATGGCACTTAAATCACTTTTACATGCATCCACCGTAATAAAGCAAGGTAGTGCTGGGTCGAAAGGAGTCAATGTGTTGCTTTCCTGAAGAGCCTTTTTAATTTTCCTGAAGGCACAATCACAATCAGATGACCAAACAAATTTTGAGGAGATTACTGATGGGTCTAACCATGGACGCATAATTGTACACAAATCTGGAATAATATTCTAACAACCTCAATAGAGACTTAACTCCCGTCTTGTCACTCGGTACAGGGGCTTCCGATATGGCATCAATAAGACCTTGTCTGGGCTTGATACCATCCTTAGATAAAAGATGACCTAGATACTCTATTTCATCACATGCAAACTTACATTTCTCAATTTTTAATACTACACCGTGTTTTTTGAAAATCTCAAGCACTCTCCTGATAATGTCATCATGAATTACATTATTCTTGGCATAGATCAGAACATCATCCTGGAACACTAGAACACCTCCATGCCCCTCAACATATAACCCTCTGAAAAACTGATGCCACGGAGGCTAGCCTGAATGGTATGCTTTGATAACGAAACGTACCAAGAGGGGAAAGAAAGGCAGTCAAAGAACACGATTCCAGGTGAAGCTCTATTTAATGGTAGGCGCTAGCCAAGTCAAGCTTAGAAAAAAATGTAGCACCTTTGATACATGAGAACAAATCATTTATTTTGAGCAATGGATGTGAGTCGACCCAGATCTCTTTGTTGAGAGACCTGAGATCCACACACACTCTCAAATTGCCATCTCGTTTGCGGGCAACCACTAAGGGAGATAACTAGAGTGAAGAGTCAGTGGGTTCAATGACCCCCTTACCACATAAAGAAGTAAGTTCCTTATCAAGATCTTCCCTGACACTAAACGGGACACTCCTGAGCTTGTGTTTAACAGGAGTGGTGCCCTTTTTAACAATAATTTTGTGCTTAAAACCTGAGATCTTTCCCGACTCATTGCTGTACACAGTGGGAAACTCATTGACCCACCTTGTGTTTGCTTCATCCCAAGTGATGAGCATAACTTGTTCCTTTGTCCCCGGTCTCAACTGCATACCGACAACCCTTGGTGAAACTACCCTAAGATGTTAAGACCTTTAGCAGCCACATAAATCTTCCCCCTGATCTTCCTGCCTTTGAATACCAGAAAATCCTCAATGAAACCCATAAGATCGAACTTCCTTCCCTCGTAGGAGACTGGTGATCGATCAGGAGAAAAGGGATCCCTCTCTCCCCATGTCTCTTGGAATAGTTTTTGGGTTATCATGGTAATCCTTGCACCAGATTTAACTAATAAGTTGATTACTTTATCACCGACTCTGATCTCAACAATAGGATCAACACATGTAGAAGGATCGCCAATGAGTGGAATGTGAGACTCATCCGAATAACTGCGGTCCCGGACAACAGAGACAATCTCATCTTCAGAATCAAAATCATCGGATTCCATAACACAGGCCACAGATTTTTTTTACATTTCTTTTTAAAACAAACAATAGCGAAATTACCTGTTTTTTTGCAGTAATTACATGAGAAATTGAGAGCAGGACATTTTGAACCCTTAGTGTGAGGAGAACTACCAGAACGTAGGCAGATGTTTGAAGGTATGGGGCGATCAGACTTTTTTTTTGAAAAATTAGACCCACCTTTTTTAACAAATGGAGTTATGGGGTCCGATTCACAGAACTAACTTAAGACTCAATCCTAAACTTACTACTATTTTGGTATTCACAGAATGCACTTACTACTTTTGGCATTCACAGAATGCACTTACAACTTTTGGTATTCACAGAATGAACTTACTACTTTTGGTATTTACAGAAGTTAGGATTTTGTCTTAAGTTTGTCTTAAGACAAACTTAAGACAGACTTAAGACAGACTTAAGTTAGGATTTTGTCTTACGTCTGTCTTAAGTCTGTCTTAAGTCTGTTTTAAGTCTGTCTTAAGTCTGTCTTAAGTCTGTCTGAAGTTTGTCTTAAGGCAAACTTAAGACAAAATCCTAACTTCTGTGAATACCAAAAGTAGTAAGTTCATTCTGTGAAAGCCAAAAGTAGTAAGTGCATTCTGTGAATACCAAAATAGTAGTAAATTTAGGATTGAGTCTTAAGTTCATTCTGTGAATCGGGCCCTTAGATTTTTGTGGTTGACCCACATAATTGATATAATTAGAATCGGCAGGTTTATCTTCCAACTCTTTGAGAGATATATTGGATGTCTCAATGCTCTTGGCTACTTTAATTGTTTAATCGAGAGGAGGGTTGTCCATGGACAACAACTTTTGTCTGATATGCTTATCTTTGCAGTTCCCAACAAACTGATCACGAATTAACTGTTCCGTAAAGTTCTCAAACAAACGTACGGACGCAAGTTTTCTGAGAACCGAGACATAGTCATCAACATCCTCGCTATCAGATTGTTTTCTCTTAAAAGCACATTGATACTCATTCAATATTTCACCACCATCAGGTAGATCTGGTAAGTGCTTAAAAATTGATCTACCTTCAAACCCCAGAGAATGTAATAACAAACACTTCTTCCTCCCTGGTCAAAACCGTGACGCACCAGTAGCACCTAAATAAGTTTCAAAGGCATCAAACCAGATGTCCCACTTCACTGCCGGTTCACCAGGAGTTTCAAGGAAAGAAGGAGGGGCGTTGATGGATTGCATGGAAGACATTACCAGTAAAATACCACCAATTAGGTGCACATAAACCACAAATTGAAATAGAGTAAATACAGTAAGGCACTATTGAGAAAACCTTCTTGTAGAAAATCACAACTGTGTGCAAATCACAGAAGACTTGCTTGTAGTGAATATCCAAAGTATGCGAATCACAGTGGTATTGAGGATTTGATTTGCCAAAGAACCCTTTTGAATTTCAAAGATGAGTCAAATTGTTGATAATAAAGAACAAAGAGAAAAAATATATATTGAAAAATCCTTTTTTTTTTTAAGTCTTGAATAAAAGGAAACAATCCTTTGTGACAAAAAAAGTTTAAAAAAATTAAACTTTCTAGAAAAACACAGTCTGAAAAGGAAGCAAAAGGACAATGTGAATTCTGTTCGGAATTCCTCCAAGAATCAGCCTTCTCTCTGCTTTGGTTATGACCTCATGGTTGGCAAATATGGCAAGAGACAAACAAGTGGTTGGCAATAATGTGGTCAGAAGAGAAAAAAAAACACTCTGCATGTGAACGAGATTCTTGGTTCGAAATCTCACGGTAGTACACAGCGCTCGTTGCACGTAGCCCAGAACAAAAGTAAATGCCAACTGCGTGATTGGCAAAACAAGATTTCCAGATTGAGCATGCGCGTTATAGAACAAAGCCTCACGAGAGCCGTAACTCGTGACTGAAGGAGCAACAACAGTGACGCTGTGAATACGTGATGTCTCCTGCTCGAGGAGAAGTACGAACAGCAACAGTCAGGTAAGGCTAATTTCAAGGCCAATGTCAAACAACCCACACTTGCCCACAATTTTTTTTTCCAAATATCCATAAGCTGAAGTAGTAAGGAGTAAGATTTAAATGTGAAGATTCTTTAACTTATCTTGACCAAGTTGCGTTGAATGAAGAGAAGAGTAATGGAAGGAAAAATCCACAGGAGTAACTCTTGAAATTGAAGCAGCAGATGATATTGATTTCTTGATAGAAGTTCTTGAGTTTTGAATCTTGAAAGTAGATGTGGGTTCAGCTGTGTACAGTCCTCGTCGCCAAAAATATGTCATAAACTCAATAAATGCAGGATTTCAGAAGAGTTTCAGATGAGTTTATTGTAGAGTTACAGGTCTACACAGCTCTTAATCCGCCAGCAGTCCTCATCAGATCCCAGTTAACTCAGCATTGAAATAATAACATTCTAACAGCAGTGACATAACAAACCCAATGACATAAGCTTATTGTAAAATCTACAGCAATACATAGGACATTGAAAGAGCTTTTAACATAAGTAAAACAGCAATCCTAGAATATAACAGTTGTCATAGTTACTGTTAGAACTGGCTATTTCTGGTAGGCTAAGGCTGACGCCAAAGCCAGGCAGAAACCACCATTCTAGTCAGGGCAAAGGAGTCACACGCCAAGATAACCCCTGCTCACCCCCTGGTAGCTTGGCACGAGCAGTAAGGCTAAACTTGGAGGCAATGTGAAAAGCATTTGCTCCAGCACACAACAGCAACAACATACTAGGCACACCACAAAAGGAACTCCACACAAGGTTATTATAAAATAACTTTTGTATTGTAAAAACACATCCGATAGTATCACACAATATACATGGTGCCAACTGGCACGGGCAATATTCACAAGGGATTATGTACAGGACAGGGCCACATGGGCCACTGTCAGAATCAGCACTTAGTAGAAATTAGAATATAGGATATAAAATCACTTCTAGAACTTAGAATGAGTATAGCACAAAATAACAGTTATAAATCTCATCCAGTAACTACTGGGAACAGGTACAAGGACCTCACTAGGACCACCTGTACTAAAAAGAACAACCACCTAAGAATAAAATACATTTAGGGGTATAAACAAGAACACATTACCCATGATGCATGAAACACATTCAGAGGAGTAAAAAAGGAAAACACATGATGCCTAAAACATTCAGAGGTGTAAGGACAACCACCTAAGTATCACACAGCGTTTAGGGGTCTAGGAAAGAACACATTACCCATGATGCATACATATACATTCAGAGGAGTAGGAAAGGAAAGGGAAACACATGATGCATAAACCTACACATTCAGCAGTGTTCAGAACAAAGCACATGATGCAATAAAATACATTCAGGGGTGCAGCGCAAGAAGACACATGATGCCTAAAACATTCAGAGGTGCAGCGCAGGGAAAAGGAAGACACATGATGCCTAAAAACATTCAGAGGTGCCAGAACCATACAATAGCGCAAAAATCACACGATGCCTAAAAACATTCAGAGGTGCAGGAATAACACATGATGCAAGAAAACACATTCAGAGGTGCAATAACCATACAATTGCGCAAAACTTACATAGCTACCCTCTGTGGCAGTCCCTAAGCAAACTGGCCTTGTTGGGGCTCAGACGCCCTGTGTCCAAATGTCAGGGCGCGCTGCCATGCACCGCCAGTCCAAAGTAAAAACCTAAACGTGGCAGATGCCCACTACTTGCTGGGCACCTGTGAAATCCCAAGACCTAAACGGTGCAGCTGCCCACTAATTGCTGGGCAGCTGTGAACTTCAAACTGCGACAGGGTCCTCACTGACCCTTAGGCACCAACTGCGCCTACTGCTGGAGCCACACAGGCTCTGACTCTCTCATGGCCCGACAATGCCCACTGCCACCCCTAGAGCCTCAGTGGCTAGGGGGGGGACACGGGCCTCAGGGACCATTGACAGAATGTTGGGCTGGCCCACTGCCATCTGGGGCAGCCCTGAATATATCCCTGCCATGGCGGAGCTCACCAGCTCCTAAAATCATCATGACCCTGCTGGAGCGGCCCGCTGCCAAGTGGAGCCGCTCTTTACCGTCACTGTGCCTGGAACGGCACCTACCGTAGCCCCACGGAGCCCCCAGCCCTTCTACTCACCGGGCTGTCCTTCTCCTGGCTGGGGCTCCTCCGGGCAACCGCACATCTTCTGCGGGGCTTTCCCCTCTGCCTGGGAACCCCGCAGTTTCACTCTAGCCGGCCTCTTCATTCTGGCAGGCGGGGCGGGCAGGCAGGTATCTCCGGTCTCTCTCTCTTGGTGGCCGATATCTACGACGAACAGCGCGGAGGGGCAGGCACGGCATGGCACCTCCCGCCCCCCACTGCAAGACGACCGGCTGCACGTCTCCTCCCGGGGCTCCCTCCAGCACATGGGAGCCCTGCACCACTCGCGCTACGTCCTCTCCACTCGGTGGTGGCCCCGGGGCTTATCCATGACTCACCGGAGCCCCGGGCCGCGAGAAACCAGTTGCCTCTTCCTCCGGCTGGCGGCCTTCCAGTCAGCTTCTCCTCTTCTCGCTGCAGGGCTCTTTCAGCTCACGGGAGCCCTGTGACCCCGCTGCCATGCTTCTTCTCTGTTTTCCCGCAGCACTTCCCCTCATGGCAGGCCCTGCCTTCGTCACGGCCGGGCCCGCCTGACTTCCGGTTTTGAGGGCCACCAATGGCAGCGCGGCCCTCAGTAGGGAGGCAGGCGCAGCGCCTCCTTCAAGCTCTCCGGCCCGGCGGCGGTGCTTTTTACTCTGTAAATGCTGAGGGGTGGGCTCCCTCGAATTAAATAATAAAATAGCGGCAACCACGCAGCCACAGCATACCAAAGAGGCCGGGTGGGCACCGGCCCCTGCAACCAAAGCGCTCCCAGCGCTAGAGGGGCGATCACAGCGCTCCCAAGCGCTACAGGGGAAAGATAAAGCGCTCCTAGGTGCTAGGGCAAAAATTAAGCGCTCCTAGGCGCTATAGAAGCAAAAAGTCCAGCCACAAGGTCCTCCCAGGAATGCAGGACATCACAGGACAAGGCTTCCAGGTCCATCAAGTATCCAGGGCAAAGCAAAGTCCCCCATCAGCCCAGGCAAGGCAGAGGGGTCCCCAAGAAGTCCTCCAGGCATCCAGGGGGCGGGCAGATTCAAGTCAGAAACAAGAACAAATTGGTAGGGGACACAGCCCCTTCTTATATAGGGAAAAGTCTTTGAAGTATTTGTGCAGGCAGTGTGAGAACCAGCTAGAACTGGTTATAGGGAAGTCCCTTCAGTATCGGGGACAGAGGTGACAGTCGCCCAGCGGGGGGGGTGGAGCCAGCATTGTGGTCCGGCAGGCACAGCCCTTCACTATCAGGTGCCATCTCCTCCCACTTCCCTGGCAGCAAATGCTGCCTTTCATCCACGGGCTGACTCAGACACCAGGCACTCTGGGCCAGGCTCACCAGCCAATCACACGCCAGACACAAATTACACAAAAATGCCAACTTCTAAAAGTGGCACTTCTGGACTAGACACAATCATGCCACATATACCATTAAGCAGCATTCAATCTCACGAGTTCGCACATATCAAACTCGCCCCTGCACTCCCCACACATCAGGAACTACCATGGGCATACATATTCCCCATTCATTCCTATGGGAGGGCAGGTCACTCACCACACATAGACAGAGAGCTCAAGCACTTTACACTGTACCACAGTGAAAAAGTGCGCAGAGGCCTAAAATCACCACCACCATGTTCCAGAACAGGCTAGGAAAAAGCAAAAAATCTCGGGGTGAACCTGCCAAAAGGGCCGGGTCCAACACAACCCCCTTCCAGCCAAAACGCAGGGTAGACCAATCACTCCACTGATGGGCTTCCTTGCTTTGGGCGACAAAACACGGACACGGGCCCGCACGGCAGGGACACCCTCCGGTTTTTCGCCACTCTGAACCTATATGGTTTGCTCCAAACAAGAACTCTCTGACACAACTAGGATACCCCACTGGTAGTGGTACTCACTAGTCATCCACAGCCAGGACCAGGCCCTAGGCCATCCAAATATCACAGGTCCTAACCAATCCACAGAGCGAGGGGTAGTAACCCCTGGCACACAATAGCCATTCTCCACTCTCTCTCTCTCAGTGTAGCTACAACTACCACTGATCCTTCAACCTAGGGACCATACCCTCAGGCTGACCAGAGGTCACAGGCAAGAATGCCCCACCCTACCTCTACTTCTGGGGTTCCGCACCCTCACATGGAAGCACTCACCAGAACACAATTCTCCTAACAGATCAGGACCTCACTCCATCACTGGTCTACCACCTGGAAACTATTTCACTTCTGAGGTACAAAGCACACAGCACAGTTCCTCTACAAGCAGGCGGGGGACACAGCACACAGCAAAGTCCCCTTTCCTCTACCTTAGTGGAAACAACAAATTGCAGGTGAGCCCCAGAACACACAACAAGGGCAGCCCCCTCAGTCTCTTCAGCTGATCCACTTTGGCAGAGATTCCTCTTGACCTAGTGTGGAATTTGACTAAAAAAGCTCCCTTTTTCTCTGGTGTCCCATCATGCACCCTATCCACCCTGACATCGACCAGGCAAGCCGATCCTCCTATGTCAAGCACAAACCCCGTAGTACCCCCTCTTGCCTGCTCTCTTTTTCATAAAGCTGACACATGCCAAGAATAATGTCCAGCTATCATGTAACCTACGGGTTTCCGTCCCGTTCGATATTTTCCCTTAGACCAGAACAAAGTCAGTCAGATGGCTGACTCGGAAAACCCCCTTCCCTCGCTCGTCAATGATTTCCTAGTTTGCGAGGACAGCCACGGGTTGGGTTAACAACCAAGGGAACACCTAATCACACACACGAGACAGCCACAAAGAAGAATAGTTTACTACAGCCCATTCTCCTTCTTCCCCGCTGCACAGACATACCATTGTGAAATATCACCACCCTTGTGTACGAAGTAAAGAGCGCACAATGCCTCGTCCTCTTTGCCTTTCCGACAGCAATGACCCTGTAACAATGCCTTGATTCTCTGTCCTCAGATACCAGCAACTCTGTAACTTGCCACCACAATCGCCACGATACAATATGTTTGTTTATATGCTATTCAGGTTATTCTTCAACGAGAACAAGTATGCTATGTCTTTGATTGAATCAAGTCTGAGGGAAACTCCTTCTTTTCGATTGTACTCGTATTGTATAAAAATGCTGATCTGTTTCAAGTAAAGTAGACTACTCCTGAACCCGCTTGGTGAAGGAGCTCTCCCTTAACTCGAGTTTTGGAATAAAACCCTTTCAACTCGAAGACCACGGACTCTGCTCCTCATTTTTATGCATTACCATTTTCTTGGGTAATTATAGAAATTCCGACACTGCATAAATAACTAGCTTTTTATTTACCACATTAATTGGCGCCTGAATAGGGACGCTCACTCTTCCATACGCGCCGGCGATGTAAGTCGGGTCCTTGTCCCTTCCATACTTTCGACGGACTTCAAGTGCACAACAGCGGGGTGTTCCCGCTAACTCCCTCGAGACGAGGAGGAGACAGACTGCGACTGATCATCCATACGAGGCGGTGAAGAAGATTGCGGAGCGTCCCAACCCAGAGCCTGACCAGTGAGAGTGTCGAGTCCGAGGTCTTTGGAGCCCCGAATTCCTGCGCAAGCGTCAAGAATCCGATGACCAGGTCTTCAAGTTTTGCTTCTTGGTGAGTACCACTGAGATAGTATAAAGACGGGTTCCATTTTTGGAAAACGGTAAAGACGTGTTTCATTCGTGAAACCGGTATGGTTGCACTATATTCTAGTGTATAAAGTGTTCGTTTTGTTTTTGTATATGCAACCAAACCTTCTAAATCGTAATTTTTTGAGTTTAAGAATGCCTCTGTTTTCCAATTTACGTACAATTGGCACCAAAAAGAATCTGTTAGAAAAACCAGTTAAAGTCCCGCCTAGGGACACTCCTGGATATTTTATGTACAACAAGCATGGGTTGAGTGCCATATTGTTTTTAGACCTTTGGGTAGAATATACCGAGAAATTAGAGATAGCGTATAGGTGGCCGGTCACAGGTACATGGGATGTAGAATGCATTATGAGAGTGGAGGAAGAGTTATGGAAAAGAAAGGCGAGGCCCTCACAGACAGAAGCCATTGAGTTATGGTGTAAGGAAGTGCATAGGAGGGCCCAGAAAGAACTAGGGCAAGTCGAGAAAAGTAAGAGAATGTCGGAACAGGCTAAAGAAAAGCAATTACAGGTAGAAGGTGAGAATGTCTTAGCTGAACAGGTAGAGAGAGAGAAAAACGCCCGTGTTACTGGTATTTATCCCGTTCTTCCTGAAGAAATTGTGGAAGAACACCCCAAGTCCCCAGTGAAAGTAATTCCCACTGCTCCCGAAAATTTCCTTCCTGCCTATCTGTCCGAACCACCCCCCGCTTAAGTAAACATGCCTAGAACACACCCGCCTGCACGTGCTCCTGAACTAGTAGCCGGTGGTTCTACCTCTGATTTAGGAGTGTCCGGGAACGGGGCTGAGGATAAAGACGATGTCCCGCCTCTTGAGTGTCCTTACGACCCCGAACCCGGTAGTGGCCCAATGGCCACGATATCAGAGAGATTAAGATTAGCCGTGGGTCAACTCCAAAAGGTCCCTGATATAACTAAACATTTGGATAGAGTTTACGAATTCATACGGACAGGTGAAGGTCCAGATACTCTGGCCCAGGTCATGAAGAACAGAAAAGATCCCATCAGAGGACTGCTCCTGCGGTTCATCATAAATTGTCTGATCCGGGAACTAGACCCGGGTAATGGAAGCGTAGACTCTGAGTTAATAGATCTTAGCGATCAGATACACCGAGGAGCACACAATCTGGGGCATCAGATCGACAAAATAACTAAAAGACTGGTTAAGAAAATTGTCACTATTCACTCTGAGAAAGTCACACAAGAGGACGACTCAGAGGAGGATGATAGTCCGACACTGGATAGAATGAATTTCCTGGGTGTAGCGCAACATTGTCCTGGCTCCAAGTGGCGAACCCCACGAATGTCACTGAAAATTAAAAGATTGGATCCTTCTTCGGAAGATCTTTTTCAGTCCACGGAAAGAGCCCTAGATGAATGGATGGACAATGAGCCTCCCCTTACACAGCAAGAAAATGAATTGGCTCGGTCTGCCACCTGTTGGATATCACAGCACCGAGTGTATGGCCCAGATATAGTAGCGCAAATGTTCTTGGCTCTTCCCCGAGCAGAACAACGACTAGCAGGTATTTATATGGTCCAACACCTGGCTACTTTATACGAGAATAACTCCCACCGACCAGACAAGCTATACAAATTGTTACAGGAAGTAGTGACAGATAAATGGAGGTCTCGGGGACCGGAATTGATCAACATCATTCTGGACCTGCGCCTCCGTTTCCTGCAACTTACCTTAGCCTCATCAGATCATGAACCTTACGGTATAGGCCAATATCCTTTACGAGAAGTCCACCCCATACCCCAGCCAGATGGTACACTGCAACGAGTACACGTGTATACTCCCCTAACCAAGTTAGAAATTATGGAAATGAAAAAGATGGTGCCCTCTCACGAAAAAGATCCCGGAGGATTTCATAGGGAATTGAAAGATATCCTCCAAATGGGTAGTCTTACATATCCCGATATCATAATACTCCTTAAAGTAATTCTACCTACAGGCGTATTCAACAAGTTGAAGGAAAAAGATTGGGAAGTGGGTGGTAAAAAGATCACGTGGACTGCCCTAGAACAAGAAGAGACAGCCAGAAAACCAGGTGAAGGTTTAGGTGAGCGCATAAGAGAACTGCCTAGTCTCCTCATACAGGTCTTGCCTCTGTTGTTGACAACGAAAAAGGAAGATTGGGATGCCATTTCTGCCTGTAAATAAAAACCAGACGAGGATACAGGTGATTACTACACCAGATTAGAGAAATGTTTTTCTATAAATAGTGGTCTTGCACATAGCAGCGAGGCATATCCTCATCTCTTTGTGTCCAAATTGGTGGACAACGCCTTACCTTCCATCCGGAATAGAGTGCTGAAAGTTGAGAGTACCTGGCAAGCAAATAGTCCTTCACAAATGTTACGGATGTTACAGTACCACCACAACAGAATAAGGGAAGAACAGGAACAGGAAAAGAAGAGGGTAAAAGACACAAAAATGAAGGTATTGGTTGCACAGACGGCACCAGTAAATACGGGCCCCAAAGGTAATGTAGGGGCCAATAGAGGTACCTGTAACTACTGCAAGCAGCAGGGCCATTTTGTGAAAGAATGTCCAGTTCTGAAACATAATATAGTGACAGGAAAGACGAAAGAACGCCCACATACTCCTAGACCAGGTAACACTAAGCAGCCTCAGACCATTACGCCGCCACAGGTTCAGAAACCCGCTACTGCTGCCACACAGATGTACCAGTACGCACAGTCAGATTATCCCGAGTTTGAACCGTGTGCATGAGACAGCCTTGAGAGAGAAAGTGACTTGCCCCTTATTCCAGTTCCAGTAGATCAGAAAGGTCCATATGTACAAGCTCACTTACTGGGACAAGACAGAAAATTCCTCATAGACACGGGGGCGAGTAGGACTACCATAAGTCATAAGGAAGTCCCAGAGGTTCCTCTCTCTGGCTTGCATAATATATCTCTGGGCTTTTCAGGAAAACCGATCATAAATAAAGTATTTGAACAAGTCTCTTTAGGAGTGGGTCCTCTGACACGTACTACTTATTTGGTCCTTACAGAAACGTGCGCAGAGAATTTATTAGGTATCAAGACACTCAAAGAGCTAAGAGCATTAATATGCTGTTCACCGGAAGGAGTAAAATTGTTCCTGCGAGATTTCAAAGGACATTTCTCAGTCAAAGAATTCGACCCCAGACTAAAAGACACCACATTTATGGGCAAAAAGCTCGACTGATGTCGGTTACATGGACATCACCCCACATCAAGTCATGCTCAAGGAGGGTGTAGTACTACCCCGTATACAACAATATAAGAATCCACCTGAGGCTGAACAAGCCTTACTAAAAATAATCCAAGAACTCATAGAGCATGGTGTGGTGATCGAGACTGATTCAAATGTTTGCAATTCTCCAGTTCTTCCAGTCCTCAAAAAGACTGATCCTCAGGCACCCCCGGTCTACCGACTGGTGGTTGATCTCCGAGAACTGAACAAATGTGTGATCCCACAATATCCAGTGGTCCCAGATATTTCTTCACTATTGACTGCCATAGATCCCGAAGCTGCATTTTTCACAGTCATCGACTTGAAGAATGCGTTTTTCAGCATTCCAATACATCCCAACCGTCAATATCTGTTCGGATTCAGTTTGAAAGGACGAAGCTTCAGGTTCACTAGAGCTCCCCAAGGCTTTACAGAAAGCCCGAGCATCTACAGCCAAGCACTAAAAAGACAACTTTACAGTTTCAATATGCCTGCCAACACAGCGTTGATACAGTATGTCGACGACATCCTCGTCACTGCAAGGACAGAACCAGAATGTGAAAAAGCATCTCTCACAGTCCTACATTTCCTGACAGACAAAGGTCACAAGGTGTCTCCCTCAAAATTACAGTTCTGCGCACAGCAAGTAGCTTACTTAGGACATCTGCTGTCGAAAGAGGGTGGGCAACTAACACAAGAGCGAATCCAACTGATTTCGACCATTTCACAGCCAAAGTCACAGAAAGAAGTCCGCGCATTTATTGGTCTCACTTCATATTGCAGACAATGGATCCCTCAGTATGCCCACATAGTCAAGCCAATCATACAGTTAACCACAGTCGAAGCAGCTACTCATACAACTCTCCCTTGGACATCAGAACACTCCCAAGCATTTGAAGCTCTAAAACTAGCTCTGTGTCAAGCACCAGTTCTGGCCACTCCGAACTATAGCAAGCCTTTTACCCTGTTCGTGACAGAACGTGACGGAACAGCACTATCTGTCCTCACACAAGACCAAGCAGGAAGAAACAGACCCTGTGCTTATTTTTCTAGCACATTAGACCCCGTAGCACAAGCTTTACCTGCATGTCTGAAATCTGTTGCGGCTACAGCCCTGGCCATAAGACAAAGTGACTCAATAGTGTTAGGACATCCCCTGATAGTACAAGTACCACATGCTGTAGAAGTCCTTCTGAACAGAACACAGACCCAACACCTGACTGTAGCAAGACTGACAGGATACGAACTAACGCTCTTTCAGCCACACATAGAGATCAGACGATGCAACGTGTTGAATCCTGCTACCCTTTTGCCCTCAAGCTTAGATGACACGACACAACATGACTGTGTAGAAATGATCGACGTAGTGGCAAAACCAAGACAGGACCTAACAGATGTTGCACTCCCAGATCCTGATGTAACTCTCTATGTGGATGGGTCTTGCATGAGGACAAGTGCTGGTGAGTTAGTAGCAGCCTATGCAGTAACAACGGACTGTAAAGTTATAGAGACCCAAAGAATTGACATTCTGTCAGCTCAAGCAGCAGAGCTCATCGCTCTGACACAGGCCTGCATATGGGCAAAACAATTGAAAGTGAACATCTATACCGATTCCCAATATGCATTCGGTGTAGTTCACAATTTTGGAGTGTTGTGGCAGGAACGAGGTTTCCTTACCTCACATGGGACCAAAATACAGCATGGTCCCCTGATTCAAGCCCTACTAGATGCCATACACCTACCTACAGCCATAGCTATTCTGAAATGTAAAGCGCATACCAAAGCTACAGACACCATATCCAAAGGAAATGACTTAGCGGACCGAACTGCTAAACAGACAGCTCAGAATCCAGTGAACACATCAGACACTCAGGTACCAATACAGACGATCACTATGGTAGTGAGAGACCCCTTGAAAGATGTGCTAGACATACAGACTCATGCCACCTCAGACGAAATAAAGAAATGGGCTGAACAAGGAGGGGTCCAGACAGATCAAGGTTGGATGACCAAAGACCGAACAGTGTGGTTTCTCCCTGATTCCATGGTACAAGTTATAATTGACACAGCCCATAGCCCCGCCCACTTAGGCGAGAAAGGTATGCTGGACAGTTTACGGAATATCTGGTTTAACAAACATCTGAGAGCTGCAGCCAAACAGAAAGTAAAAACTTGCATGATATGTTGCCAATTTAATCCTGGTAAAGGTGTATCAGTAGAACAAGGTGGATTCCAGCCTCCTGATCGTCCCTTCGAAGTCCTCCAAATGGATTATATCCAGATGGACAGATGTAGAGGGTACAAATATGTGCTAGTGGTAGTATGTACACTGACACGATGGACTGAAGCATATCCCGTACCAGACTATGGTGCCCAGACAACAGCTAAACAATTAGTAAGAGAGTTTTTTTTCCCAGATACGGGTTACCAAGGGTCATCTATTCAGACAATGGACAGCCTTTCTCCTCCAAATTAATGGAGGCTGTTTCTCTTTTATTGGGATATTCCTGGAGATTCCATTGTGTCCGACACCCTCAAGCAGCTGGCCTAGTCGAACGGCACAACCAGACCTTGAAAACGAAACTAGCCAAAGTATGTGCAGAAAAAGGGATAGACTGGGTCACTGCCCTCCCGGTCGCTCTCTTTTATATGCGAATGGTGGCACATTCCCGGACGGGACTGTCCCCTTTCGAAATAACATTCGGGAGACCTCCTAACATCTGGGGTGTCCCCTCTCCTAGAAAAGTGACTGACGCTGATTCTAATATGCTGACAGATTACCTGGCTTCTTTGATGTCTGCACTCCAATCTTGCCGTTCACAGGTTACAGCAGCATTTCCAGACCTCACCACGCCTGGAGAACATGCCATCGGGCCCGGGGATTGGATCCTGATCCGCAATTTTGATCGTACCAGCCCCCTGGAGAAGAGATGGACAGCTCCTAAACTGGTCCTGCTGACTACGAGGACCGCCGTCAAAGTGGAAGGACGCAAAGGATGGCCCCACGCTAACCACTGTCAGAAATTTTTTGGACCTACACCCACAGACACTGTACCTTGTTCAACGGCTACCAACGCCACGGATGTAATTTCACCAATTCCAGAACTCACTCCTCAACAGGAATACCGATCACGGCTGCGATCTCACCAAAAACAGACTAAAGACATTGCACCTGATCATAATGCACCGGTGGCTAATTAAGACCAGGAACAAGCTCTTGGTGAAGTGGCTGCTGGGGGACGTTTTTGGTCTCGTGTCCAGAGACATCTTGATATTAAATCCATAGACATGATGAGGAGAAATGACGCAGTGCGTCAATGGAAAAAGACTAATTATGTAAAATTAATGCATAGCAGGTTCTCGATTTTTCTGTTCATAATATTACTTGTTTGCCTTGTAGCAGCCTTCCTGGGATGGATCTTATGTACAGTTTTCCCTCCACATTCTTCCACGTTTGTAAAGAATACCACTATGCATTCCCATGTAGATCTTCCCCCACACCTCGAGGACAGAAGAAAGGAATTTATAAATAATACATTCATTTCCACCCTCCATAAACACCAGCTCATAGTCAACAAGACCAACTGTTGGGTTTGTGGCTTGATGCCACATTCCGTGCATAAGGGAATACCCTTTTTCTCCCTCCCGTTCGGTTATTCAGGATCTGCCTATGCCTTAGCCATGATATTCTCTGCTTCCTTCAGAAACATTCCCCCGACCAAATTGAAAAACAAAAGTAATTGGAACGAGGTAAAGACCAAAATAGTAAAGGCTGTTTCTAAAATGGTGGATCTCACTGTCACCTGGGGGAGGGCCGAAGATCACGAAAATATCAGTTACTCCCAGTTCCATGACATTGCTTCCTTCAGGGAAATGTTTTCCGTCGACCAAAGACGGACAGATCAAGGAGGTTGGGTAGTACCGCAAAACGGCCGGTTTTGCATAAGGGGGAAAGGAAAAGGGGAAGTAATGGGGAACAGCGAGTGTGATAGGACATACACACTGCCCGCTCCCGATTTTCCGACCATAGTAACTGCCCCAAACACCTATTTAATTTGTGGACCCCATGCGCGCACTTGGTTGCCCCAAGGCTGGTCTGGAAAGTGCTACATCGCATTCCTATTACCACCGACTTAGACAGCCCCCGCCAATTACCACCTGATTGACCCTCTGACCCAAGTTAGAAGACAACGAAGGGGGGTCATAGATGCAGAAGATACTACGGGACAAGAAGTAGGAGACTTCTTTAAAGGTTTTCTCCCTTTCTGGGGACCTATGGCAAATAGTCGCCACATCCGGCAACTAACCCGTGTAGTTCAGGCCGCCATAGACGAAACAACTGGCGCCTTAAATAACATTACAGCTGAGGCCGCTGCAGATAGGCTCATGACACTACAGCACCGTATAGTTTTAGATGTCCTGTTAGCCGACCGTGGTGGTGTGTGTAAGGTAATAGGGTCCAGTTGTTGTGTATTTATTCCCGACAACGCCCCCTCAGTCTATTCTGCTATCTCCCGCCTCCATGTTCTATCCGACAAATTGGATATGGACACCGGCACATGGTCCCTGACCGGCTGGTTTTGGTTCCTCCTGTCCACCTGGGGGTGGAAGGCACTAACAGTCCTGGGCCTCGTTTTGGCCACTATCTTCACCTGTTGCCTCTGTGTCCAGTGTGGCCCCGCCCTTTGTGGACTGTGTGCCACTTCCAGTACTCCTCGTCCACGAAACAGAGGAAAGAAAAATGAAATAATTATGTTGCAGGAGCAAGTATACGACCTGATAAACATAGAAATTGATTAAGAATTTCTGTAATCGGGTTTCTATGGGACAAGGATGGAATGTGGAATTTGACTAAAAAAGTTCCCTTTTTCTCTGGTGTCCCATCATGCACCCTATCCACCCTAACATCGACCAGGCAAGCCGATCCTCCTATGTCAAGCACAAACCCCTTTGTACCCCCTCTTGCCTGCTCTCTTTTTCATAAAGCTGACACATGCCAAGAATAATGTCCAGCTATTGTGTAACCTACGGGTTTCCGTCCCGTTCGATATTTTCCCTTAGACCAGAACAAAGTCAGTCAGATGGCTGACTCGGAAAACCCCCTTCCCTGACTCTGTCACCGAACGAGCATCTCTCGCTCGTCAATGATTTCCTAGTTTGCGAGGACAGCCACGGGTTGGGTTAACAACCAAGGGAAAACCTAATCACACACACGAGACAGCCACGAAGAAGAATAGTTTACTACAGCCCATTCTCCTTCTTCCCCGCTGCACACACATACCATTGTGAAATATCACCACCCTTGTGTATGAAGTAAAGAACGCACAATGCCTCGTGCTCTTTGCCTTTCTGACAGCAATGACCCTGTAACAATGCCTCGATTCTCTGTCCTCAGATACAAGCAACTCTGTAACTTGCCACCACAATCGCCACGATGCAATATGTTTGTTTATATGCTATTCAGGTTATTCTTCAACGAGAACAAGTATGCTATGTCTTTGATTGAATCAAGTCTGAGGGAAACTCCTTCTTTTCGATTGTACTCGTATTGTATAAAAATGCTGATCTGTTTCAAGTAAAGTAGACTACTCCTGAACCCGCTTGGTGAAGGAGCTCTCCCTTAACTCGAGTTTTGGAATAAAACCCTTTCAACTCGAAGACCACGGACTCTGCTCCTCATTTTTATGCATTACCATTTTCTTGGGTAATTATAGAAATTCCGACACGGCGTAAATAACTAGCTTTTTATTTACCACACTAGAAGCTTCCTAATCTCCTAACCTAAGATCTAAACCCTCAGGTTGCACCGGGGTCAGAAGTAAGGACACCGTCCCTCTGCACCCCCTTCCAGTTCCATGACTACAGGCCCAGTATGTCTCAGGCTAGACAGAGCACACGCCAGCGGCGTATCAGCGACACACTCTCCTCCAGTACTCCCTATCACAGGGTAATTCTCAGTATGTCCCAGGCTAGACAGAGCACACACCAGCGGCGTATCAGTGACACACTTTCCTTCAGTACTCCTACCAGGTCAGGTCACAACCCCAACCTGGCTTTCCCCCCTCCTCGGGGAACGACCTCCAGAGGCCCCACAAATGGTCAAGCACTCTAGACGGTCAAATGCTCTCGAGCCAGGACTTCTGCACCCTCCACTTAGGAGTGGTACTGCCCAACACCTGGACTGCCGGAGTTCTGGTTACAGATACTCCCCGTCCTCTAGACACAGGAAGATCCTCTTCAAATGACCTGTATGTACAGCCTTGGCCCCTGACCTGGCGCTCCCTTAGGGAACCCTCCAGGCCCTGAGATAGGGTTTCGGGCCAACGTGGGACACACCGTCCCACACTCACTCCGCCTCCACTGAGACAGGGCGTGAGCCCCTACACCCCTACCATCCTACTGGGACCTAGCTGGGTTACACATGAACCTCTTCCCCTTCACAGGATCATCAGATACACAAGCCACTACTTTTAGAATCACTCCCTAACGCCTCTGCAAGACATCTAGCACACCGCCAGACATCCACCTTCTTGTCTAGTGCCTCTGCAGGACCTCCTGCACACCACCAGAGGTACACCTCACGTGCAAGCTCCTTAAAAAAACTCACACCACCTCCTCCAGTTCAAGACACCACTCATCCACACACTCCCCCTCCAGACTGGTGAGACAGTTCCTCACTGCCACTGACTCACAACCTGTACCCCTCTTACTGAGCACCAGGCACCATACTCTGGGAACTGGGAATGGGACTTCAGATGCACTGGACACATTTAAGCTGCCACCACTGGATCCTACCATACTGGGGAATCCAGACACACACACTACACTCAGGGGGTAACCACCCTCCTGAGCTAGTCATTCCTCCTCCACACTCCCTCTCATCCATCTACCCACACAGGGACAGGACCAGGGATGGACACTGGACCCAGCAAGGGATTCCTAATCTATGGGAACCTCCCCCTCTACTGGCGTCCCGTCCTGTCAATTTCTTTCATCTACCACTAAACATAAAGTGCAGAAACACATTTGAAAATGACACTCTTGAGGAAAAACAAAAATCCAAAACAATAATCCCAAACATGTGACAATCTAAAAAAAATGCAGAGCTTTGTAATGTAGCCAGCTGTCGCTGTGGCACTGCGCAAACACCAGTTCAAATCCGCACCGCTGACCAACAATGTTAGAACTGGCTATTTCTGGTAGGCTAAGGCTGACGCCAAAGCCAGGCAGAAACCACCATTCTAGTCAGGACAAGGGAGTCACACGCCAAGATAACCCCTACTCACCCCATGGTAGCTTGGCACGAGCAGTAAGGCTAAACTCGGAGGCAATGTGTAAAGCATTTGCTCCAGCACACAACAGCAACAACATACTAGGCACACCACAAAAGGAACTCCACACAAGGTTACAGAGGAAGATGGCGGCCGGCTAACACGCTCGGTCGGGAGCTCCGACCACCAGTCATGAAGAACGGAGTTTCTGCCTTCCCGTAAGCGTTTTCGGGATGCATCTGAGAGGTGTTTAAAAGTTTGGGCATAAGAGAGTTTAAAATTGAAGGGAGAGGAAAAACGCTCGAAAAACCGACCTTCCAGCAGAGAGGGCGCAGAGTATGCAGGACGGACGCCGACTGAATCCAGACCGGAGCATACTTTGGGAGCTGATTTACCCGCAGCAGAAGCAGCCGCCCTCATCTAACACCGGAGCCTGGGTGAGTGCGCGGAAAGCAACGTGGGACTGTCGGAGGGCGTTTCAGAGAGTCCCTTTCCAGTTCCGGGGGTTGAGCAGCAAGTTCGGCGGGGGAGGCTCGAGAGAGCAGTGTGGACAGAAAAACAGAGAAAACTGCAAACCGAGTGGTCCGAACAGCCAAAGCAGTAT